>NC_079487.1:126264384-127514384 GCF_020520425.1 Spinacia oleracea
CTTTTACACTATTTATATACTAATTTTGACTCGAATTAGTTATAATATTCAAATGTTATTATGTAAAAGATATATTGTTGCATTTGGTTCATGAAGAATCTAAGAGAGTTTCAGAATGCTAGAGAGAAAATAGTTGAAGAAAACTTGAATTTACTGATTTAGTTTCTTGGCTTGGAAGAGAAGCCAACATTGCTTTATATACAAGCAAGCAACTAACCCTAACTAACTTGCAACAAACTCACTAACAAACTTTTGTAAAATAAAAAAGATAAATATAAATATCATATATCCTATACTCCCCCTTCAAGCTGGACTTTAGATACAAGTCCAAGCTTGGCAGATAGAAACTGATGTCGAGAAGAAGCAAGTGGTTTAGTTAACAAATCTGCAAGTTGTAGGGCACCAGAAACATGAGCAGTTTCAATGAAACCATCCTCTACTTGCTCACGAACATAATGCATATCCCTTTTCAAGTGTTTGGTCTTGTCATAAAACATGGGATTCTTGGCAAGATGTTCAGCAGAAGTATTGTCACACAATAACTTAACAGGCAATGAAATGTGAACTTGAAGGTCTTCAAGTAATCCCTGAATCCAAACAAGCTCACTGGCAGTTGCAGACATGCTTCTGTACTCTGCCTCAGCTGAAGATTTACTCACACTACGCTGCTTTTTAGTCTTCCAAGAAACCAAATTGTTGCCAAGGAAGACAGCATATGCACTTAAATATCTGCTGCTGTATTGACAGGCACTCCAGTCAGCATCACTATATGCACTTAACTCTGTATTAGAATCAGCTGTATACCATAAACCATTATCTATTGTACCCTTTAAGTACTTTAAGACATGAAGAGCAGCCTTGAGATGAGGAACTCTTGGAGAATGAACAAATTGACTGAGATGCTGCACACAGTAGGACAAATCAGGTCTTGTGATGCCTAGGTAAAGCAATCTACCAACAAGCCTTCTATATACATCAGGATCATCAAGCAAAACCCCATCAGCAATGGACAATTTTAGACCACATGAAAGAGGAGCTGGTGCAGGAGTACATTCTTCCATACCAGCATCAATTAGAATGTCCTGAATGTATTTTCTTTGAGAAAGAAAAATACCATTATCAGTTCTGTGGATTTCAATACCAAGGAAATAAGCAAGCAGACCAAGATCCTTGATTGTAAAAGCAGTGTCCAAGGCAACTTTCACTTCTTCAATTTGAGCCTTTGAAGTACCAGTAATCAATATATCATCCACATAAACCAAAATCACAAGAAATTCTGCATCATAAGTCCTTGTAAACAGAGAATAATCCTGCTTAGATTGCTGAAAGTTGAGAGAAATCAGAAATTTGTTCAATTCCTTGTTCCATTGCCTAGATGCTTGTCTCAAACCATATAAGGATCTCTTGAATTTATAAACTTGTCCAGGCTGAGCTTTAAGATAACCAGGAGGTGGCTTCATGTAAACCTCCTCATCAATATACCCATGTAAAAAGGCATTATTGACATCCAGCTGATATAGTGGCCAACCTCTCACAGCAGCAAGTGCAATGACAATTCTCACAGTAGCTAATTTAGCAACAGGGGAAAAAGTCTGAGTAAAATCCTTTCCTTCCACTTGCTGATAACCAATTGCCACTAATCTAGCTTTATGCCTATCTATAGTATAATCAGGATTGAGTTTGGTTCTGTAAACCCACTTAGAGCCAATTGCTTTCTTATCTTTGGGTAACTGAGTAAGTTCCCAAGTATCATTACTCTCCAAGGCTTGGATTTCTTTATCCATAGCAGTTAACCAGTTAGCATCATGTTTAGCTTGATTGTAATGCTTGGGATCATTGGGAGACTGAAACACAGTGAAAGCTAATGATTCCCAAGTGTCAAAGCTATTGAGTGCCAAATCAGTTAACCAAAGATCATCACAATCATTGTCAAGAGAGCAGTCTTTTACAGCAAAAGAAACAGATTCAGAAGAAGAAGTGTCATGTCTGTGTGGAATATATGCTCCAACAAAGTCTTTGAGAGCAGTTGAAGGTTTAATTGTTCTGGAACTTTTTCTGGTAACAAGAGTTGGAACAATAGGTTGTATGATATTAGGAGACTGATTAAGTTGAGTATTAGGAGAAGTAATGTGAATTTCAGGTTCAGTATTGTGTGTTGAACCAGAACTATGAGAAGAAGAAGAAGAATTAGGAGAAAAATGTAAAGAATTTTGAGATGAATGTGGTGGAGAAGTGTTTAAGGATAAAAGTGGAGATTCAGTGTGAATATGATTCTGTATATCAGAAGAAAGATCAGCAGAATGAGAATTAGCTTCAGAACCAAAATGAACTGTTTGAATAGGTTTCAAAATATCAGGATTATGTGTAGGTTGAGATTTGTATGGAAATACATCCTCAAAGAAGATGACATCTCTAGAAACAAAGACAGTGTGTGTATCCATATCATAAAGCTTGAAAGCCCTATAACCAGCAGGATAGCCTAGGAAAATACACTTCCTAGTTCCAGAATCAAACTTATCTTTTTTGACTTGAGTGTTGTGAGCAAAGCACAAACAGCCAAAGACCCTTAGTGTGTCATATACAGGAACACTCTGAAACATAACCTCAAATGGAGTTTTCCAATTCAACACCTTAACTGGAATTTTGTTTATCAAATGTGTGGCTGTAAGTACACATTCTCCCCAAAACTTCTTAGGCAATCCAGCATGAAATCTTAAGGCTCTAGCTATTTCAAGAAGAATTCTGTGTTTCCTCTCAACCCTACCATTCTGTTGAGGAACATAAGGAACACTTTTTTCATGTATGATACCTTTACTAGCAAACAAAACTCTGCAAGAATCTTTCACTACTTCAGTTCCATTGTCAGACCTTATTCTTTTTATTCTTTTGTGATATTGAGTGTCAACCATAGAGATAAAATCTGCCACCACCTTTTCTACTTGCATCTTATTGTGAAGCAAAAAGGTCCATGTAACTCTACTATGATCATCCAACACAGTCAATAAATAAGCTGAACCATCTAAATTTCTGACCCTATATGACCCCCATAAATCCAGATGAATCAATTCAAAACATTCATATGCTCTACTGTCACTCTTTTTGAATGGAAATCTATGATGCTTTGAATGAAAACAAACATCACAATTGTATTCAGTAAATCCTTTACAATATGCTTCATCAACATACTTCATTTTGGACAGAGAAGGATGTCCTAATCTGGCATGTAAAAGATCTAATTTATTCCTGTTGTCCATTTTGGACTCAAACATACTAGTAGCAGTCTTATTTGGCAAAACACCAGTATTTACATGAGTATTACCATCCTGTACTACAGTAGCAGCTGTGTTTCCACTATACTTAAGATCTTGAAGATCTGTGTGTTTAGCAAAGTAGTAAAGACCTTGAGTCTTGTTTCCAGCACCAAGCATAGCTGAACTAGAAGGGTCCTGGAAAGAATACCCATCACCAGTAAATATAACATGAATGCCAGTTTGTTCAATCAACCTACCAACAGACATCAGATTGTGTTTGAAACCTTTGACCAATAACACATTTGACAAAACCAGTTTATCACTAAGAATAACATCACCAACTGTGTCAACATTCAATTGTGTTCCATCAGGCAAGCCAACTTTAATTGTCTTTTGAAGTGGTCTCTTGTTTATCAAAATACTCTCATCATATGTCATATGATCACAAGCTCCAGAGTCCACAATCCATAATCCACAATTAAGCATTTTATTCACAGTGCAGTTAAAAGAGTGAGAAATGATACCTGCATAGTTTGCATAAGAACCAGAAACTCCAGAAGTATCACCATATTGAACTTGCTTGCCTTTCATTGCTTTCAAAACCTCTTGGCAAATTGCATTGATCATTTCATTGTTCACAGAACCAGCAGAACCATTCAACTGATCATCAAGAGGATTATCTCCAACATCAGCAGCTGAGTTTACATTAGCAACAAGTCTGCTTCCATTTGCTTGATACTGTGACCCTTTTGAGGCCTTAATTGTGTTGTACCAATCAGGATAGCCTATGAGCTTGAAACATTGATCCACAGTATGCCCCTTACCTTTGCAATGTGTGCATATCTTGTGCATTTTTTCTTTCTTTATCTCTTTCCAGTCTTTCTTTACACCAGCAAACCTCTGAGATTGATCACCTTTGTATGATTGAGCAGCCATAGCACTGCTACTCATAGCACTAGCCTCAACAGCTGCACCACTGACTTCTTTCTGCTTCTCTATTTGTTGAGTGATAGAAAAAACTCTGTTTATACTTGGTAAAGGATCCATGGATAGCACATTTGTCACAGTTCCTTCAAATCCTCCATTTAACCCTAACAAAAACTTCATCATTCTATCTTCTTCTTCAAACTCAGCTATTTTCTTCAAGATTTGGCAACTACAGCTGTTCAAAGCACCACAAATACAAGTAGGAAATGCCCTCAAACTCTGCATTTCTTCCCACATCTTCTTCAACTTACCATAATAGGTAACAATAGTCATATTATCTTGTTTTAAACTATCAATTTCCTTCTTCCGTTGATAGATCAAAGGTCCATTGGACTGTCCAAACCTCTCATTTAATTCCTTCCATAATTCTCCAGCATTATCAATGTATCCAAAATCATCTGCTAACTCATTGTTCATAGAGCTTAAAATCCAACTCACTACCATGAAATCAGCACGTTTCCACTTACAATAATCTTTGTGATTCACAGCAGGTTTGATAATTCCTCCATTCACAAAACCTTCTTTGTTTTTAGCTATCAATGCTCTCATAACATTCCTTTTCCATCGCAAGAAATTCGAACCATTGAAAACAGCAGAAACTAAAGAAGAAGTTGGACTGTCTGAATTAGCTATGAAATAAGGATCAAGATTACCTCCATTTTCAACATTGTTTTGGTAAGAATCTTGATGAGTTTCAAAGCTATCAGTCGCCATTATATCAACAATCAATCAAATACAATCACAATCGCAGATTTGAAATCGCAAAATTGTGCAAGAAACTTCGCAATTGCAAGAAGTTTCGCAGCAATCCAAGCAATTCGTGCAGTATTGATTCACTAAATCGAAAACCTAAATCTCGAAAATGAGATTCAGCTCTGATACCATGAAGAATCTAAGTGAGTTTCAGAATGCTAGAGAGAAAATAGTTGAAGAAAACTTGAATTTACTGATTTAGTTTCTTGGCTTTGAAGAGAAGCCAACATTGCTTTATATACAAGCAAGCAACTAACCCTAACTAACTTGCAACAAACTCACTAACAAACTTTTGTAAAATAAAAAAGATAAATATAAATATCATATATCCTATAGTTCATCATCCTCATTTGATCATGAAGGACATTCGGTTACCAAAATATGGTTTATGCACCCTGTTTTTAAATGAACATATAGTTCAAATACAAAGAACATATTGTTCATACCCAAAGAACATATATCCAATGAACATATAGTTCAAATCGATAGAACATATAATTTAAATATTTCACTAGTACATATACATTTAAATCATTCTACATGCTCATTAGAATTTCAATAAATGTTCAACAGAGTACACAATGAGCATTGTGCACCCGGATGTATAATCAAATTTCGTCTAGTTACTGGTTTATGCTTAGATGCTTTCAGCGTCCAAAGCTTGCGGGCTTAGTGCCATGATTTTGTTTCCTTTCTAGTTTGTTTGGCTTTGTGTTTCGGCGGTTGCTGTTGCAACCTGTATTTAGCAGTTTGTATGAAGTTTGTTCTTAATGCTTTGGTTATTAATAATATTTCTATTTTACCCCCCCAAAAAAATCATTGCATTAGTTATAATACATTTTTTAATGTCAACTTTTTATAATTTCACAAATGAAAAATTAAAGATATTTAATGGATAAATGGTACGTTGACAAGTGTTACTCTAAATGATGCAATTAAAAAAAACCGGAGGAAATATCATTGAATAATGAAATGATACTAGAGTGCAAAGTAGTACTCCTCCGTCTCTTTTTGTTTTTTACGTTTTTCTTTTTGGGTATTTCAAAATGTTCTTTACATTTCCTTTTATATTATCACATAAATAACTTAGCATTCTATCAAATTTTGTGTCCAATTATTATTTTAACCAATTATATTCATTGGGTCATTTTGTTAGGTTATGATACATATGACACTACATAGATCATGCGGAAACAACCATTAACCCAGGACAACATATTATTTACACATAATCATATAGCATAATTTAGATGCATACTCTTTGTTGCGTGCCCTCCCTAGCTGCGCCCGAACCGAACAAGAACAAGTCTTTTAGGACTCCAAGTGTCGTCCCTCCGTAGATAGTCCACAGCACGTCCGGATCCGCCTTAAGATTGACCAACTAGAATCGCCCTTAAGGTACTAGAAAATTTCGGCACTTTATGAGCAAGATGTGTGTTTTAATTTTCTCTCAAAAAACTCACTTTTGAATACTTTGAAACTTGTGTATAAATAATGACCCCTAGGCCTTTATTTATAGAGTTATGGAAAAGGAATCGTAATCCTAGTAGGATACGAATTAATTGAAATTAGAATCCTACATGAATTCTATTTAATTAATTTATCCAATTAGGAATAGGAATTTAATCATACACTAACTCTGTAGATTTAGGAATCACGCATGAGCACAAACTCACACACACACGGCAGCCACAAGGGCTGCCCATGCGCGTGCGAGCAGCAGCCCACGCAGCGCGGCCCACGCATCCGTGGCCTTGGCGCGCGCTGGGCCTGCCTTGCGGTAGGCCTGGGCGCTGCCTTGGCTGGGCTTGTGGCGCGCGTGCTTGCTGGGCGATGGCCCGGCTTCGTGCTGGGCCTTCGTCCGGCAGGCCTCGTCCGATGCTAATTCGTACGATACGCTTCCGATTAAATTTCCAGTTCCGGAATTTATTTCCGATACGAACAATATTTAATATTTCCGATTCCGGAATTAATTTCCGTTTCGAACAAATATTTAATATTTCCGTTTCCGGAATTATTTTCCGATTCCGGTAATATTTCCGATTCTGACAATATTTCCGTTTCCGGCAATATTTCCGATTCTGGTAATATTTCCATTTCCAATAATATTTTCCGATACGTACCATGTTTCTGTTTCCGGCAACATCTACGACTTGGATAATATTCATATTTCCGATACGATCCATATTTCCGTTTCCGGCAATATCATCGTTTCCGGAGTATTCATTTCTTGCCTGTGACGATCTTAGCTCCCACTGAAACCAAGATCCGTCGGTTCCGAATATTCATAGATGGAGTATTTAATGCCATTAAATACTTGATCCGTTTACGTACTATTTGTGTGACCCTACGGGTTCAGTCAAGAGTAAGCTGTGGATTAATATCATTAATTCCACTTGAACTGAAGCGGCCTCTAGCTAGGCATTCAGCTCACTTGATCTCACTGAATTATTAACTTGTTAATTAATACTGAACCGCATTTATTAGACTTAACATAGAATGCATACTTGGACCAAGGGCATTATTTCCTTCAGTCTCCCACTTGTCCTTAGGGACAAGTGTGCATTTCCTAATTCCTTTGTCGCTCGATGCTTGCTCTTGAACATAAGGTAAGAGTTGTCATCCTTATTATGTCCAGAGGTGTTCCTCGGTTTCAGAGTTCAACTGATCAAATAAACAGATAATCATAGCCTATGATTCATCCGAGCACGGCCATGCATTTCACAGTTTCTAGCTCTCCGAGTGGCCTTGTACAACTTTTAAGCATCTCATCCCGATTTATGGGAGGACAATCCCAATCTTGCGATCTTGAGATTAGACTTCGTTTGATAGGTGATTACCTGAGCGTTGCCTTTATAGCCTCCTTTTACGGTGCGACGGTTGGTCAACGTCAAAGCAACCAGTTCTCAAACAAGTAATCTCAAATCACTCAGGTATTGAGGATTTAGTGTCTAATAATTTAATGAAATTTACTTATGACAGACTTTCATCTCTTACAGTAAAGTTTCATAGGTCTCGTCCGATACTAATCTTCCCAAAGTAAGTATCTATGCAAATGATTATGACATTGCCATGTCCACATAGTTCAAGAAACAGAACTACTAGTCATCTTGCATTCTAGTCGTCTAACGTTTTCTATGCGTCCAATTTTATAGAAAACTCCGATTAGGGACCATTTTCAACCTTTGACATTCAAGTTCACTTGATAGTCATTTCTTAGTCACAGGACTGGTCCTGACAGTCTATCTTGAATATATCGTCAAATTTGAAGGGACTCATCATTTAATACTAAACCAAGATTAAATGGAATATGAAAATACATTTCATATATGATAAATGTTCAACCCCAATGTTTTATAACCATGGGCCTCAAACCCATCTTCTAAAACAATTCATGGAATTCAAAGCTATGCTTGATTTCCAGTGCTACAACGTGAGTGTTGCTTCTCACTTGTTGCATAGGTTTAGTTATCACGCTTTGCCAATCTTAATATCCTTTTCATCGAATGTTCTTCGAGATATGATGATAAGATCTTTTCGAGTTTGTTTATTATGTGATCTAGTCTTTCTTACTTCGATGGTGGTTTTACTCATTTTGCAATGAAGAACCATCAAGTTAGCAGACGTTTTTCTTGCTTCAAGAGTGGTTCTACGCATTTTTCAATGAAGAACCATCAAGCCAGCAGACAGGTGATCTACCCAAGTTCAGTGAAGAACTTTAAACAACCCTGTTTTATTGCTTCTTAGGCAATAATTACTTTTACTTCAACTGTTGCTAGTGATGCTTTGTTTGGATTTACTTATCCAAGCAGTTCACAGACAGGTGGAAAACTTTCAGCTGTATCTTAGAACATAGAAATTAATATTTTAATTTCCCACGCAACAACTCATGGTCTCCAATCCATGTTGCCATTTCAAAACACGATGCTCTTTAGCTCGTCCTTGTCAATGGTTAACTCCAAAGGGTCTTGCTTGATCCTTTGCCAGTGTTTATGCGTGTAGCATCAATATTTAGCATATCTTTATTTCCTTGAATCAAGAACTATTCCTATGTACCTTTTCAAGTACCATAAGTATTCTTGATCTCAATCTAGTTGATCTTCACTTAGATCAATAGAGATTGGTATATGTTCGTCATGGCTAAAGTCATACGATACGTTTTTGGCGATCCTCATATTATATCATACATGATAAATTCTTTTGCAGAATAATTCCCAATTGAATTCTATTCATGTAACTTTAGCTTATTCAATTTCAGCAGATACTGAATCCAGCTAAATTCTTTGACATATAATATAGGTTAAGAATCTCATTTAGACTCTTTGATGTTTAACTTAGTAAATGCTTATACATAGTTCAAACATCCTTTACTTAGATTTATTCACATGGGTCGAATATCTCCAATGGAGACTTTCGTGTTTGATTTAGTAAATGCCATTACTTAATCCAAAACAATATCATAAGATTTTTGTAAATAGATCTTAATACCCAGTATGTACTAAGTTTCGCCATGGTCCATCATTGATGAATAATTTCAAATCTAAGTCATTAGCATTTGAATGTTATTTCACAATAGAGAGATATGTGTGTAATACACATAGGACCAATTAAGTTTTAAGTACTCCCACTAAACTTCTTATATATCTATAAGAATCATGTATATTTTATGAAACTAAAATACTTATTAGCTTCACTAAAATACAGTTCTAATTCCCAATTGCTTGCTTAAATCTGGACTTAGATTTCATAAGCTAGCTTTCCTTTTCAAGCATTTATTTGGATCCACAAATCCTATGACATACCATGTACATAGTTTATTCCAACATTTGATTGAGGAATACGTTTTGTCATCCAATTGCCATATGTACCAATATGCAATCATTGCTTGAATTATAGACTTAAGCATTACGATTTTGCATGAGGTTTCAACACAATCCATGCCATGAATTTGCTTGTAACCTTTAGCAACTAATCTAGCTTTGTGTGTGAACACAATTCCATGTTTGATGGTTTTTATCCTTAAAACAAACTTGCAACCAATAGGTGTGAAACTATTCTTGCAAATCAACAAAATTTCAATTTTGTCATCAAAACATTGAGTATGTTTTATGGCCTCTAACCATTTAAAACATTTGAGTCTATATATGGCCTCTAACCATTTTAGGGAATCTAGGTTTCGTCATAGCTTTCTTACAAGTCATAAACTCATTAATCTACATGATAATAGTTTGACTGCAAGTTGTAGGTTTCTTCACTATCGAATAGAAGAATCTCATAGTTTCATTGACCAGAACTCTATGTTTCCTTACTATCTAATAGAAGAATCTCATAGTTTCAGTGACTTGAATTCTATGCCTACTTGGGTATAGAACATCAAACAATAGAATATCAATAGCCACTTGAAAGTCCTTTGAATATTCTGTTCTCCTTGAAGCACTTGTAAAGTCTTCTAAGAGATGTCTATTCTTTAAAGCCACTTCTAAAGTCCTTAAAGAATAAGTTCGGATTTTCTGAAGCACTTCGAAAAGCCTCCGGAATGTCCGTTTATGTTTGTTGTTCGTCTCGAAGACTTTCGAGGTCTATTTTCTCCCACTTGTCATTTTGGAAACGAATCTCCAAAAGGACATTATTTCGAGCAAACAAACATTATGTTCTCAAAAATTCGTGGTAGAAACAATACCCTTGTGTCTCATTTGAATAAATCACAATGAAACATATATCTATACTTGGGCCTTAGTTTGTCGAATGACAAACACTAAGCTCCCACTGAGTTTTGCAACTCTCTAGATATATTTTATGAAAAGTTATTCTGAAATTACTTTTCAATAGCTTTGACGAATTTGGTTTAGTTTGGTGGTAGTTGAGCATTTTGTTTTAGAAATTATAGGAAAAGTCTTTATGATTCATCATTAATCGAATCAAGTACTAATTGACTTCGATTATTCCAACTAAGATATGCCATATCTTATGGAGCTAGATTGTGAAATTACAACACACAATCATTGATGATCATATTTGGTCTCAAGTAATCATTAACATGATCTAACCTAGATCTTTATGATTTCTTACCAAGTGAATTTTATACTTCTGAATCTTTGAACTAGCCAAACAGATTCAACTTATATCACATTTGAGTAAATAAACCTATATTCACTCAAATCCATGTGAAATAATAAAGTCATAAAACCTTTCTTTAGCTTTGAACTCTATCGTCTAGGCGTTCTAACAATAGTTCATATTCTTTGTTACTTTCAACAAGTAAGACTAGCTTGTCTTAAGTTGATCTAGAAATCAACCAACTTTCAAAAGTCCATCAAAATAGAGCTTTTGAATGTTAACTTGTTGATATGGTCTAAGCAACAATGCCAAAGATTAGTGGAACTCAAATCAAGAAGTTGATTTGAACCTAGTAAAGTTCTTTAAAGAGTTGTTTGTTTTAATCAAGCATATTGACTCAATCTGTAATTGACCATTTCATTCAAATAAACAAACAAACATTGTTTTTGTTTTTCTTGAATGTGAGTTTTTCTGTGTTTGAAAAACAGAAATTTAGGTATGCTGATTATGGAACAAAATAGCCATTAAGTTCCAGCCTTTGAAAGGACTTAAAACAAACTTAGATGACCCTACAATTAATGTAGCATTGCCATGCTTCATTTCCCACTTGTAGGTCATTAGTGTATCCTAGCTTCCATTGTTTGAGTTATTACCAAAGTAAGAACCTCAAGCGGTATATGATACCAAGGAAGTTTGATTGCTAGGTCACTTCTCTTAAACATAAACTTATAGGTAGAAACGGAATCGTAAATTCCTTTCATTGTTCCTCGTTTTCCTATTTCTTGTACCCTTTCTTATAGTCTTAAGAATTGAATTCTTTAGTGTTGACTTTTATACTTTGTTAGACATGTCCAATGTCACCAACAAGGTTCTTTACCATTTATGTTGAATATTTTGTTTCAACTAGATGATCTTACCAGAAGCTTCTAAAGTTCTTTAAGCATCGATCTATTCGAATGTCTAGGGACTAGACTCATTCGAGAATTAAATGGACAGAGATATTAGGTTGTTAACCATTGGTAAAGCTGAGCGTATTAAACTCAATGCTTTATGATCTCAAAACTACAGTGTATTTTGAATTCACAAGCACCAATTGGTTTGCCATTCGATTTTGATACTCGAAAACAACCATAAAAGTCGATATAAGAAACATACATTTTAAATTGCTCACTTTCTCTCATTTCCGTGAATCGTTCTTGGATTCACTACCAATCGAGGAAATTTACTGTTACCTTTCAAAAAGGATTTATTGCAGTGCAAGATATTTAATTATAAACAATAATTAAAACATACATTGAAGCATGCAAAGTCTAAACATTTATCATGAATAATAACTTGAAATTAAAGCAACCATGCAATTCAAACAAGTTATTAGCATTTTATTCTTTTTATTGTTCCGGCAGGTGTGAATAAAATGATTCCAAGATCCTAAAATCATTGAAGAATTAAGCACAGTTTGTCGACTTAATCCTAGAACATCTTAGGTAAGTGGGTTAAGAGGTGGGGTTGGGGGAGAGTAGGGGTTGAATTTTTAATTATTTTTTGGATGGAGTAGGGGGTAGGTGGGTTAATAGGGGTGGAGTGAGAAATAATATAATATTGTTAGAATATTTCCATTTTTAGAAACAGGTCAAGTATTAAGGGACGGCCCGATAAGGAAAACAGGTCAAGGATTCCGGGACGGAGGGAGTAATTTGTGGAGTACTCCGTATGAACAATATAGAGTTTTAATTTCTCCTAGACATCATACTCCTTCCGATCCCAAAGACTTGACGTTTGATAGGTTGTTATTCCCGCACGTTAAACTACTTTTTCCTTTTCTAACAAAAAAAAAAACCCTACGTTAAAATTTTTTATTTTAATAGTAAGAAAAAACAACAAGGATCGATGTCGACACTGAAATTGGAAAACAATAATAGTACGCGTACTCCGTAAAGTACGTAATGAAGACTCGTATGAATGTGCTGAGGTTATTTTCGTTCTATAAAAATATACAAAACGAAACGAGCTAACAGTGTGCAAAAAAAATGGCAGATGATGATGATATTGGTGAAATCAGCTTATTGTTTGGCTTCCTTTCTATTGTTGAGTTTAGCTCATCAGGGGTGGCATTGGGCTTAGGAATATCCCTACTTGACGAAACAAGCTCTTCTTCTGCAGAATTCAGTTTCCTAGGGATCATTCTCCTCGTCTTTGGTGTCGCGTTGGCCATCCTCTTTTGCTTCAGTTGTTACTTGGCTGATAAAAATCGGAAAGCTGCTGTAAACAAGTCCCTATGCTGTTCAGTGCCTTTGATGATTGTCTTGTTCGCTCTTGGAATCTTCGCGTTGGCGGTAAGCAGCAAAGGAGGAGGCTCTTGTTAAGACCCATGTGTGCACCAAGTTTTCAAAGGAATATGAATTGGACACCCTTGATGAGTTCCACAGTAGACACTTGAACCCTATTGAGGTAATTTATTATATATTTTTATGTAATGTTTTTTTTACGACTTAATTCAATTTTAAAAATCCTTGATGAGTTTCACAAAACATCCATGGACCCATGGCCTTTTGGGGTATATATATTAAAATTCTTTACCTTTTGGCTTTGGGTGTTCAAACTATCATGTTCAATTATTGTAATCATGCTATTACTTCTTGTCTTACCAAATTAAAAATAGTAAACTTTTATATAAGCCAGTCTTACACAAAAGACCACCTTAGTGTCTTAGTTAAGTAATTAAAATGGTCTTTAATTTTCAATAAGGCGGTATTATACAAAAGTTGCCGAATATATACTAGTAGCATCTTATTGAACTTAATTTTACAATGTAATGATTTGTAACCAATGGTTTAATATATCTGATCGACAGTCAGGATGTTGCAAGCCCCCCGAAGATTGTAATTTCAATTACACAAGCCCGATGATATGGGTAAAGCCAGAGAATGCCCACTATTCGAACAACGACTGTAATAGATGGGATAATGATCCACTCATATTATGTTTCAATTGCCAATCATGCAAGGCTGGTTTTCTCCAAGACTTAAAGACTCACTGGTTTGAGGCGGGTTTAGCAATAGTTTTAAAAGCTACTACTGTAATAATTATTACTATATGCGTCGTCATCGTCAGTTGTGCTAAGGCGACATAATGTTTTAGTACGAGTCCTACACGGATTGACATTCCCTTAAGGATTGACGTTTACGTGTAGAAACAAAAATATGTATTTTACTTTTATTAAAAGTCCAAGTATAATTAGCTATTTGTTTCCTACGTACTTTATAATTTTTATATTGCTCGTGTTCAATTCGTTGGTAGAATTCTCATATTCTTGGTAAATTAATTGTTTGACAAAAAAAACCCTAAAAGATTAAAGATAGAAACAAAACAAATTACATCAGGAAATTCTTAGCGCTCGTTTGGTTGACATAGAAAATTTCCACTTAGCGCTCGTTTGGTTGACATAGAAAATTTCCACTTAGCGCTCGTTTGGTTGACATAGGAAATTTCCACAGTAAGTTTGTTTTGATGAGTAACTAATTACTTTATTTGTGAACTTCTTACAAAATGAAAGGCTGGTGTTTATTGGTTTCAGTAAAGGATTCGCATTTGACACGGGAATTGCAATTTACCAAGGGAGAGTGGGTAAGCCACTTTTCATGTTCCATGAGAACTCCTAGGAAGTTCTAGTTCTCCCATTTTATTTATTTTATATCAACTAAAAAACATGCATGGTAAATGTCCAATTCCTAACAAGTCATACTTATTCCTTTAATATCTTGCAACAAAACAACACCCCATAGCAAGTACTAAATGAAGTACAAAATACCCTAAATACAAGATAGATTAATAATATTAAAAATACTAAAAGATCATATTAGTATTTTTAATAATATTCCCAGGTTATTTCTCCCTTGACTCTCTTCTTCCCTGATCTGATATTCCCAATTGATGAAAAGGTTATTTCTCCCTCCGTGTCAAGATAAGATAATTGATGTTTTATTGTTGATTCGTCTTTCAAAAACAAAGAATTTGCCGTCAATAATTCTAAACTTCAAATCATTGGTCTAGACGAACTTTCATGTGCATTACTTCCTCCGTATTTATTTAAGATATACACTTGGTCAGGCAATTAAGAAAAAAATGAATGAAATAAATTAATAAAGCAAGTGGGATTGGATAGATATTTTAATAATTAAATAAGTGGGGACCATGTCATTTTGGTGGGTGGGAGGTGGGAGGTAGGAGGTGGGGTGGGTTTATGAAATTATTTGTTTAATAGGATGGTGGGTCATAGGGTAAATTAGATGTATTTTTATTTAGATGATGGGGTTGATAAGTTACTAAAAATGGCAAGTGTATTTCTTAAATAAATACGGCCGGAAAAGACAAGTGTATCCCTTAAATAAATACGGAGAGAGTATATGGTGACTTCCAAACTGAAAGGAAGAAGACGAAGTGCAGGGGTTAGGGTTAGGGTTTGGTTATTGTTTTGCGTCAGATACCATGTTAAGAAAGATATTTCCCTTGGTTTGTATTTCTTGTCAATATGCGTTTATATACAAGCTATCAAATTCTAGGCCCAACTTGTACATGTGGGCTTGAATACACAAAATAAATACATACCAAAATACTCCGTAGTGTTTAACAGTATCATCCAATTGATTCAATACATACTCGACTAAAAAAGTTCATTATACAAGATAATAATTACATACGAAGTAGAAGAAAAATTATAGAAATGTCATACGTACTACTGTATATAGGTTGAAATAACTTTATTTACAAAGTACGAGTATATCATAAGTCGAAATAACTTTAATTACGGAGTATCATAAAGACATAAAGACATAAACTTAACTTAGAACACAATGATTAAAGATAGATACATATCGACATCTTGTTGTTCCATTTTACCAAAAAAAAAAGTTCCTACATTAGTTCATCTTGATCCTTAACAAGCATTTTTGGCAATATAAAACCAGAAAGAAATACTAACCATGCTATGACAACGACAGTTCCACTAATTGTCCATGCGTTCTTCAATTCTAGTGTGTAACCAAGCTTGCATACTTGACAGTTATAACATAGCTTCTTTTGGTCGTTTTCCCATTCATAACAGTCCGTGTTTGAGTATGTACCGTTTGATGGCTTGATCCAAACACTTGGGCTTGAGAATTTGAAGTTACACTCTATGGGAGGCTTGCAACATCCCGACTATAATAAATAACCAAATATTAATATACGACATCTCAAAATGACTAAAAAAATTATGTTGTGATGGACAGGGTATCTTTCTGTAAATGGATTGCTATAGATAAATAAGAGTAATATTTATAAGAAAAATAGTATAGATCGATTATTTTATTTATTGTTCACGAAGTACTCCGTAGTAGATAAGAAGAAGGATCATACTGAACGAACATTTATTTCAAGTTAGTCAGTCCCATTACGATTTACGAAGGTCAATAATGCAGCTGATGAAGCTCAACCTTGTAAGCTTCACTGTGTTTGTTTATGTATAAATCGATATAATATTTATTTAGTAGAGTATCTAGCATTTCTATTAGTATCGTATACTCGCAACAGTTTGACTTTTGCATTATTCAAACATTATTGACAAAAACTTTTTACTAATTAATATATAAAAATCAAATGATATTGTGTAACATGTTGTTGGATTAGTCTTATTGTATATTTTTAATATAATTGCGTATAATTACGATCAAACTAATATCTTGACAAGTATGCCAGTCAAACTGTTACAAGTATTTAGAAACAGAGAAAGTATCGTTTTAATTTTTCATTGATATCAACTAACAGTCTCACTTTGTTGGACTAACATGAGAAGTACCAGCCCAAAGTCCCGTTATAGGAGTCACATGTTATACTGTAGGTCCTAACAAATCGTTTCCACTCATAAATTGAGCCCAAGTTAAATTTATAGTCTCCCAAATCCTCGACAAATACTCTACCCGTCCCTTTTTATTTTCCCCGTATTCTATATTTGGATGTTTCTTTAACTTTTTGTTCTTGCAAACTCATAAAAACAATAATATTATCCGAAAATACTTCCTCATAATATTGATGAGCTATGATGAATTGACAATATTAAAAGCAATAGGTACATACCTCAAGAGGAGTTAAATATCTACCAAAAAACTGATGTTGAGTATCATCACCATACTTATTCTGAAAACGAGCGCAAACATTACTATCTTCATACAAACAATCTTTGATATTGATCCATCTTTCAGGACTATAAATCCACCTCTGAAGCGCGACGAAACCGACGGTGCTTTGCGTAAGCGCATATAGGCTAGCAAACAATATAAGGAGAAGAAGCTGCACACCAAAACAAGTGACGGCAATGATCATCCGTTGGTCACCATACTCCCCGTATTTTCTCCAACTCGGGCGCACGGGCATAGCAAATAAACACACAACCGTAAACATTAGGCATAATCCTGCACCTACGTAGATTATTGACGTGAATTCTCCACGCCCGTCGTATTGCGCGCTCTTGTCGCCTAGGCACAAGTCGCTTGGCTGGTTCAACAACCATATCCCCGTCGATATTATCGTAATCATTGATGTGCTTATAGTGAAGATCATCACTCCACTTACTATCCGTTTATTCATCATAATTCGATCTCGATCCGGCCACTCTTTTTTTTTTTGTTGTTGTTGTTAACTTCCTCTAGAAATTGAAAGATTATTGTGTAACTATCACAACTTTTTGTGGAGAAGGAGAGGAGGGATACTAGCTAGCTAGCTAGAGTGAATTTTGTTTAATTTCTGGGCGGTCATGATATGGATGTACTCAGTATATATATATTGAAAAATATTATACGGGTTTTAAATATTGAGTCGAGACATACACATAAAGAGAATCACATGATTATTATGAGCGAGGCTGATAAGCTTGGTGGAGAAAAGTTATGTGTTGGAGTATCATCATCTGCTTGTGCTTGGGAGTTGCGTGACTGGGGTGGCTAGTGCGTCTAGTCCCTCTTTGACCTTTCAATAGTTCCAGTGAAGGTTTCCGTTATTCTATATGTAATTTTTAAATGCGAATTTTTATATAACATCCTAATAATAATGTTCTTATCTCTAAAGAAAATACTTTATCTATGCGACTCTTTCAATGTCTATACACGAATTTGATATATTTGTTTACGTTAATAAGAACTATTTAGTCCTATGTCAAAAAAAAAAAAAAAAAAAAAAAAGAACTATTTAGTCTATTATTTATATTGTTTTTTATGTTAATAAGAACTAATTAGTTTATTAATTTAAGAGTATATGGCCAACGAACAAATGAGGACTCAACAAGACAACAACAATCAATTGTTGTAGTGTTCATCCATAATAATTATAAACCAAGTTGTGGAAGATTATTGCATGATTCATGAGGGAACGAGATGAATAGTCTTGATAAATATCCAATTAATAATAAATTGTGACATCAACTATACGGAGTAAGTGTTTACAAATAAAATTAAGATTGTGGACATCTATTGAATGATTTATTCGACCCTAATGTCTTTTTCTCATGACGTAGGTTTGGTACAAGGTTTATTCTGGTGTTTCACCTAATCTAAGAATTTTAAACTTAACTTTATGATTTATTTATTTTTATTCTCAATATATTTCCAACACTTATATAATAGGAAAAATTGACAATAACAGTCTCAACTATGAACGTTTATCTTTAAAAGGACCCAACTACGAATTATTCCTAGTAGGTCCTAACTATATATGGTGTCAACTTTGCGTGGGTCTTTTAACCGGTAACCGGTTAAATATGTCAAAGCATTGAACATTTTTTTAAATCTTTTTAATTTTACCTTTTTATTCCAAATTATTTGAGGTAAGTATTTAGTAAGTTTCATTCTTCATCCTTATTACTCCTCAACCCTTTTTTCCACTTCCATTTACTGCTCTTCGGAAAGTAACCTCACCAGTCACCACCACTCAGTACTTCTTCCACCCGTATCTCTCCTCCTCCTCCCCCTCCTTTCAGTTTTCTCACTCCTCCTTCACCGCCCTCCATCTCTCCTCTTTGCATTTCGTGGCCCTTGTTTCTCTCTTAAATAGCTAGAGCCTATGAATCCGGAAGCCCGCAACAATGCACCACTTAATTCAAATTTAATCATGAAATATTTTGATTATTGTTTAGTTTCTTGAATTCAAAGATGGTGCTCAAAAATATAAACCCCAATTTTTAGATGGAACCTTAATTAACTGATTTCGATGGTTTATTGGGGAGAAATTGTGTGTTAATTGGAGCAAAAATTGCCGGTTAGTGTTTTCGATTTTTGGGATTTTCAACCCAATTCATATTTTTGGGGAGAAGTGGATGTTTGGGTGGTCGCAAAGGAGCACGGGGGATGCAAATATAGCTGAAACTCCTGATGTTTATCTTTGCTCCTTAATTACAAAGGCAAGAAGTGTTTTGTTAATTGATTTATAAATTTGGGACAATCTTCTTCAGACAAGCAAGCATGCGTGCTTGAGCATCCCGTTAATTCAAAATCACAACCCAATAACTTCATTGTTCATATTTGATAAATTGTATTCTAAATAATGATGTGATTAATGAATTGATAAACAATAATTATCAGAAATATTGTGGGTGAGCGAATATTAAATGTGAGTCTGATGCTCACAATGTAGACGTTGCTTAGGTTTTGGCTTTTCTTTTGAGGTAAAGGTTTTGGCTAATTTAATGAAGCATTGGTAACTTTTAATTTTTTTTGGATGTAATTTCTTGATTTTCAGATTCTTATTATTTTCTTTATAATTTGATAATAATCTTGTTAATTTTTTATTTTATTTTTATTAGCATCTATCAACTACTGAGATTAAAAAAAAAGGTAAAACAGTGAGATAACGGAGAACGAAAAAGAAAGAGGAGCAAAAATGAAAGAGGATGGAAGAAGAAAGAAGAAGAAGAAGAAGAAGGAGGAGGCTAGTTTTTAAATTCAAATGGGTTGGTGGGTAGTTGATTTAAACGGGTGATTTTCTGAAACGGGTGGGTTTTTTTAAATAGCATGTGATACGTGGTACTTACCGTACACGTCATCACTTTTACCAATTTTTGCCGGTCATTTTTAGAATGGGACCACGCAAAGTTGACACCATATATAGTTAGGACCTGCTAGGAATAATCTGTAGTTGGGTCCTTTTAAAGATAAACGTCCATAGTTTGGACTACTGTTGTCAATTTTTCCTATATAATATATATCAAACAAGGTCATGGTCACATTTTTATAAATTTCCAACAACCAATTCGATCTCAATCCTCATCCCACCTGTTAAATCCCAAAACACCCCCAAGTAAACAATTAAATTAGTACGGAGTACTTCTCAACGATTCAAATGGAGTATTTATGTTGTCTGCACGCCTTTATCTTAGCTTGGGGATCAAAATTGGAGAGGCAACAGTCTGTTAAAATATTAAATTGAGATTTCGGATTGATAGCACATTGTAATCTTAATTATGTGTAGGGCTGTTAAATCGGGTCATTAGTTTGGGTCCAAATCGTTTATGGACAGGTTAGTTCATGTTGAGAATGGTTAATGTCGGGCCATTATTTATGTTCATATCACTTTTTAATTCGGATCAAATCTGATCAATTTTCATTTTGGGTTCGAGTCAGTTTCAATTCGACCGGGCAATTCATTTCAGGTCTATTATGGAATCGATTTGAATTTGTTCGGTTTTAAAACGATTTTGTGTCGGTTTAATTAAGCCCGGGCGTGTCAAATCCTGGTAAACTTTTGACAAGTACATGTCATATTCATATTGGATGAACCTTAATTTCCGGTTTAATTCGAGGCACTTGGGTTGCGTCTATGCAGATTATTCTTGCGTGGATCTGGTCCACAATAATATCATTGTAGACCCAAACAATTAATTTTTCCCATCACTTTTTTTAGGTATATATGGACCTTTATTGTTCATATAGTGACTATACATTAAATATAGTAACCATTTTCTGAATCATTGTAACCCTATGTTTTAAAAGCGAATAGTGATTTAAAATGACATTATTCAAGCACAACATGTATCAAAGACATCAAGTTGATATTTTTTTCATATTAATCTTAATAAACATGTCAAAATAATTTAGGAACAAGTTGTTGACCTTCTTTCAGATATGATCAACAATAAATTTAGTGTGGACCAATTACATTTAGGAATCACAAATTCTTATTTACAATGGGTGTACAATAAATATTGTACACCGGAGTAAAAGTTAACTCAAAATGCTTAAAAGTTAAGCTTATATATGTAAAAGTTATGTATTTTTTAGTGATAAATTTTTTAATTTTAGTAAAACTTATTTCTTTAAAATGACAAATAATGTATAAAATTAATCATTTAACCCTTTAAAAAGTTTATCTATCAACTTTTTTATTATTAATATAAAAGTTAATTAAAACTAGGTTAAAGTTACAAAAAATTAGGTAAAAGTTATCTTGGTGTACAATAAATTTATTGTACACCTAGTGCGCGCAAGACCTTTTGTTTAAGAATTGGTGCGTCTATACAATGCGGACCGAATTATTTCTCGGATTTTATCAGGTCAAATTAATTAAATTTGTTATCAAGTTAAATCAGGTTGTGTGTCAGTTACCACCAACATTACAAAACTCTCCCATGTTCTCGTATGTCCATATGAGAATGTATTCTCTTCACCATAAAAAAAAAAAAAAAAATTCAGGCTTAATAAGTTCCAATTAGGCCCTATCAGTTTGACTTTCTGAAATTAATTATGCAATCAGGTCCGATTGTGCCTTATAAGTTACAATCAGGTTTGATAAAGTCCTATAAGGACAATCGGGCTTAATAAGTTCCAATATGTTCGAATAAGTTCAGTTCAGATAAGTTTAGGTTTCTCCCGATGAATATAATGCACCCTAAATTTCATTTCATTATCATATTTTAAAATGGGCTCCCGTGGGATCGACTTATAATTTAATTAATTATGCAATCAGGTCCGATTGTGCCTTATAAGTTACAATCAGGTTTGATAAAGTCCTATAAGGACAATCGGGCTTAATAAGTTCCAATATGTTCGAATAAGTTCAGTTCAGATAAGTTTATGTTTCTCCCGATGAATATAATGCACCCTAAATTTCATTTCATTATCATATTTTAAAATGGGCTCCCGTTTTTTCATGCATATAAGTAATACTCTTTCTATCCCTTTTTGATTGCCTCATAGTTAAAATTCACTTTATTAAGTGTAAAGTACTAAAATGTGTATATTGGTGGATAAAGTAAACCCACAATGAAAGGGATTAATTACACCCAAAAAAAACAATGAAAGGGATTAAGAAAGAACAAGTGAGAAAATTTGTCATTTACTATCTGAATCAATCTCAAACGAACACATTAAAGAGAAAATTGAGGCAATGAAAGAGGAACGGCCAAACGGAGGGAGTAAATACATAATGTATTATTAATGTTGCGTTGGTGTGAAGGATGGGCGACCAAACAAAGCCCATGATCAAATTAAAATGCTAGTATCACTACTAGCAAAAAAAAAATCCCAACAAAAAATTAAAAAAAAAAGAGAAAAGAAAATCAAAGGAATAACACACTGATGCAAAACTCTAAGAGCACACACAACCTTGACATATAGCTTGGGTTAAGTGATAATTGACAGGACAAAATGACTACAATGTTACCGTGTACGAGGGTCAAAATTTAATTAACTTGACCCGGGTCGCATATGTGACCCAAGGTCAAGTGCATTAAAATTGGAGGTGGGATCGACTTCATCTCCACTTGCAGTTGCATCGGCTGTTTGCATGCAAATATTTAATGCAATTTGTATCGTGATTATATTACTGTATACATGCAACAAATATTTCAAGTTGTTGGGCTCATGTGAACCTGCCACGCATTCAATCATGTAATTAATTTTTTTTTAATTTATATGTAATGTTAATTCAATAAGTACGAATCCTATCGGAGAATCTATCTTACTACGGTACATGGAGAAAATGAATGAAATACGGGATAGAGATGTTCATAAATCATTGAAAAATGATTTGATCGAACATGTATGGAAAAATTTCAACCAAGGAGAACTTAATAAAAAATTAATAGTCAGTTATGTATCAATTTTACTTCATCATGCTACATATATATGTTTAAGATTATACCTTACATTTTTTATTTATATGTAATGTTAATTTAATTTCATATTTATTCGTTTGTTAAAATTAATAATTGTGTTTGAAGGTGAATTTAAAGTGGAGTATATGTAAAAGTACAAAAAATAAATAAGAAAAATTAATGACCTTGAGTCAAGATTGTAGAAGCAAAAGGAGAAATTTAAACAAGTGGTATGTAAGTTAGTGGATTAGCACTGTCGTACAGTGGTCGCCTCTCTCTCTTTCTCTAACTTCGTGGCCGCAAATCTAAAACCTCAGAGAGGAAATCAAGCGGCGGCGCAAAGCAGTTGCAGAGGAGAGAGAAAACGCCGAAGAAATTTAGCAGTAAAAAATCAAACCCTAAAACCTCAGGGAAGCGCCGTGGTGGTGGTAGTGGAGGAGAGAGAAGAGGCCCTCGATTACCTTCGGCGTTTAGAAAGCAGCTTGACAATTTCAAAAACCCTAATGGTGGTGATGATGAAGTTATTGATTCTGATGAAGGGGAGTTGAATTACGTCAAAAACCCTAATGGTCATGTTGAGAATTACGAGTATCAGCTCCCAGAGAAATTCAAGGTTTTTCTTCCCTTCTTGCTGTGTTTTTGTCTAATTAGACTTGAAACTGCAAATTTTTGATTTTTTTGGAGGGGAGTTAATTTGGTGGTGGAAATGGGGTAAAATTATGTGTTCTATGTTGTAAATTAAAGTAATTTAGCTAATTATTTCATGTAGTTTAGCAATTTAATGTGTTGTTGTGCGATGAGATTTTAGAAGCTGAACCTGTTTGCTGTGTTCTTAAATTTCTTTCGTTTGTGCTTATTTTGAGAATATAGGTGTAGAACTTTGAGAAATTGCATGAATTTTAGGACCCTTAGCTTATGTTCAATAAAGAGATTGGTAGCTTTTTGGGAAATTAAGAGTGCAATTAATGTTTGATTTTTACAATGGGGAACTTGGAGACGGCACAAAAGGAACTGACAGTGATTCTTTCTAGGGTCTTAGATCATTGAAATCATACTGCTTGAAAAGATATAAGACAACCTTGTTGCTGCCACATGGAGAAAAAGTGTGGGAGAGGTATTGGTTTATTCGTCATACATTCATGCCGTTTGAATCGAGTGGGGTATTGCTGTATTGGTTAGAACTTATTAGAAGTGATATTTTTTCATATGAGAAGCGAATTCCTTCTATTGATCAGTGTTCATCGTGATTTCAGAGCCTAAGTTTAGGAATGACAACTACAGAGTACGTAGTATTTAACAGTTGAATATTTGAAGCGTGACTGTTTAGCGGGGAGGAAATCGTAGAGTATTTAATCATTCGTGTCCCTCCATTTAGTCATTAATACCAACGTTGAACTGGCGCAGGGCCTAAGAAAAAAAAAAGAATGCCATATTGCCAGGTCAATTGGCACCTTAGTTTTAAAAAGCACGAAGCGCACTGAAGCGCAAAAGGACCGGAAGCTTAAGCGCAAAGCGAAAGCGTACGCTTTTCGTAGGCGAAGCGCAACCGGAAAGAAATACTAAAATTTTAAAAGTTCAGAAAAGATGAGAAAATATGGAAAGAAAAGATGAAAAAATAAAGAAATCGAAAAGATGAAAGAAAAATTCAGAATCCGACTGGAGAAATCCAGCGAGAAGGCTAGAGAAATCCGACTACGAGAGAAAATTGCACTAGGGTTTTCAAACCCGCCAAATATTCGCTTTTTTAAAAAAAGAAATCACGTGATACTTTAAAAAGAAGATTAGAGTCACGTGGCTTTATTTTTTAATTAAAAAGAATGGTCTGTTGTCCCACAGGAAGCGCCCGCTTCCTAGCGCCTCCTGTATGTCGCTATGCTTCGGCTGGCCGAAGCGTTCTTCTTTGAGCTTTCGGGCTTCCAGGGCTTTAAGCGCACTTTTTAAAACTAAGATTGGCACTCTGTATATTGAACTGTCTTTTACTCCGTATTGTTCTTATACGACTGCTATAAACTTTAAAAGTATTGGTGGGTTTTTAGATGGATACAGCTAGCAAGGTTTTATCTTTATTGTGATATTTAAATGGGTGGATCGAACTTGGAAGTAGACTGTTACTGGGGAAGAGTGTCTGGAGAGAAAGGAGGGGCGGGGTTGGAATGTTAGAAAAAGTGATGGGTGTTTTCCGTAGTATCATGATTTTCTGTGGTGCATTTTTAAGAGAACATGCAGCGTTTTATTGGTGATTGTTGCATTTATTCTTTTAGACCAAGTGATAGCTGATGTGTTTGTTTCACTGCTGATAAAGAATGCAGCTTTTAACTCTTCCAGCCATTCCTTGGTGTAGGATGAAGACATACTATCTGACGATGACGAAGACGATGTTCTAGATCAGGATAAGGAGGATGAGGATTCTGTTGACAAGGAGGGTGATGATGGAAGGCATGCAAGAATGCTGACAGATATCACTGGAATCCATACTCAGGCGTTTGCAGGTAAATGTGCTTTGTTAGTTATATCACTCTACGATGTGTCTCTAACAGATTTGATCATAATTGGTGTAAATGCTTGTTTGATGGTCATACCCTTCACTGTGCCAGAAGGCTAAACATTTATCTATTGCTAGAACAAATTAAAAGAAAATTTGAGCATAACTTTAGGCACGTGTTATCTTCCCCGCTCAATGTCTGGAGCTAAATGTATTTTTCGCTCTCTGAGCAATCAAAAGAATAATTTTCTGGTTTTGTTAGGCTGAAGTTGCTAATGTTTTTGTATAGTGCCTGTTGTTCGGTCTTGGTAAATGCTAAATAGTTTTTGTATTATGCTATGAATAATTAAGTATGAAGCAGCTTTGGTAAAAAACTTAAAAAAGAAAGAGAATATACTTACAATAAGGTTGATATAAATTTCTGTTCATCAGGCAAAAAGAGAAAGGGAAATGTTGTTACAGAGGCTTATCCAGAATCTGAATTCAACCCCAGTAGTGATGTGATGTCCTCAGTGGTACTGGGAAGATCAGTATTCAAGACCTTTCGGATCCTCTTCGAGGAACTTCTAGTTACAGCAAGCTTAGGAAAAGGATTGAACATGTTGAGAAGAAAGGTGAAACAGTTCAAGCTCCGCTTTCCAAACCGGACAGGGAGAGGTTGGAGAGGGGGGTAGCATATGACCACGTTAAAAAGGTTATTACTAAATGGGAGCATCTTGTAAAGAGAAATAGAGAAGCTCCCACTCTTTATTTTGACCAAGGTAATGATATGGGACTTCCAACTGTGGGAACCATGGCTTCTGAGTTCAAACCACGATCTGATTTTGAGAAGGCAATTGCGTCAATAATGGATAACAAAGAGGTTGCGGAAGCTTACCAAAGTGATGGTGCCAAGCTTCTTGAGTTAAACAAGGTAGGAGCTGTTTCTATTGCATTGGCAGTTATGTATGTTTTATTTCTTGTTTCTCTTTTTCGGTTATACACTTCGGAAAAGGAAACAAAATCTAATCAAGTTATTTCATGAAAGAAAAGTATGTTAAGCTTAGTAATAATCTTTGCTTAATAGTAGTGTAGCGTAGCCATATTTTTAATTAAACAAACTAAGCAAAGTCACTGAGTTTCCATTCTCTTCAATTATAGGCTGCAAATTGGCAATTGGTTGCGGAATTGACTTTCTCGTTAAATTTGATAAAAGCAAAAGTCTTCACTTTGTAGGCCTTTTTAATAGGTGTCTTTTCTGAGTATTATCATATGTAATGTGACTACTGTTTTTTTGTTTAATGGAGAGAATAAATCTAGAGAAGGATGTTTGAGGTCTAAGTGAGAAATTGTTCCGAGATGATCATATAAGATAGAGGACGAAACTATTTAGGGAGGGTTTCTACTTTTAAGCTACGTCACTCTGCAAGATGCGCACGGATATGTGTCAGACACAGCCATTTTATTAATATTTTCCCTGGTTTTGGCCTGAAACGAAGTGTCTGACTGTTGTACGACTTGTACCATTCTTGTACCATTATCCAAGTGCATTTGTGCACGTTTTCATTTTCGCCTTCCCACTTTCCATTTCCCTTTCTGTGCAACATAGTAATATTGCACAACAGTGACTTATCAACTACGCTTTGTAAGGGAAGATTTAACTACTATAGTGACTTTGTGAAGATCCTGCCATTTTTTGGGGTCTGGAAGGAATAAATTAGCTTTCTCTTCATATTTGTAAGATTTAAAAAAAATATATTCTTGAATGGATAGAGTGGAAGGATCCAATTCGATAGGACTATGGCAGTGAGTGATCATATTTGACGAAGACCACTATAATCCAAGCCTGAGATTTGCCCAAAATAACTGTTTAGTCTCTATTTTAAGTTGGATGTATCTAATGGTTCTTGCAACAAATTGTGTCGCTTCATAAAGGAAACTATGATTAGTGGGTTCCGCAGCACTGATGATCTGAGTCTGTGAATATGAAGTGATTGTAAATCTTTTTGAATGATTTACTGAATGAGTTCAGCGTTGAACATTGTGAATGTGTATTTCATACAGTTATACATACTGTGGCTTTATCAACCTTTTCATAAAGACATGATGTTAAATTTTGTCCGTCGTGGTTCCTTTATGAAAAGGGTAGCTGTGGCAACAGTTAGGATTGTATAAACAACTGTAAAATGTTGTCGCTGTTGTGTCATTCTGGTTGAATAACTAACCCACTCCTCATGCGTTATTGTTTGCAGATATCTGTCGAAGAAGTGAAGGACCGCCAGGATAGACTTGCTAAAATGCGCAGTCTTCTATTCCGTCATGAAATGAAAGCAAAGCAAGTCAAAAAGATAAAGTCCAAGACTTATCATCGCTTAAAGAAGAAAGATAAATTGAAGGCTGCTTCTTCAGATCCGCACTGATCCTGAGGCAGCCCGAGAGTATGCTGAGAAACAAGAAAGAAAACGAGCAGAGGTATGAACAGCGATGCGCTTTGGTTGCATATGTGATATTGTATTTGTGATTTAGCCACTTTCTCTCTTTAACATATATGTGGTGTTGCATTTATATAATGCAGGCACGTATGACACTGAGGCACAAAAACCAAGGCAAGTGGGCTAAACGTGTTCTTGAACGAGGTTTAAGTAAACAAGATGAAGGTACTCAAGCTGCTATAGCTGAACAGTTGCATCTTCATAATCTTCTGACCAGAAAAATGAATTCCGTTAAGGAAAACAGCAGCAGTGATGATAGTAGTGGTGAGGATGATGAGGATATGGATAGTTCGGATGAGGAGGGTGCATCAAAGTTATTAGCTAAGGCAAAAGAAAAAACGATTAAATTAATGGAACAAGAGGATGAAGTGCCTGATTCAGGGGTTCTTTCGTTGCCTTTCATGGTATATTCTGCTCATTTCTGTTGTTTGCTTATTGTATATTTTACTACATTATTCTGCATTCTCTCACGCTGTTTTGTTTGGAATGAGATTTTTAAAAATCCAAAAAGGATCTCCAGGAAAATGGACGGCACAAAAAAAAATCAGCAAAGATGAATTGTGCTTTTCCTTGCATTCTTACTTTTCAGGACATTAGTTTGCTGTTCTTTGTTATGTTTTGCAGTGTGATTATTTGAGATTTTATTTGAGATGTCCCTTTCCGGGGCTGTGTCTTTCCGTCCTTTTTCAGGAACTCACCATTTACAAATTTCTTTCAATGGATAACAATCTCTTATCAGTTACGAAGTATTTTTTTCCTCTTTTATGCCCTTTTTTTCTCAAAATTTCGTCTCTGAAATTATGAACTGAAAGATTCCAGGAGGGTGGGGGGATGTTAGGCAAGCAGAAAAGAATTTAAATGACCCAAATGACCTTTGATCAAACACTGGACATGGAACTCAAATGAACTTTCAAAGACATATACGTTTCTGGTCCTGTAAAGCTGAATTTGGAAACGTACGACTCAATTGTGTAAAAAAATCTACCTTTTTTCCTTGATTAAAGTTAATATCTTCTGCTTAAGTCTTCAGCTTGGTTGTTCTCGACTCCGTTCCTTTGTGTTCTTTGAAGCTTTTCATTTCATTTCATTGATCCCTGTTGTCTTTGCTAGTTCTATTCTGTTTCCACTATTCATGATAACGTTTTTCAAAAATGTAACATTTCATCGTAGACTTTGTTACCTCGCTTTGCTAAATATTTGTCACCCATTGAACATACGAAATCATCAAACCTAGTGTCTGTGTTAATAAATTGTGACATACAAATTACAATCAATTTACATTTTCCCCATCACTCACAAGGTTTGTTCACCTGCTACCTATCCGTAGATAGATGAGAGATTATGCAACAAATAGGGTGGTCAGAGTATAAATTCATATGGTTTTTCCACTAATGTGCATAAAAGCTGGCTTATTGGGAATTTGAGCTTTACAGAGTGGGGTTAGATAGTTGTCACACTGATTGATGACCTTGGTATGATATAGTTTTTGTTGCTTGTTTTTTATTCTTCCTTATCTTGGCCTTTATGTTATTTTTCTTTCAGGCCTCCCTCTTGCCCTCTTGTGTAGACCTGTTTAACACAAAACTCAATACCTGATGGATGGCACTATTATTGACTGTGGCTTTGCCTACCTGATTCCCACTCTTGCTTATGTCTTTGATTCTTTTGTTTGCTAATGTTTTACCCGATTTGTATTGATCATAGGTACGAGGACTGGAGAAAAGAAAGGAGGCTGGTAATGGAGAAGCCAAACGTGTTCTTGGCGACTACGAGTTATCTTTAAATCAGACTGCGGAGAAGGGCCTGAAAAATGGAACTCCAAGTGGTAGACGAGTTTTTGGTGTAACCAAAAAGGTTGAAGAGGCTAATATAAAACACAGACCAGATGTTGACAATTATGGAAGCGATAACGAAGATACTATTGAAGAGAAGGATGATATTCAAATGGAATGTGCGATAGGTAATCACATGGAAAAGGATGTCGAAATTGATTTGGATGTACTACGTGAAGATTTGGAGACTGGTGATGATTCAGCTTTCAAAGTAATTGGATTCTTCTTGCCTTTTTCTTTATGTTGAGGGTATTATCTTAATAAATGTGTGATTAATACTGCCATGCCTTGCAGAGTATTATTGATGTAGCTGAAGACTCTGGGCCAAGAACAAGTCGTGATGTTTCTGTTTTCACATCTGGTTCTTGGAAACAGGTTAGAGCTATTCTATGTGTAGGTTATTATTGTCTGTTGGATGGGGACAATTGCATTGTTATGTGCAGATTTGTAAATATCAAACTGTTAAGCGAAGGCTTTATGGACTTTATGCATACAGTCCTATTTTCCTCACATAAATACATTCTACCATCTGCTTTTACGTTCTTCCTTACGGACACTATATCTTCTCTTGTTTCATTTTTATCAGTTGTTTCTTTTTCTCCAAACAGGGGCGTGAAACAACAAAATAATAACCTTTCTGGCTTTCTGCCTTTGCTCCTTCTTGTCTCCTTGTTAACCTTGTAAATTTGTAATGGTGTTCTTTAGGTCCTTGTTTTAAAAAAACAATTAAATACTGATGAACGGAAGTAATTTTACTCCGTATTACCTGAGATGGAATGAGGTGGGTCATGGGAATCTAGTGAGCAGATGGAGACATTGAACACCCCTTTTTAAGTTTCTTATGTGCACAGGGACAGAGTACTGGAATGTTGAAAATTTCATATTTAACTCCAGTGGTTTTGTATGCAGATGAAGAATGATGGAAGTAAAGGGGGTTCTACTTATGATGCCAATGTCAAGAGTAAGCCAGAGGTTGCAAAACCTTCTCCAAGCAGTGAAAGTGGAGAGGTATACCGTATACAATTAAATGATTGAATTTCTCAAGTTCTTCATATTTATTTAAGGATTTATTTTTATTTTGCCTTACTGTATGCGTATCTGTTTTTCAAAATACTAGGAAGAGGTGGTGGGCATATGATAGATGGGATGTTGTCTTCAGGGGCGAGGCAAACTTATGAATTACCTACAAATGAAGAGCTAATAAAGCGTGCATTTGCGGGGGATGATGTGGAGGAAGAATTCGAAAAAATTAAAGAGGATGTTTTAAATGAAGAGAATCCTGAGCCAGAGAAGCCTCTTTTGCTTCCTGGATGAGGTCAATGGACCGATGTCCAAAAGAAAAGGGGTTTGCCTTAATGGATGCTGAAAGATCATGCAAATGCTAAGCAAAAGAGGGATGAAGCTTTGAAAAAAAGGAAGGATGCACGTCTTAAACACGTAATCATCTCTGAGAAAATTGATAAGAAGGTCAGTTTTTAACCTCTGACAAATATCATTTGCGTCTTTTAGTGTTAAAATTTATGTGGTGGGTAAAATCACTGGATGCAGGTCAAGTGGAAGGTTGTGTTACTTGATGGAATTTAAGTACCATATTGTCTGATTTGGAAAAATTAGGAGTAGAATACTCTCCCTCCATTCCAAACCTTATATTCACCTAGATTGTGTTATTCCATATTATCTTAATGGACTAATTGATTGTCAGTTGAATATATATTTGTTTGTTTGTTTGTTTGTTTGTTATAAATGTTTGCCTAATTCTTTCAGTTTTACTACCCTCATGTACTGTATCATACTTTTCTGAGTAATTTGCAACAAGTATCCTTGTAGAGTTATTTAGTCTAGTCTATCAGCTTCACTTTTGGAATGACATCTTCATGAGATCATCTTGCTTCTAAGTTGTGATTGTTTGTTTCCACAACCTTTCTGATGCTTTGATTGTGGATTAACCTTGCAATAATGCTGTCATATGTGTTTATGGGATTGGCAGGGGGAGAAACTGTATGCAAAGACGCTGCCTTATCCTTTTTCATCGAAAGATGTTTTTGAACAAAGCATTCGTATGCCTATTGGGCCTGAATTCAACCCAACAACTGCTGCTGGGGCTCTTACCAGGCCAGAAGTGAGTTCACCTCTCTCTCTCTCTCTCAACTGTGGTTGTTTTCTCAAAAAAAAAAAAGTGTAGCCATATGATGATTTAGGCAATCAGGCGACTTTTGCTTTTTCTGACATCAAATATGTTCATTCAGGTTGTTAAGAAATCTGGCATGATCATTGATCCAATCAAATTTGAAGAAGTAGATCCACACGAAAAAGTAGATGAGCAGAAGCAAGGTGGACGGAAACAGAGAACAAATCGTAAAAGTTCTGGCAAAAAATCAAGGCATAGTAACAAAAAATAAGTAGAATGCTGATGTTTTCCATAACTTGTGTATTTTATTTAATCGCCCAATTTTGTATTGTGATTAGCCTTTTGCAAAATGGTTTTGTTGTAACAAGCGTACCCATTTTAGTCAGACTACTACAGATATCGGTCCTGCTTTGCAAAAGACTGACCATGATTTTGATGTAATTTATTACTATTTGGTAGCAATAAAGCTCCTGGAAAATTTTGATCTTCAGAATATGCAAGCTTCAGTACTTTAGCTTTCTATAACCTGCTTTATTGTTGGGAGGAGAAACAAGTTTTCTCGTTGATCATAATCTGGTTGCATAATTTGACATGCTAATATGCTATCTTAAGCTCAATTATCGCTGTAAAAATCCAATTATTAGCAATCCATAAACGAATATTATCCATATAAACATGAAATATACACAAACAGAATATATTCCAAAGAGGCAAAATAATCTAGTGTTACAATTTCGTCATCAATGGCTCTCTATTCTCCCCTTAACCTTCCAATGCACTTGCTCAATACTCCCGCCAAAATTCCAACATTCAATCATCTTTTCTTGCGCACCCCTTCAATTGTCCTGTGCGGTAGCCGCCGAACACAGTCTCTCTCCTCATTTCTCACTCTCCGAGCGCACCCACCTCGGAAATATGTTTATCCTGATCCTATTCCGGAATTTGCAGAAGCTGTAATGATAATAATTGAATTTCTCTTATTTAATTAAGTTCTGTAATAATTCTGGCGCTTTTTAATTTTCTGTTTCATTTTTTTCTTCTTTTGGGGATTTGCAGGAAACGCTGAAGTTCAAGATTGAGTTAAAGAAGACATTGTTGAAAGATGAAGATGCATTAGGGGATGAGCTTGACCGGGTTGTTGATGTTTGTGCCGAGGTGATTACAGCTCAAACTCTCCTTATAGTGTTGTTTGTTGTGTCTATACTCTTACATGCTTATGTGCTCTTAAGGTGTTTGATGAATTGCCTGACTGAACTATTTTGTGTAAATTTCTGGTGTAGTGAAAATCTGACTAAATTGCTTGTAATTAAAGGAAGTTGTTTTGGTTGTTCTGCTGTTGGAGTATGTGTTAGTTGGTAGTTGGGTTAGTTGAAGGGTAGTTACTAAAGTGGTTAATTTTCTGATTTGGCGGGAAATCTGTTGGCTTTAGGTTCGTTTTATAACGAGAGGAAAAGGGTCCTATTTCCTTCCATTTCTTTTCCATTTAAGAGCTTTGTCGTCTTTGGTTCAATTCTTAACTATTATCTTGAATTCAGAAGAACTAGGTTGATGTGTTGGGGATGTTCATATTCTTAGGATATGGTATATTGCTATCGAGTGAGCTGCTTCGAACTCTTAGGAAACCTTCCAAAAGGATATGCTTCCCTTATGCAACTGGGATAAACCTTCTGTAAGATGAGTTAGATCCCAACTAGTGCTTTCTTCACCTGCTAAATGTAGGCCAATGTTGTGATTTCAGTGAGCTGGGAAAGTGAGAGTACATTCAGCCACTGGGTCAATCACTGGGCTTTTTACGATACTGTCAATTAATTATATACACTCATCTATCGGGTAGGGGACTAAGAAAGAAGGAAACCGAAAGACATTGTTGGACAAGAAAGTTCGGGCTTTTCTCTTTTTCTGGAATCTGAAAATGACTGGGACCAAATGTGTGAAATAAGGAAAGCTGGAGCCAAGTTTGGTTGTGATGAAGAGATCTGTCTGTAATTAATTTGGAATGACAGAAGTCCTTTAACGTGATGAAAAGACCATATCATACAACACTGCACCCTTAGCCCTCGCTCAAGATAACCCTACCTCATCTAGCATATAGACACATCTTGTCTTATCCAGCTTTGGCCTAAATTCTTGCTGAATAATTCAAAGATGATGTTTAAATACTAACTAAGAACATCTGATGCAGTTCTCCAAGTTAGACTATCACTCAATTCCCATCAATTCTGAGTTAAATATTGTTGGTCCAACAACAATGTTTACTGCACTATGCTGGAGGAAATGTCAGAACTGGTGAAGCGTGAATAACTGAAGGAACATTCATGGTTTCCTAATTTCATTGCTTATGTATGCTTAATGCCAATCAAATACCCCGTCCTCTTCCAAGTTCCCACCTCAATTTTGTTAGCATTAGGAGAATGGGGAGAATATAGTCTGTTTTGGTCACACCAAGTAATACAGTTGAAAGAAACAGTTGATCAGAGAACTTTGATGACAACTGCAGCTTGCCAATGGCAGATCAGGGTATATAAATATCATGCATCTCATCGAATCCAGTTGGAAGGTTTAAATGAAATCATGGGAACGGTAATATGATCTCGTAGAGAAACTATCTCTAGGTTCTATCTTTGGGGTTAAGATTTCTAGGAAAATATCATCCTTTGAGTTGTGTTCATGAGGTAAATTTTTGTTGGTAAGATGATTAAATTTTATCAAGGCTCAGTTCATGAGACTGAACTATCTGATTCTAGTATCACTGCATGTCTGTTTTTTTCATACATTGAATTTTCTTATCCATTTACTGGTACTAATACCCAAAAAGCGTTCAGCCTTATAATCTCGTACTAATGAATGAATACTCCCTCCCCATCAGTAGTCAACTAGTCATATACAGTATTTGTTATTAGGGATCCGGAAAAATAAAATAAAAAAGCTGTCATATATTCCTAATATAGCAATAGCTTATTAGTATTAGAAATTATCCTATTACTATGATTGGTATTCTTTGAGATCATGCCATATCCTTAACTATGAAATGTTAGTACATAATAAAAACTAAATCCGAGCAGAAGGCGCATTACACGTACAATTAAGGGGACTTTTGTTTGCAAAGGCCCAAGATCAGTAAATAATGAAGGAGTAGTATGCTGGTCTAATCTATTACTCTGGGAACGTTTCAAATAGATGTTTAAAGGAGTGATGGTTGGGTGTTCCTCTTTAATCATAAAATCGAAAGAAAAAAAAAACACCTTCAAATTGCTTTTGGTCGGCATCATACAATAATTGGGACACAAATTGAGAGAGTGCATCTAACCATGTACTCTTCACATGGTATTCTCTTCCAAGTAGTAGTAGCAAACTAATGACTTTTAAGGAACAAAGATCATAATTGCAAAATCTAAGGAGCCACATCTTAGGATCAGTCACATTCAACCCATTAAATTTATCCTTGAAATTAAATGTAGATATTCTGAAAACTCAATCATGAATTATGATTCATCATCATACATTCATCTTAAAAAAAAATTAAAAAAATCACAATAATATAGTATATTATTCATCAAGTTGGTGACTCTACCCAATTAATCACCTTGTTAATTGGTTGGATACCCTTCCAACAAAAAATATTTGGTTAATTTTCTAAGTCAACATTCGTAATAGTTGCTCTTCGTCTGACTGGATTTATTTGTCACGTTGCTAGTTCAAATCACACTTCGTGATTACTAATTCTAGACAGAGGGAGCATGTTAATACCTGTGTTGATCGATCATCCTAATAAAATACAAGTATTCCATTGAAATAAAACAAGAAAGCAATCTTAATATGGGTTAATCATTGAACATGATGCCGCGTGTTCTGATAACAGTAGAGTTAAGGTGTTCATGTTGTCTAATTAATGTCATCCGACCGCCTTATTACAATTATTTAGCTTTCATTATTAAATGTGTGGTCACTTTCTTAACATCAAATGCTTATCCCGATTGTATAATTGATTTTCTCTTGTGCTTACTCATCAAGTTTCAACTATGAAACTAAATGTATGAAATTATTCTTTTGAATTAGTCCTTTTCGCGTACACTTCATAATGGAATTAAGTATTATTGGTTCATATAATCATACTTCATAATTGCACAATTAGACAATTAGTGCTTACATTATGATAAATTCATTTTGTCTATTCATGCTAAGTAGTTTATGCCTTTTGCCCTTCATGAACAAGGGTGGACCATTTTTTTTTAGGAAATAAGAGTAAAATGACTAAAAGAAAGAATGAAGCTTTAAAAAATAACTGAGTAATACGATGGTTGTTTCTTTTCTCTTATCTAATGTAAGACAACTTATATGCGCACAGCAAATATAATGAGGCTCAACCAGAAAACGAGAAACGTGTTTTGTCATTTAATGTGTTTTCTATTAAAAACTTCCGTAAATATATTGGGACTTATTCTGAATGAACTAGCAGAGTTATCGTTATAGACTCGTAGTTAATAATTTAGTTCAAGGAACTAAGTATTGGGTCATGAGCAACGTACGAGTACTAGACCTCAACTCCAACATGTGGGACTGTTGCTGTACTATAAACCTGATCTTCATGTGGCCTGGTAACCTTAATGGAGTACAATATCAATTTGAGGTAAAATGATGAGTTTGTGTAATACTCCAAACACACAAGTTTGTGATGAGATTGCATCACCATGAACATTACGATGTTATTTTCCTTGCCAATTCACACTTATATCCATTTTTATTCCCGCTATTTATTACCAGTTATCAAACATACAGTTGAAACTTAGCTAATTTCTATTGAAATGTGCTTCTCATTAAAAAAACTTAGTTCATAATATTTTGCCTCCAAACTAAACACAATCAAATCGGGGGAAGGTGGTAGAAAATCATGGTCTTTCGTTTCAAGTTCCAAGCCTTACACTTAAGTAAAATATACTTCTACCAAGATACCAACCTTATAATATAATCACTTTTATTTCATACACATGAAGTAGGTAGTATAAACTTATGACCATAATTATAGATTAAGCGATCTTAATATAGTTTTATCCTTGACAAATTTGGACAAAACATGATTAAATTATTGATTAATTTCTAAGACAAGGAAACAGAAGAAATCTAACTCAGAACAACCAGTATGCTTTTATGTCTCTTTGTTTCACCATGTTTTTATATATATAAGTTTTTTTTAACCCATATGATATTTTATAGTGTCATAAAATCTGACCTAACCTAATAAACATTAAGTAGGAGGTAATCTTTGACCATGTAAAATACATTAAATTTGACATTTGACCATGTAATAAACATTAATTACATCCTATGAATAGAAGAAATGATGAAGTACGTACTTAAATTAGTTGCTTTGGAAATATTCTTTCTTTGTTATTCACATTATGTGTACACATATGTGGGTTTAATTGTCAGTCTATGTAAGCCATGTGAGGTGTTTAAGATCTTTGGGCTCGCCTATTGAATGAAAGATTTGGACTTTTCTTGTTCATATCCTGACCCATGTAGGGGACTACTTCCCTCTAATATCTTTCTTGAAAGTAACTACAACTATTCAATATTTTATTCTTAGATTTCACTGTATTCGGGTTTCTATACTCATTTACTATAAACTCTTGTTTTTAGGAAATATATATGGAGTATTCCGTAAGACTATATTGAGAGTGGTGTAGAAAAAGTTACAAGTTATAAGCTTATTGTTAGAAAATTATAAGTGATTACACTGTCTTCAGGATAATATTAGCCCCGGTTATCTTACTATTGGGATTACAATAACTAATTACTCCCGGCAGGATTCTTCTTAATCTACATAACACATTGTTAAGATAGAATATAGGAGATATTATATTGTGAATATTCTGTAGAGTCCTAAATATGGTATGTTATCTAATATGAGTCCTACATATGGTATGTTACCTAATATGTAATCTAGGGTTTAGGTAATGAGTTGTACTATATATATACGTGTGTTATTAATGAGAAGGATACGAGATTACACAATATTTGACATGGTATCAAGAGCTTAGGGAGATCCTACGACCCGTCTACAAAAAAAAAATATCCCTTGCCGGTGGGTTAGAAAAATAAATCCACCGGCGGGATTCGTAATTAATATAATAATTCCGCTGCAAATTGGTAGAAGATGAGGTTGGTGTTGGAGAAAAGACTCGTACTTGGAATCGCGTCCAATTCGAGTATTTATATTGAGATAATTGGTGAGTTCGAAAAGAAGGGCGTTCTCATCAAGAGAGAAAAAAAAAAAAAAAAGTGCAGGTTCGAAAAGAATGGCGTTCTTGCTCGATTTTTTTTTATTGAAGAATGGTGTTTCCAATCACAACGTTCGTGAAACTGCCGTTACGATTGAGGGAGGGAGTAAAGGATAAGTAAAGGATAACGTAGTTATCCTAGAGGATAGAATATCATATGAGATAGAGTTATGTTATATGATACGGGTGATACTGAGGGAGTGTCGTCACCTACGGGTGATACTGAGGGAGTGTCGTCACCTACGGGTGATACTGAGGGAGTGTTGTCGCATACAGGTGACAATGAGGACGTGTCGTTGACTAGTGGCGTCGACGAAGGGGTGTCGTCGCCTGTGAGGGAGGAACAACAACATTATACACCCAGTCGAGTGGAATCAGACGTCGTCTCAGCAACGACAGGTGTCGATGAGACGACGTGTAGTGATGAGAGCGAGACAAGGCAGTCATCAACCCGTCGTATGTGTCAACGAAGGTTCAGTTAGCAGATATCGTCACTAAAGCGTTGGGGAAGAAGCAATTTGAGTTTTTTTTTTGAACAAGATGGGCATTCGAGATCTTCATGCTCCACCTTGGGGGATGTTAAGATAGAATATAGGAGATATTATATTGTGAATATTCTGTAGAGTCCTAAATATGGTATGTTACCTAATATGAGTCCTACATATGGTATGTTACCTAATATGTAATCTAGGGTTTAGGTAATGAGTTGTACTATATATATACGTGTGTTATTAATGAGAAGGATACGAGATTACACAATATTTGACACACATGTACAACTCTCACTATCTTGTTGTTCGACTTCGAATAACGTTCAAGTGTTTATAAGAAATCCAGTGTTTATATTATGAAGTTGAGTAAATTTTTGTATGGTTACATGAGGAAGTAACCATCAATATCAAACAGTATATAGACTATTACTTATTTTCCAAATGAAAAATAATTTTCCCATTGTGTTTTGTATCTGGTAAATGGGAACAAATGAAGAATTTGTTTGATAGAGTGAGGGACTCAAAGTTGAACAAATTTGTTTGGTTGTTGCCCCTTTGTGGGTCTACTTTCTTCTCATCCAAACATTCTATTTTCTAATCAATACCTCCTTGAACAATTCTGTTGGGGTTTTTGGAGTTTTGTGGGAGGTTCAACACCAAGTGGACTTTCTACAGTTTTTTTCTACAATTTTATTTCATCCTATTTTTAGGGTTATTTTCAGTCATTCTTTAATCTGATTCTTAATTACCCAATCATGGAACAATATTAGGACACTTATAATAGTATTATTGACTTTAATGTCAGGGATCTTAATGACAAAGAGACAAATTTTATTGATAGAATGACATAAACTTATTTATGAATATAGTTAATCTTAGATTAAGAAGAAATTAGTGCATTAATCATTAATTTTTCTGAACTACTGTTTGGTGATTTAATTTTTTTCCCCTAACATTAGGGGGGATTTTTGTGGGGCCCATTACAGACAGAAATGCTAGTAGCAATCGCTGTCAAATTTTCAGGAAACAAACTCAGAAGTTTTGAGTTTGGATTTTAAAATTTCTTTTTTGATCTTGTTTGGAACATACTGTAGTAGTTTACTGTGGTTCTTCTCCTTTGGTGTGACTTCTGCAATAGATCGGGTGAAACAGTTATGAATCTGGTTATATAGTTTCAAAGTTGTTATTATATGTAGTAAATAGATTTTTTCAGGTTCTGTCGATATCATTGAGCGAACATTTGGTATCTTGGAATACTTCCATGAAGTTTCCATCAGTTTGTTGTTAGTTGCTGCACCTGGATTGTATTAGATAGGAGACATGGATATAGACATATTGTCAAATATTGTGTAATCTCGTATCCTTCTCATTAATAACACACGTATATATATAGTACAACTCATTACCTAAACCCTAGATTACATATTAGGTAACATACCATATGTAGGACTCATATTAGGTAACATACCATATTTAGGACTCTACAGAATATTCACAATATAATATCTCCTATATTCTATCTTAACATCCCCCTCAAGGTGGAGCATGAAGATCTCGAATGCCCATCTTGTTCAAAAAAAACTCAAATTGCTTCTTCCCCAACGCTTTAGTGACGATATCTGCTAACTGAACCTTCGTCGACACATACGACGGGCTGATGACCGCCTTGTCTCACTCTCATCACTACCCGTTGTCTCATCGACACCTGTCGTTGGTGAGACGACGTCTGATCCACTCGACTGGGTGTATAATGTTGTTGTTCCTCCCTCACAGGCGACGACACCCCTTCGTCGACGCCACTAGTCAACGACACGTCCTCATTGTCACCTGTATGCGACAACACTCCCTCAGTATCACCCGTAGGTGACGACACTCCCTCAGTATCACCCGTAGGTGACGACACTCCCTCAGTATCACCCATATCATATAACATAACTCTATCTCATATGATATTCTATCCTCTAGGATAACTACGTTATCCTTTACTTATCCTTTACTCCCTCCCTCAATCGTAACGGCAGTTTCACGAACGTTGCGATTGGAAACACCATACGACGGGCTGATGACTGCCTTGTCTCACTCTCATCACTACACGTCGTCTCATCGACACCTGTCGTTGCTGAGACGACGTCTGATTCCACTCGACTGGGTGTATAATGTTGTTGTTCCTCCCTCACAGGCGACGACACCCCTTCGTCGACGCCACTAGTCAACGACACGTCCTCATTGTCACCTGTATGCGACAACACTCCCTCAGTATCACCCGTAGGTGACGACACTCCCTCAGTATCACCCGTAGGTGACGACACTCCCTCAGTATCACCCGTATCATATAACATAACTCTATCTCATATGATATTCTATCCTCTAGGATAACTACGTTATCCTTAACTCCCTCCCTCAATCGTAACGGCAGTTTCACGAACGTTGCGATTGGAATCACCATTCTTCGATTAAAAAAAATCGAGCAAGAACGCCATTCTTTTCGAACCTGCACTTTTTTTTTTTTCTCTCTTGATGAGAACGCCTTTCTTTTCGAACTCACCAATTATCTCAATATGAATACTCGAATTGGACGCGATTCCAAGTACGAGTCTTTTCTCCAACACAAACCTCATCTTCTACCAATTTGCAGCGGAATTATTATATTAATTACGAATCCCGCCGGTGGATTTATTTTTCTAACCCACCGGCAGGGGATATTTTTTTTTTGTAGACGGGTCGTAGGATCTCCCTAAGCTCTTGATACCATGTCAAATATTGTGTAATCTCGTATCCTTCTCATTAATAACACACGTATATATATATAGTACAACTCATTACCTAAACCCTAGATTACATATTAGGTAACATACCATATGTAGGACTCATATTAGGTAACATACCATATTTAGGACTCTACAGAATATTCACAATATAATATCTCCTATATTCTATCTTAACACATATACTCCGTAGACCGTACTCTCTTTAAGTCCGTTTTTATTAGGAAAGTGGGTTTATACTTTATAGTAGAATAATTTAAGTCTTGTTACAACCTCCTAAGTGATCCGTACTAAGTGAATAAGCTTAGAGCCCTTTGTTTTCATGAATGTATCAATAGGGATACGGAATACCTTCGTAAGGTCTATGGTGTTAGGGTGTAAATGAACTGTTTCGTTGGTGACCGGTTTAGATTGGTGCAATATATGTTTGATGTGAGCTTGATCATGAACGTAGAAGGCTAGATTGTGTACTGCTTGACATGAACTTGATCATGAGTTTTGAAGGCTTGTTCATTTGCAATCATGAATAACATTTTCACCAGTCACATATAATTCATTAACTAGTGTACATAAACAATTTGTTTACTGATGTTCATGAGTGGCTTGATAATTTGATATGAAATTCTTCTGAGTAATTCAGTGTTTATGTCCATTAAGATCATTGAAGAACACTTCTGATAGTATATGAATTGAGTTTGAGCAAATTCTGGACACACTAATTCCTAAATGAGCTTAGTTTGAATAAGCTTTTTGACTTCAACTGATTAGCTCAATTCAACCTGAACATGAAGATTAATAGTGTATTACTCGATTTTGCTTGAACTTTAATGCATTCTAGAACAATAATTTGTTCGACCAAAGGATTAGCAACCCACATATTGTGACTAATCAGAAGCATATACTGAAAAAGTTTGTGTATAACTCAGCTATATCTCATGAAGGTTGGTAATTGTTGGGTCAACTAAACATTTTCATATATAGTTCGAGGTAGCTCGAAATTGTGGTTCATCCATTTTGTGAATTCTTTCAACTAATTTGTTTATGAATGTTTGGTGCATTACTGCTTTTTGAATGACTTAACTGATTGATGGTAAATGAAGCTCACTGATCAAGTTTCGTTTTATGCGTACTTTTTGCATGAATTTAAAAAAGCAGAAACTGCATGAATTTTTGAGCAAAGAGTATGGAGGGCCAGGAACATTATTGGTGGAGCCTTTCACAAACATGCTAATTGCTCTTAAGGACAACGATTTGCCTGCTGCTCCTTTGGCTACTAGAGCTTCCTTGCTATGGGCTCAAAACTGCATTGACCGCGACTGGCGACTCTGGAATTCATCACCACCTTCCACTGATCAAGTAAACCATCATCCTAACTTCTAAGTTCTAACAGTTATTCATAAGAATTATACAATGATAAACTTTGAACAACATTGCAATATTCATGTCATTTCTGGGAAGGAAAGTTTCATACAAGCTTACATTTGCAACAACTTTTCCAGATTTTACAGTCAGTTTTTTTCACCTCTCTTTTTCCAGATTCATACTCTCATTATCTATACATTAGGAATTGGCATTTTGGATGCATCAAAAGTGGACTTGGAAAGAGATTGACCCCTTTTTACCCTTCTCCTTTTGCCTGTTGAATTCCTTCTATTAGCTTTTACAAAAGTCTTGAAAGTCATATCTTCTGGAAGATGAGGTAGCTTAGCTTGTTAGTTCCATAGTGATGATCTTCTTTCAATTCACCTCTTCTTCTAGATATTAGCTTGTAGCCTCAGAGATGCTCTGTAACGATGGCCGCCATGTTTTTGATCTCGAGTTCATTGATCTTGATGTTAATCTCTGTCTTTCATGGTCTGATCCCTGTTTTCATATACATACGGAATTATTCTCATTAGTTTCTTCAATACTTTGACCAAACTATATGAAAATTAAAAGGGCAAATTGTAACATAAAATTGTCAATTTTTTTTAAAAAAAAATCCTCTTTTTTCTTGAAATTTTTGAACTTTTACCTGATCATTTCTTTCTGATTCATCTTTTTCCCCTTCTGTTTCTTTTCTCTCACTTGTTTGCAGCTTTCCACTTCCAGACTCCTTTTCATTCATCTTTTCCTTTGCCATTCTTTTTGCCATCAGAACCTTCTTAACCTCTGTCATCATCAAACAACAAAGATTAAAATAAGTAACTTCACCTTATAAAAGGAATTATTATTAATTAAGCTGTGATCATCAATTTGGTACCAACCTTGTGAAGTAACGAGGCGATAAGCCCGACCGAGGACAAGAGTATCCGTGGGTCGGAGCAGCTTCACCCGGGTATACCGGACCGATTTCTTCTTATCCGAGGCTCCGGCTTCGTCGTCGGACATAGGTAGAGGTATGATTAAGGATACATAATGACCAGGGTTGATCTTCATAACTTCATTAGCTGTAATAGGCCAATACATCCTCTCAACTTTCCCACTTGGGTGTTGAATCACCAATGCTGCTGCATCCACTGCTTGGCAATTCCCCATATTTTCTCTTTCCTCTTTTTTTTCCTTAGAAGAATGAAAATGAGTGTCTTTTTAGATGAGAGGAAATAAGGGGAAGAGAGAAGATGTGAAATAAGGACAAGTCTTTATCTTAAGGGAGTACCCACCACCATTAATTTAAACAAGGAAAGCTTTAACTTACACTAGTTTGCTTAGCTTAGCTTATATCTTTGTTGGTGTACTACTACTATGACTATTTCACCCAACTAACTCAAGTTATGGGTATATATACATACAAGTTATGTTAACAAGTATTCGTGTCGGATCCTCTAACAATCAGATATGGGTTTAGACTATGGACCCCGACACTTCATTTTGGGTAAAAATCATGATTTTTTTTTACAGTTTAACCGAATCGAACATCTTGCCATCTAGGCACGTACCCGATGCCGAGTATGGACCCTCCGACACTTCATTTTGGGTAAAAGTCGTGGATTTTTTTACAATTTGACTGAACCGCACATCTAGGCACGTACCCGAGGCCGAGTAACGTAGCCGGCTACAAGTTTCCCGCACTGGATGACAACTTTTTAGGTTTAATTAATTGGAAGGTCAGCTAGTTGGTTAAAATCTTAAGTAGAGGATAACTAAGATTTGAGATTGAATCTTGTCTAAGTCAGTTTTTATCTGATACTCACTCTACCCCAAACAAGTTCATTTAATTATTTTTATTTTTATTTATATTTAATGACTATAATAATGTTGTGTGTTAATGCTAGTAATAATTTAGTAATCATGTGTTGGTCAATTAAGCACCCAGGAAGGTGCCTGAAATATAGGCATATAGCCTATACCAAGGGACCCATATGGGATTATGGGTTGATGTCATCACAAAGTGGGGTCCCTATATAGGCCATCATCGGCACTGTCGACGGAGGTGATCAAGAACTTTGGAGTTTAAATATTACTAATTACATTTTGGAATTGATAATCTTGAGTATTTTAATTGATGATTTGGTTCTTTTGAGATTCATTCCTTTTCAAGTTTGAAGTTTTCCTATGAAAAAGTAGTCTCTTCATATCGGAATAAATTGTAGGATAATTTTAAAAATATGATTTTGAATTAAAATTTTGTTAGAACTTCTACGTGATATTGTATATAACAGGGGTATAATAAATTAATGTACTTCGTATTTGTTTTGGGTATGGAAAAAAATACAAGAGGTAAAAATGTAACGCTCTCAATACATCTTACTCCGTAGAATAGTAGCCTTCAAGACTTTACTTTATATGAATTGTGAATAGCACCATTAGAGATTTTATATACAACAAGTGTGTTAATATGACATCACGTATAACATTCAGAGTACTAAGCAATGTCTCTACCTAATGGAAATGAATTCACCTTTTCACACAATATGTGATTACGAGCAATTTTCTATCTATCATTAAGGCCTTTTTTATCCATGTTTATATACGGTCCTGTTCTGTTCATCTTATTTCCACTTATTTCAGGAAAAATAAGTTCAGATAAGTTCAGATAAGATAAGTTCAGGAAAAATAAGGGTTGACCAAGTATAATTTATAACTAAAATAAGTTTTGATAAGTTCTAATAAGTTCAGATAAGTTCAGTTAAGTTCAGATAAGTTCAGATAAGATAAGTTCAGGAAAAATAAGTGAAAATCAGGTGAATAGAACGCAGCCTACCTCGGGATGAAGAAATAGTATTGCTTTTGGTAATAAGATCCTTAGACTAAACTTGTTGTATACAACACCTTGTTTTATACAAGTTTTTGCCATGATATTTTTGCAAAGGTGATTGAATTTCATAATAATGGATGTGAAGAATTATTGTGTTATATTATTGTTAGAAGGATTTAACACCTTATCTACCATACATAAGGTATACGGCTCTTAAGACTTGGGTATGTGAACCTTAGGTTACTAAAGTAGTTGGGGCAACAAAGGATTGGATTGGCTGTGTTTGTTTGTCCAGCTCCTTTGATACTTATAAATTTATTGTCCTTACTTGGGTCTACAAGACTACTACCCTAAAAGATGACCAAGACCATGGTGGCCATGGTCCATGGATGATGACTTGTAACATTTAATGATGCAAAAATATTCTCTCCTTTTAAAGAATATTTGTCAAATATTAAGAAAAGAAAAAGTAATGTCACATTAGACACACTCACATACACCAAATCATCATTAAAATCTAATACTCCTAGGCAACACTCCATAATAATTACTTCATATGATCCTTTTTACTCGCGAATATTTGAATTTTGCACTAGTTATAAACTTCAAATGAATGTTATTAGATTCGTCTCAATGTAAATTTTTAAAAACATTATTATTCTTAATTTTTACTTATTGATATTTAAAGATGTTAATATGAAAAGTTATACATCGACAAACATGAAAAAGTTAAAACGATTCAAATGAAAGAGAACAGAAAACGTATTTGAAAAGCTTCTCAATATGATTAACATCTAATGATCTAATAGCTAGGCTCTTTGACATCGTTATCTTATTACAGTTTTTTGTTTTTTGATTCTAAAAGTCATATAGAGAGAGTATAGTAGAGTCTACAATACAATTCCTTTTATTTTTGTTTGAAAATTCAAAAGTGCTATAGAGTGAAGTCAAAACTCAATTTAGTTTAGGAATTTGATATTTACCTACAAATCCTACTCATTTCGCAGATTTTTCCAATTTTACTTTGTAAGTAAATGGTTAGTAGAGCTGCAGCTCACGAACTTAACTCGTAGAATCATAGGCTAGCCTAACTATTTATTTAGGGGAGATTATTGCTAGCTTAACTCATAGGCTCATAGCCTAGTAGCCTACGACTATATGAACTCATTATTGGATATGGATGTACATTGTTAAGAGTTCTCCAACTAGGCAACTAGCTATCCACTCTCTGTCTACCACCATCTCTCTACAAGATACTCTTAAGAGCATCTCCAATGGTTATAGCTAGGGACTAGCTTGAAATTTATGAAAGTTTCAAGCTAATAGCTAGATCATTGGAGTGAAAATAATAAATTAGCTTGGCTAAGCAAATTAGCTTAAACAAGCTAATTTGCTTGATAACTAGCTCTCAAAATTGCCAAATAATTAATTGACAAGTGGACAAGTGGGACAAATTTAAATAACAAACTAGTTTCTAGCCATTGGAGCACAAATTAGCTAGACAATAAAATAGCTTGAAATCTTATGTGACATAACAAGCTAATTGTTAAACTAGCTTACCATTAGAGATGCTCTAACAACACTTTCCAAAAAAACACTTAATATTCAAAAGTGTACTCCAATCTCTTTTTACTATTTGATGGTCCTATATTATATTCTTTATTTATTCAACCTGGTAATTAATTGTCTTTCACAAACAAAGTGACTCCATTTTTCAACAAGAATCAATTATTAGGGTATCTTGGCTAAGCTATTTTGAAGTAGCTCTCCATGAAAAGCTACTCAATAACCTCTCCAGATCCCCAATATTGATCAAGAGATAGTTCTTGTTGGAGAATTATTTAAAAAGTTACTTGAAAAGCCCAAGTATTATGAGCTCTGGATATATTTATTTGAGGAAGTCCAAATACATGCCTGGCATGTATTTGCAAAAACATGCCAACCCCAAATAAAAAGGTAAATGTAAATGTTAAATATTTTTTGGGGGAAATGTATAACGGAATTGTAAATTTGTAAAACGGGGTGGTGATTTGGCATTGCTGAGTTGGTATTGGTGTTACAAAAATGGTATTGGTATTACAAAAATGGTACTAAACTTTTTTTAAATGAAATTCATTTTCCTTAAATGGTACTCGTTTTGTACTAAATTTTATAAAGTGGTATTAATATCACAAAAATGGTGCTAAATATTTTAAAATGATATTCATTTTACAAACGGGATCCAAATTGGCAAACGGGATTGACTATTCAACAATTTCAAAATGGCTGGGAAATTACAAACAAGCCCATGGCATGTATTTCATAATACATGCCTGGCTGCGATTTTGACCCCCTCTATTTATTTCCTCCGAAATTTTAACTTGTCTACATGCTTTTACTACCTAACATCCAAATCATCTATTTCCTCCGCTCTTAATAAGTAAGCACATGTTTTATACATTTTGTAAAACAGGGAATGAATTTATTTATTTATTTGAAGGAACACAAGGAATCAAATTATTAAATTGAAAGTCAAAAGGAATTTTTTATTTACAAATTTTAATACCAATGAGTTATGCAAGATTTTATCACAAACTAGTTTTTGGGACCGGGCGATGCCTCGGGTTACTACATTAATAACATATACAATTGCTTATATATTTTCTTGTTGCAATGATAACATGAACACAAGTAATAGCTTAGTGGTAAATGCTTTATTATTTAAACTCAAGATCTCAGGGGTTCGAACCTTACGTAAGACATGTTTAATATTTTTTATTGTGTATAAAGATTACATGGAGTGAACAACTCATAAGTAAAGTGCCACATGTCATGTAAACTTTCTTAGAAACGCCTTTTAATATATAGTGGAGTCATGTATTCATGACGTGGTGATGTACTAGTTGCCACTACATAGCTAGGATGTGCAACGATCCAGACTGAAACGGGACTGGAATGAATCGGACCAAGACTGATATCCCTATATTTCTTGGAGCGGAATACCGGAGACCGGATCTTAAATTCCGGTCCCGTTGGACCTGAAAAAGAAAAAATTTCATTGTTTTTTTTTTATGTTAGCACCCGATTCATCATTAGAGCTAATTCGGATTCGGGGCACGTTTTGGGTGGATAGGTTTGAGTCCCCTCTCAATTGTTATTGCGGGGAATCGAACACGGGTTCTCCCTACCAAGTTCGGTCTCAATCACCACTAAACCAACAAGCAATTGGTAGTTTGATTGTTTTTTTAATTCTAGAACAATAGCGGAAAAGAGTAAACATCGAGATGTTCCTTCATTATTCTTGGTTTTCACTTTTTCATGGAAGAATCGACGGCCTAACTATATTGCAAAATAATGAATAGAGTACAACTTTTCAAAATCGTCCTTATACACAACTATTCTCTATGGCTAGCAAACGTGTCGGGTTGCGTTCGTGTGCGTGTCGAATATAAACGGGTTGGAAAACCTCAATACTAACCCGACCCATTTAATAAACGTGTCGTGGTGACCAGTTTAACTAATCATGTCAAAAACTCTTGACACTAACTCGTTTTTTCGTGTCGTGTGCTTGTTCAATAAAGTTGTCTCCATTATACGGAGTAAGATTTATAACCCAATACATTAAATTATTGGATGTTTTTCTTAAGCGGTTTAAGTCGTGTCAGTTTCGAGAATCTCAACACTAACTCGGACCATTTAATTAAACGTGTCGTGTAGTGAAGATCCGTTTAATTAAACGGGTCGTAAACCTTGACACTAACTCGTTTTTTTCATGTTCGTGTCGTGTTATCGTGTCATGTCTGATTTTGCCAGCTAACCCATAACTAAGCTTGATATGTATGTATTATGTACCCGTGTATATGCGTGCGTGTCATATTATTAACGACAAAATAGGAATATTTTTTTCATTTAAATAAATTTAACACATTAGTGGGGGTATGAAAGAAAATTCATAAGCGGATACCAAATTTTCAAGAGCTCTCTTAGACAATAGAGATGAACCGTGGATTATGGACCGTGAGACTAAACAAGCAAAAATGGTAGAAAATTATGTTCATTATTTGCCTCATTTTCAAATACGGACAACATTTGACTTTTACGCAATCCATGGTAGATTTGATTTTCATTATTTATTTTTTTGACAAGTATATTTTCAAAATAACATAAAACTCAATTTGTCACATGTGTTTTATAGATTATTATTTTGCTAGCGAGGGTTGTTCAACCGCCTGATAATGCCAATTATCTCCCGGTGTCGGAGACACTGTTTAAGAAATTGGAAATAACACGGCAATCATTTAGAAATATGAGCTTTTCCTATCTCTTTGTCATCCTATTATTGTGCAAATTTAAGTCTATTTCATTTTAATACTCCGTTTTTACTTTCAACTTTGTCTCATTGTATTGGTATGTTATATTTCTCCACTTCAATAAAGGATTTTCTTCCATAGAAACCGGATACGAACATTATCTTATATATTCATTTCCTTCAAAGATTCGATCACTTAATATTGTACTCGATTTTTGGTAGATAAGGGAAAAAAAACATCTTATTAAAAACATCTTATTAAATAAGAACGTCGCACAAGATATGTCAGTAGTAACCTGTATAACGGGGCGGGTTTAAGCTTAAACAATTGTAACAAGATTGTTATGTTATGAGTTATCTTTATGATTGATGATGACAAAGACTTCATTTATATCCAAACAATATATAGCATTTCGGCCAAAAGAAAGAACATAATAATTAGTATTAGAAATTAGAAATAGAAAATAGATGATGGACCAAATCACTTTTTTTAAAGAAAGATTAAGAAAATATATTATGTAACTTTTTATTCTCACTATTGATTAATGATGATCATCCAAATTGCATTAGAATTAGAGCTATGTATACCCCTCTAGGCCCTAGCCACTTACTTTCAAAGCTATCATGGTGTGGTCAATCTCACTATCTCAGGGTGATCCGCTCAAGGAAACAATTATTAGATAAATAAAATTTGATGTATATTCAAAGCTTGAAAGAATAAAAATATGGTCAAATATAACTTAAGTACTTGATAAGACAATTATTGTACAAGTCATTAGTAGTTAGTACTATGATTTTCTTTAGCACTCAAATTAAAGATTGTCCATTTCAATAAATTCTTAATTTGGTGGTTAAGATTGAGTACATGTGTGTTAGAGCATGTACATTGGGGTTCTTGAAGTGGCTCTTCAAGTAGCTCTTCAACAAGAACTATCTCTTGGTCAACATTGGGGCTCTTGAGTGGTTCTTGAGGGGCTCTTAAGTAGCTCTTCATGCGTAGCTCTTGTCCAAGAGCCCTTCAAGAATTGATTCTTGTTGAAAAGTGAGGAGTAACTTTGAAAATTGGATAGTAACTTTAGTTAAAAACACAATTAATCGTGGACCATCAAATGGTAAAAGTAATAATGGAGAGCTCATTTGAGGAACCAACCAATGTTGGGTGTTTTTAAGAATGAATTCTTGAGTGTGTCTTGTAGAGAGATAGTGGTAGAGAGAGAGAGGAGAGTCCTCCAATAGTTCTTTTGAAAAGCCAACCAATGTACATACTCTAATAGGTCAAGGTTTCAAATCCTTTGTGTCTCATTTGCACCAAAAAAAATAAAATTGCCCATTTGAACCAAAATGTAGATATTATGAGATCTTTCAAAAAAAAATTAAAATAAAGCCAATGAATATTTAAAGTTGAGTATAAAATAAAGCTTATAATACGAGGATAAGTTTTAAACTTAATGAGTGGAATCCTCAGATATTTTGTGCAACTAGAGATAATTCAATGAAAGAACTTTTTCTTTTGTTATTGTCGAGAAAGCCTTAGATGATGGTAATGTATACGAGATTTGATCTTGTAGCACATCTTGAATAGCATCTCTATTATATAAGATCAAAAGTTTTTGGGTAAGACCGTCTAACGGTTAGACCACTTTTTTGGTACTAACTAAACTAGTGTAAAACATAACTATAAGTAATAAATTCATAACTAATTGAATAACAAAATAGTTAAGGTATAAAGATAAATAGTTAAATTTATGAGTCGAATAGTTATTATTTTTGAACAAACTTATTAATAACTAAAACTCATAAAATCTTAACTAATTGATGTCATTTCTTAACTAATCAATTCTGTTGTTTAACGAATTGGTTCAGTGCTTAACTAATAGGTTCGGTTGCATAACTAATTGGTTTCGTTGCTTAACTAATTGAATTACAAACTTGACTAATTGGTTTCAGCGTTTAACTAATTAGTTAAAGTGCATGCATAAAAGTGGTCTAACCGTTAGACCGTCTTTCCTAAAGGTTTGTAATATAAGATAAGAGCTGAGGTCTTTTTGGTAATCACGCTTTTGGTGTCCCCCGCGTAAAATACCAAAATACCCTTTAGCTCAGATATTCTTCTCCAATTCAATTGTGACTAGATTTTAGCCCGTGCGATGCACGAATTCTATTAAATTGTTATGTTTAAATAAAAATCCTATGTATATACCACTTTTATATATTAGATTAGATTAGTTTTTGATTTTGCATTGAATTTCATTTTAGATTTTTTTTTATTATGAAAGTGTTTGTTTTTGGATGAAATTGTATATGCGTAATATTAATAAATAATTAATAAAAATATCTACGTGAAAGTTAATCATTTCTTTACGTGGAACTCGAATTTTTTAATTCAAAATTAATTTTGAAATCTTATTTTTCATTGGCTGAAACCATTAGATTTTTCTATGTGGCGCTCTAATATTGGATTAATGTTTGATTTTAAATTAAATTTTATTTATTTTATTTTAGATTATTGTTTGATTTTGGATGAATTTTATTTTAGATTTATTTTTTAATTATTAGAGTGTTTGATTTTAGACGGATTTGTATATATTAGTAATTAATTAATTAAAATATCTACGTGGCACCTAATTAATTATCTACGTGGAAATCGATTATTTTTTTAATTATTAGAGTGTTTGATTTTCGATGGAGGTGTATATATTAGTAATTAATTAATTAATTAAAATATCTATACGTGGCACCTAATTAATTATCTACGTGTTACTTGATTTTTTAAATTAAAAAAGAAATTAGAAATATTATTTTTCATTGGCCGAAACCATTAGTAATCCTAGGTGGCGCTCTAATATTTCAGAAAATATTTCTCCATTGGCCGAAACCATTAGATTTTTCTACGTGGCGCTCTAATATTGGATTAATGTTTGATTTTAAATTGAATTTTATTTATTTTATTTTAGACTAGATTTTAGCCCGTGCGATGCACGGATTCTATTAAATTGTTAAGTTAAAATAAAATTATTATATTTATTAGATAAGTGTTTGATGTTGGATTGATTTTAATTTTATATTTTATATTTTTAATTGTTAGAGTGGTTGATACGTAGTATTCGTAATTAATTAATAAAAATATCTACGTGTAACCTAATGATTTATTTACGTGGCACTCGACTTTTTAATTCATAAATAATTTTGAAATTTTATTTTTCATTCGCCAAAACCATTAGATTTCCAACGTGACGCTTTAATATTGGATTAGTGTTTGATTTTTTATTGAATTTCATTTTAGATTAGTGTTTTATTTTGGATTGAAATTTATTTTAGATTAGTGTTTGATTTTGGATAAAATTTTATTTTTGATTTATTTTTTAATTATTAGAGTGTTTGATTTTGGATGGAGTTGTACATATTAGTAATTAATTAATTGAAATATCTATGTGGCACCTAATTAATTATCTATGTGGCACTTGATTTTTTTAATTCAAAAATAAATTAGAAATCTTATTTTTCATTGGCCGAAACCATTAGTAATCCTACGTGGCGCTCTAATATCTCAGAAAATATGCCTCCTTTATATATATATATATATATATATATATATTAGATTAATATTCGTAACAATAAACATTATTTCTTATTAAAAAGAAAGCATAAGAAATTAATTTTCTCAAAATAAGTCATCAACCTCTCATCTTCTATGCACTCCTTATAAATAAATCTACTAACAACCATTTTCGTTATATCTTAGACAATCAACTCTATATAAATAATACTTTAGTTCTTACTGAAAGTTTATGCTTTAATATGTGATTAGCCAATTACATTGCGAGAAAAAAAAATGTGATTGCGTAAGAAACCGTAAATCAATTGAGCATAAAATATGTGATTAGCCAAGTACATTGCGAGGAAAAAAAAAGTGAAACACACTATTTATATATTAATTTTCTTTATTGTAATACTACAATTTAGATTTTTCGTCATATAACAGGTGTATTACATTGTTTCACTATGTAAATGCTTTCACAAATTCTTATTTACATGGGTTGTACGATAAATATTGTACACCGAAGTTAAAGTTAATGTAAAATGCTTAAAAGTTACCCTGGTATACGTAAAGGTTATCTATTTTTTACTGATAATATTTTTCATTTTAATAAAAAATACTTCTTCAAAATAACTAATAATGTATAAAATTTATCATTTAGCCCTTTAAAATGTTAATCTATCAACTTATATTTTAATAATATAAAAGTTAGAGAAAATTGGGTAAAAGTTAGAGAAAACCGGGTAAAAGTTATGTTGGTGTACAATAAATTTATTGTACACCTAGTGCATGCAAGACCTTTTGAAATGTTTTTAGCTAGAGATTATATCTAATTTTTTTTCATATGAACTTTTTGAACAATTTTTTCTAGCGTACTCCTATTATTTATTACGATTAGTTGTCATAACGTAATTTTTAATTTTTATAATCTCGCACGCATAGCGTGCATTTAAGACTAGTTTCTCAATATTCTAATGTCTAACCACGTAAACTGTTTAGGAATTACTAATACTATAATAGTTTATTTCAAACTCAAACTCATGATGAACAATTAAGTCCTCTAAAAAAATAATGGAGTATAATTTGTTAATTTAAGCACCACTTGTGGATACTCCGTACTATACCATAATAATAGGACTAATTGGTTTATTGAAGTTTGAATTAATTTGAATGACACTAATGATTAGATAACAATTAGTCATACTAGAGCCATTATAGGGTACAGACTGGCAGAGGTTGCAGGCATCAAATTTGATTTTACTCTATTATCACAAATTAAAATGCTCAACACATGTTTAAAATCAATGAGGTATATTGACATACTAGAGGAGTTAAGACTTAAGACTAAGCCTGTATACAATCGGTAAGTTACAAGTTCAATTCTTTCTTCCACCATGTATAATGTGTATTTCCATTTTTGGCTCATTTGAGCCAAAACTAAAATAAAAAATAAACACATGTTTAAATGAACTTAGTATATTCAATTTGTCAACTTTGTTAGTTGGAGCAACCTTAAACCATTTCAACACAAACTCAATACATTTTAGGTCTTAAACAAATTTTGTTCGCCCTAAATAAACGGGGACCTCCGTCACGAAAAAGAGCCGTATCCGTCCCAACTGATCCGTTTGATAAGTCTATCTCCACGGGACCATAACAGTAACGTCAGTGTCAAAGCGTCGGGCCGAAAGGAGGAAACTGCCCTGAAAGAAAGGGCACAACTAAACCAAAGCCTACAACTCGAAAAAGTGAGATTAGTTTTGAGGAAACTAACTGTTTAGTAGCACAGACGCAGCCCAAGTGTTCTGACAGTGGTCCAGATTCAACCCACTTGGGCTCTCATGGACAAAACTAATTGTTGTTTGTGTCCAAATCTTCCAGTTTCAAAGATCTGAACCCATAATATACTTCCTCCGACCAAATTTAATACAGTAAATCACATCAAATTTAGGATGTTTGAAAACATAATAATGTGTAGTACATTAAGGGAACAATGTCACATTTATATACCGCGAAAGCAGCATGAATAGAAGGTGATGAAGCATATAAGCAGCATGAAACCAAGTCACTTCACAGTTGGAATTCATTACACCAATCTGAACCAGAGAACAAACTGACTATTTGGGCAAAAAAGCTATACATAAAATCTTCCCTTTCTTTCTTCCGCGTTTTCTCATCTACACAGCTAAAACCTAGAAGTCTGCAGCATTGATAGTATAAACAATGAACATAACAATGAGGAAAAAATAGGGCAGTGCATGTCATTTTTCACAATTTACCACTTTCGACATCTGATCTACTCTCCTGGAAATTCAAACGGATGGGAAGAACTTGTTAAGGTTAAAGGGCAAGGAGTAGAATTCTTCACTTCTTGTGTCACCCTTGAATGATCTGAACTTGTCCCACCAATGCGCCCCTCTGTCTTTTCTGGTTGCACTGTCTTTCTTACGCAGAGTAACGTCCAAGAAAAATGCCAACACTCCCGCTACAAATGGTTCCGAGGAGAAAGGCACATTTATCATGTCGTTGAACTACATGATCCCATAAACAATCCAAATTATTACACAAAGATTAAAACAAGACAAAGATCGTGAAGCGGAAAAGGATAGTAGTTTGTACTAACCCATCTGGCATTTGTGTGGACTGGACCATATCCCTTCACTACTGTGTATTCATTGAAATATTGTGGTATAGATAAGCCCATGAAAATAGAGAAACCGAGAACGAATTTTGTTCGGAAGCTGTTTAAGTTGCAGAATTGAAGGAAACCGAGACCTGCTGAACCTGCTCAGATTGCACGATAATGAAGAAAAATCAGATGTGTTTTAGCTAGAATCATAAATAAGGAAGCTTAAAGAACGTACCAACATATGCAAAGAACAGGCAATACAAAGCTGCCACCATAGGTGCTGGAATTGAGGCAAATACAGCTCCAAATTTACCTGTCATAGTTAATCTAAACGTTACAAAAATAATAAAAACTGGAAAGAAAAACATCTGAGATAAACAAAAAATTTACCAAGTACAGAAAAGAAGATCATGAATCCTGCTGCTATTTGTACCACCCTTCGACTGCCAACACGTGTTAGAGCCAGCAAACCAGCATTCTCCCTATGTTGCAAGACAATAAGTTCATTGTCAATCTTCTAGGTTTAAGCATAATGTAAAACTACCTCAAAAAGAACAATGGTAAAAAAAAATATAGAGCGCTAGTATGTGCATAGCATAGGATGGGTTTATCAAGTCTTACACTGATACCGATGCAGCATTGCCAGTTCCGAATAGTCCACACAAAAGAATGCCTACTCCCTGAGTCCAAGACAAGCCAGTGGAGAGGAGAGACCAAAAGAGACATAATACACACACGAGGGAGTCAGTAGCACATAGACAATAGCAGAAACTTTGATGCACTTTGCATATGGTCCTATGGAAAACATTTTCAAGATTATTATTAATCATTTTTCAAATTTATGATTTACACAAAAGTATAATCACCTGCCAACCAATTCCACGGCTAAGAATAGATGGTGGCACAGGAGTTGCACTTGCATATCTTGATACCGCAATGAAGGCACCAGTAGACTACAACAGAATAAAGGAAGAAGAAGGTGAGACAATTAATTGAGAGTGAACTACATGGTTGGGCATAGCAATAAAAGGTGAAGTGTGGTAAATTAAGAATGAACAATGATTTGCGAGGATATTATACGCATTTAAGGTTTAAGAAGTGTGTACAAACCTCCACAAGACCAACAAAGGAAGCCATCATCATTGCAAATGCTTCTCCAGCGTCAAAAGTTGGAGCTCCCCATTGAAATGGATATGGAACACTTATCCTGTACACAAGTGCAAACTGTAATACTCCGTATTCAACATTAATTTATAACCATTTGATTATTTAACCACCCAGTCCAATTATAAGAGTTTTCTAGCTAGTGTAACTCCTCTGTAGTTGGTTAAAGAGAAGTTAGGTTTAGAACAAGCTTATTTTTTAGAGCTTGGTAATTGGATTTTCCTTTTGATCCGGCATTACAGCATCTACCAATCATTATTTCCGATTTCAAGTCTACTATAGCCTAAGATGAGGAGATATTATAAACTCTGTTTCCATATACAAGAACAAGAGACAGGACCTTACCATGAAGCACCGCTTATAATTCCAGCACGATCAGTTCTGCAACTCAATTGTGTTGTTGGTGACCTGTTCTTATAAGCACCTCCAACTGTCAGTATGTGAGCATAAAGCCACACAATGGCAACGGAGAACAGGACAGCAAAGCGATCAAATATATGCCGTTCACCGCGCATCAGATGAGGTAAGTACTGCAAAGATAACCATGAACTTAAATTTACACTGATAACTATATATAATCTGTATAACTTTTAATGGCAATGCTCATAGAAGAATTATCTTCACATACAAGGTAAAAAATAAATAAGAGTTATGCCATTACACATCAGAAGTTACCTGTGAAAAGATAAGCAGAATGACAATATGCGGAAGCCCTATCTCAACACATTTGGCAACCTATTCATCAAATAACATAAGGACGATATGGTTAATAACAGTCATCAGTTAACTCCTTATTAAGAAGTTTGTACATGCAGCTTTCTAGATACAAACACTTACCCCAGGAAAACCCAATTCATACAAGCCAAATCCAGTAAGAGCTACCAAAGGAACAACAGCCAAGGGACTTAAGAACCTAACAAGTACACAACACATTTACAAGAGAAGATAAGTTAGAATTCTCTGTCGCATTAGAGATACAAACATTAAAGATCTTAAACGGGTCGATAAAGAACTATGGTGCAAATTTTACATGCTTCCCAAGCTATAAATTAGAATTTTCGGCCCATAATTATCCAATCTCATGAAGTAAAAGTTGAAAGGAAACTTTTTGGGCAAGAAAATTTTAGATTACCTTGCTACATTACGCCACAAACCACTAAATCCGAGAATAATTTGAAGGATTGAAGCAACAATAAGCGATCCTTGAATTCCCCGAATTATCCTATGAAATTTCTGCAAAATGTTCCAATTATGTAGTTAAATAGCAATCCAACAATTAATGAGCATATCTAAGCCCAAAAAGGGCAAATATCATCAGATTCATCACTCAATTACGGTTCTAGTAACCGAACCTCTTGAGGATCCGCAATGCCACTGTAACGGGCAGCCAAAACAATAGAGATTGTTGTGGGAACATAGGTATAGGAAGCCCCAATGACAGCTGGCAAACGAGTACCAAACAAGGACTGTAACAATGTGTTTATACCAGCAACAAATAGCAAGGTTTGGATCATCCTAGCTTTCTCCTCCTACAAAGAATTACCACATAACTTCAGCTTGAATTAAATACTGCAATTCGAAACCACGACAGCATAAGGAATTAAGGATGAAATAAGTACTTTTCCACCTCCCATCTGGGGAACCAAATAGGTAGGAATGAGCACAGTTGTCCCTAACATCACCAAATAATGTTGAAATCCAAGTAAAATTGCCTCGGCTGCAAAATTAGCATATTTCCAACAAACTACAATTAGCATTAACTTTCATAATCCACAAAAACATATGCAATCTATGAACAATATTCATGGGATTAATTTGTACTATATAAATCAACAAGTGCAACAACAAAATAAAAGTATTGAAATGTCCAAGTGTTTGACTCCGCTATTTTGTGAAATCCATTCAATGATTTTGGTCCAAAAGTGTCCGAAAATTCATATCCATGATAAATTGTGGAGGATCCGACACTGATACTTGAGCTAAAAACTGTAAATCGCTAAAATAATGATCCCAAGTAACATACTGTAATAAAAGAGAATATCTAGGACCACTAGGCACTAGTAACAAGTAAGAATACAGATTATACAGTATATCAGAAATGAAATTAACGTGTTAAGAAGTCACAATCAAAAGGAATTAAACCCCACAACGAAATTCCAGAATTCAAAAGACAAGAGATCTTCACAATTGACTACAGGTCTACAGAAACTATTAAATACTTCATATTCAAACAAAATAAAAATAAAAATAAAATAGAGAGAAACTAACGCCAAGGTGGTGGACTGGTAATACAGTAAGAAACCCCAGGAAGCTGATCCTTCACTGGATGCGGCTGCAGTTCATCTTGCTTTGGCTGTGGACCTGCTCCACCACCGCCGCCACCACCTCCTCCGCCTGCCATCTTCTAGAAATACCACTATCTCTCAGCGAAAAACCCAGAAAAAACACCAAAATCAAGAGCAACCCCAACAAAAATAACGAGAAATCTAACAAAACCTCAGAATTTCCTAAAATCCAAACTAAAGAGGGAAAATAAAATGTAATGCAGCTTAATAAAATTGAAACTTACAATTTTGCAAAACTTGGGAAAGAAGGAAAAAGAAGACATACAAGAACTTTTGTAGGGGGGGGTGGAAATGGTGTGGGCTCACTTTTGAAGAGGACCCCACTTTGTTGTGAGATTAAGGGGAGCCAATGGTGTGAAAATGGAGAGAGAAAAAGTGAGAATTCATTGATGAATTAGGGAGAAGGGTGGGCTGATCGAGTTTAGTAGTCCAAAAAGCAAAGAAAAGCAAACCAACATTGGAAAAAAATTGTATACCTCTCTGCACCCCCAAGGAATCATTGTTCTTTTTTTCAATTACCTAAATTTAATGCCTAATTATGGTGATAAATTTGAGAATAAGTGTTTTTTTTATTACATACGGGTAACGGAGTAGGAAATAATTTTGACCAGTCTTTTTTTAATGATCTTATAAATATATGAAATGTGATATTGCATATTGTGATAAATAATAATGGACACGCAATTTAAACCCTAAATTTAATTTGTCACATCTCGAGTTTTGATCATTTAAAATATTTATCGGATTTATTTATTTAGAAAAATGTACTACTCGTACTACATACTCCGTATTAGACCGCTAACTAAAAAATTTAAATAGCTTGACAAACAAGCCTAGTGAGTAGTGAATGAACTGCTCTAGTACGTATACGTAACATACAATATTCAACAATTGATTGGGAAACAAACCAACATAGAGTTGGCTCAAGTGGTAAGCAGCTTGATGCCGCTTAACGGATGTCTCGAGTTCGAGTCTCGCCGTATGCAGAAACTCTTGTTGGGAGACTCACCCACCATAAGCAAGGTGTGCGACACGGATCGATCCGGATATAGTCGGGGGCATGGGCGGATGCATAGTGTAAGCTGGGTAGACAAATGTCTACCCAGTTTTTTTAATTGAAAAATCATTTTAATAGGCTGAGTTTAAAAAAAGAAAAATAAAACACAAATTTGTTCAATATAAGAGTCGATCGAACCATGGCCAAAGGGGGCAATATCATTGCTAGATTTCCTTGCTAACCACTCTAGCAACTTGCCTTTATGTTTCTATGTTGCATATTAAATATATAAACCTTATGTTTAGTTCGTCCAGTATTTGAAATTCCATTTTTTATTTTTATTTTTTTCGGGAATGACACGTCATATTCTAATCTGATTTTTTAATTTCTACTTATTATATTTTTAAAGTTTTGTTGTTATTTGCTTCTATAACACGGAGTACTCCGTATACATTTATCTTGTATAATCTTTAAAATCTTACAATTTATAAAATAAGAGTGAACGGTGAAATTGGTAAATGTTATGTAAACATTGTAATAGTACTCCGCAAATTGTCATTTTCATTGTATCTTTTTAAAAAAAAATTATAGTTTCTATTTCTTTTAAAAGTGGCTACCCTGTTTCAAAATCTTGGATACGCCACTGGTCGAGGGTAAGCTCCGATGAACCGGGTGTGCTATGCGTTAAAAAGATTGGGAAACAAAACCGTTGATTGTTGACAATATTATGCGCGAAATAAGATGTACTTTGAATAACATCCATACTTATATTATGCTCCACTAACTCAATAAGTATATTTTCTTGATCCAACGTTTGCAACATTATCATTTCTAATCATACCAATGACCAATCATGTTATAATATTAGATATTAGAGCATGTTTTTATATAGTTTTTTAATAATTGAAATGGAACCACGATTTTCATTACCTAATGCATGTTTAAGATGAGAGGTGTGTTAACACAATTCATTTCATAATTAAGGATAACTATTGTTAACATTTGTTACTTTTCTCAACTCTATGATGACGGAATTGGTATATTCTCCTCGATCCCCAATATGATACAAATGATTCATTTTCTAAGTAACTAGATAATGTCTTAAATTCTCCATTTGTGCTAAAGCATGCATGTTTAATACGGAGTAGTTCGTACTTCAAGTAGCTAGGTAACTAATGTCCAAAACTCTTTTTTGTGCTAATTATTAATTAATATATCTTCTTTGTGTCATTCCCATTTTATTAGATGCCTGACCCGGACTTGTTTAACATGTCTAATATCTTCATTTTGCACTTCGTATTCCATATATAGGAATCCATACCTTTATATTAGACTTTTCTTTATTTGATTTCTTATTTTTTTTTTCTTTTTCCCCTTCAATTACGTAAAGAAAAAGTTAGCTAAAAGCTATGCATCTCCGACACCGTCACATATACTCCCTCTTTTCTGCTTAGTAGTATGTTACTGCGCTGCTAAGAAAAAAAAAATACTTCGTAGTAAAAGTAAAGTATAAATTTAGGTGTATTATTTACAGTTGAGGTAACAGTAATGTTGATCCCATGGAACACTCCTTTACACTCAGGTCAAGAAAGAGCAAGTAAAAGATCGAACTTGTTTTACACTTTTACCTTTACAATGAGTAAAATAGGAGTATATAATCGAAAAGGCTACATATACCCTCAGGGTATGAACCGTATGATACCCTTGACTGTGATTGGTCTAAAATTTTAAATATATAATCGTATGTACGGGCTTTATTTATGTTCTTCCCCCGCTCCGATACTACAGAGGTTGTTTTTTCTCATATCAAATATGTGTGGAAACACACATATCAACTAAAAGACAAATAGCTAAAAGACAAAAAAGGAAGTACCATTCATGTAAAAAAAAGTACCATTCTGTAAAAAAAAAGTACTATTTTTGTTTTAAAAAGTACTACCATTTAATTTATTTTTTGTTCTTTTTTCTATTTTGTCTTTTGTTCTGATATGTATTTGCCCATACATATTTGATATGCGCTTGTACTTCCTCGATACTACATGCCTTCTGTTTTTACTTTGCCAGATTTCAGTAAATTGTTCTGGCGGAGTTACTTTTCTAATCCTCGAGGCTGTCGGGCCGGAATATATATAGTTACAACGACAATCAAATTTGTATAGAAGGAGTATTCATCTTATGTTATAAGGAAAAAAAACTATTGTATGATCGAGACAATTAAATAATGATTAAAAGAGTGTAAAGGTAAAGCACGTGAGGGGGAATAAGGAAATCCTCAACTTCAAAGAGCCCCTAATAGGATTGATCTCACAACCGCATCAGATCGAACTGTTACCACTAAGGCAAGTCTTGCTTGATATGTAAAGATAAAAAATTTAAAATTGAATATTACTACAAAATAATTAAATTCATATGAGTACATATGTAATACGAAGTAACAATATTTAATGTACGAACGAAGCAAGAGTGTGGATTGGAGATTACAACATGATTCTAACATAATGTCGAGAATTCGAGATCAAGAGAGGTCACACAACTAACATGCACAAGTATACGCTGTACAGTTTGGAATGAGTGAGTAAGTGAGTACGTAAGTGAGTGTAGCCAAGTATTCGATCTACTAATTAATTAATTAATTCATTAATATTGTTGCTGCTTTTTGGAAAGCATTCTGCCTTTCACGTTGCGCCTTCGTTGCATATCATCAGCATGATTTGCTTTCTTCTTACTATATATTATATATATATGTTGCTTTTCCATGGGTTCTTATATCATGCATATCTCACTTTTATTTCTAATCATCTTCAACCACAACATGGATGATGATGATGATGATGATGATGACGACGACGACGACGACGACGACTACTCATTCTCTTGATCTTTGTACGTTTAATACTTTAATTAGCGAGTACTACATATATGATCACCAATAATTACTGTAAGAAAACGACTTAAACAAAAGGTAAGAAAATCAACTAGGAATACTCTTAATTAAGTAAGAAACGACTTAAACAAAAGGTAAGATTATCAATTAGGATTAGTCTTAATTAAGCGAATCTCTATTAGTCTATTCTAGGAAGATTAATAAGTGAGTAATTTTTTTTCAAGGAAGGAAAATAATACATAGCACATTAGAAGCCTTTTGTTCGGAGTCACTCCTAATAAATCACTACTAAAAAAACATTTTCATTCGAGGGTAACTTCTAAGAAATCACTACTGAGAATTGAAAGTATTCCTGTGTCTCACTTCGCTTTACATACTCCAGACAATCCCAAATAAACCAACACTTGAAGTTAAAGCAACGAATTTTTTCCAATATCGGTATCCGATCCTAATATGAATATTCATCATGGAATCGGACCCAAACTTCAAACCTACCCACAATTCCAAATTGTTCCCTAATCAAGAGCTAGAAGAGTACGCAAAGGGAGAAAGTGGTTCACATAAATACATTTTCTACCATGAAGAATCTAGTAATCTAACTACTGAAAACATAGTCCAAATGTTATATGTTCGCTAGATTCATATTTCTCTCGTAGATTTCAGTGGTAAAATGTTAGGAATCGGGGTTTACGAATAGAAAATAATAATTCAGGGACTCCTTAGAGAAAAAAGAAAAAACACAACGTTTTTACTTTTTAGTAACACTGTAACATGGTGACATAGTGAATTGGTAATAAATTTTTAAACTCCTCTGTTTTCCTCCTCTCCCCATTTTTTTTCTTTTCAAATTATTCTGAAACGACGTCTTTTTACCTTTCCCAACATCTCATCCTTATTTCTATGGGGATAAATCTGGACTGACAAAGGAAGGGGAGCGTAAACAGAAGAGACATATGTGACATTAAACAAAACAATTTTCCAAGCCATTTTTGAGACTACAATTACTTTTATAAGATCTTCGATTGATGCCACCCCTCTTGACATGAGCTATAAGAAGAAATAATGCGTGAAAATCAGCATTCTTCGTTCATTTAAGCTTCAGCAGCATGTGGACCAAGGTAACACATTTCTAGAGAGAGCCCTTCTAATGCATATCTTGGTGCTCTTCCGCCAGCAGAAACACGTATCAGTGTGGTTGGAGATGATTACGAATGAGACCCACGAGCATGTAGCCTCTTCCTTTCAAGTTCAAGCTAAGGATGAAAAGAAAACATGAAGTCAGAACAGAGGTAAAATGACTGCAAAGAAGTATGGAGTACCCTTACAATTCAGAAATCAAAGGTTGGTCTGGGTTAGTCTTACCACTTTCCTGACACGCTCATTTGCTGCCGGGGTACCTCCAGAAACAGACTCCGGAAAGTATGGACTACAAACTCGGACTTGATCCATCACAACTATAACAGTCTTGTCCCAGCGCACAGGAAGCCTGCATATACATACCATAATTGAAAATATCCCATTAGAAGCTGCAAAATGTTTCTACACTGTCATATGACACAAGAAAGGATTCAGAATGAGACATTGTATGTCTGTATATGTCTTAGCCAGAACATTTAATACCAATATATCAACATCCAAGCAGTGTTGGAGGTACTGGAAGGAGCTTAATTAACAAAATAGAAGACAAGGAAATGGTTCCATTAGAAATTTAGAATCAAGCTAATTGGAAGAATTCACTGCCAGCATGATTATGAAAGAGTTGACTCAGCAATGATATCTTCTATGAAAGAGTTTATAGCATGATTTGCTATAAAGACTATGAAAGAGTTGACTCTGCCATGATATCTTCTGTGAATTATATGCAAAGATTGCAAACACCAAAACAGGTTTTACGATAGCAAGTAGTAAGAGTGTCATCGCAACGTAAAAGGAACCTCAGACAGTAGTCAGACCACGACATCCAGTGCAAGTCCAAAGTAAACTTTAATCTGATAAAAATATTGAAATAGTGATTGGGAAAGATGTATAGATGACATAAAGGCAACTTTGTATTTTGCTGCAAATCAAGCAATTGGTTTAGAAGGATTTTGTGAGAATAGGTGCCATTTAAAACAACCCACTAGAATAGTGTAATAGCAAGTTGGTTTTAGCTATCACAGATTATCCCCTTTTTCTCTTTTTTGTTAAACATTAGGATTCTGGGATCATCAAATGATCAGAGTTATAAGGGAGTATATCAATTTACTTACGAAGTAAAAAATAAAAAACCACCACCCTAGCCTAGACTTTTGTGTGCAAAGAGGTTCTTCAAGGAATGTCAGATTAATTTTCTCTACCATTTCCCTTTTTTCTGTTTCGAATCTACATACATGTATGAGATTTATTCTTCTAAAAGAATATTATTTTCTTTTTTGGGAAGGGGAAAAATGTATGTACAAGTTTTCAACCAATGTGATCGAAGGAAATATTAAAATGGTTGTGCTTCTTCTCTTTAGTACAAGTATAAATCACAGTGCACAAAATTATTATTCTACAATGACAAATAACTACAGAAAAAACAGTCATTCTTCTATATCTATTTCTAGCACTATGCCCAATAATTTTCCTTGAACAATCATCTAATATACTAGTAATATGTCTAGGTTACCTATAATTCTATCTTCTATATACCCCAAAAATGTCTCATGAGCTCGATGTATGATAGATGATTTAAGGTCTAGTATCACCTCAACTCTTAGTTGTTACGAGTCAATTACTTTAAGCATCCCACCAATTTACCCCCATTAAGCCTTGGGTAGAACCGTAGAAGGGTAAGGATATAAAAGAGGTGATATGTTCATGGTCTTAGTGGCTAGTTGAAAGTCAATAGATTCTCAAGAGGCTTCTTGAAATTCAAAAACCTTCCCTTAGCTTGTTACATGACTTTTTAATAAACTTCCAAAACAATCACACCAAGAGTCCTTTTATCGAACACAGTCAACCTTCAGCCTGGTCTCATATGTAACCCCAATTGTTGATCAACCCAAGTGTAAAAAACCCTGTTGTGGATCTTCAGAAGAGCATCGGTAACATGCGTCATAGCCAATGGGTATTATTTTCAAAAATATTCTTTGCACTCTTCTCTTAACATGAGTCATTCCATTCACCAATGTATACCACATTTCAGAAAGCTAGTGAGAAAGCTAGACTTGGCTTTATGTTTTATATCCCACTATTGTCCAAGAAAAGCCAGAATATCTATGAATAATAACTTCTCCACAGTAGTCAACCTTATACTACACTCCCGCCGTTCCACAATACTCGCAACTGTTGACCGGACACATAGTTTTAGGAGGAGAGTTGAATATTCAAGGAAATGAATAAATTAAGTTGTAAGGAAATGACTATGTTATTGTTTCACAAGAACAATGAGTCCTTTACTTTTGTTGGTGTGAGGGGGGTGTTTGGGGTATCATTTTTTTAATATTGTTGCACAACTTACTAAATATTTGTGAGGACCATTGGAGAGGGGGAAATAATAGCATAAGTGTGATCCCTCACTAGTGTCGAAAGCATTCAGGAACGGGGCCAAAAAAAGGCAAGTGTTGCAAGTATTCTTGAACGGAGGGAGTAATACATAGAGTCTAGCCCATGCACTTGGGTGACATTAAGTGAAACTTGGAGAATTCCATCCACTTAAATATATTTCCTTTGTTTGTATTTAATCTACACACTTTTAACTTACTATTTTTAGACAATGGGCCTATCACTTACTCTCACATAAACTACTTTACGCGTGATCTCTCTCCTAAAATTGTATAGGAGCCTTGATTTTGATGAAGGCAAGTCTGTGGATAAAATAAAAACAGAGGGAGTACTAGTTCCCCAGTTATGTAAACCTTTAGATTACAATATTTTTCCCGCCAATTCAAGATCTTATGTCAATAATTATGGTCCCGGAGTAGTGGAGACCTGAAAGTTTTGGAGGGACTTTGCAAATCTTTGACTTCAATCATATCAAGAAATTACATTAGGCACAAAGCAACCATCCAAGCATGACTTGTATGGTTGAGGTTAAATCGAGGATTAATATCAAGAAATAAACATGTTCACCCCAATAGGCCCAATTTGCATCAAGATTCTAATATATACTCCATAAGGATCTCAGGGGGGTAATCCTAGTGTCAATTCTTACTAGTGCTAGAGGCCAGCAAGAATCTAGAGAACCTTAGTGGTTTTTAGGTGACACTTAGAGATCTCCAGCCCCTTCTGAAACATTACAACTTAATAACTTATCAGGTACCCATTTGTACGGTTTATACCTTCAGAAATCAGAATACATTTTATTCGAGAAAATCAAGATTTTATATCATCTACCAGTCCCAACTCCCAATTAGCGGAAGACCTGAAGATCCTAGATGCCTATTGGGACCCGCGAGATTTATTCCTTATTAATACCATGAAATTCCATAAGCCTCAAGGCACCCTGTAATCGACTGGAAATGGGGGGAAATTAGATGACTGGTTGTACTAGTGCTGCAATTAAATCATACACTATTCAGCATACAATCCCAGGCTTTCGAGTGGCTGGACACTCCCCACTAAAAAGCTAAAACAAAACAAAATAAAACTCTCATCATTTTCATCCCGTCTTCCCTCTCACTGAGCCTTCTCTATATATAATTCCTAGTTGCCTTCCCTCTCACTGACCCTCCTCTATATATAATTCCTAGTTGCCTTCCTCCTCAAGCTAAGAATAACCAACTTATTTGTGTTTAGAGTGCGTCTTTCCCTATACGTCTATACTTGATGCATTAGTGCATTACACACCCTTCCAATAATGACTTGTGAGGTTCTGCTGGGGTAAGCAGGACCTAATATTATAAAGTTAGGAAACAAAAATATTCACTCCAACTTACATCAAGATTCTAATATACTCCACAAGGAACTCATAGGTGTAATCTATTTTTGGTGTCATTTCTCAGTAGTCTAAGTCTCTATGAGGCCGCCATGACCCCAGAAAACCTTAGTGCATCCCGTAACTCCATGCTTACGCTTTTTATTCATTCCTCCTCAATACAAGATGCTCTTAGCAAGCTACAAGGCCTACAACCTTACTGATGGGCACATAAAGGAGGTTGCAACAGGTTAAGATGTCTACAACCTTACCCAAAACCAAGGGATAGTCAATCTCCAAAAACCATTAAACCACATAATATAAAGAAAAAAAAATTGAGAAAACTTCACATCTCTGACAAAATCCATACTCTTCTAGTCTTCTATCAAACATCTTGTAATCAGAAATATATAAGCCCGCCAAGTTCCTATTTTACTTGATGTGGCCAAGGTGGTAATTTGATGTTCTCTAGTCTGATCTCCACTTGGGAAAGGTTGAGATAATCAAAGAGCTTGATTCCAAGTAACCCTTCCATCCCTACTTCACACTTGCCTTAGCACAAAGAGAGGGAGAGAGAGAAAGACACAGAGAGAGGGAGAGGGGAGAGAAACTTTACTAGGAAAGGCAAGTCACAAGTATGAAAATTTTTGGGATATCCATTTTAGGCAAGTGTGGGATGGAGGGAGTTTTAAAAGATGCAGTCAAGGAACTTTCAACAATTTGGTCCAGCTGTCCTATCAAAATTCATAAACCTATGTATTCAAATGGGTTTATATCTAATAGAATAATCCAACAAGAACAAACAAAAAAAAATGTCCTCCATCTGAGACTCTGAGAGGAGGCGAAATGAAAGTTAGTTGAGAGACTGAGACATGCAAGTGGGCAAACTTATATGTCTCATACTATAAGCTCCATCCAAAAGTACCACCGTGCTATTGAATGTCGTTTCAAAGAAGGGCAGAACTTTCTTAATTAGCCAGTGTCTACAACACTCCAACGTCAAGCTTCTAAATCATTCACTTACGTTGACATTAAAAATACATGAGCTAAAATTATACCCCTCAAAACCCCAATATAAAATGATTTTGATCTAAAAAACTACCAGTGGGAACAGCAAAATTACACATTAGACTTCTTCAATTTCATGACCTGCTTCCATTGAGAAATCCCGGAAGCATTTAATTCTTTCAGTTCGAGACTCGTATGCAAATTACAGTAATAACCCCTAAGAGAACAACTTTTTCCTAGGTCCATTCACAACTTCACAAGCTCGTGAAGTTTCCTTCAAGGCTAAAACATCTACCCAAGAATCCAAAGAAGGAAATAATAACAGCCATTCAAAATATTCCAGGCATTGTTCTAGCAATAGGAGAATATTTAAGTTAACCCCTAGTCAACATCCCTAATTGTCCTAGTTCCTAAAATCCTACCATAACTTACATATATACTACTTTAGAATGCAAGGTAGAAAATACTAGTGCACTTTCATTTTTACTTATTGAAACATTGACACCAAAATTTACCAACTAGAGAAGGGTTTTAAGTTATGTTGCTAAAGCCGCCTATCTAAGGCTGTTTAATGACGGAGTAAGGCATTCAAGCTATCAGCATTTATCTGGTCCGGTCAATTAACAAACCGTACTCATCAACCTCTCAAAACCCGACCTTCAGCTCAATTCTCATGAAGTACCAATAATTATAAAAATGCACTCATATCAATTTAATAACAAAAATTCAACACTCTAATTTCACATCAATAAAGTAAGGATTAAAGGGCACATTACGTTTTCGACAAAGCATCAAAAATGTTCTGAGCTTCAGCCGTCACTCCCACTCCAATCCTCTCCGCTTCAATTTCCGCTTGCCTTCAAAAACAACAATTAACAACAAGCCCACCAAATCAACATAGGAAGCTAATATTAACCCCCCAAAACACCCACCAATAAAGGGCAAAAAACCTGACCTAATAGCAGATTCTTCTCTAGCTTGAAGAGAAGAAAGATCAAGATAACAGTTCTTTAGATCAAGAGGATCTTCAGCTTGGCGCAAAAATGTGAATTCTTTGATGTAATTGGCCTTCAATAACCTCAAATTCTTTCTAGGTCCCGATTTCGAACCCTCTTGTGAAACCCCAGGAAAAACCAATGTTAAGGAGCTCCAAAAAATCAAAACCCAGATACCAATTGACAAATTAATCACGCCCGGGATCAATTAGCATAAAAAAAACACAATGAAATTGGAAATAAAAAAAATTGAAATTGAGGAAGGATATGAAGGACGAGAATGTTGGAAGCTCGATCAAAGGTGATGACTTGGGCTTCAAAATCGTCGCCTAATGTAGTCTTGATCGAGAGTACACATCCGATTGCAAACTCTTCGGTTACTGGGTCCATCATCGTCGCCATTGTTGCGCACTTTTTTCTGCAACTTTATCGTGTTTTTCTGTAAGAACTGCACTGGAGAATAGAGTGGGGTTATGTTATGTTGCGTGAGAACTGAAGAGGAAGAAATTAAGAAAGGTTTGTGACTATTAGGATTTTTTTATCTTCGTCTAATACAATACCTTGTTCAAAGATCGGATTGAATCGGATTGGACCGGAGACAACCAATCCAATCTCCGGGTCAAAAATTATAATATTCCAATCTCTAATTCAAACCCTCTAAAATTTGTGTCATTTGTTCTAGGTTTTATTTGTTTTCTAATATATGTGGGAATTGGGATAGTGTTGATTTAACCTTGTGATAGTTAGGTTGCAGCTTGCAAGGCACAAATTTTGCTAGTTATACCTATGAGTTTGGTGTATATGAGCCACAAGGGCAATATAAATTACAAATGGGGGTAGGGGGATTCGAACCTGAGACCTATTGTACACAGACCCTCAGTCTTAACCACTAGGCCAAGACATCATTGGTTTATACCTATGAGTGATAGAGTGCTAATGGTATTGTAGGGTTTTTTTTTTTTAATCGTTCATTGTACTTTGTTTTTCGTAAAATTGTATATGTTGTATTTTCTAATTTCGAAATGCAAGTTAGGGAAATTTGATGAACCCCGATTAGAACTCGTCAAAGACCTAAACTTTGTCCGGTTAATCGAAGAGGATATACGATCGACTTTCATTTACATCATTTGACATTTGTAGCTATTTTAACACTGGAAAAAATAAAAGGCACGCAAACTATTTAATTTATTTTTTGGTATAGTGAGAACCACAAAGGGCAATGCCATAAATGGTGTAAACGAGATTCGATCTCAGGTCTTGGGTACCACTCCTTGAAGATTTTACCACCTAAATTAAATGACATCTATACACAAACCATTTTATAAATAACTGAATTCGATATGAAATTGAAGAATAGAATAGCTAAAATCTTACATAAGACTTAAAATGTTGGAGGATCAATTAATGTTGATGACTTGTACTCCAAATTTATAACACAACGTATCTTGATTGATAACACAACGTAGTCTTGATTGATAACACACACTGTGACGTAATTTTGCAATCAAGACTATGTTGTTTATAAATTTGGAGCACGAGTCATCAAAATTAATTGATCCTCCAACATTTTAAGTTTTAGCTAATTCTATTCTTCAATTTCATATGGGATTCAGTTATTTATAAAATGATTTGTGTATAGATGTTATTTAATTTAGTTGGTAAAGTTTTAAAGGGGTGATATCCAAAACCTAAAATTGAATATCGCTTAAACCATTTGTCGCATTGTCCTTTTACTCTCTCTACACAAAAAAATAAAATAAAATATATTGCTTTTACTTTCAGTGTTAAAAGGAGCCACAAATGTCAAACTACCGTGAATATATGTGATTATTCAAAGGAAACATTTAAATTCTCCGAAGAAATCAACCCATTTCATGTTTTTTTTTTGTCGGTGGAGGTGATTTCAATCCCACATTTCCACTACGTACGCACTTATGCAACAAAGTTGCAATTGGCAAATGGCAAGCATAAATTGGATTGAGTTTCTATATTTAACAAAAATTCTAAGACCTTTAATTTTCTTTTAATCAACAAAAGTCTTGCATGCACAAGGTGTACAATAAATTTATTGTGCACTAACATAACTTTTACTCAGTTTTCTCTAACTTTTATATTATTAAAAAAAAGTTAATAGATAAACATTTTAAAGTGTTAAATGGTTAATTTTATTCTACATTCTATGATTTTGAAGAAATATTTTTTATTAAATGAAAACTTATATTACTAAAATGTAGATAACTTTTACGTATATAAGGGTAACTTTTAAGCACTTTACGTCAACTTTAATTTCGGTGTATAATATTTATCGTACACTTCATGTAAATAAAATTTGTGTTTAATCAAAGCACACAAAAGTTAATTAATTATCCATGTTAGGGTGTTAGGTTGGTTCGTATGATATCACGTGTTTGTGTTGATTAAAAGGTCTAGGAGAAAATTGATATCCATATGATTATTATAAATAATGATGGGGACCTTTATATTAGGTGTATCAATTAAATGTAGTGTAAGTTCTCAACACCTTTTTGTTTTTCCTTGGACGAGATCTCAACAATTGCTTTCTTTGGTTTCTAGCAATGTCATGTGTGCTTCCTTTGTGTCTTTTACCACGAGAGACGCCTTAATTTGCACAAAATTTGAGCGTAGTTTGCGACCCAAAATTGTATATTCAACAATGCCACTTCTTCTTATGGATTAATATTTGTGATTTGTCAATCACTTTTATTTTCATGTCTAAAATAATATCAATACCAACCAATACGAAGAAACGGCACACAAGTGATATATGATTATAGGACAGAAAATTTAGACTTGTGGTTTGCACTTTTTCGATGATGTTTCTTAAATCTAAGTTATCTATCGATGTCTTGCTTGGATGTCAATATTAAATGATGATAATGTTTTTTATGTTTGATTTTCGTAATTTATGGGTTTTTACCAAGCGGGCAATATATATTTAAATTATTTTACCTCTTACTTTTAATATAATCTTAGGTTGAAAATTGTTTAGTCCAAAGTATTTTCTAGTATTTTGTTGTTAATTTTCAAAACCAAACGTGATTGTTATAAATATAACTATTTTTTTACATAATGGTTTAATCTAAATTATACGTTTTTCAAAATCATAAAACCAAAATTGGAAAGTGACCGTGATACAGAATGAGCCTTATTGGCATTCACTCACAAGGGATATGTACTACAAATATACGTGGAAAGCTTGTGATTGGATCTTATTTTTGGGTTTACGACTCAATGCATGTCTACATTAATTATTGCTGGCTTTCATAGATTCCAATCGAGAAAACAAAATTATTAAAATAAAAAAAAGGCAATTCATCTTACAGTTTAGAGAAGTCAAAGAGTGGTTAGATTTAGCAATGGTAGCATTGCTAGCATACATTGCATACTTAACAACAATGCAACATGCACCACGTTCTTGCCTGTCTTGTCTTAAAATACCATTCGTATTGTCGAATACTTTGCTACTAAAAACAACTAGCTACATTATTTTTAATTTTTTTTTTTTTTTTTTTTTTTTGACATAAGCTCAATTTTGCATAAATAAAAGAGTTTACAAACTAAAGTCCTTAATTATGGACCATTACATTTACTACAAAACAAACTAAAAACATAAATGCTAAGATATCGTGCTCTTCTCGGTTGGTATCCCGATTGTTGAATTGACTTTGTTTACATTGCCACACTGAAAGTAGCATGCCAAAGCCTTTCTTGATGCTTTTTTTGTGGAAGACTGGGATATTGGGACAATAACTTGGAGGTTCCCTTAAGATACTGAAACAATTAAAATCCAAAGAAAGAAGTAGAAGAGTAGTAATGACACAAGCCAGTTGCAAAGGACTTGTGATTTGCTCACAAGAGGCATGAGTCACTAAAAGTGACTCAAAAAGCATGCTATTAACAGCAGCGCTAAGATATAAGGTTTTGAAAGCGACAAACACAGTCATCGCTAACCTAAAATGAGAATTAACATAAGTTAATCCCATAAACGACCTAACAACCAAGACCCATGTAAACCTGAACCCCCTCCCACACATATCTCCTTTCCTCGGCATAGCACCCAAAACAGAGCCTCCAATGTTGCTAACACTCATTCCCTCAAATTTCCTATTACCTAATCCCAACACATCTACTCCAATCTTCCAAATTAGGACATCCCACATAGGACTCCCCATAAACATCCAAGAACTCAAAAACCCATCTTTAATTAAACCTACAACAATCTCAAATTGGTAAACAACCAACCTACACACAGAAAAGCAAACCAGAGCTATCCAAAGCAATCTACATTCAACTGCATACAACCTATGCACCCACCATAAACACATAAAAACAACCAAATAAGATAACAAACCCATAATCATTGAGGTTACTAAAACAAGAGGAAATTAAAAGCCTTAAATTGAATCCCGGACCTAACCTTTACCTTTATCGGCAAGATCGGGATTTTCCCGACACTACAAGACGACGGCGATTAGGAAACCTTTAGAAAACAGAGACTTAATTCCCAAATACCAAGAATACAACCCAAACCAGAAAATCTATCCCAAACAATTAAACCCTACCCCTAAAAATTAACCTTTACCTGAAAATAAACACCGGCGGCACTTTACCTTTACCGATGATAAAAGCGGCGGCGATTAGGTGGTAGGTGGAATAGATTAGGTTGAAATTCTGGACCAATAACCTCCGAAACGGGTGAGCCGAAACCCTAGCTTGGTTGGATGGCGGCGCAAACAGAAGAAGCACACTAAAACAACTCCGAATTAAAATTTACCAGATCCGATAAGAAGAAGCACACTAAGAGGAGGTAGAAGCTTCTCTTTCGACCAAGCTTGGCTCCGTCTTCTTCTTCCCCGCCAGAAACACGAAGCTACACCGCTAACAATAGGGTAGCAGGCTCGCCGGCGGCCGATTAGCGAGTCGTGGCCACCAGCGAGCCGGCTAATGTGGCGGCTAGGTTTAGGGTTTTAAAATTTTGGCCATATAAAAAAAATGTTAAAAAAATTTTAGGTCTTTCTACGTTATATCCTTGTATTTTATTGATTTATACGTGTTTTTTTTTTTTTAAATCGTGATTTTAAATGTTGAGTTAACAACAAAGATAAGGTAAATTATACTTCATTATAGAGAAACCTTTATTTGTTTTAAAAGTAAATGATTTTTTAAATATTTGGCTAACAATAAGGATAGGTTGATTATATTTTACAAGTATCGATGGACAACCTCATATGCATGAGTACACACATGAGTATAATATAGAAAAACCCAAGTGCTACATTTTTCCTTTTGTACGAAGTATAATCGCTGACGTAAACGGTGTGGTGGGAACTAAGAAATCGTGAAAATGCACTACCTTTTATAGTGTACCCAACCATTGGTCATAGCTTGTTTATAAGGAGGGAGAGAGCATTATAAGCAATGACGAAATACAGAGTAATGGAGTATGAGAGATAAGAAGTAGGGAAGAGAGAAAAGCAAGACTTGGTCATACTCATGAGTCATGACCCATGACCAATACTAATTATTGGGCATAGGATGTAGGGATGACAAGTGGAAATAAAATTGTTTAATTTTATTTTATTTAATTTTGGTGCTTTCTTTGGGCCTTCCTTCACGAGCAATTAAAAAAAGACCGGGAACGAGAGTTGACCATGAGTAAAATATAAGGGAGGATTTATTTTATTTTATTTGATGACCAATTATCTTTGGCCATCCACTAGTTTTACTCTTAACATTAGCTCTTATTCTTTTGTAGTCTCTTTTTTTAATTTTATTTTCATGCAAAAACATAGATGATGTGACACTAGCTCAAAATCAGAGCTAGAACTAGCTGCTATTTCACAAATTTCTCTTACAAACTACTCCGTATAAATAAGAGTCCTCCGTTATTAAATGGGCTACTCTTTTTTTTGAAGGAGAAAAGTTCGTGCAAATGTCTACGTGTCACGACGTCACGTGGTGCTCTCCCGATCCATAAGTTCATGCTATAACCCATTTTCGTTTAAAAACAATGAGAAATATAGTTTGCAAAAGATTCGAACGTATACCTCCGTTTTCAATCATAACGCATTATTCAATTGAGCTATAATATTTTACATATTATCTTTGCAAAATGAACATTATATTATAAATTAATAGTACTCCGTATTTGTTTAAGGAATGTATTTTGAGAATACGAAACCCTTTTAGCAATATTGCGAGAAATCGTTAAAAGTTACCCCAACAGAGATAAATAGATTAGTTGGCCAAACCCACCCTAAATTCTTGGTTTTTATTTTTACTTTGACTTCATCAGATCCCCATCACTCTCTCCACTCTCTTCTCTGTCTCACCGTCTCCCCTCAAATGCCAATTCATAGAAATAAATCCTGTAAAAAAATCCAGTGAGATATAAATAATCCACCACCTTCCCATTATTATTTCAGTAATTCACCATTTTCATATTTTGCTGGAACCTTTCTGCAGAAAGTAGAGAGAGAAAGTGAAACAGGGGACAAAATAGAGAAGAAAAAAAGAAAGATTCAAATGGGAAATCTTTGGAAAACCCAACAATCTCATCAACAATCTTTAACAAAGAAAGTATTGCCTTATGTTCTTTATGCAATACTTCCATTAGCTCTCCTCCATTTTTACCTTTACCCGTCTCCTCCTCCTCTTCTAGAATCTTCTTCGGCTAAACATCAGTTTTCTAATCTCACTCCTATTTCTGAAGGTAATTAAGATATTTTTCTCATTTTTAGTATGAACTTTGATTTATTATCAAAAGAAGATGATATTTGGGGGGAAAAAATTTGAGTTTCTGGGTTTTGTGTAATGCTGATTAAAATTTGTTATGTATTTTTGTTTTGTTGACAGGGCAAAAAAGTGGAAATGGGGTGTTGGATTCAGTGTCAGAACCTCCTAAAGGTGAGATCTTAAGCTGGTTTTTTGGATAATTAATGCTTAATACTGTTGCTTTTGGATAATTAATGCTTAATTTCAACTTTTGAAATTCTAGGTTTTGTGTGTTTGAGCAGAAAAGCTGATTTTCTTTGATTGTTTAGAAAATTTCCAAATCAATTTGGGATTTGTATATATTTAGTCCCATAAGTTGACCTGAAAAGTTGATGAAATGTAATTTTCTGTTTAACAGAAAAGGAAAATGTGAATCAGATTCTATCTTCACCGCCCCCAAAAGGTTAGATCTTTTAAATCAGAATCTTGTTGAAAACATTACCTAATTCGATTTCCTGAGATTTTAATTTATACCCATAGTTAAAAGTTTCCTTTTTTCATCAGAAGAACAAATTAAAGCAATTCCATCAGTTTGTGATTATACAAATGGGGAATGGGTACCAGAAAAGAAGGGTCCTTTGTATAATGACACAAGTTGTAAGACAATTAAAGCTGGTCAAAATTGCTTGAACCATGGGAGGTCTGATAAGGGTTATCTTTACTGGAAATGGCAGCCAAGAGAATGCAAACTTCCGAGGTTTGACCCTCGATTGTTTTTGCGAATTCTTGAAGGGAAACACTTGGCTTTTGTTGGGGATTCAATGGCAAGGAATCAATTAGAGTCTTTACTATGTATGTTAGGGTCGGTTTCCCCTCCGAATTTGGTTTACTCGAATGGGGATGATAACAAGTTTAGGAGATGGCATTTCCCTTCTCATAATGTTAACGTTTCAGTGTACTGGTCACCTTTTCTTGTAAATGGGATTGAGAAAACTAATGATGGGAAACAAGATTACAATAGATTGTTCTTTGATGCTATTGATGAAAGGTGGGGATCTGATCTGGATTCGATTGATATGGTCGTTTTGTCAATTGGTCATTGGTATTTACATCCTGCTATATATCGTGATGGGGATGTAGATCTCGGGTGCCACGCTCTTGATAGCAGCATGAATTGCACTGAGGTTGAGTTCTATGATGTGTTTGCCAAGGCTTTTAACACTAGCCTAAAGACCATCATTGAAAGGAAAGTGGGTTCAGAAGGAAATGGTATAGATGTTATTGTGACAACATTTTCACCACATCATTTCGAAGGGGAATGGGATAAGTTAGGAGCTTGTCCGAAAACAAAGCCATACATGGAAGAGGAGAAGTCTCTTGATGGAATGGATGCTCGTATGAGGCAAGTAGAGGTCGAAGAAGTTGAAAAGGCTAAGATTATGTTAAATGCTGATAATAATGCTTTGTCTAAGGTTAGGTTAGCAGCATTAGATGTCACCAAGTTGGCATTGTTGAGGCCTGATGGCCACCCGGGTCCTTACATGCATCCTAACCCTTTTGCCGATGGGGTTAAGGATCGTGTTCAGAATGATTGCGTGCATTGGTGCTTGCCAGGAGCAATAGATACATGGAACGAGATCATGCTCGATGTTATGAAGAGATGGCACATATCATCAATGAAATGAGAACGATATTACATCCAACTCAATTGGAGGATTTCTTATACTCTTCTTCTTTGGTTAATTACTAGTCAGCATGTGTTACAAAAGAGAGATTTACAGATATATTTATGGTTTCAGGCCAGATGATATATGGTGGTCTAGGCTTATTGTTATCTTCCTCCTTGTGATTGTATGTATATAACAACAACACAGAAGTGGCAACCAGAAAAGGGCCTAAACAGAAAAGCATCCAAAGTCCAGCCGTCTTTTGCAGGATATGCAAGACCACAGTTGAAGGACTTTGCTATGGATCTGTTTATTTTCATGGCAAGATCTTGTGATGTGAACTATTCCTACATATGTAATCAAATAGTTGTAGAACTCAGCTTGCTAATTTTTTGATTAGTTTCTTACAGTTTGCTACGTTATGGAGTTATAGTTGAACTAATCGACTGGTCCTTTACTTTCGACACTTAAACATGTTTCCTTTGAGTACGATATATCTATTAATGATAATACTAGTAAGATATGCTCTACTATATATGACCATTGGTGAGGAAATGGATATTTATTCGCTTACGGCACAGATTTTTGAAGCAACAAAAAGATTCACCCATTGGTCAAATTCAACTGTACAAGTGATGTCTAAGTCCAACAGAAACTGGTAACTCTAGCAATACCAACAACTGCAGGTGTCTGTGTACCGAAAATTTATCAGATTCTAGTGTATTATTTTGCTAATTTAGAGATTTGTCAAAAAAAACCAGGTTGAAAAATCAGTTGGTAGCCTGAGAATCTGAGTTTGTTTTTTTTTTTTTTTTTTTTTTTTTTTTGGGCTGAGAATTTGAGTATTAGATTTCTGTTGGGCAGAAGCCATATTGTTTGAAGTTTAGAGTACTGGAGAAGTAGATAAAATCACATAGTCCCACGTCGAAATTTTAGGAATTTTTTTTTTTGATGGAGGATAGACCTCAATATAATTTATGTCTTGTAATGGTTACTGCTAATCTTTAATATACTGTTCCTAGCTTGCATCAAACAAACAAACAAACAAACAAACAAAAAAGATTAGAAAACCTTAGTTGTCTCTGTAATCTTCGAATTCCTTCAATGTAGTGTTTCTTCGTAGACATCTGATAAAATTGGAATGATCCAGAGAAGATTAGCAAAAACAGTTAATATTTTTTTGCCAGAATTCTTTGTCCAGAGTTACTGGATTTAGCTTTAGTTCCAACAGTTTTAATTCGCTGGATGCTGTCTTACAGATTAGTTCCAACAACATTCTGTTTTCTGTTTTGAATTAAAAATCCAGCAGCCTTGTTATATTACAGCTTAATGGTAATGACTGGCTATTTTCTCGCTTCATTGTGCATATTATTTACATTGAGCAAGATTTACAAACAGTCTAAAGGTTGGGTTTCAGAGCTTTTGCAGTGCCAAAGATGGTTTTGGTCCAAGGCTTTTGAAATTGAGAGATACAATTACTGCAATTACCATCCGACTAACTGGGCAGTTGGTCACTCGGACAGGGGCGCACAAAAGTCTTCACTTGAAAGTTGGAAACACAAATCTTCCCCCATGCTGCAAAGCCTATTATTCTAAATACATGTTACATTTACATCTGAGTTTTAGTGTATTCTGATAAAAAGAATATCTGAGTTAATATTTCTTATGGCATTAGACTGTTGCTGAGTTATCATTTATCGTGAATCTCACATTAAACTATTGGAGCTATGTTGTCGGAAGTTTGAGACACTGTGTCTCATAAAGGGGTGTCTGACTGTGATAATACCTTTCTTGGCCTTCTGGCTAAGATCAAGTGTAGTATCTGCACCCATTATGAGTTTCCGTCTATTGAGAATTCAAGGCTACAGACGTACAATCCTACAGAACATATCGTGTTTAAGTAGAGATCATTGTATTTCTGAATGTTATTTGTGTAAAAATCTTTCTCCATTTGTTAGAGGTCTAACGCCCACCTTTCAAATCCTCTGGTTACTTCATTGGCTTAACTTACTTTTAAGTTCTAGAGTTTTGCTTTCAATGATTAATGGAAGCTCCCGTAAAGGAACTCCCTCCAAAAATAAACGTATGCCACTATATACAACGAGCACACGGTATTCTTTAGTAAAAGGCGAAAGAATAGTTCGCTATGTGCTCACTGCATGGCTGCGTAAAGTTGTAATATGATCCCTCAGTTATTTATATTACATTCTAGCTTGGACAATATTTTCTTGACCGATGTGGGATTCCTCTCTACTTTTCCTCTATTCTTGGTAGCAGGGGTGAGCAAAAAGTCAGGGTATCCTGAATTGGAATCGGAACTTGTTAGGAACATGCGGTTCCGGAACAGAAACCCGTAATTTTTGGAAAATATAAATATAGAATTACAACTTAAGCTCAACTATAAAACAATCAAAGCCTAAAACATTAAGTAGATAGTTTTTCAATAAAATATCCATAATTTATCTAAAATTTTAAAATAGCAGGGTACCTTGAATCGGAATCTATTGCAACAGGTTCTGGTTTCAGTTCTCATTTTCAGGAACCTATTGCAACAGGTTCCAGTTACCATTTTAAGAAATATGTTGCAACAGGTTCCTGTTCCATGAATATTAACAGGGTACCTTATTATGCTCACCCTACTTAGTAGGAGTTATTTTCAGCATGAAACTACAACACATAAACTCCTCAAACTTAGTGGGGTCCTCATTCTTGATATGTTTTCTCAGGGAGATCCAATAGATAAATCCCCAAACATATAATGTACGAAGCATAAAGTGTTGGGGTTTATTTGAGCCAATATTAGAAGATTGTACTAATGACACCAATTTGATATTCCCACTTTTTTTTTAACTTAGTTCTCTTTTTGTATTGTTTTTTTTTTTATTAGTCTCTTTTATAATCTCTATTGATATGTCCGACATTTTTTTCTCATTATACCCTCATAATATATATAATAGTCCACTTCTTTACTCCCAAGCAAACATTTATCCCTAGTAAACTCCTTTATTATTTTTCTCTCTTATTCACATGAGTTAGATTTATATGACAAATATTGAATTGCCTTATATGAAAAATGGAGTAATATTAAAAAACGGAGAGAGTATTTTTCATAATAATACAATAAACACGTCACAAAAAATTAGTTTCAAGTTGTTGACTTTTCTAGGGCATGGTTCATTGGTTCAAAAAAAAAATTAGGCCATGTTCTTTTGATTTATGTTTTTATTGAACTGAACTGAACTAAACTAAACTAAATGTAATTGAAATGAACTTAATGGAACTGGATGATTAAATAATAATAATAAATAATAATAATAATAATATAACAATAATAATAATAATAATAATAATAATAATAAATACAGTACTTAAAGATGAACATTGCACCATAATAATAAATAATTAAATAAAACTATTAAAGACGAAAATGAACACAACGTTGTTCTTTTGAATGGAACTGAATGAAGCTGGACTAAATGGAGCTGAACTTAACTTAATTAAATTAATTGATTTAAACTGAATTAACATAATGAAACTGAATTGAAGTGAACTAAAATAAGTACAAGCCTTAGTCTAGTTTAGTGTATATAGACTAGTTCCATTTAAAAATTAGTTACTCCATCCGTACCTAAATATTTTTCCCATTTCCTTTTAAGGTATCTTAAAATGATCTTTGCATTAATTTTCTTTCCTTTTAATCTACTCTTTGTAATTTTAACCTTGTAATTCTATTGGTTTATAAATAAAAGACCTTGTAATATCATTGATTGATTTAAGTTTGGATAGATTAATGAGTTTACATTTTTATTTCTTAAATTCTATTGGCTCAAAATCTTACAATTTTTTAGGTTTTTTGTGAAAATGAAATCTAAAAGCAACACTTCACCATAAAAGTATATCAATAATAGTTAATATTGCAATGTTTATTTTTTCTCAATAACCGCCCAAAAATAACAAACTGAAAAAACATTCAATTACGGAGGGGATACCGAGTAAACCTTTTCATCGAGGGAGATAATTTGCTTATAATAAAGATTTGCAACGACGAGCTCATTGTCCATGGAAAATTCAAATGCTTATGGACGACATTCAACAACTGATCTCTAATTTCGACAGCCATAATTCAAGACATGTATATCGAGAAGCTAATCGAGCTGCTGATTACGTAGCATCCCTTAGCCATCACATTACAAGCCATTTAGATGTTGGTCCTTTTATAGATAACACATTTTCTTATTTTATTTCCTTAGATAGGTTAGGATAGTCTTGAGAGAAGACTATCCAAACTTGTGTGTATATTTCCTTATTTAAAAAATAAACCTTTTCCATTCCTTTACAATCCTCCTCCAAAACCAGCGGCAACTCCTAAAACAATAGCAAAACCACTCTCCAACTGTCAAAATCTGCAGTCCAGAGCTCTCTCTACAATGGCGTTTGGGATTAGAATCTTCACACTAAGAACCAGCGACACTGTAACCCAACCAATTCTCGACGCCGACAACGGCGAAGTGCTCATGCACACTCAACCTTCCGTCTATATTGTCCTCGGAAATCGCTCCCCCGAATCATCCGGCACTCTCTACATTTCCTCCAAGTATTTTCTCTCTCCTCTGCTCTGTTATTATTTATCCTTTTATTTCGAATGCAAATAATTGAATTTTTTCTGTGGGACTTTGAAGGTTATGCGGTGGATTTCGTTTCAATTTCGCTTCATAATCGACCCAAAAGGCCTAAAGTGACAACTCTGGGAGCATCGCCCTTAAATTGTTTTTGAAATGAAATGAAAAAAACAAAAAGTACCCTGCCTTTTCGTTTTCCTCGATCATTACATTGACATTTGAAAAGACTAGACAATAGTCGCTGTGTCACCTTTGATCATCCTAAAAAATGTTATTCCATAAATTACAAAATTTGCACAAATTTCGTTCATTTTACTTCAATTTCGAGAGGAAAGAGAGAAACACATTCTCAAATTAGCTTATTTTGCTCGTTGAATTGAAATTTGGATTAACTTTTGCTAAATTTTGTTCTTAATGACCTAGGTAATCCACCGCTTTTTTTCTGTCGATTTTGTGAAATTGTGGGTTGCAAATTTGTAGAGTATTTTTATCTAAGAAAACAGTTTGTAAAATGGATATGATGCGTTACCTTTTCTTCTCATTGTATATGAATTTTGCTTAATTTTATTGTGATTCGATTGTTTTAGTAGTTTATTTGAGTTGAGATTGTTACATCCTTAGATACATAAGTAGTTTCTCTTAAGATTTAGTGAAGATATGAAAAGCATATATTCCAGTAAGCCCCTTAAAATCGTCCATCTTGGTGCTTTGGGCTTTGGCATAATTCCACCGATTTCGTCCCTTTTGTTTTATTCGTGTCATTGTCTTACAGGTTAAAACCCTAGAAAAGTTCAACAAATTTTATTGAATGCAATAAAATCTTTAAGAAGCTTGTCTTAAAACCCTAGAAATGGGAGAAAAATGTCAACAAATTTATTGAATGCAATAAAATCTAACTTTTTTTTCCACATGGAATGAGTCTAACATACGAAACAAGAACAACAAAACATGACTCTTAAACAGAAGTTTGATCTCGGGGCACTTGTGTGAAAATGAATTAAACACAAGTGCACCAAAATGGAATCATGGAACCTAGTTGCCGCAGATTAACCAACAACTTCTAGGGCAATGAAATTGTTCAAGAAGTCAAAAGAGAGCGCATGTCCTTAGTAACATCCACCTCTATCAAGATTCAGGTTGGTTGGTGAGCCTAGTGATAGGAAACTATCTAGTTTGGATGAGTTGGAGGCTATTCAAGGGCAACTGGCTGCCAACCATACTGATTTGACTCTGCAATGTAAGGAAAAGCAAAAATGTTATCGAGTATTCATTTGATTTAATGACTTTACAAGTTTAAGTCAAGTGCCCACCTTTCCATCTCGAGCTTTGGGGTTTGTTAATAGCTATTTGTAAAATCTTTAACTATTCTGGGAACTTGCTACTATAGACTCTCTAGTGAAGTGCTTATGATTTGTCCCGAAGCTATAGGGAAGAAACCCCATTAGCCATTGGCCACTACTTGATATCAGTAACTGATGGTATATGATGTTATGGGTTGTTGGACAATCTTTATGATTCAAAGCTTTTGAATCCTATCTCCTTAAGGTTTGGGGATGTCTCTTGGCCACTTGAGTTTTCTTGACAAGTGCAAGAGCCAAGAGATTGAGTTTTTTATGAGATATTTTATTAGATAACTGTCAACACTTCATAGGATATCTCCTGAACTTAAGAACTTAAAATTAGCATAGAACCTAGGCTAGAACTCGACTGGTCTCCATACTTCTATGTTTAAGGCTGATATAAAGAGTAAACGTAAATGAAGTACACTTACATATTTTTTACATTTTTTCTTTTGATTGATAGTGTAACACTTGGTGTTTGATGAGTGTCACTTATGATGTATGATGTTTCTTTAAGTTTGGTTACATTACGATGTTATGTGTGAGTGTGTGACATTACTTTGTCGTTGGTGTTTGGGACTGCTTCTTCTATTTTTTTTCCTTCAGAAATTGTAAATTAGTTTTTGTTCATGCATCACCACATATTGTAAATCAAAGGTTTTAACACAAACTTCGATAACAGACCAGAAAAGTTGTAGCTGGTTTATAATTTTCAATTGCTGATCATATATGTTGCCAAGTTGATGGCAATTCATTTTCTGAAAAACACTGCTGATAGATGCTCTAGTTTCTGAGTGGATAACCTTAATTAACTTTTTTTTTGGAGAGGGACCTCAATTTACTTTCTTCATAACTTCATTAATGGATGCATGACTGATAAGGTGAGGTTACTGGATCCTTAGTTGCCGTCGGCTCATGGCTAATTTGTTAACGGGGTGATGGCCATATGTCATATTGTTGAATCAAAACTAAGTGTTCGGTTTGTAGTCTTACAAATTGATTTTCTCATAAGAAAATGACATCAATGCATTATTAGGTAAAAAAGCGTGTTTTTGTCTGTTCCATATGGAGCCTTTCCTCGCTGTGATTCAGAAGCCATTAGACTAACTTAACCACCCTAAAGACCAGTTTCAGTCGCGGGACAGTCTTTCTTAACACATTTTTCTTGTTGAAATGTATGCAAGACATTCTCTAAGTTAATAACCGATCTATCGTTTAGGCCAGTGACTAGTGGCATTGTACTTCCACTTTTTTTTGTACATTCTTTTTTGTATCTTTTTCTGACGCCATTGTCTGACTATCTTACTCAAGAAAAAAAGAAAAAGGAAGAGAGGATCCTTAATCTACTACGGAGTATCAACCTATACTTCCTCTGGAGCTATATATGTATAGATCTGATAAATTTGGAAAATTTCGGGTAAGTAAGCATGATTTATGTGTAAGAATGACCAGATGAAAATGATGCTATAAAAGCCATGTTTTGATCACCATTTGTGGCTAGTCATCGGTGCAAAAAACTTCTTTTGCATACAAATGACCAACTACTCGGATTATTTTGATCACCATTTGACATTTGTGACCAGACTCAACGCCCACCTCAAACACACAGTAGACATGGGTTTCTTCCCCAAGTTCCTCCACAATTTATTTTCCAGTGCTTGGAGATGAAAATTTTCTTTTATGAGTGATGGAAGCTCCTGTTAAGGAACTCCCTCCAAAAATAAACGTATGCCACCGAATGCCACGAGGCCCACGAGCACACGGTATTTTTTAGTAAAAGGCGAAAGAATACTTCGCTTTGCGCTCACTACATGGCTGCGTGATGAGGATAATAACAGGTGTTCTTGACTGTTGTTGGAGTTTTCTGCCTTTCCCTTATACTTTATCTTATTGTGAAATTTTAGCTACTGAACATATTTTGTTGTTATACCCCATAAACTAAGGGGAATGATTCTACCGGGTGACAATGCCGTTTGTTGGATGTTGCTTCTTAGAAATGTATATTGGACATGCTTTTTTGGATAGAAGATTTGTTTCTGAACTTCTTGGTTGTACACTTGAGTTTCTGCTTAATAGGAACATGAAATACCGTTGGGCCATTAGGGCTGCAAGTGGCAGATAAAGAGATTTCTCTGGCCCTTTAAATAGAAAGAGTTTTGTACAATCATTGTGTTGAGAAAATGACACCAGAATCTGGACCTTCAAAAGGCTACAAATGTAATGGACAGACTAAACTATGCAGGAGCAACTTGGTGACTTCAATCATTAATTTTGCAGGTAGAATACTTCTTGAGGCAAATATTATCTGAATTGGACAAGGGCCGCGCGAACGCAAGCCCCCACTATCACAAATTATGACGTACACTCTTCCTCTTGGGAAGATGTTAGGCAGACACCCCTTTAAAGTGCAATGGAGGCCACCTACCTAGGCCATGAGCCTTGTTGATGGCACATTGACCTCGTCCAGGTAAGTATCTTTCATTAAATTCCATGCTTTCATTTTATATCTATGTTGCTCTTCTCATTTCCTTTATTTTGTTGTTGTGGGACAAAAACCAAATATCATATGATGTAAATCCTAAGACAACCCCCTGAATGTAACAATCTAATACTTCACATGTTTATTTTATCACAATTGCCAATACAATATTTCAATCATTAATATCTTAAATACCAGTAGTAAAAATTATAAAAACATATATTATAACAAGACCCACGTTACTATTTTTTTTTCTTAAGTATAAATCACAATTGATAGTCAAAGTAGATTATATGAGTAGTGTCAAAAGTCAAAATGTGTCAACTAAAAAAGAGCGGAGTAAGTAGGTTGCAATTTCAAATTCACTTTATGTGATACATGGTCATCGATTCTCATGCTTAAAGGAGAAACATCTCCAAATACTCAAATTATCGAATCCTTTAGAGAAACTTTATCAGGATGGTCTGGATGGATTTTAATCATGCATTTGGGAACAATTTTGATAAAATGTTATGTTAAGAAGTCAAGAAGGTGCTTTTGGTGTTGAATTTAGCTGACATTACCATCTAAATTCTAGACATTATTTTAATGATTTTCTTAGTTAGACATTACTATATGATTCCCAGAATTTTCTAACAGTCTTCCAGAATAATGGGGCGACAAGGCAATGACATAAAATGGTGTTAGGATTACAATCCCGGTATAGTGGTCCATTATGGTGTTCTAATAAGTATGGAGTAAAAGAAGAAAGTACCCCCCAAAACGAAATGAACAAATATAATAGAGAAAAAAACCCTTCAATGATGCGGGTTTTAGGCCTCATAGCCTCGGCTTATTGAACAGGACCGCAGGGTTCACCGAATTGGGTCGTGTTTTGGAATACACAAATCCTGTTATCAAAACGGGGCCCGGTACCATGTTCCCAGTAACCTTCAATGAAATCCATGTTCCTTCTCACTTGACATGCCTTTTGCATTTCACTTTGGATTGATTGTGTAGAACTTGGTGTTCTATGAGTCTCGCGTATGTTGTACGATGTTTATTTAAGTTAGAGTTGGTTACATTATACTGTTTTCTGTTATGTATTACTTTGTTGGTGTTCTGGAATACTTCCTCTAAATTGGTGGCAATTCATGGTTTTGCTCATGCATTGCCTCGTGGTATAATCAAAGGTTTAACACAAACTTGGATGTGAAACAAAAAAAGTTGTAGCTGGTTTAGTGAATCATTTCAGTTGCTGATCATACACGTAGCCAAGTTGGTGGCAATTCATTTTTCCAGAAAACACTGTTTCGTAGCTGCTCTAGCTTTTGCAATCTGCAGTCCTTCCCACCTCTCTGAAAAATCAGATGTCAAGTTATCGGCATATCTTTGTCAAGTGCGAACCGGAAACTGAGAGGATAAGTGGAAAACCTTAATTTACTTCCTTCTAACCTTCGATAGAGAGGTAGTGACTGCATGAATAATTGGGTGATCCGAGGTTAACGTATCCTTAGTTGTCATCACTGGTTTACTAATAGGGTAATGCCGTAATGGGCTTAGGCCATATTGTTGAATCAATGTCAACTGTGTTGTTTTGAAGCCTTACTAACTGATTTTCTCATAAGAGCATGTTTATCAAACACCTTGGTTTTGGTCTTCAACCTAATAAAATATACTTAATATTTTTCCATTTCTCTCTCCCTAACACCAAACTCAACACCAACAACATTTAACAACATTTATCAAACACCAAAAATATCATCTCTCCCCTACATTATCTATACCCTACCTACATTTATATCTCTTGATATTGTTATGGATAAGTATATAATCAAATTATTAGTGGCATAATTAATCGTTATTAATTAAGTTAGTGGCATATTAATTATTTATTAATTAAATTTAATAATCAGCTAATAAATATTTAATGAAAAAATACTTAAAAATTAAATTAAGTAAAAACTTCATTTGTTACGTATATAATTTATTTCAATAATAAACTTAACTTGTTACCTAAAAACTCGGTCGTTACAACCTTTAAATAAGTGATATTGCATACTACTAACATATAACTAATCAATCACTAGTTTGTCTACATTTTTGCCATACATTTTCAATAGGGCTTTCCTTAAGAGAAAATTAAGATTTTTTTGTGTGATCTAAAGTGGATCAACATTGGTGTCTATTTATAGAGCATAAAAAAATATAGACATTTATAATTTATTTATTTTTTTGAGTTGTAATATTTATTTTATGGGCATTGTAAATTTGCAATGGGTATGTATTTTTAACACAACAAATCTATGTCATAAATCACATTGCAATTAAAAAAAAAAGGATAACCATTAATTTTGGTCTCCAAGCAAGATTTTGGTTTTCCATTTGGTGTTCATAAACACCAATTTTTTTGGTTTCATTCTCTCTCTATCTTTCTCACTCATCTATCTACCTCTTGTATTATTTTTTATTCACTTCTCTCTCCTAAACACCAAACTAAGGTGTTTGATAACTATGGTCTAAGTACCTGACGTCAATGCATTATAGGGTAAAATGTGTGCTTGTAGATATTTTGTTTGTTCTCTATGAGTCTGTCCTCTCTATGCTTTAGAAGCCATCAGACTTAACGGACCTAAAGATGAGTTTCAAATTGTTTGATACGCTTTCTGAAGGTTTATCACTTATTGAAATCTATGCAAGCCATTTCCTTAGGCCAAGGCCCCTCACTACAAGAAAAACCCGTTTTTGCGACCGACTACTGCGACTACCAAAAAATTCAGTCGCAAAATTAAACGTTGCGACGGAATAAACCTAAGAGACTAAAATTTGCGAGTACTTTTGTGATGGTCGCTCTGTAGTCGCTAAATTGCGACTGTCTTTAATTCTTGCGACCGAAACTTCAGTCGCAATTATTTGCGACTGAATTTGGCGACTGATCTTTATGTCGCAATTATTTTACTTTTTGAAAAATATAATACGGAGTATATTTTAATGTTTTAGTATTTCACTTTGATGGGCTTCACCAGCCACGTTTCACCAACTTGTTTCTCCCTCTTCCTCCTAACCTCACAATATAACAAAAAAACCCTAAATTTTCTCTCACCTACCGCCCCCCTCTTCATCTTTCTCACTGTTTTGAACAAAGAAAACTCTCAATCTCTGATAAAATTTCCACCTTACCGGCCACCTTTTCTCTCTCCCTTCTTCACTCCCCCCCCCATCACTGACGTTTGCTTCTATTTTCTTCATCCCACCTCTGTTTTAGTTTCCTGCTGCTCTTTTCCGCCGCCGCTTCCATTTTCCACCTCGTTTCTCCGTTGCACCATTGAGTTTACGCCGCCGCCTCAGGTGAAGGATGCCCATCTAACCCCAGGTTCAATTTTGGATTTCGATTTTTAATTTTTTTTAGTTGATTGTTTTTTATGTCAGGTTGTTATAGATCTGTTTTTTTCATTTAGTATAGATAAAATGGTAAAAAATTTATAATATGATGATGTTATTTACTCCTACTTCACAACTATAGTTTAGAGTTTTAATCTTTTAAATCTGTAGGTTTTTAATTAATTATGTATTGGGATTGAGTATGATTTGGAAATTGTAATGTAGGGGTTCAATTGAAAAGGATGAACACAAGTTGTTTGCTGGGAGGAGTCGGATACTGTAGAAGATAAGCAATAGAGATTGGCGAAGAATTTCTGTTCAGCGAATTGTGTCACTACTATGCGGGGAACTGGAATCTTTCATTTGTTTGATGTGTTGTAATAATTTAGAAGATCTATAAAGAGTTATGTTTGAAATTCTTAATTTTTCTTTGCAAGTTAATTTAGATTGAAAATATGTTCTCCGTGTTTCACTATTTCTTTGACTGGGAAACTTATTTCAACTTAATTCGCTCCTAAAAAGGAAATTAGCAACTTCATTAGTTGCTGATTTTTGTTTTTTTTTAAAATTTTTTTAAATCAAATTTGCGACTACCAGGCCATCGCTAAATTACAGAAATTAGTCGCAAAAATTTGCGACGGGAAATCTAATAGTCGCGAAAAATTGAAATTCAGTCGCAAAAAGTAGTCGCAACGCCGTCGCTAATCCGTCGCAATATTGCGACAACACAAAAAATAGTCGCAAAAATGAAATAGCGACGAGGCTTTCTGCGACGATCCAAAAAAACGTCGCCTCAGTCGCAATTCCATTTTTGCGACGGAAAATCTTGATTTTGTGACTACTTTTTCAGTCGCAAAATCACGTTTTTCTTGTAGTGCCTCTTCCACTTCCATTTAGTAATTTTTCATCGGGCATTGTCTTACTTGGGGAAAAATAAAATAAAGAGGATCCTTGAAGTAGAAAAAGGGGGGTTGTGAAGGAAGTCTGTCAGACAACCATGTGAGCATCCCAAGCTCACAAAGGGGAGCTAGGGAACGATCATCTACAGAACACAATGGTCCATTATGTCACTGAGTCCATTATCTTAGTTAGTTAGTTACTCTTCTAGTTAAAAGAAGATAAAGCTTTTAATTGGGTATTTTGTTGAAGATAAAGCATGTTTGTTGAGTTAGTATTTCATTGACTGCAGGATGGGTCCTCTTTTATTTTGGCTGTTGCTTAGTCGCAGTATGTTTTCTGTCACTAGATTTTTGTTCCATCCATCTGTTTTTAATATCTTACTTCAACAAAGTAAAGCTAGGATCCTTACTTACTAGTTTAATGAAGCTGTATGTGTTGAAAAGCACTAATTGTTGTTGTTTGAAATGTCTCTAAAATTGTTTAGGTTGAATTACAGGCTTAAAATTCATTTGGGAACATTCTGCCTTAAGGGATCGTCCCACGTGTCAAACGTTGACTCTGTCTCACATATGCAAGCGAAGTTTGAGGCTGGAATGCCAGAATTATTTATAGAGGTATCTGGCTTTCTGCCTTTTTGCTGTAAGATCAGTGGTAGTATCAGTTATTCCGCTCTTTATCAGTTGAATAGCTGATATTGTGATACATGAGTCATTGACACACAATGATGTTAAAAAAATACCAGTGGATTTTTAGGTGTAGGGAGCATCACCAATGTATTGCATTACTACATGGTATTGGGTTGCTTGTCGTACGGTCGTACCCAAATAAGTCTAAACTCGGGGCTTGTAAAACAGTTTAAAGGTGTTATGCTGTTAAAAAATACCCTAGCTCTTTTGACATCCCAAGTAGGCTTGCTTGTCTTCTTTATGCGCATACCATTGGATGTGTAAATATACAATTGTGTTAGCTTGGCTAGAAGACATACTCCGTATGCTTAATGCTTTGGAGTAACATTTAAGATCAACATAGGAATGTATGGTGCAGAGGTGTTTTTTTAGAGATTTGTGTTGCTCACACCTCTATTCTCCCATTATTCTTAAGAAGCCATGAGGAGTAACATTTAAGATCAGTTTTCGAACGACCAAAAAAAAAAAAAATCTGTTCAAGACGTTTACCCGTCGAAGATAATTCCTAGTAGTAATTAACTTCTTATCATAATTAGTTGAGTCAAATACTTTACCCCATTCATAGCCACGCTTACTCATTTACTTTTTGCTCTCTACCTTTTCACCTTTGTTTAAAATTGTGTCATTTACTCTTGGTCTCATGGAGCAAATAAATTGAGATGGAGGAAGTATTAGCATGTGTCTTTAGTTTTTGAGCTATATGAGGGCTATGAATCTTTTCTTTTATATTTTGAATACTCCTAATCAATGAAACATGATTGTTGCACCCTAAAACATAAACGAAACATGATTGTTGTGCAATAACTCATGATGCCATGCAGATTTTTACTCTCTTACAACTTCTGCCTTGCATATAGGAATATGGGAAATGTTCTGTGTTTTAATTATCCCACACTGAGAGCAGAAATAGAGGGCTGGAGTAACCAGAAGATAAATACAGGTTTTTGAAAATGAACAAATCATACCTTTCTCGGCCTTTTGGCTAAGATCAAGTGTAGTATCTGTTCTTATCAGTTTAATATCTGATACGTGGACCAATGGTCCACAATGATATTAAATTTATTTTTTAAGGGGAAGTCCCACCACAGTAGCTTGCTGCTGGGGTCTTCAAGCGTTGCCCATGCGTTGCACTATTGCACGGGCCTGGCGCACCCCACTAATTCATCAAATATTTCTAGGCTGAAGAAGCCAGTCAATCCTTGCTTCCATTCTCCAGCTGTATTTCGATGTATCTTTCGTTGACTAGATTGGTGGTGCTTTGAAAAGGATTTCAAGCAACATGGCTGTAACTTTCGTTCATGTTAAACTGGATTTTAGTTGTATTCACCACAAAGTAGTGTGGCCAAGTAGTGATCGCAAGCTGCTTAGAATGACAGGTGTTGTTTGTTTCAGTATTTGAATCTTTCGTGCTGAACTTCCCCTCTGTGGTGATCCAACTTTTCTTGTATCTTGTGTGAATGGTTCAGGCATCTGCAAAAGGGAAATTTAAAACTCCTAGCTTCATGTTTATAATTGGCATTGCACAGCCTTAAAGTTGCATGGTTTTTTTTGTGTGTGTGTGCGCGCAAATGAGTCATAAGGACAATACAAATTAAAAATTGTGGGGTTTGAACCATTGACTTGGCCCTATGTCTCAACCATTAGGCTAAGACCTCATTGGCAGTTGTCTATTCTTGGTTAGTGACAAATTAGATAATTTTCATAATGCGTAAGGGAATAGGAATAGGCATAGAATATTTTTAAATCTTTTAGTGAGTAGTTTAATTGAAAGTTTGGTCTGATAAATGGTAGTCTGGGATCTTCTGGGGTTTCAAATTATTCTTATCAAGTTGTTGAGGATTAAAAATAGGCATATAAGTGTAGAACTGTCTATCCCACATTGAGAACAATTGAGGGTGATGTTTTGCAAATTACTAAGGCTTGTCTTTTCTGAGATACTCGCTCAAACCGGTGCGGAGTTTAAGATACTTGAATTGACTTATTAATTTAATGGGTGTTAGGTAATAGTGAGTTATTTTTTTTAATATAGTTAGTGGGAAATGTGTAAGGAGTGGTGAGTGGAGGGTGTGAATTTTAAATGATTTTTTTTAGGGAATAGGGGTGTAGGTAGGGTAGTAGGTAAATGTAAGAAATAATATAATATTTGTAAAGATTTCCATTTATAGAAACGGTGTAAGTATTAAGGGATGACCCGAAAAAGAAAGCGGTGCGAGTATTAAGGGACGGAGGGAGTATGATAAAATTGGAACAATACAAGGAAGATTAACATGGCTCCCTCTCAAGGATGACAACTGACAAGCACAAACTGAGAAATGATCTAAATTGTTTTGGCAAAGTTTGCTGGATTTAGTTCTAACAGTCTGAATTTGCTGGATGTTTTGAATTTTCTCTGGATGTAGTTCCAACAGTCTGAATTTGCTGGATGTTTTTTTTATTTTTTTTTACAGATTGAAGGAATTGAACCGGGTGACACAGAACACACACATGTGCAGCCTTAATAGCTAGCTGCCTACCAATGACTGACCCGGCAACCCGCACAAGTGCAGCTCTAATAGCTAGCCGCCTACCAAGGAAAGCTAAGCGGAAGGTAAAATACTATAACCCTCAGATGATATTTCAACCTTACTAGTCTGGAAACAAATAATACTGCCCACGAACAATAGTATGCCGGTTATCAAAACCAACGCAATACCAATTGTAAATCAATGACTTGTTACGTCATGGAGAAAAGCAGCCTTGCATCAGTGCATGATTGGCAGTTGTAGCATAGTGTGTTTGGATCGTTTCCCCGTCTATTGCAGTCGACATTGTAATTGGAGTATTCATCGGCTTCACCCAAACTGTTGGACTTGTGTACTCAAAGTTACAATCTTGCGGGGGCTTGCAGCAACCCGACTGTCAACAACACTTGAATCTAGTTAAATTGCAGTATGAATGTATGATAGCTAAATGATTATATAGTAAGCCTAATTTGGGAAAGCATAATTCCAGGATTCTAGCCTGTCTTATTCCTCCAATTTTACTACGGAGTAGTGTATTCACAGTACTCAGTAAGTGTAATATCATACATGTTACGTAGTAATTGCAATTATGATCGTTTTTTTTTTTACTCTATACCTCGTAAGCATCCAAGGATCTTTTGTGAAACTCGTCAAGGGTATCCCGTTGATATATAAGTAGTACGTATGAATCAAATTGTAGCACTCATACCCGGAAACAACAGCAAGTTGCCAAGTTGGTAGTCATATTATCCCAGTTTATGAGCATCATTGTCCCTGTTCTGCATCCACTTGGAGTATGACTCTACGCCGTACTCGTATGATCTCCCCGGTATAGACCTTCCTCCCCTTTGGCTTAGAAACTTGCTATTTTGGTTAAAGAAACTCAAATTACTTTATGAATATTAAGATCGATGGATACCAATTAAGAACATATTACTTTGAGAAATGATCTTCAAACATAGATAAAGAAAGACAATAAAGAGTGTTAAAACTAAGAAAAACAATACTACTCTCCAATACCACTTCAAATGTTGGCTTTAGGGTAACAAATATAAAAAAGGAAACATGCACAAGAAAAGGGGGCAACCGTCAAGTAAAGCACGATGCTCATGAACAGTGACTAAGGGGTTTCTTTCTTTTTTTAATGGATCATATTTTTGTTATGTTGTTTTGTTTGGCCTGGAAAATAAGGATCCATAGACAACAAGGAAATAAGACAAAGAAGTAGGATATGCTCAAAATGCTACCTAAATGTAACTAAACTACTATATAGTCCACACATAAATGTCTAGTTGGCATTAAACATGTGCAAATAACAAGCACATCAAACATCGTTAATTGTTTTACCTATATAACACCGGTTCTAGGCTTAAAACCTCTAACATTCTTAGCTTTATTATCCAAGTTATAACCGCTATGTCAATGACATTATATTAAATTTTTCAAGAAACATTTCGTAAACTATTCAAAACTGCTACAATGTTAGCGTTTAAAATGTAGAATCACTAACACCATTAGTGTTTTTAAGCAAATGACTGCTAACATCATTAGTGGGTCTATCTTCTATAAAATAATTGACGCTGCAAAATCGTTAATGGTTCTCCACTGTACCAAAATTTTAAGATAATACGAACTTTTTAAGCAATCACATGTGAACGTACTTAAATACACTTTTTTTTTAAAGGGAAGAGAAGTAGTTTTCATACTGATGTAATCAAAGAGTTAATTTTCTTTTAAGTTTAATGTGGCAACCTTGTATCATATGCACAATAATTTCCTTTTAAAAAAAGAAAATAAAAAAATATCTTTAGTCTCAAAAATACCAAAAGTCTTACCAATGAGGTTGTGGTTTAGGGGTTAGGACCTGAGACTGGTTATTTTTGGTACAGGACTTCATCCATTTTTAAGTACTTACTAGTGTTTGGTGTCCAGGCGATGTCACGGGTTACTAATTTGAATACTCCGTATCATATATGTAGTGTGTTCTATGTATTATGTAAAAAAATTGGTGTATATTATACACTTTGATGTTTCAAGTTATATATATTTATGTGCAATAAAGCTCATATCTAATGGTTGACTAAGATGGTAAGAAATCAACTTTTCATTTGATAGATCTCATGTTCGAATCTTATTGCGGTAAGTTTATGATATATGTTATATTCCTTGCTAATCAGATGACGTGGCGTGTTATAGTGCTTGGATGATTAATTATTGTGACAAAAAGACAATTTGAGTAAGTGTTGAGATCATCAGAGAAATAAAAACTTCCGATTACAATAAGTGTAACTCTTATTAAGAAAACAACTGGTTCAAATCATAACTATTTATAATTTATACTTTCGGTTTTTACTTGCACCATTTTCCTTTTATGGAAATTGATATTAGTTGCACCATTTTCTTTTATGGTATATTTTCACATAATTTTGGTGTATTCACACAGTAAGTACCCACTTTACTCTTACTCGCATTTCACATCTACCTTTGTCATCTAACTTTTGGATAAATTATTTTTTACCATCTAAAAAAATAAAAAATTTGTTCTTTACCACCTAAAAGACTAAAACTTGTATTTTACAATCATAAAAAATCACAGAACTTGTTTTTTACCAAATGAAAAATGAAAAAATAGATCAAAATGCTATATATGGGGCTACAATAACGGTAATATTTTTAATATGTTATCTTCTTCCACGATTTTATGTATAACTCTCTTCTTTTCCCCCACTTTCTTATCTTCTATGAATTCACACAACTTTTCACCGCCATTAATTCATAAAAGTAACAAAATTTAATGGAAATAAAGAGAGAAGGGTGAAAGAGTTAAAAAAATCACAATGGGAGTGTAAAATATTGGAGGGAAATTGAATTAGATAGACACTCATAAATATTTCATCTATATTTTCATTTTCAAGGGGTAAAAATTAAGTTTTAATTATTTTTAGATAGTAAAATACAAATTTTAGTTTTTAGGGGGTAAAAAACAATTTTTCGACTAAAAAATCGGAGGACTTGTATTCCAAAAACCCCCGGCCTCCCGCCTTCTGACAAGACTCACAATAGTCTCCCTGCATGCTCTAATGTTCATCCTTAAAAGTGTTAACCCCGTAATCAAATTCTTGCACAAATTTCTTTCAGTTTACTTCAGTTTTCAAGAGGAAAGTGAGAAATATTATCCCAAATTTGCTAATCTTGTTCGTCGAATAAAAATTTGGAGTTAACTTTTGCTCATTTTCCAACTATCTATCATGCATCAATTGTTCTTGAGGACTTAGGTAATCCACCGCTTTCTCTCTCCTGTTTTTAATTTATTTGTCGATTTATGTACTTTTAATTGCCAGTATGTGAAATTAGGGTTGCAATTTTTGTAAAATATAATTATTTCTGAGAAAAAGATTATAAAATGTTTATAAATTATGATGCGTTATTTTTTTCCACATTGTACATGAATTTTTCTGTGGGGTTTACATTTTTTAATTTGAGATTGTTACTTAAAACGGAGTAAGTAGTTTCTGTGTGTCAAGATTTAGTGAAGATGTGAAAAATACATATTCCAATTTTCAAATGAAAGCGCCTTAAAATTTCCATTTTGGTGCTTTGATCTTAGGCATAATCCCACTTTGATGCCCGTTTGTTTTCCCAATTTGACAAAGTCCCAAAAGAAAAAAACTACCAAAACCACGAAACTTGATTCAATCCCACCTTTATTTTATTCCTGTTGTTGTCTTAAAACCCTGGAAGGAAGGGGGGAATGTCAATAAATTTATTGAATGCATTAAAATCGATAGGAAGACTTATATTTTTGGATTTGGAGCGAAACCAACATAAGAAACAAGAACAACAAAACACGGTTGCTTAAGTCGAATGTTTGATGGCAAGGCACTTATGTGAAATACTGAGTATTTTTTAATGCAATGGCTCCAAAATGGAATCATTGAGATAGAGGATGCCGAACCTCATGACATCAAAGTGGAAGTTGTCTTTGTTTTCCTCTCCGCCTTTACATCATCTACTGTTTTACACTCTAGGAGTTCATATATTTTTTGTTCATTTAGCCAAGGGGCTAGTAGATAAGCTCCCAAGGATAAGAATATCGTAGCACACCTTCGCTCCGGAGCATTTATAAACTTAGCTTCCCTTATTTTAGTATTTATGCAGATTAATCACTAGACATGTTCCTGAGTATTCATCTAACTAAATGACTTCTCATAGTTGAATATCAAGTGTTCACCTTCCTGTCTCGAGGTTTGGGGTTTGGTAATCTCCAGCTATGGTGTAATAATCTTGAAACTTGCTACTCTAATGAACTGCTTATGATTGGTCCTGAAGCTAATGGGAAAAGAATATAGTTGGTCTTCATCCATTACTTCCAATTAGCCAATTACCACTACCTTACATCAGTAACTGGTGGTATTTGATTTTGTAGTTTTTTATACAATCCTTACGATTTAAAGCTCCTAAATCCCATTTCCTTAAGGTTCGGAGGATGTCTCTTGGTCATTTGAGTTTTCCTAACAAGTGGAAGGGCCAAGAGATTGGAATTTCTACGGACATTTTATCAGAAAACTGTCTACACCTTCATAGGATATCTGCCTGAATTTAAGAATTTAAAATTGTAGCATAGAACCTAGGCTAGAATTTGACTGTTCTTCTATGTTGTGTACTTATATATGTTTAAGGCTGGTTTAAAGGGAACGGATATGTTTCCATGTTGGTTTTTTTATGAGTGTCACATATGTAGATATGCTGCATGATGTTAAAGTTTAGGAAATTGATCTTTGAGTATCCTGCACTTAGCTTATGGGGAGCTCCTTTAAGACTGCTTTTTTTTTTTCTTTTTTTTTTTCTTCTAAGATTAAAAATTAGTTTGTGTTCATGCATCGCCTCATAGTCTCATACTGTAAATCATAGGTTTTAACACAAACTTCGATGAGAAACCAGAAAGGTTGTAGCAGGTTTATGATTTTCAATTGCTAATCACAGACGCTGCCAAGTCGGTGGCAAATTCATTTTTCCAGACAACATTGTTGATAGATGCTCTAGCTTCTGCAATTTGCATAACTACCACCTTTCTGAAAAACTAGATGAGTACATATATCAAGCTACCAGCATCTTTGTTAAGTGGGAACCAAGGACCTTAATTTACTTTTGTTTTTTTGGAGGGGGACCTTAATTTACTTTCTCCACAACTTCAGTAATGACTGCATGAATGATAAGGTGAGCTACTGGATCTTTAATTGTCATCGGCTCATCGCTAATTGCTAACGGGGTGATGGCCATATGTCATATTGTTGAATCAAAATTAAGTGTTCGTTTTGTAGCCTTACAAACTGATTTTCTCATAAGAAAATGACATAAATGCATTGTTAGGTAGAAAAGTGTGCTTTTGCTTGTTCCATATGGAGTCTTTCCTTGCTGTGCTTCAGAAGCCATCAGATTTAACCACCCTAAGATCAGTTTCCGTTGTTGGACACTTGGACAAGCTTTCTTAAGAGTTATTTCTTATTGAATTCTATGCAAGATATTTCCTCAATTGGTAACTGATCTGTTGTTTAGGCCAGTGACTTGTGGCATTATATATACTTCCACTTTTTTTTTATATGTTTCTCTGATGCAGTTGTCTAATTGGCTTACTCTAGGGGGAAAAAAGAACAGAGGATTAATCTATTATCAACCTATGCCTTCTCCTCTAGAGCTATATAATATATACATCTGATAAACTTGGAAAGTAAGCATGATTAATGTGCAAGAATGACCAGATGAAAATGAAGCCATGCATTGTATTACTGGCTTACTGTATAACCCAAGCACTCCCAAGCAATTTATTGCTGTTGTTTTGTTATTTATGCATCTTCTTGAACCTGATTTTCTGTGGCATCCTCTACAGACAATTCTAACAAATGGTCATATTCGATAGAATTAGTCCATCACCTCAAATGGTGAACCATTCAATACTTCCCTTCAGCTGTTATGGCAGAGTATTTTGTGGGCTTTGTTTAAGAATTGGCACACCATTGAATTTATTCGGTTGGTGGTGTACTTGGAAGATTGGATTAAAAAAAAAAATTAAATGATAAGGGAGGAGGTTAAGATGAGATGTAGTTGGCCTTGGTAACCTGAAGTTTTTTTTTTCAGGGAACAAACTACTTTGTGTTAGGTTACTGGAGAGTTGAGCTTTTGGAAAGTAACATGTTCTATTATCCCACATTGAAAGTGTACAAAGGTTCCTTTTTGTTTATAGTATTCTTGCATCAAATAAGCATTGTCTCTTCGGAGACATCTGATAAAATTGGAACGATACAGAGAAGATTAGCATGGCCCCTGCGCAAGGATGACACGCACAAATCGAGAAATGGTCCAAATTTTTTTGGGTCTTTTCTGCCTATTCCCTGGTTACTTTCTTTTGCCTGGAATCTCAAATATTTTCTGTTTACAGCAAACCTTGTTCAATCCTCTGAAGTGTATTCAGTATTGTTGCAATTCTTAACTGGAACCGTATATCCTGTGCCATGATATACAAGACTGTTGGCACCTGATTTCTCTTGTATTTGTAGAAAGTGCTGCGGCAAATAACTGAAGTCGATAAATGCTCCAAATTATTTCCTTGCCGGCTTTCTTCTCCTGGAATCTGAATTTCAAATGTTTATGCTGTTTACAGAAAAACTTATTCTCTCATCTGCAATGTCTTCATTCTTGTTGCAAACCTTGATTCAGGTACCTTATTTTTTTGCTATGATATGGTGATTTCTCTTATATTTGAAGAAAGTTTTGCTGCAATGGAATCTGCCTCTTCCCGCACTCTAAACAAAAGCCCAACACGAGAATATGAAGGGTATGTATACAGCCTTTCGGATAAAGTTTATATTTCTCATAAATGTAATATTAATTTATGGGGGACTGTTTTAGAGGGAGCCAGGGAGGTATCCATCACAGCCTACAAGGTTTCAATACTCTCATGGTATGTTTAGTAACTAACCATTTTTTTTGTATCTGGAGTAGTAAATTTGTTAATGACATTGATCACTACAATAGCGCGTCAAAAACTGATTTTTCAATAGTAATGCTTATAATTGTAAATTTTCCTGTTTTGTAGTGGTCTATTGGTAATGCCACATGTAAAATATTGGTTGTCTCGCATAGAGAAGTGACAACCGAATCTGAAATGAAAGAAAAGCTAGAGGTATGTGAGATTAAATGTAGAATACCTTTCAAGCATCTGAGGTATATATTTCCGAAAGAAATCATGTTGCACTTTATTTATTATTGTCCATTCTATGAACTTTGCCTCTCAATGGTGAAAAGAAAAAAAAAAAAAACGACTATTTTATCTCCTATAATTATGTGGGCAAAGCTTTTGATAACTAATGACATGGATTACTTTTTTAGTTGAATTTGAAGTCGGAAGTGGGACAGTATTCTCTTTCTGCTGAATTATATTTTGAGTTGAATTTGAATGCCGAGTTATGAAGTTGCATATCTTTTTGGCTTAATTATTGGAGTACTAGTTGAACTTGGATTAATTACTTAATTATACTATTTGAACTTAGATCTCTTGTGGAGTACAGTTCCTTCTGATTCTGAAGCGACTGTTCTTTGCTAGTAATGGGTGGAATCTGATAATGTGTTGAAGTCGTGAAAAGTGCTTATTTGTTTGAACATTTTATCCCCTTGATATTTGGTTTGGGAGGGGGTGTCTTTTTGCTGATTTATCTTGAAAACAGCAAGAGCAGGATATTAGGTTTTCTAATGACAAATTATTGGATTATTGTCCCTTCAAATTTCTTCTGGCCTGAGTACGAAAATTCAAGATGATTGCAGAGAAGTTAGGCTTGACTTTTTCTCTTTTGTGCTATGTGTTTGAGGCTACTAGAGATAGGGTATGGAAATGAAAACTCCGTTTAACTCTGTTTCTTCATAATTTACATGCTTCTTGGACCCCTCAGATAATATCTCTTACTATCCCTCCCTTTCTCTCACTCTCAGAATTTCTCATCCAAACACACGATAAATATACTCTTCATGTTTTCGTTAGTTATTATCTTAGTAACAGAATTACGTAACCTGGTCTGTGGTTGTGCCATATAAGTGTTTGGTCTGCCTAAGTAGTACATTGATCTAACCATTATTGGACAAAGTTTATTGTAAAAGCATGACTTCAATGTAACATAGGGTGGAGAAGTGTGTTTATAGAGACTTTGTCTGTTCTCACAGAGCCTTTTCCCGTCATGCCGAAGAGTTATGAGAAGAACCACATATCTGTCTTAAGGATCAGTTATAGTCGTTGTATCCCATAATTTATTGCTGTTGCTTTGTTATTTATGCTTTTTCTTGAAACTTGATTTGCTGTGGCATCCTCTACAGACGATTCTAACAAATGGTCATATTTGATAGAACTAGTCCATCACTTTAAATGGTGAATCATTCAATATTTCCTTCACGATTAGAATTGGTGCACCATTAAATTTGCTCGGTTGGTGGGGTGTACTTGGAAGATTGAATTAAAAAAAACTAAATGAAAGGGAGGAGGATAAGATGAGATGTAGTTGGCCTTGGTAACCTGAAGTTCCTTTTTTCAGAGGATAAACTACTTAGTGTTAGGTTATTGGAGAGTTGGGTTTTTGGGGGAGTAACATGTTCAACTTAAATCCCACATTCAAAGTACATAAAACTACCTTTTTGTTTATAATGTTCTTGCATCACATAAGCATTGTCTCTTCGGAGACATCTGATAAAATTGGAACAATACAGAGAAGATTAGCATGGCCCCTGCGCAAGGATGACACGCGCACAAATCGAGAAATGGTCCAATTTTTTTTTGAGCTTTTGAGCTTGATGTTTTCCCATGTGCAAAGCTTTTGGTTCCAGGTTATTGGAGCAGTGGCTTACTCTCAATACTTTAAATGATACTTTTTTGTATATATTTGTTTCCAGTATACTCGTATCTATCGGTCTATCCAACGGTTTCTTGGTGGGAACAGACAATCTAACCCTTTTCTTCTAATTACCAGTGAGGGCAGTACTGCAGTTGGCCAGTTGTACTATCAGTGATGAATATTGAAGAGAATGAGGCGCTTTGGACAGAGATGATGCAAAAAACTTGAGAAATAGTTTAGAATATCAGATTTTGGTCCCTCCTTGTCTCTCCTCTTTTTGTGAGTTTCTTTTCCCTTTACTATGCTTGAAGTTTATTTTCTAAATAACTCGTCACTTACATTTTTCTGCTCTTTAAACTCGTATCAAGTGCTTAAAATTGTCACTACTTATGACATGGTTTCACCAGGGACTATACTCTTGTTGAGTAGTATGATGCCTTAGAGGCTGCTGCAAGGTTGCTACGTATTAGTTACTACATGTTTACTTACAAAAGCTTATTAGTCTGATTTTCTGTGATTGAGTTGGCGCTCAAATCAAAGTTTACCTGTAAAATAAATTTTGCTCTTTTGCTGCAAAACGAAAAACAAGCTTTAGGTGAGGGGACAAAATAAATCGAAATAATGAAAAGAAGCATGCCTTTCTGTCGTTTTGCTAAGACCCAGTAACCTATACTTATTTTCCTTCAAAAAAAAGTAACCTATACTTATTCTTATCAGATAACAGTTCTTGAAATTGATCTTTGATAAACAAAAAGATGTAGAGTTGATAGTTGTTTATAAGAATCTTGCTCTTGGCTTATGGGAAGCTCCTTTAAGGAACTCCCTCAAAAAATAAACGTGTGCCACTTAATGCAGCGAGCACACTTATACTTTTTAGTAAAAGGCGAAATAATAGTTCGCTCTGTTGTGCTCACTGCATGGCTGCGTGATGAGGATAATAACAGACTTTTTTGACTGATGTGGGAGTTTTATGCCTTCCCCTTATATTTTATTGTGAAATTTTAGCTACAGATCATATTTTTTGTGTAATACTCCGTATTCCCTTAAAACTAAGAGATTTCTTCACTCGCTGTCTGAAGGGGGAATGATTGTACAGGGTGATAATGTCATTTGTTTGATGTTGCTTCTTAGAAATGTGTCTGAAGTTCTGAACATAGTTTTTTAGATAGGAGATTTGTTTATGAACTTCTTGCTTGTACACTTGAGTTTCTGCTTAATAGGAACATGAAATATATTTGGCCGAAAGTGGCGGATAAAGAGATTCCTCTGGTCCTCTAAATAGAAAGAGTTTGTGCAATCATTGTGTTGAGAAAATGACACCAGAATCTGGAGCTTTAAAATAGCACATGTATCTGGAGATTCCTCTGGTCCTCTGGTCTCCCAACTTGATATGTCAGAACATGTATTGCTAAAAATGTAATGGACAACAGTCACTGTTTACAGAATTACAAAACCTAGTGGACCCTATAAAATTAGGCACATGCAGGAGCAACTTGGTAACTTTAATCAATAATTTTGCAGGTAGAAATGTAGAATACTTGTGACAAATATTAACTGAATTGGACAGGGGCCGCGCGAACGCAGGCCCCCACTATCACAAATTATGACGTACACTCTTCCTCTTGGGAAGATGTTAGGCAGGCACCCCTCCAAAGTGCAATGGAGGCCACCTACCTAGGCCATGAGCCTTGTTGATCGCACATTGACCTCGTCCAGGTAAGTATCTTTCAACAAATTCCATGCTTTCAATTTATATCTATGTTGCTCTTCTCATTTCTTTTATTTTGTTGTTGTGGGGCAAAAACCAAATATCATTTGGTGTAAACCCTAAGACACACATCTGAATGTAGCAATCTAATACTTCCTCTGTTCTTTTTTAGTTAGCACATTTGTTTTATTACGTTTGACAATGCAATATTTCAATGATTAATATCTTCAAATATCAATGGTAAAAATTATGAAAACGTGATATTATAAACCTATACAGTGAAACAATTATAACAAGACTCACAATACTACATTTTTTCACAATACTACATTAATCACAATTGGTAGTCAAAGTAGATTATATGAATAGTGTCAAAAGTCAAAATGTGTCAACTAAAAAAGAACGGAGGAAGTAGGTTGTAGTTTCAAATGCACTTTATGTGATATATGGTCACCGATTCTCATACTTTAAGCAGAATCATCTCCTAATTCTCAAGTTATCGAATCCTTTAGTGTTCCTTTCTTTCCAGAAAGAAACTTTATCAGGTTGGTATGAATGGATTTTAATCATGCATTTGGGAACAATTTTGATAAAATGTTATAAAGTCAAGAAGGTGCTTTTGGTGTTGAATTTAGGTGACACGACCATCTTGAATTCTAGACATTATTGTAATGAACTTCCTAGTAGACATTACCATATGATTCACAGATTTTATTTAACAGTGTTCCTGATTAATGGCAACGAGCCAATGGCATAAAATTTGTCGTTAGGATTACAATCCCGTTATAGTGGTCCATTACGGTGTTGTAACAACAAGCCTAGGCTACAAGAAAGAAATGAATAAGTATAATAAAGAAAAAACCCTTCAATGATGTGGGTTATAGCCTAGGCTTGTTGAACTGGATTGCAGGGTTCACCAAATTGGGGATCGTGTTTTGGAACACACGAATTCTGTTCTCAGAACGGGGGTCGGTACCATGTTCCTTCTCACTTAACATACTTTTTGCATTTCACTTTGGATTGATTGTGTAGCACTTGGTGTTTTACGAGTCTCGCATATGCTGTACGATGTTTCTTTAAGTTGGAGTTGGTTACATGATGTTGTTCTCTGTTTTATTACTTTGTTTGTGTTCTGGAATATTTCCTTTAAATTTTTCTGAGATTGTAAATAGTTTTGTTTATGCGTTGCCTCATGGTATAAATCAAAGGTTTAACACAAACTTGGATATGAAACCAAAAAATTGTAGCTGGTTTAGTGAATCATTTTAATTGCTGATCATACAAGTTGCCAAGTTGGTGGCAATTCATTTTTCCAGAAAACACTGTTTGTAGCTGCTCTGGCTTCTGCAATCTGCATTCTTTCCCACCTCTCTGAAAAATCAGATGTCAAGCTATCGGCATATCTTTGTCAAGTGTGAACCAAGGACTGGGAGGATAAGTGGAAAACCTTAATGTGAGCTAGTGACGGCATGAATAATACTGTGATCTGAGGTTACTGGATTCTTAGTTGTCATCACTAATTTACTAATGGGGTAATGCTGTAATGGCCTTTAGCCATATTGTTGAATCAATGTCAAGTGTTTTGTTTGAAGCCTTACTAACTGATTCTCTCATAAGAACCTGACATCAATGCATTATAGGGGGAAAAAGTGTGATTGTAGAGATCTTATTTGTCCTCTATGGAGCCGTTCCTCTCTGTGCTTTAGAAGCCATCGGACTTAACCGACCTAAAGATCAGTTTCAAATTGTTTGAGAGGCTTTCTTAAGGTTTATTTATTACTTGTTGAAAACTTGAAACCTATGCAAGACATCTCCTTTCTTGGGGTGTCCACTTGAACCCTTAGGCCAATGCCTCTCTTCCACTTCCACTTCCATTTTGTATCTTTCATCTCATTGTCTTACTTAAGGAAAAATAAAATAAAGAGGATCCTTAATCTATTAACAGCCTATGCCTATCTGTTGGAGCTATATTGTATATCTGATAAACTTGGTATAATTTTGGAAAATAAGCATTATTGTTGTGCAAGAATGACCGTAGTTCAAAGATGAACATGCGTAAATAATGTCTCTTAATCTCTCTCCTCTTCCTCGAGGGGTATAGGATTGGAGAAGAAGTCTGTCAGACAACCATGTGAGCATCCCAAGCTCACACAAAGAGGAGCTGGGGAACGATCATCTACAGAATACAGTGATCCCCAAAGATTAATGGTAGCCGTTAATCACGCTCAAATCACACATGGTCATAAGTCATCCACCAGACTTGGTTTTCTGTCTCCTTAGAACTCAAGGATACAGAGGTACGATTACTATAGAACAGATCCTGTTCAAGTAAGGACGTGCTATGTTATCTATTTACTTCAGCTTATAAAGAACATATATTAGCATCTTGAGTCATTGTGGGACTTCTTCCACCAGTTTTTTTAAAAGGAAATATCAAGATTATCAAATTGAGCTATAGAGTTCCCCTTGTCTCTTCTTCATTAGGATGGCCCTTGCACAAATCGAGAAACGGTCCAATTTTTTTGATGCTTTTCCATGTACATAGCTTTTGGTTCCAGGTTATTTGAGAAGTGGCTTTACACTCAATGCTCGTAATGGTACTTTCTTGTATATATATATATATATATATATATATATATATATATATATATATATATATATATATATATATATATATATATATATATATATATATATATATATATATATATATATATATATATATATATATATATATATATATATATATATATTTGTTTCTAGTATACTGATAATCTGATATGTATCCAACGGTTTCCTGGTGGGGACAGACATCTAACCCTTTTATTTTAATTTCCAGTGAGTGCAGTACTGCAATTGTCCTATCAGTGATGAATATTGAAGATAATGAGGCTGGGATATGGGAGAATATCAGATTTTAGTCCTCCTTGTCTCTCCTCTTTTTGTGAGTTTCTGTTCCTTTACTACACTTGAAGTTTGTTTTCTAATAACTCTGCCATTTACATTTTTCTGTTCTTTAAACTCATCGGGTGCTTAAAGTTGTCACTACTTATGACATGGTTTCACCAAGGATTATACTCTTGTTGAGTAGTATGATGCTTTATAGGCTGCTGCAAGGTTACTACATGTTTGTTTCCAAAAGCTTATTAATCTAATTTTCTGTGATTGAGTTGGTGCTCAAATCAAAGTTATCTGTAAAATCAAAGTTATATGTAAGAAGTCAAGAAGGTGCTGTTAGTGTTGAATTTTTCTGACATGACCATCTAGACATTGTTGTAATTAACTTCCTTGATAGGCTTTATACGGCAGAAAATAAAGGAAGAAAAAGTTGAATTTAATTGATATAGAAAATGTAAATGATGTTCAATCTATTGAGAGTCTTGATTAGTTGATTCTCTCCCTCTAAAGTTCCATTAAGGCTCCCTCAAAAATAATTAAATTAAGGCAGCTCAAATAAATCTATTAAGGCAAACGGGGGGAAAGGGAATACGGAGTACTGTTTTACGTATATAGGGAAATATCTATATATATTTTTAAATATACATGACGTCGTGGCGCCATGTCATACGCACTTGATTTGTTTATTGTGTCCGCATAATGAGTCGAGCCGAGTAATAACTTTATCGAGCTAAGCTTGTTAAGAAATATTTGTGATCGAGCCGGCTCGAGCTTGAATGAGCTTTTATTTTTTTTGTTCGTGCCAAGCTCGTTTAATAAAATACTTGCTTGGGCTCAGCTTGAGCTTGCTCGTTTGTATTTCGAGCTCGAGCTCAAATCAAACGAGCTTTGCAACTCAAACTTTTTATAGACTATTGAGATTCTAGATGTGTTCTAGATGTATAATTCCTAAAATTTGTTTTTTTTTTACCATATTAAACATGGACTTTGCTATTATACTAATAATATACATTTTACAATTAAATTTATATTATTTTATTAAAATATCTTACGAGCTATTAACGAGTTATAAATGAGCTACTAACGAGCTATAAACGAGCTACTAACGAGTTATAAACGAGCATTAAAAAAGTTGTTCGTGAACACAAATGAGTCGAATGGGATATTGTTCCACTAAAGCTCGTGTAATAAACGAGCCTTAAATATTTGCTCGAGCTCGTTCAATTGCTTAATGTCCGAGCTTTGACCGAGCTTGTTCGCGAGTTGTTCGCCTCATTTATAACTATGTCCGCACCCAAAAAAAAAAGTTGCTACCTATCATTGAACCCATGACCTCTCATTTGTTAATGCTAAGTTTATCCATCACTCCAAAGATACAACTTATGACTCTAAAACAATGGAAAAAGAGAGAAGTCGTTCTTTGAATGTATAAAAATTTAATGCCCCAAATTTATGTACTCCGTATTTGAGTAACAACTTATGATAATAATTTTTTTTCTTTATTTATTCATTTAATATATCTTTTCTAGAAATTTATTTAGATTAACCATACAATCATGAAATTAACAAAGAAAAGAAAAGGAAAAAAAATGTTGCCTTTTCTTTTAGCTAATCAAATATGTGTTTTTTCCTCTAAAAATATAATTCGTAACTTAATATATAATTGTAATTAACAAATTTCTTATAAGTTCCAAGTAAAGTAGTAAAAAATAAATAAAGTTTTGCACAAATTAAGAAAATTACTCCCAATTTTATTCACTGATTGTTGTTTAACCAATTTTATTCTTAAACTACATATATAATGAAATTCATATTATTCTCAAACTGCGTATATAAAGTAATTTATAAGAAATTTGAAATGAATAAAAAATCAAACTATATGCAACACTCCGGGGCATCTGCGCCACTAACTAGTTATTTCTTGAATCCCTCTATACCTAACATCCCCTTAGTACTTAGGGTAGATTTTGTTAAATATCATAAAGGTATTCATTATGTAGCTGATTAGTTCTTCTGATAGTTGTTAAGAGACACGAGATTAGCAGTAAACGTCTTAGCCTTTTCGAATATTGATATAACATATATATAATACAATGTACACAATCCTAACACCACATAAGCTCCTAAACCTAATAACATTAAGAAACTTTACATAATACAAAACTCTGGAATTATATTTATAGTATAATTCTTAATACTCCCCCTCAAGATGGAGCATGTAAACATGAATGCCTTGAATATAACTAAATAACATATAATCTGCCTATGAAGATTTGAAACCAAAAGCCCGTAAGGCACTAGAAAACTTCGCAAACCTCTATCTAGGAGCGTGTCTTAAGCGATATAAAGACTTACGCAACCTTTAGACCTTCCCAGGAATTGGATGACTGTATCCCGGTGGAAATTGCATATAAACTTCTTCCTCCTGATCACCATGTAGGAAGACATTATGAACATCCATCTGATGTAAATTGTACCTATTTTTGCTACAGGAACAAAAGTTTCATTATAATCAATAACCTCAACTTGGCCGTTGCCAAACACCACCAGCGTCCTTTAAGACGTTCCACTATTGACTTGTCCGTGTATTTTATTTTATACACCTAACCATTACCAATAGCTTTCTTACTTTCTTACTGGGAGGAAGGTCCTCTACTGGCCATGTACCACTGCGCTCAAGAGCGTAAATCTCCTCTTGCATGCCTTACGCCAACTTGGATGTTTCATTGCCCCCTTAAAAGAAGGTGGTTCCTTCCCATATGTAATAGTTGTTAGAAAACATTTATGCTTTTCAGAAAATTTATCAAAATCAACCTAACAAGCTAGGAAAAGGTGTACCCGAGGAATGTGATGGAGGAGGAACAATTGATGGAGAAGGGTCTATATTTTCGACAATAGCAGTATTAGTTACATAACCTCGAAGTTTTGTTGATGGAGTTTTCTTACGATGACCACGACCTGACGACGCTTCCATATTATACTCAACATTATCCGTGCTCCCCCTTGACGCTAGAGGAGTAGACGCATCACAATCGTATGCACCAATACGAACCGACAACGATGATGGGGAAGTGGGCTTCTCTGAATTATGCTGATCAATGCCCATAGGCACGCTGCCTGCAGCAGGTGCAGCAGCTACATCACTCGCTGCAACAGTAGGTATATACTGCCTGCAGCAGCTGTATCATGCACTCGCGTCAGCAGCCCGAGCGTCTGCCAGACTGTGTGCAGAATGTTGCACGGCCTTCTTGCGTGTGTAAACTTGCAGAGCACCCTGCTGCCTCGTTACAGCACTCAAAGCTGCAGTCTCCATATGCCCAGCAGGCACGTGCCTTCAACTGGGGATGCAGTACCTGTACGGACCAGATTGTCGCCCAATATATCCTGCCCCACATTACTTACGTCGTCGTCTTCCCGCAATATTGGTTGACTAAAAAATTGTTCCCAAAAATCTCTCGTATCATCTGGAAGTGACTCAATCCACGGAAAATTATCTTCAACAAACTGCACATCACGACTTACGAAGAACTCATTTGTTTCCAAATCTTAAAGACGCCAATACACGACAAGGCTAAATCGTTTAGGATTGTGTACATTGTATTATATATATGTTATATCAATATAGGAAAAGGCTAAGCCGTTTACTCCTAAACCTAATAACATTAAGAAACTATACATAAAACAAAACTCTGGAATTATATTTACAGTATAATTCCTAATATTCCATCAAAAAAAATATATAAAAAATGGCGCTTTGTTGAGTTTGTTTGCCGGTGAATAGTTAATGGACTTAAGCTAGATGTACTTCAATCTAAAACGAGAATTCTGATGTAATCCACTAATCCTTCGATATTTGAATGGAGCATGTAGTCCTTGATCCCAAATCTATCGTTAACTAATCCAATTACTTAATAACATATGTTTAGTCCTTTCTTTTTAAGTTGTATTTATTCCAGGAGGACTCATTGTGACTTGTGAGCATTGGTGTGTATGTTAAGCAAAGCAAGAGTTGCGACTGTATTTTCAGAATTTGGATTCATAAGTCATATACTTCTTCCGTTCTTATTTAGTTGACACATTTCTTTAGTCACGTTTCCCAATGCACATTTTTTATCACTAATATCTATCATTATGTAAAAGATAAAATTATAAAAAGTTGATATGAAAATATTTATCAAAACAAGTTTAACAAGATCGCACATGACTATATTTTACCCTACGCATAAATAACAAAATCCATTCAAAAGATGGTGTATGAATAGTTCTAAAGTCAAACTGTGTCAACTAAATAAGAACGGAGGAAAGATTTGACGTTTTAGTCTTGATAGTTTGACCTTACTAATATTGGAACTTACTACTCGTACGTCACTATGATTTCTGACCTTCTGGGTTATTCAAACTTTTCATTTAGCTCAAATTTCCTAGTTGGAACCTGGGCACTCCGACATGGATGCGGAGTTATGGACAGTTGGGCACTTGCCACTTCTCTTTTGGGTAAAAACACTATATATTTTAATTATTTAGCTGGTCTGACACTTATCATACGTACTCGTGTGATATCTGATACGGGTTACTGGGTCATAGAGCGGAGTGTGTATGATCACTGCTGAGGCATTGCTATTTGATAAAGGAGAGTAATTGTTTTGTACCAGTTAGGAAATTGCTATGTTCTAGTTATACATTACTCCCTACCTCTCTACAAATTCAAATCGACTCCACATACTGTTAGCATCTTGGTGAGTGCAGGGAACCAGGGACTAAAAGGATATCCTTGATTTACTTTCTTCAAACCTTCATCCTTGGAAATCTCGTTGTTCAAATATTTGGTCTTTAATAAATTCAGTAATTGACCCTTGTGATATGCTAATTAGGGGTCCACATCACGTTAGTGTTTGATCATTTCATGTACCTTTGCTGTGTATTTGCTCGATTGTGGCGTGTCTTGTGATTCTTGAGCAGTTGAGCATAGGATAGAAGCGTGACTTACAAGTGTGTAACTAGGAGAGTTGCATCAATATATTTCCTGTTGGGCAATGTCAGATCATAGAATTTTCATGCTTTTAGGTTTTCCTTGTTTTACAAAAAGCACCTTCACTGAATCGCTGATTCTAGATTTGAGTATAAGATCCAAAGCAAGACTTGTTGTTCTATGTAATGGTTTGAAATCACTAACTCAATCTATGTTGTTCATATACTTGGTTTCAAATTTCAAAGCCTTTAGCTCGTTGTCTCTTACATATTTGTGAGATCATTGTTCGAAATGTGGGGTGTTAAGCAACTGAATTCACATGGTATTTGAGACTGAAAGATGTTGTATTAAAATTTCAGGCTCGTGATTCATTCGTTTACTTTTTTACAGCGCCAAACAACAACTGTTCAAGTACAACCCTTATCAAGACCAATCTGAGGAGGTTCTAATGTAAGCACCCTTACTCTTAAGTGATAATTCTGATAAACCTTTCTCCATTTGTTCACCAAATACACAAGATTCCATGACTTCTGGATCTGTTGTTAATACATTATTTCATCCATGTACTCCAGAATCCAAACATCAGAATAATAATACTGAGTTCCTGAAGTGCGATGTGGACAAAATCTGAAAATAAGGAGTTGTACCACATTGAAAATATAATAGGAGATTACAGTAACTACAGGAAATAAAAGCCAAGAATTGAGTTTGAACAAATCATACCTTTCTCGGCCTTTTGGCTAAGATCAAGTGTAGTATTTGTTCTTATCAGTTTAATATCTGATACGTGGACCAATGGTCCACAACGATATTAAATTTATTTTTTAAGGGAGAAGTCCCATCACAGTAGCTTGCTGCTGGGGTCTTCAAGCGTCGCCCATGCGTTGCACTATTGCATGGGCCTGGCGCACCCCACTAATTCTATATCAATATTCTTATAAAATAGTTGTATTTTACAGGACATGAAATTTCTACTGATATATCTTAATTTTTACAGAATAGTACTTCATCTTAAATTTGTTAAGTTCAAGGGACTGTTTTCAGAAGCTTCTGTTCTTTCCCATGTTTGATTATTTACAAGAGTATACTTTTATAGATTGTATTTGCAATGTTTTATGGCTCCAAATGAAAAAACTAGATGTCTTATTAATTATGGGAAGTTTTATGTTTAAGATGGTTTTCGTTTAGTAAACATATCATAACCAAGTCAATATTTGGAATCAAGTAAGTTAACTAGAAGTAAACATTTTGATGACATAATTCTAAAGAACTCTTTATCTAACTCTTTATCTTATACTCGTAATTACGTTGTTGAGGAAATTTTAGGCCCCTTTAGAAGGTTCAGTTCCACATTTCTACTCCCATCACAAAATTCTATTTAAACTTAGCAATTTGTAATTTTATGATTTTTTCAAAGCGTTCAATTGCATCTTTTGTTATATCTATTTCTGGTTATTACATACATTTACAAATCAGCAAAAAAGAACAAAACCGGTATTACAGTTGTATAAAAATTTCAGTGGATAAATCCAACACGATGCTGTTGGTGTTCTTACTGTGAATAATACCTGTTCGATTTTTATTATTGTTAGGTTGTAGATCTTGTGTGCTTGCAGAATTGAGTACATTTGCATCAATATATCTTAATATTTCAGCCCCATATTGGTTAGTTTTATTTATATTGTCACACTCATCAAAGTATTCTCTCTTTGGAGACATCTGATAAATTTGGAACAGTACGGAGAAGGTAGCATGGCCCCCAAGCAAGAATGACACGCTCGCGAGAAATGGTCCGTTTATTCCTGTATGCAAACGTTTTAATTCGCCAATAATACAAAAGTTATATCACTTTTCTAACTGTGCTGCTAATTATGCAAAGACATCTATTGAGAGAATGAACTCACGAGTAGTAAGTGGTTAAGTGGTTGATTTATTGTTTTTTATTCAATTCTCTCTTAAACACCAAAAACTGGTGTTTGATAAATATTCTCTTAGGCAGTATGGAGTTTTATAAACAGTTTTGAAGCTCATTGTTAGGTGTGTGTGCGCGCAACCAATTGTACTCAATTGTACGTGAGAGCGTCCAACTTGTGTAATGTATCATTTTGATTAGAGTAATATTCTGTGCATGCTCTGCTGAGGGATTTCGAAGAACTCTGTTGATAAATTGATTTCCTAGCTTCTACGTTACTCTTACCTCTGTGAATAATCAGACGACTCCACGTAGCATAGGAAGACCAATTCATTCATTTAAGTTCGCATGTGGGTAATGGGTTCATAATGAAACTTTCAGAACCTTTGTTGAGTATAAACCAAGGACTAAGACTCTAAGAGGATACCCTAGTAAATATGTTTGGTTTTAATTTTAAAGGGAGAGGGAGGGGAGGAAGCAGGAAGGAGTTGGCTTGCTAATTCTTTCCAGTTCAATTCCATTCCCCCAATTTATAACAAGGTAGAATAGATCCTGATTTCTCCTTTCCTTCCCTAAATTCTTCATCCAAAATCCACTTCATATCTTCATCTGTCATTGTAGTGTTGTTGATTGCCATTTTCAGAACATGATGCCAAGAAGATAATACTTGTTGCTTCTGCCTTGCATCAGTACATCATGGGAAATCCTCTACAGTTAGTTACCCACATTTGCAGGTCAAATAAAGGGTTGAAATGACCAGAAAATAAATAGAGGTATGTGAAACTATACAAATCATACCTTTCTCGGCCTTTTGGCTAAGATCAAGTGTAGTATCTGTTCTTATCAGTTTAATATCTGATACGTGGGCCAATGGTCCACAACGATATTAAATTTATTTTTTAAGGGGGAAGTCCCACCACAATAGCTTGCTACTGGGGTCTTCAAGCGTCGCCTATGCGTTGCACTATTGCACGGGCCTGGCGCACCCCACTAATCGTAGTTCAAAATTAAGGATTATGGTTTTGTTCATTCTAATCCTCTTGTACAGATAAAACTATGAATTGGTCACAGATGAATTGTAGTTTTAATTTTTATGCCCTTGTTTAATGTTTGAATTTTAAAAGACTTAATGAGTAATTCACCTCAAAAGGTAAAACTTTAAAATTCCTCACTTTGGCTCCTCAAAATGCTGTATTAGGCTAATTTTGATGCTGAATATAGGACAATGTGATGCCTAAGCCGAGTCCGTTATTATTTACATGACATGGAATTTGTGTAATCAGAATGACATCTATTGTAGATGCGGAGACTATCATATTGTCTAATTGCAAGGATGACATGATCTGAAGGATTTCAAGCAATATGTTGTTGAATCTGGTCTGGCATCTAATACGGAAAACGTTGGGTCTTTCTTCCCGCAAATTATAGCGATTGCTAATAGGGGTGAAGTCTTTTACTAAATTTTCTTTTACTCTGATGGTTTACTTATAAGATTGATTGCATTTAAAGCTGTAATTATAATAAATGAATGAATGATTCGGAGTATTTTATTTTATTCTGGTGATTATCTTTTAGAGAAAATGAAGGTGGTTATACAGAGTTGTAAATCCTTTTGCATTATACATACTGTAATATTTTCAAGTATGTTACCATGCGAGCTAGAGAAAGTTAACTCTTGCTTGTTATTATTAGACCGTAAACCCGAGTATTGTATGACGGATTTTCTTATTTTTTTGTTTGACTGAATGTGGCTTGTTGGAGGTCTAATGTGAATGCTTGAAGATTGTTTCTAGCTTCCTTATAAGTTTGTCTCTTCGGAGACATCTGATAAAATTGGAACGATATAGAGGAGATTAGCATGGCCACTGAGCAAGGGTGACACATTGACACGCACAAATCGAAATGTAGTCCAATTTTTTTGTCCTTTTTTTTAAAACTTGTTTTTCACCTTTGTGCCCTCTCTAGCATATGGATGCTTTTATTGGTTCCATGTGATATACAAGTAACTGACATTGGTTTTATGGCCGCTGACCGCTGTAATGATAGAAGATGAATGGTTTATTTTATTAGCTATGACTTTTCTCTATGCTCGTAATGATGCCTTTTTATCGATGGTGTGTCCCCTATACTCCTATACTCCTATAGGCCTATCTTCATATCTATCCAATGATTTTCCAAGGACGGACATGTAAACCCTATTTTGTTCTTGTTATTCGGTTTATCAGCAATCATGAGAAAACTGTTTTCCATGTAAATTTGTTTCATGTGCATTTTCTGCTTAAACCTCTTAACTTCTATTGACTGCAGTTGTACTGAAGATTTATTGAAGAGAATGAAGCTAGGAGCAAGAAAGAAATGGATGATAAAAAGTGCCTCGGAGCTTTTTAAGTGCCAATGATTGTTTGGTCCAGTATTTGAAGTTGAGAAATACTGCCACTGTGCACCTCAATTACTTAATATCTAAAGGCTCTAACCATTTAATTAGGAAATGGAGTGGGGCCTCACGAACACAGGTCCCCACAGTAACAAATTATGACATACACTCTCGTGGTTATGGGAGACGTTCGGTTAGACAGGTGAGTCTCCTGAAGTACAAGGTCATTTGCTGAATTATTCAGAATTCCTATTACATTTGAGTTTTGCTGTAGTCTGATTTCCTATGACGTTAAGAGTTTGGTTGGATTCGAGTTCCTGCGTCATTATAGTTTTTCTGTTGAAAGTTCGAACTTATGTTGTCCCACCCAAGAGGCCCAGACAGGGAATGATGGTTTGTAACTTAGGGAACTCATACCTTGCTCGGCCTTTTGGCTAAGATCAAGGGTAGTAACTCTTTCTATCAGTTTAATATCCGATCGTGGGTCACTGACTCAGAATGATAATTCATTTCTTAGGAAAGGATTTCCACCACAAATCCTCAAGTGTCGCCATGCTTTGTACTACTTTACAGGCCTGGCAGGCCCCACCAAATCATTATTCAAAACATATTTGATTAGGATAATATGATGCCTAATGAGTATATGAGTATGACTATTGTGTTTATCTATTCCTGTAATAGAATGGGATGACAGGATGCTTGATGAGAAAAGGTTTCCGTTACAGTTTCCTTGACTTAAATTTCAACTACATCAAGTATAAGATAATATTGATTCCACAAAAACATAGAGAGGCTAATGATTTCACCCTGAGTGCTACTAGTGGCAACATATATGAAGGTCAAAAGTCAGGATTAGGAGGGTGTCCCAAGTCTACTATCTTATTAACAGGGTGAAGTCATTGGATTCTTAATCTTGAGCTTTAATTTAGTAATGGAAACATCTTTAATCTACTATCAGCCTCTGTTTTTCTCTTTTGGGCCATCTGACATGTCTATCAGTTAAAATTTGAATTGTTGTGTTACGACTGAAAAGCTTAGCAACTTGAAAGCAAATTACTCCAATGTTTTAGGCATAAAGTGTAGTAAGTCTTGAAACCCTGGTAAAGGCAGAAGCTGAGTTCGCCCAGATTTGATTGACTGCAAACTTCCTCTTTGGATGGATAAAACTAGTTTTTCCTTCTAATATTGTGGGCCATTGCCATCGTTATAACTATTTATACAGCTAATCTTGTTAACTATAGGATAATGGTATATCTAAGCTGAAGAATCCATTATGGTATTGGTGCTGTTGTTTTATATTCTTCGTTTTATTTTTAGAAATTTATTCTCAAGTATATTATTAAAGTACCTTTGCATTGATTTATTGAGAATAGAATAGAATTCTCCAGTTTAATGCCTACTTGTTCTATGTAATGAATTACTGATTTTTTAAACCACTAACTCAATCTATGTTGTTTATTGAATTGGTTTCAGATTTCAAAGCCTCTAGCTTGTTGTCTCTTACATATTTCGTGAGATCATTGTCTGAAATGTTAGGAGAATTCACATGGTATTTGAAACACTGAAAATGTTATATCAACATTTCGGGCTCGTTGTTCATTCTTTTACTTTCGCTTGCTCTTTTACAGGGCCAAGCAACAACTGTCCAACTACAACCCTTATCAAGGCAATATGTGGAGGTTCCAATGTAAGCACCCTTACTTTTAAGTGTGATTTATGTGTGATATACCTTTCTCCATTTGTGACTGTGTAGCCTTACCCTTAAAAACTATGTATGTGCGATAAGCCTTGCTCCATTTTTTCTCCAAATCCACAAGATTCCATGACCTCTGGCTCTGTTGTTAATACAATATTTTATCCATATACTGCAGACCTAAGAATAATAATGATAATGAGTTCCTCAAGTTTTGTGGAGTACCACATTGAACTTTACGAGGAGAATGCTGTAACTACAGGAAATAAAAAGAGAGAATTGACACTAAACAAATCATACCTTTCTCGGCCTTTTGGCTAAGATCAAGTGTAGTATCTGTTCTTATCAGTTTAATATCTGATACGTGGACCAATGGTCCACAACGATATTAAATTTATTTCTTAAGGGGAAAGTCCCATCACAGTAGCTTGCTATTGGGGTCTTCATGCGTCGCCCATGCGTTGCACTACTGCACGGGCCTGGCGCACCCCACTAATCCAATGTCAAGATTCACTTGATAAAACATTGTGGTTTTTTTGAATTAAGGGTATTTCTGTTTAAGGTTTAATAAGTGTTATGTACCGTACAAGTCACTCTCAAACTTCAAGGACCTTTATGCCAGTGCAATGTTTAGATCCCAAGAGTAGAGCTGTACTTTGTATCTTAAATATGTTTAGAAAATGGCCCTATTTCAGAAGTTCCTTTTTGTACATGTTTGAGTTGGTTCTTGTTTCATGTTTTGAGAACAATTGTGATTTTGATTCATCATTTTAACTTTTTTCCCCTTTGCCTAAACAGGTCAAAGGTGAAGACCTCCAGTGCTTGAAATTACCAAGTCGTTTATAGAGAGGTGACCTTTTTTTTTTCAAAATTTGATGGTTAAATGAAGATTCAAGATGCTTATGTTGCTATATCTATTATTAATGATGATAAACTCATTTACATTTTATAGTGATTTTTCGACGAGTTCAATTGATATATCTGTTATGCTTATGACATTCATTTACAATCTGCAAAAAACAAATCCGGAATGCCGGAAGTTGAATTTTTCAGTTGATGATCCATCACGATCTTGTTAGTATACATATTGTAAATCTTTAATACCTTTCGGTTTTATGATTGGTAGGTTGTAGCCTTGTAGGTCTTATGTGCTTGCACAATTGAGTACATTATCAGTATATCTTACATACAAGTATAAAATGATATTCTTTATATTGTTATGCACTCACCATAGTATTGTCTCTTCGGAGACATCTGATAAAATTTGAATGATATAGAGAAGATTAGCATGGCTCTTACGCGATGACACACACAAATCGAGAAATAGTCCAAACCCTTGCCTAAAAATGAATTTTCCAACTCTTTGCTGGTGTTTAGTTTATTTGGTTTCCTGGCTGGTTATTTGTTTTTCTTTCTCTAATCTGAGTTCTTCATTTATTCATTCTTAATAGACATGAACAGTTCTGTTACTATTCTAGACATAAAAAAGGACTTTGGTGATTTTAGTCTCTTGACTTCTTTTGTTCTGCTAAAACATTATAGACTGCTGCAAGGTGATTTCCTTCTACACTTGTACTGCAAACTGCTTATTACCCTGATAAGCAATTGAGTCAATGGAAGTCATAATAAATATCTGATGTATCAAAACTCTGCTTAGTTTGGGGGTAATTGTTTACTTTTCCCACTTTTAACAAGAGCCTTCTGTTCCTTCTCCCAAAACAATGTTTCACTCCCAATAGTAGTAGTAGTAGCACACAGTAGCCGGTAGTCATTATTTACATTTGGATTGATGTAGAAAGACATTTACTCCGTTGTTAACTTCAATATATACTTCGTTTGTTCACAAACAGTAGTCAGATCGACTCACATGTATAATTTAGGTCGTCTGGAAAAAGTTGTCCCATGTTTAAAAATAGATTATGTTTGCAATTGATTTAAAATGGAATGATGGGGAAGTATGAAAGTGACCAGTTTTGTATCAATATTTTTTGAGTAAAACCATGTCATGTGCATAATGATGTAAAGAGTGTTATTGTGAATAATAAGTTAAATTGTGGTAATGTGATGTACTCTTTGAAAAAATTGATTCTAGTTAGTTTTCTTTTATGAACCTATGGAAATGTTTAAAAAACATATTTGGCACAAATGGAAATATGAAGTGTGTTCAAATGGAAGTAAACCAAAAAAGGAAAATGGGTTTAAAGAAAAGTAACTTTTTCTATACTATTTTCTACAGAAAACCTTTTTCTATGCTACTCCCTCCGTATTTATTTAAGGGATACACTTGCCTTTTCCGACCGTATTTATTTAAGAGATACACTTGCCATTTTTAGTAATTTGTCAACCCCACCATCTAATTAAATAATCTATCTAATACTTCCTCCATTTTTTTATTATTGCACCATTTTCCTTATTCGGAAGTTGCATATTAATTGCACCATTTCCTTTTTTAGTAAGTTTATCCCATGAAATGACATTTCTATCCTTATATGTGTGGTGGGGACCAAACCCCACTTGTTCTTTACATCAAAACTTGTACTAAGTCACATGGGTATTTTTGTCAATCTCTCACCTTTTACCTCATTTCTTAATTCTTGTGCCCAATGTAGATGGTGCAATAATAAAAAAATGGAGGAAGTATATCTTATGTCCCACCACCTTATTAAACAACTAATTTTAGAACTACATCCCACCCCCACCCCCTAAAATGTCATGGTCCCCACTTGTTTTACCTATTTAAATATCAACCCAACCCCACTTGTTTTATTACTTTATTTCATTCAATTCTTTTTCTTAATACCTGTGCCCGGCCAAGTGTATCTCTTTAATAAATACGGGAGTTTTGATATTGAGTTTTGACCTCCTGAACAGTCCCACCAGACAATTTGGTATTTTCAATAGCTTAGTTGATAATAAGAGAAATTTGCATTAGACTTGCTGGAAGCTCCTCTAAAGGAACTCCCTCCAAAAATAAACGTATGCCACTAAATGCAGCGAGCACACGGTATTCTTTAGTAAAAGGCGAAAGAATAGTTCGCTTTGTGCTCACTGCGTGGCTGCGTGAGTTATGTAAGAAATGGCTGAAGGTATTTATATTGCAGTCCAAGATTGGACCTTCTTTCTTATTGATGTGGGACTGTTGAATCTGAACTTTTTGGTTGTACATTTGAGTTTTTCAGCAGAATAAAAACTTTAATTGTAGACAAGGAGATTACTTTGGCCCTCTGGACAGCAAGGCTGCAAGAGTAAATTCATTCTACTTGAATGACAGTTTTTCCAATCTTTAAAGGCTCTCAGTACGCAGCCTTACCCTCTTTTTTTTTCGTGAAGAGGTTGTTTAACCCGTGACCTAACGGATAGCAAGTAGACTGTAGACATTTGACCATCGCAGCATTTCACGACCTTCGTGAATAATTTACAATATTGCTTAAAATTAGACCTAAATAAAGTGGATGTGTTGTCACTATTTACAGTGTCACTTATTAATGGACCCAAATGAAGTAAGAACATTAGAAATATAAAGTCAACTACTGATTCATGTTAAAGACATCAGACTAGTGCAAGAACATCTTAATGTACTCAAATGAAGTAAGAATAGATGAACTCGGCACCTTCTTTTTAAATACGGTCTGATAAATGTTACAATTTTTATTTTTGATTGACTGATTTACTACTTTGGAATATCAGGATGGGAGAAAGTATGGAACTCAAGAGATCTAACAGTAAGTATCTTGCAATACTATGATGTATTTCCTCCATTTCTATATAATTGCAACACTTTCCTAAAATAGAAATGTCACAATAGTTGCAACACCACCTAAAATAAAAACATTTTTTACCCAAAGTTACAATTTTACACATAAGATGAATTAAGTAATGTGACTAAAGTGGTTGTGGCACCACTCAAGTACCACTTTCTTAAATACCGTGTAGAGGGCTATGTTGCAACAATAAAGAATTGGAGGAAGTACGTTCTTGTTGGGTGTTTCATGTTTGATAACTGGAATAAAGGGGCAGGTATAAGGGAAATATATGTTTGTTTACGGTATAGAAAGCTACATGATGGTATCTTCACTTCTTAGAATAATCATTATTTTCTCCATACTCTACTAATTAATTCTCTATCCCCATCCCAACCTCTTATGAAGCTTATCCGTATCCCCATTACTGAAACACTGTTAAAGTTTAGAAAGTAGAATTAATGGGGGTTGCGCGAACGCAGACCCCCACTGTCACAAATTATGACGTACACTCTTCCTCTTTGGGAAGATGTTAAGCAGGCACCCCTCCAAAATGCAATGGAGGCCACCTACCTAGGCCATGGACCTTCATGATCGCCCATTGACCCCGTCCAGGTAAGTATGTTTGCCATTGATGTACACTTTTATTTTATATATTTTTTTTCCTCTCATTTTTATAATCTTGTTTATGTGGGACAATAACTAATATCATAAGACATGTTGGTATTATATCATCAAGTATCTAAAGTTCTAAGCAGTTGAATGTGACAAATAAATAGGAAGTTCCCAATATAGTGACTATAGAGTCGTGTATCGTGTCATAATTCACCTGATATTGGTTGATACTCGAACTGGCATATCATGTTGTCTTGCTTTCTTCCATCTGGGTGAATTTTAAATATGATTGTCAGAAATTTACCAGTCTTTCGTGATTAATGGTAGTGAGCCAATGGCATAAAACGTGGTGTTAGGATTACAAGGCTACTATAGTGGTCCATTATGGTTCTAACAAGTACAAAATAGATTCACTGAGGTTCAAACAGTTTTTGCAACGTAAATATTTGACCCTTGCGCTGGTTCATTGTGCGGTCGGCTGGTCTCTCTGTCAAATGTGCTAATCTGAAGATACACGAGGTTTTTTTCTAATTTTGTGGATGATAGATACTAAAGTAGTTAAGTTTGTATTAAAAAATAAAAGTTAGAAGAACTATTTACTTGTATGTAATAGGAAGTCTTGTGGGTCAGTGGTTGGTTCTCGGAAGGTTAGTTGTTTAGTTTTATCATCCTACTCCGTAATAAGTTAAGGGCTTAGGAAGAATTGGAGTTTTATAAATAGGAGTTTAGAACTTAGAAGCTCATTGTAAGGGGTGTGCAAGAAACCCAATTGTGGGAGTGTCCAACCTGAGTAATATTCTGTGCATGGTTCTGGTGAGGGATTTAGACCTTCACGTTGGAATTTGTGTGTGCTTCCCAGTATTGTTTCCTTTGCTTCCTTTAATTTCATATTTTGACTCCTAGCGTACATCACACTTGGTTAGGATCATAGTACATGGAACTGCAAAATCATGAAACGTCACAAAGTAACTTCCTCGCTTCGATGGGGTGTAAGATTATCTGATTTGTTAACCTATCAAGAACATGCTTTAGTTTGCTACTGAAAATAAAGTCATTGTGGTTATTTTTTATGGAATTGTTGAGTTTGTTCATTTGTACAGAGTTAGCACATTTGAGCTGACAGTAAATTCTCTAGGTTGTAGATGTTATGCTTTGTTTTTGAAGAGACTTGGTATCACCTTAATTTTATTCACTGAGGTCAGCTCTTGCCTTCTGATTTTGGTGGCCTTTCTGAGAGTAGTTGAGTAGAAGTACTTAGGATTTGTGTTTGTAAAGAAAAGAGAAGAAAAGGTTGTGATTGTACAATCTTAGTTGCAGACTGACATATCTTAGGACTGGTGTAGTTTAATTCTTCAATTATTTGACACTTGGATACTCTGAACTTCTGTAGGTTTTGGCTTCTGTGACTGATACATGTAGTACTTGTAACTGATACGCTAAGTCTTTTGCTGAAGATCAGGTATGGTTCCTTAGCAGTGGTTAGGGCTAATGTATAATATCCTAGCTTGTTTGATGATGCCTTTCTTTCTTATCTTTCAGTGTAATTTTCTCTAGGCTTGCAGGCATTATTTGCCTTTTGTTTACAATTTGACGAAATTAAGATATTTGGTTTTGAAGACACATGATCTATGCCTTGTCGGTTGTAGCCTTATGCTTGAGAAGCCATAGGCTTAAGTAGCCATAGTTACAATAAGCTAGGTGTATTTAGGGGATAAGTCCATTCCCCCCCTCTAACCATGGATGTAGCCAACTCTTTGTTAATTAACGAACCATACCTTTTGGCTTTCTCGTTGTTTTGGCTATAAGATTAAGTGTAGTACTTGTCTTCTTTCCATATCAATTTTACTAACAAGGCCACTTGATGTTAAAGTTAATACTTCATTATTTTTATGAGAAAAGTCCACCATTTCAGCATCGCCCATGTATTGTCATACTGCTGGACTTGGCATATCCCACTAAGTCTAAACTTGGGGCTTGTAATACTAAACAGTTGACAGTTGAAACTTATCCTGTCACGAGTGAATTTCTTGATTGTCTTCAATTCGCCTGTGTTTGTTCACAGTGTTGTGTCATATACAACAATGTCAGTTAATGCCGAGGGGCTTATTTTCATAATAAGTTTGAGTCCTTTACAATTAATGATTGATTCCCCTTATGCGAGCATGAGATGCAGTGATGCACAAAGAGATAGTGATAAATAATTTCTTTTGAAACTTCAAGGCTCCTTTTAAACTCCTGTTTCTCTGTATGTTTAAAGAAGCCATTCAACCCTTGCTTCTAGTTTCCAATTGAATTTAGATGTGGTCTTTCTGAATTAGCTTGTTAGTTTTCTGAAAAGGCCTCCACGCAACTTCTCTGTAGCTTTTAGTTCGTATAAAATTGTACTGTATTTGAGCTGGCTCGAAATTTTGGTTCACCTTTGCTTTAAATAGGTCAAACCAGATCAAATACCGAGTCATTCATCACAGGCTATTTAGAATGGCAGGAGTTGTTTGCTGATCTCCCTTTTATGTTGGAAACTCCTAGCTTCATGTTAATGTCTATAAATCTCAGAATGTGTTGTGGACTTGTGCATCTAGATGTTTTTTTTATGAGTGATTAATTTACTTGAAATATTGGGTATGGTAACCTGAAATCTTTTGGGCTGTGAAGATCACTGAATATATGGTGCTCAAGGAAAAATATGGATATATAGCTAATTATCCCACATGTATAAAATATGACTTTTCTTCTTTGTCTATATCTAACTAGATGCAGTAGGTGATTGTCTCTTCGGAGACATCTGATAAAATTGGAACGATACAGAGAAGATTAGCATGGCCCCTGCGCAAGGATGACACGCACAAATCGAGAAATGGTCCAAATTTTTTTGGTCAGCAAAACTTGTTCTCTCTTCCGAACTGTTTTTGTTCTTGTTGCAGTTCTTGATTAAGGTACCTTATGTCCTATGTGCCATGGTATATGAGAAAGCTAGAAGGTGATTTCTCTCAAACTTGTAGCAAGATTTGCTGGAAGACAACTGAAATCTGCTTCTTTACATACCCTAAACGAAAGGCCAATATGAGAGGACATGGCATAAGAAAAAACATACATGTTACATTTTTTTCGTATGAAACTAAATATTTCTCATCAGTTTAATACTCGTATTTGATTTTTTGGGGAGTTATTCATCATCAGTATGATGAATGAAATCTAAGCCTCCAATGTATCCAGTAGTGCAAGATTGTGTTTTGTCGTAGACCTCTATAGGTATTATGTCGCTGAACCTGCCATTCTTATTTCGTCAGGCCAGCCCTACTTGTGCATGTTATGCTTAACGTGCAGCCTTTGCACAATTTGGTCCTAAAACATTCAGATTGTGACACGAGGGATGAGGATCATGGCCGTGTTAAATTAAATTAAGGACGGTTGATACAACTAGTTTGTTTTGTGATAATTATTAATTACTCCATGCTAATTTAAGGGCTAAATTATTAATTACTCCGTGGTAATTAATTTAAGGGCTGGGGACAGTTTCAGAGGATGTTTGGTTCGTGATTGTAATATTGTATGGGGTTTTTTTTAGATGCAAGCAAGGAACTTCGATAAATAAAGAGTTTAAAGGGGGACAATCTTGAGTTTAAGGAGGTCTATCCTCTAAAAGGACATCCGAAACAAAACCTGGGGGTAGTTCATAAGAAATAAGATTATAACTAGCTATTAGCTCCGTTCTACAAACTCTAGCCATTCTATCCGCCACTTTGTTGGTAATTCTTGGAGCATACTCCAACGAGGAGTCAGTAATCCGCATCATAATGTCCCTGCATAGGTCAACATCCTTTATTCTATCAATGGCTTGTTTGCAATCTGAATTCACCACCACTTTTGACCCCCCTTAACTTTCCGTGCAGATTGCTCGTCATCCCCCGTAAAATCATAGCCAAAAAAACTCCGGCAATGCTAGCATCATTACCTAGCTTTGTAAACGAGCAATCCACATTAAATTTTAAGTTCTATAGTTTTGCTCTCAATGATTAATGGAAGATCCTGTACAGGAACTCCCTCCAAAAATAAACGTATGCCACTGAATTCAGCGAACACACGGTATTCTTTAGTAAAAGGCGAAAGAATAGTTCGCTTTGTGTTCACTGCATGGCTGCGTGAGTAACACTGGAAATGGCTTAAGAAATTTATATTGCATTCCTAGATTGGATATTCTTTCGTGTTGAATATGGGACTGTTGTTGTATCTGAACTTTTTATTTGTACATTTGAGTTTTTAGCTGAATAAGAACTTTAATGGTGGATTAAATTTGGCCCTTTGGATAAGAAGAGTAAAACCATTCCACTTTTAATGCCAGAGTTTGTCCAATCTTTGTGTTGAAATAACTGAACCCAGAAGCTGTAGCTTTTTAAAACATAAATTCACTTGAAATGATACACGAAACTCACAACACACAAAATAAAAAAGTGATCTATACGATTGGTGTACCTTTCCTCCCAAAAGAGAGTACGAAGTACTTAAACTCATTCAACTGATTACATTTAAATAAATCACAACACAAAACATTTATTTATTCATCAGAAAAAACACTTGAATACAACACAACATATTACTCACTCCATACAGTAGTAGAGGAGAATAGCCAACAGGAAATACAAGTGCATATTATGATGGTTGATGCCTAATTGCCTATAGCAACATCACAGTACATATTAGACTACCAAGCTAACTAGCCAACAGCATAATCATTGTCCGTTATGACCGGTAATGACGTACATAGGATTACTTACCAAGTTAACGTACGTACTATTACCTTAATGACAAGTACCACTGAAGAAACCATCGCAGGAGTAACCATCACAACAATGATCGAGTGCACCGCATGGATCCCCAGCTGAGGGGCACCATCCGCAAAAAGAGTTTGTACCCAAAAATTTGCAAGTTAACCCCGGGCAACATTCTGTCCAGCAATGCTCGCCTTCTCCCAGGCAAGTCAGACTACCCCCAGCCCGGGCTGCATTTGGGATGAATGCTTCAAACAAAATATTTGAAATAGGAAGTATCTGGTGCTGCTGTTGCGCGGGAAATTCATCAATGTGGGCGTCTGCACCATTGCTTATGGTCGCATTGATGGCAATAGTGAACAGAAGAAGCTCACCATAAAACTTAATAGCCTTCATTTCACAAGCCATATATAATAACAATAGTCTTTATGTTTGGGAATTAAGTTGTAGCTAGATGAACTATGTTAGTGCCGTTTCCTAGCCTTTTATAAACCCCTACTACAATTACCTACAGCTAATAATAAGACCAGGTAATATAAAATCAGAATAGAAGCAAAATCAACCACATAATAGCAAGGATAGGAATATAGGATAAGCTTCTTTGGTTTTTGTACAGAAGATAAGTTTCATTTTTCTTACAGAAGGATAAACGGATGGTGGAGCATGGAGCTACGGGGTTTGAATATGACGTCTCAGACCAGCAATTAATGAAGGAAATTTTTGTAATATGTCACGTGCGTAATTCACATCTAATGCTAACAACAATCAATATCTACCATACGGCCTATCTTATGTTTGGTTGTACCTAAAGTATGGTGCATTGAAAGGTGTTTTTCCTCTCATTTGATCTTATGAGGGAAGATGAAGGGAAAATCTCCCATGTGTGCACCATACTTAGGTGCGCCAGGGTGTAATTGGCCTGGTAAGTCCTTTGCTGACGTCTAATTTTAATAAAGAACTATACTAATAATATCGTCACAGCAAATTATTTTTTGTAGCAGTTACGAGTATCAAAGAAAATGTTGGTTTCTTTGAGTATTTTCTTGTGGAAGATATATCCACACTTGTTATTTGGGTTTCGTTGTTATTTTAAGCATTTGGAGCGTAATAACTTAACACTAGTATACTCAGTTTATAGAATATAGAGCCTGAGAAAATTGCCATCATGGACATTGGAGGCTGATATAGGTGTTAGACTTGGAATCCTAGAGAAGTTAAATGAAAGAGATTCTTTGTTTGTTATTTTTCCGCTGAGTATGAGAAAACGTTTTATTTGCTATATTAGTATAATTTGCTATATTATTTTTCCTCATTCACGATACAGAAGAAAATATTAGTATAACACCTGCACAAGGATGACATGCACAAAGGGAGAAATGGTCGAAAATTTGCTATTAGCCATCTTCGCTAAAGAAAGTTTTACAATGTTTTTATTGGTAGTTTTAACAACCCAGATTTTCTGTATATTGATATTCAAGATTGCGCCTTAGTATTCGATTGCCCATCGTGTGCTTGACTACTATGTGAACCTAGTCCTACTTGAGCACAATTGGTTCTCTTTTAGGGACAATCAATCACCCCGTAGAGTTCCCATACAAAGAGGAAGACCGGGTATAAAAGGGATTTTCCTGCCTTGCCACTTCAGCCAAGTGGTACAGGTGATACGCGGACGGATTTAACAGTTTTGTGCAAATGGCATATTCACAAAGTTAAAATTGAACTGAAATTGGACAGAGGCCGCGCGAACGCAGGCCCCCACTATCACAAATTATGACGTACACTCTTCCTCTTGGGAAGATGTTAGACAGGCACCCCTCCTAATGTGCAATGGAGGTCACCTATCTAGGCCATGAGTCTTCTTGATCACCCATTGACCCCGTCCAGGTAAGTAATTTGCTTAGTCATACACATATCCACTTTATACCCATCTTTCTTAGACGTCTCATTTTGTTTAGTTGATGTGGGACACGGGTCAACCTCCAGGTACATGACTGCTGTAAATTTTTGTATGTATTTACTCTTTGAACTTGGTACTACAGATGGAGTAACTGGACAAGAGAGACATAATTGGTCAAGCTACAAAAAAATAAAAAGAGGTGTGTACAGAACATATTCTGTATAAAAAGCACTACTTTTGAGTTTAGAAATTCTATGCCTTCTGAAACTAGGGAAGATTAGGTTTACATCACTGAGACGCATCAGCTTGTATCTAAACTTCAACTGATATGCGGAGTTAGTGAAGTACTCTAGTATGTGTCCAGATGATGAATGGGGTTAGACTGCAGACATATGATTCCTGTGTAATCCTGGCTTGTTGATGGGGATTTTTAATAAGCAAGCCTGAGTCTGACCTTATTAATGTTCTACCAAGTAGGTTCAGTACTGCATTTGTCCATAACTGAATGACTTTCTTGATAACTACTGATTATACTCACTGATAGTGTTGCAATTCTAGTGTTGTAATGCATCGACTCATCTATATTCTTGTATATCTTATACTGGCACACAAGAAGTTAATGGACGACAGTAGGAAGCCCGTCAACTAGCTGGGTTTTGCTTCTTGAACATGAACGTGCTTGAAGTTGGTAGTATGTGTAACCCAAACTAAGACTCAATCCACAACAAGGTTCGAAGTTATTCTACAACTACCAGCAATGCCTTTGCAGTTGGCATGGAAGGGAAGCGCTACAGAGGTTAAGCACAAGGTGAAGAAGGTATAGGAGCTGTTTGCCAACCAAGGTCAATTTATCCTATCATGGAATATAAGTTGGCAATCTTGTTTGTTATGTTACTTTTATGGTGAACAATCAGGACTCAGAGAGGACAGGAAAAATGTTGAGCACTATGACTCTATGAGCACCCATTTCGTTAGAGTAACCTGAAGAATGCACTCTTGTGGAGTTACTCCACAAATATATACCAATAAATGAGTCCCCAGTTCCTTTCCATCCACAGAGTATAAAGCTGTTTAATTTCTACGGATTTGGCAAAGAATTAGTAGTAACAAACGCATATTAATCACAGTGATAAGTAAAAAGTTCAACTTAGCTTAATGGAAGCTCCTATAAAGGAACTCCCTCCAAAAATAAACGTATGCCACTAAATGCAGCGAGCACACGGTATTCTTTAGTAAAAGGCGAAAGAATAGTTCGCTTTGTGCTCACTGCGTGGCTGCGTGAGTTTGACAAGAAATGGCTTTAATTATTTATATTACAGTGGTAGTATGGATATTGGTTCTATTCCAATGTGGGACTATTCTACCTTGTATAGTTAAGACTTTCAAAAGTGCCCATTTCAGCAACAAACCAAAACAATACAATTCCTCACAAACTAAAGGATGTTGAGTAAAAAGAAAGCCTCCCATTTCTTTGGAATTTGTTTCTAGAATCGTAGACCTTCAAGTGAAAGGTTCTTTTACATATCTGACGCGCTTGAGATTGTGGGATAAGCTGCAATTTTGAAGCTTTTCTGAATGTTGAGTGAAAAAGAAACATAAACTTTGGATAAAGTGGATCTACTATACTACGCAGCAAAGTGTGTGGGAGATGAAGACTTCACCTAGTATGTTCTGGATTGAATGAATATTATGGAGATTCGAGAGCATCAGATGTCGACAATGAGTTGGCAACGCGTAGTGATAACCGAAAACTCTCTATTAAAAGGCATACTTCTATATACTTTTAAGGGGGGTGGCCCGGGTATGCGTATGCTCCATTACAGATAGTCCAATAGCAGTTATTTTTGGGATTTGCTTATTGAGAAGATTAGATACTAAGGGTACAATGTCACCCTTTTCGTGTTCAAGGTGAGAAACTCATTATTCCGGGATGTCTTGGAACTTTGAGTTTCAAGGAAAATATGTAGAAGGAAGTGTATCACAGATTCACAGCTGCAATTTTGAAGGTGTAAAAAGTTGTGCACAATATGGCAGGTTAGATAGTGTTTTCATAGTTATGCATATGATGTTCCTCTCCCATTAGAAACCTTTCCCAGAAGTTAGGTGGGCAATTGGGAAGGTCTGGTGCAATTGACTAACTTGGTCTTGGGCTGTAATTGAAGCGTTCAAGCTCCTGTGTATTCTTGGTCTTTAAAATTTGATCACACTTGCTTCCTGTAAATGGGTTGCTCATACCCTTTTAAGACAAAGAACAAACCAAAATTTGGTTGCAAAAAAGGCGTGGACGGCAGGATTCGAACCTGCGCGGGCAGAGCCCACATGATTTCTAGTCATGCCCGATAACCACTCCGGCACGTCCACTTTGATGCTTCTTTGTTGGAAACTATAGTAAATATACGAATAAATAAGACGCTATACCAATCCATCATAAGGCCTTTTTTTTTAGGTAAACAATCCATCATTACTCAATAGCCTCGAAGTGCATTGTTTGAAAATTAATTTAATGACATGCTAGTCTTACTCTTAAAACAAAAATCGATCAGTGACTTTAAAGGTTTTTAAAATTTTAAATTCATTAGAGGAATAAGTAATTCGTACCCTTTATTCCCATCTTTTTTTATTCTTTGCTTTGAAATATTTGTCAACCATACAACTATAGCATAAACTAATAATGAGAATACTAGAAATTTTCACGAGGGTCGTTCACTGTCCATGCTTACTATTTTTCAATGTCGTTTGTGTACAGATTTTTTTATTTTAAAGCATGTGAGTGAGGACGTCACAAGCTAAACTATATATGTATGGCCAACATTTTCACTATGACATTGACCGCAATAACTCCTTATAAATTATACACATCGAGTGCCTCTTAAGCACATATAGCTTCTCTAAATCGAATTTCATATAATTTGTACCTCTTATAGAAAATTGAGCGTATAATCATTGATTAGGAATTGAGGTTTCTCTTTGAGGAAGGGTTGCGCTTATTCGAGTAAGGCATTGTTCTCTTCAACTTGTAGGACTTTTTTTTCCAGCTCCTATAAGTCCAAATAAGTTCACATAAGTTGAATAAGGTCCTATAAGTTCCAATAAGACCTTAAATAAAATGTGTACTATTATGATTATTTGCGTTGGTGTTATATTAAATAAATCATGATTATATTATTATATTAAATAAATCATTATTATATTATTATATTCAAATAATTTATGGTTACTAATTGATGATAGTAATTATCAATGATACGTAAATATGAATTAATATGTTATTATTAATTACTATCAATTTAATTATAAGGGAAAAACTTAATAAACACTTTTAAAATTACGTGTACATCACAAATAAATTGACGATGTTTTTGGTGAGACGCAAATAATCATAATATTATTTCTATACATCAATACATCAAGTGAAATCATCGTATGGACTATCAAAAAGTTGTTTTTCATCCGTGATAGAGTTTCACCATGGAGCATAAATATGTTTATTAAAGAGTTAGTTACAAATATAGTTTTACAAATTGGTCAAATTCGTACTTGAATTTTACAAAATTTGGATAATTATTACAGAGGTCATGTAATCTTAGAACCATAAATGGAGAAAAGTTTATCACAAATACTTTATATAGGTAAGGTACATGTGAATTTTCCGAGACTAGGTTATCACACATCAAAAGTTTTTGAGGGTACCGTAACTGGGCCTCCTCAAATTTCTTCTTGCTAAGGTTTGTAACATTGTAGGTAAAAGTACAAGATTTTCGTTGTTTTCCATTGTAAAAGAGCATGTGAAATTAGAAAAAAAAAATATGTCACCAAACAATAATTATTAATATGGAGTATATTACATTCATCGTGTGAGTTCAATTGTTTAACTATCCACTTCTCTAACAATAATCTCAAAATTTTGTAAGAGAAATAAGCTAAAGATCAACTTGTAACAACATACAATGATGGAACGACATGTAAATTGTGATAACAAGAACCACAGTTACATTTGTATCAATTTACTGTAATGTTCAGTTTCATGCCATGGTTACAATAATCAAACACACCACAAATGAAGTAATGAGATCCGTTACGTCGAAGGGGGATGGCAGTTTTCCCCGAATGATCTTCGAATATGACGGCGCCATTGTGGTTACAAGATTGGAAAACCTTGGCTGACACCTCCTGCACTTCTAAACCTTCTCCATAATTGAATTCTGCACCATGAAAATCCCCCCAACATCCAATAAACAACCATTATATTAGTTTTGCTTCCTTTATAAATACAAAATTTAAATACTTATATATTTTATGAGACCGTTGGTTGGAGGATGAAGAAAGTCATAGTTGAAATTTGAAATTTCATTTGAAAGATGAAATCGCCATATTCGTTATAGATTTATTACTCCGTACAATAATATCAAATATTTTTTTATACTACTAGGGTAATATTTGTGGGTAGTTGATATACTACTAGGGTCCTATCAACTAGTTACGATTAACTCTTAGTTGATACAATAATTTTTTGAAATTTTTAAATAACTCTTAGTAGGTACGATTAACTCTTAGTTTATTGTTATTTATAAAAAGTTAAGTTTATTATTCAATCTACAATATTTAGATTTTAGAATTATGTTGTTGGTTTTCTTTTGGTTTGATAGAACTATTCTCCCATCTTTTGAATATATATGATTGTTGGCTATGTTAAAATTTTAGAAAAAGGAAATAAAGAAAGTGTATTACCAAGAACGTCACCCAGATGGAACGTCTTTCTAGCAGACCAGGCCTTAAAGTCAACGTTCGGATTCCAACCTTGATTATCACCTACCCTGTAAACCTTATGCCCGGAAATTGATTGAATCAATACCAAAATGAGCAAGATTCCACACACTATTTGCACATTTACCTTGCTCATTTTGGTGTTTTTCACAGGCGAAGGGAAAAGGTTTTTTTGTTTTGTTTTGTTATGTGAGTATGTGACTCTTAAAATGAATATTTTGAATTAACTTTATGTATACATTTTATATAAATAGAGGTGTTCAACTTTGTCCTAAATCCAGTTGTTCTTTGCTAAGTTTAATTATGTGGCTATATATAACATGTATCACATTAATCATTTTGGGTGTTGTTCGTTCAACATCATTGACTTTGTTGGTAATCAGTGAATATAATCTAAATATGTACGTTGTATGTGGAATCTATATATAAATAGGATTAATGATATATAAATCCTTTAGCCCTGCTATCTAGTTGATATAGTAAACTATCGTCGTTTTATACGTTGTTGAGAGGGAATTTGAATGTGAAATAAAATCACAAGTTGCATTTACAATACCGGCTAAAGTGTCTATCATGTCATACATTGCTACTAGTGACAAAGTTGGCCTGACTCAAATGATTGAAGCACAACCAATTATATTTGAATTTGAAATAATTGATTTGATCAAATTAGAAAATAAACATGGTTGAGTTTACATATTTTTTTCTTAACAACTTGATTACCAATAAACTTGATGAACGATCTTAATTCGAATGGCTCGATTTCCAACTCTAGATAGTCTTGATATAGGAAATTTGTAAAATTAGTGCAAATGCTTTGAAAAATCGTAGTTAAGTAATATTATATTAATGCCTACCACGACACCATCCCACGACATACATACAAAGATCAACAATTGATATCACACCTTACATATGTGTATGATATGACGCATTTGCATTATAGTATTATACTCGAAAGTGTGTTGTACATGTTGAAAAATATTCTCACTTATTTGTGTGTTTACCATATAACACGCAAATTAACTAAGTGTGTCTTGGCCTAGTGTAAAGGATTCCACCTTCCAACCAAAAGGTTGGGGGATCAATCCCTACTAGGGGCACTTTGAGGGAGGGTTTCCCCTTATTATTCCCCCCACTCTCAAAGTGTCTAACCTGCTAACCCGGACGGGTTGACCCGTGCGGGGTTCCGACCCGGTAAGACTCTTCTTCTTACCTTGCAAAAAAAAATAAAAAAAATATATAACACGCAAATGTGTAAATACGGTAACAAACAATAATATGTTGACTTATTTTCATCACTAGTATTCTATGCACGCGATGCGTGCTAATATTTTCAGAAATCTTATTTGATAGATATGCAAGTAATGTTCCAACATTTTATACATTATTTAAACAAGTTTTGTAAGGGTATTATTGGTATCTTACGTGAACACGTAGGTGCTAAGTTACTAAATTAAAGTTTGGTCAGAATGAACTAAAAAAAATAATATTTCAATAACCTTTTTCTCTAATTTGTTAGGCCATGTTCGGCAAAAGTAGCGGTAGCGGGTAGCGGTTGAGCAGCGGGTAACGGTTGGAGTAGCGGGTAGCGGTCAATAGTAGCGGGTAACGGTTAGCTGTGAAAGTAGCGGCTACCTAACATGAGTGTTCGGTAAAAGTAGCGGTTGATATTATAAAATAAAATAAAAGCTGGAATATTATTTAAAACTTTAATATAAATTTGTCAAACGATACCTGCTAACTTAAACGCTGGTAATTTTAACGTTTAACTCTTTCGATACCTCACCAAACACTTACAAATTTTACAAGTAGCGTCTTGACTCGTTCAAAACGCTACATGCTACCTCAAGCGCTACCGCCGAATACGCCCTTAATATAAACATAGTCCTATATACACGTTACATGTGCTTAAAAGTATGTACGTACATTTGCTAAAACAAGTAAAGAAAATTTATTTAAAACTAAAGAAAAAAATTAACATATTTATATGTAACAAAATATATTTAGGAACTAATGTAATAATACCCGTCAAAAAAAAAAAAAACACTAATGTAATAATAAATTAATTAAAATGGATGTAAAAGTTGTGTTTTTTTTTACTTGTTTATGTCTTTTTGCGTTTTTTGCCGCAAGGTGCTTGTATAACCATATAAATTTAGGATGTGATTAAGAGTAATACCAAGTTTAATTTTGTATTCATTTAACCTAATATTCTATTCATTTACTTCACTATTTACCTTTTTTTAGATCTCCTACCAATTTAATTACGAAAGTGTCATGTAATTTGCACTATTCACAGATATACGTTTCCCTTGGTTGGTAAGAGATGTTAAAAATTTCCTTTAATAATTGAGTTTGACATAAGTGATTAAAGATCTACCGCTCTTTAACCAAATTCTAGGATTCGAGCATTGAGTATGAAAAAAAATCTTAATGTGGAGGAACGATGTCCATCAAAGTTAGCCCAGTGCCCGAAGGCTTTGGGAACTCCTCCCAGAAATCCCCCTATCTAGGGATGGCAATGGGTAGGGTCTGGATAGGGTCTAGTAATACCCGGACCCGGACCCTAACTTTTTGACATATACCCATACCCTACCCTTACTCTATAGGGTCTAAAATTATAAGACCCTTACCCGGACCCTTGGGTCCGACAGGGTATGGGTAGGGTCTAGGGTCTTATGCGGGTCCGCGTTAAACTATAACTTTTATTTTCTTTTTTGTATGCAATTATATTTAATATGCAAAAATAATACAAGAACAACGATTAATAAGGCATTGAAAACAAATAAATAGCTAGTATTCAAAAATTACCCTTGTCTTTCCTTAAACACATGCAATACATTTTAAAGTACGAAGCTCATAATTTACAAAATCCCACATTCTTAACTACACAACATAAATAGACATCCATTCAGTACTTTAGAGTAGTTATCGTCCATATCATCATCTACTTCATCATCAACATCCTACAAAAAAAGTGAAGTACATAAAAATAACAAAATTTAAGCGGGTCTAAATATAGGGTATGGGTAGGGTATGAGTCTTAAGGGTCCGTAGGTAGGGTATGGGTAGGGTACGGGTCTGAAAAAATAAGACCCTTACCCTACCCTAAAAAAAACAGCATATGCCCATACCCTACCTTACCCTATAGGGTCTAGAAAATAAAGATCCATATCTTAATTTTAGGGTAGGGTCCGATAGGGTCCGGATAGGGTCCTAGACCCGCTGCCATCCCTACCCCTATCAATCTATCATCCATTCATCACAAATTTAGTTCACAACTTCACAAGTACCGATCTTATCATTTGCAAATCCTCCAATTCTTGCACAAGTGTAGAACGCAGAGCTCCTCTTCCCATCAATGGCTGCCACACTCTTTCTCCTCCCTTCAATCGTTTTTCACCACCATAACACTTTCCACTCCAAATTGTCTTCCAAATCAAAGCTTCAATCGTTCGTTCTCTCCCCTCCAAAAAAATCAAATCAATCCCCATTTATTCGCTTCTCCACCTCTTCTTCCTCACCTGATCATCCTTCACCTCCGACTCCATCTTCTTCCATTGATTATAAGACCCAAACCCCACAAAATTTCCGGCGTTTTTTGACCAATGAAGAGCTACAGGAAGAGCTTCAAAAGCTTCAATTTCTCGAAAATTTCACTTATTTTTGCAAATTGCCATCTGGGTATTTGTATATTAGGGCAATGCAGGATACGGAGCTTGATATGACTGTTGATTTGCTTGCAGAATCATTTGCTGAGTCCATGCTTTTGCCTAATATGTATATGACTGTGTTAGGGTTTTTGATTAAGCAGTATATGATTGAAAGGAGGGGTTTGTTGCCTCATTGTGTTACCCTGATTGGGTTTTTTCGGGGCGAAGAAGGAAGTGGAGATGAAGAGTTGGCTGGGACAGTGGAGGTATCCTTTGATAGAAGGGGTGCTAATTCTTCACCTCCTACCCCAACCCCACCTAAGAACAGCCCTTACATTTGTAACATGACCGTAAAAGACCGTCTTCGAAGGTGACATTCTTTTTTCTTTGTTATAAATAGTTGGTTTTTGTATATGTAGTTTACATTTTATAGTAATGTTGGTACTATTGATGCTTTTGATGTGTCGGAATTTGGGTGTGGAGGAGTTTTAGTGAGGAAATTGGGAGAAGATTACTGTTTATGATGCTGTGGAATTGTATGTGTGTGTGAATAATATGTGGATTTTGTTGCTTGGATTTGGGGACATTACGTTTCTAAGGTGCTGTCTAATCTATGAGATATATATGATCGAGTAATTCGAATTGTGATTGCAACTGAATGATTTTCTGTATTGTGCAAATTGCATTTACATGCTTTTGGTCACTGATGTGCTTAAAGATATATGAGCTCTCTTTATCTGTCATTTTAGATGATTGGATATGAAACTATTACCTTTGGTAAATGGCTAAATCGAGAATCAGGTGTTTCTCAGTGAGATACCTCACCTTCCCATGGCCATGGCCATGGCCATGTTCATTTTCTTTTTGCTTAGAATACAGTACATAGCAAATACGTCAAGACAGGTACCTGAGGACTTGTTTCCAGGACGAGGAATAAATGTTTTTGCCAAAATCAGATGAAGCAACCTAACATTAGCTTCTAACTCTTTCGACGTTGGCTTCTTATGGCGACCAATAACATTGTTATTAACCCAACAACAATTGTATGCATTCTCCAAGATCAAAATCTTTATGATCGTTGTACTTTTGTGTGAAATCAAACATCCTAGAAGAAATGTAAAACCTCAGACAAATTCTGCTCATTAGTTACAATTTCTTTACCCCTAACCCAACTAGTTACAACCCCTTTTGACAATGCACTAAAGTTTGTGTGGGCATAAAATTCTCTTACTAAGTTAGGGTATACTTTAGCACCACCGGATAATAACCGGACCCAACTTTGAGCGTTAAACCAATCATATACAAAAGGGCTTCCACCATCCGTGAAGGAATCAAAATCAATAGATTGGCCATAAGAAACTTCTCTATGTGCAAACTTCGACTTATAAATCTCTTCACAGGGAGGGTATTTGAATTTAGAAACAGACTTTGAATTCTTAAGAGGACTTTTGTGTTTATTGTTGGTATTGATTATTATTTGTTCAGTTCGGTGGACATTAGTTTTTGTTAGCTCTTGTTTTTCTACGACCCATTTCCATTGAAAAACTACAACAAAGATAAAAAATAAAAATAAATTAAAGGCAACCCCAATATAATGTTGGGTAAGAGTGGACATACAGAGTAATAGTTAATTGTATTTCACAAATCTCCGGTGATAATGAGGCAACGGTTCCTTGCTACTGATAGCCCATAGAAACATTTTCACACACAAACACAACAACAATCGCACAACCCCTACCCCCATTCCTTACAATTAGAAAATCATTGCCCCTAAATAGCTAAGTCAACACCCAATTCCCCAAAACCATAGTCCTTTAAATATATAGTGATCGGACATCAGCAAAAAGCATTTAGAGGAAAAATCAGTAAGAGTGCAAGACATGCATAGTTGCATACCACATCAAACTATCACAAACCAAAAACGAAATTACTTTAAAGTCAACCTATAATCTACAAAATCACTATAAAATCTACATATAATCATGTAATTGAGCAGAAATTAAATCGAAAGACGAAAAATTAAATTAACAAAATGAAAATTACCTCGAGCTTAAACGGAGCAACGAGCTAGTGAGGAGGGGGAGCCGAGGAGAAGCAACGAGAATTCTAAGATATCCTAAATTCTAAGTTATCAAAATGGTATGGATTATAAAACACAAAATGATTGTTAAGCTTAGCAGAGCTACAATTGGTACAAAGCAATGTGAACTCCAATCGACATCTGACACAGTGACACTTTCTAGTTACTACAGCAGAGAACCAAAGGTCCAAAGTAAGAGTAGAGGATAGAGTACGTTTCTCATCTTTAGTACAATGTACACTTCTCTGCAAATAAATATTTTGAAATTATCTCCTTTGCAGTTTGATAATGACCTTTTCTTCCTTGTTAACTTTTTATTGCATTCTTGGTATCTCATAGAGTTAGAGACTTAGAGTATAACCAACAAGAGCATCCCTGTCTATCTGAGATTTTGGGCTTTGGCCGGTGACTATCCTCTGAAACTATTTTCTAGCTAATCTGAAACATGACTGGGGCCTTGGTAGTTCCGGATAATGACATAGCTCTGATCAAATTCCTCATGAAAAGTACAGTAAATAATGTTAATGATTTTCATAAGCTTGCTGACATATCGTGTGCAATCTATTTTCCCTGGAGAGCCTTGACTGCATACCAAAAACGCATACCTTTTGTTAGTGTGGCAACAGGGGACCAAATACTTAGAACCGATGCAAGCTTAGAGCCTTAGATGTCAAAGCTCGCAAATCCTTGTACATAAGCTTTCATTTTATAGACTTATAATTCTCAAGCATATGCAGGTGTTTCACTTGCTTCATCTCTTCTCTGGTAGAAGATAGCAAACATGTGCGAAAAACCCAGCTGAATGTTTATTTTAAATATTTGCTTATATATTTACTTATATGCAAGTAAATTTCTCGGATCTTTATCTTAACCTGAGAATTCAAAATGGAAATTGACCATCATTTTGTTGGATGCTGAAATCTTTGATGTTTGCGAAACTATCATCTGGTGTCTGAAGTATTATTGAAAGAAGAAGTTGCAACTTTATGTCTATGTTGGTAATGCAGATTGATGCTTGTCATTTATGATTGCTTGAGTTAGGCATAAAGTATACTGTTATATATTTCAGGAGGGGCATAGGTTGGCATCTTCTGAAGGCAAGCGAGGAACTGATATCAAACATGAGTTCGACAAAAAATGTATACTTGCATTGTAGAATGATTGACTCAGCACCATTTAGCATGTATAAGAAGGCCGGATATGCTGTTGTTACGACAGACAACTTTTTAGTCCTACTCAAGCTGCAGAGACGGAAACATTTGATGTGTAAAGAACTTCCTACTTTGAGCAAGCCCTTGGAAACGGTCATTGCTAGGGATGAAGAAGTGGCCCCGTCTTTAATGGATGGGAGAGAATCAGAACCTCTGTTAGTTGATGAGGTAATCATAGTATCATACTCTTTTGCACTTGGGAATGGGACTCTCAGTAACGAACCCAATTATCCTATTGTTCTATCTTTTCTCTCTCAAATACACCACCACATCGGGACTTATTTGTGCGTGTGCATTTACTGAAGTCTGTGCAACTAACATGTTTTGAATTATGACTCGCAACTGAGCCTGGTAACCTTATAGTCAATTTCAGCTCTAAATTATTCTTCGTATGCTGAACTTTCTGATGAAACTTCACCCGCACTCTTAACACACGTGAATGACAAGAGAAATACAATATGATTCGGTCTTATGGAAGTTGCCTCTCTATTTTTCATTGTCATAAATTGGATAGCATGTAGATAGGATCGGGTTTATTCTTATTCCCATGCTTCCCCCCCTCCCCCCCCTAAGAAGGCTAAGAAGGATTGATCACTTATTTTTAATCCTTAGGTCAAGGATACATGTCTTCTTTGGCACCATGGTAGGTTGGTGCTCTTGAAACATTATTTATGGTCGTTTGCAAACAGGGCATTTTTTTGTTAGGTTGCTGTGTAACCGATTTGGATTTTTCCTTGTGGTCATGTAGATCTGTCATACTGGTTATAAAATCTTGTCGTTCTGCATCATCCCCCACAAATATTTGTTATGATTTTCAAAAAACGTGCCCTACTTTATTAAACTAACTCCTATTGCACTTCAGGTTTTGAAGAGCTCTCTTGATATGGATGCATGATATCCAGCTTTAGGTGAGTCAGAATGTTAAATTCAGTTACAGTATGTGCAAATTGTTTACATCCTTGCATAGTTGTATACCTTGTATATGTATGTATGAGTATATCGATATTACAGTATGTTCCCTTCCTACTTTCCTCAGACAAAAGTGCTCTGATATGAGCTGGGGTTATTTCTTAATTGGGTTTATTTGAGAAATGATGCTGGAGCTGTGCAAATCATTCCGTTTCACTAATAAACTCGTACATACATGTTCTATAAATACTAAAAGATAACATGTACCATACCCACACCAACAAACACGAAAAGTGACCCCCCTCCTCTTTGTGAGGGATACAAAATGAAATAAAACCTACAATTTCTCTCCTTTAAGGAACTACTGACCAAGGCAAGTTAAATCTTAGAAGCTTTGCCATGAAATGAATTGGTTGAATGAATGTTGGACCATTCCTATGATGGAAGATGATGGAAGCTTGTTGGTTCAGATCATTCGAAATGTATGTAGAGCCATACCCAAGCCTTTGGAATTCGTATGAAAAATCAGTTGGAGCTCCTTAACACACTCTGACATGGTTGGTCTCTCAGTACTATCAATCAGTACACAGCGTGATGCTAAATTTGCAAACATAGCTGTAGATTCCATCGTGTACGAGTTCCGTGGTAGCTCAGGATCTATAATTTTTCGCAGCTTCTTTCGGTCATTCAACATGTTTCTAGCCTGAAAGATTTTCAGATAATTATTCAGTTATACATATCCATTGGCTTTCGTATTGTGTTTTCCACTGTAATATACCTGTAACACGAGGTTTTGATCTGTTGGCCCCTGGTTTAGGTTGACCGCTTTGCGTCCTGTCAAAAGCTCAAGCAGCACTACTCCAAATGCATAAACATCACTTTGTAGGGTCAGTCTTCCTGTCTGTAACCAGTATACCATCACATTAGGATCTTTCTTATTACCTGATGCAACAAGTTTGTTGATAGACAATGAAGCATATGAAAGAGTGGATCCATCATTCCAATATTGAGCAAGTAGAACTCTTTCATGGACAGACCATACCTAAAACATATAATTTTGTTTAGACTAGAATATGGTAATTCATATGTTTTTTTTTTTTTTGGATATCAGCTGGAAAAATCTTCAGGGGTTTGTGTCTTGGTATCTGAGACCTAAGTTCAAAACAAGTTCCACATGTCTTTCAACTCATTATACCTTCTTGTGAACCCAATATATAAATGGCGAGGGAATGATTTATGACTGTCAAGTTTCCATCCACAACCCCTTTGTTTTGTTTGAGATTGTTCAGTTTGCTTGAGGTTATAAGTAGTAATTATCACTCCTAGTTCTGTTGAAGACATTCTGCTGTTAAGAGACTTAAAGTGGGCTCTGTCTCTGTGTTTATAACATGAGGATGCTATTTCTTTTAGGATTATCCAAGGTCAATGCAGCTGGATTGATCTGAATGATAGATATGTTTCTTTACCTTCTATGAAATCATCCCCTCGACCCCTCCCCAATAGTAAACGGAGAAAAAAGTAAGAAAGGAGAGATTGAGAGAGGAAAACTGAATGTAGAAAAGAAGACCGGAAAGTTCAGTTTTAGTCTTATATGTATGAAGCAGGAATAAATCAGATAAAACTTTTATTGGAAAAATTAAGCATACCGATGTATACTCTGGATCGAAGTAGCCAAAAGTGCCTAATACATTGGCAGTTGCATAGGTCTCCTGTCCTTCTGGCATCAACTTTGCAAGTCCAAAATCTGATATCTGTGTAACAGCCACTGGCTTCGTCAGTTACTTGCTCAACAAGTCAGCATACGAGAATAAAACATAGCTATATATGTGAGTTAGATTTCTTACCTTGGCATCAAAGTTGGTGCTTAAAAGAATGTTGGTTGATTTGAGATCTCTATGGATGATTGGAATCCCTACTGCTGAACTTGAATGGAGATAGGCAAGCCCCCTTGCTGCCCCTAGTGCCACTTTGAGCCTTGTTGACCAATCCATCTTTCTTTCACCTATTGTTAACAAAATGTTATTTATTGATTAATTTCAAGTGATTTAGAGATTTTTTATTTATTTTTTAAAATATGCCCCTTCCGAGCGAAGTGAGCTTACTGTTCAAGTGATCTTGTAGGTTGCCATTCTGCATGTATTCATACACAAGGAACCGGTGCTTTCCGTCGGCACAATAACCGATTAACGAAACGAGATTCGGATGGTCCAGCCTGCTCAAGATGTCAACTTCCACTCGAAATTCACGCTCACCTTCTGCTGCTTTAACAGGTGGCAACTGCATTTTCTTGATTGCTACAACCTGAGGAATCCACAGAGCAAGTGTCTTCTATCAGATTAATTTAAACTGGTAATACAGGTAAGCCGTTTCTTTCACTCAAGTAGTCAAGTTTCTGTTCAATGAATGAACCATATGAAAGGGTAAAAGATGAAATTCAGATTGAATCAGTCTTTGTAAAGACAAGAGTCCTACTATCCAAAGTCCAAACTCTAAACCATACCTCTCCTGATCGAAGGGTGCCCTTGTATACCCATCCGAAACCTCCCTTTCCTACAAAATTCTCGTTACTGAATGATTTTGTGGCTGCTTCCATCTCCTTGAGGGTGAAAACAGATGATCCTTGGTGTCTTTTTGCAGGTGGGTTCTGTTCCTGAAGTTGCCAATATTCTACAGGTTTGTAAATCCCTGAAAAAGTTTTACATATCATCATAAGTAAATTTCATGATTGACATTTATCATTACAATGATTAGAAAACCTCCTTTTGCCAGTTTCATCGAAACCTTAAAAAAGACACAATCGAAATCTTCAGCCTTACAGGATTCACCCTGGTCCTGAGATTTGCTCCTCCTCCGTTTGTTCCATGCCGAAACCAACCCAAAGGGCATTATGAAGTTAATCACGTGCTGGATAATAACGTTGATACACCGTACTAGAGGGATCGAAGCACTGTAGGGAGACAAACTAAACTTACACAAGTACTGTATGAGTTGAGGAATCCTTAAAGAGGAGTACATAGAGAGGAAGCGAAAACTTGATTTGAAGAATACTCCATTACACTAACCTTCTAACTACCTGAAGATTTAAGAGAGAGAAAATGAGATAGATAGTACTTTAAGGAAAAGAAAAAGCAAGGGTGTGAGACTCAGGGTCCTGTTTTTTGCTTGCTTGCTTTTGGGAGGAGAGTAGGGTTGGTTTGATAAGGAAATACGAGTAGTCTCTATTTCCTTTTTTGTTTATTATTATTTTTCATTTCTTTTCCTTCAATAGATTTTCTTGAAAGAGTGAAAAGATGGCCATGGCTGTTGAGATGGCCTTTTCATGCACAAATTAAAATTAATTTGTCTAAACATTATTTCTCCCCTTCATAATTTGTATAGATTTTGTGCCTTTTTAACTATTCCTTTTGGTTGCAATCATCAACTTTAAGTAAATTATTGAGCCCACGTTTGTTTTAGTGCTTTCCTGACTGTTGGAAAAGAACTATAAGTCTATAAATATCTGCTCTTAGGCCCTATTTTGTTCGCCTTGGAACAAAACAGAGTAATACTCTGTTAAAAAACAACCCCAAAGGAGAAAAAAAAGGAAATCAGTAAAAATAAGTTCCAATCAGTAAAGTTGTCCAGTTTCAATCAGTACATTTCAGTTTTAGTTAGGTAAAGTAATTTCAGTTCAGGGAAATTAAGGTAAAATGAATAGAGCCTTAGAATCAATCGGCCTCAAAGTTATTGACATTGAACTGGAAGTGTAATGTAGGGGAAAATGAGTCGTATAATAGACATTTGGTTATGTCTTTGCTATGGAAAGACAAACAGTTCATAAAATCATTAAAACGCAGTTTCAAGAACTGGGATGTTTTGGAACGATGACTCACAATCTCACATAATAACTATACATAAGCTGCTTTTCTTATTTTTCCTCCCTCCCCAGTCCCCTCAATCCCGATCCCCGTAGAAGCTCATTTAGAAGAAGCGTAAGTTATCTTCCGTGTGTTTAGATGGGGTAGGGAAGTAAGGGGAGAAAGAGCGAGAGATTGACAGTACAAGTAAATCACATTCCAATGATTAGATCAAACACAAAATAGTATACAACTCAGGCAATTCTCACACAAAATGCGAATTCATAGGCATGAATGTAGTATATTGATCCAGCGGGTAGATCATCAATGAAACATGACCTTCTTAAATTTAGTTATCAGGTGTTATAGGCAACGAGACGTAAAACGGGATAGAATATCTGTAATGAGATCTAGCGACCAATTTCAATGCTGTTCGTAAGCAAAGAAGGGCCACTAGAGCTATCTGACGGCATCATCACGGGCACCTGATAGATCGGAACAGGCATCTGAGGTGGAAGACTAGGCATAGTAGTCTCAAAGTTGAGTAGTTGAATTGCTTGCTTTATAGACGGCCTATGACTGTAATCAGGATAAGCACACCACAAACCAAGGATCATCAAACACTCAACCTGTTTAACATCGAATTCCATTTCATGAAGCTTTGGGTCAGTAGCTAAATGCAGTTCAGCATTGCCATAAAGATCCCACACCCATTGTATTAATCCCTTTCCTTTATGACTTCCTGCCTCCACCAGATCAGTTGACCTCCTTCCCGTAGCAATCTCCAATGCAACCACACCGAAACTGTATACATCTGATTCTTTGCTCGCCTTTCCTGTACTTAAATACTCGGGGGCCATGTACCCAAATGTTCCAGCTAAAGTTATCGTCTGGGCACTAAGTCCATGCTGCATAAGCCTAGCTAAACCAAAGTCCCCTAGTTTGACATTGAAATTAGAATCCAGCATTATATTGCTAGACTTTATGTCGCGATGCACCACACATTGCTCCCATTCCTCGTGCAGGTAAAACAAGCCGGATGCTAACCCAAGCGCTATATTGTACCGTGCAGGCCAAGATAGAGGAGTCTTGTTGCCAAACAGGTGACCATCTAAGCTACATTTGGCATATACTCATACACAAGAAGAAATTCACCTTTATCATGGCACCAACCTATAAGCTGCACTAGGTTCCTATGCCTTAGCCTACTAATAACCTTAACTTCTGTACTATACTCTTTTTTCCCTTGTGTACCTCCCCTTGAGAACTTCTTCACCGCGATTGGCATGTCCAAGTCCACCAGATAGCCCTTGTAAACTCCCCCAAATCCTCCTTCGCCCAACTTGCGTTCACTTGAGAAACTGTGTGTGGCTGACTCGAGCTCAGAATACGAAAACCTTTTCGGACCAGCTCCTCTCTCAAGTTCCTCGTTGAATGAGGTATCCTCTACGTTTTCCAATTCAGGCTTCTTCCTTTTTACACATAGAAAGTATAACACTAATATTATCCCTCCCAAAATAAATACAAAAACACCCAAAGATACAAGAATCAAACCCAACTTATTCAGTTTGAGTTTTATTTGTAAATCATTATCACTACCATCTTTCCCCAAGGCCTTGTCCTCCTCAGTTAAGTTCATGCTAGAATAAAACTCCCATGACTCGAGAATGTGTCGCTCTGCAAACTGCCCCGTTGCAGCTGAAAAACCAATGTTAACCCGTTCAGGAATGACTTCCTTTAGATCAATGGGGTAAGAGAGCCTTACATTGTTGTTACTGTCGTTTGTGTACGACAGTAACACGGTCAAATTCTTTGTAGTCGCGTTATAATTGATCCAAACATGAGCAGGATGTCCACTATGTAAACTAGTATTCCAACGCGCACTCACAGCTGATTCAACCGAGTTTATGTTGATACCAACATGCTCATAATCTGGATCCCATTCAGGATTTGCAAACGAGTCGAACTCGACTACGATCATTTTGTTACTTGAAGAGTGGGATGTCGTAGTGTTAAACAACCCAAGAAAGCCGCCTGCTGAATTCGGCGGGATTTCAAAACCAGCAGGAGCAATGAAAAATGTGAACCCATGGCCATAATTACCCAACGGCTGCTCTAAAGTGTCAATCACAAAGGTGAAATTGGTAGAAAAGTCTGAAACATTTCCAGATTTTTTCCCCCAAAGACGCACTTTTTCATGATACGTAATTAGCCCAACCCGGGTTATGTAGTTAACTTTGTTAAACTCCACTTTCCCTACGGAGTATACTGCATCTCCCTGGTAATGTATGTCTGATGCATTCGGCTCGAACCGAGGTATTTTGAAGGAAATCGAGTTAGTGGTAGGAAGAAGAGAAAGAGAAAGGGAAATGATCAGGGCAAAGATAAGTAAAGAGAAGTATTTAGAGATAACTGAAAATGCACCCATTTTTGTTCTGTAATGAACAAGCCAAGAGTTGGATACTAAGAATTGAAGAGGAAACTAACGTACGAATAATTCTAGGATAATGCTCCCTACAAACGTTTGAACTAATACGAAGTATATTTAAATAGTTCTAAGAAACTGTAATCACGTAGCTAGGTGCTTTCTTTTCACCTTAAAGAAAAAATTAAAAAATTAAAAAATTAAATTGCAATTAGGTTTTATCAGGTTTATAGGTTCCAATCAGGTCTTATTAGATTGATCAAGTCCAATAGGTTAAATTAAGTTAAGATAAATTCATACTCGTGTCAATGTTAAGCGGAAGAGAACGCACCCGTATTATAGTTTGTTATATTAAAGGGAGTATTTGTTTTTTGAAGTGAATATAATCAATACGTAGTATTCCCTCCGTCCCGGAATACTTGCATCACTTTCCTTATAAAGCCGTTCCGAATTACTTGCACCGTTTCTATAAATAGTAAACTTTTATTAATATTATATCAACTACCCTTTCGCATGTCATTTTGCGGTTCCATGCACCCTCCCCCTACCCCCTTATCACCTTTAAAAAGTTGACACAAAATACCCCACTATCAACTACTCCCTCTATTTCTTTTTGCTGTATCCGTTTCCATTTTAAGCGTTTCTTTTTGTTGTATCCGTTTCTATTTTTGAACATACATTTTATCCTAAAATACCCTTATATTTCTATCTAATTACCAAAATACCTAAAGATTCTACCCATATTCCTACCTAAATTTTCCCACCCCTATTATTTAATTCTTTTCCCTTCCCCATATACTCACTCTCTCACCTCCTTTATCACCCATCATTATCACTCCTCTCTCTTACCTTATTTCTTTATTATTTTTTTTATTTTTTTTTATTATAATCTATTACATACAATCATTTTTCTTACACTCAATCATTACACTTATACCAATACAAACCAAGATTCCAATTTTTTTAAAAACTCCCCACTTTCTGAAATGGATACATCAAAAAGAAATGGAGGGAGTACCATCTAATTGAATAATAAGTCAATTATTTTGTGTTATACTCTGTGTCGGTCAAATCGATTCAAATATTCCGGGACGGAGGGAGTATATGATAATGTCAATGTAACAAAATAAAATAAAATATATTGCCTTTCGATTCATGTATGCCTTCAACAATGTATAACGTGATGAACAGCTAACCTTGGTTTTAGATATTTTATACTACCGTTTATTTAATTTGTTGGTTGCACTAAGCTAGGTCGTTTGACAACAAAGGCAAGTGATCAGGTAAAACTACATTATCCTCTTGATTAAGTCAACATGGGTCTTGTATTCTTGTTGTCTCCTTAAAGTCAACTAGCAAGATTTAGACTGATTCAAACCCACATATTTGGCGTTCATTATCAAAGAGGTCTTGGTCTAACAACGACTCGGTATGACTAAAGGTCTGTGTTCGATAGATCATATGATCAAATATTCTCTTTTCCATTTATAATTGTATTGCCTTTGTGGCTCATTCACACCCAAAATATTTTGTGTTTGGTACATTATTATTATCGAGGCTTTAAGTATGACGGCTGCATAAGTTAGAGGGAGGTTTCCCCAGAATCCCAACCCTTAAACGTTAGTTGTTTTGATCAATTATTGGACTTGGTGTAATTGTAGCTATTGGAAATTTGGAATGGGTTATGTTGGTATATACAATCGTACCCTATCATTGTTCACACATTGCGCAAGAAAAGATAAGCAAGCTCGGTCTCAATTGAGAGATTGATTTGAGTGTGCGGTTGAGTGTGATGGGCGATTAGAGAGTTGAGTAATGAGTATCTTTAGAGTTATTTAATTAACTTACTTTAGAGTTAATCAATTGACTTACTTTCGAAAGTGATGCAATGATGGTTATTTGCAGGGTTAACGGCTGTTATAGCCCTCTATATAGACACCGACTCACCGATACGTGAAGGTCCCTGATCAGACCCTTATAAAATTGTAAGTAGTATTGTAACCCCGTAATATATTACATGTTGTGGGGTGATGACCCCGACAAGGGTGTAACAAGGGACACACTATCAGGCCGACCGTTATTTAAAATTAGACTTTGAGTTATTTTTTTTGGTTACAATAATAATTTAAGATGAGCAAATATGTAGTTTTGTTTCTTTCATTCTTTTGTAAATCATGTTAACTAATTGTTCATACAAAATACCAATGCTGTCTTGGCTTATTGATTAATTTTAAAGGTCTATCAGTTCATAGATTAGACTTTCCCTCCTCATTTATAATTTGTATTTTCATCATTGTGGTTTATTTGCACCATAAAAAAAAAATCGAATTTTTCACCAAATGCCCCTGAGGTTTACTTTAATGCACCAAATACCCCTAAACTTTCCAAAATGCACCAAACACCCCTGACGTATGCAATAATATCATTAAATGCCCTTTTGTCTGACGGACGTTAATCCTCCGTTACCATGTTTTTACCTTGTTGCCCTTACTTGTCCTTTCTGGCGCCATATCAAAAAAGAAAAAAAAAAAAAAATAAAAAAAAATTCAAAACCTAACTTCCCAACTTCTTCCTCGACATTTCTCTCTGTTCTCTTACACCATTAGAGAGCACTTGAGTACCAAACCAAAGAGAGAGAAAGATCGAAATTCGCTGGGATTTGTGTAAAACAACTCGCAATAGTTAGTCGAAGTAAATCCCCACGAAAAGATCGACAATTTGGTCCAAAAATCTGCAGTTTTCGCGAGTCCTACAAAAGTGGGTGCAAGGAGAGCAAAGGACTGGAATTTGTGGCTTCAACTTCATCAAAATTGTGTCAAGGTTAGTTCACTCAATTCGTTTCTTGTTCTTGGTGCTATTTTTTGCGAATTTTGCTTTGATTAGGGTTAGGGTTTTGCTAAAATCGTGATTTTTCCATGAGATGGGTTAACTTGAATTTTGGGGTGTTAATGGTAAAACATAGTGTCTGGTTGTGCTTTGTTGTTTTGCCTAATGATTTAGTTCATTAATTTGAATTTTTGTGTTGTGTTTATTGTTTGTATAGGATGGTCGCAATTTGGTTGTTATGTCATTATAATGATCGGAATTTTGATGTGAGGGTACAAGATACTGATGAAACGAACTACATGGATTTGGTTGATGACTTGTTTGATGATTCTATTAAGCAAGATGTTCTGATTCCCGATTTATTTAGATTGTTTTATGTTAATCCTAGTACGAATAAAAGAGTAGAATTGTTGAATGATGTTGGTTTGATGGGCATGTGGGGTTTATTTAAGCGCACAGATACTGTGGAAATATGGATAGAGAAGGCAAATGAGAAGGAAACTTCAATCCAATTTAGGACTGCAGTTAAGAAAAGGAAGGATAGGAAGGAAAGGAAGGCTGCAGAACTTAGAAGGAAAGCTGAGGAGTTTGAGAGGGAGAGGGAAGAGGAAAGGAGAAGGTTAGAAAGGGAGGCTGAGATTCAAAGGGATTTGGAGGAGCAATTGGCAAACACAGTGGCAATTGAGGTGCCTGTGTATGATGTTGAGGATTTAAGCGTAGAGTACGTACGTGTTTACAGCTCACAACATGCTGACTGCCTTTCCCCGGGAGGTTCCCAACCACCAAATACACAAAAAGAGCCTTCACCACCACCAAGAGAGCCCTCACCACCACCAAATGTTCCATCACCACCAAGAGAGCCCTCACCACCACCAAATGTTCCATCACCACCAACCTCACCACAGACACAACCACAGCAACAACAACAACAGACAGAACATCAGCAACAACAACAAACAGAACATCAACAACAACAACAAACAGAACAACAGCAACACCAACCCACAGAAAAGCAGCAACAACATCAAACAGAACACCAGCCAGATCAGACACCCCCTCCTAACAGGGCTGAGTTAAACAAAGGGAGGGGTTTCAGAATTTCCAGAAGTCATGCTAAGAAGACGGGTGAGTTTGTTCCTAAGAAGAGGGGGGGAAGGCCTGCTGGTTCAAGGGTGAGGAAACCCACTGCATACAATGTGGAGGAAGAGGAGCAATGGGATGATGAGAGTGATGATGAAAATTTTGAGGAGAGTGAGAGTGATAGTGAACCTGGTTTCAACTCCGACGATTTCATTGACGAAGAAATTGAAGAAGATGAAGAACAAGATGTTCTTAAGGAGGTAATTTCTGAGAGAAGTTTTGAGGATCATTTAGATGGGAGTAATAAGCTGGATAATTTGTATGCAAATGGGAAAGTTGTGGGAAGCATGCCATGGGGGACTATCAAGTTGCAACCATGGATGATATTCCAAAGCAAGACACACTTCATGGATGTCTTCAGAGACTTCTGTATTCAAGAGGGATTTGCTGTGAGTGTTGAAAAGGCTGATACAACCAGATTCACTGCAATGTGTCTGGTTGAGTCATGCAATTGGAGGATCCATGCCTGTGTGTTGTTGGATGGGGTCAGTTGGGCCATTAAAACTCTTGTCAGTGAGCACAAGTCTTGTGGGAGACTTGAGGAGAATCCCATGGTGACATCTCAGTGGCTATGTACCAAACTACTTCCTGACATTGAAGCAAATCCAGAAATCCCAATTAAGACACTTCAAAGAAAGGCATTGGGGATTTATAGGGTACAAGTGAAACAGAGGTTGATGTACAAGGTGAGAAGCCTCGGGAGGCAGCAAATTTATGGAGGTTTTGATGAGTCATATGCCCTTTTACCATCCTATGCTGAAATGATCAAATCTACCAATCCTGGGAGTTATGCCTTGGTCACTTGGACTGCAGATTCTGGTAACGTGACACCCCGTTTCAAGGCTTGCTTTTTCTCCTTTGCTGCACAAGTTAGGGGTTTCTTAAGAGGTTGTAGGCCTATCATAGGCATTGATGGTGCACATTTGAGTGGATACTATAAGGGAATTCTCCTCACTGCAGTTGCTATCGATGGGAATAATGAGATTTTTCCATTAGCCTATAGCATTGTGAGTACGGAGAGTATGGACACATGGTCCTATTTTTTCAGAAGTTTGAAGGCTTTGTTTGTTCAACATGGGTGCCAGAGGGATGACTGGACTTTTATTAGTGACAAAATGAGGGTAATTACTCCTCCCTTTCTTGGTTTTTATTATTTGTAGTATTGTTTATATTTTTTTCAGTTTTCTGGTTCACTTCCCTAGTTATTGAAACTTGGAATTGTGTTATGCAGGGAGTAGAATCTGCTTTGTATGATGTTTTCCCCAAAGCAGTCAGGAGGGTCTGTGCTCAGCATCTGTATACCAACTGCAGACAAGCTGGATACAGTGGCACAACCTTCCATGACTTGTTCTGGGTTGCTGCTGATGCATACAATCCATATGTCTTCAACAAAGCCATGGAAAAGATTGGCAAACTCATCCCAGAAGCAGTGGGATATCTTGACAAAGTGCCTGAACAGTGGTCCAGACACAAGTTTGATGTTGGGGTCACTTGTGATCACAACACCACCAAACTTTGTGGAATCCTTCAACGCGTGTACCAAACCCTTTAGGGATCTTCCTGTTTTGTCACTTCTTGAAGGTAATCCTTTACATTTTATCCTATTTTTGTGTCATTGGAACTTATTTATTTAGGTTTGTATTCAAGTGTCCGAGTCGGGTTTGTGTTCAAGTGTCCGAGTCGGGTATGTGTTCAAGTTTCCGAGTCGGGTATTTATTTTGCATTAAAATGTGTGATGCCAATTATTGTATTCTGTTATGTTAGAAATAAGGTCTTGGTGCATGACGAAGATCGGGGCCAGATTTGATAAAGCTGTTGACATTGGACCCGATCAATTGACGCCATATGCTACTAAGGAGCTTGAAGAGAGGAGTGCTGACTCGAGGTTCTGTTATGCAACTAATGCTGGGGGGGGTGAATTTGAGGTTTTAGATGGTCATGTGAAGTTCCCTATGTAACACCCCCGATTTACTAACTAGAAATAAATAAGAAATAATATAGACTTTATAAAAATATTGCGGAAGCTTATAACTAGATCGGAGGTATCACCGCCACACTTGTTCACATTGTCAAGTGCTAAGGCTGACAATACTCAAACTATTACAACTCGATTACTAGGTGGTCTATTTAAACTAAAAGTGTAAAACTGTCATAAAAGACTAAACAATAACACTTGAGCTCCTTCATCTTGAACTGCGATCTTTCACGATCAGTCTGCTCCAATTAATCCTGACTGCTCACCATAGAGGACAAATTCCAAAAGGATCGTCGCAGGGCCACCATAAGAAAAAGACATGGCCACAAACACACATAACAAATAAGCACACACGTCAGCAAAAAGCTGAGTAATCACCTGTAATATACAAAAACATACTAATGTAGAATATATAATAAAGCTCATATAAATAATGTAGTATGAAATTACATTCAAATACGATCCCAAAGATAAAACTAACTCCATACTCTATGGAAACTATAAATATTCTCCTATGAACCTCAAATATGTCAATATGATCTTTTCCTCTACTAAACGTACTCAAACCAATAGGTGCCATATTTGCTCTTTGTTCTATACCTAGCCTTGGACATGGGTAATTTGAATAATAAACCAACAAGTATAAAAACTTGAAACTCTCAATAGCTACTAGAAAGACTCTCTGAGTCAAGGCCACTTTTGGACCAAATCCCACTTTGGGGATAATAAGAAAATAATAAAGATTGTATCTTGCTCCTCTACTAATGGTTATCATCTCCTTACCAACATGCCAAGAACTAAGGTCTATCACATTGAGCCTCAAACCAATAATACAACAATTATATTCTCAACCTTTCTCATAACCTGATCAATATCACCGATATCCATTATGGATTAATAAGCTATGCATCTCGATTTTGGCACAATATCACAAGATAATATTATGACATAATTTGTTCCATAATATACTTTAGCTCTTTGAGGACAATAAAACTAATTCTCGAATATAAACTAATTCTCGATCAATCTCACAATTAAACCTATATCCTTTACATGATAATCTCTGAAACAATATCATTAATAAATACATTCTACTCGTAACTCCTATGCTCAAGGCTAATTCTATAATTACCAATAACTAGCACAATAAGAAACACTTAAACTATACGATACATTAAAAATATAAAGCATACTGATTTATATAAAGTACTAGTATTATCATAAGAATCAAGTACACAAACGCCAGTTAAGAGATTATAAATCTAACGGTATCTTATAATAGAAATACATATAATTAACAATAACATACAACTCTAAGAGACTTAGTGTGTGTGATTACAACTAATAATATACACGAACTATTAGAAGGGACTAAGCGTGATTACCTTTCGAGAACAAAATATCCATCACAAAAACGGATCTGCGTCGAACCGAAAGAATTGTCCTATGAATGAGTCTGAACATAAATTACTTGATATCAAAATAGAACAAGGTGTGGTGGAAATAAGTGGTAGACTTTTGGGTGATTGTAATCTCACGCATGAGATTGAATTTGATGACGGCGACGCAGGAAAAAGATGGAACTAGCATATTTCTTTTTAAAGATCACTTTGCTGCATTCAAAATCACGAGAGGGCACGGGTCTAATATAATTAGGGTAAGGGATATTGCAAACGGCAGAACGATGAGAGTTTTTATAGAAACTAATATTAGGTTTAACGGAAGTACAAATATATAGTACTCATAATAAGAGTCCTACTAAATTTAAAATAGCGTTTTGAATTTTCTGAAAATATTAAAAGAGACTAACTAAAAACGGATATAATTATAGTTTGACTATAAAATATATTTTACAAAATTATAAAATATTGGGGTATTACACCCTATTAGGCTTGCTGCTAGAGTTTGTGGTTGTGGGAAATGGCAAGGGTGTGGTATACCTTGCAAGCATGCTATTAGGGTAATATACCATCAAAGACTCAATCCTACAGATTTTGTTTCTCCTTACTTCAAAGGGGCAGCCTATAAGCTCACATACTCAGAGCATATTCACCCCATGCCTGACTCAACACAGTGGCCTACATTTGAGCTACCTAGGATTCTTCCCCCACTAATGAGAAGGGCAGCTGGCAGACCAGCCAAGCAGAGAAGAAGAGGTGCTCATGAGAAGAAGAGGGGGAAAAGAAACACCACTGTCAAGTGTGGGAAATGCAAGCAAATTGGGCATAACTCAAGAACCTGTAAAGGAGGTTCCACTGCAAAACAGAGGAAAGAATCTGCTGCAGCTGCTGCTGGTTCTGCTGGTGCATCAACATCTGGTGCTAGGAAGAGGAAGGCTCCAACATCTAATGCATCGAGCAGCAAGAAGTCCAAAGCTGCATAACTAGAAGTAAGCTTAGGATTCAGTTTAGTATTTCTGTTTTAAAGCTTAGGTTTATTTTGAAAAACAACTTAGGTTGTGGCACATTTTGGCATTTTTTTGTAAAGCTACCCACAACTTGATGTTCGGTTTATTTTGGAAACAAACTATTTCAGTTACGAGTTCAAAGACTTGCATATTATTGATAAATGAAATTCATGTGCTCGTGTCATTACAACCATCATTGTTTGTCTTGATTACTTCTTTACTACAAACATTAGACACAAAAACATTACAATTCCTATTTTAATTGCTGCAGCTTGGAATTTTTTGAGCTCTTTCACTCTTTTCTTCAGTTTCTTCAGTTCGTCACTTATATTGTCGTTGTCTTCCGATGTTCCCTCATACTCTATATTGCTCTGTTGCTGTTGGTGTTGTTGATTTTGGTGTAGAACACTTCCTTTGCACCACATAAAATGGTTACAAGGATCACACTTGTAATATAGCCTCTGTGGATTTTTGGATGTCTCGGAGCTTTTTATTGCACATTTTTTGGAACAAATAGGACAACATTTGTTTGGAACAAGTATGTATGAAAACAGATTGGATGATGATGTATTGGAACAAGAACTCATGCTGTGTTGTTGTTCTTGCTGCTCTGTTGTTGCTGCTTCTGTTGTTGATGCTTCTGTTGTTGATGCTTCTGTTGTTGCTGCTTCTGTTGTTTGTTATTGTTGTTGTTGTGTTGTGTTGTTCTTGCTGCTGGTGTTGTCTATTCTTGTTGTTGCTGTGTTGTTCTTGCTGCTGGTGTTGTGCTGTGTTGAAGTCCTTGCTGCTGCTGCTATTGGTGTTTGTTCTTGTTGCTCTGCTGTCTTGTTATTCTTGTTGTTGCTGCTGCTGCTGTTGTTGTTTGTTCTTGCTGTTGCTGCTGCTGGTGTTGCAGGGTTCTGCTTGTTGTTGGTGCTCCTGTTGCAGTGTTCTGGTTGTGCAGGTGGGGGTTTGGGGTGGACTGTTTGTTCAGTTGGGGGGGATTGGGGTTTAGGGCAGTGTGGTGTTGTTGTTGGGTATGGTATATATAAGGGAAATTAGTGTATGGGTGACTGCAACGGCTATATTATTCAAATTCAACGGCTAGTTTTTGGAAAAAAAATTACCAAACCTCAGGGGTATTTGGTGCTTTTTACCAAACTCAGGGGTATTCGGTGCATTATGTTTTAACGAACTAACTGCCTAACGGAGGGTTAACGTCCGTCAGACAAAAGGGCATTTAATGATATTATTGCATACGTCAGGGGTGTTTGGTGCATTTTGGAAAGTTTAGGGGTATTTGGTGCATTAAAGTAAACCTCAGGGGCATTTGGTGAAAAATCCGAAAAAAAATTGTTCATAAGAAAGTCGAAACAAATAGGATGAAGGCCACAAGACCACCAACAATGTTATTGATGAGGCACTAGTATTCTAGTAGAGTAGTCGTAGTACTACTGTACTAGAGTAGATGAAAAGCCTTGTTTAAAATTTGGTTAGATATCCTTATCGTAGTTGGAGCAAATACATACCATCCTTTTCAATGTCACCATATATGCATTAGTATTGAATACGTAATATTTTTTAAGCAATTGGGATAATTATATCGGGAAAATGATATTTTGTGAACAGCTACCTATATATTAATAATAGAGTTATGAAAATGTAATAGCGTAAATCATGTGAGGGCGTGTTCGGCGGTAGCTTTTGAGGTAGCGGGTAGGGTTTTGACCGAGTCAAGACGCTACTTGTAAAATTTGTAAGTGTTTGGCGAGGTAGCGATTTAGGTAGCGGTTAGCGGTAGAGGTAGCGGTTAGCGGTAGAGGTAGCGGTTGAGTAGCTTTTATCAAACGTTAAAATTAGTAGCGTTTAAGGTAGCGGGTAGCGTTTGACAAATTTATAATAAAGTTTTAAATAATATTTCACCTTTTATTTTATTTTATAATATCAACCGCTACTTTTACCGAACACTCATATCAGTTACCCGCTACCTTTGACAGCTAACCGTTACCCGCTACCTTTGACAGCTAACCGTTACCCGCTACCTTTGACAACTAACCGTTACCCGCTACTATTGACCGCTACCCGCTACTCCAACCGTTACCCGCTACTGAACCGCTACCCGCTACCCGCTACCGTTACTTTTGCCGAACAGGGCCTTAGTATGAGGGATTGTGAATGTATGAATATAACTAATTTTCGACTAACAATTCAAATTTGTACACATAACTTTAATATCTTGTAATATTCTTTGGAGGAAAAGTATAAAATTATTTGGAAGGAGGCAACACTAACAATCAGATTTGGCCAATTGCATGAGTTAACTCAAATCGTTACACAAGTATGAACTCTAGTTATTTTGTTAGGTAGGTGTAGATTTATATTTTGAGGGGTCGTTAGGTAAGCGTACTGGTAGATGATAACATAATAAAAGTTTGTTGTAAATTGTTGATATGAAATTTACCAATTGTTGATGTTAGAATAAGTTTGTTGTAAACGTTTGAGATGAAGTTACCAATTGTTGATGTTGGCAAAATATAACTCTTGAGACAGACATTTCCCAATCGTTAAAATTACGAGTTACACATTAGTAATCAAGGATTATATTTTGCCAAATTTCTTTTTTATGCATCATTAATTTCGTTAACTTCTTGTATGAGTATATTTATTTCAAAAGCTTTTGTGTAAGACCGTCTAACGGTTAGGCCACTTTTTTGGTACTAACTAAACTAGTGTAAAACATAACTAAAAGTAATAAAATCATAACTAATTGAATAACAAAATAGTTAAGGTATAAAGAAAAATAGTTAAATTTATGAGTTGAATAGTTATTATTTTTGGACAAACTCATTATTAACTAAAACTCATAAAATTTTAACTACTTGATCTCATTTCTTAACTAATGAGTTTCATTGTTTAACTAATTGGTTCAATGCTTAACTAATTGGTTTCGTTGCTTAACTAATTGGTTTCAGTGATTAACTAATTAGTTAAAGTGCATAAAAGTGGTCTAGCCATTAGACCGTCTTTCCTAAAAATTTGGATATTTCTTTTCCTATCAATCAAACAAGTACTACGAAGTACTCCCTCCGTTCCTAAATAAGTGTCACATTTCCACTTTTGGCGTTCCCTTATAAGTGTCACATTTCTATTTTTGAACAAGTGCTTTTCCCACTTTTCCATACACTTTTCACATTTTTTTCATACACTTTTCCCACTTTTCTGTAAATCATAATTATTTTTACTTACACACTCTGCACTTTTCCACTTTTCAATCCTCACATACACTTTTATTTGTACTTTATTCAATTAAACAATTATCTACTTTATCCTTTTCCCAAAAAAAAGCATTCCCAATTATTAACTCTTACCCACTTTACAATTTTATTAATTACCGTGTCCGATCCCAAATATGACACTTATTTAGGAACGGAGGAAGTATTTTGTTTTGTTTTTTTTGGGAAGGGTAAAATATAAATTAGAATATTAGATAGACAGGTGAATTGGACTTCCGCATCACAAATATGAATAGAAAACCATAGCCCATAACGTTGGGTCGGTCATATAGCAAACACTATGGGCTTTCCCAAATTTTGTAGGTGTAGTCATAAATGAGAAGCCTTCATCTAGCGGCTAGCGCCTTTTGCCGCCCACCATTATGGTTTTGTACACCAGCTAACCATTTAGTCATTTACTACCGCACCAAGAAATTCAGGTTCTAAATGGGTCCTACAATCTAGCCCATATTTACTTTAACCCATCTGTTTAAATGGGTTGTTTTATACTTTTAATTATTGTTCATTGCCCATCTCCCACTTCCTTCAAGTGGAGTACCCGATTGCATGGAACCACATACCCGATTTGATCCGAACTTTAACCGAATGAGAAAGTATGTGTTTAACATTGGTGGATTATTTACACTCGGTAATTATTATGTAAAGACTATATTATACAAGAATATGACCTGTTTCAATATAAATCAACTCGACATGACTCGGTTAATTACCACCTCTAGTAAAAAAATTAATTGACGACAGAAAAACAAATAAAGGCGTAATGATCTTAGTGTTTGAGTACCACCGGCACCATCACATGTGAAGGCTAATAAGTATTGGTGTACTTTGGTAGGTACTTAGCTAAATGAAGCACAATTTCATTAATTTCACCACCCAATTCTTAACATCTTCATAGTACACCCTTAATCTTGGGCCAACACCAAATTAAATAACCAAAATCATAAAGGAGGGCCAATATTTATTAGTAAATTTGAATGTTATAAGACAGTTGAGCTAATATCTAGCCTCTAAATTTAAAGCCACTGACAAAAATCTTGCCTATATAAACTCACATTATATGATATTAGCATTATATCATTTCATAGCATATCTTTAGAGAGTATATAATAATGGCTTCTATTGGAAACCTTGAGGTAGATGTGGAAGTGAAGAGCAACCCAGAGAAGTTCTGGAACGGTATTAGGGATTCCGACAAGATATTTCCGACGGCTTTCCCTGAGCTTTACAAGAGCATTGAGATCCTTGAAGGTGATGGTAAAGCTGTCGGATCGGTTCGCCTCGTTAAATTTGCTGAAGGTACTCTAAACTTATCTTATTACACGTACGTACAATGTAGTTGTTTATTTTCTACTCAGAACATTATTCGCAACTAAACTAGTTGACATCCGTCATTTTTAAATTTACAGGACTCCCCATGGTTAGCATGTGCAAGGAGAAGGTGGAAGTGGTTGATGAGGAGAAAAAGACAGTAGGATACTCGATTGTTGAAGGTGATGTGCTTAGTTTCTACAAGAGTTTCAAGGCACAACTAGTGGTTGAACCAAAGGAGGAAGGAAGTTTGGTGAAATGGACATGTGAGTTTGAGAAGTCCAAAGATGATGCTCCTGATCCTGAAATCATTTTCAAGGCTTTTGCTGTCAAAACTTTCCAAGACCTTGATGCTTATCTCATTAAGGCTAATTAATTAACTAATTCGATCTCTCAGTTACTATATGCATGCATATGACAGCATATACTCCGTATTACATACAGTATGGTATTGCTGAATAAAAATCTAGAATTGTGCCACGCTACACGTAAGTTAATTTCGAGTTGATTATGTTAATTGATCTGATTAATTAACGAGATTTTAAAGTTGTGCAACTGTTTTTGTATTAGTGGTATATAGCGGTACATGATATTCTATGCGCTAATTAGGAAAAACAAACAAGAAATGAACCAACAACCCAAGCATTGAATTAACTACAAGAATAAAATAATCTGATATAATGCAACAATATTCAGTAATCAGTAGTTCATTACCCCAGTAAAAAATTGTAATCACACCAGTAGTATGATCTGTTAAATGTTAATAACAAAACATAATCAAGAAGCGAAAAATCATTAAGAGACTTGATCACAGTACATAGGAGTACAGGACGACCAATCATAGGATACTGGATAATAACATTGTGGAGGGAAATTATCAGCAAATCCTGACCCTTGATTACAGTAGCCGAAACTAGCCAATCCCGACCCTTGATTAAAGTAGCTATGACCCGTCATTGGAGATGATTGTACATGATAATTATTACCAAATCCCGACCCTTGATCACCACAGTAGATAGAACTATCCATCACAGGAAGACATTGCAGAGGATTATTATCAGCAAATCCTGGCCCTTGATCACCACAGTCGATAGAACGATCCATCACAGGAAGGCATTCCGGAGGATTAATATCAGAAAATCCTGGCCCTTGATCACCACAGTTAATAGATTCATCCATCACAGGAAGGCGTTGCAGAGGATAATTGTCAGAAAATCCTGACCCTTGATCATCATAGTAGCTAGGAGTAGGATCCATCAGATCTACTAGATCATAGACCCCGCCATAATCAGCTTCAATTGGCGCCACTTGATCACTCAAAACCCCATCAAAATCAAAATCAGACGGCTGAAATTCATGATTATTATTGCTAACACCCTTGATTGCAGCAATTTTGTGATTCACAGAATCAATCTTATGATCCAATTTACCAAGCAATTCAATAAGTTGATCATAATTGAATTCAGAAAGATTTGTATTTTTGCACCTTATATTATACAAATCCTGGCCCGACCTAATTAACCCCTTTCCCTTAACATCTTCTTCTAACACGTCAATTAAGTTACATGACCTCTTCTTATTGTTCTTAGCCGCATCTTTTTTAGGGCAGGCCAAGTAACGATTAATTATTTCACGGGCCAACTCCGGGTTTGTTGATGAATCCTCCAACTTAATGCAATCAGGCTTGTAGGAAAACACTTCGGGTTGCACTGATTCCGTGTTATCTTTGTCGTACGGAAAGATGACTACACAAACTGGGATATCACATAGAATTGATAACTCGCGAGCTTTCTTAATCACAGTTCCTTTCTTCTGATGATAACACAAATTTCTCTTCCTTCGATTCTCTATGAAGTTTGTTGTTGTTTTCGCCCTGCCCATTATTATTATTATTCAGACAGTATTTTGTTTTAGGAAGAAAATTAGGTTTGGAAATTGGAAGACAGGAAAGATAATGTAATGGAAGTAGTAATGAGACATGTCCGAATACTTCCTCTTATAAGTAAGTGATTGAATTTAGGGTTACTAGGGGAAAAAAAAAACTAGCCGTTGGGAACCTTGTTTAACAAGGTAATTGAGATCTTACACAAATACGAGTATCAATTTTTAAGGCAAGTGTGATTGCATAATTAGGAAAGTAATAATATTATACGAAATATGTAAGAAAAATACAGCTTGAAATACAATTATTCCGGTAGAATATTTTCCAAATACAATTAAAATTAAAATATGTGTTCACATTAGAATTTCTGTTGATTTTCTAGGTTTATTTTTTCCCCCTTCTAATTATAATTTATTCTTTAGCCTTTATTTGTTCAATATTTCTAAGTATATATTGGTAATTTCTTTATGAATATTTTTTTGAGGGAATTTCTTTATGGACGTGAAATTTCTGTGACTTAATTAATACTCGATCTTGGGTTTATGGACGGATTTATTCCTTTTTGGTTTTGATGGTTCTTTTATTTTATGAGCAACGGAAAAATAAGTTACTACAAATTCTTAGTTTCAAAAGTAGTTACTACACCCATGTCACTCACCTCCTACGCAATCGGCTTACGGCATACTTCTTCCGTTTTTTTTTTAACTTGCATCACATTGACTTTGACACTAGCTAAATTTGACTTGAATACACTACAAAATTATGCATCAATTAGAGATGGATTTTGAGACGGATACAATAAACGTCTCAAAATTGAGACGGATTACTAAAATTTCATCTCTAAATTAAAATTGAGATGGAATTGTATATGGAGTTTCAAAAATTCCGTCTCAAATTTGTAATGGATTTGCAAGAATTCCGTCTCGAATTTTTTTGAGACGCCCTCTATAAAGACGCCCTACTTTCGTCTCAAATCCGTCTCTAAACATCATTTTGAGACGGATTTGGACTATATATGACCGTATTAAAGAGATTTGTAGAGAGATTTAGTATATGTTAGATTACTTGCTTAAGCTTATGTATTTGCACGATTAGTTTCATATACTAGCTGAATCAATGTAACAACTACTGCTGACTAAGCATGCTGATGTGGCAGCAGTTACAACTAACTCCCTTAATACAAGGAGCTAGTACTAACAAACTTAGGAACATTCTAGATTAACAGCTTCTATATATTCTGTAATCTGCTGATTTTATTTCAATAATACAATAATCTCTTTCCTAAATTCTGCATTCTATCATGGTATCAGAGCAGGCTTTGCTCCTTTTCTGAAAATTCCGCAAATTTCTTACACAAAATCATCCCTAAAATCAGCTAAACAAGTGTGTTCTTCATTGAATTTGACTGTCAGTTGATATTTTGATCTGGAAATCTGGTTAAAACTAAAAGTTCTTCTTCGTAGTTGCGTTCTACTAAGCTTTCTAATCTGTATAATGGCGATTAATGGTGAAAATGAAGATGATTCGAGGAGAAGTGTGGTGTTACCTCCAAATCAAGATCCTACCAGCATTTACTATATCCATCCATCTGATGCTAATTCTGTTCAACTTGTTTCTTTCAAGTTTGATGGTGAAGGCTTCACTGGCTGGAAAAGATCTATGTTGCTTGCATTATCTGCTAAGAATAAGATAGGTTTTGTTGATGGCAGCATCAACAAGCCAGATATTGGTGCTGTTGAGTGTAGAGCTTGGGAAAGGTGCAATGATTTGGTTTGCTCTTTGATTTTAGGAAATCTGAGTGAAGTAATTGCCAAGAGTGTTATGTTCTTGAAATCAGCCAGAGATGTGTGGCTAGATCTTGAAGAGAGGTTTGGATTTGCATCCATGGCTCAGGTTTATTCTCTAGAACAGAAGCTAGCAGAATTGACTCAAGGAGAGAAGAGTGTGTCTGAATTTTTCACTGAAATCAAAACAATTTGGGATGCAATTGAGGAAGCACATCCTATGCCTTATTGTACTTGCAACAATTGTACTTGCAATGTGACCAAGAAGTTCTTTCAGAGACATCAGGAGAAGATGGTGATGCAATTTATGATGAAGCTAACTGATCAATTTGCCACAATTCGAGGAAATGTTCTAATGGTGCCAAGTTTACCTAAAGTTTCCGAAGCTTACAGACTGTTTGCCCAAGAAGAAAGGCATCAAGAAGTTTCTAAAGCTACTTATTCTACTGAACCAATTGCTTTTGTGGCTGAGAAGAGGAGGTTTGGTGGAGATCATTGGAATAACAGAAATCACAAAGCACAAGACACTGGTTCTGCTTATCAAAAATATGGAAACAACAAGTCTGGTTCTCCATATTTTTGCACTCATTGCCAGATTCTAGGTCACAGTATTGAGAGATGTTTCAAAGTTCATGGTTATCCACCTGGTTTTAAGCATTTTAAAGCCAACAATTTCAATAAGACAACAGCAATGTCTTCTGGTGTTGATACTGAAGCAGAAACCAAAGCTGATCAACCTACAATTTCAGTGGAACAATACAATCAGCTGATGAACATGTTGACCAAGCAACAGAAGAATTCTGAACCTAATCAATCAAATCTTTCTATGATGGCAGGTAACATTTGTTTATTGTCATCTACAAATTCTAAATGGCTTTTAGATAGTGGAGCTTCTGATCACTTCTGTCATGACTTAACACAATTTGCTGAGTATAAATTGATTGAAAATCAAGCCACTTATATCACTATACTAGATGAGAGTAAGATTCTTGTCAAACACATTGGTTCTGTGATTCTGAATGAAAACATCACACTGCACAATGTGTTACATGTCCCTGATTTCAAGTACAACTTGATTTCTGTCCACAAACTGTGCAAGGACTTGAACTGTGAATTATATTTTACTCACAACAAGTGTTTTATTTGCTGTCAGAAAGGGAGGTTGATTCCTCTTGGTGAAGTCAGTTCTGGCCTATACAATGTTGGAGAACCAAAGTTATCAGCAACCTCAACTACTGTGGAGTATCATACTTGCAACACAACTTGTCACACAACCATAAATGATGCTAAACTGTGGCACTTAAGATTAGGTCACTTACCTTTTAGCCAACTCAAATTTAATAAATCCTGATGGTAAAGTCAACTCTTGTATTCAGGATACTATATGTCAAGTCTGTCCTGCAGCTAAACAGACTAGATTAAGCTTTCCTCATAGCAGTATTAAGAGTTTAGCACCATTTGATTTGATACATATAGATGTTTGGGGTCCTCATTCTGTGAAAACTACTACTGGCTGTAATCAGTTTCTAACTATTGTAGATGATTACAGCAGATTTACTTGGATTCATTTGTTGAGGAATAAAAGGGATTCTATTTCTGTGTTAGCTGATTTTTTGAATATGGTCAAAACACAGTTTGGTGTCACTGTCAAATGCATTAGATCTGATAATGCAAAGGAGTTGTGTGAAGGTGATTTCAGGAGATTATGTTTAACACTTGGAATATTGAGCCAAACCAGCTGCAGCCATACACCTCAACAAAATGGGGTTGTTGAGAGGAAGCACAAACATTGGCTAGAAACTGCAAGAGCCTTATACATCCAATCTAGGGTTCCTGGCAGGTTTTGGGGTGAGTGTGTGATGTGTGCAGCTTACCTAATCAACAGAATGCCCCTCAAGTCTATTGAATTACAGTCACCCTATCTTAGACTCTATGGAAAAACACCTAATCTAACCCATCTTAGAAGCTTTGGCTGTCTGTGCTATGTATCTACAACAAAAGTGGGAAGAACAAAGATGGATAACAGGGCATCCACTTGTGTGTTCATGGGTTATTCCACTTCACAGAAGGGATACAAAGTTTTAGAACTTGATACCAACAGGTTCTTTGTCTCAAGAGATGTGCAATTTCATGAACACCATTTTCCATTTCACCTATATCAGAAAAAATAGACTTCCATTTCCAACTACACAAATGCTATTTTTCTGCCAGCTTTTGCTTCCCCTCAAACTTTTGATACACCTGATTTTTCCTCTCCAGAAACTATCTTTTCACCTCATACACCACAATCTTTATCTTCTCAATCTACTCTATCTTTATCTTCTGAACCTACATCTCCACTTTCTTCATCTTCTTCATCCTCATCTCCTTCCTCTCCTTCTATGCCTACTGTCTCACCCACTTCCATATCTCCACAAACCAATCCCATAGATACACAAGAGCCAGTTGTACCTAGACAGTCCTCTAGAATGCATAAAACACCATCATATCTTTCAGATTATGTCTCTCACACTGCCACCACTCATTGGTGCAATTTGGTTTCCTACACTGCTTTTCCAGAAGAATTCCAAGCTTTTCTGTCACATTCCTGTGACATTACAGAACCTTTAAATTATACTCAAGCTTCCAAACATAAGTTATGGTTAGAAGCAATGCAGAAGGAATTACAAGCCCTAGACGAAAACCTCACTTGGGAACTTGTAGAACTTCCTAAAGGGAAGAAAGCCATTGGCTGCAAGTGGGTTTTCAAAGTAAAACTTAAGTCCAGTGGTGCTCTGGAAAGGTGTAAGGCTAGATTAGTTGCTAAGGGTTTCAATCAAAAATATGGCATTGACTATGAGGAGACATTTAGTCTTGTAGTCAAAATGAGTACCATTAGGTGTTTGATTGCCATAGCAGCCAGTAAACAATGGCCTTTGTTTCAGCTTGATGTGAATAATGCCTTCTTACATGGGGATCTCAAAGAAGAAGTTTACATGGTTGTTCCTGAAGGTGTTCCTAATCCCAATAACAAAGTTTGCAGACTGCTCAAGTCTATCTATGGGTTGAAACAAGCATCTAGGCAATGGCATGAGAAACTTAGGTCTGCACTGGAACACCAAGGTTTCATTCAGTCCAAACATGATTACAGTCTTTTTATTCACAAACAGGATGATGATATTAACATAGCAGCTGTGTATGTTGATGATGTGATCTTAACTGGTACAAATGTTCACACACTTGATGCTTTGAAAGCTTACTTACACAAAGAGTTCAGCATCAAGGATTTGGGTCAGCTACATTACTTTCTTGGCATTGAGGTTGGGTACACTGCAGATGGCATCATCCTCAGTCAGAAGAAGTTTACTAGAGAATTGCTACATGACTGTGAGTTTGATCTTTCAAAGAAGGCTGTAACTCCTCTCCCTCTCAACATTAAGTTAACTAAAGATGATGGTGAACTCTATGCTGATACAGAAAAGTACAGATCTATGGTGGGCAAGCTGAATTTCTTAACCCATACCAGACCTGACTTATCCTATGCAGTTCAATCATTAAGTCAATTTTTACAAGCTCCAAGACAACCACACATTACAACTTTGCATCACACTTTGAGATACTTGGCTCATACAGAAGGTCAAGGCATTCTATTAAAGGCTTCAGATATTATTTTACTACAAGCTTTCTCAGACTCAGATTGGGCATCTTGTACTGATTCTAGGAGATCAATCACAGGGTATATACTACTGTTGGGTGGTTCACCTATTTCTTGGAAGTCAAAGAAGCAAAGTACAGTTTCCAAGTCTTCTGCACAAGCTGAGTATAGAGCTATGGCAGCAGCAGCTTCAGAAGTTACTTGGATGGTTAATCTCCTTGCTGATATGGGCATCAATAATCTCAAGCCTATCACTTTGCATTGTGATAACCAATCAGCCTTGCACATTGCCAAAAATCCTGTGTTCCATGAGAGAACGAAACACATAGAGATCGGTTGTCATTTTACTAGGGACAAAAAAGGATTGCTGCACTTATCCTATTTGCCTACTCAAGAACAGCTGGCTGATGTGTTCACTAAACCTCTACCTTCTAATCAGTTTCAGCATCTGTTGTCCAAGATGGGTGTGAATGATCCACCTCCCCCCCCCATCTTGAGGGGGGCTGTTAGATTACTTGCTTAAGCTTATGTATTTGCACGATTAGTTTCATATACTAGCTGAATCAATGTAACAACTACTGCTGACTAAGCATGCTGATGTGGCAGCAGTTACAACTAACTCCCTTAATACAAGGAGCTTGTACTAACAAACTTAGGAAGATTCTAGATTAACAGCTTCTATATATTCTGTAATCTGCTGATTTTATTTCAATAATACAATAATCTCTTTCCTAAATTCTGCATTCTATCAGTATATGTGTAAACACAAATTACATATTTTATTAATTGCAGGAAAATAGAAACTTAGATTTTTATTTCCTCATCTTAATAATTACGTAGTACGTAGTACTTACTTAAGAAACAAAATTACAACTTGGAGTTCTAAAGAAGAGAGAAGCAAGCCCTCAACTTAAGAACACGTACGGAATACTTAGCTTAATTTGCATGCTTCCGATTTACGTACGTACAATGGGATAAATAAACCTCAATACTAGCTTCCACAAAAAACCGAGCAATACATTTTTTTTCAATAATATATTTACATTATGGCTTCATACTTTAGAGAAAATAATAATTCACATATTTCACCCATGCATTTATTATTAAAATTCACAGATTTTCGCGAAAGCCTGAAGTTCATCTCATCTTCCTCCAAGCTCAATAATTCAGAAAATGGAAGAAAATTTCTCCCTCCAAGCTTTAATAATTGATCCATAATCCTGCAATTTAAAGAAAGGAGAAAACTTTTTAATTAATATTTTCATCTATTAATTATATGTGCATAGTAAATTCAATTATACTACGTAATATAAAGTTAAAATTTCATGGAAAAACTACGGATTACTCGTATAAAAGGACGAAAAATTACCTGCTAATGAAAATTTCTAGTTTATTTGTAGAAAATGCAGGAATTATATTTCAGACTTGTTCGTCGGCATCTTGATTTAGCAAAAGAGGAGTCTTGATGTCATCAGATGGAGCAGGTTTGTTAGTTTCGTCATTTTGTTGTTTTTTAGCTTCTTCCTTGACCCCTGATAGTACTGTATAGTAACCCACACCTACTATAATCGTGCCGATCACACTGCATAAATATACGAGAATTTAATTAAAAATATGTCGAAGAATAAAATACGAAAAACCAATAAAATATATACATACGGGAGTTCTTTTGATAAAGAAGTTGGTCATCATAATATAATTAGCGAAGTGACAACTAAATTTTGTCAGTACAAATACGCTTTTATAACGTCATGTTATGTCATATGAAGTATTACACAGTACTAATTTAACTTCCCATTCCCGCGTCTTAGGGTCATGCATGCATGGCTCAACCAATCATCGTAAGGCCATTGGTCTATTATAATTAATTAGTTATTAATCTCACAATTTGTTTCAAATTAGTGCTTATGCAAGCAGGAAAACCCATCAAATTTAAGATTATTTTTGAGGTTTATTTTTCCTTTCTAATGACTTTGACTCTGAATTAAGAACAATTAAGGAGGAAGAAAAAGACCTAATTGGGAGATTCTTTCTTATATTCACAAAATGTTAAAATGCATGACTTATGAAAAATGGAATCTTTGATTGCGTGTATACCTCGAAATACTCCAATTAAGGATCATTTCATTGAATTAATTTGCATTATTTTAATAAAATCTATAAATGTATCAGAAGGACATACTCTATCTTATCTAACGAAATAAAATATTTATTTATTTATTATCAATATACGGGTTAATATTTTGATGAGTCTGATCTCTGGATATGATATCATAAATCTAATACTTTTGAATGAATTTGCATGAGAAAAGTAGAGGTATATTTACCTTCCATAACAAAGAGTACCAAAAAAGCTTTCGCCAAAAAAGTTAGCCCAAAATATCCCAGCAGGCTTGAACATGGCCACATACATTGGGCCCTTCACACTCATGCACCATGCCTGGATTCTGCTCCGTACTAGTGTCCCAAATAAGGCCTGCAATTTTTGACCACATATATTATTATTTTCCGGAATCTCTAGGTGATACGTCTACGTACAATTAATTTCAAAGTCGCCCTTTCATAAATCTAAAAAGCCCTTCTATTTTCTTAGAAGACCTACAAAATAAATTTGTAAAAAAGAGGGTTTTGAAAATGTTTTCAGTAAAAAAGGAGAAAGAAAAGCAAGTGCTTACCGATAAGACGATTATAAGGAGCTCCAAGTCCCACTTTAGTTTCCAAGCACTTAAATCCCCATTTGCAATGATGTCCACAAAAAATGTTTGGATAGTCCCAAATACAGTGTAACAAGCTACAATCACCATCATATCCGGAAATCTTGTGAATGTTGATACCTGATATCAAATTATTAATACAAAATATCAACAAATAAGTGGAAATAAGATGAAATAGTGTTAAATTATTAGGGTTATAGTGAATTACTATACTAATAAGATTTACTAAGAATTGAATAATGTACCTGTATCATACTCCATATTGCTATGAAGAAAGTAGCAAGAGCTAGCAAAGAGGTACCAAACATCCATTCTTCTGTGGCGGTGACAAACACGAACCGAAAGTTAGTGCCACGGAGCATGATCGGACCAATTATCGGTCCGGGAAGCATGGAAGGGCCAAGGTAGACGGCGACCGTGATTGCTCCAATGATTGACACTATGACTCCCGTTAGCTTGATGCGAGTGCTTTTGCTCGTTATGTTCAACTTAGCCTTCCTGTTTTTGTATAAATCAAAAATATATGTTAGTTTTATATTCACATTTGTTACTACAATAACTACATGTTACTCCGTAATTATCTTTTATGAAAAATCAATATTTAATTAGATACGAGGTAATTATATGAAGGCTGGTAAAAAAAAAATGATATTTTAAGTGGAGTTGGTACAAATTAAACAAGATGAGGTCCACTATTAATTAATTAATTAATTAATTAATTATTACGTCATAAACAATAAATTATTGAATCGTTCTACAAAAGTCGTTGTCACAAGAATAAAGGACACAAGTTGGAGCCATTAGAGTGACGTTCATGACATACTTGGCCAAATTTGATTACATTCAAAACTAGAAAAACAGTATATTCTATTGATATTCTAGCCTATTGCAAGGTTTAGAATGATTAATCTCCAAAAAGTAAAAATAAAATCAACCAATTAATCTAGAGAAAGTGTGACAAAAATATCAAATTCCACCATTCCCACCTTTAAGGTGGTCCTCTTTCAAATGTTTCTTAGGCACCATTAATTAGATTTCATAGGACCCATCATATATACAGTTGGTTCAACTTTTCTGTCCCATAATTATATCTCATTTTGTATTCGATCCATCTAACATAGCTAATTATGCTCGCAAAAAAATAAAGAAAGAAAATAGATAAATTCAAGGATGAAGTGTGATAAAAAATGAGACACGGTTATGGAACAGAGAATTTAAACTCTCATACAGTAATGAATATACTTAAAAGTTTATATGAATATAATAATATGTTATAATCATATATTCATATGCAAATTAAAATAGCTAACGTAAGGAAATAGAAGTAGAGGAAAAGTGGGAGGCATTATAAAGGAGGGTCTCACAAAATTGACATATTCCATGCAATTACAATTGTGGGACAAAGAATTGAAGGGTATACGTACCTTAGAATAAGATTGAGGAAAAATTGGAAGGATGGTAGTAAAAGTCCCATTGCACAAACAACTATTGGTGAGCTGTCACGTAGTCCTGTAAATGCAAGGTTCTGTGCAATTGTTATCCTGCGGTCATACACAAACAATACATATGTAGGGTTAGTACGTATACGTATTTTCCACAACTAGCTATCGTAAAAGCACGCGATAACAACAATTTTACCACGTGTATTATGTACTCCGTATGTTATAACAAAAATATTACTTAGTATATGTGATAACAACGATAACGATCACAATGTCTCACAAAATGCAACTTTTGATCTCCTAAAACACAATACTAGAGATCGGCCAGCTGTTTAACATGTACCACATACGAAGTGAAGTAAAATTTATGTTGTTTTTTTTTTTTCCCCACTTTGGTGCGAACGAGCCAGAAGGGTGGGGATGAGAATCAATCCCAGGATCACCTGGTACCGAGATGGAAGCTCTAACCAACTGAGCTATCCATCACTCTGATCAGTAATTTTTTTTTATTGTTAATAGTGAAGTTATGTGGTGTATGCACTAACTTAACAAAATGAAAAGAAATGCATATAGGGTCCCCCAAGTTATGTAGGTCCCTTAGGGCTTGTCCTTGAAGTCAAGGCACCATAGATTTTTTTTTCAATTGTGGAGATGAAGCGCCAACAAGGACTTTCAATCGTTTATAGTAGTATGAAGGATCCAATATAGACTTGGCTAAGCTAGCTTAAATGACATTATTGCCCTAGCTACAAGATTCAACTTCCAACATGCAAGCAAGTAAGAATAATTATCCAGTACGATAGATGGAGAAGACGAACCCGGTAAGACCAAGGAGGAAGAATCGAGAGAGAAGCTTGACATTGAAAACCATTTTCATACTGCTAAAAAAGAAGGGAAGATGTTAGATTATTATTTTATTATTGTATTATCTTGAAATTGTTAAGATGATTAGATATTAATGGACCTAATTAAGCCACACTTACCTATCTCTATGATAGATGAGACAATATGCAACGAGGAGAACAGAAGAAAGGGCATTAGAGTAAGCCACAAACACAAATTGGCTCATTCCAACCGCCATAGCCGATTTCGCGGTTATGGTTAAGGCAATGGTACAACCTTCTATCAAAAACATAGATAAAAATGGTACCACTTCCCATATCTTATTACTTCCTCTCGACAACTCCATTTTTGTTCAAACTAACTCTCACTCTTCTTCTTCGACGATGATGATGATAAGACAATATGATCCTTAGCTTAGCTAGTACGGAATATTCTTCCTTGATAATCAAGCTTATTATTATTGTTGCTAAGCTATTTCCTTGGTGGAAGAAGAACGTTTCTTTGTGTCTATTTTATACCACGAAAAATTGAAGATAGAAAATTAAAAGTAATTAAAATAGAAGAAATGGTTACTTTTGTTTAATTTTTATGATTAAATGAGAAGAAATGGATTTAGTTACCCTTTCATGTAGCCATGAGTCGAGAAGTGGCAACTCGGAGACACAAGTCGTCAAAAACAGTGAGCTGACTCAGCCTATTATGTTTCTTAATACTTTGACCTTTGCTGAGGTATGTTCCCTTCTAATACGTTTTTTTAAATGTTACATGTCATGCTTTTATTTGTCCTTTTATGATTAAATAATTTTTGGTCTTTTTAATTTTGTTTAGAAAAAAGGGAAATTGTATTTTGGGAGGTTATATTAGTAAATTATTAAGGAGGGGTCCCAACTAATTTGGGTTTGTGGCTGGAATTAGCTTATTGTTGCACCCTACCAATTTGGAAGTTTTTTTTATAGTATAAAGAGATCTTTTGGGCAACTCTTAGAGGTACACTTAAAGTATGGGAGTGTTTAGCTACTAATCTAGTACGGAGTATGATTATGTCATCTAATTAAACTTAAATGAATAGTTCTTATGTCCTTAAACGTGGGTTATTAAGGCACTATATCCAGGTCACGTTATTCCCACTTCTACAGTTCGGAAAAAATAATAATTCAGATTAGATAAATTCAGAAATAATAAGGATACACGGAGTATATATATCTAAGTTCATTTACGAAGTATATATATCTAAGTTAATTAGAATGCAAATAAGTTCAGCAAGTGGATATCACATGAATAGATCGAATGCACCCTACCTAACTCTTACATATTGACCAAATTTTTGAATGTTACTCCCTCCGTCCCGGAATACTTGACCTGTTTTCCTTATTGGGCCGTCCCTTAATACTTGACCTGTTTCTAAAAAAGGAAATATTCTAACAATATTATATTATTTCTCACTCCACCCCTATTAACCCCACCTACCCCCTACTCCATACAAAAAATAATTAAAAATTCAACCCCTACTCTCCCCCAACCCCACCTCTTAACCCAACTCCCACTAACTACATTAAAATAATACCCCACTATTAACTACTACCTATTAAATTAAATAAGTCAATTCAAGTCCCTTAAACTCTGTGCCGGTCAAACCGGGTCAAGTATTCCGGGACGGAGGGAGTAACAAGCTACTACCTCCGTTTCAAAAAGTTCTTTACGCTTTGGAAAATGTGTCCAAAGTATGAAAACTTTGACCGTAAATTTCCACTATTGTATACATCAAAACGTTACATGTAAGATCTTGTTAGATTGGTCTCGGTATGTACTTTCAGAATATCAACTTTTTATAATTTTTCCACGTACGAAATTGGATATATTAGTAGTTAAATACTGCATTGGAGTTCGTGCAAATAGTAACTGTAAAGAACTTTCTGAAACGGAGGTAGTAAAAATTAAGGAATGTATTTAGAACGTCATAATTAAGTTTAAAATGTTAATTCACGTTTTTAAATTTATGAAGTCGGACTATAGGTAACATATGTCAGCTCTTTCAGATTTTGTGAATGAGGGAAGCATATATATATATTTGAAAAATGTAGCTAGTAATCCGTATTAATATTAAAGATAAACCGCCCATCTAATTAGTAAGCAAAGTTTGGCTGTTTATCAATATTTGATTGATAGTATGTGACTCTTAACTGTCTTCATGATCTCTTTAGGGGTGTTTGCAAATTGCAATGGCGGCCTACATGACTTAGCTTAGGGTTCGTGCTGACGATTTCTTATTATAGTAGCCGAGTACGTACATGTTTTTTAAATTTAAAATGATCGACATCACATTATACGTATAAAATTCACAACTAACAAACTCATCTTGATTTATATTATTGCTAACGAATGCCCCTTTATATTAATTATTGGTATCAGTTCTTTTTTAAAAAAAATTTTAAGGGCATTATCTATATTTGATCTGCACTACATATGAAATACACATACATGAAAAATATTTTGTTGACCCTTTAGAGACTTTAGGGTTGAATAATGAATTGAATATATATGGTGAGAAAATGTCATAAAAAACAATTGTTTATACGAAGTATAACACTTTTATCCATATCTCTCTCGCAAGGGCTGCCACTTGCCACCCTAGTGGTTAATAAATCATTTTCATGTTATACCTCATTAATCCAATTCCACAAATCAATTATATAAGTGCATAGTATTAATTAATCTATTATTCTTTTAATTAATATGGCTTTAACCCTACAAATTAAATCCATTGATATATATCTTGTATGGTTGCGTTCTATTCACCTGATTTCACTTATTTTTCCTGAACTTATCTTATCTGAACTTAACTGAACTTAACTGAACTTATTAAAACTTATTTTAATTATAAATTGTACTTGGTCAACCCTTATTTTTTTTGAACTTATCTTATCTTAACTTAACTGAACTTATTTGAACTTATTTTTCCTGAAATAAGTGAAAATAATGTGAATAGTACAGGGCCTATGTACCATGCATCCTAGTAGGCTAGTACACAGATTAACGTAGTACTCCCTCCGTCCCGAAATACTCGACCCGGTTTGACTGGCACAGAGTTTAAGGGACTTGAATTGACTTATTTAATTTAATAGGTAGTAGTTGATAGTGGGGTATTATTTTAATGTACTTAGTGGGAGTTGAGTTAAGAGGTGGCGGGGTTGGGGGAGAGTAGGGGTTGAATTTTTAATTATTTTTTGTATGGAGTAGGGGGTAGGTGGGTTATTAGGGGTGGAGTGAGAAATAATATAATAATGTTAGAATATTTCCATTTTTAGAAACAGGTCAAGTATTAAGGGACGGCCCGATAAGGAAAACAGGTCAAGTATTCCGGGACGGAGGGAGTACGTAGTAAATCAATACTTGTACTCGTTACCCAGCCCCGAGATCACTATATAGTATATACTAGTATAGTCATTTGCATACCATCACTACGATTCAAATATAAAGGGTATGGAGAACATTGGTTAACTATCTGAAAATTTTAGTTTTTGAAAAGAAAAAGAACCCTAGGGCTTTTAGGGAGTATGAAGTATTTGCGAGTATAACTCTGCCCTGATTAATTACGAGTATGGAGTATTTGTGAGTATGACAACAATACGAGTATGGAGTATTTGCGACTATAATTCTGCGCTAATTAATTAGGGAGATTCGGGCAAATATACATAGAAATATAGTTCAAAAATATTGACATACCCTAATGTTTTACTTAAAAAATGTACGTCCTTACCTAAAGTTAATACGGGATATATGCATGTCATTTTCATTATATAATAAATTTAATTAATTTGTGATCAATATCATATTTGTTAACTTGTGAAGAAGAGTCTCTCTAGAGATTCAAAGTGATCCCAGATAAAATTGGGTTGCAAACATCCAACCATGTACATTTTATATATGGTTAACTACTTAGGTACAAAGTATAGGATCATGTTATAGTTAGATGAAATTCAATCTTACATGACATTTACCACCTCCAAGACTTAACAATAAGTTTTCTTTTATTTGTAAGAAGAATGACCCTATTGAACCAACACCTATAACATAGGTCAACGCTTATTGAGAGCGGGATGGTAAGGGAATACCCATGTCACTCCAGCACTCCCAAACACAAGCAGATGGTGAGACTCGCTACAACCATTTTGTGGTCGTAATGAATACTTTCTATGTCATTTAGATGTACATGACACGTATCTAACGTAATTATAGAGAGAAGTACGTCAAACATTAGGTCGTAATGGATATATATGGTTCATAAAACTAAAATGATTCAAATTTCAAAGGTTTGAAATAGTACGCTCGTCTTCATTTAAATTTCATAAAGTTGATCGAACTATAGACAATGTCAGCAATTTCATATTTAAGGATGAGGAAAGCTTAATTAATAATTATTTGGACACAATTGAACAACCGCCCATCTATTAACTTAATTAAGCTTGCCTCTTTGTCTATATTTTTTTTTTTTGTTTTGTTAATATGACTCTTAACTATATATCTTCAGCTCTTGGGGGCGTTTAAAATGTCATGACCTATTAGTTCTCCGCGAAATATTATATTGTATTATTGTTTATGAAAATAATTATAATTATATTCGATCACCATTAACAAAGGTTTGTATTCTGCTTGGTTTTACGCATTGCATCTTCTAATCTGCTATATATATACGGGGCATGTAAGTACATATATATATACATACATCATTACGATCCAATGAATATATACGGGGCATGTATCATATCCTATGTTTATGAGAAAAATTTCGATGTATATATGAAGATTTAGGTCGGTAAAGATAAGATTGTAGATGTCTAATTGTCTGGAAAAAACCTCAACATCAATTCAAAACCCTACCAACAAAGAATTACGATAGTTCATAGAGGATTATTATCGCGAATTTAGTGATGTGGATGCCACGAATTAGTATTAGTGATGGAAATTAAAAGTGGAATGAAGAGAATTGGATCCATCTATCCTATTGGAATTCCAACCTGGCCAAGCTAGCTAGCTTAACCATGAAATGTATGGAAAAAGGGTGTCATATTACTATATTAGGTTTGTGGTTCAAAACATGAAATGATTCGAGCACGAACATGTAAGGTCTAGCTATAGCTAGGAAGTAAGAGCTCTTGTTTTCGAGTTTCGATAGTAGGATGGATATGACATTGATGGTAGTACACTAGTACGTGAAGATTATCATGAGGAGGAGAATATGGAACAAGTGTAAACCGCACAAATGATCGAGGTGGAGTATTATGGAAGATTAGTCACAAATAGAACCAAACCGGCCTATATCATTCATTCATTCATTCATGCTAAAAAGAAGGATTTGTATTGTTGGATTTTATTTCCATTGATATTCAAGTGGAGAGCGAGGATTGTGTGATTCAACTTTTAATTGGAAAGTTTGTTTGAATTTAAGCAATCCTACAAATCAAGTTTTGGATTCTATTCCTTGTACCATTTCAATAGGAAATTATTCTTTTTTTTTTTTTTTTTTGTTGTTAGCAATCGGTTCGTCCTTAGGGCTAATCCAGATTCGGGGCAAATTCTGGGTGGATCAGTAGGAATTATTCTTCTAATATATATATATACTTGTCGCGAATTAATTAAAATAAAATAAAACTGTATGTTTCGTTCACTTTATTTTCACTTATTTGAAAAGAAATAAGTCTATTATTTAAGTTCAATTCATGAAAAATAAGGAATACTGAATTTCAATTTACAACCAAATATATGTTTAGATAAGTGGTCAAAGGTAAAATAAGTGAAAATCAATCAAGTTATATAATGCACTTGAGATTCTTTAGTCAAACTTTGTCTGCATTATTATTTGTGAAACTTTTATCCATTTTAATGGAAAATTATCTGGCCTGTAATTAATACAGTAATTCTTAAGATGGGTTGAATATGTTTAGGATTATTTCACGTTTTTGTTGCGATATGCAAATATAGTATCTCCGTTTTAAAATGACTTTTACCGTTATTTTTTGCCACAAATATTAAGATAAAGGAGAGATAATGTATAAAAGGTGGATAAATATAATAAAATTAAATATGGATACATTAAACAAAAATGTGGGGAAAAAAATGAATAAAGTAAGAAAATTGAATGAAAAATTGTAAATGTTGTGGGATAAGAAGGACAGGATAATAATTTTTATTGAGGATAAGGCAGTTATCCTATATGATAGAATATCGAATATAGTAGAGTTATGTTATAACTAGGCTATATGATATAAGATAGAAGTCTATATGAATTAGGAAACCTATGAAGAGTTATGTTAAGTTATAACAATTTTTCTCTTGTACGAAACGACCGGACTCCTTGAAACGACAGTAACGACAGGACTCCTTGATACGACAAGACAACCATATGACATTTTTTTCCTTGTACGAAACGACATGACTCCTTGAAACGACAGTAACGACAGGACTCCTTGACACGACAGGACAAGCATATGGCATATTTTTTTTATTTCTCCAATCGCAACGTTCGTGAAACTGCCGTTCCGATTGCGGGAGGGTATTGAGGATAAGGCAGTTATCCTATATGATAGAATATCGAATATAGTAGAGTTATGTTATAACTAGGCTATATGATATAAGATAGAAGTCTATATGAATTAGGAAACCTATGAAGAGTAGGAGATCTAGTTTGTATTATAAATAGAGGCGTATACCCACGTATAACAGAACACAATACAAAACACAATATTATATTTTCCCTATCAATAATATATTTTAACAATTTTCATGTCCAAAAATTATACGAAGTATAAAAAATAATGTAAAGAGCATTATATACCGGACTAAAATGAAAAGATCATTTTGATGAAACAGAGGTAATACTACATAGTAGTGCAGAGTATTAAGCTAAAAAATTATGGTTAAATCAGACTAATTAAGTTTCACTACAAAATATTGTTTCACGTTATATATATATATATTTAAATTATCTTTCACTAATCTCAAACTTCTCAAGTAAACTACTAGACTCTTTTGTTAAACTAAAGGGAATATTAATGGATGGTAATCAATACCTAGTATTTAAAAAGAATAACCATCACCATTTCAATTACACATAACCAATACTATTTTGATGACACGTGTCTCAATTTTATTAATATTTCTATTTACTTTTTTGTTATAAAAAAATAATGGTCATTCATTATTCTACTTTATTGTCATTAGTTATTACGTAGTATACTACTAATCTTCGTCTCTTTAATTTACTAGAATTGTACTACATCCATCTCATATTTATGGTATTATTTGACTAAAAACACAGGTTTTAAGAAAAGTGTAATATAGTACACGAAAATTTAGAATATAATAGTACATTGATAATTGATTTGTATGAGAAAGTAAAATATAATACATGGATAAAGGAATATAGTACATGGAGAAGTTGTGGTGGTTTTTCAGTGCATTTTTAATTAATATAGTACATGAGAAAGTGGAAAACTTAATGGCCAGAAATAGAAACATGATTATAATTTGGGACGCTTAAAATAGAATCAGGACTACAAAAACGGGACGGAGGGATTACCAAAAATTAGGATCGATACTCAACTTGATTATCATTTGGTTTAAACACCTTCCAACACCTATTTAAGAACAAAATAACTTCTAAATTCCATTACCCGACCAACATATAACCAGCCCGTTCGTCGAACGGGCCCAAAAACTAGTATAGTTTAATGGCTTCATCATAACTTGGTTACATCATTGGTTTATATGGGAAATATAACATAACTCTATTAGATTTAGGACTCTATTAGATTCCTAAACTAACACAACTCTAGTTTCCTAAATAACTAGAACCCTAGATATACCATAACTCTAACACTCCCCCGCAATCGTAACGGCAGTAACATGAACAGTACGATTGAAGTGTAAAATCATGACGACCGAAACCATCAATCTGATGTCGAGACAAACATGTACACTCCTGTTCCTTTGTTGCGGAACACTCCGTAATAGTTGGTGAAGAGTTTGGTGATGCTAGGACGCGTTGAGCACCAACACAAACACAGGTATTAACTAATCCACCGGTATTAACCATAACTCTAAAATCTTTCGTATTCACTTTCTGCATATAGATTGAAACATACTCTATTAAAGCAACTTCAATGGTTAAAAAATGGACATAGAATAAAAAAGAAACATGTAAGTATGTAGCCCATTATTGGTACAACAATGACATAAACAACTGTTAAAATTTTGTAGCTATTTTGGGCAGGTACGTAGCTCAAATAAATAAATTGTTTAAATTAAATATTATTGGTAGCTACAAGCTAAAGGTATTGTATCCCACCAATGTGAATGTTTGTAGGCTTGTAGCTCAAATTAATTATAGCTCTTGATGTAGCAAACTTAGCCATAACACATTGTAGCCCAGCATTGGAGTTGCTCTATCCGCCATATTTGTACTTTTACTATATTCACATATTTCTTTTTCGCAATCTATTACTCTGTATATACCCTAAACCCTATATACATACAAGAACAATCTATAATAATATGTTAAAAGGCGTTCTTAAGAACGTATACGTGTGAACCAACATAAGTTGGTGGAGTTGGTGGGGAACTCACCTTGTGACTTGGAGGTCACAATTTCGAGCCCCATCAACTGCGAAATGATTGGGAGTGGCTCAAGCGATGACCTACGGAGCTAGGCTGGTTAACCTGTGCTAGGTGCTGGTTCAGTTAGGGTCCCTTCTTCTTACCTTTAAAAAAAAAAGAAAAAAAAGAACGTATACGTGTCACATATACCCCTTCTTATTACCCCACATCACCAAGCAATGCCTTGGCCTAGTGGAAAAGATTCCACATTCCAACCAAAAGGTTGGGGGTTCAATCCCCACTAGGGGCACTTTGAGGGAGAGTTCCCCTTACCATCCCCACTCACTCTCAAAATGTCTAGCCTGATAACCAGGGCGAGTTGACCCATGTGGGGATCTGACCTAGTGGGCACTTCATCTGACCTTAAAATAAAAATACAAATTACCCCACATCACCAGTAATCAACATCATGACATGTCATTGACAACCAAATAACAATATAGTAAGAATCGAATACTATACCTCTTTGTTAAAAGTTACACTTCCTACCATCTTAACCAACTACAACATATGTTATAGCTTTCCATATAAATAGAAACTTCGGATATTTCATGAAATACCCCCGAGCTTTACCATAATTCACCAAACGCCCATCAAGTTTCAACAATTCATAAAATACCCCTCACAAATGACTTAATACCCCAAGTACCCCTTTATGACGTCATCATCCCTAATTAACTCAATTAACATCTAATTAACCCACCCATTTACCCATTTTTCATAATTGACCCATTTTTTTTCCTTTTCCTTTTACTTTTTTGCTTCTTCCCCGACCCTTCCTCTCCCCTTCCTTCTTCCCTTTCTGCCATTGAAGCCACCACCACCACCTCCTAAAGTCGTTGAAACTCGCCTTCTCTTCGCCCAGATTTGAACTGCAACCCCCTCGCCTTCTTCGCCAGAAATTTCTGTTACCATAGAACGACGACGAGTGTGGCGGCGGCGTTTGAGCAAAGTAAGGCGAGCGAAGGTGAACCATGGGGAGCGAGATCTGACAGGAGGAGGCGCGGCATTTGAGAAGAATACAAAGAGCGGAGGTGCAGCATGAGGAGCGGGATCTGACGGATGAGGCGCGGCGGAGGAGGCACTGCAAGATCTGAAGGAAGGAGGCACAACGACGTCGATTGGGAAGATAATGGAGGAGATTTGGAGAGTCGGTGATGGTGAGTTGAGAAAGAGGTGATGGGTTGTAGGGGAGGTGAGAAGGAGACAAAAATGGCTGTGAGCAAGGGGGGTAGCCATGGAAAAAGCTCTCCCTCGCCGGAATCCTTGAGGGGGGTGGGTTAATGGAAAAAGGAAGGGGAGAGAGAGAAAATAAGAAATGGGTGGGTTAACGGGTGAGTTAATGGGGGATTAGGGGGGTTAATTAAGGATTAGGTGGATAATTAGATCGTATTTGGTTGATTATGAAGATGATGACGTCATAAAGGGGTACTTGGGGTATTAAGTCATTTGTGAGGGGTATTTTATGAATTGTTGAAACTTGATGGGCGTTTGGTGAATTATGGTAAAACTCGGGGGTATTTCATGAAATATCCGTAGAAACTTTGTTTTGATTTTCAAATTTGGGGTTCCAGATTGGGAAAATACGTTGTTGATCGACCGCTAATCTTGTGTCACCACCGTAATTCGATAACGACACCATCAATAAGGGAACATGTTTACAAATAATATATAAATCCGAATAAAAGTCAAAATCTGGGAAAACGCACGGGCCTAGTTTTATAAGAAAAGTGTTGCAAACAATTAAATTGAGGCTGAAAGAGCATGATTTACACGTAAGGAATAATATAGTCATGTTCATGTGAGATTTCATTAGATTCATCTAAATATATACTTTTAAATTTCAATTTCTATCATTTTTACATTCAGATAACTGAAAAGAAAAGTCTAAGTTTCAAATTTTGTGTTTGAAGTAATAAGGTAATTTTGTGTTTCAAATAAATAGTTATCTCTATTTTAGGTAGTCACAAATTTCAAATAAGTTAAGAAACAACAAAGGCAAAAATCATGGTAGGTAATAATCGTAATAATTATAATGATAGGGAATAATAAGATTGACAAATAAAAGGATCCAAGAGCTCAATTCCAATTTCCATGTAATATCACTCCGTATATATATATATAAAAAAAATGCTAATTAATTATTATTACAAAATATTGTGAGGAAAGTCCTACCACCATTTTACAAAGTGACACACTAACCAATTAAGTCGTAACCATAAAACAGAAATGTCATTTCAATTTCTCACACTTTTTTTTTGGTTCTACTACAAGGAGTTCCCACCGCTTTTGACGAGTGGATTAATCTCCAACAGGAGTTTACATAGGTATCTCGATGGGCAACATCCCTCCCAGTTGAGATTTTTTCCATTCTCACCTTTTCTTTACCCTCTTATGATCTTGTCTTCTAATCTGTGTGCACAGCACACAAGAGGCGTGCTGTTCCATTCTGATCAGAAAAGACCAGTTATTCAGTTTCAAATTAAGCCAGATTGCTAATGAAATAGTAAGACTTACACCCCTGGCCGTGACGGCTGTGAGTTGTGACAAAGAGGTCTTCAAGGTAATCCAAGTCAAAATTTATTTAACAGAGTGTGCTTAAGATAAACAAGTTATTATCTTTTCTAGTCAAAGTTTATGATAAACATATATTATATACAAATCTCATATTAAAACACCAAAAAAGTTAAGGATGCCATGTCTGACTAGCAATATTTGCTAGTGAAATGTCATGCAGGCTGCAGCACACCAGCAGTTTTCGGAACATTGATTTGATTCCCTGTATTGACAAATACAAGTATATACATAATGTTTATACAAGACTTCTTCATGGCCAATAATGGAAATAAATAATATTTACATCATAATCTCGCATTATCAGACACGATAATGAGAAAAATGATAAGTAATTACATATACATAAAATGATAACTAATTACATAAAATTATGGACACTGATCACAGAAAGATGCTGTGATTCCCAACTCTGCATGCAGGCAGCAGATCGCCATTCTTCCGGTTGATAGATTTCTTTAAAGCTAAATGCATAGAGAACTATCGTGCCTTCCATGCATTATAATACAGCACCATCATTTGAAACCTTCATGCCCAATATATACATTTGGACTCCTTCCAACTTTTGACAGCCTAATCACACAAACAAAAACACAGAACAGTTTTATTTCATTTTCTGTAAAGATTCAAAACCACAAAATAAACCATAAATATGTTTAATTCCACCATCCAAATTTAATTGACACGTTGTCGAAACCTCTTGCTGTCTTGCAATCAAGGTTTCAACAAAATTCACTTAAACACCCATTCATAATAACCATCTTCTTCCAATCTCCCCAATCCAAATAAGTGGGAACAATTTGTGCATGTTTGGAATTCTAATCTCAAATACTTCATGTATTTCTACTTTAAGAAATGTGACAAGTTCATCCGTAATTCCACACATAGTATACATGACTTTTATTTCTGAACAGAGAATGGTTTTCTTTGACAATTACACAAACATTATGGAAGCAATAAATAATATTGTACAGACAAAGGAATAAACAAGTGATATGTTATATACTTTGGAATCTCAAAAGGATAGACACTGTCCAAGGGGTGACTTCTCTAGCATAGAGGCGGCAAGCATAGGAACAGGTACTTTGATTCAAATGTCTCATCTCATCTGGCAAATGAAGAATAATGCACTATCATCTTGGACTTATTCAAGTAGAAATTTCCACTTGAATGCAGGCATTTCTTCTTACTTTTTTGCTTTTATAATTATTTATTCTGTCCTTATCCTGTGAAAGCCATTTGCATAAGTTGACATCTGACAAACTGACAGATGAAAACGATACAAATACCAGATGAAAATGCCTTCACCAGTATCCATTCAAGAGTTAAAGAAGTTCTTGTTTGATTCTAGTAAAAGAAATTCAGAATTAAAAGTGAAAGACTAAAAGGCATTGAACACAATTGACATACCAAGTATAACGAGATATCTAGCAACAAGAAGGAAAAAACATCAATATTTTCCACAGAGTTTCGTATGTTTTCCATGTATCCATTTACCTTAATACACTCATATCATATTACATTCTCCAAAAATTTAGGATAACCTCTACTACAAAAGGAGAATAGTACACTAAGAGCAGTATCAAGCTTCATTGGATAACTCTAAACAAATTTTTCAAATACATTTCATTTTCACTTGATGAAAATGACTGCGCAACAAGGCCAATTACCCTTTTTGTATTTTTATAACATTTTTCAAACAATCCAATTGATTATTTCGGATTTTCGGTGATCTGGAATCACTTTGGAGGTCAGCAACGGATATCTTTAAAAAAAGCTTAAATAGAAAGCCAACCCAATAATTTAATGATCAGGAAACATCAACAATGTCAAATTTTTCAATTGTTCTTACTTTCCTAACTCTATTCCATGAAGGATATCACACGATATACAAACTAAGAAAAAGGGTAATTAAATTTGAGGCTTCTTCCCACATTGGGCATCATATGACTTGTTAAGACCAGCCTGACAGTAGACCACTCTAATTCCATATATTTGTGAATTTCCATCTATTGGGCATCTATAGTCAGCATGTTCTTGTCAGAAACCAGACATTAGGACTCTTCCATTCACAGTCAGCTTAGATCATCAGCAAAAGGTCTTGTATGATAAGGTCAGGTATAAAAATTGGGTAAGCAGCCCTTGCAAAATAATTGTCATGTGCTCTTCCAAAATCTGCCTCATGTTTCCCAGAGATTTAAATGCTTTACACCCTAGCATTTGGATTCGACTCGAGGCTTTTTTCTTTTAGCCTCTTAATTGAGGCAAGAAATTCAACGTTTTAAGACCATACTTTTGTTCTGCCGAAGCCTTACTCAACAAGGACCTCTCTCCTTAGTAAAAGCTTCTACTTCTAAGTGAGAAATATGTACAGTCCAAAAACGAGTCTATGTGAGAATTTTTCCTTCACCAGTTCGTTTCTGCCAAATCGTAGCTCTCAAGACTATTTTTGAGAGGCTATGAAGGTTCAATATGAGATTGAACAAGAGGAATCCAACAGCTAGTCCACCAAAGTTATAATGCGGATTATTAAGCAGCAAGAGTCTAAACTCCAAAATGAACCTAAAAAACTACTCCGTAGTAATGTAATAATCATCCTGAAATAATCTCAGTCATAGACTATACATCCAAAAGTATCTTTTTGCCATCAGCTAGACTTGTAAAAAATCGAATCGACCCAAAACGCGTTACAAAACCGACCCGGAAATACGGGATCTTCAACAAAATTTTATGACCCGAAACCCGATTTTATCCGAACCCAAACAACCCGAAACATAATGGGTCAAAACCCGACCAAACCTGTTTCCACCCGACCAATCGAAAATCATTAACTCATAGTAATAAATGAAATTATGAGGAGTTTAGCACAATAAACATTTTATTGTTACTATTGTTGGGTGTAATATGATTTTGGTTTGACTTATCATTTAATGGTTGAATTTGACTAGCTTGTGTATAATAATATAGTATTTTATACATTTCTTTTGTAAATTTTAATGAGATGTGATTATATTTATCATACTACTTGGTGAAATTATAATAGGCGTATTAAAATCTCTCAACCCGTTGGGTCAACCCCAACCCAAAATTCGAACCAGGCCCAAATGAACCCGAAAGTATTTATTACAATGACAGGTCTACCATCAGCCCATCAACAATGTCTTTATGTTGGATTCAGTTGATAGGTAGGCATAAAAGCCATGAAGTGTAAAAAAAAATTGTTTACCTAATGTTCTTTTTCACAGAGGAGCAACAAGATTAAGGTAGCTTATCTTAAACGTTTCACCACATTTTTTTGATACACAGAAAAACCAAGGGAAAAAAAGAACCTCCAACACTATCCTTAAACCAAAATTAACTTTCACCTCAATCCAAAACATATTTAGTTAAAACCCATCTTAACCTAATTTCACAGGTTAGCTATGAGGCTATGACATAGGTTAGGTAATTATTTATACACTAGCATACCTTCAACGAAATCCAAAAAATACGTTGACATTATACATTAGATTTAGCCTGTAACCTATATCATTGTAATGGACTTTGGACTTATAGGTTATAGGCCTTTTGAATAAACAAAACAACCTATATCATTGATTTTATTTCCAACATAAAAAGAAAAAGTAAATAAAAATCAACTACCATAGCCCCAACAACAATAAGAAACTCGATGAAGAGGAAATTTACCTTTCTTAAGCAACATAATTATCCATGTCTTCAGCTTGATTTCCCAGCAAAGGCATCTTTTCGGTCGGAGAATGCACGCTGCCTAATTGATCGGCATGGATTTTCTTCTCTTCTTTAGCCTTCCCCCACATAACAGAGTAGAACCCAAGAACTATTATAATCACCCCAAGCAAACTGCAGCAGCACTATAAATCAGGCGTCAAAAACAACACTTCCAAGGGAAAAAGAAAGGTCATGGCGATACTCTTTCAAGAGTGTGGCAAGGGCCCAGTGCTTCTTTGTTTGAGATAACAAATTACTGGAAATGGAACATGCAACCTTCTAACAACGTCTGGCGTAAAGAATACAAGTACATTTTGAGTTACAAAAATAAATAAATAAAACCATCTAAGTATAGCATATTTTTCTTTTAATTGGTAAACTCTTTTGATCCATTTGAAGAATCATTCAAGTATATAGCCATGGTAATGATACAAGGTTACAAGGGATGAGAATCCTAGCGGTTTCATGATTCCGCAAGAAAGCTACATAAGGATAATTAGTACTACAAGATTTACAACCTCTGTCACACATAAATGTTCCCACTAGATGTCTGACCAAAATTTCCTAAACATTAACTGCTCTGAAATCTATCATTTTCCCACTGTGCTCATTATTAAGTTTCAATTTAGCATAATACGTTCATATATTTTGTTCAACTATAAAATGCAATTTTGTTTATCGGGGGAAAAAGAAGAAAAAAAAAACTATGCAATGCAATTTTTGTCTGATTAACTTTTGCAACGCGATATTTATTGTCTTTATGTCTAATCAAACAAGGAACACAACCAAATAGGACGGAGCACCAATCCAACCAAATCATTTTCTCGAGCATAATGACCACAAAAATTGTCAAAATCACAAGAGAAAACTGACAAAACATAACATCAATAGCAATGACTATATGTATGAATAGATAACGACGACTCTTAAGTCTTACGTAAGAAGGAAGAATACCTTCCAAGATAAAATGTATCCCCAAAGAAAACAACACCTGCAACTGCAGCTATGGCAATCCCCAGAGGCTTAAACATGCAAACAAAAACAGGTCCCTTCCTGCGCAAGCACCATGCGGAAAGGCCAACTTGGAGGGCCGAACCAAAAACTGCCTGTACAATTGAATATTCCAGCAAGGCAACTTGTCAAGGATTACAGCAGAAGTTCAAAGATACTGATTTAAATTTATTTTTTTCAAGATTAAAACTTCTTGTGACCTTGAGGTTCATTATTCTAAGCAAAAAAACGCTTTGTTTTGTATATTATGCATTGTCTAATCAATCTGTGGGACTCAAATGATTACAAGAGGTATAAATCAGCTCTGTGAAAGTAAAACTCGTATTAAATACAAATCTCATACCCTAATAAAATGAGCAATCTGATTAGTGAATACAAAGCATGAATTTACCGAGTAAACAACTGCAAGCAGCCTCAATGTGGGCTTCAGACTCCAAGCACTTAGATCCCTTTCCACAATAAATGTCACAATTCCAGATTGTATAGCAACAAAGAAGCAGTAAAAGAACACAACAATGAGCTCAGCTGGATACTTCTTGAGAATTATTGCCTGAAAGTAAACATTAACAGTAAGATTTCAGCTCATCCTATTGATTGTTGGCATTAAGAAGGATTTCTTGAACATACTTGTATGATGACCCAGCTAGATGCCATAACACAATCAACAGCAAGAAAGAAACCACCAAGAATCCATTCCTTCTGTTCTCCAAGAAAACTAAGTTGATGAGAGTGCAAAGGCACAGACCTATTTAGAAGTGGTGGACCTTCATAAAGAGTCGCAATGAATGCTCCAGCAATCGACACTATGGTTCCCAGCAATTTTGCCAGACAAGTCATATTTCTTGTATTTACTATTTCCATCCTGAAATTACAAATTTACAAATAAACATTGTATTATATCATTTCTGCACCATTGCACCATTTCCATCCTGAATTACAAGTAAACAGTGTATTATAATATTTATACAACATTTCATTTGAAACCCTTTAATATGTAAACACAATAATGGAGACAACTTTTCCATTGAAGAGAGAGATATTTAAATATAGGCAGTGACATAAATAAAACATTGTCAGTACTCATGAATCATGCAACATTTTACGGTCTATATGCCTGAGCTAAGGTGTGATCCAAGTCTATGTTGGTAAGAAAGAATGAAAATTAAATGATTACAAAATCCAGTATACTTTGGAACACTTGGAAGGTCTGGGGCCCTCTGAGCCTCTAGGGTGATAAATAATGAGAAAAAAGACAACTAGAAATAGAATGAGACAAGGGGAAAAGAAAAGAAAGGAGCATTGGTTTTTATAATTTTATGTTCTACTTCTTAGAAAACAAAAGGTTGATTGACTAACATGTAGATACAAAAATCTACTGTATACATGTATTTTCAAAACGAACTTTCAAAAGGGGAAGATATAGAGATTTATAATTGACATAAAGCCATTGAATTTGGGAAGCACCAGCTCATGAATAGGTGGTCATCTATTTACTAATAGCAGATGACATACAGTGATGCACTCTGCAATATGAGCATTATCAGTTGATGGTCCTAATTGGTATATTACATTATGAAGCTACCCCTAAGGGAAAACCGTGCTCATGTTTGGAAAAATGGGAATTATAGATAATGTTGCGGAATACGGGAGGCCTGGGATACAGTCTTACAGCCTTACGGGTTTATCCTAGTGCGCTCTAGAAAGGGTCTGGCAAGGGAGATTGAATACAGCCTTACGGCGTTACCCCTGCATTGCTTGTGTTGTTTGGGACCCTGATTAGAAAAACAAGTAATCTACATTTCATCCAATAAAAAAGTAACTACTCCGAAAGAAAATATTAAGCTTATAAAGCTAACATCAGATTGCCGCGGCTCAAAAAGTAATTTGACTTTTCAAAGGCTTCAAGCAATAAATCAACCGAGTTGCTCTTATACATGCCCTACCTTACCTAGTCTCTGAATAGCACTAGTCCACTACACTAAAACCTGTAACAGAAAATCATATGCACGAGAGATAACACAAGTACAACAATGTAAATGGCCTAAGTTTGTAGTTCATGGTCAACTTTGGATCACCATTCATTCTTGGATCAAAGGGGTACATGTCTACGCCGCTACAAAATGAAAAATCCACAGACTATTTTGTATGCTAGTAGGAAGAAAATCTCATTTGCAAGTAGTGAATGTAGTTCCAATGTAAGCCACAATACATCATAAACAATGAAGATAACAAAATTTCCTCTTTTCCTTATTACACACAACTATCACTAGTCTCCATCCTAATCTAAAATTCAGCTTCCACAAAATTAAAAGCCATTGCAACATGGTTACACAGGACTGATTTCGAGTCTAAGGTGCTTACCACCAGAGGTCTAATGTTCACTAACAAACATCTTCATAATCAAAAGGACAAACTCAGCCTAATATTAGCTAAACAATAGCGTAACAATGTCCAACCAACAATAAGGACAATAAATAAACAAGAAGGCAAAAAATCCATACCCAAAGATGATTGCAAGCAAAAAAGTAAGTCCAGGAATAAGATTCAGCATAGCCGCCCCAAGAGTAGGAGAGCTATAATTGATACCAGTATACCCAAATAACTGAGCCAAATACCTAAATCACAAACAAAAACAACCAACTCATTACAAAAAATCCGAAAGGGTACCATAAAACCCAAATCAGTAACCCATAATTCAAGAGTTTGAGCACAAACCCATTACACAAAATCCAAAAGGGTACCAGAAACCCCCAAATCAATAACAAATTAGAACACAACTCAATACACAAAATTGTATAGAGTATTATAATTATTATTCACTCACCCAAAGAGAGCAAGCAGGAAAAACCATCCAAAGAGAGAGAAATTGATTGGGGGAAGATGTGATCTGCAATCAAACCCAACAGAAGAGTCAATTTCAGCTTAAGTTTGAGGGAAATTGATGAAATTGAAGGGAAGTGAGAAAAGGGGGGAGACCTGTGGAAGAAGAGGGAGAATGGGAGGAGGATAAGGGACGCAAGAGCATTGGAGTAGGAGACGAAGACAAAAGTGGTCATACCAGTGTTCATAGCTTGTTTGCTGATAATCATGAGTCCTACTTGGCAACATTCCGCCATTAACATTGCTATGTATGGAGCTGCCTCACTCTCCATTTTTATCTCTCTCTCTCTCAACTACTTGCACTTCTGATTTCTGAGGAAGAGCTCAAGAGCAAGAGATGAAGAGATTAGTGGAGTAGATTACAGAAGTGGAAAGGCTTCGAAAGTCGTCGGAGATGCAATATTGGACCGGGGCAATTTTGGGGCGGGTTTGCCGTTTGTGCAGAATTTTCGACTTGAATTGGATTTTGGCCAATTTTTCAGAGTTTGGGCATGATATGTGGCCATATGGGCCCGCTCTCTTTTCACTGTCCTTTTTTTTGGGGGTGTTTTATATATTCTACTGCCGTGCTATGGATTGGTTTTTTTTTTTTTTTTGGATGTTAGCACCCGGATTTGCCCTGGTTCACCCTTAGGGTTAATCTGAATTAGGGCGAGTTTTGGGTATATAAGTTTCAATCCCCTCCCAATTGTTGTTGGGAGGATCGAATACGGGTCATCTTTATCAAGTTCAGCCTCAATCACCACTGAATCAACAAACAATTGGTTGTGCTATTGATATATTTATCACAAATTCTTATTTACAAGGGTTGTACAATAAATATTGTACACCGGAGTAAAAGTTAACTCAAAATGCTTAAAAGTTAAGCTTATATATGTAAAAGTTATCTATTTTTTAATGATAAATTTTTTCATTTTAATAAAACTTATTTCTTCAAAATCACTAATAATATATAAAATTAATCATTTAACCCTTTAAAATGTTTATCTATCGACTTTTTTTTTTACTAATATAAAAGTCAATCAAAACTAGGTTAAAGTTACAAAAAAAATGTGTAAAAGTGATCTTGGTGTACTTGTGCGCACAAGACCTTTTGTATATTTATATCTCTTATCTATACGTGTATTTTTTATTGTTCGCGCTTTTTTGTTTTTTTTGAAAAATTATTTGCCATATTAAATTGTTTAGATGATATGAAGTTACGGACGGACTTTCAATATATTTGGGTGTCTAATTTACTCTGTATTATTTTTTGGAAGCGTAGGTTTATCATTTCCAGTTCTAGGGATATCCTTATGAGCAGAATCTAAGTCTATTATTTCCAACCACATTCGTATAATGAAGGAACTCAAGCATTGATAGTAAGCACAAGACTCAAATATATTGCAAAACCGAATTGGATTGCTTTGGTGATTGCTAATTTGCTACCCTTGCGAAAGGATTCAATGCAAAGAAGGTGGTTTGTGCAAGTCCTCTTCCACCACCACATCACCACTCATTCCACCTCATAATGTGAATTAACTAGAATAATCAATAATCCTATTCCAAAACTAAGTGTTTAAATCCTATTCTGGCGATGACATTTATAGTTACAGGATAACTACGTTATCCTTGATAATATATATTTTTTGGTGCAAATAAGCCACAAGGGCGGGGATGAGAATCGATCCCAGGATCACCTGTGGATGAAAGCACTAACCAACTGAGTTATCCATCACTCTCAGCCTTGATAATATATGCTATATGCGAAGAAATTTTATGCATCTATGTCTCTATTCTGCAACATAGGAACTTTATGAGAACCTGTCTCCTCTTCAGCACTATTTATCAATCTATTTTCATCGATTCCCTTATGTATCTCTTCCTCGGCTTTCCCCTTCATCACGGTGTAGAATCCTAACGCTATGATTAGTCCTCCAATAACACTGCATAAGAAGCATTATTTTCCAAGTTTATTAGTATCACATTATGAAACTTATCACAAGATAATAATCTCAATAAGAGACTAATAATTAAATTTAGTCTATACGGATTAGTATTCCCTGTTAATTTATACTACGAATTAGTACTCCCTGTTATTCCCCTGTTCTCTAATAGTTGCAACGCTTTGACTACTCCGTATACGTTGAATGATGGTAAGATAAAAGTAAATGACTCGAGTAAAGAAATGCATAGTAACAAATAAAAATGATATGTGATACCTCCCAACATGAAGAACATCTCCTAGAAAAGAAACTCCCATGATAACTGCAATAATCATTTGAAGTGGCTTAAACATTGCGACAAATACTGGACCCTTCACTCTGCATGCCCAAGTATTCACGGTATTTACTATAGCAACATCTATAGCCTGGCCAAAACTAAAACGTTACGATTTTAGTGAAATGGAGGAAGTATATAATTCGAGGTTTAAGAAAATAACATAGGAGATTAGGAGTGACGATCTTTAATTAAGTTTGAATAATTACCCCAAATAGAATAGAAATTAGTTCGATGTCAAGGGTTGGTGTCCAAACACTAGCATCATTTTCTGCAATTAAAGTTACCATTGCTGCCACTATAGTCTCAAAGATGCAGCAACTTATTAGTGTTATCAGCACCTCTGAATTGAAGTCCCTTGCAATCCAAGTCTGAACAAAATGATGAAAATGAAAAAAGAGATAAATATTGTCGTCATTGTTGTTACAATTTCAGATTGAGAAAACAAGGGCGACTGATACTACAAGAAAACATCAATTTCCCGACAACCAAAAATAGTCGGAAAAATGGTCAAATTGGTCAGTAAATTTTTTTCTGACTTAAAGTAGTCGGTACAGTGTAGTCGGAATATAAGAAAACTACGACTGAATTGAATATCTTCTTTGTGTTAGTTGACCTAAATAGTAGTTGAAAAAAAAGATGTATTATCTTCACCTTAGGAAAAAAAATTAGGTCTAATAGTTTCAGATAAGTTTAAATTTCATCTGTCGAAGAGATATACCCTAGGAAGGAAAATAGTTTGAATTACCTACTAAATTTGACAACGATCATTTTTATACTTTCACGATGTCTATCCCATACGGCACATACTCATGTTCTATGCCCCACATCGGCCACAAACCCTCGTTCATGTGCAGAGCATACATATATGGGAGGAGAATGTGAGAAGAATAATGATCTAAATGTTTTGAAAATTTGAATAGGTTACCTTTGCAATATAAGTGAGTGAGAAAAAAATGCTGCTAGTAGCAAGCAAGAGCCCTCCAACGGTCCAATTTGGTTGAATATCCAACAAAGAATGAAGATATGTCTTGTTTGGTGAAGGGAATAGTATGATTGGTAGTCCTTGGTAGAAGGTCACTATGAATGCTCCACTGATTGAGACAATGGTTCCTATCAACTTAAATATGTTACTCTGTGCACTTAGATTTACCATCTCCATTCTGTAGTACATTTGAAAAAGCATCGTTTCGATTAAATTAATAACCTTAATTCATAAAAAAAATCAACATCTATGAATCGAGATATAAGTCCAATCAATAAGAACATAGGAGATTCCACCTTAGAAGCATAACACTTTAAGGGGAGTAGCTCCTTAACTTTATAAAGTGATTAACTTTTCTTATCGTTTATCAATGTGGGACATTCATATGTGTTGTTTGGAAATGCTCTACTTCATCACGTACGTGACGTACCCATTTTTTGTAAAATGATATCTGTAACCATACTCGATACCCGAATTTTGGATCGGGTACCCAAACCGATAGCCATATCAATCCAGGTACCCACTTTTACAGATCGGGTTTTGGGTTTTTGATTTGGATAGTTTTGCCTAGCCCTACCGAAAATTAGTTAGGTGGTGAGTTTCCGCGAAAGAACATACCAGTACATCCCAGAATACTTGGACAAATAATTTTCTCTTGTAAAGAGTAATAAAGAAGTTTTCTTCCAAAATCTAAAATAGGTTTCAAAACTGTTAAAACAGTGTCAATAATTCGTAGTTACCTGAAAATGATGGCTATGATGAAAGTAAAAGCAGGAGAAAGATTATTCATTGCTGAAGCAAGAGTTGGTGAGCTATAACGTATTCCAACAAACAGGAAGATGGAGCATCCACAACTGCGCACATCATAAAACCAAAACACCCAAATATTTATACAATCATTCAAACATGTGACACTATGTCATCTAATAAGAAGGACCAGATTACATGTAAGTCTATATGACCAGAAAACATATGTTTGTCTTGGATTTTAGAAATAGTATAGATTATACTCATCGATAATCACCACTTGACATAGGCGAGTCATTCTTAAGACTAGTGGTTGCATAAAAAAATGTACGCTTTATGCATATTGCACAGTGACCGATCTCATATTAACTCTAAACTTCTTACAATAACTTTTAATTTTGTCAAACATTTCTTGTTATTCAAGATGATCAAAGCATGTTATAGTGCTTTTAAGTGATGGTAATAGAAGATTAGAACCACTTAAATATTTTCAATATCTAATGTTTGGTAAGTGAAAAAAAGTGACACAATCACTCAATCCATTACTATATTCATATGAAGTAACATTATGGTAGAAAAAAATTCACCCTTCTTAATTCCCAATTTGATACTCCAAGTGATCGATTCATTTAATAAGTTATACGGAGTACCAAACGAGGATTGCTAAACCTCAAGTGGCAAGTGACCCAAAGATAACTATTTTTAGTACCAACACAACATATATCAGTACCAATAACACAAATAATTTGTATTGGTACTTCTTAGCAATGTATTACGTACCAATACTATACTAGTCTTAGTACCAATACCAAATTAGCGGATACCAATTACAAGCCACTTGTGTCCATATGGACACAAGTCACTTGAGGCCAAGACTTCCTCGTACCAAACAACTAATAATTGAAACAATGAAGATTACTATTTCTCTTTGTTATTTGTTCCATGTACTTCAATTCCATTTCCTTTCCTAAATACGTACCAAGCCTTATGAGTTATGATAATCTGATCAACCATAAGGGAGAAACTGAGAGAGAAAGATTAATACACACACCTGAGGATTCCAAGCAGAAAGAGCCGCAAAATTATAGACCATCCAATGACCGGAGGTCGAGTTTTTCTATTCAAAATCCAACATCAATAATAATAATAATAATAATAATAATAATAATAATAATAATAATAATAATAATAAAATGAATGGTAATGTAAAGAAACGAGTAATGCGACGACTAAATCCGAATTAACAAGATTGAACACGGGCGAAGCATACCTGTGTAAAAAGAAAGCCAAAGGAAGAAGAAAGAAGAGAGCAAGGGCATGAGTGTAAGTGGTGAAGATATAGTTGCTCATTCCTTTAGCCATGGCTGCTTTGCTTAATGTATTTGTACCCACACTTATTCCTTCCATTCCTAACAATATTATTCCCAACTTCATTTCCCACATCTTTCTCTTTCTCTTTTTTTTTTTTTTTTTTTTTTTTTTTTTTTCTCACCTTGCTTTTATTTTTCTTTGTTTCACCAAAACAAACTAAAACTAGTAGTACAAAAATACATATTGCAATATTCTTATACTTACCCCGGTTTCTATAATGGCAAGATCTACCTCAGTCACACATTACTTAATTTAGTAAGAGGTATTAGACAAGGTAAACGAACAAATTAATTATAAAATTACCTCCCAATAACTACTGTTGTTAAATTATTTTAAGGATTTTTTCATATTTACTACACCCTGAAAATCTTCTTTCTATAATCATCCAAACGTGACCTATATTTCTCTTTCTCATCACGTGATATTTATTATGAATTGATTCTTTTGGTCCTTAAATAACAATAATCCTAAATTCCTGATATCCCGTTATTATAAATTGGTCCACCAATTTTTATTTTATTTTTGTTGAAAAAATTGGTCCACCAATTAAGACCAACATCAACCACTTTACGGAGTAAGAAATAAAGAAAAAAGAAATTGGTCCACCATGATTGAGTATCTACTTTGTTGATTGATCCAAAAAAAAGTTAAAAAATCAAAATTTGGAAAGACTGTTTGTAGAGTTTCATACTTTCATCCACTAATGTAAGACTTTGTTTGGAAAAATCTTTCAATTATTTGAAGCATAATAATTAGCAAATTATGATCCTAATCTAGTACACAGAGGCCTTTCTAGAATGAAATGGATACTCTATACAACTTATGCGATTCATGCATGATCCGGGAACCGGATCAATATTTTGAATGGAGGTGACAACAAGTCAAGCTAACTTGAATTTGACCTAGTACTCGCTCAACAATACTTAGTTCATGTACAATTACAACAAATAATATTTCGTAGGTGAGTATACAATCTGATATGTACAAATTCTGTACATTTTACAAAATAATGAATAATTTACAGATTAAGAAACTCTAAGCTAACACGGTGTAAATCTGATATGCACATAATTTGTACAGGGGATGTATGCAAACGATGCAGGAATCTAAGTTGAGTGATTCGGTTTTTCCTCGGATAAAGCGATCGGAATTGGACCAGTCGCACGTACAATTGCACAAAAATTGAATTTCGTAAATCTGTAATAAAACCCTGGAGAAAATTTTATACATCCATATTTTGGTTTTGCAAAAGAGGGGCTTTATGAGAATATGAATCTTCTTCAGAGCTATACATCAACCTACTTTCATTGACTTCTTTCGGCGACTCCTCTTCCGCTTTCCCCCTCATCACCGTGTAAAATCCAAGTGCTATAATCGTGCCTCCAATCAAACTATAGTACATAAGAGTTAAAAAAATTCAAAGGTATCAGTATATGTGTCGCAGGGTTTTGGATCCTCTAGAGTTCTAAAATAACTCTACAAGGTAGAGTTTGAGCATATCAATCATTGAATGAAAAATCAATGGTTCATAAATTATCTTTCCAAAGTTCTCCTATTTTTTCCTGATCAATATGAGCCATTGATTTTAAAATGTATGGTTTAGATAAAACTCTACCTTGTAGAGTTTTATTAAAACTTTAGAGGATCTATACTCGTGTTGCATACTACGTAAAACGCAAATGAGTAGAATTTTAAAAACGGAGGTAGTATAAGCGTACAAGTCATTGTGTACGTACCTTCCAAGATGGAGAACATCTCCAAGGAAAGACACTCCCATAATCACTGCGATTATCATTTGGAGTGGCTTAAACATTGCCACGAATAAGGGTCCCTTCTTTCCACAAGCCCAAGTCTGGACAATATTTACCACACCGACTTCCAAAGCCTGGTAAAATAAAAGTTAACCTTCGACCATAAAAAGTCAAATATAAGCGTTATAAAAGAGAACAAAGTGCGATTTTGTTAGTTAAGATTAGTTACCCCAAATAGAATAGCAATCCAAACAATGTGAATACTTGGAGTCCAAACACTAGTATCATTTTCAGCTAGAAAGGTAACAACGGCCGCCACGATTGTTTCAAAGAAGAAGCTAATCAATGTTATAAGTATCTCTGAGTTGAAGTCCCTCGCAATCCAAGTCTGGTAAATAAAAATAATATCTTGCGATAAATTATTATAAATCCGTCTCAACTAAATAAAAAAAATAGCTTACGTACGGACGCAATAGAATGGAATAGTTACCTTGGCTACAAAAGAGAGGGACAAAAATATGCTACTAGCAAAAAGGAATAGTCCACCAAGGGCCCAATTGGGTTGAGTTTCATTGGCAACAAGAGGAAAATGAAGAGAAAATTGGGTTGGTGAAGGGGGAAAAATAGTAATGGGCATTCCTTGGTACAAAGTGACTATGAATGCACCTCCAATTGACACTAATGTTCCGACTGATTTGAGTATGCTACTTCGTGCTCTCAAGTTCAATACTTCCATCCTACATATATGGGTTATTTCATAATCTAATTATTTAACTTACTAAAAATCAATTAATTAGTTTAAATAGGTTTTAAATTACCTGAAAATGATGCCCATAATGAAGGTGAAAGCAGGAGAAAGATTATTCATTGCTGATGCAAGAGTCGGTGAGCTGTAACGTATTCCAATAAACAAAAAGATGGAGCAACCACAACTGCATACCAAATTGTTACGGAGTAAGATCTAATCCCATGAAACATCATATGCGAGCGTTCCACGTTAATAAAAGCAAAGAGAGGAGGATTATAAAACACGGATCAGAGGCGGAGATAGGGGGCGGGTGGGGGCAACAATTTTAAAAAACGCTAATATATAGTAATAAATACTAAAATATATCACTAAATGCTACATGTCTCAATGGTTATTTTGAGTTTAATAACTCATTTATACTCCTTGAACTAGGGTTTGAATCCTTATACGGTTATACCATATCCTTTCTTTTTAGTTTATTTTTAGGGTTACACTCTCTCCTACGAAATTCATATACTATTGTTTCTTTTTTGATATATTTATCCGAACAACATACCTAAAGGGTTCCATTTTGTCAAACCTAAATTGTGCGAAGTATTACGTATATAGGTTTGACAAAATGGAACCCTTTAGGTCTCTAATTGCGTGTAAGTAAAAATTATAAAAACTTAATATTCAGAATCCTCGCAGTGATACGAGTTCAACAAAATCTCACTTGACTATGTTTAATTTTACATAATGTGAAAAAATATTGTCAAAGTTGGTTGATAAATAGTGTCCAAATGAGAAACGATGCATCTATTGCGGAACGGAGATAGTAAAAGTTATTATCTCCGCAGACTCCGCTTTCATTTTATTTACTCCACTTTAACACACACATAAAAAAAAAAAAAAAAAAAAAAGGTTCTCCAAGTATTAATTTGGCAGAAGCTGAACCTTTAATGATCCATGAAAATTTTGATAAACGTTAAAGCCAAGCATGAGCCAACAGCCCAACAAAGGACAAACCTTTTATTGTTAGGTAACAGAAAGATGTGGGCCGCCTGTGAGGTTGGCAGTTGGCACATACTTCTGTTATCCTTTGTTGGCTCGTATTTGGCCTTAAAGAAGGTTCATCAAATTTTCTACTTTTGCCTTTCTTTAGTAAGAAACTACAGTACGTAGTAAGAACTAAGGAGTGTTACACTTGTGCACATCACAAAAGCAAACTAATTTGAATATTGCCTGTTTGGGCTTCCAATTGATTCTCAATTGGGCCACTAAGTCCAAAGCCCAATGGCTCTAAACAAACAGCATCAAACCCACCAATGGCTAGTCAGCCATCCATCAAGGCCCAAGGCCCAAAAGCAATAAATGACCTATGGGCATTTATTATGCAAACACTATAAATAGGCCGCCAAGGCTCACACCTCAAGGTACGTCCAATTTACCGCCTTAAGACTACTCTTCTAGAGAACTTCTCTCTAGAATCCGAGCATCATTCTTACTTAGGCATCGGAGGGGCTTTCCTCGGAAACACCCCCGAGGCTAGTGACTTTGCTCTTGTGCAGGTGAATTCGGACTCCACTCATTCAAACAAGCAAGATCTTCAACACATACCAAAGGGCCTTCATTCGAAGCCCATTGTTTCCATCTTTACAACACCGGAACAATTTGGCGCCGTCTGTGGGGAAGAACACTTCAAAGCCTTTGAAAGACATCAATCACCTCTTTCCGCGAAAATGGTGAATGATGTTGTTAACAACAATGACGACGATATGATGGTGCGGTCAGATTCAGAATCTGACCAAGAGGGGCACCCTCAATCGATGGCGAGGTCACAGCCAAGCAGAGCTACGACCGCCACAAATGCAGGACCTCCGATTCCAACTAGGGAAGAGCTCACTGCGGCCATGACCATCATGCAAAACTTCCTCTTCAATGAGAAGCAGCAAGGACTGGCAAATGACCGCAGAGAAGAGAGGAGGACCAGGCGAAGGCTGAACGAGCCACCCAGTGCGGAAGTGTCCAGACCCGAACGAGAACTCCTTCCCTTGACAGGTACACACTTGACGTCGAGGTGGATGGAAAGCACGTGGGACACCCAAAAAAGGGCACAACAGCAACCAGATTGGTTTGCGAGACCATCGCCTACTCCAACAGCTCTCCAAAGCGAATCAACTACTCGTAACCCTCGGATCCGAAGTTCGGTACTCAGCAGGTTGAGGCCCTCGGTCCACTCAAGGTTAAGACCTTCGATCCATACGAGACTCGGGGTAGGTGAGTCGAGCAGATCTGGCGAGCGACCCGAGGTCAGTAGCCGAGAAAGAAGAAGAGACGGGAGGCATGATCGAACCCCTAGCCCCCATCGTACGCCCGAACGTTCTAATCACAGAACCTCGGCAAACGAAGGCATCAGGGCTAGACTCGGGAAAAGAATCATGACTCCTACGTCATCCCCTTTCTCGGACGAGCTGATCATGGAAGAAATACCGAAGGTAAGACTGCCAGCTCACCTAACCTACAGCGGAATCACAGATCCGAGGGATCATGTCATCTCCTACGAGCAGCAAATGTTCTTGAGTCCTTACTCCGAAGCATGCTGGTGTAAATACTTCCCAACCACGCTAACCGGAGTGGCGGGAGAGTGGTTTAGATCGCTGCCGAAGGGATCGATCAAGAGCTGGAAAAAGCTGAAAAAGAGATTCTGCACACAGTTCGTGAGCAACAATCGCCCCGAGCGAACCACAGCAGAACTGACCTCAATCCAACAAGAAAGAGACGAAAGTCTGAGAGAATTCATGGCCAGATTCATGAAGGAATCAACAAACATACCAAACTTGCAGCCAGACGTGGCCATCTTCGCCTTGAAGCACGCGCTCCAGGAAGGGAAGTTCCGTGACGAACTCTCAATGAAGAACCCCTCCAGAATAGCCGACGTGCTCCAAATGGCTGATGCGTTCATCAGAACCGAAGAGTTCAACAAGGCCGCTGCAAGATTGAAAGGATCGTCGGATCCGAGAGACACAAAGAATACCCAGAGCAAGCCCGAGGGCGGCTCAAGGAAGGGGAAAGAGAAAGTAGGAGCTAGAGAGATGAGCCCGAAGAAAGACGGGAGAAGGGGTGAACTTCAACCCAAATACACCAACTACACTCCACTAGCTCTGCCCCGAAAAGAGATATTTAGCCTCAACAGAAATGATGAGAAGTGGAAACTACCGGGGAAGCTCAAGTCCAACCCAGCTCGGAGAAACAAGAACAAGTGGTGCGAGTTCCATGATGACTTCGGTCACCACACCGAAGAGTGCAACTCGCTGAAAGACAACATTGAGGACCTCGTTCGCCGAGGCTACCTGAAACAGTACTTGTTAGACCGAAGGGAGGAGAAAGAAAAGGCCGCCAGTGGCAAACAGCATGAGCAACCCCAGAAGAGGGTCTACGAAGCAACAGGACATAAGAAAAACGACATCCTGGTGGTGTTCGGGGGGCAGAAGTCTGGCCAGGCCAGCAAGAAACACCTAAGAGCCCTCTCCCATCGGGTCAACTTCAGCGCGGTTGGAGACAACCAACCACACCCCCCGAACATGACCTTCACTGCTGATGATTGCTTCGGAGTCCAGTACAAACATGACGATCCTCTGGTCATTTCCATGGACCTCAACAACCACAACGTACATCGAGTGTTAGTCGACGGAGGAAGTGCCGTCAACATCATCTTCAGAAACTGCTTCGAGCAGCTGATCCTCGAAGAACCAGAGGAAGCACTGACGAAAGTCAGTTATCCTCTGATCGGATTCAACGGATCCGCAGCTATCCCTCGAGGAAAGATCACCCTGCCAGTCACAGTGGGCGAAGGCCAGGCAGCAAAAACCCTTCGGGACGAATTTTTGGTGATGGACTGCGACTCCGTATACAACGTAATCATGGGGAGAACCATGATTCACAAGATGCAAGCAGTCCCCTCCACATACCACCAGCTGATGATATACGTCTCGGATGCAGGATTCGCCGAACGAATCAGAGGTGATCAAGAAGTGGCGAGAAGAACCTGCCACACTGCTGTCCGAAAACCCAAACTAGAGGACGGCCCCGAGGAAGGAAAAGGAGCTAAGGGAGAGGAAAGCGAGGCAAAAAGGAGAAGAGCAAGCACGAGCAGCTTGTCTCCCGCAGAAGTTGATGCCCGCCCCGAAACCCTATCTCCCGAACCAGATCAAGAAATGGAGGATATCTTCCTCGAAGATAATTCAGACAGGAGCGTCCGAATAGGCAAGGGCCTAAGCTCGGGGCTCCGAATCGATTTGATCCGACTACTCAGGGATCACAAAGACATCTTTGCATGGTCAGCAGCAGATATGCCAGGGATAAATCCGAAGCTGATTTGTCACAAGTTGGACGTCAACGCTGAAGCTCGGCCAATCAAGCAAAAAAAGAGAAATTACTCCTCGGAGAAAAACAAAGCCATCGCCGAGGAGGTTAAAAAGTTGCAAGAGGCCGGATTCATCGAACCATGCATGTATCCGAAGTGGCTGGCCAACGTGGTGATGGTCAAGAAAGCGAACGGCTCATGGCGAATGTGCGTGGATTTCACAGATCTGAACCGAGCCTGCCCCAAAGACTGCTATCCCCTGCCAAGGATAGATCAACTGGTTGACTCCACCAGCGGCCATGCACTGCTCAGCTTCATGGATGCCTTTTCAGGCTACCACCAAGTATTCATGCACCCCGATGACAGGGCAAAGACAGCGTTCATCACAAGCGCAGGAGTGTTCAACTACAAAATGATGCCTTTCGGCTTGAAAAATGCCGGAGCCACCTATCAGAGGTTAGTTGACCACGTCTTCGCCGACCAGAAAGGGAGGAATGTGGAGGTCTACGTGGATGACTCCATCGTAAAAAGCATCAAGGAGGAAGACCATGTCAAAGACTTGGCAGAGACCTTCGGAAATCTGAGGAAATACAGCATGAAGCTGAACCCAAAAAAATGCGTCTTCGGGGTGAAGTCAGGGAAGTTCCTCGGATTCATGGTGAGCGAAAGAGGAATTGATGCGAACCCAGACAAAGTCCAAGCGGCATTGGATTTACCCGAGCCGAAGACCAAGAGAGATGTGCAGAGGCTAACCGGCAGGTTAGCCGCACTAACAAGGTTCATATCAAAAGCCTTGGACAAGGGAGCCCCCTTCTTCAAGGCACTGAAACCAAAGAACCTCCCCGGAGGAGAAGCAGAACCAGTCAAGAAAAAGGGGGTCCCGAGGAAAGTGGATCCCGAACTGATATGGGAACAAGAGCAAAAAGAAGCTTTTCAGCAACTCAGAGCCCACCTAGCTCAACTGCCGACACTGGCCAGACCAAAGGAGGGGGAAACCCTGTACCTATATGTCGCAGTTAGCCCTGGAACCGTCAGCGCAGTGCTTCTTCGGGAAGAAGAAAAGAAGCAACAGCCAATCTACTTCACCAGCCGAACACTCACAGGGGCCGAAACCCGGTACCCACTCATCGAGAAAGTCGCATATGCAGTAGTGGTAGCTGCACGAAAACTGAGGCCATACTTCGACTCCCACCAGATCACAGTGCTAACTGACCAACCGCTCGAAAAAGTACTCGACAAAATAGAGAGGTCAGGAAGATTGGCTGCCTGGGCCTTCGAACTATCAGAGTTCGGCATCAAATATCAGCCGAGGACAGCAATCAAAGCACAAGCATTGGCAGACTTCTTGGCCGAATGCTCATACCAGGAAATGTTGGATGATACGAAAAGCACTTGGGAGGTCTTCACTGACGGATCTTCCACAATAAACGGCTCGGGGGCAGGAGTTGTACTAATCCCCCCGACGGGGAAAAGCATAGAGTATGCATTGAAGTTCGGCTTCAAAGCAACCAACAACGAGGCTGAATACGAGGCCGCAATCGCAGGGATAGAGCTTTGTTTATCCCTGGAGGCCGAACATGTTCGCCTCAAAACTGATTCCCAGCTTGTAGCCAACCAGATCCGAGGGGAATATGAGGCCAAATGGCCCAGCATGACAGCCTATTTAGCAAAAATTAAATCCTTAACGTCAAAGTTAAGATCCTTTGAAGTCATCCTCATTCCCCGAGGACAGAACACGCAAGCAGACGCACTGTCAAAACTCGCAAGCTCAACACTCATCGACCTAAACAGGTCGGTCCACGTGGAAGTTCACCAAGAGAGAAGCATCGACTTGCTACCCACCACAGTATGCAGCTTACGTACCGAACCTAGCTGGATGGACGCAGTAGTTGCATACAAAGAAAGGGGAGAACTTCCCGAAGATAAGCTGCAAGCGAGAAAACTGAAAAGATTCAACAGATGGTTCATCATCAGCGCTGAAGGAGAGCTCATGAGGAAATCATTCTCTGCTCCGCTGCTAAAATGTGTGGGTCCAACAGACGCTGACTACATCCTAAGGGAAATCCACCTCGGGATATGCGGAAACCACATTGGAGGTAGGACATTAGCACATAAAGCCCTTCGGGCTGGGTACTGGTGGCCCACTATGGTTTCCGAGGCAAAGCAGATGGCAAGGAAATGCGAGAAATGCCAAAAGTTCGCACCAGCCATCCATCAACCAGCTCAAACCCTACAATCAACACTGTATCCCTTACCATTCGCACAGTGGGGGTTAGACATCATTGGTCCCTTCCCCTCAGCGACGAACCAGAAAAAGTGGTTGATTGTAGGAGTCGACTATTTTAGCAAATGGATCGAAGCCGAAGCTGTCTCCTCCATCACCGAACCTCAGGTCCGCAAGTTCATATGGCAGAACATCATCACAAGGTTCGGCATACCAAGACTGATGGTCTTCGACCACGGGAAACAGTTCGATAACACCCCGTTGCAAAAGTGGTGCAAACAGTTCGGCATACACCTAGCGTACTCGGCAGTCTGTCACCCACAAAGCAACGGGCAAGCCGAAGCTGCTAACAAACTCATCCTCAACGCACTCAAGAAAAGAGTCGAGGATGACAAAAACAAATGGTTAGAAGAGCTACCCGGAACGCTATGGTCCCTTCGAACCACTGAAAAAGAAGCTACCGGACAGACACCGTTCCACCTTGTATACGGATCCGAAGCTGTAATTCCTGTGGAAATCGGAACAGAAAGCCTGAGGATCCAGGCATACAACAGGTATGATGGGCTCCAAGGAGAAAGCAACAATCAACTTCTATCCGAAGCTCTCGATCTACTGGACGAAGCTCGGAACGATGCAAGGACACTCAACGCAGCCTATTTGCAGAGGGTCAACAAGCATTACAACCGAAGAGTCAACGCCAGACCCCTAAAAGTCGGTGATCTAGTACTCAGAAACGCCGCCTCGGTTCAGAAAGGACGGATCCATGGCAAACTCTCAGCCACTTGGGAAGGACCATACATCATCCATTCCGAAAAAAGGCCAGGCACGTATATGCTGAAACAGTTAGATGGAACAATTCTGAAGAACCATTGGAATACCGATGTTCTCAAGAAATATTTTGTATGATCTCTGTCTGTAAACCAAGTAAGTTGTTTAATGAGAAGAGGAAAGCCATTGGCACCATGTGTTTCATTAAACTTATCTCTATAATTATTGTCCCTTTATATATATATGCAGCCTCGGATCTGATCAATCCGAGACTAAAAACAGGTTGACTTTGCCCATTCCTTGATAAAATGCAAGAAATGACCAAATCATACACTTCAGGGAATCGTCCAGAATCCTCGGATTCGCGGTACCCTAATAAAATTTGTTCGCAACAAACAGTCGCTCGAATCAAGTTATAAAACTCCGGCTCAGATCCACGGATCGCCGAAGGCATAACTAAAGAGGCAGACTAGCGATCTCTTGCCCAGGTTTCCGAACCACAAGAGATCGGAAGAACAATCCAAACCTCTGAGCAGATCGACGGATTTGAAGAGTCTGGAAACTAAAGAGTCTCTTAGCAGATCTACGGATTTCAAGAACTCGCAAAACTAAAGAGTCCCTTAGCAGATCTACGGATTTGAAGAACTCGCAAAACTAAAGAGTCTCTTAGCAGATCTACGGATTTGAAGAACTCGCAAAACTAAAGAGTCTCTTAGCAGATCTACGGATTTGAAGAACTCGCAAAACTAAAGAGTCTCTTAGCAGATCTACGGATTTGAAGAACTCACAAAGTCAAAGAGTCTCTTAGCAGATCTACGGATTTGAAGAACTCGCAAAAGTTAAAAAGTCTCTTAACCGATCTACGGATTTAAAGAGCTCGCAAGATCAAAAGGTTTTTAGCAAGTCTACAGAAAGAGGAGCTCGAGAAATCTACGGATTTAAAGACCTAAAATTGCGAAAGAACAAGTTGAAAAGAAGCAGCCAAGTAACAAACATTCATTTTTTATTCAATATTTGGGGGAAGTACAAATACATTGAAAACCTCAAAAATTGAAAACAAAATGAAACAGTTAAAATCGGCAGCCATCAACAGACAATACCGGCCTACCGAAGTACTAAGAAAGCAAAAAGAAACGAGTACAACGCAGCGCCGAGGCAAAAGGGGGAAAGGCAAGCACATGTTCGGAAGTCCTCAACTGGAACCGACCGACTCTGAAGAAGACGACTGCCCGAATCCCTAACTCTTGGGAGTCTCAGGAGCATCCCCCAGGGGAGCATCCTTCGAAGAACCCCCAACAGTAGTATCACCTTCGGAAGTCGCCTTCTGGGCCCGAGCCTCTGCAAGAGCAGCTTGGCGTTCAGCTTCAGCTTCGTCCCGATCGGCCTGGCACTCCACCAAGTGATCCTGGGCCCTCATCCAGAGCGGAACCTTCTCATTCCAAGGGAAATGGGGCATATGCTTCGCGAACATCCGCCGAGCGCCCAGGATGCCATTCCAGTATTGCTCCCTACACTGATCAGCAGTGTAGAGGTCAACTCTCTCTTGCTCCAGTTTCCGAATGGCAGCATCCTTCTCTCGGATCTTCAGCTGGAGAACGGGCACCTTATCAGCTTGGTTCTGAACAATCTCCCGATTCTTGACAAACTGCTGAAGCCTCGCCTCCGCTTCCTGGCTCTGCTTAATGGCCGCCTCAAATTTAGACGTCATCTCCTTGAGAAGACTGTCTTTTTCTTCAAGTTCGCTCGCAAACTTGGCAGCCATTTCTTTCCTCTCCTTGTCGAAGGAAGCTATCTTTTCAGCATCCTCCTCGACTCGGAAAGTAAGCTTCCCAACTTCGGCCCCGATCTGCTCAGCCGATTCCCTAGCCTCACGACTGTACTGAAGGTACAGTAGCTTGAGGTCCACCATCTCGGCCATGAGCTGTCCAGCCTTCTGGTCCAAGACAGGGATATCACGAGCATAAGCCTCTTGATACCTCCTCAACTGCCTCTCCTCAACCGAGCTACACTCGGAAGCGAACGAGGACCAGAAAACAGCCTGGGAAAGAAGAAAAGACAAGAAAAGATGAGGAAAGAAGAAAACAACAAGCCAAAAACGGAACTCAAAACAAAATTTCCAACACTTACCTCATTCAGATAATACTGAGCCATCATAACTGGGTTCCTCTCCTCAGCTCCAGGAACCCTCCACTGCGGGTTGGCCCGAAGAAGATTCTCCCGTGCAGCTTCGGGACCCACCAAAGATCCCACGTGAGCCATGGGGTTCTCCCCCAAAACCGGAGCCCTAGCATAGCGAGCCATCGCCTCCCTTACCTCCTCGGGGATCCGTTTCAGCGGAACATCCGAGCAAGGGTCAGCGTGGATCAGTCTATCCAGGGCCGAGGTCGAAGTAGAGCCCAAGGTCGAGTGGCGCCTCTTCCTCGTCAGACCCTGCTCGGGTCGCTCCTCCTCAGCAGAAGGGACCTCCTTCTCAGCTTCGGGAACCTCCATGTGAGCCTCGGTGAGATCCACCATCTCCTTATCTGGACTTCTCTCCCTTGCGAGAGAAACGTCAGCAGATTCTTCCCTCCGCTCGGCCACAGTAGGGACATCCGAGCCAGGAACAAGGTCGGCTTCAATTGCCTCCATCACCTTGGTTATATCCTGGATCTCGATCCCCAAAGCAGCAGACGGCTTCAGCGGAGAGGGGATGGTATCTTCCTCGGCCAACGGTTGGTCCACGGGCGGCGGTTCCGCAAACACCACACTCTTCAACTTCTGCCCTGGCAAGGGCATGAAGTGAAGGAGATTTTTGGGAGGAGGCATGACTTCCGAAACTTCTTCCTACAGGGCAAACGCTCAAAGGTCAGTTTCAGAAAAAGAGAGAGCGGATCACAAAGGCTCCAAGTCAGAACAAATACCTTCTCCGAAGACTGAGAAGCTTTCGCTTTCTTCGGATGCGCAGAAGGCCTCAAAAGAGTGCTGCCCTTCCTTTTGCGCTGATCCTAAACAGAGGAGACCAAGGGTCAATAAATGTAAAAGAAGACAAAGGAAGGAATAAAGAAAAAACACGAAGTACCCGGTTCCTAGATAAAGAGATATCTATCCGAGCCGGAGATGAAACCGAAGGAACGGCACGCGGCACAGCGTCAGTCCCAGGACCCTAAAAAGATGGTCCAGGACCAAGACGTTAGCCGACGGCCAACCAGAAAGAAAGACAAACAAAAGATTTCGAGATATAGAAACACTCACCGGATCCGAGGTTGTCCTCAAATCAGGGAGCACGACTTTCACCGGAACAGCTTCGGGAGAAGAGGCAGAATCCCACGGATCAGCTCGAACTTCAGATATCCGAGCGACACCCGACGGAGACAGCACGTAATCCTTCAAACGAGGATTACGAGGATTTTCCTTCCCGAACTTGTAATCAGGGGTCGAGTCGTGAATGGTCTTCAGATCCAAAGAAATGCCCAAGACCACAGGATCAACGCAGCTAAAGCCGTACTCTGCAGAAACAAAGCACAAAGCAAAGTCAATAAAACGAGACAAAAAGGAGGAGGACAAACTTACTAAAGCACGGTCCCAGCCGAAAGACACCTACCCCTGTCAAAAATCCTACTGAGACCGGCAACAGCAAGAATGTCCTCCCGCAAGATATAGTTGAGGTTCGGGAGCCAGTTGGACGGCAGTTTGTAGTTGTCCTCCCGAGCCAAAAACCACTGGAGGAGATCCACGTAGTGGTGATGGTTCCGATCCGGAGCAGCCACGCTTCGCATATCAGGATCAGGAGTCACAAACCACTTCGGAGGGCGGTAAAAATGTGGATGCTTCGGATCTGTCGGCACACGAACAAACAACCACTCCGTCTTCCAATTATGATCAGAGCTGAGGTAAGGGTAGGCCGTAATGTAGTTCGGCTCCCCCTTCCTTCGGGATCTTTTGTTGATGATGGTCCACCAACCATACCCATCTCCCTTGGAGGCATGGTTGAAAGACAGATCGTGCAGATCCCGAAACACGGCAACAGAGCATGGAAAGTTAATAAAATCGCACACCCATCTAAATCCGATGATGTGCCTCATAGATTTGGGGGTAAGCTGGGCCAAACTGATGTTGTACGACACCAGGAGCTCGGAAACGAAGGGATCCAAAGGAAAGCGGAGACCGTTCTCCAAATGATGAGTATACACAGAGATGAACCCCCTCGGCGGATGAGTCACCCGAGGACGCTCCTGGTCGGGAAGCTCGCACCAGTACCCCAAGGCGTGCTGGATTCCGTATAACTCTTCGGCTCTCCGATGGTAGTTCCCCAGCTTCGCCTCCACCAACCAGTCACCACTGACCGATTTTTCCAAGGGACCATCGATCTTAGTGGTCTCATGCAGAATCGGGGCATACTTGCCCTGCGGATCAGCTTCAGTCCAATGAACTGGAAACTCAGGGTAAGAGCGGCGCACACCCGAAGAGCCAGCTTTCTTACCAGAAGTTGCGCGTTCAGACACGCTAGACCCGCCAACAACATCATCTTTTGAAGCATCCCAACCAGTCGAGCGCCTCTCCACCGGCCTCTCCGAAGGCCGACCCCTCGAAGTTTTCGGTAACCTTCCCGAAGGCACGTTCTCCCTCTCACTAGAGGAATCAACGACGAACTTGCTCTTGCCCCTATTCTTTGCCATGGCCGCGAATTCTCGGTCTAGGGTTGAGATTGAGGGGTAGAAGGAAAAACGAAGAAAAAAAGGAGAATTCAGAAACAAATTACCTTTTTCCGAAGCGGAATTCGCCGATAAAACGAACAACACAAGTTCCCGAAGTCTAAAGTTGGCCGAATTTCGTAGATCTGAAGAAGCAAATTGCACTGCGATCGCCGGAATTTAGAGAGAGAATGGGTTTGAAAGAAGGAATAAAAAGTTCAAAGAGAGCAAAGCACCCAGTATTTATAGAAAAGAAAAGGGCGCATCAACTTCCTCAACCCACGATCTCCACGACACGATACAACTCCCAACACTTGTCATCAATGCAAATCATCTCTTTTCAAAAAAGAGAGGGAACTTTCGGACTTCTGACAGCTGGAAACCCACCCATTTAATTCTAAATGGACCGGGTCTGGGGGGCATGTTGTTTGGGCTCCCAATTGATTCTCAATTGGGCCACTAAGTCCAAAGCCCAATGGCTCTAAACAAACAGCATCAAACCCACCAATGGCTAGTCAGCCATCCATCAAGGCCCAAGGCCCAAAAGCAATAAATGACCTATGGGCATTTATTATGCAAACACTATAAATAGGCCGCCAAGGCTCACACCTCAAGGTACGTCCAATTTACCGCCTTAAGACTACTCTTCTAGAGAACTTCTCTCTAGAATCCGAGCATCATTCTTACTTAGGCATCGGAGGGGCTTTCCTCGGAAACACCCCCGAGGCTAGTGACTTTGCTCTTGTGCAGGTGAATTCGGACTCCACTCATTCAAACAAGCAAGATCTTCAACACATACCAAAGGGCCTTCATTCGAAGCCCATTGTTTCCATCTTTACAACACCGGAACATTGCCAATTGATTGATTCAATATTGATCAACATAAATTGGATTGACTTGAAATTATCATAGATCTGTATTTTTAAATAGACATTGATGATAGCTAAGTTTGTGGTTAAAAATTGGATTAAACAACAAATCAAGCCAATATGAACTTATATTATATGAAAGTCAAAGAAATTTGGACTACGATTATCTTAAAAGCCCTATAAAAATTCTGAAATCAATTGATAATAAAAGGAGTAATTTATCAAGTTTATACAAGGGGGTTAACACGACAACTACGGAGTATTTTTCTTCTCTAATGAAGTTATTCCTCTGTTCTTTTTTAAATGACATAATTATTTAGGCACGTTTGCCAATGCACGATTTCAAACATTAATATCTTTCATCATGGATAAGAAAAAATTATAAAAAGTTGATATTTAAAAACTATTTATTGAGACGAATCTAACAAGACCCCACACGACTATGATTTTTCTTAGAGCATCTTTAATAGTAAGCTAATTTGATAATTAGCTTGTTATGCCACATAAGATTTCAAGCTATTTTATTGTTTAGCTAATTTGTGCTCCAATGGCTAGCAACTAGCTTATTATTTAAATTTGTCCCACTTGTCCACTTGTCAATTAATTATTTGGCAATTTTGAGAGCTAGTTGTCAAGCAAATTAGCTTGTTTAAGCTAATTTGCTTGGCCAAGCTAATTTATTAGTTTCACTCCAATGGTCTAGCTATTAGCTTGGAACTTTTATAAATTTCAAGCTAGTCCCTAGCTACAACCATTGGAGATGCTCTTATGTATAAATCACAAAAGTAAGTCAAATGAGCTTATGTGAATAGTGTCAAAAACCCCATTGTGTCATGTAAATAAGAATGGAGGAAGTATGACTCATATGAGCACAACTTTTTCTTTTAATTAAGTAAGAAAAAAGACTAATCAACCAACACTTTATCACATGTTACGCAGTCCAACTATGCATGTCTATCTTGAGCAACCTTCAAACATTACGCAAATGATGGGGCTCGATCAACTCCGAGTACAACTTGAGATTTTAATACATAACTAAAAATATTGAGAGGGAGAGAGATCGATACCAAAGGACTCCAAGTAGAAAGAGCCGCAAAATGATAGCAACACCAATAGGTGGAGATGGAGTTTTCCTGTCCAAAATTAATCCCATCCAATTAACATGATTTGATCGATCAAATATTCATAAATACTTCCATATATGTTTTGCCGAACTAGTAGTGTGACAACTAAATCCGAATGTCAGAGGCAGCAACTAAAAGAAGAATTATTATAAGAACAAGCTAGAATCGATTACCTGTGAAAAAGGAACGCAAGGGGAATAAGGAAGACGAAAGCTATGGCATGAGCATAAGTTGTGAAGATATAGTTGCTCATACCTTTAGCCATGGCTGCTTTACTCAGTGTATTGCAACCCACATCCATTAATTCCATTGTTAACAGAATTATTACCATATTTGCTTCCCACATTTTCCTCCTTTCTTTTCTTTTCTTTTTCTGAAATTGTTTTTGTTTTGTTTTTATTTTGGATTTTTGGGTTTAGAGACTTTATATTTGGATGACGTGCTACAAAGTCCTTTCGAATTAGTCCATTTTTTTGTGTTGGGCTTTGGAATAAGTCTTTTTTAATCCCTATTCCTCAATAATTAATTAAAGGACTAAAGTAGATATATACAACCAAATGCATACATCATTACCCTTAATTAAAATATACATACTCCTTTTATTATTCTGAAACCAATTAATAATAAAAGGAGTAGCTAACGTAGTAAATTAAAAATTAAATTTGATTAAGATCGATACATGCATAATATTCATATCCAACTTGGAGTAAATTAAATCTCACTACGAGACAATTATATTTTGATTCGTCTATGTGTGTTTCGTTATTCACATGAGATCCCCATCACATTTATAATTTGTAAAGCCTTTGTTGCTCATTTGGAAAAAAAAAAAAAAAAAACTAGTAATCCTTGCAAGTTACAACCTTATCTGAAAAAATAGTTAACAAGAAATTGAGAACTTTCATTGGGCCAGAGACTCCACAGTCCACACTCCTATAGTCCTATTTAGTTGGTTTCAACATCATGGATATTAGTTAGCTAGCATAAAGGCATTCAATTAATCAAAAGTCTCCTAAATGAGTTTATATACATGATAAAATTGGTGGGATTTAATTACAAATTGCACTTGCACTAATCTGAGGAAAATCCTGTAGAACAAATTAAGATACTTCAACCTTGCGGATTTAGTTGTCACATTAACAATTTAAAACGTTTTTTTTCATGAGATGCTCTTAAGATTTAACGAAATGCACGAAATACCCTTAACTTTTCATAAATACACCAAATGCGTACCATCTTCCTCCAGTTTCGTTAACTTTTCCATTAACTTTAACTGTAATTAAATTTAATGTAACGGCGCTGGCGGAAAAGAGCTATTAAGGATATTTTGTGTATTTTTATAAAATTTTAGGGGTATTTGGTGCATTTCTGGAAAGTTAAGCGTATATGGTGCATTTCTTTAAACCTCAGAGACATTTCATTAGAGATATTTCATTTAGAAAACCGTACTTTAAATTATACTATTAACCACATGTATATTTTTTTTATAAAGGTAAGGAAAAAGAACTTAGAGCATCATTAAAGGTAAGCAAATTGGTAAGTTGTTTTCATTTGCCATGTCAGATTTTCAAGCTATTATTTTTTTATGTGTATTTTGCTCCAATGGTTAGCAAGATGCTTGAATTTTTTTAAACCGTTTTTTTAATTTATTTTATGATTCAATTCACAAGTTTTCAAATAAAACAATTGTTTTACGTTCTTTTATTTTCCAAGCTAATTTGCTTAACTTGGCTAATTGCTCATATGTAGTACGGAATACTACTGATTCATGGGTTTTCAAGCAATCGCTATAGATACACCTCCTAATCCCCTACTTCGTATAATACTACTACATACATGTCAATTCAATTAAATTCCGCCTTCACCGTCCAAAGGTCAGATTGTTATAATCTTCCAAAAATAGAAAAGTTTAGAATTTTTGACAATGGAAGGAATAGTTCTCCAAGTTTATATTTTTGTTATTACGTCCTTTCTTCTCCGTTATGGGACACTTAAACATGTGTATTATTTTCATATAGTGTCTCAACAATATGTAGGGCGAAAAATCCCACATTCCCACTCCATCAATCATCAATGCAAACAAATCAGCGTGTCTTTAAATTATCGAAAAGATAAGTAATTGGGTGAATTTGAAGAGAAAACAATTATGCATCCATGCTTTTGGTCATGTAACATAGGGATTTTTAGAGGATGTGACGACTCTTCTATGCTATTGTATGTCAATCTATTTGCATTGTCGATGATATCATTTTTAAGTATCTCTTCCTCAGCTTTTCCCTTCATCAACGTATAGAATCCAAGCGCTATGATCATTCCTCCGATCACACTGCACAACAAGAATCATTTTATTTCAAAGTAAGTAGATTTTTCGTCAAATAAACTAGGTCGATTTTTTAGTATTATATTAACTATTTATCATAACGTAACAAAACAAAGTCAATCAAAATCAAGTAATCAACCATAAACTCGATTCAGTTAAAACCACAATATTTTCATCTTAATTTCATGCATTATCAACTGCCGATTTGAGAATTAATTAGACATCTAAAAGTATTCTTTAGACACTTGTCATACGGAGTATTCACTTATGTTTTGGCCGGAGAACGCGCAACACATGTGAGTAGAACTACAAGAACGGAGTAGTGATGCAAACAAGATTTAAAAAGTTGACCAAATGAAAATAAAGGTACCTCCCAAGATGCAGAACATCTCCGAGGAAACAAACTCCCATGATAACTGCTATAATCATTTGAAGTGGCTTAAACATTGCTACAAATACCGGACCTTTCACTCTACATAACCATATATCAACAATATATAACATACTAACTGTTACAGCCTGCTCAAAATTCAGATGTTACATCAAATATATTAGTTTTGCGAGCAAAATCAACAATAATAAATTCATAATATGAACTTTATATACAAAGAATTACCCCAAACAGAATAGCTGTCAATTCGATACCATAGTTTGGTGTCCAAACACTTGAATCCTTTTCTGCAATAACAGTAACAATGGCTGCCAATATAGTCTCAAAGAAGAAAGTAATTAGTGTTATTAGCACCTCTGAAGGGAAGTCCCTCGCAATCCAAGTCTGAGAATCAAGAAAGCAAATATTATTAGCCCTAGCTAGCTAGTAATATCACGTACTCCCTTAATTAGGGCGTGTCTTTGAAGAAGGTAACAATTGTAACATTGAATGACACGTGATTTTGTTATAAATTCAAAGAAAGAATAATCCGATTGAATTGAAAAAGTTCGATCATTACCTTTGTAACATATATAAACGAGACAAGTATGCAACTTATAGAGAGAAACATCCCTCCAACAATCCAATTTGGTTGAGTTTGAAGTTGAACATCAAGAGATGGCGTGTTTGGTGAAGGGAATGCAATAATTGGGAGTCCTTTGTAGAAGATCACAACGAATGCTCCACTAATTGATACTATTGTTCCTATTAACTTAACTATGCTACTTTTTGAACTTAGGTTCAATATCTCCATCCTACATTTCACAATTCAATTAGGTCAATGGGAGTGGATTTGTAGCAATCACAACACGTTAATGAGAATGAATCTGTATGTAACTTTATAAGAAAAATAATAGTAATGGTAAATTAATCTCATCAAATTGTCTCTTTCTCTTCATAAATTTTCATTACCATTCATTACCACTTGGAGTAAGGAATTTCACTTTGTTGTCAAATTATACTTAAATTATTATCATTATTGCCATTTATTACCGGATATCAAACGTTCAGTCACAACTTTATGTATATATATGTACTGATCTAGAAATTTACCTGAATATTATGGCTATAATGAAAGTGAAAGCAAGGGAGAGATTACTTGTTGCTGATGCAAGTGTCGGTGAGCTATTACGAATTCCAGCATAGAAGAACATAGAACAACCATAGCTGCATACATTCAAATACAATTCAAAATCTTAATTTTACGATAAATGAAACCAAAGTGTACAATTAGTTTGTTGTTCAAATGATATAATAATTTTAAGTCATATCTCTCCCTCCTAGCTTTTAGTAACTTGAGGTTTGTAGGAAAAATCATGAAAAGTAAGTGTAACTTCTTGAAAATGAAAGAATCGGTGTTGTTTGGTTTGCAGAAACATCATAAGTTACACTTTTTATAAAGTCTTGTTTCTTAAAAAATTAAAGAATATTGTTTACCTAAATCCTCTCAGGTGCAGTATATAGAACTTTCCTATATTTAACCAAAGGACATTCCTACTTCAATTACATGGAAATATTTATACATGGGTTTCTCTCTGCAAAAATTTACTTCTTTTGATCAACCAAAAGAGAAAACTGATTTCAGCACATTATTTATTGACTATGTCATCTTAACACACATTCACGTGAATAGAGCATACGTAGTATAAAATTGTGTGTTTATAATGGATATCCTAGAATCATTTCCTATAAAATGATTACTCCCTCCGTCCTTAAATATTAGTAGTCTTGTTTTGACTTTTCAACTCGTTTCAACTCAATATTTGCATGTAAATATCTCCAAATATGTATGTTAAAAAAATATAAAAATTTGATATTGTTAAACTACATATTAAGACGAACAAAATAAGACCGCACGTGAAATGTTTTGAAGTACGTATTAGAAAGAAATTAGAAGATTATCTTAATTTATGAATAATATTAAGATTCCAAATGGGACTAATATTCGAGAACAGAGGGAGTACTAATTTACAACCGTGATTGAAAAACATAAGGCCCAACCCATATCTATAATGATATATTGATATCTAACATATTGTAGTACACAGTACTGAGTAGTGATTAATTTGTACGTATCTTGAATTGATTTTAGAAAAAATCAAGATACTCCGTAACATGAGAATCAATTGATAAAAATGAATCGGTTTTGGATCCTTTAGAGTTCTAAAATAACTCTACAAGGTAGAGTTTGAGCATATCAACCATTGATTGAAAAATCAATGGTTCATATATTATCTTTTCAAAATTCCCCCTATTTTTTCTCATCAATATGAGCCCTTGATTTTAAAATGTATGGTTTAGATACAACTCTACCTTGTAGAGTTTTATTAAAACTCTAGAGGATCCGGACTCAAATGAATATTACCTGATAATTGCAAGCAAGAATATCCGCAAAATTGTAGAACATCTAATAGGAGGAGGCGGTGTTTTCCTGTTCAAAACCATTCAACATCTTCAAAACTAATGTGACAATTACTTAAATTCTGATGGATTGAAAGTAACCTTTGAGGTATTGTTATACATAACGATGACATACCTGTGGTAGAGGAAAGTGGTGGGAGCAAGAATGAATAGAGAGATGGCATGAGTGTAAGTAATGTAAACATTGTTGCTCATTCCTTGAGCCATAGCTGCTTTTGTAATTGTATTTGAACCCACAAACACCACTTCCATTGCCACTATTATTCCAAATATCTTTATTTCCCACATCTTTTTTCTGTTCTTCTCCTTCTTCTTTCTCTCTTTCTCTCTTTTCTAGGATTTTTTGGTCTTTTGTATTCGAAAGATTCATTATTACAAACTAAAAACAATTATTTCTTTTTAATAAAGGTGTAAATTAGTAGTAATTTATACATATAAGTGCAAATTTACTAATAACAACTCCCCTTCAAACAAACTATATTTTAATAATATAATTAACCTTTAAATAGATCGGACCAAGTTAGAGATGCCACTAATAGGAATTAAAAAAGACCATGCCACTATGAGTCTATGAAAGAAAATTATATACTTCGTAGTGGATTTGTTTTTTTCTTTCATCATGCACGATTTCATATTCTTAAAATAAAAACAGAATAAATGTTGTTAAATTTGTAAGGTTATTCGTCTAAGATTCTAAGATTAGGTGAATTTACATTATTTTTTGGGTTTGATCTAATTCAATGATACTTTTCTGATCATTTTTGTTTTTTACGGGTTTGTAAAAAATAATGCGAAATAATAAATTCATGTAAAAGGCGATCTGATAGATTTTTATTCGTCATATCAGGTATGGGCTAATTAATTGGTGAAACTAGAAAGCTAATTGCTTTGATAAAAGCTTTTGGTCAGTCCGGACATATTTCATAATATCTACTCTTATCGGCTTATATATGTTGCTACCTCACCCATTATTTATTACGTAGTAGACAGTAAAAAAGGTGGTGATGCTAATGAGCTTTTGGCCTTGTGAATTATTTTTCTAGGAATTTTTATGTCGAAGTCCATAACAAAGCATAAAACTCAAGTCTACTTTGGTTTGACCAAAAACATTTTCAACGAAAAATGATTTTTCAAGGAAAACCCAATAAACAAAGCATACAACATAAATCCATATTTTGGTTTGATGAAAAACATTACCAATGAAAAGAAACTCAATTCTAAGTTAGTTTTCCATTGTTTGTTGAGTTACAAGAAAAGTTATACGGAATGCAGTGGCGTATCCAGGATATTGAAACAGGGTAGACACAAAAGGTACAATTTTTTTTTAAAAAAAAGATACAATGAAAATGACAATTTGCGGAGTTATATGTTTCCATAAAATTTACCAATTTCATTGTTCACCGTTATTTTATAAATTCTAAGATTTTAAAGATTATACAATATAAATGTATACGGAGTACTACGTGTTATAGGGCAAATAACAACAAAACTTTAAAAATATATAAAGTAGAAATTAAAAATCAAATATGACGTGCCATCCCGAAAAAAAAACTTGAATTTTAAATACTTGGCAAACTTAAAATAAGGTTTATATATTTAATCTGCAACAATGAAACATGAAGACAAGATGCTAGAGTGGTTAATGAGGAATTCTAGTTATGTTAATAGCGAAAACATTTATACATCCATCAGACCCGAACCTGATATTTTTGGAGCCAAGGAGCCTCTTCTTCAAAATTGTACTTTAAATTTGAAGTTATTTTTCGATAATAGAGATGTATTACCTCTGGTAATCTCAAGTTAAAAATGGTGTCAAGATAAAAAATAAAAACAATGTAAACATGCATAATTAACATTTGTACATGACTCGGAAATTTTTGAGGCCCATGTAGGCATGTAGCATAAACGCACATACGAGTCATGTACGAATGTTAATTATGCATGCATCTGCTAAGGGTCGACTATGACATCCATACTCTTGGCATGTAACATAGGGATTTTTAGAGAATGTGACTCTTCTTCTATGATATATGTCAATCTATTTTCATCATCTTTTTTACGCATCTCTTCTTCAGCTTTCCCCTTCATCACCGTGTAGAATCCAACTGCTATTATCGATCCTCCGATCACACTGCAAAACATAATTCTTTTATTTATGTTTCTGAATATTTTCTAAAAGTATATTGATCATGGCACTACCAGAATTTGTATCTTTAACGACAACCTAATTACGAAGGGTCAAAAATTCCGCCGCAAAAGTCTTTTGCGACGGGGCTAACAACCAAACAAATACGGGAACAACCGTCGCAAATGTCTTTTACGACGGGTAAACAACGAGATTTTTCATTAATGACGACCCCCTTTCATGACGAATTCGCGACAGAAACCCCGATCATTAATCAAGGATTTTGGTCTTTAGCGACGAGACTTACCGTCATTAATGGTACAATTTCTTATATTGTCAGTGGATTTTTTCGAAAGGAAAAAAAACTTACTCTTTAATTGTTTATCCTAATGTAACAAAATCATAGATCTCGGAGTCAATCAAAATCAAGTAATTAACCATATATAGTTAATGGGTCAACTGGCTGAATCTCAGAAAAGTTTCATGCCAATATTTTTGGCCTACACATGGGCCATGGAAACTTGATTAGTCTGAAATTTCCTAAATAAAAAATGGATAGAACAAAGTCTCGAACAGAGTAATTCGCTATTTTTTTTTGTGAGGGAAAAGAGTAAAACGCTAGATAAAACAAGTTGACCAAGTTACAAATAATGGTACGTAGACGTACCTCCCAAGATGTAGAACATCTCCTAAGAAAGAAACTCCCATAATGACAGCGATTATCATTTGAAGTGGTATAAACATTGCTACAAATACTGGTCCCTTCACTCTACACAACCATACACTAACCATATACAATATACTAGCTGTTACAGCCTGATCAAAATTAAGACATGACACAAACATATTAGTTTTTTAGCAAATAAAGCTCAACCATAATAAATTTATATTCAATTATTGATCTTTAAATATGAAGAAATATGTACCCCAAAGAGAATAGCTATCAATTCGACACCAATTCTTGGTGTCCAAACACTTGGATCACTTTCTGCAATAAAAGTAACGGTTGCTGCCACTATAGTCTTAAAGAAGAAAGTAATTAGTGTGATTAGCACCTCCGAAGGGAAGTCCCTCACAATCCAAGTCTGAGGAGAAAGAAATCAATTATTATTATATTAGGAAATTTTTAAATGTAGCCCTAATTAAGTCCCCAAGTCGATCCCCCGGGGCTTGTGTCTCATAAGATGGTACAAACACTACAAGAAATTGTACCATTAATGACTGGAAATCCCGTCGCTAAAGGCCAATAATCATTGATTAATGACGGGATTTTCTGTCGTGAACCCGCCATAAAGGGGGCCGTCATTAATGTAAAATCCCGTTGTTAACCCATCGTAAAAAACATTTGCGACGATTGTTCCCATCTTTGTTTGGTTATTAGCCCCGTCGAAAAAGACTTTGCGACGTGATTTTTAACCCGTCATAATTAGGTTGTCATTAAAGATACAAATTCTTGTAGTGAAATTAAAAATAAAATAAATTGAGCGATTCAGGATTTTATCATGAATCTAAAAACAAAGATCCATTATATTAAATTAAAAAAAGGGCTTATGATTACCTTTGTAACATACACGAACGAAACAAGTATGCAACTTATAGAAAGAAACATCCCTCCAACCATCCAATTTGGTTGAGTTTGATGTTGAACATGAGAATTGAGAGATGGGTTGGTTGGTGAATGGAATACAATGATTGGGAGACCTTGGTAAAAGATTATAACAAATGCTCCACTAATAGAGATTACGGTTCCTATTAACTTAAGTATGCTACTTTGTGCTCTTAAGTTCAATATCTCCATCCTACATTTCACAATTCATTTCAATGCATGTCAATGGCTGAAAATAGTAATGTACATTAATTATGACAAAAAAAATCAAACAATCTCTACAATGTTGCTATATAACTCCTTTAATTTATAGCAAAATCCAATCAATTTCATCATAATGATTTATACTAATTGCAATACATAAGTTATAAAGTGGAAGTTATATTGATAACTTAAAATAGACACTTATTTAGGAACAGTGAAAGTCAGTTAAAACGACATTTATTTAAGAAAGAATGGAGTAAAAACTAACCTGAAAATGATGGCTATGATGAAAGTGAAAGCAAGAGAAAGATTACTTGTTGCTGATGCAAGTGTTGGTGAGCTATTACGAATTCCAGCATAGAAAAACATGGAACAACCATAACTGCATTTTAAAAGGGGTGGTTAGGCCGAGAATTAATTGCAAATTAAGTTCCGCAAAGTTAAAACGTTTTAGTGAAATCATCCATACAAACAAATTCACAACCACCTGAGTTACTATATTGCCGGCCCTCTTAAAATGAGAAAACTATAATTAATCATTAAACAATCTTGACAGTTTAGCTATATCTATCATAGAGAACAACCATAGTTGCACTTAAAATACAAACAAAAAAATTTACGATCAACCAGTGCAATCAGATCGTATCTACAAATTAAAAATTAATGTTGTTCTTCATCCTACAAGGAGACCAATTAGTGATCGTGAATCATGCCCATGATTCGTCATGTACGGTTGTGCAAATTAATGATGCAGTCGACGACCATTATAACCAATTAATCATGTACAGCCGCAGACAGTGGCGGAATTAGCGGGTTACGGGTTAATAGTGGGCGGGTTAGCCGTACAACTACTAATGGTAGGGGTTGGACTTAGGGGGATTCGATTTTGTGACATGTCGCATACATGTTTTCAATAAAAATAAATAAGTAACAATCGTGAATTCGCGATTAAAAACATAAGGCAAGGTTTATGTTAGACCTGCTTATTGGAAAAGGTAGTCCAATGGGCATAAGGTTAGGGTCAAGCTTAGGGTTTGTATTGGACAGTGTTCTTAATTATTGAACAAGATCAATAAAGAGTCAAATTTATAGCACAATATTTTGAAAACTAAAATAGTTATGATGCACTAAAAAGTATATGTATAGCTTCGTATTCACTTGTACATGCATTATTCAACTCTTTTTTTTTTCATTTTTCCTTGTTCATTTAGTCATTTATTGAACAATCCACTATTAACCCGCAAACCGTTTTAACCCGTCCATTATCAACTCACTAAAAATGACTCTTCCATTGCCCGACCCGTTTGACCCTCACTGACCCTGACCCGAACTGTTCAATAACCAGGTCTAGTCCATGTCTAAATATTTTACGTACTGCCGTATTAGAATTATTAAAAGCAATTTTCTCGTGTATTGAATTGTTTTTAGAAAAAAACAACGAGGAGTATGGTATGAGAAGCCATGCCCATGTATATCTTGCCATCTCGGACAGGAAATTAAGATAAATAATCATGGATTCATGGGTGATGATAAAGGTCGCAAGTTGCGACAATATTTAGTTGTCGCAATCTTACGTGTCACAGTATAATTGGTACATATAAGCGTCACGTAGGTTATGAGTCATCATAATATTTTTACTGTCAATGCAATATTTTTACTGTAAAAATATGTCGATAATATAATCGATATAAATGAGGAAACAAATTAGAATATTAAGATTTTCCTACCTTTTTAAAAACATGTAAAATAGATTATATAAGTTAAATATTTTAGTTTCCGATTTAAATCATAACACATAAGCATGCCATGTCATCATTGTGACACGGCTTATAGGTCGCATGTTGCGACCTTTATCATTTTCGAATAATCATACCTGATGATTGCAAGAAAGAAGATCCGCAAAATTGTAGAACGTCGAATAGGAGGAGCTGGTGTTTTCCTGTTCAAAACCATTCATTAACCTATCAATAATGTGACAACTAATTTCGGATGGATTTGAGCGCGCCTTAGAAGTACGGTATATAAAAATGGAGCAAGAATGACCATATGTATTGGTATTTGGTACGGTTGTACATGCAAAACTATTCAACTAACCTATAACTTCAAAACTAACGTACGTGACAACTAAATTAATTCGATGACGTACCTGTGGTAGAGGAAAGCAGCAGGGAATAGAAGGAGTAGAGAAATGGCATGAGTGTAAGTTATGTAAATATTGTTGGTCATTCCTTGAGCCATAGCTGCTTTTGTCAATGTATTTGAACCCACATACATCACTTCCATTCCCAATATTATTCCTATTTTCTTTATTTCCCACATCTTTTTTTTTTCTTTCTTTCTCTTCCTCTCAATTCTTTCCGATCTTTCTTTCTCTCTTTTTTTTACCTTAATTTATGTTTCTTCTCTCATCACTTTGCCTTTTGCATTTGAAAGATACATTATTACAAACTATAAAATTCATTATATAAGACGTGCAATAATCTAATATTTACTTGCACATGTACGTGTAACTTTGCTATTTGCTAACAAACCCCTTTCAAATAAGATATCGGATCTTTTGAGTTATATAACTTTATTTTTGAATAATTCAAAGATTAATATGACATCAACTAGGATGCAAACAAGACGAGCTGAACCAACTTTTGGTATGTTCGAGCTAAACTTGTTGAAGATATATTATTAAGTTTTGAGCTAGTACGAGCTTTGGAAATTCTTGTTTGAGTTTGGCTCGTTAAGAGTTTGAGTTCAACCTAAATTTGTTTAAGTTTTATTTACGAACATGCTCGTTTGTATTTCGATTTTGAGCTCTATTTAGATCCAAACTAGTTTTCGGGCACGGGCAATGCTCCGGGTTACTAAATTAATAACATTTGCATTTCTTTATTTTTATTTTCGCAATGATAACATGAAACATGTCATGTCTTAGTGGTAAACTTAAAATCACGCTTACAAACAAACTTAAACGAATTGATCATGAACAAGAACGAGTCGAGCATGAATGCATTCGAGTTTTAGTCTTAAATCTTTTATTCAAGCTTGTTTATTGATTCACCTAATGAATTTTTTACCGAATCTTAACTGAGATTGTTCGGGCGTTGTTAGGAATAGTACGAGATAACAATCTAGACAAAGCACACACAATCACGTCCCAACTTGTATTATTAATCAAAACCGTTATTAATAATACAATCAATCAACCTCACAGGTGTTTCTCTCAAACTATGCTCAAACTCAGGATCTCAAGCATATCAATCATAATGGTATATAAATCCCTATTTATATACCCCAACTTCCTAACCCTAGCCCTAGTATTAGGAAACACAATATTACTAGAATATTACAATTTAGGAGAAACCAATATACTAACAAATCTATCCCTAAAATACAACTCGTAAAATAGGAATACAATAACATAATATATCTCCTAAATAAATATCTATTAATATACCATAACTGAAACTCGTTGCCATATTGGGTTTAATATTAACAATTCCTCCCCTTCAACCCAATATGGCCACAACCGATTTAACGGTCACTATTGAAACACCGTCGTCCATCCGACAATGCCTCCCCTCGAACAAGAACATCTCCATCTAACACAAATAGATTTCTTTTATTCTTCCAACCTTTGAGTATCACCAACCCCTTTTAGTGACCTCCAAACTACTGTTTTTCATCATAACAGTATAACCCAAACCATCTAATCTACCCAATGAAATTAGATTCCGTTCTAACTTTGGTACGTACCTCACTTCCGCTAACTTTCGAACACGACCATTGCAAAGTTTTACCACAACCTCACCAATGCCGTCAACTTTTACCTTCTTACCATCCGGCAATGTAACCATCTTCCCTTCACACTCTTCATAGGATGAGAACCATTCCCTCCTAGCACATATGTGATGAGAACTTCCCGAGTCAAGCACCCAACCGTCTTTTGGCCCCTTATCTTCTTGAACCAAAAGAGCATCACCAACATCATCATCATCTCCTTCCGCATACGAAACACGTCCCTTCTCGCGAGTTTTCTTCAACTCCTTCAAGTCTTCTTTTGCTTTAGGACACATAGTTTGTATATGACCCAACTCTCCACAATAGAAACACTTAATATTAGGGTTATGTTTCTTACCAAATTTCTTTCTCTTGTCACGTGCATCTACCACGAATGCTCCTCTATCCGATGAGTCATCCGATCCTTGCTTCATAAATTTTTCGTTCTCTAGAAGAACAACAATAGTCTCTTCCAAAGCCAACTTCGTTTTCCCCACCAACAAAGAAGTAATCACAGTATTATACTTCTTTGGTAGAGACACAAGTAGAAGAATAGCTTTGTCCTCAGCCTTTAATTTTTCATCCAAATTATTAAGTTGGTTTATCAAGCCATTGAAACGATTCAGATGATCTCTCAAATCTCCATCTTCTTCCATCTCGAGTCCGAACAAATCTTTCTTGAGAAATAACTTGTTGGCCAAAGACTTGGACTGATATGTCTTTGTAAACTTTTCCCACAAACTTTTAGGGTTATCTTCCTCAAGAACATCATACTTAATTTCCGGTGCAAGGGCCAACCGGATTGTCGATGCCGCACGTAACTTCATGTCTTCCCACTTTGCCTTTTCTATTTCGGTAGGCTTCTTATCTTCAAGGGTTCCATACAACCCTTGTTGGATTAGGAGATCTTTCACCGTGCTCTGCCATAAGGCAAAATTGTTCCTTCCATTGAACAATTGAATCTCGAACCTTCCACCAAATGTCTCCATCACGAACCTTAGCTCTGATACCACTTGTTAGGAATAGTATGAGATAAAAATCTAGACAAAGCACACACAATATTAATAATGTGGTATACCCACGTCCAAACTTGTATTATTAATCAAAACCGTTATTAATAATACAATCAATCAACCTCACAGGTGTTTCTCTCAAACTATGCTCAAACTCAGGATCTCAAGCATATCAATCATAATGGTATATAAATCCCAATTTATATACCCCAACTTCCTAACCCTAGCCCTAGTATTAGGAAACACAATATTACTAGAATATTACAATTTAGGAGAAACAAATATACTAACAAATCTATCCCTAAAATACAACTCGTAAAATAGGAATACAATAACATAATATATCTCCTAAATAAATATCTAGTAATATATCATAACTGAAACTCGTTACCATATTGAATTTAATATTAACAGGCGTAATTCACAAACATACCAACTCACTTACATCCCTACCACGCTACCATCAACAGAATTCTACACAAATCTCATAGAGCCGGTCCTAACTCCTAAGCTTTAGGCGGGCCAGATTTCTTTTATTTTTACCGCCAAGATATTGGCTTTATATTATTTGGGCTAGAAGAGAAAGTGGGCCGGATAAATTTAAAGTAGACTACCGTTTTAAGATTGCTCCCGCAACCCTCAAGCTTGGTGGACATGACCCCACTGTCCTAGTGGCATTGGACCTCACGGGTTGTTTTTCAACAGCCCATTTACCATCTTTAAATTAGTAACATTGATTCAACGGTAACTTTTGTGTAAGACTGTCATATCGAAAATACCGTTTTAATTGTTTAACTAATTAGTCTAGTGGTTAACTAATTGGTTTAATTATTTAATTAATTAGTTCATTTTTCAACTAATTGGTTCTAGTACTTAACTAATTAGTTTCAGTGCTTAACTAATTGGTTCCATCACTTAACTAATTGGTTATATTGCTTAACTATTCATTGCTTAACTTATATGACATGACACCAAGGCGGTCTTTTGTGCAAGGCTATTTTTTATAAAAGTTTGTACCAATTCAACACGATAAACAATCCATTGCACCGACATTAAGCTAGTTAAGACCAAATTTATATGCACGTGATGTGCGCCAAGATATATAAGAAAGTAAATATTGTAATTAAGTACTCCGTATTTGATTGTGACTTTCCTTATTTATTTTTGTCTTTTTTCCGGTTGTGATTAAATTTGATTTACTTATTTCCCTTGTCTTTTTATTTTATTTTACAATTAATATCCCTATAATTTGTAAGTAATAGGGGCGTTTTACACTATTCTATAGAGAGACACCAATTAGCCATGAGACACTGCAAGATTCATCCCAATTAGATAGTGAATTTGCAACATCTTAATAAACACTAGCTTTTGTGTACTTCGTACCACCTTTGTGCGTTGTTACTTAAAAATTATTAGGTGTATCCGGATTCACTGTATATTCATGGGTATTTTATGTCAATTAATGGTCTTCTCATTTTTCTCCTCACATGATGTACTCATGTAAAGAGAGGGTGAACCGTGTACCCCGGTACATCTTAAATGTGTTGGCTATACTGCCCATCGAAAATTAGCAGTCGTTGAATTTAATTTAGTAGTCGTTGGTTGCCAATTCGTAATAGGAGTCATTTTATTGGAAACGAAAATAGAAGCTTCGTAGAAAGTCATGAAATGAAGTTGTACCCTCATTCCTTGTCATGAATGAAAGACCCTTCTAGGCTTGAATGTTGATTTTTATGACAAATTGATGTTTAGTGAAAAAAAAAAAAAAATTAAAACACACACAAAGATTTAAGGTGGTTCACTTTTCAATGAGCTACATCCACCACGAGGAAAGGTTTGGAGCTTATACTATTCTTCAATAGAGAAAGAATTACAAAGAGGAATTCTCAAAGGTAAAGAATAGAGAATTCTATATATGTTTAGATCTAGGGTTTTAACTTTTAACCTCACTTGTTAATATTGAATCTCATTACATTTGGTATTTATAGTGTTAGACATCAAAACAATCTAAGGGACAAGAAAAGGCCACGTCGATTAAAACTTACGGAGAAGAAAATAGTTCACCCGCAGAGTTCGATCGAACTTCCAGCAGGTTCGGCTTGTACCTTACTAACTACAGATTAGCTCAAATTCAACCGATTGTACAACAAAATTTGCTTGTACACCGAAATTCACTATACAAGTTAAGATGAAATCGATAGTTCTGTTTTCTGTACACCAATAGTCCAATAGGCAATAGTAGTAAAGGTACGGAGCGTTTGTGGGAGGAAAAACAAGTCCACAACCACAAATACAATACCACACCATTGGTTTTTTGGGGTCCTTATAGTAAAGGGTCCCTTTTCCTCACGTTAAATTGGTCGGCCATCTCAAGTACAATTCACTTATTTTCTAACAAATTATTTATACAAAAAGGATGAAAATGATTTTCTTAGTTGACTATATGAATAGCCAGATAAGCTATGCATAAATGTATTATATAAATCATATAATGGACTAAATCATTCTTATTCAAGTACAAGGTCACATGTAATGACTAATGAGTCAATTATAAAGTTCGTCGATCGATTAAGTACTACGTAGTACTTGGTCTAGTGAAAATTGAATTGTATCTTCTAACAAATAGTTTGTGCGATCAATTTTCATTGGGGGATTTTAGGAATAAGGAAGGAATCTCGCCCGCTAATCCGAATCTGATTGATTTGTACAAGTTGAGTTTTCGAGTCGTCAAGGTGTAATTTTTTGTTTTTAATAAAATTATAAAGCTAGTCTAGTAAAACCTAGAATGTGAATATTATAGAACAAATATCAACTTGATTAAGAAATATGGGATTTTAGTTAAATGTTGCTATTCAAACTATTTATTTATTTATACATTTGGTGATGGATGCAAGATTTACATTGTTCAACAATATCAAATGCAAAACCTAGAGGAAGATCTGGACTGAAATCGTAGGTGAAATTGGCTCAACCCGAATTGTTCTAACCGAGTGGACCAGATGGGAAAGCCATGTAGTTTAAGAACTTGAAATAATTTAGTAACCAAAATTAATTATTTCCAATAGTTTCAAAATTGAACCGACCCAAATAGACCTGGCCTACACCATATTGTAGTTTAAAACTTGGAATTGCTTAGTTTTCATAATCAGTTTTTTTCAATTGATCGGAAGTTGACCTACCCATCCGAAGGTTCTATAATCCGATTCTGACCTGACCTGACCTGACCTAACCTAAATAGACCTGATCCTGTAACCGATCCGAATCATCCGTTTATGGCTGTGAGTGAGTCTCCTGATGTCCAGAGAACTGCGATCGAAGAAGCCAATACAATAATTAAAAAGATTAATATACTTTGCTTAATTTGGGTTAAACACTTAAACATGACAGTTACCTAACCCATATGCAATAATGTGAGCCCAGCAAAAGAGGCCCATTAAATGGGGCCATAATTTGATATTTAGATAGAGCAGAAACTGTTTTTCTTGGATAGATGATTGGGCCCTACTGACAAAGCGGCCTAACTGGATAAGCACTTTCAGTTTAGATGATTTCAAGTCCAAATATAACATGTTTTTACATAATATCTGTCAACCCATCAACCCTAAGTTCCTTTTATTTTTCCACACTTGTGGGACCCTATGCTAAAAATTTAATAAATTATGGCCTATAGTTATCAATACAAAAAATAAGGGATATACAGTGTGAACATTAGAAAAATTACTCATCCACCAAACTTGATTTTGAGGTATTCTGACTTGTAATATAATTTAGCTTTCTTTGTGTTAAAAAAAAGGAAAAAGATATTATTCTACTTTTGTGTGTGCGCGCGCGCGTGTGACTAGAGATTGTGTGTAAATGTCACAAATAGTGTTAAGATAGATCCGACCCAAAGTCATCTTTGTATAGGCGTCTGGAGCAATTCGGCCTATAATCTACAGTAGACATAAAATTCTAATGCTTACGTTTAAATCTTCTATAAATTCTACACACAATATAAACATATTAATTAGTTTCTATGGCCACTATTTATATGTAGTGGGGTATCGTTATCAGTTTATCACCACTATATATATATATATATATATATATATATTAAATTACGTATGGTTTATGTCCATTAAAAGATAACAGAAAGTATATCATCTTACTCCGTGTTCCCTAGTCTATGTAGTAGGTTTTATTTGATTTTTTTGACTAATTGAAAGTTTGATTGTGATACTAAAGGGAGTAGATGGAGGGAGCAAGGAGTAACAAGGTTGCAAAATGACCATGCCTCCCATGACCCATGTGATACACCTTTAATTCTGTAAAGAGAGTAAGATAAACTCGAAGTAAGAATATATTGACATTATTAAGGCATGAAATGACATTGTTTGGGACAATTTGGGGTGGCCATTATGATATGGTTTGGTTGGTAGTTTAGGGAGGGAAATATGATTTATTGATTATACCCCCCACACTATATATGAGGTCTTCCAATCCTTAATCAGTTGGGGAACTTTTTGGTGAATGAAGCATTTTGATTATTCATTCCTTGCTTGATGATATGGTACCCAAATAAAAAATGTATTTTTATATAATGGATATTTTACATGAATGAAGTTAATTAGTTTTTTGATGGAATTTTGTTGGATTTGTATGTGGTCAAGCACTATCTCAATGGGGCTTATTTTAACGTAGTAGAATATAAGCCCCGTTGAGATAGTGTTTGACCACATACAAATCCAACATATGGTCATATCGCGTACTTAAGATATGTTCTATTCACCTGATTTGAACTTATTTTTCTGAACTTATATGAACTTAGAACTTATCAAATTTATTTTAGTTATAATTTGTTTTTGGGTAACCTTTATTTTACTGAATTTATCTAAACTTATTTTTGCTAAAATAGGTGGAAATAAGATGAAAATAACATAGTTTACGTGTTTTCACCACCTAGAAACTTAAAATTTGAGGCTAAGGGTCACTAGTGAAGTGCAATTGGTCAAAAGTCTCCCTCTAAAAACCCCACATATAAATTGAGTCCAAGTTGTTCTCACAAATGGAGCTAGCCAGCCACATAGCTAGCTTAGGTTGATGCATGATACGATATGATTATATATAGATGCCATTTCCATCTCTCCATGATTGCAAGTCCCTTTCAAGTCTTCTGTTTGCTAAACAACCTAACATCATCAACTACGTTCCCCCACCAACTCCTACAATTATTTCACACATTCATCCCAAATTTGGGAACTCATTAATTAATTCATTAATTACTTTCCCATGATTAGTCTAATCAAATTATCATCCGTCAATGTACCCAATCTCATAAGAGGATATTTCTTTGTCTCACTAAATACATGCATGCAGGATGGTTTTATTATTGGGAAAACGATTGCCGTCTAGGCTCCGTTTGATAGGGCGTAAAACGTTTTTATTGTAAAATGATTTTTTATGGAAAATATTTTTCAAGGAAAACACAAAATAGTTTTCTTTTATTTGCTACCTTAAAGGAAAATGGGAGAAGATGATGAAGATTGAGGGGAAGAAAGGAGAGGTAGGTAAAGAGGAAAGAAGGAAAAGTGGTTTCCCTTCCTTTCAAATGGAAAAGGATTTTCCACCTTTGAGGGAGTCATGGAAAATTGTTTTCCATCTCTTACCCAACCAAACAACGTAAAATGATTGAAAGGGGAAAAATAATTTTCCAGGAAAACATTTTACGCCCTATCAAACGAAGCCCTAATTGTTATTCAACTTTCAGCGTATGGAGTATAATGTATTCTCAAAGTTCAATTGATATTAATTGTACATCAAATGATTGTGCTATATATACCAAATTTTTATGTGGTCAAGCTCTTCTTTATGCATAGATTAGTGATTGAACTCATAAGATGGTAGCAGCACGGACAATCTTGATTAAAAATTTAAACGTAGTAGTGTACCAAGCCAAGGTAGGACAAGTAAAAAGGAGAGGAAGTGCATGCATGCAATGCATCATCGATCGATCACTAGCCACTTGCATGATCCATAGCAAAAACCTCTGAGGTCCAAATTCAGAGTAACAATTCACAAGTACCCATGTCGGTAAACGTACATACACTCTGAAATCCAATGTGTTTTTCAATTCTAGTTAAACCTTTAAAAAATAAAAATAATTGATGAATAAATCATTTAAGGTTTAGGAGATAAGACAGTTTTATTACTCCAAGAAAAATACACTGAAATTTATATATTTTCGACATTGTATATCCAGAACTTTGTCTGCACCTTTAATTACTTAATCACCCACATTTTTTCACTTTTTTATTTAAGTATAAATAAATACAATACCGTGTTATGAGTAAAATATGTGTGTTTCTTCTGAACCAACAAACTAATAATATGTTTAACAATATGAATTAATGGTCAATACTGATGTCTGATGGAGTGCGTATAACATGTCTTAAGTTCGAATTTTTTATTCTGTTTAAAATTTGTATTTCTGTAGTCGCTCATTTTCAACTAAAAGCTACATACATATATTACATTAAATATAACGTTATCTAATTCTCCTTCAACAATTTTATCAACATTATTTTCATGTAATAACCAATACAAGTTGGCGGGAAAACCTTATTACCTAGAAGTGATCGACAAGATCCTAAGTAGATATACGTAGTTGGGATGTAATGTAAGATAGGTGCTGGTTTAGTAGGAGTGTAATTAAAAACAAAATCTCATGCAATAGTATAATACGAAATCATATAATAAAGGCTAGCTACTAATTTAATATCACATTTAGCCACCTATAAATAATAAATTGGTCACATACACTACAAGAATTTGTATCTTTAACGACAACCTAATTACGACGGGTCAAAAATCCCGTCGCCTTTTGCGACGGGGCTAACAACCAAACAATGACGGGAATAACCGTCGCAAATGTCTTTTACAACGGATTTACGACAAATTTACGACGGGATTTCTATTAACGACGGCCCCCTTTTATGACGGGTTCGCGACAGGAAATCCCGTCGTTAATCAACGATTATTGGCCTTTCACGACGGGATTTCCCGTCATTAATAGTACCATTTCTTGTAGTGATAATTTTATATTATCACAAACTTATCTTAATATAATGAGAAGCTTTATATTATAATCCCGGACATTCCACACTACATTAAACAAGTTAAACATTCTTTTGAATCATTCTTAATTATTAGATTCTTTTTAAAAGTTTCTTAATAAAATGTTATAATATAATTGTTGGCATCTAAGAGTATAAAGGTAGATTTTCCTGCTTTGGCATATTAATTAATTGTATTGTTGTCTTTCGGCCTACATACAAAGATTTGTTATAATAATGTTTACATATATTTTTTCTTTTATTTTCCCTTTCGAGGTTTTCGCAAGACTAGGAGAAGCATGTTTGCTAACTAATTTATGTTGCTCCAAAGGATAAGTTGCTAGTGTTTCGAACTACTCCGTATATATGGTAATATGGACTATAGAGTATACCTTTGAAATAGAAAAGTCGACAATTCAATCAATCTCGATCACAATAAGTTATTGTAAATCCGTTCATTTAAAACCGCGCAGATCATATCGGTTATAGAGGTTACTAACAAAATGAGTAATGATGGAAAAGTGGCAAGATTCGAACATTGATCTTGAAATGGGAATAAAGGGGATAATGGAGAAGTATTTTTTTCTCCCACTCCTGTGATCTTGACCAAGACTCTTCTGCCATTCTTTGTTTCCTATTTATTGTTTTTTTTTTTTTTTTTTTTTTGAGTATTTACAAAATGTATTTACCAAACTTCTGCAATCCCAACAAAATTTCATGGCACATGGCATGTTGTTATTATTATATCTTGAAGAATTATATCAGAAAATGCCCATAATAAAACATATCTACAGTCCACAGACCAAACAATAGGGCACACCAATATAAAACCATCTCCCAATATCCATCATATTACTACCCTTTCAAACATTTGGAATCATATTTCAAGGTGGAAACTAAATAAATACTAGAGAGTGAGATTATTTCTTTTAAAAAATTGTACAATGTTCCATATGTGGTATTTATAAAGCGTGAGATCATGTGGTATATATTAGTTATACGAGTACTCCATAATATTGCGTGTCAGATGGTTACTGGTTAGTTACTTAATTCGAAAATGATAAAGGTCAATCTTTAAGCCATGTCACAATGATGACATGGCATGCTTATGTGTCATAATTTAAATTGAAAACTAAAATATTTAACTTATATAATCTATTATACATGTTAAGAAAAAAGGTAGGAAAATCTTAATATTCTATTTTGTTTCTTTTTTTATATCAACTACCTTATTTACAATTTTTCATAGTAAAAATATCGCATTGATAGTAAAAATATTGTTACGAAGCATGGCCTACGTGACGCCTATATGTACCAATTAAACTCCGACACGTAAGATTGCGACAACTAAATGTTGTCGCAACTTACGATCTTTATCATCACCCTACTTAATTTGGTGATCAAATGTTTTGATGAGACCTATTATTATTGGAGAACATGATGCAGATGCAAGCATGGATACTCTAACACATGATGCAGCTGCATCGAGCATCAACAAACACAACAAACACAGCAACAAACACAGCAGTGCATTGCTTGCTGCTTTGGTGACTCAACTGCTCTATCTTGAAGATCGAAGCACACAGATTGCTGACATGTAATCATTGTACATGGATTGCTGACATGTACTAAGTAGTTTGTTACAAGCAGTAGTTAGTTATAACTAACTTTGATCATTCTGATCAAAGCCTCATGTATGCTATACATCTAGTATAAAAGCAAAGCTGATTGATAGCTTTTGTAGCTTGTAATAAGAGTTAATTCTCTCAATAAAATTCTCTCTCTCCCTTTCTAAATTCGAAGTTCTGATTAAGAACTTCTTCATGGTATCAGAGCAGGCCATTGATTCTGCCATTTTTCTTTAAAATCCACAAATTCTTAAAACTACTGAAATCAGTAGATTGTTAACCAAGTTCAAGTGAACTTGAGATTTTTTTGTGATTAGTTCTTGTTTTTTTTTTGAATTGCTGATCAAAGATGACAGCAGTACAAGATCCTAATAGTATTTACTATATACATTCTTCTGAGAATCCATATGCAGCCATTGTTTCAGACAAATTTGATGGAGAAGGGTATGCAGAATGGAAAAGAGGTATTCTGTTGGCATTTGCAATCAAGAATAAGGTTGGTTTCATTGATGGTAGCTTGCCTAGGCCTTCAGTTGGTCATGCTGATTACCAAGCCTGGGAAAGATGCAATAGCATGGTTGTATCATATCTGTTAAGGTCTTTAAGCCCAACACTAGCTAAGAGTGTAGTGTTTTTGTCTACTGCAAATGAAATTTGGAAGGATCTGGAGGAACGATTTTCAATAACTTCAGGGCCACAATTCTATGGGTTACAGCAAAACTTGAGTGAAGTTTCCCAAGGTGATAGCAGTATTACTGAATTTTTTTACCAAGATTAAGATGATTTGGGATGAATTGAGCAGTGCAAAGGCAATTCCGGCATGTACTTGTTCTGGTTGTTCATGCAATGTCAGTCAGAAGTTCTTGCAAGATAAAGAAGAAGAGAGAGTAGTTCAGCTTCTGATGAAACTGCATAAGAAGCACTCACAAGTGAGAACCAATATTCTAATGATGAATCCTCTACCAAACATTACAACAGCATATAGGCTACTTGTGCAAGATGAAAGGCAACAGAAAATGTCAGAAGATCAAGAAACTAAGCCTATGGTCTTTTCTGCTATGAACAATGATGACAGAAGGAATCCTCAAGGTAGTTACAAGGGTTTTCAACCAAGAGTCCTGCAAGGTCCTGGTAATCACAAATTTGCAGTGTCAAACAAGAGAAACTCTTACAGCTGTAGTCATTGCAACATGACTGGACACACAGTTGATAAGTGCTGGAAGCTTCATGGCTATCCACCTCATATCAAGAACAAAAAGTTTGCTGGAGTAATGCAGAGTAGTGATGAGATGGAACAAGATGAAAATGTCACTCACATTTCAGAAGAACAATACCAGCAATTTTTGAGTTTGATTAATAATCCAGACAAGCCATCTGATTCCAGAGTAAACATGGCAGCAAGTACTTGTTTGATTACTTCTTTTAATTCAAAGTGGATTATTGATAGTGGAGCTACTGACCACATATGTTCAAACCTAGATTTATTTCTTTCTCACACTGCTGTTAGCAAAGGCACAAAAACCATTACAGTAGCTGATGGTAAGAAAGTTTGTGTCACACACATTGGAGATGTTAAAATTGGTAGTGGTATCATCCTTCAAAATGTTCTTCATGTTCCTAGTTGTCAGTTCAATCTGATATCAACCCATAAGCTATGCAAAGACTTATCCTGTGATATTGTTTTCACTCATGACAAGTGTTTAATCCAGGGTCCTTCTCAGAACAGTACAATGGTTCTTGGTGAGATTGAATCAGGGTTGTATGCAGTTGTTGAAGAAGGCTTGGAACATGGAAAAATACAGAATAAAGCCACCTCTGAAGTTCTAGCAGCAGTTAATGAAGATGCTAAGCTGTGGCATCTAAGAATGGGTCAGTTACCTTTTGACAAATTGCACCTAGTTAATAAGAATTTGCCATCTGTTAGCAGACATTGTGACACTCTTTGTCAGATCTGTCCCAAGGCAAAACAGTGTAGACAATCTTTTACAATTAGCCAAACTAAGTCAGTCAAGTGTTTTGATATGCTTCACATAGATGTTTGGGGACCTTACAAGGCACAAACACATGACAATTGTACTTTCTTTCTTACAATTGTAGATGATTTCTCAAGAAATATATGGAATTTTCTTATGAAACACAAGTTAGATTCTGTTGATATTTTGAGCAATTTCTTGAACTATATTCATACCCAATATGGTACCAAGGTTAAGTGTTTTAGGACCGATAATGCCAAAGAATTATGTGAAGGAAGAATTCTTTCTTTATATCACAGTCAAGGCATTAAACACCAGAAAAGTTGCACAGACACTCCACAACAGAATGGAGTGGTTGAAAGGAAACACAAACATCTTTTAGAGACTGCCAGAGCTCTTTACTTTCAATCTAGGCTACCAGTGAGGTTTTGGGGGGAGTGTTTGCTTACAGCAACACATCTTATTAATAGGATGCCTCTGAGTAGTATTCAGTTTGAGAGTCCTTTTGAAAGATTAAACAATACATCAGTTAGTCTAGATCATTTGAGAGTTTATGGCTGTCTTGGTTATGTGTCTACAATTAAAGCACATAGATCAAAGTTTGACCCTAGATCAACACCTTGTGTTCTGATTGGTTATCCACCAGATCAAAAGGGATACAAAATGCTAAACTTAGAAACAAAACAGATTACTATTTCCAGAGATGTTGTTTTTCATGAAAAACATCTTCCATTTCATGCTTCTGCTACTCAAAACACAAATCACAGTCCTATTTTTCTTCCAATCAACACACCTTTTGATCTTGACACCAATTTTGATATTCCTGATATTTTTCACATCACAAAATCTGACACAACAAAACCTCCTACATCTGAACCTTCTTCTCCTATCTCTCATACTTCTGACACTTTATCCAACCAAACAACAGAAACAAACACTCCTTATCAATCTGCTTCTCATTCTTCTATACCTCAAACTGTTACAAATCCCATACCAACAAGACAATCCACTAGAAATCACAAATCTCCAGCTTGGCTAAATGACTATATCTGTGTAGCTTCACACAACAGTTGGTGCAATGTTGTGGCTTACAATGATTTACCAGCTTTGCACAAAGCTTTAGTAAATCAGATTGTTAAAGAAATTGAACCAGTTAGCTATTTTGAAGCTTCTCAATCTGATGATTGGATGTTAGCCATGGATAAAGAGCTTGAAGCTCTTACTTCTAATCATACCTGGGAGATCTGTGTTCTTCCCAAAGGCAAGAAACCAATTGGTTGCAAATGGGTCTACAGAGTAAAAATGAAGAAAGATGGGTCTGTTGAAAGGTACAAAGCTCGACTTGTGGCTAAGGGTTTTACACAAAAGTATGGAGTGGAGTATGAGGAGATTTTTTCTCCTGTGGTTAAGATGGCTACAGTAAGGTGTCTCATTGCTTTAGCTGTAACTAATGCCTGGACAGTACATCAACTTGACATCAACAATGCTTTTCTACATGGTAATTTAACTGAAGAAGTGTATATGAAGGTTCCAGAAGGTATTCCTAACCCAGATAACAAAGTGTGTAGACTTAAGAAGTCACTGTATGGGTTAAAACAAGCCAACAGGCAATGGTTTGCCAAACTCACTTCTGAACTGCTCACTCTTGGTTTTCTTCAATCAAAGAATGACTATTCGTTGTTTATCAAAAGAACACATAACACTCAGACCTTGGTGGTTGTATATGTTGATGACATTTTAATCACTGGTCCAAATGATGCAGAGATTACAGCTTTGAAAACTCACTTACACCAGAAATTCAGTATCAAGGATTTGGGAGAACTGAACTATTTTCTAGGCATTGAAATTTCAAGGGTTTAGAATGGTGTTATTCTCACTCAGTCAAAATTTACAAGAGAACTTCTCTCAGATGTGGCTTGGATGTCTCAAAAATAGCCAAAACACCACTTCCAGTTAAGCTAAAGTTGACTGCATTAGAGGATGAACCTTATACAGATCCTACTCAGTACAAATGTTTGGTTGGTAAGCTCAACTTCTTAACACACACCAGACCTGATTTATCTTTTGCAGTACAAACACTAAGTCAATTTATGCAGTCTCCTAAGATGTCTCATCAGCAAGCACTACATCATCTGCTTAGGTATGTTGCACATACAGTGGGACAAGGCATCACTATTACTTCTTCTTCACAGTTACTCTGCAGGGTTATTGTGACTCTGACTGGGCTGCTTGCCCTAACACCAGAAGATCAGTCACATGATATATCATGCTTCTAGGAAATAGTCCAATATCATGGAAGTCAAAGAAGCAAAGCACCATATCAAGATCATCTTCTGAAGCTGAATACAGAGCCATGGCTGCAGCAGCTTCAGAAATTACATGGCTGGTCAGGTTGTTACAAGAAATGGGGTTATCTAACCTTGCTCCTATACAACTTAAGTGTGACAATCAGTCTGCCATACACATTGCTAAGAATCCTGTTCACCATGAGAGAACAAAACACATAGAGTTGGACTGTCATTTCACAAGAGATAAGGTTCTTGAAGGCCTTATTGAACTAACTTATGTTCCTACTAGTGCTCAACTTGCTGATGTTCTAACCAAAGTTCTATCCTCTCCTCAACATTCTGAACTACTGTCCAAGCTAGGAATGCTTCCTATTGAACCACTCCCTAGCTTGAGGGGGGCTATTGGAGAACATGATGCAGATGCAAGCATGGATACTCTAACACATGATGCAGCTGCATCGAGCATCAACAAACACCACAAACACAGCAACAAACACAGCAACAAACACAGCAGTGCATTGCTTGCCGCTTTGGTGACTCAACTGCTCTATCTTGAAGATCGAAGCACACAGATTGCTGACATGTAATCATTGTACATGGATTGCTGACATGTACTAAGTAGTTTGTTACAAGAAGTAGTTAGTTATAACTAACTTTGATCATTCTGATCAAAGCCTCATGTATGCTATACATCTAGTATAAAAGCAAAGCTGATTGATAGCTTTTGTAGCTTGTAATAAGAGTTAATTCTCTCAATAAAACTCTCTCTCTCCCTTTCTAAATTCGAAGTTCTGATTAAGAACTTCTTCAATTATTTGTTTACTTTTAGCAATTCCGCTTTTTGTTAAATGATTTTTACTATGGAGTATATGTTGTTAGACAGAATTATAAAGAGTCTAGATTGTTAATTTTGATCTTAGTTAGAATTTTGTCCATTTTGTGTTTACGGAGTACTTGATAATGTAACAATTGCTTCCTAATTATGTAAAACAAAAATACTAGCGATGTGACGGGATATCATCTCAAGTAACTAATTATCAACTAAATTATTCAACATATAGTTACTACGTAGTAGTACGCTATTCCACCATGTGTTATGCCATTTTAGTATTTTACACACATTAAACGGACTTGTGATAATTCAATTAAATCCTTTTGACTAATTCCTAGAAATAAGTTGACACTACAAAATTATGGATTATTAGAGACGGAATTTGGGACGTAAACTATAAGCATCTCAAACTTGAGACGGATTACTAAAATTCCGTCTCTAAATTAAAATTGAGATGGGATTGTATAAAGAGTTTCAAAAATTTCGTCTCAAATTTGTAATGGACTTGCCAAAATTCCTAATTTTGAGACGCCCTCTATAGAGACGCCCCATTTCGGTCTCAAATCCGTCTCCAATCATCATTTTGAGACGGATTTGGACTATTTAGAGACGAAATCCCTCGTCTCTATAAAATGATTTTTTTGTAGTGTGATGTCAATTATTTTAGCCAGCAATAAAAGTCTAAATAAAAAAAGTGAAATCCTAAAATTTAAGATCAAATTCCTTCTACATCAATACGTGCTTTTGGTGTTTTTCTACATAGACAAAAATATACTCCGTAATATCTATTATGTAATATTGGGGTTCTAACTTGTATGTATATTCCCATGACATGAAGCTACATCATACATGTTACATATATACTTTTTGCACCTCTCACGGGTAAGCCAATCCAACTAGCTAGGTTAACACTTGAGAGTACGTAGACATGAAAGGTAAGAGAACCCTCACTTCCAAACACAAGCAGATGGTAAACCTAAATTTTGTGGCCTTAAAGTCATAGGGTGGGTTCTCCACCATACCCATCAAGCTTACTCAGTATACGTAATAGACCTACTTAAATACTATTATAATATAGTCCTCTGCCTCAAAGGGGACCATACACAGAAATAATAAAACACAAACAAGTCGATCCGTATATATAATAAGATTTCACCTATTTACTTTCCCAGTTTCTCAAAATTTCTCACTAGTATATAGAGTTGTATTTTGACTACGAGACTAAAAGGTTGCTATCTAAGAGAAGAAGCCAAAGGAAGAAATTATGACGAAAGCAATGTCTGTCACTTTCATGGCAATAAATTAAAAAAAAAAAATTAAAAAAATTGTATAGAAAGAGTGTGTATATTTGTTGGTCAAAGTGTGAGTTAAATGAGTAAAAAATGAATAGCATGGATGGTGTGAATATGTTGGTCTTCTCAGGCTCAGCTGCTGCGTTTGCTGCCAATTGTAACAGGAAGAAAAATTCAATGCAATGAAAGCCTCTTCTTCTTCTTCTTTTACTCATCATGCTACCCACATTGCATGTACAGATAGATAGAGACTCCTAATAATCTAATATCATTGTTTGTGAGATTATTAACTTTGTCCCGATGACGAAATGTAATCCATATTAAGCTAACAAGTATATTAGTTTCATAAAGTTCTTCCATTTAATGTAACTTCGCTTTGTGAAGTATCCAAGATTTTCCCGGTGTTGTGTAACCATCGTCCACAATACACAGTCTATATATTTTTTTTTACTAATTATAGGGATTCATAAAGAACACTAGTTAGCATGCTTGACATAACACAACGGGCCGGGACACTTACTAGTTCCGCCAGAGACTCTCTAAATCGAACATGCTAGATAGGGTAAGTTACTTATTATAGGGATTCATAAAGACCACTAGTTAGCATGCTTGCCTGCTTGAAATGGTTACTCGAAATCTGTCCATGAACCAACTCAACCAAAAGTTTAAGCTGATGGTTGAAGCCTCATGATTAGTTTTATACTCTATCTCACCCTCTCACATGAAAGCCCAAATGGGTTGAAGTGTAGATGCAGAATAGGCATCCTCGTACCCAGCGCGAAATATTCCACTTTGAAAGGAGGGGTGGATGAGATTTGATCCCGTGACCTTTGCGTCACGTTAGCTCTGATACCATGTTAAAAGACAAACTCAACCAAAAGCTTAAGCTAGTTGAAGCCCTAAGATTAGTTTTATACTCTATCAAAATCAAAACCAAAATCAAATAACTGGGTTCTCGATCTCGGCCACTAGCTAGGCACTAGGTCCATTTAACTAACGGTGATTTTATAAACAATCTTCACTAGGTTGGGTGTGACTTATTTCCCTAACAATAACCATAGTAAACTTCTACTTCAGGAAAGTGACCTCGTAGTATGTGAGACTATTATTTCCGCACATTCTTACGAAGTACTCCGTAGCTAGATGCAAATTATATTTTATATATGTATATGTGCTTGGTGTTATCTTGTTCATTTGAGCCACACGATCGATCTCCAAAATTTTGCAATTTTCTTCTTACATAATAATGATATATACTGAAAACAAACAAACAAAAAGTTGTCACTTCGAAAGTATTCCTTCTACCAACTGATGTATACACGAAGAGTACCACTTATAATTACGGAGTATAATGGAATCTAGCTAGCCTGCTACTCCTCGTAACACCCTCACTGTTGTGCACGGACGACATCAAATTTTGATCGATCTCATGAACAAAAAGCTATTGTAACAAAATATACCATTTAAAAAAAAACAATTACAAAATAACACAAACAATGTACGAGTATGTATATATAATCATTCCAAATGTTCAAAATAATTGTCCTAGCTACATCATTAATCAGTGGAGTTAGCACTACAAGAAATTGTACTATTATTTTGTATCATTAATCAGGCCATTATTTTGTATCATTAATCAGGCCATTAATCGTTGATTAATGACGGGATTTTCTGTCGCGAACCCGTCATAAAAGGGGGCCGTCGTTAATAAAAAATCCCGTCGTGAACTCGTCGTAAAAGACATTTGCGACGATTATTCCCTTCATTTTTTGGTTGTTAGCTTGTCTCAAAAGTTTGCGACGGGATGTTTGACCCGTCGTAATTAGGTTGTCGTTAAAGATACAAATTTTTGTAGTGTAGCTAGTGAATGGAATGTGTACTGCGCAACCTGATAGTGCATGATTAGACCTTGTTCTCTTCATCAACGTTGGACGACAATTGGAAGATTATTATCAATTAATGATACATTTGTATTACTGTTAGGATTGATAATATTAATCATAATCAATGCACATACTTTTCTTTGGAGGGCAAAGAAAGGTGGGGAGGGGAGGGTATGGACCCTTAAGATGTATGTATGGTATTCCCAAACCAAATGGCCCATTTTTGTCAGGAGGTACTTGTGTGATAAAGGAATTTAAAGGAGCACTTGTCGTCCTACAACTATTGGGAATTTCGGATCCTACCTAGCTCATGCTTCACTTGTACGGAGTATAAAATAATAATAATAATAATAATAATAATAATAATAATAATAATAAATAATAAATAATAAATAATACGGAGTAATAATAAGTGTATACGCTTTTCTTAATTCCCTTAGTTAAAGATCATGTCCTAGTATTTTAGTAGCATGTGGGATAGTAAATAAAGTAGAGCGTAATAATTGGGACTATATTAACAAAAGAGAAAATCGATAAGTGTTTTAGGAAACGAATCGGAAAACAAAATTGGACAATGTTATAGAAACGGATTCCGAGGGCATATATGGTAAAGAAAGAGCCACACAAAAATAGGAACAATTATTTTTGTAAAATAGTATTAGGAAAGCCTTAATTTCTACAGCATATGTTGGTGTCTCAACAGTTTTGTTGACGGTGATATAATCTTCCTTCTCAAGCTATTTCCTCCGTCCCGGAATACTTGACCTGTTTTCCTTATCGGGCCGTCTTTTAATACTTGACTTGTTTCTAAAAATGGAAATATTCTAACAATATTATATTATTTCTCACTCCACCCCTATTAACCCACTTACCCCCTACTCCATACAAAAATAATTAAAAATTCAACCCTCTACTCTCCCCCAACCCCACCTCTTTACACATTTCCACTAACTACATTAAAATAATACCCCACTATCAACTACTACCTATTAAACTAAATAAGTCAATTCAAGTCCCTTAAACTCTGTGCCGGTCAAACCGGGTCGAGTATTCCGGGACGGAGGGAGTAATGTTTAACAGAGGAAATAAAGTGTAATTTGCTATACTCAAACTAAATGCTTGCTTTATACCAAATTTTCAAATTATTATATATTGCCTTCTTTTACCCTTTCCCACTAAACTTAATTATATAGGGATTGGACATGCTAAACCTTTTTATCAATTAATCCATCCTTTGTTAGTTACGTTGAGAGGGAGGAAGAATAATTTGATCTTTGACAACAAGTGTATTATAGTATCAATCATATACAACATATTTGTCACCTCGATTCACATATATAACTAAAAGTATTACTACTCCGTATTACAAATAGCCGATAGCTTATTTATCGGTATACGATTGAATTAAGGTGACCGACTTTGTTGTACAATTTTTTTTTTTAGGGACTGATCGACTGTGTTGTACACTTGTACATACGTACTATGAATATGTTGGATACATGATCTAGTATGTTTTATCAGGAGACTTCGTTTCACTTAAATTCAATGGAAATTTCACATTAAAACCAATTGGTAATAGTGAGTGACTGAGAGTAACTCCACAAGTTTATAACATGCTATTTTAATGATTCGACAATTCAAGTTAGGAACTCGAACGGTAGTGCACCCTGTTAAGAAAGGGCTAAAACAAATACGCACTCTATCAATTACTCCGTACAAAAATCTAACCAATTCCAAAAATATACATAAATGAAGCGATTTCGAACTTCAGTATTTACTCCGATAGCACACTTTAACATGTACACTTTTGCATGTGCGAATGAGCCATAAGAAAATACAAATTATAAAATGGGTTTGGAGATTTAAATATGTGATTTATCATATACATGCTCTTGCTTTTTTTATCTTAAATTAACCACCACGGCAAGACCTCATTGGTACTTCTATTTCAATAGCACATGTAACTTATAAAAACCATTCAAAGAAAATTACTTTAATATGGCACATGTAACTACGTAACAACTACTCCATATAATTCTTTGACCATCGATCCTATTGGTTGTTAATAGTTCTTTTAAAAATCACTTTAAAGAATTACAAAAGTTGATTACCTCAAAGTGCCAACCAACAATGTCCTACGAGTCATGCACCTAATATGTACTCCGTACGTGTTAGTGTGTTACTCCGTATACATGAACTTTTTCAAGGACAACGCGTGATCAATTTTTTATCACCTTAAATGCATGTACGTACCATATACCCCATTAACGTACCAAGTATATTTTGACGTCATAAAAAAATGTTTAGGTTTTACAAATATAATTAAGGTTTTTGGGATCAAACCCACTAAGGGTTCTTTGCGGATGAGGCTTTACTAAAAAAATTCACTATTAAGGCTGCGTTCTTTTCACCTGATTTTCACTTAATTTTCCTGAACTTATCTTATCTGAACTTATCTGAACTTAACTGAACTTATCTGAACTTATCTGAACTTATTTTAGTTATAAATTGTACTTGGTCAACCCTTATTTTTCCTGAACTGAACTTATCTGAACTTATCTGAACTTAACTGAACTTATCTGAACTTATTTTTCCTGAAATAAGTGAAAATAAGGTGAACAGAACAGGGCCTAAATATCCAGTGATCAACCTCTCTTCTCCGGCCCGACAGAGAGCGAGGATCGGAGAGAGCAACGACAATAAGCGAGGAGAGAGAAAGGGAAGGAAGATGAAGATGTTGTTGTTGTTGTTGTTGTACGTTCGAGGAAGATGGATAAATAAATATGATGATGATGTTGTGTGGAAAATTGAGGTTTGGTCTTTCAATAAGACTGATGAAAAATGATGATAGTTCATGATTGGGATAACGAAATTTAAATAAACCAAGTCAGAAGCTACTCAATGAATATTCATTCATCACTAAATCTTTGAACGTTTAAAGCAATCACATAGACCGTTGGAAACCGCGAACATGAGAGAGGGACTTATCATTGATTCATTGCCATAAAATATATCATCTTTTCAATAACGTCCATGTACTTTTATGTCATAGGCTCACATCGAGTATACTACGGAGTACTGAGCATGGTGTAACAAACGTATTAAATAAGTGTTAGACAATCTTGTTAGATACGGAATACTAACTTTTATAAAACATTTATACATTGAATAAAATTTTCCAAGTTATATTTCCAATTAGACCTCGACATCTCTTATTACTCCCCTCCAGGCTCCACCCCTATCTTATTTGCTCCGTTAACAATATTGTTTCAACATTGAAGTTCTTTTTAGTGGTGCGAATGAGCGATAACATATTGTACAAGCTTATGTCAATATATCATGTATAAATTAGCTAGTAATAATAAGAAGAGTAGCCCACTTAATTTTATTAATTTAACGATTTTTTCTTTTCCGGTCAATGTGGGATATCCAATTGGTGAGTTATTTTCTTAACAAAGTGTAATTCATAATTGGTAGGATGCTTATGGATGGTACTACACTACTATTACATGTTTGGGAATTATAACATTAACTTTTATTTTAAAAAAAATTCCCTTTTTGCAAAGAGAAATTTTTTATTTTATTTTTATTTTTATATGTAAAAAAGTAAAATGATGGGAGTGAGATACAGCAAGTATAAATGTGAGATTTTCTAGTTGGGGTAGCCTTATATAAAGGGGGGATATGATATAGAGATCCAATTACTTATTCCCCTCTCTCAACACCAAAAATCAATCAAGAGAGAGAGAAAAAGATAGATTTAGAGAGAGAAAATTAAAGAAATTAAAAAAAAAATGGAAGAACACCTAAATCCATTAGCAATAACTCATCTTCTACAATACACTTTAAGAAGCTTATGTTGCCAAGACAATTCTCAATGGGTTTATGCTGTCTTTTGGAGGATCCTTCCTCGAAACTATCCTCCTCCTAAGTAAGTCGTCTTTCAATTAGTCTTCATTAGTCGACGACCAGACCATCCCATGAATAAGATTATCCCTTAAATACCCTTCATACAACGAACTAACCCGATTCATGTTCCTTTTTTTCAGATGGGATACCCATGGAGGAGTTTATGATAGGTCTAGAGGTAACAGAAGAAACTGGTAAATACACACAACATCATTTTTGTTTTTTAAAAAAAACTTTATTTTTATTTGCACTATTTCTCATATTATTATTAGTCGATCGGTCCATGTAATATATGATGAAGATATATTATATAATATGATCAGGATATTAGTATGGGAAGATGGATTCTGCAATTTCTCGGCGTCAGCCACGGCTGAGATGAACTCCGGTAACGGCGAGTATCATCCGACCTCGTCAGCATCATCAACAGCTAATTATGGTGATCAACAATTTCAGCCTTTTCAAGCTAGTCTTCAACCTGAGCTTTTCTTCAAAATGTCCCATGAAATCTACAATTATGGTGAAGGGTATTATTATTATACTAAACTAATCCTGTAATACTTAATCAATTTTCTTATACTCCGTAATAAGTAACCCTAATTTTTATTTTTATTTTTGGGGGTGACAGTTTGATCGGGAAAGTAGCAGCAGATCATAGTCACAAATGGATATACAAAGAACCGAATGAGAATCAAGAAATCAACTTCTTATCTGCATGGCATAATTCGGCTGATGCGGTAATTTTAAATTTTCAATTAAGCTTACTTATTTAATTATTGCCTTAATTATTAATTATAACTTAATTTGTATTACCTTATGGCTAGCATAAAAAAAAGACTTACTTTAAACCACCATAGTATACAATTAATTAATTTTAAGAATTTAAGATTAATTGTTCATACATATCTCATTTTTGCAGCAGCCAAGGACTTGGGAAGCACAATTCCAGTCGGGTATTAAGGTATCTTCATCGTCTTGTCTTTTTTTTTTTTTTTTTTTTTCCTACGAGAAGGTATTAGCTTACTTCAAAAATCAAAACCATGCTCCTTTTGATATGGAATTAACGTTATAGTTAACCAATAAAGTTATACTCCGTAGTATAATTGGAATGTTAGTCCTAAAGCATGTATTAAAATAGATGAACATGTTCTTCGGATATTATTTTGTATAATTATAATTTTTGTTCAAATGCAGTAATTGAATAAAATGATCTTTCGTTCAAGTTACACGGGTACACCGACTTTTTTTTAGTATCATTGTAGACTACAGTCTCATTATTAGTAACGTACGTGTGAATGTCAACTAGTTTAGTTGGTAAAGTCTCGAACCAAGATCTACGATTGAATCATGTCTACATCATTTGTCGCCTTTATAGTATATAGGTTTGTTTTTTGTTTGTTTCCTTTAGTGAATGGGGTTGGTTGAGTATAAACATTAATGGTAAATGTGAAATTCATGTAGACAATAGCATTGATAGCAGTACGAGAAGGCGTGGTACAATTAGGATCAGTGAACAAGGTTGTGGAAGACCTAAGCTATGTTGTTTTGCTCCGTAAGAAATTCGCCTACATTGAGAGCATCCCTGGGGTGCTCTTACCCCACCCTTCCTCCGCCGCCTTCCCACCGTCCTCAAGGCCTGTAGACGGGTACGGTATCCCACCCGAAATGTGGGCTTACCAAGTTGGAGGAGGAGGCCCCATGGGAATGGGGCCCACTGCACAACTCATGGACCAATATGAGTACTACAACCAAGCCCAAGCCCAACAACACTCGCCCATGGCAGCAAGGATGATCACCCCTTCAATGAGCAGCCTTGAGGCCCTACTCTCAAAGCTTCCCTCAGTGGGGCCCATCCCGTCCCACCAAGGACCAACCGGACATTGTGGGCCTGAGGCCCATCAGTTCTTGGGATCGCCGTCGGCCCAAAAGTTGGCAAAGGAAGAGATGGATGAGGAGGAGCATCAACAAAATGGAGTTAATGATAATAATCATGAAAGGGAGTCATCTTCATCATATCAGCAGCATTATTCGTATCATCAACATGATCTTAATCTAGCTGCTAGTCGGCCTAGTACTGGATTCTAGTTCAAATTAAAGTTTATTTTTAAATTATTGTTTGAAATATTGATTAATCATTTGTAAGATTGCCACAAAATTATTTAATTAGATTTAAACTGTATGTAGTGATGGTATGTATTGTAGCTAGCTAGGGTTCAAGATCGATTTTGCTCTACTATTGTATATTTTGTTGCTATATATTTGTAAGTTTATATAATAAAGCAACCTCTAATAGTCTAATAGTATAGATTAATTAGTGATTTGTCACCTTGCAAAAAATTAGTGATTTGTCTTTAATTTTGATGTTACATCTGATTTTGAATGGCCTCGTCTTTGTATCCCGTGGTTCGCTAATACTCCGTATATGTTAGCTACGTATTGTTACTTCGACAATTCTCGTTTGGGCTCATACTCGTGTCGTCCTAACAAGACACTGATTCGGATATAGAATTCGTACCGGATCCTTGGCCGGGCAGTCAGATATGGCTGGTCAGCCCTGTTTTAAGAAAATTTCCGATCTAGTATAATTAACCCTAGATCTGTTCATTAGGAATAAAAGTCACTTTGTTTTTTTGTTTAAAGCATTGGGCTGCTTTAAAAAAACTTTATCAATTCTTTTTTTCCTAATTCTTTTGGGCTCATACTCGTATCGACCTAACGAGGGTACAAGACACTAATCCGGGTATAGAATCTATACCGGATCCTTGCTTGAAGAAAATTTCCGATCTAGTTTAATTAACCCTAGATCTGTTATTTAGGAATAAAAGTCACTTTTGTCCATTTCTCCATACCAGTGTCTTAAAATTTTAACTTTATGTAGTATATATCTCCCAAACAGAGATTCAACATCAAAACTAATTGGCAATAGTGGAGTAACTTCTCAAGTTTATAAATTAATACTCCGTATTTTCTCTCTATTTTTTTTCCAATGTGGAACACCTTATATACGGATAACATTGGATTTCACGACTTTCACAGTAGTTATTAATTAGAGAGGGAAATGTGGTCACCGTCCGACAAATTCTCTTTAGTTATTTATGATTAATATGAGAAGGGGTTAACAGGTGAAGACTAAAATTGATCGATAAATGCATGCATATTGCATTAGCAACACGTTTTGCCCGCTGTCCTAAAATTAATTTTACCCTGCCGGTGCTGTTTCCTAACCATGCAGTTTTAGGAACATGCCTACAAAGTAATACTACATTTCAAAGTGTTAATTATAATTAATATTATTAAAACTATAAACTATATTTCAAACTGCAATAAAAATGAACTTGAGGTATCATATATTCATATCCCATCAACAACGATCATCTGGAATTGTATTATGCTACTCCGTATATCCTTTTCAAAAAAATCTTTACACTTACTATTTGTACGGAATCCGGTATAATATTTAACCATTATTCAATTCCGTATGGCAAAAAATTATAAAAAGTATTCTTCATTACATTTTTATTAGGTTTTGAGTCGGATCAATTTCTGATAAGTGTAAGATATTTACCTCCTATTCACCTCATGTTGCTTTCCCTTGGGTGAAGTGACACAAGACTTCTCCATTGTCCATAAAATAACTCCATACCATATATTGATGTTGTAACACTTTCCTTAAAAAGAAAAAAATGATTATGAGTTATGCCGTTTTGTAGGATGATTAGCTTAATTTGACACATTCTATCACAATAAAACTAGCTTATCAAAAATTTAAGTTGATGGTGAAAGTTCAATGGGCATTTTATACTCTAATAATGCTGTTCCCTGCAAATATACATGACTCTAACTCTCTAAGAAAGGATCAACAGTAATATTATTGGACCATGACCATTTTGTACCCACAAATAGTTGTTTTCCTATTAGAAAACTTATGGTACTTAGTTATCGTATTATTTATTTATTTATGATAGAGTATAAAACTAATATTGGGGCTTCAACCATCAGCTTAACCTTTTGGTTGAGTTGGTCCCTTGACATGGTATCAGAGCCAACGTGACGCAAAGGTCACGGGTTCGGATCTCATCCACCCCTCCTTTCAAAGTGGAATATTTCGCGTTAGGTATGAGAAGGCCTATGCTACATCCACAATTCAAGCTAAGTGGAATATTTCGCGCTAGGTATGAGAAGGCCTATGCTGCATCCACACTTCAAGCTCAAAGGGCTTTCATGTGAGGGGGCGTGATAGAGTATAAAACTAATATTGGGGCTTCAACCATCAGCTTAAGCTTTTGGTTGAGTTGGTCCCTTGACAATTTAATTGTAAAGAATCACCCTCAAATTGAGAAATTATGTTCTTATAGTCATATCCACCCTTATACTTAAGTTTTAACCACAATATTGTTGTTCATCTCCTACACATTTCCTCGCGGCCCTAATCACAAATTCACAACAATCTGATATCAAAATTATTATAGTAAATCATGAGATACGATACTAAAGTGTGTACACGCATTGCAACAAAGCAGAAACACAATTTTGGACTAATGTTAGCTCTCTTTTATCCACTGTGTAACTTGAAATTTCATGAAAATGACATAACGAATCACTAGTAAATTTCCTCTCATTGATTATAAAGACAAAGTAATGTCATAGTTACCAGAAGTTCATAGTGGATAAGACCTATTAGTCCGCTCCCTAATAGTATAGAACTATTAAAACATGTGTACTACCTCAAATTAGGGGTGGCAATTCGGGTCAATAGGTCAGGTCCGGGTTTGGTTTCGGATCGATTTCGGGTTGCGTAAATAATATCAGAAACATTGTAAAACTTAATATTACTACAAAATATGACAAATTGGTCAAATCGGGTCGATTCAGGTCATCCGGGTTCACTTCAGATCGGGTTCGGGTTTCTCTCAATAATTTCAGGTCGGGTGCGAGTCGGTTTATCAGGCCGGGTCAGGGATTACCAGCTCTAACTCAAATGCCCATATCGTAAAGAGTGTCAATGAACTTGGATCACATTATTTCTATCAATGAGATTTTGGTGTAGTGATTAAAATCGAGGGTTTATATACGTCACATGTACGGATCTCCACTTTCCAAATTGTAACTCAAATACGCAGAAATAAATTTAAAAAAAAAAAAGTTTTTGAAGAAGAGAAAAATAATTCTCGGTTTTTTACTCCCAATTATTCAAATTTGGGACCATTTGTGGGTCACTCTAGCATAGAAAACCAACTAAACCAAAAACATAACCAAATACCTTGAACCAAATTAAATTGCATAAAGTCTGAATTATCATATAATTCAATAGAAACCATAACTGAACTAGAGTAGTACATTAATGAACTAGAGATCGAAACTATATATATTTTATATTTATAAATATTGTAGGAACAAGTCTAGAAGATCGTGTCTTTACGCGATAGTCATGTGTCTACTTACTTTACGCTAGGTCAGGAATTCGATCCCTGGAAACAACCTCTTTATGAAAATAAGGACAAAGATGCATGCATTTGGATCTTCCCCATACCCACACTAAATATACGCGAGCCTTACGAGAATGACCTTTATTTTATGGTACGAACAAGCCTAATTATACTAACTATATTTATGGCTACTTAACAATAATTGACTTTTAGCTTTTCACTTTCAAGACTTTAAAGAAAAGCTAATTAAGAAAGTTGCACTTAGCTAGCTTCTTGCACCCTCTTGATCAGCCGTTTCATTTATGCGCGCAGTTGTTCAACGATATACAAACACCAAAGAAAATGATACTTCATAAACTTCACTTTACAACTTTTTAAAACCAAAATGGACCACGCTATAATAATACTACTATATAGCTACAATTAATTATTTATTTATTACGAAGTATATGTTACTTCAATGTCATACTATTTGGTTTGGTCTCTAAATTTTAGACCACAACTTCAATTTCTTGCCGTCGGTACATAAGCTAGCATGTTGTTCCGAAGCTTCATATAGACCTTTCTTGTCTATCTAATCGATGACCTAGTTAACCGTCAATTTCACAACGTACTTTTCATATTTCGGTTCAGATACAACTCATACAAGGACGATGAACCTTCAAACAAAATATTTTAGTTAAAACCCATTTAAAAAATCCACATTCCACCTACATGTTATAGATATTACTTAGGTACTCTGGTAAGTGGTAACAACTAACAATAATAACCTATACATAATAACTTGAACATTAAGCGAAAAATGAATGTGTTATGGTATAAAATTTAATGTTTAAGAAGACTTTAGTATGTACGACTATGTATGTAACAGAGTAACGATGAGACAGTGACAAAAACGAGCACCTTCATCTTACACCCGGGGGTTAATTTTTAAAGTTAATTAGGTGCACAATAAAGTGTGATTTTTGCCCATTTGATCCATTATACATGGTCGTTTTAATTAGGTCACCCATCGAAATCTCTAATTTTTCAGCTACCTTCGGATCAGTTTATATTTGTTACAATAGTGTGATCCGTACTACATAAAGTTGTTAAAGAGAGGGAACATAAGATTATTGTTTGTCACCAACACCAACCACATTAGTCCTTTGATTGGTCTTTCGAAAATGATATATGTACTATAATCTTTACGATTGCACTTAATGATATGAAGAGTTGAAAGAAAATATACTAATTAAGGCCCTGTTCTTTTGGAGTTAATTCCAGCTTCATTCAATTCGTTTAGTTCAGTTTAGTTCAGCTAGCTCCATTCAGTTTTCTTCAGTTCAGTTCAAAAGAACGGGGTTTTGATCATCTTCATCTTTAATAATCTTATTTTATTATTTTGATTATTGTTAAAGATTACTACTCTTCCTATTCTCGAATATTAGTATCATTTGGAATCTTGTCATTATTCACAATTGAAGAAAATCTTCTAATTTCTTTCCAATATGTACTTCAAACATATTCATTTGAGATCTTATTTTGTTCGTCTTAATATTTAGCTTAACAATATTAAATTTTTTATATTTTTTTAACATTTATTTTTGGAGATATTTACGTTTAAATATTGAGTTGAAACGAATTGAAAAGTAAAAATAGAACTAATATTGAAGAACTGAAGGAGTATTATTATATTGCAATGGTCATCTTTATGTATTTATTATTATTATTATTATTATTATTATTATTAGTCTTATTAATTATTATTTTTGAATTTATTTTAAATTTTTATTTTTTATCTATTTTTTATCATATATTTTTTATTATTTATTTGAACTTATTTTATCTAAAATAACTCAAAATATATAAGTCGAACAAAAATAAGTTTAGATAAGTCCAGTTAGACTTTATTTGTTCGACTTATTTTGAGTTATTTCAGACAAAATAAATTCAGATAAGTTCAATTAAGTTCAGATAAATTATGTTCAGATAAATAAGTTTTTTCACACACAACTAAATTTATTTCAGACAAAATGTTTTTGTTTCCAGATAAAATAAGCTCAGATAAGTGAAGTCTAGATAAATTCAGATAATATAAATTTAGGCAAAATAAACCAAATATAACAGAGCCTTTATGAAAATATAATCATGTGGATTATACTTGGTCAACTTGTGCATGGCGAAACAGTGGAGCTAGCAAGACTAGCGGAAAGCTTAACCTCGTCGCAACAGCGTTCCTGGTTGAATGACTGAATCAGCCGATATAACAGCTAATCTATTAGCATTCTCCATACTCCTCACCCCAATGCAGGTCAGGAATCTGATGAAGTGCCAAGCTTACGTCTCGGGCTCCTCGTTTAACTGTGCAGCTCCCGTTGAAGCAATTGTAGCGGTTCCGACACCTATTGATTCATAACTTCTTGAGTCTTAAGTCATACTTTCTAACTGACTTACAGACTAACTGATCCTTCTTACTAACTGACAGAAGTAGTTTTTTGTTTGCCTAGGAAGTTAAAGCAAGTAGCTCGAGACGTAAGCTTGGCATGTATGTCCAAGCGCCAGTCGAGCTGTAGTACTCGACCCAAAAATTATCGGGTTTGTGAAGAATTTTAGGCCTGAATAAAAAAATCGACAAATTTTTGGGAAACTTAAACTTCACTTTTAGTTATAATTCAGGGAGGCCCAAAAAGTCCGCTATTTTTACTCCAAAATGTCGAATTTTGGGAAAACAAAATTGTTATGAAGAATGGGATGATTTTTGGCCGCGCCCCGACCTGCCTTTGATCATGTCTAATGTAGATTTGTTGTTAGAATTTTCTCCATATGAATTTTCGAAGTATCGACAACATAACTAATACTTATTGATAAATAGATATCGCGATGATTGAAATCGTGCTTCGGCAAGCGTGGAAAAAAAAATTGCAACTTTAGAAAGAAAAAAGATTAAGTATTTGCTTCCTCGACAGCTCAACTTGCGGACTGGCGGTACACATCACATAAAAGCCCAAGTGCATAGAACCTCTTGGCGTTGCCAACTTAAGGAAAAGTGCCGAGCCCACAACACCATAATAATTTCTAAAGCCCACTGCTGATGTATACATGGAAGACTGGAAAAAAAAGAGCCCATTACAGCAAGCAAACTTTCCTGGAGCAGCCCATGATATTTCTAGGCCCATGAGGAAATAATCAAACTCTAGAGGCTCGAATCCAACACTACTTAACAAACATTCTGTTTGATAATCAATTTAATGGGAAAACTAGTGTTTGGCTCGAAAATGTTCGGGTTACTACTTTCAACATTACTTTGTATATTATAGTGTGCAGTCTGTGTATTATTTAAAATTTTAGTAAAATATACATTAGGATGCTTCACGTTATACATACTAGTTTTATTCGATGCACGGATTTGAATTTAGTATTTTGTACCATTATACTCCCTCCATTTCTTTTTGATGTATCCATTTGGAATCTGGTGTGGTTTTTAAGAAAATTGGAATATTGGTTTGTATGGGTATAAGTGTAATGATTGGGTGTAAAAGAAATGATTGGGTGTAAGAGATTATAATAAATAAAGAAGTGAGAAAATAATAAAAAAAATAAGGTAAGAGAGGGGAGTGATAATGATGGGTGATAAAGGAGGTGAGAGAGTGGGTATATGGGGAAGGGAAAAGAATTAAATATTATGGGTGGGGAAAATTAGGTGGGAATATGGGTAGAATCTTTAGGTATTTTGGTAATTAGATAGAAATGTAAGGGTATTTTAGGATAAAATGTATGTCCAAAAATAGAATAGATTCTAAATGGATACAACAATATGAAATGCTTAAAATGGAAACGGATACAACAAAAAGAAACGGAGGGAGTATATGTTAAATATTTATAGCAAATAAGTTTATCTATTTCTAAGCCATTTAATTAAACTATTTAAGTACTCGATTTTAGCTCGCGCGATGCACAGATTATATTATCTGCCAATTACAACCTCTAATTTCTAATTTTATCTGTTACAACCTTATACTTATACTTTCATTTTAAATTACAATCCATATTCATTTTCCGGCAAAAATCACGTAAAGATGATGTAATAATTTTATTAAAAGAAAAAATACCTAATTTCTATATAAAAAAAAAAAAAAAGATATTAAATCGAAAAATAAGATAACTTAGTTCCCAGCAAACTCCTTAAACAGTTGATGCAACAAGCAATCCCAAGCAAACACAAATATAATACTCCCTTGTTTTTTAAATCTTATTTTTCGATTAATTTCTTTTAATAACATTATGTCATCATCTTTTGATTATTTTTGCCGGAAAATAATTCCAGGTTGTAATTCAGAATAGTTGTATAAGTTTAAGGTTGTAATTGATGATAGCGTATAAGCTGATGGTTGAAGCCCCAATATTAGTTTTATACTCTATCACGCCTCCTCACATGAAAGCCCTTTGGGTTTGAAGTGTGGATGCAGCATAGGCCTTCTCATACCTAGCGTGAAATATTCCACTTTGAAAGGAGGGGTGGATGAGATTTGAGATTCGAACCCGTGACCTTTGCGTCACGTTGGCTTTGATACTATGTCAAGGGACCAACTCAACCAAAAGCTTAAGCTGATGGTTAAAGCCCCAATATTAGTTTTATACTCTATCAATTGAGAAAGTTGTATATTTGAGGTTATAATTAACTAATAGAGAACTTTATTAAGTTGTATTTGTCAAATTTTTCGAAAAAAGTATAAGCGCAATACGAAATATTTCTTCAATTTTTTTAGATACAACACTTCTAATTTCATTCTTAAGGATTTAAATGAGTTCAGTTTCAAATAATGCCTCAAGACAAAAAATAGCTACGCTTATTTGTCGTCTTCCTCCTTTCCTTTGAAGATGTTCCCTTTTGTCACCTCTATAAAGCCAATGGCAGAAAAAGGGGGTTATTTGAACTTATGCAAAATAGGACATGTGAAACAGTACACAGCATGTGCGTTCCGTTCCCACAGGGTATTGTTGTTGCCCTTGCTTGTTGGCAATTTGGCACTTAACTCCTCCTTCCCAACCATTAATCCCCTTGAGAATGACCAATGAGTCAAATGCTACATCTTTCATCATTCCCCTTAATTACTACATTTAAATATCACATCAATTACTTAGATTCTGTTTAGTGGGATTAAGTCATAAACGCGTTACAAATTATAATAGAAGGACTTGAACATGCCATCTATAATCCACAGAACCTCGGTATTCACTGCTACGTCAAGATCTCATTAATTATCTGCACTTTTGTTTACAATATTTAGAGAAAGATCCCCTATGTAACTATGGGGGTTTTTGGTCCATATTGGAGAAAAGAGAAACAACGACTAATATATAAAGATGGTGGATAACTTCGACCAATGTATCCACAAAGTATTAATTTAAGAATAGAATCTCATTAGTCTTGTACTTCAATGGAATTATTGGAACGGGGTCTTTTTTTCTTTTGATGGGGGAACGGGTCTTTACTTGAAGTATTAGAATTACAAAAATAGAAATGTGGTGAAGTTCAAAGTTACACGTGAAATTATGCTTAGTTAATTATCTTTTCCTTGTCAAAAAAAAGCTATTGCATGTTTCTAATAAACAAATTAGTGTATGTCTCGGGCGATACCCGGTTAGAAACTTACAATGTTAAGTAATAAATAATACATGAAATGTTTTATTTACGTTTTTTACATGTGTTGTGTATGTGAGTTTGACCTTTTTAATAACTATCCGGATATCGTTTTTTTTGTTTTGGTGTACCACCCAGTTCACCCTTAGGGCTACTCCGTATTCAGGGCGAGTTCTGAGTGGATAGGTTTCAGTCCCCTCGTAGTTGTTGTTGGGGGGAATCGAACACGGGGTCCTCCCTACCAAGTTTGGCCTCAATCACTACTGAACCAACAGACAATTGGTTAATTAAATCGTTTATTTTATTTGGATGTGAATGTAATGTATATATGAGTACGTATCATTTTTTAGTAATAACGTTCCACCTTTTTGGGTTGTTAGTATTCGTAAATCATGTCTAATATCTAATAAATGTTTTGTATATATTCTATGATCCATATATGCTAACAATTGTTAACTAATTAATGAAAATACATGTTCTATTATATGTGTAAAATAGACAAATTAAAAATGCAACAATTATTCAAACCGATTTTTAATAATGATAACAAAATTAAATTTTCTTGCAATTACTATGTGGTGAACATTAATAACATTAATCATGTGAAAATAGTATAAATACATGTACATTAATCCTATCCCACTTAAATATATTTAAATAGAGTTAAAAGACATAAGTTATAGTATAGCTAAGATGGTAAGCTTTCTACTATTTTTCTTGTTGGTTCCATGTTCGAACCCTAACAAAAACATTTTGTGATATCAATAGATCAAAAGCGCACATACTCCATGTCATTGTTGATGTGACGCCTTGTCATGTTATGAGATTAACGTTTTTATAGTTGTAATTAGCGTTATTTTATTTTTTTTCTGACAGTTAATATGTAGTTATAGGTTTTGTGTAACATTTATGATTTTTGGTTAAATAGCTTTTTTATTTTTATTTTAGCAAATGAGCCACAAAGACACTTAATAAATATAAATTGCAAATGCAAAAAGGAGGACCAAAGACCTATCAATTTGTATGACTTTAGTTTAAATCATTAGACCAATATTTCATTGTTATCACATTATTCATTCTTGTTAATAGTAATACTGACATTAGATAGGGTCTTATAAATAAAAGACATTTTTACACAAAAATTAAATTTACAAGATAAAAAATAAGAACAAAGAGGTTGCGAACTTAGGAATAGAAATATGAAGAGTCGTGATCAAATAATTGATAAAATCACATGGTGTAGCATGGGAGGAAACAGAGAGTTGCGTAGACTATTCGAGCCATTTCACTATACGGTAACGCCTTTAATTTCGTCCAGTTTAATCATCTTGGCTGTTAAGGCCCCTACCAATCTTAACACTACCCACTTTCTCTTCAAACACCCAAACAAACAAAAACATAAAATAATTATTTGCCATCAAATCGATCTATTATTGAAAGGTAAAATTTTCACTACAAGTGTACAACATCGTATTTAGCTATTTAAGTATGTAAATGGCTTTGGCTATTCCAAATCGAGTTATCGAGAATCATTACGGAGTATATACATATGTATATAGTAACATATTACGTATGAATTTATTCTTAATTAATTCAACTCATACTCCCTCCGTCCTGTAATACTCGTCTCGATTATATCGGTACAGAGTTTAAGCAATTTAATTAATTGACTTATTAAGTTATTAGATGGTAGTTTATAATAGGGTATTTTTATATTATACTCCCTCCGTCCCTTAATACTCGCACCGGTTTGACCGGTGCGGAGTTTAAGACATTTTAATTGACTTATTAATTTAATGGTATTAGTTGATAGTGAAGTATTTTTTTAATATAGTTAGTGGGAAATGTGTAAGAGGTGGGTTGTGGTGAGTGGGGGTGTGAATTTTTAAATGATTTTTTGTAGGGAATAGGGGTGTAGGTGGGGTTAGTAAGTAAGTGTGAGAAATAATATAATATTGGTGTAAATTCCATTTATACACTACAAGAATTTGTATCTTTAACGACAACCTAATTACGACGGGTCAAAAATCCCGGCGCAAAAGCCTTTTGCGACGGGGCTAACAACCAAACAATGACGGGAATAACCGTCGCAAATGTCTTTTACGACGGGTTTACGATGGATTTACGACGGGATTTCTATTAACGATGACCCCCTTTTATGACGGGTTCGCGATAGGAAATCCCGTCGTTAATTAACGATTATTGGCCTTTCGCGACGGGATTTCCCGTCGTTAATTAACGATTATTGGCCTTTCGCGACGGGATTTCCCGTCGTTAATAGTACAATTTCTTGTAGTGATAGAAGCGGTGCAAGTATTAAGGGACGGCCCGAAAAGGAAAGCGGTGCAAGTATTAAGGGACGGAGGGAGTAGTTAGTGAATGTGCAGTGCAAGAATTTGTATCTTTAATGACAAACTAATAACGACGGGTCAAAAATTGCGTCGTAAAAGCTTTTTGCAACGGGGCTAATAACCAAACAAAGACGAGAACAACCATCGCAAATGTCTTCTACGGCAGCTTAACGACGAAATTTTTCATTAATGGCGACCCCTTTTTATGACGGGTTTGCGACAGGAAGTCCCGTCATTAATCAACGATTTTTGACCATTAACGACGGAGGATTTTTCGTTGTTAATGTCACAATTTCTTGTAGTGGTGTCAGATAAAGGGGTAGGGGTAGTTGATATTAGGTGGATTTTTAATGTGTTTTTAAGGAAGTAAGAACATATATATGTAGGTCCATGGTAAATGAGAGATCGGAACAATATAATATTAGTAAAATATATCATTTATAGAAAATGGACGAGTATTAGGAGACCGGGGGAGTATTTAATTCTATGTACACATATTGAATTTTCAAAGGAGGCAAACTAGCTTGTATGGATCTTGGACAATAATATTGATGACGTAGAGGTTATCCTAGCTAGTTTAATGCATGAGACCTAGGCTATCCTAGCTACGGTAAAACACTATTGTATTTGCTCAATTTTCCAAAACAGAGGACAATAATTTTAACGAATACATAATTCTAGGTATGTAACGTAGCTGGCTAATTGGGTGTATGTAACAATGTAAAGATAAGAACTAAGATAGTAAGATCGATGGGACATTTATTTAGAGTTGTAGACACAAGTACTTTGTTGAAGTATGCAAGTCTGCATCCAGTGGAATTAAGTTTGTCGGATAAGAAGCAATACAAGTGAATAGTGATTGAACAATTGATCATCAGTTTCGTTGGCCATTGGGTTCAATTCTACCTCTATAACTCCATTATTCCATCTCGATCTTGTGCAAATTATTTAGTTATGTATGCTAGTTTAGGAACCTAGACGTACTATTATGGACTCACTAGCTAAGTAGCTAGTACCATTTCAATTTTCTTTTGCTACATACGAAGTATATGTATATTTTGACCTGATTAATATTGCATGAGTTATCAAATCCATGAATATGACCATTCACTGGCGTGGCCGCCTTATAGGAGCAATCGATCATCAATACAATGAACCTTATTAGATACAGATCGATGCACTTCTAAGTTCTAAGTTTTAACTGTTAAAGAATCCTAAATTTTCCCAAGAAGATTAAATTAACTACTCCGTAGTTGTTTGCTCGTCCAAAGAGAAATTCCTAAATTATCTCTTGTGTGACCAGCCATACCATCAACTTAATGGTGTGATACGCGTTCGCAACACTCTCTCCTGCGCAACTATTATGGAGAAGTTTATTGATAGGTGTTACTTGTTTTTCATGCTGGTGTTACTTATACATTGTATTCGCGGTTACTTTTCTTGTTTTACTGTAGTTTCTCCAATCTCATGTTTAATGTTCCTTGTATAGACTGATGTTACTTGACAATTTATATTGGTGTTAGTTATACATTGTATTCGTTGTTACTTTTCTTGTTTTATTGCCATTTCTTCAATTTCATGTTAGAAGTTCCTGGCATATAGTGTTACTTGATTTTCGAAGCTGGTGTTACTTTTAATTATTGTAATTTTCATCAATTTCATGTTATAGGTTCCTAATTGTATAAACTGATGTTACTTGACTTTTTATACTGGTGTTACTTATACATTGTATTCTTGATATTTCTCTTGTTTAATTGCACTTTCATGTTGGAGGTTCCTTGTATATATAGACTGCTGTTACTTTATTTTCTATGTAAGCTGATGTTACTTTTAAATACATAGTTTTAGTGAAAGTTTTATCAAATTTTAAATAGTGACCCCGTTATCTCGGATTTTTGAATCCGCTACTGTGCAATATCATGAAGTCGATCATAAGTCAGCAATCAGTAGCATGAAAACATCCAACACAAAGGCACGTGTGACCGGCCTGTTCATCAAGTCCCCCAGTCCCCTACCTTCTTCATTCATTCATTCATTTTCCCCCACGAATGCATCAATCATTCAACCTCAAACTAACTCCAACTTCCGCACTTATTGTTGAAAAAGGTTTCAGCAGAGGTGACCCATTTACAATGCTTGTGAGTTGTGATGCAGTTCCATTCTAAACCACATGATCGTAAATGGAGTTATCAGTTACATGACCCAAAACGTTATAAATTAGTCACCCACTCACCCCCCTCGTTTGTTTTTAATATGGGACATTTAACTTTGAACTCACACATGCAAAACTCTTAAGTACAGACTACAATAAAGAACTTGATCAAATTTAAGGGTGATGATACCTCTATTCAGGCATTCTAATTAGCTTAAACTTGATCTACTTTGTTGATTAACGGACATATATTCTTACATCTACTACGGAAGTACGGAGTACTACTTCCGTTTCAAAATGGTCTTTACAGTTATTATGTGCACAAATACTAAGACAAGACAAGAAATGTGTGTAAAAAAGTGGGTGAATATAATCAAATATGGATATAGTAAGATGAATATGGTAAAAGATGGGTGGATGTAAGGAAAAAAAAAAAAGTAAGAGAAAATTAGTGGAAAGTCGTAAATGTTGTGGGGTAAGGGGGGTAAGATAATAAATTTTCATGTCCAAAAATATAATAAATATTATGACACAGACTAAAATGGAAAATGTAAAAATCATTTTGAACAAAGTAGTAGTAACTAACTAGCCACACAAGTTGGCGGGAAACTAACCAGATTACCATAAGGTTTAGCCACATCGGCAACGTTACGTTTGGGAGTGGTTTAAGCGTAACACTTTGTAATTGGGCTTGCTAACTTGGATGTGATAAATGCCGATTCTTTATTTTAAGGTAATGATAGATGTCGATTCAGTAGGAGCGCACATTCTTCTTATCTACTAAAAAAAATGAATATTGGTCCTATATATTTATTTATTAAGGTGTATGATATATGATCATACATAAATAAAATAAGGTAAAGTTCCAAAATGTGTGGATATGCAAAAGCCAAGGCTCTGTTTGGTAACTTATTTCAGTTAGCTTAAATGATCAGCTAGTTGAAATTTAAGGTAGCTTAAATGAATATATGTGTTTGGTATCCATTTGAAATCATATTTCAGGAGCTGAAATGCTGAGAAAATGACTGAAATACAGACGCTACTAAAAGTAACGTCTGCAAATCAGGTGCTGAAATCCTATCGCAACATTAGTTTCATCGGTATTTTACTTCGCTTCTCAAGGCCATTAATCTGACATTTTGTTGGTATTAAAGCGCTAATATATGACACCTGTGTATATTTGACTATGATGTAGGTAGTAAATGGGAGCAAAATTTCTTGTATCACTGTATCATAGTGGGAAAATATATTTGTTAGGAAATGTAATTATTTAATATGAATGATCAATAATTATATAATTAATACTTCGTATGAGCAAGTATATAAGGAACAACTAGAAACTTAAATAAAAACATGTTAAAAGTAATGGTCTACTAAATTATAATGAAGAGTTACGAAAATAGGTAAAGTGTAAAATATATTATAATAATAAAATTTCAATACAATGCAAATAAATTGTATAATCATCGTATAATTTAAGTTAGCTAAACATTTACTTTTGCCAAACAGTTGTCGTAACCAGGTAGGTTATCAGTTCAGGTAACTTATCAGTTTCAGACATCATCTTATCAATTTCAGGTAACTTATCAGTTTCAGCTTTATTTCAGCTTGTGTTGCCAAACATAGCCCAAGACACATATATAGAAGAGAATGAACATAAATCCCAGCTAGGGTGGAAAGCAAAGATTGCACATGCTTCAAGTTTAATTATAATGAATCATAAAAACAGGTATGGAGATCGATCGTAAAGGCCGGTGATATTTATGAAATTGCATGCCAAAAAGTGGAATCATTATTTTCACATATTTACAACAACCCCTAATTAGGTTAAGATATACCGTTTATGTTACATGGTCCCCTAGCTACGTTGGTTGCAAAAGACATTTCCAGGGACTCAATCACGAGGGAATTTATTGACTTCTATCCAAATTAATCAATTCAACCATTTGAATCCATGTGATGATATTATTAATTATTATTTTAACTTAATTAGGGGACACCCATTCAATCTCGTTAGCGATATCAAATTATTCACGTGTGATCAGTTATTGTCCCACATTGGAGAAAGAGAAGAGAAAATAAAGAGTATTAATTAACTTATAAATTAGAGAATGCTAATTAATTTTAGTGTAACACATCTTCCGTGTGACCGACTGAATGATTGATGTTACTTAAATATTGTATTCGATGTTACTTATGTTACTTTATTTTCTATATTGGTGACACTTTATTTTCTATGTTTTTACTTTTATATTCCGTTAACCAATGTGTTGAGCTTATTTGGTGTGGCTGGTCACATATAAGACTTGAGGATTTTAGTGTGAAAACTCTGTTCAGTTTATAAATGAGTTGAACTATAATCCTCTTTACATGAATTATCTAAAATATTTTCATATATGCTAGAATTTAATCCATTTATTCCATATAGAGATGGTAAATAAATTCACAAGGTATACCGCGTGAACCGTGATGCATGTTCAAATACGTACGTACTTGAATTCACTAGTGTCATGCACTTATTATTATATACCACATCGATCTAGTCCTATCTAGTTATTGGTTGACTGTTAGGACCACTAGCTGCCTAACCACCGTCAGTTAGGAATGTGGCGGAGATCTGTAGGTATATATTTGATCTATTCCACACATATATGGTATTGTGGTAACAACATTAAGAATATAATTGTCCAATTTGACAAATAAAGTCATATCATACTTAATAATCCTTAATATCCATAACCTGTAATGTAATCTCATTTAAATTGTATAGGAAAAGTCTCTACTATTTGAAGTTACATATCGAGACTAATCTATTTAACTTATCATCCAATACGAAAGTTTAGCAAAAGAAGTGACATGGGCATCACGTATGAGAAACCAAGCTGTCGGGTCGGATCTTGTGATACTGAGCAACAGAATAACTAACAGCTGTCACAAGTGTGCCAGAGCTGTCAGACACGTGCACAGATTTTCTTTTCAACAACAATATTTCGGCCGATGTAAAAAAAAAAAAAAAAGAGTATTCCGTATTTGGCTACTATGGATATGCTAAGGGGACAAGGGGTGTATTATTTTACTCTCTTTATAAGTTGTTGCATGATTTTGATTTTTATGTAAGTCAAATTGCCAATGTATAATTTTGACATTTAATCATTTTTAATTATTTATTAGTAACTTTTTTCAATACTTGTTTTTAAAATGTAAGTATTGGACTAATCCAACAACATTTTCATATATTTGAAAAAATATAGTCAAAATGAAGTTAATACGAACTACATGAATAGTGCACAAATTCAAAATGGTGCATAACCATTTCTAAACGGAGAGGGTATTTTACTTCATATGTATTTTTTAATTGATATTAATTTTAAAGTATTTAATTTAGAAATAATTATGATCAAATAAAATGTAGCTAATACGTTAATAATTTTAATCATCTTAATTAATATATTTTTTCTCTCACCGTGGTTTAGATATATTAGGATGGTACATACTACGTACGTTCGGAGTAATATATACGGAGTATCATTTTCTATGAAAAAATACTAATGCAATGAATACAGATTTGACAAAATTACTTTCAAAGTACGTATAAATTGTGTATATTAGACTTACAAGGTACAACCAATGAACCACCACTACTTTTAATTATGTACATATGCTCACAAGACCTAAGCACGTACAACAGCACAAGGAATGAAATAACTTAATTGGGTTATATCGGTGATATGTACATCAAAAAAAAATCTCATTTGATGAGAACTCGATCGGTTCTCGTTTTTCGATCATCGGTGATTACAAACATGTTTGTGAATGTAACTAGGATGTTTCTCCAAACCTTGAGTGTTATTGTTCGAACACACTTATTTCATATATAATCGGCTTTATGCCATAATTAACTCTTTATGTCTAAATCTATTAATTTCCTTTTCACCCAAAAAATAAAATAAAAAGATAGGTTCATAAATTTAACCATTAAACGTAATTAGGTTGAGCAAAAGAGTGAAAAGGAAGATAGTTGTAGATAGCTAATTTAAGCCAAAAGCAAGAAGTCCCATCTGCCCATAACCACAACTTGGACGTTCTCACATGGGACAATACACAACACTACCCTCTACTTTACGGGCATTTATAAGCCTCACTACCCCCCTCCCTTTCTTTACCCCAAAACAAACTTCAAAACCTCACTTTGCAAGCTATTAGCCAGCCATACAACAACAACAACAACAACAACAACAACAACAACAACAACAACAACAACAACAACAACAACGTACAACCACGATGCGTTTGATGAGAAGAGGGTCTAGTTCTCCTACAATGTCGCGTGTTGCTATGAAGAGGCGGCGGTCACGACGAACCCAAGAAGCCGTATCTAGGAAGGTGAGGAAGTTGCAAAAGATTATACCCGGTGCCCAAAATATGCAAAAGCTAGACCACCTATTTCTTCAAACAGCTGACTACATTCTCCACTTAAGGTTGCAAATTAATCTCCTACAAGCTCTTTTTAAACTCTATTCTACGTAACCCAATCTCTTTAATTAATTATTTATGAATTTATTATTATTGTACCATATATACTATCAAATATTTAATTATCATATATTTATATATATTCTAGTATTAGCAATAAGTTTTATTTATTTCGAGTTTCCACCGGAAAAAAGCGGGAGGAAATCAAATAGAATAGATCAAGCTTTTAGGGTGATCGTCATTCGTCTCATCGATCATAGTTTATCGTCTATGAATACATTATATTAATTACTACCTCCGTTTCAAAAAGATCTTTACAGTTACTATTTGCACGGACTCCAATGCAATATTTAACTACTAAAATATCCAATTTCGTATGGGAAAAAATTATAAAAATTTGATATTCAGAAAATACATTCCGAGACCAATTTAACAAGATCTTACATGTAACTTTTTGATGTATATAGTGGTCAGAGGTAGTATAAAATATAATGTCGTTATTAGTTCATCTTGTATGCGTTGCAATAGTACCAAACTTAGAACAAATTAAATTTATCTGATTGATGAACAAATTGATTCGTCGTGTACATCCCATGACCCACAAAACCCACCCCTACTCCCATAGGGGTGTGCTATGTGTGACATGTGTCCACCCATACCACTTTTATTCTTTTTCAAACAAGAGTTATATCCACAACCCAATATATGAAAAAGAGGCAAGGAGAATTTTTTTCATTGTGGGACAAAAACTCTATTCATATTTTACATTCTTTTCTTTTGTATTTCCCAACTAGAGCTTCCAACCGTATGTATTGAAGCAATTTAGTCGATCATTTGAAAATTTATCACTGGCTGCAATGTAGGAGCTCCTGACCAGCCTGGCCTCTTTCTCGTATGGTAGCTATATAGTTGCGTCCATTATGATATTGCTTACATTAATTCCGATGTATGACCATCATAATAATTTATTTATTTTTGTGCGAATGAACCACGAGGGCGGGATGAGAATCCATCCCAATATCACCTGAAATCGGAATGGAAGCTATAACCAACTGAGCTATACTATGACTCTCATAATGAAAAACACTAAAACATAAGACATTTTCGTTAGGTTTGACGTACGAATTCAAATAACTAAATGTACGTTTAAATAATTCAGTATCAAGTTCGATTCGCACCGGCCTGGCCTGTTGCAATTTTATTATTCTTTATTATTTGTTTCGTTTTGAATGTTTGAAATTTCTAATGAAAATTGACAATTATTTTCATCTAATTCCGTACGCTACATATGTGAGTTAAATAAATGTTGCAGTAAATTAAAAGAAAAGAAATGGGCATATTTCTACAACAAATAGGGAGAGTTTAATTTAGTTTTCCTACAAATCTTCCATTTCTTAATTTGTCATGAAGAGAGAAGGGCGCGCACTATTAACGTAATTTCCAATGTTACATGTACTGAATACTGATGTACACAAACACGTGTTAAACTAGTTTTAACCTTTTCTAATTTTACGGAGTAACTCTTTTGGGTGCGAATGAGTTATAAAAGGTAATTCATAAATAGAGAACTGAACTTATAACCTATTATACACATACTCTCATTTTTAATTATTAGACGAAAACTTCATTGGTTGCACTTAATTTCAATTTCAATTGTGGGCTTACACCCTTAATTGATCGATTTGTTGTTCTTGAAGAAATAAAGCTAGTAGAAAAAGACGTATTGTGGTCCTATATGCTTCGTATACATAATTATTTTGATTGTATGCATATAAAAAAATATAACTCGATTCTCTTCAATTTGGCATATACTACGTAAAACTATATGACACACACTTGTAACTTTTTTTTTTTATAATCAAACTAATTCATTGATAAAAAGTCATACGACATGTACATAAAGATTTAAATCTTACAAGTACATAACAACCGAATCAAATAAAAAGTCTTTTAACCATAACTACGATCGTAGTATATCAAACATTCTGTATACCCTCTTTTATATCACTGTGATTAGTCTTCTTCGACGAGGGAGTTTATAGATCTGTTGTAACCGTGACAAATATGATTTCCGTCTGATTAGTTTGATTGTAGTCAAAAAATTGATCTCCTCTCGATCTCGCACAAATCTTTACCAAATAAACAACCTGAACTAAACTAAACACATAAAACTTAACTAGAATCAAACCCACCACAAAAGTACTTACTATACTGAAATTATGTAGTTTTATTGAGATCTAACATTAAAAAATAACACATAATTGAAGAAAAGGGGCGGAAATAACCAAATTTCCGAAGAAATTTGGCTATTTCAGCCCTAAAATCCTAATTTTTGTAAACCTTAAAAAAAAAAAAAAAAGAGGGTTAAATAATTATCTGTAATCCAACTACACAGAATATCCCCAACACTAACACACACTTGTAACTTTGTAAGGCTATAATCCTTAGATGTGGGTTGAGTCATACACTCATACATTTCTCGTGTGTCATCATCTGTTTTTCTTAGTTTTACAAACGGATTAAGTAGAAAAAGAAGAAAAAAAATATCGAAAATTGGAAATAAATCAAGATGATGAATTTAAAATCTAATGTTACCCTCATAGTTCCACGTACAATGACAAAAAAGTAAGAGAAACTAATCTTGAAGAGTTACTAATTAACTTACTATCATTATTGTCAGATTTTAGTGTGTGACTTCTGTTGGACTTATAAGATTAGTTAATACTACACTTAGTATGATGCTAACCATTTCCTTAAGTAGCTAGCCATTGTAATGGGAAGTGAACATGCGAAGGTCGTCCCTGACACACACAGCTATTTATCGTTGTTGTTAGAAGAAGTTGTAGTACGTGTGTTCCTCCATATAAAGCCCCAATTATAATATCATTATACGGCAACTCTTTTTGTGCGACATTCAGTCATTTGCCTTTTCATGTTTGCGTCATGAACTCATGTTACATGTTGGAAATTAAAGATATCAAATCAAAACATGATCTACCAACATTTGGTATGTACAATCGGTTGTACACTTGTAAGTTGTTACTCGTGAAATTAGATTTACAAAACTATTTTGCTCGATCATGATCATTTGCTAATATTCCTCAAATTAAACAACACGACTTAGAAGTTATAATGCGCTCGTAAAACTTTATCCGGAAAATATAAAAATACGGAGAGAATGCTTGACACGGTAGATTCTGCTATATATCTACTCCGTATAATGAAATAAAATGTATTAACACGAGCATGTTAGAGACACATGGAAATGAGATATTAGGAATGAGCCACATGTAAAATAACGTTCAACCAAAACGGTTTTTATTTGTCCAAATCCTCAAATTTGACCATTTGTTTATTTTGAAGCTCAAACAAACATGACATATAAAGTACAATCAATACAATGTATATAACCTTATACGAAAAACATAAAAGCATCGAGAAAACGCTAGTGAATTCTACCACATCTATTACTTCGAGATATTACTGTTCAAATAAGCGCGTTAGCATACGTGCAATGAAAAATGATGCATCTATTCTGAAACGGAGGAAGTACAAAATAAAATTTGTAAACATAACCATGTTAGAGACACATGGAAATATACATGTTAGAGTACATGGACAGTTCATAGGCGTATTTGGGATGTAAGACTAATTCCACTTTCCCGAGGACCATGAAATGATACACAAAGGATGGACCATTACTCCATTAGATTTGGTTGTCAAAATATATTACGTACATGATCCAATTCACATGCCAAATTGCCAATACACAGTGTGCAACAACTCAGGTTAGTTCCACCTATTCGACATTTAGTGTGTGTCTTTTCATCCTTTGATATGGTACATCATTTTTTTTTTTTTTTCTCAATTTCTTTTTAATTTTTTCCAGTTGTTTCAGTCCATGACTCCATGACAGCATGACTTCATGTAGGGCGGAGAGGCGGCATGCTGTGATGTGTGAGCAAACACATCACAACGCCAAACATACATCATTTCTTTTAAAAAAAAAGTACCATTGATTAAAAAAAGAGTACCATTTTGTTAAACGGAGTACCATTTCGATAAAAACATGTATCATTTCGTTAAAAAAGAGTACTATTTCATTAAAAATAAAGTACCATTTCGATTAAAACATGTACCATTTCATTGAATTTTTTTGCTCTTATGTTTTTACAAAAATATAATAGACCGAGGTTTTTACTTCCTCAGACTTCATGAGTGAAGAAACGAAATTTGGAACTTCGCATAGAAAAATAAAGAATAAACAAAGGTCCGTTATAGACTTATAGCATTGGCCGTTGGGTAGAAATCAAAAGACCCGCAGTCATTAGAAGGCTGTTATAAAAACATAACCACAAAAAAATGTGGTACATATTTTAATCGAAATGATACTCTGTTTTTTATAAAATGATATACTTTTAAACGAAATGGTACATATTTTTATCGAAAATGACACCCTATTTAACGAAATAGTACTCTTTTTTTTAATGAAATTGTACACATTTTTTAATGAAATGGTACTCTCTTTTAAATAAATGGTACACGTTTGGCGCTGTGATGTGCTTGCTCACACATCACAACGTCAAATATGTACCATCTTTAAAAAAGAGTACCATTTCATAAGACAAGTACCATTTCGTTAAACAGAGTATCATGTCGATAAAACCATGTACCATTTCATTAAAAAGAGTATCATTTCATTAAAATATAATACCATTTCAATTAAAATATATACCATAAATGGTACCATTTCAATTAAAACATATACCATTTCAATTAAAACATATAGCATTTCATTGAATTTTTTTACTGTTATATTTTTGTGAAAACACAAATACATACTCCTTTCGTCCCGGAATACTCGCAACGGTTTGACTGAACACGCTTGCCAATACACAACTTTGACCATCAATATCTTCAATTATATATTATAAAAACTTATCATGTATTAATATAATGAAAATATATATTAAGATGAAGCCAACAATATATTATATGCTAACACTTATTTTCATATACTATAAATAAAATAGGGTCAAAATAAATTATGTTAATAGTCAATGCAGTCCCTTTATGGGTTACCAACGCCAGAGCTGGAAGTAAATAGTGCAAAAAAGTAAACTGTTGCGAGTATTCTGGGACAGATGAGTAACAGACAGTGATATTTACTTCCTCCATTAATTATGTACAGAAAGAATATGGGCCGAATAACATTGGATCCGGGGAAGATGGGGAGGTCAGAAATGTGTCAATGCAGTCCCTTTTATGGGTTATTGGGTTTGGTGAAAGGCGTCTACTTTTGAGAAGTCCAAAGCAGATCGGATTAACTTAGACAGCTTTTGTCCTTTTAAAAGAAGTCACATGTATTTCTTCTTTACGGCCCAATGAGCTTTTTATTTCAAGATGCTTGGTTTTCTTTGAGGGGCAAGATTTGGAATAAACGAAATACTAAATGGTCGTAAATTATAACAAAAAAAATTAGAGATTCTTGGCATAAATAAGACAATACTTTTTAATTTTTTTATTGTCGCAAACGTTTTCCAAATAAAATTCATTATAAACTAAGGAAAAAATTGTCTTAAATAAACTTATTTTGTGTGAAAACGTATGGAAAAAGAACTTATTTTTTCTGAACTTATTTTCACTGAACTTATTTTGGGTGAAATAAGTCAAAATAAGTCTAATAGAATAGAACATATTCATATGAGATCTTATTTTGTTTGTCTTAATGTGTAGTTTAACAATATCAAATTTTTATATTTAAGAAATCTGATGTATAGTTATTATACAAACAATAAAGGTTCATGTGTACGTAAAAAGGGTGCTAGAGAAAATTAATGAATTTGGTTCACACTAATATTATGATGGACCAAGTTGTTAAATATTAATCTAGAAAAATCTAGATAATATGATTGTAAATTATAATCTAGAATAATCTTAGAAATTTCTAGAATTATCCCAAAAAAATTAGTAAGAAAATTTAGATGATGAGGGGAATAGAAGAATCTAGAAACCATAATACAACAACTATAAATAGGTTGTATTTGCATAAGTTTAGGGATGAGCAAATCAAGAGAGCTCCCACAAAAAACATGCGTGAGGGGTAGAAATAAAAGTTCTACCAAAGATATAAGTGAGGGAGATAGGCTCTCGCAAATATGGTTGTACAATTCTTATTAATGTAATCAATGATGAAAATACAATTTTGTTATATAATTGAGGTCCATCAAAACTTCCGCGTGCGTCCTCAAATTTACAAACTTTTATATAAGGCGGTCTTACACAAAAGACCACATTGATGTCATATAAGTTAAGCAATGAAATCATTTAGTTAAACACTTGAACTAATTAGTTAAGCACTGAAACCAATTAGTTAAACAATTAAAATAATTAGTTAAGCACTAGAACTAATTAGTTAACCAATATAACCAATTAGTTAAATAATCAAAGTGGTCTTTCTAGTAAGGCGGTCTTACACAAAAGTTGCCGCCTCAAATTTCTATCACAAGTCCAAACAAGAATAATCCGATAGGATAAGGGAGTTAGCTCTTGGCTCGTGGCCTATGGTGTTTGCTCAGCGCGGCTGTGTTGGCAACACGGGTGAACTCTAGTGGACTGTTGTACACAAATAACCAACTCGTAATTCTTTGCCTTATTGTTTTCCTCTTCGTTTCCATTCCTATACATAAAAACACTCTCTTATACTCAATCCGTCTCTTTTTATATTACTAGTGAGAAGCACGTGCCATGCACGTGTTAGACTGGCGTACATTTATAAATGTTACCATTCCTATTTATTAAGTTGTTTTCTATAACATAAAAAACATTGCAGTTATAATGCAATTTGGCAACATCTTTGTATGAAATTTCTAAATTTGTCACTGCATGCATATTAGCATATGTCTAAATAATTAAGATTACAAGTTCATTTAAATTTTCTAATTAGGCAACATGTTTGAAATAATGCCTGCCTCAAAATTATCTTAAGAACTCCCTACATTATATTGATACTTAATTAATTACAACGTAATGAATTTTTTTGGATGAACTCTTATCTAATACAGAGTACACTATGCCGATATCTCATAATCATATCTATCATTCCCCCTTCGTATTTTTTTTGGAGTCATAATTACTATATCCGGTCGATACTTTTTTAGCAGTCACAAATCCATATTTGATAACTTTTACACTCACTCCCCAATTGTTTATTATTTTTTACTTTCCTATGACCCCACTTAAATCATAAATAATTTCATTTTTGTTAACTTTTACACCTTACTTATTTTTTTATATTTCTTTATTGTCAACTACTCCACTTGCATCATTATATATTTATATCACATTCAACTACGGAGTATAATTCATTAATACTTGTGCCGATCAACATTTAACTCCTAAAAAATACAGAGGGAGACGAAGTATTAAAAAAGTACACAAAATGTTGTAACTCTTTCAACTTTTAATATAAGTAATGATATACACATGTAATAAATTGTTAAGAGGAGGGGTATAATTGGAAGGCAAAATTACGACAAAATTTATGGCCTTGGTCGGCTTTTTTATATAGGTAAGACTTGCTCCATTTTATAGGTTCTTTGTAATAATTTTTTAATCAAAGTGAGGCAAACATAGAAACGAAAGGCGTATTTTATTTGAGAAGACACAAGAACAACCATGATGGGGTCAACAAAAACTAATTCGTCTTTGCCATATTAGCTTCCGTACACGACCACTCTTGAAAAACATGTACTCCGTAAACTCCTTTCTACAACTTTATTAGTTTATACTAAAATACTAGCAACTAAAATGACACATATTTTTTTCCGGGTTAAAAATTATTTTCCTAAAAAATATATATATTTTATTTATTTATTTATTTATTTATTTATTCATATCCTTTTTTTATCGACGGTTTATGTATGAGAAAAACATATTGGAAGATAGAATATGACAATATCATATAAAATGTTTTGTCAAAATAGATCTTGGTAATATTTATCCATAATGAAAAATGTGTTTTATAAATATTTTGGCCAAATCAGGATATTAAGCATAACGAAAATTTTGGTCAAATAAGTATATGCGTATAGGGTGATGATAAAGGTCGCAAGTTGCGACAACATTTAGTTGTCGCAATCTTACGTGTCGCAGTTTAATTGGTACATATAGGCGACACGTAGGCTATGAGTCATAATAATATTTTTACTATCAATGCAATATTTTTACTATGAAAATATGTAAATAAGGTAGTCGATATAAATAAGGAAATAAATTAGAATATTAAGATTTTCCTAGTTTTTTTTGAAACATTTAAAGTAGGATATATAAATTAAATATTTTATTTTCCAATTTAAATAATGACACATAAGCATGCCATGTCATCATTGTGACACGGCTTAAAGGTCGCATGTTGCGACCTTTATCATTTTCGATGCGTATATAAACTACTCCGTACTTTGTATATGATATGTAGTAGGATGAAAATTTCATATAAGATGATTAAGGCTCCTTTCTATTGAACTTATTTTGTCTGAACTTATATGAGCTTAACTGTACTTATCTGAACTTAATTTAACTTATCTGAATTTAACGGAACTTAACTGTACTTATATGAAAAAATTTTATTTGAATGGCGTTGATGATTACTGTCTACATATTGTGGAGTGAAAGATATAGGAGATGGTTTCAAAATTGTTCTATAGACATTAATAGGATTTGTAGACAGATTCAACATATGATCTTTGTTCGATGTTTTATCTGTAAAAAACTCCAGAGTGTGGAGTCTTGTCTTTCTTGATTGGGTTGCTGCACTAGGTTCCCTCATAGAGGGGTGCTGCTAGTGTTAGCTTGTAATCCCTTTGAGCTCTCTTTGTTTTTGTGGCTGTTTAGCTTGGTGCTAATTAATCTTTGGTTAATAAATTTCAAATATTTACCAAAAACAACTTATTTTGTCTGATATAAATTTATTTGTGTGTTAAAATATTTGGAAAAAACTTATTTTTTTCCGAACTTATATTATCTGAACTTAATTGAACTTATCTGAACTTAAATAAACTTAAACTTATTTTGTCTGATATAAGTCAAAATAAGTCGAACGAAACAGAGCCCAAACGAGTTTGTTCAAGATTTATTGATTATGCTGGCTCATTCTCACCGAAATAATACAGAGTGTGAATAATTATTACAAATAATATTTATCATCTTTTGAGGGGAAATATTTCAGTTAATATTTTATAAATTAAATGTCAAATAACAAATTATAGAAAATTCGTAAGTTCACGGTGTCTAATCTAGTTAATCTTGTCATCCAGGGACAAAGTTAGAAAGAAGTCACAAAACATCAATGTTATAACTCCGCCTTTGAACTTTTGAAGCACGTTACATCACGATTTCACCCGTTGTTGTAGTCTTGTAGATGCTCCTCTGCATTAAAAGCCATCCATAGTTGATATTTTGCTAAATATTTAGAGTGAGTTCCAAATGGATTGACAATGGATCCTCTTAGATATATTATGCTTAATTAGTGCACACTGTTGACGAGTTCTCATCCATTCATATGCCTCGACTTCTCTCCTTCCCTTGTTGTGCCGTATACGTCATGTCAAAAGGAAAACTCCAACCTCAAATGGCCTTTATATCCTCTACTGATAAATATTGTCATTTCTAACCACATGATCAAACAGAACCAAATAGAATACGAAATAATCATGTTATTTTATACTCCGTACTTCGTGTTTGTTTATGATGATCTAACACGAGAAAGTCATAGCTCTTACTACTTACTTCATTTATTTTTTAAAACTTTATTTTTTAAAACTCGCAACGTTTCGACTTTTTACACATTCACATATTTTAGTTAGTGATTTATAGGTAAGATAAAATATAGTCATGTTAGATTTTGTTGCATTGGTCTCGTATCAATATGTACTTTCAAAATATAAACTTTTTATAATTTTGGCTTAAAGAAAATTAAATATATTAACGGATGAAAGTTGTACATTGACATACGTGAAAGTGACTAACGTTGCAAGTAAAAACAAATGGAAGAAGTAGCTCGTGTTTAAAGTAGATCAGTGTGACCCTTTTGTTGAAAGTCTTAGTAAAGGTTCTCAGTTTTCACTAGATAAGTCATAAGTACCGACACATATTGCAGTCGCCTCAATAAAAATTAGTGCTTATTGATGTCAATGGAGTTATTTATTAGACCCTATTTTTATGAATTTTATTTGGATGAACTGAACTGAATTGAATTGAAATGAATAAAGCTGAACTGAATGAAGCTGAACTGAACTGAACTGAATAAAACAGCAATTAAGTACAAAAGAACATGTCCTCCGTTAATATACTATAGAGTATTAATAAAGCACTGATTAGTGATTAATAGTTTAGTACCATTACAAATTGCATCATAAATAAACGTAAGCCACTAAGCCACTATCGGCTGAGCAACCCGCCCTCACGCCCCTCAGATTGACAACACAACCTCAAAGAGTTGCGAGTTTACGACAAGGACTCGTAAAGAGATGAGAGAATCCAAGCAAGTGTACGTTGTACAAAAACGAACCACTCACATGAAAATTTACGAATCTAACCTTTATATTCGATGAAGCACAAAAGTGGCCCCACCTCACTCTCTTCCCATTGGCTATCACAATTAACTTTCCTTTTTGGAACCTCCCTCAGGCCTCAGGAGTCAGGACCCTCACTCACTCTCTCCCTCCCAACAAAAGTACGGAGTAAGTTCAACTTTTGATTTTCCCCCAACTTTTCCTTCCCACTTCTTCACCAAAATAACCAAAAAAAACTCCCAAAAAATTGAAAAAAAGTAAAAAATCCCCATTAACAATTCCTAGGGTTCTTTTCCCCAATTCAATTGAAGCCTAAATCAATAGCAACAAAGAGAGGATTTTTCTCAACTTCACTTGCAAAAATTTGTTTGAGGTAGGTTTTACACTTTTACTGCTACATTTTTCTGAAAATTTACCTCAAAATTTCACTTGGCTAGTGTTTATTTTTGTTTAATTTCTCTCATTTGGAGCAAAGGTTGTATCTTTGCCCAATTTAGCAGCATATTTCATCTGAGTTTATTCCAATTTGACGCAAAAGGGTGAAAATTTGGCACAAATTATGATCTGGGTATTGTCAGAAATCAGGAATTTATAGATGGATACTTGAGAAATCACTGTAATTAAGGGGATGATTATGGTTTAGGGTAATGCCCCATTTGTCAAAATGTCATCTTTTTCAACTGACACAACGCCGCAATCTCCACCACTGCTTCTACCACCGCCGCCACCAACTCCTTCTGGTGGTGGTGGTAAAATTAACCCGTTAATATTGTTCATCATAATTATATTAGCAGTAATTTTCTTCATATCTGGCATCCTTCATTTATTAGTTAGATTTCTTGCAAGACAAAGATCTTCATCTTCTTCCTCAACCTTTTCCCAATCAAATAGATACCCCGAAAACCTGTCAAGTTCTGATGCATTTCAAAGGCAATTACAGCAGCTTTTCCAACTCCATGATTCAGGGTTAGACCAAGCTTTCATTGATGCACTGCCTGTGTTCCAATACAAAGAAATCGTGGGGTTAAAAGAGCCATTTGATTGTGCAGTTTGTTTGTGTGAGTTTTCTGAGCAGGACAAACTAAGATTACTACCATTGTGTAGTCATGCCTTTCATATTGATTGTATTGACACATGGTTGTTATCCAATTCAACTTGTCCACTATGTAGGGGTGCTCTCTACACCCCCGGGTTCGCCATCGAAAACCCGGTATTCGATTTTGATGATTCAAGGGATGAGGAGAAGGCGGTCGAGGTTGAGATTGTGAGTGAGAAGAGGAGGGTGTTTCCTGTTAGACTTGGCAAGTTTAAAAGCACAAGTGGTGGTACTAATCATAGCAATAATGAAGTAGCAATCGCAGTCCAAGAACACAAAGAACTCGAAAAAATGGATGTGGGTGAAACAAGTAGTAGCAATTTAGATGCAAGGAGGTGTTTCTCAATGGGTTCATACCAATATGTGGTTGCTGATTCAGTTTTACAAGTTGCATTATGTCCAAATAAACCTTCAAATGATGGTGATGAATTGAAGACTAACAAGGGTAAAAGTGGTCAAAATGGTAATTTTGGGGTTGCTAATAGTAATAATATTGGGGATGCTGAAGCTAGAAAGATTAATATTGGGAGTAAAACTGAGAGTCTATCAGTTTCAAAGATTTGGTTATGGTCTAAAAAGGGCAAATTTGCCAATTCCACAAATACAGATTTTAGTGGTTTTCCTGTTGATATGAATTTGCCTTGGACTCATAAAGGTCAAGCTACATGATGAAGGTATTCCCTACTTTTTTTTTCTTCTTTTTTTGAACTTTTATCATTTTACCTTTGACCCACCCACATACTAAAGGTCCCAGATTAGGCTAATGGCAGTGTAACTTTATCTTTTGATGAAGCTTTTTTGAGGGAGGAAGTTGTCTCATTGTCACAACCCTTCATAATCGAATGATATTCTAATTCTCTATTATTAGAATTAATTGTTGCATTGTTGTCACTCCTCATAACAGAATGATAAAAGTAAATCTTACTCTATGTATGACTGTCAATTCGGGATAGTATTATGCTTCTATTTTGCTTTGTCTGTGTCTTTTTGGCGCGATGGTGAAGTGTCTACTTGCTATCCGCTAGGTCACACACTCGATCCCTGTTTGGAACTTCCTAGACCCTGCGCTAAATGGCGGGAAGCCTTGTGCACTAGGTACGATCTTTTATGGCTTTTTGGTGAAATTTGAAGTGTTCAAACTATGAAGTCATTTGAATTGGTATTTTCTGGATTTGTCTTGCTCGAACTTTAATTAAAATTTGACTAAATCTTAGATACATCAACCACTCGTGAACTAGATATTCAACTAAGCACTAAAAGCTAAAACCCCACCTCATACAATATGTCATTAGAATTAAAATATATGTGATCACAATTAGTTGGCATACTTATACTTAACCTTATTACTCTGTTTTGAGCTGTTGAAGGTACAAAGTTCTTAAGATTCCTTGTATAAACAAGTTATGTTAAACTACTTTTTTTGTCTTTGGTGTGTTAATGCAATGTTTAATGTCATTAGAGGAATGTTAGGTTATCGATATGTTATTGTAAGATTGTGGATTATTTAGTTTAAGTTGGTCATGTCTCTTGTCATCTGTGATCCTTGCCGTTTACACCTCTGTCCGGATATAATAGTCATGTAAATTAGGATTGGATGTCCGTATAAGTTACCTTTATGACCCAAGCTATCGAGTTGAGTGTAGGAATGGTTTTTGCATGGAAATGATAATCTTTTTGGTAAGATTGTCATATTTTTGATTTTTGATCTTTGATTATATGGAGTGAGGAGTTGTCATAATTATTCATGGACAGCCATAACGTTGTACCCAAGTGCGGTGATTGGTGTTTTAACGTTGGTGGTTATGAACCACTGAAATCGTAATAGTTGCTTATGAAGTTGTAGGCAGGAAAATGGGTAACCATTAACCAACCTTACGAAGAACTTACACTCAAAGTCCTAGTTGTCGTTTGGTAGGACGTAGGAACTAGGAAGTATCATTCCCATGGAGATTCGCCAAATTTGAAATTTACCTCCTTCGAAAAGTTTTACTTGACCTTAGGTAATCAACTTCCTCCATCGACTAGGATATATTTGTAGATTAATTCGAGTTTCTAGTTACAAAAGTTGCTAAATCCAGATGAAGAGGGCCTACAAGCAGAAATCTGAAACACTTCTCCTGATCCAAAAGTAAATGTATGTCAATTTGGTGAATGAAACAAAGATGAGCTTACTGCTCAAGTTAGACTGACTGACTGATAGACTGAGTATAGTCTGGTTGTTGAGATTGGGGTCTAGTAATTTGTTGTTATGTAACACCCTTCGATTCAGTTGACCTGTGACTTTATTTTTATCCTCTTGCACACTATTTTTCAGACATATCCTGTCAATTGGCCCAACACTCTTGAGTAAATAGTATGAGTACGAGTGTACGACTATTATTTTTGTTGCAATATGACATGTGATTTCCAATGAAACGGATTATTCAAATCTGGTTCCGTTTCGGTTATTCAAGCTGCCGGTTGAGTTACATATATACTCATTGATTTTGTTCAGGTTCATGTTCATGTTCATGTTCATGTTCATGTTCATGTTCATGTTCATGTTCATGTTCATGTTCATTTAACTAATCACGTAATATTATCCTTTATGTATATGTTTGGTTCTGATCGAGTTTAGTTTAGTTAGGGCAAAAATGAAGTTGATATAATTTTAGGTAAAGTTCAAGTATAAGTCGGATGATTTGAACTGGATACTAGATACAATCATACAAGTCATACCAGTGTACAAGTATGATCTATGTGAAGTACCAAAGTGGGAACCATAAACGGGTCCTACAGTGAGTTTCAAACTTTCAATAATCAGTATGAACATATTAATTGAGGCTAACTCTTTTGGACAAAAGGAAAGCAAAAAATAATGAATAATCCGCTTTTTTAAAACTCAATAGAAACACGGTAGGTCCTTTTCATAATGGTGTGAGGGTGAGACAAAGGTAATTAACTACCATGACAAGTGTGCACATTTTAAAAAAGCACGATAAGGCACGACATGACCTCCCATGACAAAGGGAGTAAATGGAGTGAACTCAAATTTAAGCACGGCACGACATGGCACGAAGGCATACGGGCTTTGGCCATGCCTTGACCACCATTTGGAATTTTCTAAACATGTGGGTTTAGCTTGGGCGTTGCCTATTCAAGCCAAGGAAGACATCCTTGACACGAAACATGGCCCGACACGACCTTTGTTCATCTTTTGACTATTTTCTATCGGACTGTCTGACCCTCAACTTTAACTTTTTACCGTGTTAGACGGCAACGGAGTAAAACGAGGTCTCTGGTTATTTAAAATAATAAAAGTATTTTCAACATTTTTCAAGATAGTTGAGAATTTATTACCATTTTTGTCCACGGAACAATTAAATTCTAACCAAACTGTGTTCTTCAAGATACATAGACCAGCTACTTAATTAACCGTGATAATCAAGTTATAGGTAACATGCATCTTACTTGAATTAGCTTGTAGTGGTTGGACTGTATCTATATTTACAAAGATTCACATTAATCACATATTTTTTTAACACTAAGATAATCTTATTATATTATTATACTATATTCTATTTTTTTATATGAATATGAAATCAGTTTATCTCTAAGTTTCTCCTCAAAATAATAATAACATATCTAAACTTGTCAGTTGTTGCTTGTACGGTTGTGCCTTGCTTCTTAACTATTTTGGCCTCTTGTATTTGTTGCTTCCCAAATAATTTGTTTGAAATTTAAGTTAGTTAATAAAAACAAACAAACCCTTATCTTTTGTAAGACTAAAAAACATGCTACATTTAACTTATGTATTCACAAAGACAAGAACACAAGTATATGAGCTTGAGCAGTCTGTTTTATTTTCAAATTGTAATGAAGACCACATTATTGTCTTTCAAATTGTACATTCATGTAAGAAGCTGAGTGAAGTGAATTAGGGGTTTTGGGTGCAATTTCTTGGAGTAAAAGATACAGTCTTTCTTTTAAGATCAAACTCCACCTCAAAGTTAACCTGAGCAATATTCCCTAAAATCATAGGGTCATCATCTCCTTCTGAAGGCACAATTGAAAAGCAAACAGATTTACTAAACTCTATGAAAAAGTTAGAGTCAACTAACAAAACATCACCCCCATTAAGCTTAAAATTAATATGAAACGCAATTTTAAGCCCCGTCTTCTTATCAAAGCAAAGCTTAAACCCTGGTAATGGATTCTCCATGGGTTCTTCTGGTATGAGCGCTTTCACTATTGACTCAAGACGCGAGTAAGTATCCGGGTCTAAGTATGTTAGTGTTGAGCCACTGTCAATGACAAGATCTTTATTCACCTCCACTTCCTGGTGTCCTATACTTATGGCCTTTAAGTTTACTGAGTAGTAAGTAGGGTTATCTTGGTTTACTAAAGGGGTTACAACAGCTGGTTTTGACACAGTTGTAGAAGGGCTGTTTCCTAGTGTTAGTCTACTTGTGTAGTTTGAGGTGGTAGGTGTTAAGCAGTATGAGAATTTGTTTGAGATTGTTGGGCCTAGCTGAGAAACCAACGACAAAGGCCCACCGCCAAGGCCCACTAATCCTCCGGCGTTGTTGTCGAAACCTCCGTCTTGCACTAACCCACACCCGAACACACAAGAGGTGTTGGTGTTGGTTGAATCAAGGGTTAGCAAGTCTGTCCCCATAATCCCTGCACTCATAGTTGATCCATTCCCATATGCATAGAAATATTCACAGTCAGTTCCTGTATCATCATCACACTGCATGTTGGGATCATTTGAACAAAATGTCGAGTTACAAGGGAGTGTTTTAAATGAGCTAGATTTTTTAGGGTCAAACATTTCTGTGGTTTGAGAGTAGCAAACATCACAAGCCTTGCATTGAACCCATATGAGATCACTACCAGTGTCTGCAATTGCATAGAGATCCACAGGTGGGTTGCCTATCACCATTTTAACGAGGTAATCCCCGTCACTTGGGATTATATCTGTATCAAAGTAGTTACTTTTAAGGTTGTTAATGTGGCGGATGTGCCTTGTAGCAGAGTGATGTGCTAACCTTTGGAAGCGTTCTTCAAGTGTCATGGCAGAGTTGTATAGCGGAGACATGGGAGAGTACCGGTGTATAAGATTAATAGTGTAGCCGTCATTTTGGGTTTCACCTTGTAGGTGATGGAAGGATAATGTTAAGAGGAAGTAGATTAGTATAATATGCATGTTGAGCAGTGGTAAAAGGTAGGATTAGTATTATTTAACCCGGCATTTTAGCTGCATTTTATAGAACCTAAATAAACCGATTTTTCTTATTTAATAAAAATAATAATTCTGCTTGAAGTTTGTTAAAGGTTGCCTAGGCTGGTACATTCAATAATCATGAAGTTCAATATAGCATAAATTTAGCCAGCAACTTGGAAATACTGTTGACATTCCCTAAAAGCTGCTCTTCCAATGCACACAATCTTCTTGTGGAAACTAAAACAAGCTTAATTTGGTCAAGTTTGTTTTGGTGATCATGCTTGTGCCTGTTATTTTGGCTCTTTTTCTGCTCAATATTACTTCTGCAATGCTTTTGATGCTAGGAAAACGAACCTACTGGGCGTTCGAACTTCACACAGTAGATTTTAACCAGTTAATCTTAACTGATACTGTATGCTAAGCTACATTCATGTTTAGGCTTAAGTTTGTTACAATGTTGATTATGAAATTAAGTTTTTAATCAATATTATTTTTTACAATAAAACTATGATAACATAGCACCGCCTTTCTTGGTTGGACAGATTTTTCGAATTCCCTCGCTAGCTAATTCCACTGCTTTTATATATTATAGAGATACTGTTTACTTCATTCCCTGTCTTACAGTAGGAGTATTACCTACAAGTTTCAAAATCTCTGAATTCACAGTAACTGTTACCGAGTATCATTTTTTCATCCATATTTTACATTTAGTTGTAGTAATAGATGCCAAATAGGATGTTAAGATATGCTTGAGTGAGCATGCTTGTTCAAAAGCAGCAAAGTGGCACTAGGAATTTAGGAAACTGCAGCAAAGGATTTGCTGAGAAGTAGAGTTAAAATGACTGCCATACCAATATAGTAGGTTACTGAACTCGCGTTTAGCTGGTTTCGGATTGATCCTTTGGTTTATGTGTGGTCGGTCTCTTATACTATATAAGTCTATATGGAAATTAAGGCAACTTTAACATGCTTATACAGTGATCACTTCAGTTCAGTTGAAAACTCCATTTAGAATTTTAACATAACTTTGTTGCTGAACTCTCCTTTCAACTTCAAGGGTTGCCCCAGTTCTGCATTTGCCAGTGGGGCCATACATGACATGAAGGGGACATATTTTTCCTCCGAAACTCCATTATACAATTTACAACTCAAGTTAGATATTACAAGAAGTTCTAAGTCACTCTTGCATACCAAAAATGGAATAAAGACTCCGAAAAATATGTCTGTTGCTGTAACATCAACTACCTGGTGCTGTTATACAGTTATATTTTGATGTACCCCTGAGAAAATAGAGGCAAAAGTTCTGAGTTTGTAAAGAGAGGGCAATATTTAAAATATATCGACTGATCGAAGGCTGAACACGGAAAAAAATTGGTTGGGGAGGAAAGGTTCACCAAGAAGAAGATTTGAACCTACACTATGAACCCACAGGTGATTAGTTTCACAGTGAACTAATGTTGCCTTGGGTTTTAGTTTCTAAGAATCAATCAGCAGAACTTTCACCTGATTATTGTGCGGAAGTAAGCGATTAAGATGACTGATAGTAGTAATATAATATAGATTATTAATCACAACTCTGTTTATATGCAGAAAATTACTACAATGGATGACTTTCAGCTAAGCATCATATTATTTAAAAAAGAAACCAGAAACTCGATCTTGAAAGGGAGTCATTCTGTGCTAGCTACTCTACTGGGAACAGTCTCTAGGAGAAAAGCTGACTGTCTTGCTTAGAAGATCAAACCCGACCTCAAGGTTGACTTGAGCCATATTCCCAAGGACCATAGGATCACCATCTGTAGGCGACTTAACAATTCCCAAGCAAAGGTAATTGTCGACTACAAAGAAGATATTGTTCGCCTTCAGTACCAAGTCACCTCCGTTAAGATGAAATACTATGTCAGGAGGAGTTAAAAACTCTGTATTTGTATCATAGCACAAAACAGGCTCTGCCAAAGGATTATCAGAAACTGGCATTGCTCCTATGACACCGTTCACCATGACTTCGAGGTTATTGAAGATGCTCGGGTCTAGGTAAGTAAGTGTTGTACCAGTGTCTATCATGATTTCCCTGTCCATGTTCAAGCTCATTTGCCCGATGCTAATTCCCATTAATTCGAGGTTATATAAGGTTGAAGAATCTCTGGTAACTAAAGCAGTAGTCACACATCCATTTCCTGATGCATCCTCAAAAACTCCTCCAAATCTCAGCCTACTTGCACTTTGTGAGTCAGCACAAGCTAAGCAGTAGGAGAATTTGTAAGAAATTGAGGGACCTAGTTGGGAGACGAGCGAAACGGGCCCACTTCCTAGTCCTAAAACGCCGGCTGAGTCAGTATCGAAAACCCCTGCTTGCTGATATCCACACCCGAAAGCAATGGAAGGGAAGGCAGCACATTGATCATATCCGTTCATTGAAGTGAAGGAAAATGTGTCAGTTCCCATGACTCCTCCAGTAACAGTTGTTGCATTCCCATAAGTATACCAATACCTACACAAATTCTCATTTTGGTAACAGTTTAGGTGTGTTTTATCAAGATTAGAGCAATGTCCTGTATCACAAGGAAGGTTCATGTAGGTTCTAGAAGATTCAGGGTCGAAATTGGTAGTGTTTTGCTGGTAGCAAAGGGCACAACGTCTGCACTGAAACCATGTGAGGTCAGTTCCTGTCACTACAGCTGCCACCAGCTGCACTGGTGGAGTACCAACAGAGATTTGCATGAGGTAATCTCCGTCGTTAGGAATTAAATTAGTATTAACTACTCCTATGTTGCTTTGCTGCCATTTGATTTGTCGATGCCTTGAAGCCGAGGAAAGGACTAATCGGTGGTAGACTTCTTTGGGAGACATGGAGGAGTTGTAGAATGGAGATTTTGGAGAGTAACGGTGGAATATGTTGATGGAAAAGCCGTCATTAGGATGAGTTTTAGCTTCAATTAGCCATGGATGATGTAAGTATACGTATGTGAGTATTGTAAGGAAGTAAAGAAGAAGGATAGACATGTTGACAAGATTAGTTCCTAAGAATAGTAAGGATAGTCAACACAAATGTTTAATTAGGATCTATTTATAGAAGTTTATACTAATTAATACTCCCATTAGTCAAACTATTCCTTGATATTAATCTATTATATTAACAGATAGTATAAATTCAGCTACAAACTTGGAAAACTCAAATTCCATTGTCTTGTAGATGGCCTTTGGGTAATGCATGCACTTGACATGATTATTGGTGGCGGTTCATATTACTTCCTTCTAGCCTAGTATGAGACAATCTTACACTAGTTTAGGCGGAATTAAAGTAGGGCCATAAGCCCATGTTGATTTTTTTTAAGGGCCACTTCTGGCCCAATCTAGCCCATGAGATCTAGACATCCAGTGCTTGGTACAATCTGCTGGAGCAAAGGAAACCTTCTTTGAATGTAAATCATAACCAACCTCAAAATTAACTTGCGCAATATTTCCAAAGACAGGGGTACCTTCTATAGAAGACATTGCCAAACATGTTAAACCTTGACCTATAAGTGTCATGAAGGTGTTAATTTCCTTTAACACAATATCAGCCCCTTTGAAATGGAACACTACATCAGGAGCATTAAGGCTGCTACGGCCAGTCGATTGTGATGGTTGTGTCTCATAGCAAAGGTCGTATAATTGCAACGGATCAGGCACCGGAGTTAGCATAATCGCGGTACTCAAAGCAGTCTTAACGCCTTCATAGATGGTAAGTGGTAGGTACGTTAAGGTGGTACCAGAGTCGATGATTATGTCTTGGCCTACAGGGACTGAGGAATTGTTATCCCCTATGCTAATGCCATTGAGTGTAAGGTAGTAAAATGTTGAATGATGTCCTGTTGTTAAGGGCGTTGATACTACTTTTGGGCTCGTTACATGAGCCCCAAAGGTTAGTTTGCTAGGGACCCCGGAAGCTAGGGGTGCCAAGCAGTAGGAGAATTTGTAGTTAATGTATGCACCAAGTTGCGAGACTAGGGACAATGAGCCCGCCCCTAGTCCAACGACCCCTTCTCCTTGGATGCCAACTTGGCCTCGCTGGTAAAACCCACACCCAAAAATAATGGTGGACGGTTGACTTGGTGAAGGTAAGCTAATGGTTTCCTTGGCTAGGACGCCGACACTTTGTGTTCCATCTCCATATAGAGCCTCATAGAAACATGATGATGATGATGATGATGATGATGATGATGATGATGATGATGATGATGATGATGATGATGATGAGCTCTTGTTGGTGTTATTAGGGAGGCAACCTTGAATAATGTGTGGATAGTTGCAAGAAGGAGAAGTACAAGGGATTGGATGAAACGAGGAGGATTTCTTTGGTATAAAGGGTTGAGATTTTGTTTGAATGCAAGTGTTACAAGGTGAACATTGTACCCATATGAGGTCGCTCCCAGTATCTGCCACGGCTATGATTTCAACCTTTGGGGTGCCAATGGCGAGTTTTATGAGGTAATCCCCACCATTAGGGATTAAATACGAGGAGGAGGAGGATGGGTGAATGTTATTGTGGTGGCCGCGTGAGGTTGAGCGTAAGGGTGCTCTCCTTGGGTGCTCTTGTGGTGTTATGGTGGGATTGTAGTAGGGAGAGAGTGGTGAGTCGCGGTGGATGAGATGAACCGTGAAGACGCGGCCATTAGAAGATATTAGGTGATCATGTATGGATTTAACCGAGAGTGAATTAGTTAGTTCTAAGGATGAAGATGATACTAACAAGAGTATGAGGACAGTGACCAAACTCATCATGCATGTTGGTTATTGTCAAAATATTGTTTGAGTGGACAACAACAATACTAATACTAGTGTAATAGTGGTGCATCCGTGAATGTTTAAGCAAAGGTTAGTGAGTTGTGACCTGTGCATCGTGCAACCAAGCATAATGGATTTATGCATTGGCTAACCACCAACCCACGTTATAGGATAGAATAAGGCAAACATTTTTTTTTTTTTGGCATAAGAGTAAGATTAGCGCTAGTCTGAGCAATAGTTTGAGCAATAATCTTTTTGAGTATTAACCTAAGACCTCCCATTTAAGTGGAAGAGTATGACAAAAGTCTGAGCACGAGTCTTGGAATTTCAAGACTCTACTTAAGACGTTTAAACAGTAAATTCAATCTTAATTATTATTATTTTTTCTTTTTTATTTTATTATTTTCTTAAGTTTGAGTAGTCTTGAATGAGTACGAGGGGTGAAGTGGAAAAATTAAGTAAGTCTGAAAGTCTCAACAAGAATCTGAGAAATTGAAAATAAATAAAAATTAATAAAAAGATGATGTGGAAGTCTTAGCTTATACTAGCGCTTATCTTGCTCTAATAAGTCGGGAAGAGGTTAAGTTATTACTTCCTCCGGACTTATGCATATCAGAATCCGGCCCAGTACTAGGATGACAAGGAGATTGATAAAGAAACACATAGTGAACAACTCTATTACCCTCTCTACGAACATAACTCCGCACCGCTCTAGCCCACCACCGGGTCCAATATATCAGATGTTATCACGGATAAGCCGCACAAAACCACTTCACCTTAATTATCACGCACAATAATAGGTTCAACAAGAAAACCGCAGCATCATGATTCATGGCTGCTAAATGCTAATGGCCTAATGCTAACAAATTTATTTTGAAAAGTAAGAGTAAGGCTAAAACTATTAAATCAACAAACGTGAATTTGTTTGAAAGGATTTAATATTATTTTATGGTTCACTCATTTTAAATATATTATCTGTCAATAGTTTATTGACTCTTAGGTGTCAACAGTGACATATATATCCCCTCAAACAAAAACAAAAAAAAACACTAGCCGATTCTCTGTATAGGCTCCGTTCTATTAGATTTCTTTTTCATATTGCCACGTACATTCTCTGTAATAAAACACTTACATTAGTACGACACTACGGAGCATGTATTGTACTCCATAGTGAAGTACTCCGTATATAATATGACAAAAGTCGGAAGATCCTTACATGCATCTAGATGCACATATATATATAGAGGTAATAATAATAATAATACATATAAGAACAATTTTTTTATTCATTTGTATATTCTGAAATAAGTACAAGCAAAATGCATTTGAGTGTACCATGCGTGTTAATTTGATGGACTAGAAAATGGGCCTGGTTCGTTGCTGTAACCCAATTATTAATTGAAGTTCTTTTTATTCAAAAAAAAGGGGCCTGGAGCCCTGGACAACCCAATAACAATTTGTACAATCAAATGCTTGCTCACTCAAATTTGGGGATGATGAAATGTTTTGTGGACCAAATAAAAAATGGGAAATGTTCAATTTTTTTTAGAATATTTTTTCAAAGTATGTAAAAAGGAGAAAAATATTAGGAACCCTTCCTCATGACTCACGAGGAGAATTCCATCTTAAATGGAACATATATACGACCAAGCTATAAACATACATCATTCATTTATATAGGACTATAGGAGTAGGAAAGCTTAATATGGGTATTAGTATTATAGTAGTCTGTGTGAATGTGCGATGCACGGTTTACAAACCATAATATTCCCAAGTTTGGCTAGTTGTTGGTGCAGTCAGCTGGAGCAAAAGAAACTTGGTTAGCTTGTAAATCATAGCCAACTTGGAAGTTAACTTGAGCAATATTCCCAAATATATAAGGACCACTGTTGGTAGCCAACATTGCCAAGCAGATAATGTCTTCCTCAATTTGCCTAAAAGTGTTTATAGCTTTCAACACAACATCAGCTCCTTCAAACTGGAACACAACATCTGGAGGGCTAAACTCCCCACCCGACGACAACGACGACGACAACGACGACGACGAACTTGTGCTGTAACAAAGGTCGTAACCTTGACTCGGGCTAGGTACCGGGTTAAGTCCGATAGCACTCACCAAAGAAGCCTTAACATCGTCATAAACACTAGTTGGAAGAAAAGTAAGAGTTGTACCAGAGTCAATTATGACGTCTAGACCCACCTGAACTAGGACCGGATTATTTGTATCCTCAACTCGAATGGCATCGAGAGTTAGAGTATAGAATGTAGGAGATAATTCAGAAGTGGTAAAGGGTGTGGACACTATTCCAGAACCTGTTACATCGGCTCCAAAGGTTAACTTGCTATCCACCCCAGAAGACAAGGGAGCCAAACAATAGGAGAACTTGTAATTGATGTTTGAACCGAGTTGCGAGATCAAGGAAGCTGGGCCTGTACCCATTCCAACGATCCCTTCTCCTCGTCTGCCAAGGCTGCCTTGTTGGTCTACCCCACAACCGAAAACCGTGGAAGAAAGACTAATTGATCGATGAGGTACTATCATCGTCATGATTAGGAGAAAGTAAGGTAATGGTTTCGGTGGCTAGGATACCATTAGTTTGTGTTCCATCTCCATAGCCATTCTGATAAATACACATACACGGCGATGACGACGACGACAACGACTCCTCATTATTGTTGTTATCATTATTACTGGAAGAACAACCACTTTGAAGATCACTTAAGTTGCAAGATGGAGAAGTGCAAGGGATTATCTGAAAGGTGGAAGACTTGGATGGGTCGAAGGGTGGAGATGGTTGTGGGATGCAGCTAGTACAGGGTAAACATTGGACCCATATAAGGTCACTTCCTGTGTCAGCAACAGCTATGAATTCCACAGGTGGGGTGCCTAGGGATATTTGTACTAGGTAATCCCCCACCATTTGGGATTAATAAAGAAGACAGTTTAACATCATTTGTGGACAAGTCATCAATATTATGGCCATGAGAGATTGAGCCTAAGGGCGCTCTCATTAGCCGCTCTTTTGGTGTCATGGATGAGTTGTAGTAAGGAGAAAGTGGTGAATCACGATGGATTAGATTCACCTTGAACACTTTATTTGAACTATTAGGTAACTTTCGAGCCTCAACTGAGATCGAATTAGGGAGTTCTAAGAATGAGGAGGATGCTAGCATAAGTATAATTAGGAGGATATAATTAGGCAAAGTATAAACATCCATGTTGTTTATTGCCATGAAAATGTACGTGTTTGTGCTTATGGCTAACAAGAGTGATTTGCATGGGTAGCATATTATGGGCTTATATATAATCCATATATGTCTAATGATCCTTGTTAAGGAATATACATGGAACAACGTACTAAACGAATAAAAGTTGATTTGTTAACGCTATGCGTAGTCAAGGTCTTTGTCTTCTTGCAAACAGTGGCTTACAATTCACATAGAAATTCTTGATGAGTTAAGCAATTTGTTTGTAATTGAGACGACCAAGACTTTATCCAGAATTATTACGGTGATTAGTCTAAAGACAATTCCGTTGCCTAGTATAGTACTAGTATGCATACAATCAGTGTAGTTTATTGTAGATTCAAATGGTAATTATTAACGATGTGCGCGTGATCGATCGAAACAACGAAATTATGAGATGATAGCTAGACAGATCTTTGAGTGTTTTGTATTCAAAACAGTACATCGATTTAAGTCCTTACGTGCAAATCGGTGTTTTCTATTTTTTTTTTTTTAATTTATTTTTTATGCAAACGTTTTTTACTTCTCTCTAAGAGGTTTTCCACGTTAAATCTTGGTATTTTCTTGATTGTTCTATGTTATTTCCTTTTATTATTTCACATTATAATTATATTGTGGATTACACAATTTGTGAGTCTCTAATCCTTACAATCAGGCGCTCTTAGTCATAGAAGACTCGTGTTAGGGTAAGTCTGGAGAATTGCGATGGTTCGATCCATCAAGAAAACGCGGTAATTAATTAGACACTAGCTAGTGTGGATGGCCAGTAACGTTTAACGGCGGGGTTTAAATACTATCCATATCGATCTAACGATCTTTTTTAAGGAAAACACAAGTATACAACGTACTATATATTACCTCTGTTTTATAAAAATCTTTACGGTTACTGATTGCACAAATATTAAAATAAAAGTAGATAAATTGGTTGAATATAATAAAATATGGATAAAATAAGAGAAATGTGTGTAAAAATGTGGGTGGGTGTAAGATAAATATGAGTAAAGTAAGAGAAAGTGAGTAGAAAATTGTAAATATTGTGGGGTAAAAAGGGTAAGGTAGTAAATTTTCATGTCTAATAATAGAATAAAACAAAGTGCAAATAACATTATAAAATGAAATAAAACGGAAAGTGTAAAGATTATTTTAAAACGGATGTATTAAGTTACAAAAGTTGACTAGTTGACTACGCCTAGTCAAAGTCTTTGTTTTCTTGCAATTGATATGGAAATTGTTGAGTTAAGCAACTTCGTGGTAATTCCGACCACTGTTACGGTCATCGATCGAAAGACAAGTCAATCGCATAGTATGCATGCAATTTGTGTAGTTTTATTTAGGATTCAAACATTAGTTTGGTAATGATTTGATCCAAACAACAAAGTTATTACCACTCGTATACAATTGATAATTAAAGATATCAATGATTAATAAGTTGAATTGGAGAATGTGGAAAAAGAAACATACAAATAATTAAGAAGAATAACGAAATCCGGGAAATACGTACATTGCCTCGATCCGAGGATGTAAATTTACCATTTTCGCTTGAATCCTTTCTCATTAGCCTGTAATATTTAGGTCTCCGCTTACAATGTACTGAGAATATCATGTGAGTATCATCCACATCAGCAGCAGTCACATGCATTTTTGTGCATTGTAGTATAGCTTTTATTAGCTTTGTCTTTTTCTGATTTTGTATTGATCCTAGGAAGATATCCTAGCCGTTATTTTGTTGATTTGTACATCTATTCCTAGGTTAGAATAGTGAGCTCATGTATATAAGGGAAAGAGGAGAAGGGGCGCAGCTTTGTAACACAAAATACACAGAATAACAGAAAGAAAGGAAACTGGTTCTAATTGAACCAAGAAAACCAAAACCAGAGTCTTTGTTTTTCTACATGGTATCAGAGCAAGGTTGAAAGATCTTGCGTAAAGGAAGAAATACAAAGGCTCACACAACCAAAAACCTAGCAAAGCTTCAAGCTTTTTCGAATTCAAAACTGAAAACATGTCTGAAACAAACTCAAACACAAACACAAACCTTAACCCTTACAAAGATCCTCTTTTTATTGCTGTAAATGAAAGTGCAGCAACACCTCTGGGAAGCATTCTTCTTGATGGAAACAATTTTGTTAACTGGAACAGGAGCATTAAGATTGCTCTTGGTGCAAAGAACAAGCTTGCCTTTCTGGAAGGAAAGCATCCTAAGCCTTCTGAAGGACCAGATGAAGTGCAGAAGTGGACTAGGTGTGACTATATGGTGAGGTCATGGCTGTTGGCTACCATGAAACCTGATATTAATTGCAGGGAGCTTGGTGGGTATGCCATCAACCAAAAGGCTATGGGAGGAAATAGTTGAGAGATATGGACAGACAAATGCCCCTCAACTGTATGAGCTGAAGAAGGATTTGTGGTTCCTAGAGCAGAACAATCTGAGTGTAAGTGAGTATTACTGCAAGCTGAAAGATCTGTGGGATCAAATTGCAGAACTTGAGGACATACCTGAATGTTCATGTGGAGCATTAGCTGGATGCAGTTGCAGCATTGTGAAGAAACTACTGGAAATGGAATCCACAAACAAGTTGATGAAATTTCTCATGGGACTAAACCCTGGTTATGACCAAATGAAAACCAATTTTATGGGTATGGATCCTCTCCTACCTGTGAACAAGGTTTACAACTTGGTGATGCAGGTTGAAAAACAGAAGTAAATCTCTGGTGAGCTTAGTCTTGGCCCTGAGACAAGTGCATTGGCTGTGAACAGACAGGGCCAAAGCTTAGGACCATTGCTGAGTTTTGACAAAAGGGAATACAAGAGGAAGCAGAGGGAGAAATGGGAGAAGGAAACAAAGACATGTGACCATTGTGGGATGAAGGGCCACTTGAAGGAAGAATGTTTCAAGTTGGTGGGATATCCAGACTGGTTCAAGAACAACCCTAAGGGAAAAGGAACTGGGAGACAAGTTGCAAATGTTTCAAGGGAAGAAGAAATGCTGACTGGAGACAATCTCTTGGATGTGCTATTTCACCAAGCAGAAGGTACTGGTACCAAGCATGATAACAATTTCATTTCTTCTGTTGTACAGGAAGTTATGAGAGCTCTGGGGGAGAAACATAACACAGGAAGTACCAGCCAGAGCAACTTTGCAGGTAAAGAAGTTTTGGTTTTGTCCAGTGATGCAAGTGCTCATAACAATTATTGCTCAAATACATGGCTCATAGATTCTGGTGCTAGTGACCACATGACTGGAAATCTAAAGATTTTGAAAAATTTAAAGAGTTTAGATAAACATATAAGAGTGGGGTTACCTGATGGGAGTGTAAAAACTGTGAAAGAAATGGGTAGTGTGGTGCTGAATGAGAAGGTGACACTTGATGATGTTCTGTATGTGAATGATTTCAAACACAACTTGCTTTCTGTCAGCAAGCTTCTAAAGAAAAGTAACTTATCTCTGTTGTTTGATAAATATGGATGCTCTCTTCAGGGCCTTTCCACTAATGAGAGGATGATACTTGGGAGGAATGAGCATGACTTGTACAAGCTCATCCTAGAAGAGAGGAAGTCTAAAGGAGAAGAAATTGGGAAGCAAAAGGGATGCATGACAGCAGAAGAAAGGAAACATAGAGACACAAGAAGTTGTAATAAAGTAGAAAATCTTGACTTAATTCATGCTAGACTTGGTCATGTATCCATTTCCAAGATGAAACACTTATCTTTTTGCAAATGTGATGAACTTAAGAGTTATTTCTGTGACACCTGTTCTCTTGCTAAACACCACAGGCTACCTTTTGTGCCAAGTAAATCTATTGCTAATGATATTTTTGATCTGATTCATGTTGATCTTTGGGGTCCATACAGGGCAAAGAATATTACAGGGGCAACTTATTTTCTAACTAAAGTAGATGACTATAGTAGAGTTACTTGGACTCATCTGTTGTCTAATAAAGAACAAGTGAAGGGAATTCTGAGCAATTTTCTAGCTCATGTGGAAAATCAGTTTAGCACTAAAGTTAAAATGTTGAGGAGTGATAATGGAACTGAAATCTTTCAAAATGAATGTGGAAAGATTCTTGCAGATAGAGGCATCATACACCAGAGGAGTGTGCAAGGTGTTCCTCAACAGAATGCTAGAGTGGAAAGGAAGCACAGGTTCTTGCTTGAAACAGCAAGGGCTTTGAAATTACATGCAGGTCTCCCAAGCTACTTGTGGGGAGAATGTATTCTTGCTGCTACACACTTGATAAACCTACTACCTAGTGCAGTGATTAACTGGGATACTCCATATAAGAGAATGATGAAGAAGGAGGCCAGCTATGATCATTTGAGGGTGATAGAAAGTCTGTGTTATGCAAGCCCACACAAGAAACCAGGAGACAAGTTTGCTGCAAGAGGGATAAGGTGTGTGATGATTGGATATCCATATTGTCAAAAGGGATATAAAGTGTTGGACCTGGAGAATAGGAAAATATTTGTCAGCAGAGATGCTGTTTTTAAAGAAAACATATTTCCCTTTCTTTTAAAGAAGGGGGAGCACAATTTCATAACTTCTCTTAGGGAGAATATTGCAGAAACTGGAAATGAGAATGATGAGTTTGCTGATGTGTTATTAGAAGTGATTGAGCAAGAAACAGACCAGATCCACACTCAAGAAGAAGAAAATAGAGATACAGATGCAGAGACAAATGAAGAAGAAAATGGTCAGCCTATTCTGATAAACAATGAGCAAAACACAGAGGGAAACTTGAGAAAATCCTCAAGAGAAGGAACATTACCAGGTAAGTTCAAGGACTTCATACTTGACTTACCTGGTAGGAGAAGGGAGTTACATTCAACCAACATGATTGTTGCAAGACTGGTGGATTCAGAATACTATTCTGAAGAGTACTTGGCTTCTTTGAACAATGTATTGAGCATAAAAGAGGCAGCTCACTATGGAGAAGCCTGTAAAGATGAAGGATGGGTTGATGCAATGCAAGAGGAATTGAAAGCACTTGAGGAGAATGACACATGGGAGATGACTGACTTACCAGAGGGAAAGAAGGCCATTGATTCAAAATGTGTGTACAAGATCAAATTTCTTCAAGAAGGAGACATTGATAGACTGAAGGCCAGATTAGTAGCAAGAGGAGACAAACAGATTGAAGGGAAGGATTACAAAAACACTTTTTCACCAGTGGCAAAGTTCACCACTGTAAGAACTTTGATTGCTCTTGCCACTGCTCTCAACTGGAAGATTCACCAACTGTATATCAACAATGCTTTTCTGCATGGTTACCTGGATGAAGAAGTTTATATGAAGCCACCCAAGGGATACAAAGGAGGAAAGGAGGGACAAGTGTGTAGACTGAAAAGGAGTCTATATGGTTTAAAACAAGCCTCAAGACAATGGAACTTAGAGCTGACTAAGTTCTTTCTTGAACATGGGTACACACAGTCCAAAAGAGATTATTCCATATTTTCTAAGGTTGTGAATGATAAAGAAACTATTGTTCTTATATATGTAGATGATCGTTTGATCACTGGAAATGGCGTGGTTGAAGTTAGAAGTTTGAAAGAATGGTTGGACAAAGCTTTCACTGTGAAAGATCTTGGAGAAATAAGATACTTTCTTGGAATTGAAGTTGCAAGAAACTCCAAGGGTACAATGCTGAATCAAAGAAAGTTCATCCTTGATATTCTGAGATCAACCGGGACAGAAGATTGTAAGCCCACAAAGTTTCCATTCCCTAAAGGAATCAAATTGTCCACTGAACATGGTGAGTTACTGGAGGATGCTGAAGTATATAGAAGGATAATTGGAAATTGTTATATCTGAACTTGACTAGGCCAGACATCTCTTATAGTGTCCAACAGCTTTGTCAGTTCATGCATGAGCCAAGAAAACCACATTTACAAGCTGCAATTCATGTGATCAAGTACTTGGCAGGTACCATGGATTGGGGATTATATTATCCTGCAAACTCTGAGATCAAACTAACAGATTACTGTGATTCAGACTGGGGGAGTTGTGCATTTAGTGCCAAGTCACTAACTGGATATTGTGTATTCTTGGGAGACTCCTTGGTGTCTTGGAAAACAAAGAAGCAAAAAACTATTCAAAATCCTCTACAGAAGCAGAGTATAGGTGTATGTATCATACCACCAGTGAAATTGTCTGGTTAAGTGGAGTGTTGGAGGATCTTGGGTTCAATGTTCCTAAACCCATTGATCTTTTCTGTGATAACAAGTCAGCCATTCACTTGGCTCATAATCCAGTTTTCCATGAGAGAACCAAACACTTGAATGTGGACTGTCATTATGTGAGAGACCATTTACAGGATGGAACTCTTAATGTTCTTCATGTCAAATCCTTCTTACAACTTGCAGACTTGATGACCAAGTCTCTCAGTACAATCATCTATCTTTCAAGTTGGGCATTGTCTCCTCAGCTCCAACTTGAGGGAGGGGTATTGAGAATATCATGTGAGTATCATCCACATCAGCAGCAGTCACATGCATTTTTGTGCATTGTAGTATAGCTTTTATTAGCTTTGTCTTTTTCTGATTTTGTATTGATCCTAGGAAGATATCCTAGCCGTTATTTTGTTGATTTGTACAGCTATTCCTATGTTAGAATAGTGAGCTCATGTATATAAGGGAAAGAGGAGAAGGGGCGCAGCTTTGTAACACACAATACACAGAATAACAGAAAGAAAGGAAACTGATTCTAATTGAACCAAGAAAACTAAAACCAGAGTCTTTGCTTTTCTACACAATGTTTATCGTATACCAAGTTTCTGTGCATTTCCCTATCAAGATCTAGGCTTCTTTTCTTTGTATTTCACATCTCTTGGTATCTTTACGCTCTTCATTTATAGCCATACAATAATACACCCAAAAAATCCTTGGCCCAGCAGCCGAGAATGAGTCACAGGACAACAAGGGGATTCAAACCTTTAACCTAGATGTTGTTACTCCTCTTATATATTACGTAGTACATACGTAGTATGATTTTAAGGTGAACCCTCTTTGATCTTGTGAAAGAGATTATCCTTCATCCTGACCTAGGCTTATACAAAGTATGTAATCCCCCGTAAATTTATAAATTTTATTAATATATTTTAACGTATATTATTTATATTTAAATAAGAATTTATGAATTTTGAAAATAAATATATAATTAACGTATATTTATTTATTACATTTTAATATTTTCAACGATTTATGAAATTAAAATAATTTAAGAATTCGATGTTGAAAAGTTTTTTTTTTGAATTACGAAAACACGGTTGAATTTAGAAAACAATCATAAGCGGTGTTGAATTCAAATACTAAAACCCAAATCCTAATCCTAGCCCACATGGAAAAAGCCCAAAGAAAATTACCCAAAACTCTTACCCTTTTCACTTCACGTGAACCAGAAAAAAAAAAAAAAAGGGTTCCAAACCCTGCTCTTCAACTTCACGTGGACTCTCATTGCACCGCCGCACCAGCCACCGCCGCCGTCAACCACAGTGTTGTTCCTCCTCGATCCGACGGTCGGTATTTCTCATTCTCCTTCGCTTGTTCTTTCATTCTCTTTTTAGTTTTATCCCTCCTCACTCGTCATTCTGTTTGATGAGACAACAACCACCACCACCTGGTCACCGCGGTTGCGCCACCCCCCTTTCCGCGCCGCTGAGACGCCGCCATGCTTGCTGCGCCGCACCACCACGCTGCCACCAGCGCACCTCCGTGTGCAACCCTGCCGCCCAGCCACGCCTCCAGTCGTGCCCTCGTCCGCCGGAAGCCTCCCTCTCCCCTCCTTAATTCTTGGCGAAGAATTCTCTCTAGGCGACTTTTGAAAGTGTTAAAGTGGCCTATTAGTTTGTTTACACAAGGTACGTACATACCTGTGTGCTTGGAATGTGTGTTAATTGTGGAAACCATGTTGAATTGTTGATAAACTTGGTTATGTTGATGTTGTTGATGAACTTAGTCAGGTTGAAATTGCATGTTTAATACTGTTGGATGAACATATTGAACTTATATTGCATTTTGAGGATTATAACATGTTAGTATGGATGATTGATGCAAACATGTTTGATTGGGAACACTAGATTACTTAGTATATAATTCAGATCAGTTGATTGTTGTTCCCTTTTAGCTTTTCACTACTTTATGAGGGCCGAGGACCTCATTTAGTAAGTTGAAACCTTATACCCATATACAGGGTTGATCAGTATTAAAGGAAGGATTGGAGTTAATTGGAATGAGTCTTGTTTGATGCCTTTGTGATCACTTACTTAATTCCAAGATAAAAACAGTTGTAAATAAATGTGGATTGTATGCCTTATGTGATTGTTGAGTCATAACAGGGTGTCAATTTGTAAATCATGTAAAGTGAAACTGAGTAGCAATAGCTTTAGACTGTGCACGTCTAAAGTGACGGACAAACAGGAGTTGAGGTTCATGGTGGTAGCCCATGGCCTTTAATTCGGACCGGATTGATCACCGTGTCCTATTTTTATTCAAACGTTCCTCGATATCGCAGGTCACTGAGGTTACGGAGTCGCGCCCGTACCTCGTCTTCCTTAGTGAAGCCTCTAGCTAGAAAACTCGGTCCATTGTCTATTTCAACTAAAATAATATTATTGTTATTAAAGTCCAGTCTAGCCTAGTCTAGTTAAGTATGGTCGTCAAATTATCATGTTTTGTCTGCCCTTGTTTATGTTCATTAGTATCATGTTAGGGTTGTTCGTTAATAGTATCATGTTAGGATTATTATTTTTTTAGTATGTAGTACTCAGCTTTGTTGATTACGTGCTTTGTTTGTGCATGTTGATCATGGCTATGCCTTATTGATCCTGTGATGACCCAATCTTGGTGAGCAGTCTCTAGGGATCAATAAGCATCGTCCATTACAGGTGTGAAGGTGATGCATCACGGGGTTCGGGATTGAAGGCTGTGTAGTTATTAAATTGTTTTGTTTTAAGTTTGATGTTGAATTTGTTTGGCCTGTTTTAAAGAGACTCGAACTTTGTTTTAATTAATTACGTTGACTTTGTTTTGTCGGTTGGTTTTAGATTTTATTCCGTAGTTGACTTATTTAAATTATTAAAGTTAGTTATTATGTTTTCCGCTGCAAAATTCTGAATAAGCCGATACGTTTTCACACGGGCGATAATGCCTTGATAATTCTCTACGTTTTATATAAAAAGGTTATTTTAGAAAAGAGGGAATTGTCGGGGTGTTACAAAGTGGTATCTAGAAGCTAAGGTTTTACTTTAATAAAATTTTAGGCGCCTAACTATCTAGTTATTTAAAATAAATTTCTTAAACATCGAGTTTCTACGTATTATAATGTTCAAAAAAATTGGTACTTTTATTTGGGGGGCCGATTTCCTTTTATCTTGTTTGAAAGTATATGATATTTCTTATTTAAGTTCGAAATCAAATTATTATTCAAGTTAAAGTGATACTTTCGACATTTTTATTTTTCTTATTATTTATTATTCAAAAAAAAAAATAATGAGTACACTTTTTAAAGGAGTTCAATTTTTTTTAAGTTGTTTCAAGAGTTAGAATTCGTTGTTTAGGAAATATAATTTTTTTTCGAATTAATAACTTTATTTTCGAATTTATTCGCTACGCATTTCCTTAATTTATTTTACTTTATTTATTTTATATTTTTATTTATGTTATTATTCTATGTTATAATTTTCTTATATTATCGTCCTTTTACTTTGTTATTTAAATTATTTCAATGCTTTAGTTTATGAGAGATGGGTAGTATAAGAAGGGCATATAAGATAGAATTATATGTGCATTAGTAGCTAGTCAATGATAAGAAGTTGATTGTTATGAACGTTCGTGTACTAATTGTTTAAGTGTTACATTTAAATGTGCATAAAGAATTGTTTGCTTCCACCAAACTTATTGCATTATTGAACTTTGTTTATAATTTGGTTGGAAAATCGTTAGTGAGACATGGAATTGTTTATTTCAGGAATAAAATGTTTCTTTCCAAGTACACCAACATAGGATCCTTCGAGAAACTTGATATAGAGACCCCTGACATTTACGTGAAGAAAATTGTGTTTGGATGTGAATATCATGCTAAAGTTCAAGGGCAACCTATCTTAATGAGAAAGGATACCATAGCAGCCACTATCATGAATTGCTTACCTAACAAATTTCCATACTTAGAACTCAAGGAAAATTTTAAAGACATGCATTCTGATAATGGAACTCCAAACCTGGCTAAATATGGAACTTGGGATGGTAGATGGAAATATGATTCAGAAATTCTGACCACCATTATTGAAGCGGCAGAAAGTGGGTTTAGAGACGGTAAAATCGTAGGGAGTCATGTTGGGGATTCAGTTACAGAAGAACCTATGGGAATAAGTGTAAATAATGACCTAGAGGAAAATGATGTAGCTGTGGAGAATGAGAATGTAGGTGTTGAGGCAGAGAATCCTAACCTAGTGGCCCATGAGCCAACCATTGAAATTTCTAGTGATTCAGATGCAGATCTCGAAAGTAAGCAGGAGGTGGCAAATGAGCCTAATCAAGATGAAGATATGGAAGAAGATGAAGACCCTGAGGAAGAGTTTGATGATTTTGAGATCTAAATTTCACTGCGCAAGTTTCAGGAGCAATGGATAGGCAAGAGGCCACAAATATTTTGAAGTCATAAATAGTTAATTTAACTCTTTTATGTTTTAGAGAATAAGTAGCGAAGCTACAATAGTTTAAAGTTAAAGTTTATTGAAGTTTGAAATGTTCTTTATTATTTTCAAGGATGTAATAAACCTTTATGGAGTTAGCAATAAAAGTTAAAATTTTCAAGGAATTATTCTTTATTTTATTTTGAGGATTCCATAATACTCCAACCTCTAGGTAGTACGTCGTGGATTAATTGTTTGCATACTCAATGTGAATTGTGGATCAATTTAATTGCCACAATAATATTAAATAATTTGAGTACATAAAGGAAGTGAGGGCCAATCTAGACCCTCATGATCAATATGATTCAAAATGTTATGCCTTAGGTGCAGTGTGAGAATGTCTTTCGTGAATTATTAAGGATGATTATTTTTCAATGATTATTGCATCTTATAGACGATCGTTGCACCTTCGTAAACGATTGTCGTGCATTCGTAAATGATGTGTATTAATGTGAACATTGTTGGTTGAGGCGATCTTTATGGTCAATTCAAGTATTAAATTGTATGGGATAACGTAAGTGATGTTTCAAACCTGAAGTAGAACATACTAATTGCAGGTCGCGTTCTAGAATGGCCAACAACAATGATCTAGCTGCTGCGATTCGCCTCTTGGCGGAAAAGCTAACCCAAGAGAGAACTGAGCGCCCCGACTCTGCAGGGGAAATGTTTGAAAGACTTTCTAAGGTTAAGCCACCGTACTTCAAGGGGCAAGCCGACCCAACCTTCCTGGAAAACTGGATTAGGGAGTTTGAGAAACTATTTGAGGCTGTGAGTTGCCCTGAGAGTATGAGAGTAAGTCAAGCTGCCCTTTACTTGGAAGATGAAGCTGATTTATGGTGGAGAGAAAATGGGGTTAGACTTAGCGCTGTTGAGAGATTCAATTGGGATTCGTTTGTTACTGCCTTAAGGAAACTCCTTTTATGAGAAAGCAAAAGGCACAAGAATTCATAAACCTTAGGATGGAATGGACTAAGTTTGTACAAGGCTAAGATAGACATACTGTGAAATTCAGAAAGTAAATGTAAGGAACCATATTGGAAGATTGACCTCGTATAGATGTTTTGGGAAGTCCAAGAACCTTTGGCTATTTCTGTAATGCGAGTGAGGAAATTGATGAATAGGGAGCGTGAACTATTTTTCTGTAGTGTGTTAAAGGTGAATAAAGAACTTGGAGTCAAAATCGAAGGTGTTGCCATTGTGAGTGGATTCATTGACGTGTTTCCGAGTGAAATTGCAAGTATGTTACCTGTTGGAGCCTTTGAGTTCACTATAAACTTAGTTCCTGGAACGACACCTATAACTAAGGCACCATATAGAATGACACCTCTCGAAATGAGCAAATTAAGACACAATTGCAAGAGTTGTTTCGTTAAGGGGTATATTAGGCCTAGTGCATCACCGTGGGGAGATCCTGTGTTGTTTGTTAAGGAGAAAGATAAGAGTATGGAATTATGCATCGATTTTAGGGAGCTAAACACCATCAAGAACAAGTATCCTTTGCCTAGGATAAATGACATATTTGACCAGTTGAATGGCGAGAATGTGTTCTCGAAGATTGATTTGTGTTCGAAGTATCACCAATTGAGAGTAGCTGATAAAGGCCTAAGACCTCATTAGGATTCGTTATTGTCATTATGGGTTTAGAGTAATGTCGTTTGGGTTAACCAATGCACCTGCCATAAGTATGGATTTGATGAATGAGATTTTCTACGAATTCCGAATTAAGTTCGTTATGATGTTATTGATGATATCCCTATTTATGCAAGGAATGAGAAAGAGCATGACAAACACTTGAGGATTAATTGGAGACGCTTAGGAAGAATCTAGTTTTATTAGATGAAGTATACAAATCTTGAAGTCATATGTGTATAAGTGACACCGACGGAAAAGTGAAGGACTAAATTGATTGAAAACTACGTTACGTAAGGGAATAAATTTAAGAGAAGATTTGAGTGGTCTAGGATCGTTTGAAATCATTTGTTGTCTTGAAAAGATGGGAATGTATGAATTGGTGAAAGTGCTAAGAGTTAAGCCCAAGAGTTATACATCCATGAAAGGCATAATGAGGTTTGGTAAAAAAAAAAAAAAAAAGGTTGACCAGAAGGAGTCTCTGTAGATCCTGCTAAGATTAGAGCTGTGAGTGAGTGACCTACTCCAAAGAACGTGTCTGATATCTGAAGTTTCCTAGGCTTAGCTGACTATTATAGGAGGTTTGTGAAAGACTTTTGGAAGGAAGCAAAATCAATGACAAACTTGTTGAAAAAGGAATCGAAATTCGAGTGAAGTGAGAAAAGTGAGGAAGCTTCTAGATTTTAAAAGACCATTTGACCTCCGCAGCTGTTGTCGCGTCAATTGAAACCTTATGAAACTAAGATCTTTACCGACCATAAAAGTCTGAAATCTTGGCAAAAAGGTACAGTGAATCTTGGGGACGACATTGAAAATGAGTATTGCTTTCCACCCTGCAACCGATAGACAGATTGAGATTACTAACGAAATATATGTTGAAAACCTGTGTTATTGACTTTAAGGGTAATTGGGAAAACCACCTAGAGTCGATTGAATTTCTTGCAACAATAGTTACTATGCGAGCTTTAAGATGGAAACTGTTGAGGCATTGTGTGGAAAGAAGTGTAGAAATCCCACTTGCTACGATTTTAGTGAAAATATAGCTTTGGGGGCATGATTCGTTGAAGTATAAATATCCAAAGTCATTCCCTGGGATGAGTTACGAGGGCGTAACTCGTTTTCTTTAAGAGGGGTAGAATGCGATAGAAATTCGCGCTTTTTACCTATTTTTATGGTATTTTTATGCATTTTATGCTTATTTTAGCAAATTTTACAAGTTTAGGCAAAGCAAATAGACTCTCCGCATAAGAAAAGGTGTTCATGCGTAACACAAACAACTTTGAGTTGGCAAAAGAGTGCACATAGGTGGCACAAGTACTTCTCTAGTAAGAATAAGTTAAAAGCTTTTGGGGAAAATGTGGGGAATTTCGTGTCAAGTTTCGGGACGAAACTTCTTTTAAGAGGGGTAGATTGTAATCCCCCGTAAATTAATAAATTTTATTAATATATTTTAACGTATATTATTTATATTTAAATAAGAATTTATGAATTTTGAAAATAAATATATAATTTACGTATATTTATTTATTACATTTTAATATTTTCAACGATTTATGAAATTAAAATAATTTAAGAATTCGATGTTGAAAAGTTTTTTTTTGAATTACGAAAACACGGTTGAATTTAGAAAACAATCATAAGCGGTGTTGAATTCAAATACTAAAACCCAAATCCTAATCCTAGCCCACATGGAAAAAGCCCAAAGAAAATTACCCAAAACTCTTACCCTTTTCACTTCACGTGAACCAGAAAAAAAAAAGGGTTCCAAACCCTGCTCTTCAATTTCACGTGGACTCTCATTGCACCGCCGCACCAGCCACCGCCGCCGTCAACCACAGTGTTGTTCCTCCTCGATCCGACGGTCGGTATTTCTCATTCTCCTTCGCTTGTTCTTTCATTCTCTTTTTAGTTTTATCCCTCCTCACTCGTCATTCTGTTTGATGAGACAACAACCACCACCACCTGGTCACCGCGGTTGCGCCACCCCCCTTTCCGCGCCGCTGAGACGCCGCCATGCTTGCTGCGCCGCACCACCACGCTACCACCAGCGCACCTCCGTGTGCAACCCTGCCGCCCAGCCACGCCTCCAGTCGTGCCCTCGTCCGCCGGCAGCCTCCCTCTCTCCTCCTTAATTCTTGGCGGAGAATTCTCTCTAAGCGACTTTTGAAAGTGTTAAAGTGGCCCATTAGTTTGTTTACACAAGGTACGTACATACCTGTGTGCTTGGAATGTGTGTTAATTGTGGAAACCATGTTGAATTGTTGATAAACTTGGTTATGTTGATGTTGTTGATGAACTTAGTCAGGTTGAAATTGCATGTTTAATACTGTTGGATGAACATATTGAACTTATATTGCATTTTGAGGATTATAACATGTTAGTATGGATGATTGATGCAAACATGTTTGATTGGGAACACTAGATTACTTAGTATATAATTCAGATCAGTTGATTGTTGTTCCCTTTTAGCTTTTCACTACTTTATGAGGGCCGAGGACCTCATTTAGTAAGTTGAAACCTTATACCCATATACAGGGTTGATCAGTATTAAAGGAAGGATTGGAGTTAATTGGAATGAGTCTTGTTTGATGCCTTTGTGATCACTTACTTAATTCCAAGATAAAAACAGTTGTAAATAAATGTGGATTGTATGCCTTATGTGATTGTTGAGTCATAACAGGGTGTCAATTTGTAAATCATGTAAAGTGAAACTGAGTAGCAATAGCTTTAGACTGTGCACGTCTAAAGTGACGGACAAACAGGAGTTGGGGTTCATGGTGGTAGCCCATGGCCTTTAATTCGGACCGGATTGATCACCGTGTCCTATTTTTATTCAAACGTTCCTCGATATCGCAGGTCACTGAGGTTACGGAGTCGCGCCCGTACCTCGTCTTCCTTAGTGAAGCCTCTAGCTAGAAAACTCGGCCCATTGTCTATTTCAACTAAAATAATATTATTGTTATTAAAGTCCAGTCTAGCCTAGTCTAGTTAAGTATGGTCGTCAAATTATCATGTTTTGTCTGCCCTTGTTTATGTTCATTAGTATCATGTTAGGGTTGTTCGTTAATAGTATCATGTTAGGATTATTATTGTTTTAGTATGTAGTACTCAGCTTTGCTGATTACGTGCTTTGTTTGTGCATGTTGATCATGGCTATGCCTTATTGATCCTGTGATGACCCAATCTTGGTGAGCAGTCTCTAGGGATCAATAAGCATCGTCCATTACAGGTTTGAAGGTGATGCATCATGGGGTTCGGGATTGAAGAGCTGTGTAGTTATTAAATTGTTTTGTTTTAAGTTTGATGTTGAATTTGTTTGGCCTGTTTTAAAGAGACTCGAACTTTGTTTTAATTAATTACGTTGACTTTGTTTTGTCGGTTGGTTTTAGATTTTATTCCGTAGTTGACTTATTTAAATTATTAAAGTTAGTTATTATGTTTTCCGCTGCAAAATTCTGAATAAGCCGATACGTTTTCACACGGGCGATAATGCCTTGATAATTCTCTACGTTTTATATAAAAAGGTTATTTTAGAAAAGAGGGAATTGTCGGGGTGTTACAAAGTATTTAACATGGTATTGATCAAATTCAGCGCGCTCACCAAACATAATTGCATCTACATTAACCTCCAGAAGTGCGTTATAAAGACGCAAATAAATGATGTTATAACGGATGCAAAAGAAAGAATAAATAACGTAATAAAGAACGCAGAGAATTTAACGTGGTTCAATAACAATGTGTTAGCTACGTCCACAGGCAGAGGGGAGAAAAGTTTTATTGATCTTGAGGAGTACAGATTACATAATACAACTAGTTTATGACCTAGAGAGTTTATATAGTACTCTCTAGACAGATGTGGGACGTTGCAGTAAGGGACTTGACCGATTCAAGGCATTATCTAACAAACGTATATACTACGTTCAACCAAAAATTTCATACACTCTAAAAGGAAAATAAAAAGCCATACTTCGAGTCTTGTACTACGTTGTCCACGTACCATTAATTAAAAAGTACTACATTCAACCGAAATGAGTAGAAAGTTGTAACTTGATGCACTAAGTCATGTACTGAGTTAAAGGACACCGAGTAATCAAGAAAACATAGTGAGAGAAACCCTAAAAAAACAATTTCACTTTGACAACTTCTATAGCATGGAGGTGGAGATCAGATCTCCAACTGATCCTCCGAATGATGTCTCTACGTTGGATCTAGTGAAAAATAATGATAAGAATAAGGGAGATGTAACACAAGGAGCTATGATCAAGTCCAAACAATCTTTTAGAGAGGCAGTAGCAACATCTTCTCAATGATTTACTGAATCAAGGAAGATCATTGCACCTGAGGGAGATTTAATTCAATAAGGTCACGTCGGAAAGATTGAGATCACCATGGAAACTAACCCTAACGGGTAAATGCCTTGGAGTCTAACATCAAGCCAAATTATAGAATCAAGAGTGCGTGCGATGTGGAGGATCATATCAAAGGATCGTTGGAAGTGATTGATCTAGGTAAGAAGGTTTTCTTATGTAAATTTACGCAATCTTGTGATTATAATGAGCCTTATTTGGAGGACCATGGTTTATTCTACTTGATGATTTCGACATGGAAACCTAATTTAAAACTATCAATAAATAGTTTTGATCATATGTCAATATGGATACGAATTGATGAACTCCCGATATTAATTTTATGATAAGAAGCGCTCTTTGAGATAGCAAGGGACGTAATTTTTACTAACATGTAATTAGAGATGTTAGCTACGTAGTATACAAAATGTGCATTGACATGTGTACCCCAAGAAAATCAGAGGAACTCTCAACAGCGGAGACGGTACGTAACCTTTTAAGAAAAGTCATTACCAGCAAATTGCAGCAACTTGTACTATCGATAGGGACTCCAATCTCCGCACAAAATAGCTTAGACAAAAATGAAAGTTCGTCACACAAGCCATTGTGCAAATTGCAACGACTTGTTAATAGTGAGTCAAGCTTTGCACACCTATAAGTAAGCCGTACCATAATCTGCTAATCACCCACAAACACATTAAACAAACCAAAATTTAGATATGGCAATTACTACAACGTACATTTTTTGTGCAATTTTACTAGTGCTCCTTACTTTGGTTCCACACACAACCCAGTCAAAACCAAATGCTAGCCCCTTTAGCTTCCTAGAGAGTTTAGAAGGATGCAAGAAGGGCCAAAATGTAGATGGCCTTCACAAGCTCAAAAGTTACCTTACAAAGTTTGGGTATCTCCAAAATCACCAAGTGTCCAAAAATGAGGTAACTACTACCAAGTCTATCAAAGAAGATGATGAATTATTTGACGAGCACCTCGAAAAGGCGATTATAACCTACCAGCAGAATTATAGGTTAAATGTTACGGGGTATTTGGATGCTGCTACGATGAAACAAATGATGAAACCTCGGTAAGGAAATCGATTTTCTATTGTTGAACAACTATTCCTCTGAGTTTTAACTTTTGTGAATAACTACCTTATGTAAATAAGAATTTTTTTTATTTCATTTGTGTCGTGAACCACTATCGTTTCACAAGAAATTAACATTAATAAACAAATAATTTTATTTCAGACAAAATAAATTTTTTCGGATAAAATAAGTTCAGATAAGTTCAGTTACATTCAGATAATATAAAATGAGTCAAAATAAGTCCAATAGGACGGAGTGTAATGATAAAAGTTAACATTTTGTGTGAAATGGTAGTGTTTCGTAGAAGTTGAAACTTAAAAGGCAGTTGCTCATAAAATTGGACGTATAAGTGTAATGAAATGATATATAGTGTTGTCTCGTTTGTGTAGATGTGGGTGTGCGGACATTATGAATGGTAGAAATACCTCCTCGGCCTCGACCATAGTGGAGATAAGAGTGCTGTGATGTATCCGTATATTGCTCCAGGCGAGATGAAGAGAGAGCTCGTAGTGGACGACGTTCAAGGCATTCAAGCCTTATACGGCTCTAACTAAAACCCGCCCGTTATTGCTTACGATATATGTTAAACTTACAATATGTGAAATGTATGCTCATTTTCTGTTTTAGTAAACGGCTTGCCCTTTGAAAGAAATGGTATTTTACCCCTTTTTTATATAACAAAATTAATGAAAAAAGTCATACTCCGTATCAATCATAATGCGTACATAACAATTGGATCGAATGATCCTTTCAACAAATTTAAGCTATAATCATTGTACTGCATAGAACCAACTAGTAGTGTTTGTCTGTTAAGATCTGACCCATGAAACATCACATGTGAAAGTCCCACATTGACAAAATAGAAGAGAGTTAATCACTTAATAACACTAAGGGGCTACTCCCCTTATTGTCATATATGGTTTTAAGGCGGAACCTCTTTTGGACTTGTTAAGTGGACTTATGCAGTTTAGTTATTGAATCAATGGTGAAACTTTGTGTTATAAGTAATCATATCAAAAGACAAAATAGGAAAAAAAAGAAATTGAATGGTACTTTTTTAAACAAAAATGATACTTTTTTTACATAATGGTACTATTTTAACATAAATGGTACTTTCTTTTTTGTCTTTTAGCTGATATGTGTGTTGCCACGCATATCTGATATGCGAAAAAATGACCCCTTATGCTGCTACTCATATCAGCTGATTTTCTCTACTGTCCTATTTGTAACTGATGTTGTGAACAGTAGTTATTTGTTAGAATTCTGTGTTTCGGTTTTCTAAAAGGTAAAAGAAATCAAAAGTTTTTGTGTAAGATCGTCTAACGGTTAGACATCTTTTTTGGTACTAACTAAACTAGTGTAAAACATAACTAAAAGTAATAAAATCATAACTAATTGAATTACAAAATAGTTAAGGTATAAAGACAAATAGTTAAATTTATGAGTCGAATAGTTATTATTTTTGAACAGATTTATTATTAACTAAAATTCATAAAACCTTAACTAATTGATCTCATTGCTTAATTAATCAATTTCATTATTTAACTAATTGGTTTATTGCTTAACTAATTAGTTTTATTAGGTGACAATAAAATGGTCTAACCGTTAGGCGGTCTTTCTTAAAAATTTGTAAAAAAAAAAAAAACGTTAGGAGACCCTAGTCCTCTCGAGTACCTCCAATTCCTTTTCCCATAACAAAAAAGATAATTGGGAACGAAGATTCGCAATTTAGAAGATGGACCATGATGCACATAGAGCATGGTGCACCTTAAGAACACTAGTATATAATTGAAAGAACATCCGGTTACGAGAAAAGAACATGAGTATTTTTTTAATTTAGGTTTTCGATAAATAGTAAAATAATATATTATTTTTATAACAAAAAAGTAAAATATTATATCACATGTTCTTTTGCCGTAGAATCATGTTCTTTTGCTTATGCACATATGTTCTTTTGGTGCACCATGCTCTATGTGCACCACAGTCCATAGTCCATGGATTGATAATCTGAGTAACTCAATTAATTTCTAACACAAAATATAATATGTATGGCGAAATCTGATTTTTACTCACCCTTTTTTTTGGCATACCAAGATGTGAGTAGAGTATAAGAAATTATGCTCTTATAGTGAGTATGCAAGAATTACTTTTTAGCGTGCTAAAATCACTTTTCATTTATCGACCACTCTGGTTGAACAAATGTATCAAAAAAAAGCTTGTTTCTTAAAACATTGGTTTAACTGATGAAACAAAACATAATGGATTATCATAAGTAATCAAAATTAAGGAAATCATATATCAATTTGAATACAATTAATAGTAGTAGTTAAGCTACTAATATTTGGTACAGTCTGTTGGAGCAAAAGATATTTGCTTTGCTTTGAAGTCATAGGCAACCTCAAAATTAACTTGCGCAATATTCCCAAACATGAAAGAATCATCTGAAGGTACAATTGCTAAACAACTCAGGCTCCCAACTGTTATGAAAGTGTTGACATTCTTTAACACAACATCAGCCCCTTTGAAATTAAACACCATATCAGGGACACCGGAGGGAAGCGTCTCGTAGCAAGGCTCGAAAGCTTTGTTCGGGTCTGGCACTGCTGTAACCGCAATAGCATCCTTTACAGCAGTCTTAATGCTGTCATAGATACTAGTTGGTAGGAAAGTCAGTGTGGTACCAGAATCGATGATCATATCCCGGCCTACCCGTACAGAACTATTTCCAACGGTAATACCATCGAGAGTGAGGAAATAGAATGTGGGAGGGTCTTGAGTTGTAAAGGGAGTTGATACTACTCCAGAGGCTGTTACATCAGCCCCGAACTTAAGCTTCCCAGCAACACTAGAAGTCCGAGGTGTCAAACAATAGGAGAACTTATGGTTAGTATTTGGGCCTAATTGTGAGGCTAGTGATAATGGCCCAAGCCCAAGCCCAACGATACCATCCCCATGGATACCGAGATGACCTTGTTGATCATACCCACACCCGATAATCAAGGATGGAAAAGTTGCTGAAGGGAAGCTAATGGTGTCTGTGCTTAGGATACCAGTACTTTTCGTTCCATCTCCGTAAATAGATATATAAACACATGACTCATTATTAGTGATACTATTTGGAATACAACCACTATCTAAATCTGGATAAGTGCAAGATTGCGAGTTGCAAGGGATGGTACGATACGTCGAAGAAATTTCGGGGTCGAAGAATGGAGACTCTTGATGTATACAACGCTGACAAGGTGAGCATTGGAGCCAAATGAGGTCACTCCCAGTGTCAACAACAGGTGTGAATTCCACAGGTGGAGTTCCAATGGCGATCTTCATGAGATATTCACCTCCATTGGGGATTAAATCTGTTTGAACATGTTTTTCGTTGAAGTATGAAGAAGACAGTCGAATGTTATGGCCAAGTGAGACTGAGCCTAGGGTTGCTCTTAGTTGGCGTTGTTGTAGCGTCATTTTAGAGTTATTATCAGTAGAGAGTGGTGAACCGCGACGAATGAGATCAGCTTCGAATGACACATGGGAAACTAAGTTCCTAGCTTGGGTTTGTGTTGGATTCAATAGTTGTAAGAAAGAAGATGATACTAGCATCATAAGTATCAGAATGTTCGCCAAAGCATGCATGTTGATTATTGAGGATTATGATTTTGAGTAAGCAAATGCGTGAATGGCTAACAAGTGATGGTTTAAAGCTTTATAACAAAGCCAAGCAAGTAAACAATTTGACTCATACAGTCTTAGATCAATCACTTGGAACACTATGTAAAGGTGGTGGTTAAGATTGAGGGCACGTATATGATATGTCTCAGGTTCGAATTTTCATTATGTATTTGTAATTTATATTGCCTTTTTGGCTCATGCATTCTCGCCAAAAACAGAAAGGCTTACAATTGAAACTTATCTTGAGCTGAAGCAGTCTACTACCACATGGTAGACCGAAAAATTCGTCATGAAATTGGCATTTTGCAATACTACGTACAAATCAATTACAATGAAACTATGAAGGTTCTCGATCTTATAGACCCACTTCTAGCCAAAAACATGATAAAAGGAGGACAAAAACATGTACTCAACTCCAAAATATGCACGTTTCCCAGCTAATAAGCCTAATTTGCTCGTTTGTCTTCTCTAATATCTTCTGTTTATCTTTTCTAATCTCTTCTTTCAGTTAGCCCCCATGAATAGTAACATTGGCCAAGCCCCTTAATGTAAATCTGCAACGGTCCAACACGGTATTTTTTAGTCTATACCAGGGTTATTTGTTTTGGATCTATATTCTGGGTTTTTCTGCAAATGTCCAGAGTGTACTACTATATAAACTCTCTAACTCATAACCTAGACACCTAGTTGTATTATGTAATCTATACTACTCAAAATCAATACATGTTTTGTAACCGAAAGTTATAGGGTAGGATAACTAAGTGTGCGAAGGTGGGTGACTTTTTTATAGGCATTAAAGAGTTTGAAGACAAAGTCGCTACATTCAGTTCATAGAGGACGCAATGACTCAGATTCGCTACTTATGCCTTTATTTTCTCTGCATCACAAACATCAGTTGATCAAACCAAGACGTACCTATCAGCCTCGGTCCACTTCCTGCTAATCGGTGCATATATGTGTGTGTGTGTGTGTGTGTGAGATAGATCGTTGGGTGCTGGTAGTTGACTGTTGGTGGTGTCTGGTGGAGGATGTTGGTGGTGGCAGTGATTGTCAACTAGGAAGCACGGATATATCGTCTGACCCGTGTGTCTCGTGTCGGACACGTATTGGACAAGGATACTCCGTGGATACGCTAAAATATGTGTCCTACACGCGAAATCAAGTGTCCGAATTTCTTTGAAATATTTAGACACGGGGACATGGATCGATCAGATACGACAGGACGCACTTGTTGGACACATATTTCAATATTAGTCAAATTTTTAAGTTTTTACTTTCTTTTCTCAATTCTTTCAAAGGTCCAATTGTAAGCCCACAAAACTCATTCTCAAAGACTCAAAGACTCAAACCCTCACACTCTTTGTTGTTGTGCTGCTTCTGTCAATACTTCCTCTTCACATCTATAACCTATCTTCTTGTTGCTTCTGTTGTCTTAATTGGTAAGCACATATTTATATTTTAAATATAAAAGGTCGATTTATGATATATGCAGATTCGTATGTCTAATTAATCAATTGTGATACTTTATATTTGGTGATTGTAATTGGGAAGTAAGATAAAATAATTTATATGAGGGTAATATAATTATTTTTTTGTTTTGATGAATGATTGTGATTTTTTTTAATATTTATATTATTTTATTATTATTTTCGTGCATGTCCACGTGTCCGTCATTTTAAAATGGCGTTTTCTCGTACTCGTATCTTATATTCGTATCCATTTTGGTGCAACCTAGGTTGTCAATTGGTGATTTGGTGGTGGTGAAGGACGTTGAGAGAGTAAGGAAGTAAAAGAAAACGTAATTAAAGAAGGGCAATTTTGTCCTTTTCATGGGCGATAGTGAGTAATATTTACTACATGTATAGATGGCAAGTGGACAGTGGGACGGATATGTCGGGTCTAACCCAACCCAGCCTGACACAATTCATAATGGGTCGGGCCCATTTATGATCCATGATACTACTCACCCAATCCGATTATTTTTTGGGATGTGTCGTGGGTCGAGCTTTTTCAACACAACCTTTCAACCCACCCTATCGGACCCGACACAACTCACCATGGCACACCAGACCAACCCAACACACGAACCCATCCACCCAACACACGGATCTAACCCTGTGACCCACCTGACCCTCTCCATCCTAATTTAAACTAGTTGTAATTTTAAAATGCTAGATATTCTAATTTTATTGTTTAAATATAAAAGTTAATTAATTAATTTATGTTTCATATAAAATTTGTAAGTTTTTAAAGTTTAAGTAATCGTCAAAACCCACCTGACCCACATCAGCTCCCAAAACTCATCTAAACCCATGTAACCCACCTAACCTATAGGAGTCACACTAGACCCCAAAACCTGTCATAACCTACTCGACCCGCACAACCCAACACGACTCACGACCCATCATGTATTGTGTCCATTTTTTCGACACAACCCACGACTTGACCGACCATAAGTTTATTTGAGGCGGATCATGTGTCAATTATCCTCGATCAACGACCAGCCAAACCCATAGGGCGGTGTTTAGTAACACCCTACAACACTATCCAATTCTTTTCCTAATAAGAAAAAAAAGAAATAATTGGAGGTTTTAGGTTTATACAAGACGATGTGAAATATTTCATCCTTAAATACGATTTTGATTACAATAGTTTTTTGTAAAATACTCGAGTAACTCACTTGATTTCAATGACAAGATAGCATATTTTTCGACCCCAATGCTTAAACAAATGTAGCAAAAAACTTGTATATTAAATTATGTTTTAATTTGTGGAACAAAACACAATGGACTATCATATCATAAGTAAATTAACAAAATTAAGGAAAGCATACATGCATTATAATTTATAAAATACAATTAGACTACTAATATTTGGTGCAGTCTGTTGGAGCAAAAGATATTTGCTTAGCCTTCAAATCATAGCCAACCTCAAAATTGACTTGCGCAATATTCCCAAACGTGAAAGAATCATCTGAAGGTACAATTGCTAGACAACTCAGGTTCCCAATTGTCTTGAAAGTATTGACATCCTTTAACACAACATCAGCCCCTTTGAAATTAAACACCACATCAGGGACACCCGAGGGAAGCGTCTCGTAGCAAGGCTCGAAAGCTTTATTCGGGTCTGGCACGGGTGTATCCACGATAGCATCTTTCACCGCGGTCTTAACGCTGTCATAGATACTAGTTGGTAAGAAAGTCAGTGTGGTACCAGAGTCTATGATTATATCCCGGCCTACGGGTACGGAACTATTTCCAACGGTAATACCATCGAGAGTGAGGGAGTAGAATGTAGGAGGGTCTTGGGTTGTAAAAGGAGTTGAAACTGCGCCGGGGTTTACATCAGCCCCGAACTTGAGCTTACCGGCTACACTTGAAGTCAGGGGATTCAAGCAGTGGGAGAATTTATAGTTGATATTTGGGCCTAACTGTGAGGCTAGTGACAATTCCCCAAGCCCGAGACCAACGATACCATCCCCATGGATACCCAGATTACCTTGTTGATCATACCCACACCCGATTATTGAGGATGGAAATGTCGCTGAAGGGAAACTAATGGTGTCTGTACTTAGGATTCCAGTACTTATTGTTCCATCTGCATAAATGGATGTATAAACACAGGACTCATTATTACTACCCATACTATTTGGAATACAACCACTGTCAAAATCTGGATAGGTGCAAGATTGGGAGTTGCAAGGGATGGTACGATAGGTGGACGAATTGGTTGGGTTGAATAATGGAGAGTCGTGTTCGATACAACGCTGGCAAGGTGAGCACTGGAGCCAAATGAGGTCACTACCAGTGTCGATAACAGCTGTGAATTCCACCGGTGGAGTGCCAACCGCGATCTTCATGAGATAATCCCCTCCGTTTGGGGTTACATCTGTTTGAACATCTTTTTCATCGAAGTATGAAGAAGACAGTCGGATGTTATGGCCGAGAGAGACTGAGCCAAGGGCTGCTCTCAATTGGCGTTGTTGTAGTGTCATTGAAGAGTCGTAATCGGTAGAGAGTGGTGAACTACGACGAATGAGATCAGCCTCAAACGACACATGGGAAACTAAATTTCTAGCTTCGGTTTGGGTTGGATTCAATAGTTGTAAGAAAAACGGCGATGATACTAGCAAAAGTATCAGAAAATTCGCCCAAGCATGCATGTTGGTTAGTGAGGATGGTAAATGGTTTAATCTTTTATAACAAAGTGAAGCAAGTATGTGTGACAAAAGTTGACTCCTAAAGTCTTAGGTCTTTGTCTTTGTTCACTTCAATCACTTGGAACATTTTGCAAGAGTGACCTACAATTCAAAGTTATCTAGAGTTGAAGCAGTCTACCACACGGATCTACCGGAACATTCGTCGCGAAATTGGCGTTTTGTAATACAAATCAATTAGAGAGAAATTATGGAACTTCTCTTGTAGACCCACTTCTAGCCAAAAACATATATACTAAACTCCAAAATATGCACGTTCCAATCCCAGCTAAGCCTATAAGAAAATTATTTAGATCAATTTGATCGTTTGTCTTCTCTAATCTCTTCCGTTAATTACGTCCCTATGAAGATATTAACATCGTGCTTAATACATACACCCGTTGAACAAGCTTCGGACTATTTTCTATACACTACTTGTTGATGGGAAACCTCAGCAGAAAAGTTCTCAAGTACGCAATCGCGCACAAAATGGCAAAAACTCTAAAATCATGGAAGTAGAATGTTCAAAGACTTCATACAGCAGACCTGAATAATTAAAAAGTCATGGAGAAAATAATAATAATAATACTACAAAATAATATTACAAATCAAAGAATCGCATAAGCTATGCAAGTAGTATTGTGTATGGCAAATCTCTGCCCCGTACTCAACTCAACTATTCCCTGAGCTCTGAGGTTCACAAGACTCGACAAAAACAGCTGGAATAACTCCCAGTTCCTCAACACAACATAGAGATATCTCATCATCACCTTGACAACTTCCCAAAATTCATTTTTCGACATTCTTGATACATATATGAACCAAAATATACTCCGTAAATGTACATGGACCCAGAGGTAAAATGGAGAAAAGAAAAGGAAAAGAAAAGAGGAATTAACAAACCCGAAACTGATAACACTTGGAGAACCTAACATGTCCAGCGAATTCCAATTGCTACGAGCCACATACGTCTTCACTAGAAGAATTTGAAGAAAAGATTGCCCTAACAGGCAGAGACTAAGGACTTGAGGAGTCAATCTGCTTAAATCAGTAACTTTTGAGCCTTTGCACCTCACTAGAAGATCTCAGATGAACATTGAAACTCACAAATTACGTGGGAAGTTACTGATTTGCCCTTCCTCCAAAACATCTTTCCCATTTGCCTTGTATCCTATTCTTATGCGCATTGCCAGGGGTTTCTGATGAAAACAAATGTGTCACATTCCCCCCAGAAACAACTTCAGATTCAGATAAAGAACTCAAAAATTCTACCGAGCACATCATATTTTAAGAAATAAACTAATGAAGGCATCAACATTTCTAGAGCTTCAAAATTGCCAGCACAGTCTGAAGCAGACTAGCAACTAGAGTGATCAACCTTTATAAATCAAGTGCCCATATTGTTTGTTAGCTGCACATTATTATGTTGATAGGTCATATGATATTAGGCAAAAGTTTCACCTTGACCACAACATGTTTGTGGAGAAAATAGTTAAAGGTACTAGCCAACAGCCCAACATCCAAACGTCAAGTTGTCAACATAATGAACGATAAATGGGATTTAGAAATTCCATTTTCATCATCATTTGGGAAAGATGCTCACTTAATTCAATTTTAGAACTTAGAACTGACTCCCAATTTGCAAAAGCGAGCAGAATAATACCAAGTCCTAGCATGTAAAAACTACGGTAAAATTAACATCGTAAACTCTTTCTGTGAAGCTCATTTTGAAAATAAGCTTCATTAGTTTCCACTGGGTGTTTCTTTAAGATAAATAAACAGTTCTAACTAATTATGTACTATGTACAATTTACATAAGCAATTAAACCTAGCTTTGAGCTCGATGATATATGCAATAGTCCTGTACTGTGAGTCCATGAAATGCCTCGCCAAAATTTTCATCGAAACATTTGAGTCCGTTCACCTTATACGTTTCCGTGTATAATCATTTGTGTGTGTGTGTTGGAGGGGGGGGGGGGGGGGGATAGAAAAGTTTAAGGAATATTGTTGAGTAATATAGTGTTTTGATGATTATGAACAAATGATGATTATCTAACTAATGTGTGTATTGTTTAGATGTGCATGAACAAGTAATGACGGTTAATACAGATCATTTAATTGGAAGATTCTGAAGATATATACAAGAAGAAGTGAAGTTCCTGAAAGGAACTCTAGAAGTGAAAGGAACTTCAGAAGAGAAGTCTAATTATATAAGTGTGCCATTAGACTTAGAGTTTGTTTCCTTAACTACTGCATACTTGTTTATTAGTTTAGTTTTTTTCATCTTGCTTGTATTGGTTGTCATCACCGACTTTATGGTTTTGATGATAACTAGCAAACGACTAACCTATGTTTGAGTTCCAATATGTATGCTAAACAAATATAGGTTTGATGAAGAAACAAACATGAAAAGTTTAAGTCAATAAATCAAGTATCCAAGCAGCAACAGAGTTCTTCAAAGGAACACAAACAGATCAGTTCCTCAGCAGAACCTAAGAGGAACAACGAGTATAAAGTTCCTGAGTAGGAACAAGCATGGAGAAGTTCCAGAGGCGGAACTATCAACATGAGGCTCTTGAGTTGGAGCATCATGAAGCATGAAGAAGAAAATAAGAGTTTATTTTCTAGGATTCATGTAAGTATGTAGAAACTTGAATAATTAAGGAACACGGTGCCAAAAGGAACTTGTCGGAACTTATGAGAAATAACGTCAGTTTATTTTCCTATAATATTCCTAGTCTTAAGGTAATTTTAAGTGTCAATAACGTGGCTTTTAAAACTCCTAGTTGTTAGGGATTTACCTTTGACTTTGAGTATTTATCTCCTAGTAAAACTCTATTTATTTATGTTTTTAAAATAAAAGATAATTTTTGTAAAATCTTATCTAGGTTAGGATTCTGATTTTAATATCATATATTTATTTATTTATTATTTAAATTTCGTTTTTACTAAAGTCCTATTTAATCTAGGATTTGTTTTGAATATCTTTTGCGTTTTTATGTGTTTAAAATTTTATTTTTAATAAATAAAAAAAGAATTAATCTTTTTGTAAAATAAAATCTGATTGTTATTTATTTTATTTTAATAAAATTTATTTTTCTATTTTATTAAAATCAGATATAAAAGGTTTTGTTTTAGAAAATTAAAATCATTGTTTTACGTTGTTTTGGAAAAACTACATAAGTGGAGAAATAATAGGAGATCATGGAAAACCTGATTATGCTTGGCCCTAACTCCATGATTTTCTCTACTGACTAAAGTCATGGGATCATGCCTAAATTGAAGGGCTTAGTAGTTGTTAGTGGAGAAGATTATGGAGAAAGTGGTTGAGGTTTCTTCCTCTATAAAAAGGAGAGCTTTCTCATTCATTCAAGTGTGTCTGACTTGCGTTGTCATTCCAAAAAGGGTCTGGTTTATGTGGAATAATTTTACAGAAATTATATTTTGTTTTCCACGTTTTTAGAGTCAGTTCCTACAGTTCCTGACAGTTCCGAGTTCCTTTACAGTTATTCACTCTCTACATATTAGAGTTTAATCAATTATCAAATGTCTATATTTTAAGAGTTGTTCAAGGGTTGAGTGAGCTAGCTCTTGTAATGGGTAATTTGTCAAGGGTTTGAGTGAATTCTTGTATAAGTTTTAGGCAGGAACTTGAGTGAGTTCCTGATGTGTATGGGGTAGGAACTTGAGTGAGTTCCGGTTGTATTTGGGTAGGCTTTGAGTGAAGTCTATGAGAAAGAAGCAGAGAGGCTTTGAGTGAAGCAAAAGAGTCAAGAGAGACTTCTAGGGAAGTCAGTGAGAGCGTAGTTGTTTGAGGAACAACTATTGGGAACTTGAGTTCGTAGAGGAACTCAAGTAATGCCCGAGTTCCTTATAGGTTTGTAACTGAGTTGTTGCCCTATAGTGAAAAGAGTTTAAGTTGAAATCCCTAGTGGGTCGAGGTTTTCTTTCTAGTTGGGCCTAGAAAGTTTCCTCGTAAAATCTCTCTTGCATTGTTTCTCTACTTGCTTAAAGTTTCTTTATAATTCCGCAAAATTGGCTAGAAAGTTCCATACTACAATTCACCCCCCCTCTTGTAGTGTTCCATCCGAATAACAAATATGCATTCAACAGAAACAGCACAATAAATAGGGATAAAACAATACCTTCCCATGCTGGCTGTTTGTAATTCGCATTGTCTGAATGATGGAGCCATTACCACTGGCAGGAAGGGTAGTACTGCTAGCTGGATCAAGGTGCAGTTGAAGAAACTGAGAACAAAAACATCATTGTGGATCAGAAGACTGTACCCAGAAAGCCCTTGATGGTGTTTTCAGGCATGAGGCCTAAATTGGACAAATTACATGGACAGGCAAAAACAAAATTTCACCATCTATCCTAATTCACGGAGTCAAAAAGCATTAAACAGAAGTAAAATGACAAAGTAGCAAAACGATCTTCAAATCCAACAAGGACAATAAAGCACACTAGAAATTATGTAGAATTGCAAGCCTGATCGTATGTATAAGCAAAACTAGAGTTCACTGTCCATTTCATCTGTTACCTTGGGAACTGCAGCCTGGAATAAGAAATCAGTATAACTATTGGCTGACAAATTAGCAAAAGTAGCCGTGACTGTTGTCACTTGTGGGCTCCCAGCAGATTTTGAAAAGTCAAACGTCATTTTTAGGGAGCTGCTCTCAAATGCAACCATGGAAGGGAATTGCTGACCATTGGCCTCTGAGATTGGAAAGAACAATCAGCATAATGCAAAGAGGTGAGTGATGGTTGAAAACACATTTAACGTAGAGAATAACATACCTATTGTCGGCTGACTGGCAGACAAGCCATCCAATAAATCCACAATAGGAGAAGTTACACTGGGAGAAGACACTTGCGCAGGAATGGATGAAATCGATGACAGTCTATCCAGCGATCCTCCAGAACTTTTGCTTTCTAGGTTTAAGGACAAAATGTCTGGAGTTGATGAATTATTCATAGCAGTGGGACTCCCAATTGATAAAAGATCCAACAGGGCATCTGTTCCTGACTTTTGAGTACCTTTAAATGAAGAACAGGCTATAATTAAACATGCATGTGGAAATCATGATCCTCCATCAACAACATGCGAAGGAGTTGGTGCATTCTTAAAATTTCAACAGGAAATTCACTGTCGGATAAGTACTGAATGTAATCATGGAAGACTACCTCAATCACATTTTTCAGTTATAAAGGCATATCATCTTTCCAAGTCAAATGTCAGCCTATTGGAAAATCAAGTTCTTAACAGAGTTGGTAAAACTATTTAAGCATCTACTATTTCTTCATTGTAAAGAGAAAACTCAGAAAAGTAATGTTTTGGGAAAACAAACAATACTGACTATCACATATTACCAACCAAAAATATCTAAAGAGGCATAAGAGTCCACCAGAATACTAAGAGCTTGCACTTTGCAGACCAAAATATTCATATTACAGTTACTCGACTCTTCAACTGAAAACTTACCTGACTGTGATGGTGATGGTGCCAGATCAACACCAAGGAGGTCATGTAGAAAATCACCACCGCCGGAAGAGCTAGGTGCAGGAACATCATCCGAGCTTAGATCAAGTAAATCAACAAGGGGGGCAGCAGGTTTTGAAACTCCGTTTGGAAGATTAACAGAAGTCACATTGGAACTTGAAACTGCTGCTGGCAAAGAGCCAGCCCTCCTCCCGCTGTATGTTGCCTCATCCAAAACAGGCATCCTTTCCACCAATGCAGACCTGCATATTCATTTTAGCAGCTCTATGAGAATAACATTTTTCGATTTATTTAAACTATAGTCCCAAAAGAAAGCACGTCAAATAGAGGAAGAAGATCTTTTGGAAAATGAAAGCAAAACCAAGAGATACCTGATGTTTTGATGCTTTTCAATAATTGAATTAAATTCAAGAGCTCTCTGCTGCAATTCAAGGAGTAGGCTTCCTTTGTATTGCACAAGTATATCCTTAACCCTCCTGCATATGACATTAAGAAAATATGACTTGTTCATATTACTACCAGGCTACCAACCTTAAAGATGTTACAAAAATCCTCAGATACTGATAAGAGTATTGAAAAAATTATTTATGTCGCCTATAAATTGTCACAACATTTTCAGAAAGTAGAAACTGTGTATGCAACACAAGATCTTTTCATTAGTGAGCTTGCCCATGAAAAAACCCAAAAGAAAGCAGCACATTGCAACAAAACCATGCTCTGTAAGTACCATAAAGAATGCTAATCCATTTCTATCGAATGAATTACAGGAAATTGTTAACTTCTCAATACACCCTTTATCTCTTTATAACTTAAACATGAGTAGAGAACTAGAAACAGTTGTGTATGGGAAAAAGGTTGAAGTGTTGAATAAAGATAGTGTGGATGATTTCAGAAACCAACATTCTTTCTCAGGCATCTGAAATTTAATATTCTGATATCTTTTTGAAGCAACAGATGCTTCTGCATAACTCCTAAATGATCAAGGAAAAAAGTGTCATATGATTCACATAAGTCTCAATCAGTTGTTCTTTTTCAAAATCTAGTAATGAAAAGGTCACCCCAGACCAAGAACAAAAACCACCCTCATTCCCAAATCCCAACCCCACAACCATTACTGCCACCTGCCCACCTCTGCCCACATGATGGAGGACTACAGATTCAACTTATGACTCCTCTGCAGAAAGCACATATAACATGCCATGCAAGCTACACCTCAGTGGTCATGCTTCTCCCTCATCACCCATATAATTGAGATAATATGGGTGATGAGGGAGAAGCTATTGGCACTAATGGGAAGAATTCACTTAGATAGCACTAGGCCAATTGCAAACAGAATCCACTTACTGAGAACAACCAGGAAATCGAGAGGAAAGCTTCAATAGAGCAGCCAAAGACATAGCACGAGTGGTAACATCCGAGTTGTGACTTTTGATAGCAATCTCAATTACATCTGCCGCATCAGATTCTGTTACCTGTCAAGAAAACCTCAATATATTAAACCTGCTTTGAATACACAATCACATTCTCACAAACACATAGTAGATACTACAAGGATAAGTAATTAAGTATAAGTGATGGCTATCTAAATAGAAAGTAAATACACCCGGGTAAACTTGTGCAACCATAGCATATCACAGCGAGCAGAATGTCTGAAGTTCTACCATTTTAGGCAGTAAAACTGTAAATTGACCACCACTTTAGCCTGATCATGCTAGTTCGTACTATACCATTAAACCAGCTGTCATTACTCATTAGTAAGGCTTCTAACACAGGCAGGTTAGTAAGATATAAGATAAAGAGTACTGTACCCCTAGGATTGTCGGTAGGCTGGACAACTCATCTAAGGTAAATGACTGACATACACGCGCAAAATAGGCAAAGGAAATTAAGGCCGCTGCTGTATTGGATAAAATGATTATTTTCAGCAGGTTAAATTATGTACAGCTTTAAAATGCAAGCAGAGAATCCTAGGTTTCGCTGCTATGTGGGATCAATTGAAGGTAACAAAAGTAGATAGCTCAATCCCCATCCCAAAAAGTAAAGAGAGAGAATAAAGAGGAACCTGACAATGGAGAAAAACAATTATGCTTTCATTTGAAAAACTAAGAGGCCAGATTAGAGACTAGCAAGTATATACCTTTAACTCCTATTAGAGAAAAAAAACATGTTAATGAGCAAATACATGTGAAATAGTGAATTCTGAAATCATTTAAGAAGCTGCTGGGCAAGAAACAATCAGCAACAATGAACATTTCATTAAAACTTATAGTGCCCAGAAGTTCGTTGAGTGCCCAGAAGTTCGTTGAGCTAAGGTCAGTTCAGTGGTTACGGGGGGGCATAACCAGGATTACAGATTTGGACTTTGGGATACAAATAATGAATGAAGATGATTAAGTCTTCTGGTCTCTATCCTCATTCATGGTGACAAGTGCAATGCGATCAACTATATTATTCACTTGCAACTTCAGGAAAAATAAAATCAACCAGAAGCTTTTAAGCAATGGAGACTTTGTCTGATGGATTTGCATAAGATTGGGTAGCATGTAATACTGTGTTTGATCACCCTTATTAATCAATATATTTCCATCTTATAATTACCTAATTTGTCTGTAGGTGGAACTTTTTTTCCCGTGCCTATTCTTTCATTCAAATCAAATTATCAGATTGAACATGAGGCTACATTTGATGACCAAACATAGGCCTCGACCCCAAATAAATAAAAGAAATTAGTATATTATCAAGGATGCCGTTGAGTTTCAACCAATTGGACATGCTGAAACTTAATGCAACTATCTAGACGTCATAAGAAACGGCTACAACTGGGTTCAAACATAATATTAGAACACAAAACCACCTAAAAGAGTTGCAATGTGATCCCTGTGCAGGAAAATCATTCCTGCAACTGCAATACGAAAAAAGAAATATACCTAGAAAACAAACAAAAGTGGGCCATATTTCAAACTAAGAAAGCAAAGAGACTTTACAAGAGAATGAACTCACTGTTATAGGGTCTTCTATGTCTAGCATCCCAACATTGTTGACCAACATATCACCATATTCTCCAATGCACCAAACTGCCACTTTGACAAGTGTTTCCTGACAAATAAATCCATAACAAGCAATATTTGAATGTTAGGACTTGTAACAGAAAACAGGATGACAATATTACAATTATTTTAAAACAAAGATAATACCTGTTCAGTTGATGCTTGAAGAGCTCTGTACAGGAACCTGACTGTGTACCCATGGAGATTGGGAGCATTACTTATGACAACAATAAGGGCATGCCATACTTCATCCTTCACATAATTGCCAGCCTACTAAGCAAACCACAACGATCAGTACTTTGGAAAAAGGAAGAATACAGGAATTCATAATCCAACTCCAACGCACCCCCACAAAACAAATAACGAAAAGAAGAAAAAGAAGAAGGTTAGTATAAAGGAAAAGAAACTGGCTTCCTTTAAAATGTTTGTATTTTTTAGCTTTTCCGTACAGTACCACTCTATTTGAGAGTTGGGCTAGTAAACTTTTGAAGGGGTCTCATTCACAAAAGAGAGTGAAAAACCCATCATCAACAAGATCAAAGACATGAAGAAAAGGATTTCCAGCCTTGCTGAAACCCCATTACTGTAACCAAGCAAGTGCATACCTCACAAAGAACCTTCAGCATTTGATCAATGTACCAAATCTTCTCTGGTGAAAACCTAAAACAGCAAGATCATTAACCAAATAAAATAACATCATCCAAATTCCATAACATTCAACCAAGAGACAGCAAATAAACAAGAGAGTCAAGATACATGCATTGTACTAAATTTACTTTTCCATCATAACACTGCATAAATGAGCATAGCGAATCATCCTGCTATATTTACTTTTTTCCTTATTTTTTATTTTCCATTTCACGGTTACCAATAAATTACTGAACTGGTCCTTCCCAAATCCAATATAACAGACGACATTTGACCACTTTATCGTAGTCAAAGACTATAACAAGAGATTCTTACAGTACAAGATTCTTAAAATAATTTCACATTTATTTCATATTCCATAAATATTAATCAATTAACAAAAGGAAGGGGGAGAGGGGGGGGGGGGGGGGGGGGGGGAGCGGAACAAAGTTTAAAACTACTCCCTGCGGCCCGGAATACTCGAACCGGTTTGACCGGCACATAGTTTAATGCAATTGACTTATTATTTAATTACATGGTAGTTGATAGTGGGGTATTTTTTTAATATAGATAGTGGGAAATGTGTCAAATTTTTAAAAGGGTTAGTGGAAAATGACTCACTTTTTAATGTTTTTTTTAGGGAGTAGGGATATAGGTGGGTCCATGGGTAAGTATAATATCAACTAAAGTTTGCCATTTATAGAAACGGTGCAAGTAATCCGGGACGGCTTTATAAGGAAAGCGGTGCAAGTATTCCGGAACGGAGGGAATAATATTCAAGAAATATAAATTCTGATTTAGATAAACCTCTACTACATATTTCGTAGTAGGGTAAGAGAAGTTTGTCAACTTTAACATTTGACAATATGATAAGCAAAAGAAGACTACGAACGATATTTCAAATACTTCGTAACAAACAACAACAACAACAACAACAACAACAACAACAACAACAACAAAGCCTTAGTCCCAAAATGATTTGGGGTCGGCTAACATGAATCGTCGTAGGAGCTCGTCATTGTCACCAATCAAACCAGAAAGGAGCAGGAAGTAAAAAAGAAAAAACAAGGAAGAGAAAGTGGAATTAATGAAAGTAAGATAAGAGAAAAATGTATATAATATATTATAGAAGAAATATTGTAAGAGATAATAAAAAATAAGTAAAGTTTAAAATAAATGAATAAGTAAAATAAGTACATTTCAAAATAGCATGTAAAATTAAAAAATATTTAAAAGAATTTTAAATAAAAATAAAAAAATAAAAAAAAAATAGAAAGAAACAGAAACATGGAAGTTGTATAAAACAAATACTTCGTAACATAAAAACAAATTCAATCCTATTTCTCTTTTGATACGTTGAATTCAACTTTTGAAAAATCCCAGCTGAAGACATTCTAGCCTGGCAAGGTGAAACAGTAGACCCTAGCCTTTCAAGGTCTGGCAACATTCAACCTAAACTTTTGATAAATTCAGTCTGGCAAGGTGAACAGTAGACCCTAGCCTTTCTAGGTCATACAATATTCAACTTCAACTAGCAGGCAAAGCTATAATGCTCTTTGTTAAACTTATTTTGACTTATTTAAGACAAATAAGTTCAGATAATATAAATTCAGAAAAAATAAGTTTTTTTTTTCAGACATTTTCACACGCAAATAAGTTTTTTCGGACAAGCTAAGTTGTTAAGTTCAGATAAGTTAAGATAAGTTATGTTAAGTTAAGATAAGTTATGTTAATTTCAGATAATATAAGTTTTTCACAAAATAAGACGAATAAAACGGAGCCTAAAGTATAAACCAGGATAGCTAAGCTGATTAAGTTCACTTCAACCTGAAATCCACAGAAACAGGGACCAAAAACTTCAACTAATTTATCTATAATAAGTAACTAGTAACGGTTAAGGCTACGTGCATCTTGTTATCCCCAGGTCCTACTAGTAGAGGAATTTTGCAAGGGGGGTTTCAGTAGGGGTGTTCATAAAAAACCGTAACCGTGTACGGTACCGAAAACCGAAAAAACCGACCTATATGGGCGGTAAACCGAACCGAAAAATAATATAAACGGTTATGATAACCGAACCGGCAAAACTAACGGTTAAACGGGTCGGTTACGGTTACAATTTTTGACAATTTAACCGAATAAACCGAAATTCATTTTTTCAAAAAAATTATTCAATTTAATTTAGTTGGAGGTGACAAAATCACAAAATTATAGGTAAAGTATTTAAGTAAAAAATGTTTGTTTGTGCACAACTAGCCCAATTAGTGTACTTACTTCTTAGGCTCTTAGCCCATTAGTCCTTTCTTGAAACAACAAGTACGTTACTTTGTAATTTTGTTTGAAGTTGATGAACTTGTGTAATTTAAGATGTTGTTTAGACTTATTTTTGTTTGACTTGATCTTCTATTTCAAATTGCTTTGTAAAAAAATAATCCGATAAATGCGATCCAAAATAAAAATAAATAATTTAATAGCGGTTTATGGTTAACCGGGTAAACGTACCGAAACCGCGGTTAACCGTTTAAACGGTAACCGGTTTAAGGTACGGTTACGGTTCATGAAAATGCCGAACCGGAATTTTCGGTTACCGAACCGAATCAAGTTTCGGGATGTTTAACCACCCATGAACACCCCTAGGTTTCAGGGGTGTCTTTCCTTTTACTCCCTTGCAAATACCAATAACGTTATCAACATGGGCTTTGAAATAAAAGAAAGTCCATAAGTCAAAAACTCAATTAAGGTCTTTGGGGACTTAAATTAAAAGAAACATATTAATGCTAGGTGCCCTAAGTAAGTAACACCCTCTTGATCTCTGTCATTCTCTATTTTCTGCCAATAATAGATTTCTTTGCTGCCACTGCCTCTGAAAGTCTATCTTACAACAGTTCAACCCTCTTCGCTACCTCCAGCCACCAGCACACTGTCCAACCAACCTCAAAGAGAATTTATGCTCATTTCTATTTTGCTGGTTTTAACAACTAAATAAACTATAATGCAAAACCAAGAATCACGGTAAGGGCTTTCCTTCGCGGAAAAAAGGTAGGGAAGGGTTAATCTGTAAGAATAAATGGAGGTTCCAGAGCATTTGGAGGTTTAAATAATTAACCAGAAAGCAGGGTTCCCTGAATCACCCCAGGACAAGTATTTTAAAATCATAATCTTGAGAGTGCTAAGATGTCAAATATTGTCTTTGGCTTTTGTCCCCCTTTGGATCATTATATCTGTTTTATTAAACTAAGAGCCTTTAGACGATATATAGTTATATATACCTTGTCAGCAGACTCAGCACTTTAATCTTTTAGAAAGACACAAACAAGGACACGTATATTACAAAAAGTAAATAAAATTATGCAGGAATGACAACAGTTTTGGGAATTGTACAACAAATTTAACTTCATTACTCATTATGGAGGCACAAGCGCCCAAACTACAGTCCAAATTAGTATACTTACTTGTCAACAATGGAGCAAATTTTGGCTGTAAGATCCTCCTTAAAGTCAAGGTCACTAATTTCCAAATAATCAATTAACTCTTTTGTCAAAGGCTTTACATTACTCTCATTCACTAGAAGATACACAAGTTCAAGAGCCCTTTTCCTGATTGAAGCATCTGAATCCTGGAAAGGAATGGTGGTTAGAACTCAGTATTCAAATTTTAAAAAAGAAAACTGTATATATTTCACGCCATAATCTAATTGCAAAAATATATGGCAGTTAGCAACTTAATTAGAAATTAGAAATCCAGGAAATAGCAGAATCTCCTCTGTGCACTTATCCGACAACATAGAACAATTGTGATGCATCCACAATATAACATCCCTCCGTATAAAAACTAATAAATGACATACGGACTCTGAGATTAGGATCATAACTCTTAGACATCCGCCAAACATTTGGCTGGCCACTAGGAAATATGCCCATTTATTACGTTAGTAGCAAAAGAATTGTAGATAGATTCACAATCGTTGCTTTAACTTTTCCCACTTTCCTTATGTCTTTTACTCTTTTAGTATCTGTTAAAAATTTCTGTCCTCTAGACCGCTACTAATCAGTCAAACTTTCACCAGTGCTCTATTAGTTCTCAATTTTTCCTTCTCTAGATGTCTTAAATAACTTGTTGAGTATCTACTTATAGTTAAAGAGCACTTAAAATGCCTCAAAATCTTTTAAATGGTGAACGGGAAAGAAGTATAAATTTAGTTGATAAAAGATATTTCTCAATTCTCTCTTTCGCATGAAAAATAACAGAGGTTAGAAGGAGTATCAATATAACCAAATAGTTGTTCCAGACCGACTGATTTTGAAAAAATTGAGAAGTCCGGATTCGTTCAGCACGGTAAACACGATAAACCTCACCAACTCAAGAAAAACAAGTTGCAGAACATTACAAAGTACCTTCACACACTCCAAGATCGTCGCTCGATGCCTCTGTACTGCTTGAGCATCAAAATTTATCGCCCTCGTCAACATATTTAAGGCAACATATCTGGTGAGAAATAAAAACCAACCTCTTAGACGGCCTTACAACCAGCAAGACAAACCAAACAAGTAAAAGAGCATAATTCTTTTTTTCATTTTTGACTCAAATCATTTTCATCCCCTTGGAAAGTAAAAAAAACGCCATAGTGAAAGCATAATGGACCAATGAACGACATACAGAGGGGAGAACTGCATAATTGCACAACTTACGCAACGGAATAAAAAAGAAAATTTAAAAGGAAAAAAAGGTCAATAGCACAAGCTCGATAGATCAAATAAAGATTTTCAAATGTGTTTTCTCTTCTGCTAGGATTTTCCAGACAATGTTCCTAAGATGAATACAGCCTTGCATTAGAACTTAGAATAGAGAGCCTCTGTATGATCCATAAACCACTATAGTAATTACTATGCATGTTGCTAAAGTGACAGGAAGAAATCCCAACAATATAGAAGGCAATATCTTCGGAACAAACTAAGAAGAAATTAACTCTTCAACTCATTGATATTTCTTACAGACAGCAAAAGCTAGCTAGAACAAGCTTTTGGAACAAACAAAGTAGAAATTGACCATATAAAAAAACAAGTAAAGCTTATTACACAATCAAGAACTGACTAGACATTCAGGTAGAGAAAGAGTGAGCAGAACAGAACAAAGAAAGAAAATTAAAAGATAAATACCTAATATTATTGTCCCTGTTAGATAAAAATCTTCCAAGAATGTTAATGGCTAATACACGCAAACCACTGTTATCTTCAATGTTCATGATAGTTTCAACACACTCATAAAGAATAGCATTCCCCGCATTCTTGTTGGACTCGGTTTTTGTTGCCACCTAAAAAAAATGATGTACGTAAATGAGAAAGGAGTTTAACAACATACTGCATACAGTTTGATAAAGCACACAGCAGCATATTGACAAGCTTAAGCCAAAATAAATGAGGATAAACAGAGAGTATATAGCTAAACGAAGAAAAAATAACAATTCAATCCACCTTTATGTGGACCAGAATTCAATCATGTGATCAAAACCAAAAATAAACTATGTCTAATAATAACATATGGGATCATATTCACAAATATTTCACCACCAAGAGAATCCAGGGAAGCCCTGTTAAGTTTGTCAATAGGTCCTTGCCAAATGTCAACTAAAAGCACACATCCAACTTCTCAAATTATTTTCCTTTTGAATTCTGTTTTTATTTCCTGTTCAACCCATTGTTATTTCTTAATAGTGCAATCCCTGGCTTTGTTATTTACGGAGTATATTCTTTATACCCCTTCCAATGAGAAAATACGACATGGTCCAAAACCACTATCCCAAACAAGTTTACTGTAAATTTTCTCAATTATACACATACACCATTTGTTTGGGATAATGGTCTGGGACAATGAATTATAGTTCTCTGCCTTTAACTCATTTATAATTAGCTTACTGAGGTGAACATTATATATTTTTTCGACCCTGCCACGGAGGATTCAACTAAGTGAACTAGAGAGGATACAAGGAAGAATAAGAAAAATCAGAGGATAGAAAGAATATAAAGGTTCAACCAAGTCCCAAACCATTATCATAATTTGCCTGTTTTGGGCTGTCTCCGTCACTTTTTTGGGTGAAATACAAACTTTGAGTACCTTGTATATTTACTAGGTGTCCTTTTTCTTTAAGTTGATTAAGAGAAATACTAGGTATTTAACCATTAGTTTGAAACTTCAGGTACTTGACAAAATAAAATACCAAACTACAGGTGCGAAACTTGTGCAATTGTGAAAAGTCTTCATATGAAAGTATATGGCTGGAATGGAAAGAGAAAATATAGCCATAGAGCTCTTTGAATCAGCTTGTGAGTAAAATGATTCCCTAACTTCGTCCAACTTGTTCTTGTGCAGCATTTCCGGGGATAATTTGACATGACTCATGAGAGCACTTCTGGATTATTTTTCAATTTCCTGTTTTCCTTTCTCTGCCTCTTTAGACAGAAGTTACACTGCATGTAATCCAGAAAATACTCATTGCAAATTCAGAGCATTTAAGAAGTAGCACTGCATACATCAGAATACGACTTCCTCGGACAGCTAGGTCCAGAAAGATCCACACAGAGCTGTTGTTCTTGGTCTGATTTTAAGCTTTCCACTTTCTTCTTAACAGTACAGTCTCTTCTAATGTTTAATACGATTCTTTTTAGTCCAAAAAAAATTAAAAATGGAAAACGACCCACGCCAAAATGATTGCTTAAGGTAGGACAAATAGAGAGAGCTGCAGTAATTCCCTTTTTATGAGAAGGATGAGGGAAATTCATAATAACCAAGAAGACATGAAGATGATGACGTTGAAGAATAGGACTTCTTCCTTGGGTGACAAATTTTCTTCAATAAGAGCAAAAAAAAAATACAGCATTGTAGTATGGTACTAAAGTAGCACCGAATGTGGAGTTGGAGCAGAAGCGGACAAAACAGGGAAAAGGCAAAAAGAAGTTGACACAAAATTCTGCTATCATGAGAATCAGGAAAGCTCTGCTCATATTCCATAAAATAAAGGTGACCACCCTTAGATAAAAGCTTTGTCAGACATACTTTAACCAATATCCAAAACAACACAATTATTTGCAAAAACAAAGAAAGAGAGGTAATAAACCAACCTGTGCAAGCAAGTCATTCATGCTGTCACTGGCATCAGCATCACCATGTCCCAAAACACGCAAAAATCTCAGTAATCTGATATGGAGGAAAGGATCTGTAATTCCAGCAACATCATATTCTGGAGCATATGGACTGTTCACGAGATCTTTTAGAACTTTCACCACAGCATCAGTACATTTCTAGAAGGTGAGGAAAACCAAATTGATTAAGAGTACAATAAACAAATGAATTTCTCAGCATGTGAAACAACAATTTGGACTATTTTGACTCAGTTGCAGACTAGTGAATGTTGCACAAAGAGACAAAATCACAAAACACAAAAACCACCTTTGTTGAGAAGTTTCAATAAGTTGGTCATACCAATGTTCATAACTTATCCAAATGCTTATTGTAGGATAAAATGATACAAGCAGAAGAAATATGTTGTATTAAACAGCAATTGGATTACAAAGAGTTACTATCCTATCAAATTCAGAATAGTAAAAAGCTCGTAATGATGTTATTTTCAATCAGAACAGAACAGGAAGCGCACTTTAGTCAGGCAAAACTAACAGTTACAAAGACACATTTGTCTAGCATTCGGTATTCAAGTGCATCTTTTCTGATTTTTCATAAATAAAACAAATACCCCATGAATCCCAAGGAGGACAGAATGAAGACCAAAATAATACCTTTCTGAAGTACTCGAGTGCATCTTCGCTGATTCTACATAAATCCGTACAAAGTTGCACTCCGGTTATCAGGACTCCATGATGCTTTTCTTTCAGCAAAGAAGCAGCAGGATTTATGAAATTCTCCGCCAGGTCAGGGACTTTCTTTATAATCCGGATTGAACAGAGTGCTGCCTATTTCACATTAAAGTTGGTATTCAGCTCGTAATGGTATAAAATTCAATTGCAAATTTCGGAAAAATCATTCAAAGCAACTTAAAGGGAGAGATATTGCAGCAGCAAACACCACGACCTCATCTTTAATCACTAGATCTAAACGCACAAGATGCGAGCTTCATATATCAAAAAACATGTACGACAACGGTATATAAGCATTGAAAATATCAAATTTTAAAAGAGTACACAAAAAAGTAAAGGCGTCTAGATATTTTAGGTGGACACCGAACTCCTCAAGAGTTGGCTAATATAATAGATATGTAGCTCATGAATATAACTTCAAACTTTATGTCTCAATGGAGTTGAGTGTACCGTTAGCACCCATTCAAGCCACACCAACAGATGCTGCCACATGAACTTCTGTCAAAGCTAAAACTAAAGTACAGAAGACAGATGGTAATTTTCCGATGTTGTACCCAAAAGGGTCTACAACATGAAGTTGTCGGTGACTAGACCATGAAAAAAATTGTTGATATTAATCCTAAGCAACAATAACCTAAACATAAACTGAAGCATTACTGGCTGAGTAGAAGCCTCATTTACTCCTTTCTACGCTTCCCATAATAGAATAATAAGGACAACATTACGTTGGTCTATATCCACTATTAATAATTACCCTGAGGATATTCTTCTTGGGAACTGAAGGCACGAGTTCAGATTGATAAATATCTACATGCAATGACATGCAAATAAGTTGGCCACCATATAGACAGCTAAATATAGACATGTATCTGTTTTCAGATGACCAAGATCTTACTTTCTTGCGAACATTTGGATCCCGAAATTGAAGCAATCTCTCTACTTCTGGTGCAAGGTCACGCGCCATTTCAGCAGAACATATGTTCCCAAGAGCACAAAGAGCAAGTCCCACAATGTACTGGTTTGTGTGGTTCAGATCTCTATAAAATGTTAAGGATGGTGCACATGGAAGCAACTAGTTACAGATATAATGATAATTATAGGCACACATCTTATTATAGTCTATTAATTCAAGAACCAAAGCCAAATGAAACCATCATGGTATAAGGATACTGTTTTAAGGAATTTGTGACCAGCATAAGTACTTCTTGTCTTTCATCAAGAAGTAACATAAGTCCCAGGTAGCCTATTCTTTTCTCTGGAAATCCGGGAGAGGCAATTAACTTCAGGCATTCCATTTGCCCGAAATGTGTAGGGTAACCGAGCATGTGAATAAACATGAGCTTGGCCATGTTCCGATGACGATAGTCCGCATCGTTTTCGCTAATGGCAGAGCGGATAGCTGCACATTCTTTTCTAACAACTCCACGTTCTTCTGCTGCCGTTTTACAAGCACGTATAGCACGAATCATGTCCCTGCATTAAGATAGCGTGTTTAAAGATAAAATACAATCAAGAAAACTCCCAAAACACCCAAGAGTCAAGATAACAGTGAACTGACAATAACCTACTAGGCATGAAGAATTATTGCACAACCAACATGGTCATCAATTAATAAAGGAGAGGGAGCGAGAGACAATGCATGTAATCATTCATAATTCATTACCCGTTAGAAGAGTCTCCTCATTATTTTATTTTATTTTATTTTTTCACAATGCATCTGAATGTACCTTCAACTGCTTTCTCATAAGTACTTTTCCTGACTAAATTACAGGCTGCTCCTTAAACAACAAGACATGTGTGGGTATAACTCGAATTACATCAACCTGCTGGTATAGAGAAGCCTCTGGAAAACTCCTGCTATTTAAGTGGATAAACATAAAGATGAAAGGCGCTGAACATTTCATTAACGGAAATTTCAAATTCCAACTACTTACAAGAGATGAAGAGAGCCATGTAGCATACTTTTGCAACAGAAACAACTTCTTTCAGTCTAAAATTATATCTGTGTGGTCAAAATTAGATTCCCGACAGCATATAAAGAAAGACATAATTTCCTCAAGGCTCACCCCTAAGCTAACTCATCAAACACAATAAAAGGTGATACTGGCACACAATGATACAATGCTAGTGTTTGCCTAGGGCGATGCCCCTATAATTATTTCTAAGACCATATTGTAATGTTTACACGTGATAGACGGGTTCATCACTTTTTATTTTGTTCTTTACAAAATAATTGTGAAAACCTTTTTTATCCCTTTTTCTCCTTTTATCATAACATTAATGTATATGTTTATGTTTATGTGGAGAAAGTAACAGATGTCTTAGTTGGGAAGACCTCTAAAGGCTCTAACTATTATCTGATTGGTCCGTAGTTTGAAGTTTATTATGACTTTATGAGCATTTTTTATACTACACTATGCAGTACTTATAGAAGGCTTAATGGGTGACGTGGCAAATTTCTAGTGCATGATGGGGTTCCATGTGGCAGGTAGACTTGTTCAGGAACGCTTTTTAATATATTACAACCAACAAGCCAAATATCGGGGGTGTTTGGTTACACAACTTTGGAGTCATTGGATCAAACAAATCCACACTTGATACTTGGTTCAAATTGTTTATATAAGCCAGATGGAGGGGGCACCCTTCAAACCCTAAGGTATAAGATTCTCAAAGGCTTAAACCACTGGCATCACAGCCACTGCAAACACAAGACTGGCTGCTCATTCCAGGCCTCCCCATCCCCGTTTATGTCCCTTCTGCCACAATAGCCGCCCTTTCTCTCACAACCACTTAAGGTTAACATATGCCTTATGTGCCAGAACTGGGTGGCAATGGCAGCATTTCAACAGTCAGCCAGCCCCTCCGTAAAAAGGAACAACGTAACTTCAGAAAATTTGTGTCCTGAAAAAGTCTCCTACGGGCCCTACCCCCATAACATTTCATGACCGCCCCCCTCACACCGACCCACCAATGGGGGAGAGGGTATTAAAAGTACTCCTTATCATAACTTTGAACAATCCAAGCTTTGTACACAGAATATTCATTTAAAAAAAAATACAGAAATTGGAACATGAGTAATTGAGGCCACAATAATCTAACAGAACCTAAATAAAGAGGATACTGCAATTCACTACAAGTCGTGAACAATCCTAATCTTGTGATCAAGGGTAATGAAAACTTAAGACTGGCATAAATTAAGAAGGTTTGCTATGACATCCTTTCAACCTGAATTGCTACCCGTTTAGTCACTAGATACATTCCTCGAACAAGAATTAAAAGCCACAATCAACTTGTTTAATTCTATCTTTCATTTCAAGACCACGAAGTCATTTTAGAAAAGAAAAAAAACACAAGGAGAAGGGTTGGGCTTGGATTTCAATCTATCTAGGACTTTGGAGAGAATTGCAAGGGGGAAAGGCCCAACAAAGACGAGGAATTTTCACTCCAAGCTTTAAACATTGTTGGCTGAATATTGTTAGACTTCTTTCGTTGAAAATTTACCAAACTAGATTGAGAAGTATTTATGATATTTTACGTTTTTCAATATCACCACATACCACGCCTCAAAAAATGCCTTGTGGTTGAACACTTATCATCACTATAGGATAGCCATATCACCAAATTTGCAGCCTTTAGGTTAAAGAATGTCGTAGGCCTTCATGTATGCTTAAAATTTGACCTTATGAATCAAGCCAATATGTTAGTTCTCATCGTCTTATTTCCGAAGGAGTGATGGAAAAACTCACTTTGTTTGCTACAGCCCTGTTTCATCTAGACACATGAAACACTCACTTTACTTTGCTAAAGTCCTATTCAATCTAAATTCTAATACTCTGCAAACGTGAACTCTACGGGTTATCTCCAAATTTTTATCATAGCCCCGTGAACACCGCAGATCCAAACTTACAAATGATTTCAGAGAGTAGTTACTAGTACAAAAATGCATAATCTGCTAATAATAAGTTCATCCTCTAGACCACCTGTCCTAACTTTGTAGCAGCTACATTGTCCACAACTGTGAAGCTGAAAAAAGTTGATCTGACCCTTGTTACCCAATTTTATCAGCTTAAGTTACAAAATAATCACATAAACTGTAATAAGGCAGCATAAAATCGATAAACTCACTGTAACTCCGGTCCCCACTATAACAGAATCATCCTAAAATGGGTTGCCCTTTTCGCATTGGTCGAGTGCCTAGCAGTTTGCAATTACATCACTCTAGTGTCAGACTTATTGGGAAAATCCGACCAGCATGTACTCGAGATCAATATTTCAAGAATTCCCATAAAAGCAGAAGGATCATACTCATATCTGATATCTCCATGTCCACTATTAAAATATTGCATGACACAGGAGCAGCTGAGCGAACGGAAGCAAAAGTTAAGACCACATTTTTTTTGTTTTCTCCATCCAACAGCAAAACATCATCCCCTCATGGACATTATTACATGATTTTATCACATTCATGGAAGTCAATTTGTCAGATATTGCTCCCCCTAAGTTAGCCAATATCAAAAACCCTTCAGTCCTCCAAGATTGACCACATCTTTCACATGACATGACACTATATATCCCTCTAAATCCAATCAACTCCAAAACCATCAACTCGTCATATGGAGTATAAAATATAGAGTTAAAAAACTCCAAAAAAAAAGTTGCAAATTCAACTGCATTGAACCATCAAAATCACATTTCGTTCCTCAAATTACACATTCAACTAATAAGCCTCAAATTATGAATTCCACAAACCCATGAAATCATACAAACCACAACCAATAATGTTGCAAAAATAAAAAAAACATAACAATCCATGAAATAAAACGGTCTACAAACTTGATCTACGCTAAAAATTGAAACAAGGGTATTTGATTACTCACCTCAAACGGGTTCCTGATGAAAAGGGATTCATGATTGGGTCCAGTGTTGAAAAACTCCAAGAACCCTCGATTTGATTGCTGAAAAAACACAAACCCAACAAATTTCAAAGAGCTTAATCGAATCTGGTGAGCAGAAAACCAGCGATCAGAGTTGAATTTTGAGAGATCAGAGAGAAATCAGTGAGATCTAAGGATGAGGAGAGAGAAAAAAGTAACAATTTAGGGGATGAATTTCTGATGGGGTTGTGCTGCTTGTGCAGATGCAGTGATTAATTTTAGTTGGGTTTGAATGTCATTTTGATGTATACAAGAATTTGTGAAGAAGAGTTTGAAGCTCTCTCTGTGTAAATTGGCGAAGGCAAAAGAATTCACAAAATGCAAGAAAGAAGAAGAGCACGAAAATGTGTGTGTCTCAAGAACACGAGGGTTATTAAAATTTTATGTTTTATTCAAGCAAAATAGCGTCATACTGTATTACCATTATTATTTTCTTTTTAAAAAATATATATTACTATATACCATTCTTGAGAAGAGATGTAAAAACTAAAAACTGATCCAACTCGAAGAAACAAAAAAATTAAGCCGCTCAGTTGAAACTCATAGATAGGTATTAGGTGAAAGCTACGAAAGATCTCCCTCCAAATCGTACATACGAGTAAGCCTCTCCCAATTGCTATGACTTTTTCTAAAGTATGTTAGAAGCAGCATCAGTTGCATCTATGGAGCATACACCATTACCCTTGAATTTCAATCTTCAAAATCCCCGAAACGCTCACTTTTTGAATTTGAACCAACTTAGATCAAACTGGTGTCGATAATCTGACAACCAAAAACTTCGCTTTAGCGAGTCAACTTCCAAAAGAAATGGAGAATCTGATCCATTTGATACGCATTGTAGGTTGGTTTGTCTCTTTGTTATGATTCAACAAGCAAGGGCAAAGCGAAAACATTTTCGCGTTAGTCACTAAAGCAAATCCAAAGAATTATCTACCAATTATCCCGGGTAAAGTAGTTGTAGATTAAGATTTTAAGGTTATATTACGCAAAACTTGATTAGGGTATAACTCAAAACACTATTTTGTATAAATATGTGGGGTCATATCTAATTTAATTTAGGTCAAGTGATTAGTGGTTTTGGGAAATTATTGAGCAATTGTGAAATGAATTTAGTCGAGTCTTAGGAATGGGTCCAAAGCCATGGATCTCCCATCAAATTACGTCAAATTTGGATTTAACTATGGCACCAAAGTTTTTCTGGATGTTTGAAAATGGTTAGTGAGTCGAAAGTTTAATGTTGTAGAAAATTAGGATTTCCTCAAATTTTCCAATGCAACTAGTGTGTGGCTTGGGCGATACCCCGATTGCTACATTGAATAGTTAAAATTTTAGATTTTTGTTGAGCAAAGTATTTGATAAGATACATGTATACCATTAAGTGAAAGCATTCATCAAGTTCGTCAACTACACAAACACGTACACTAAGTCATTTATCATGAGAAATAATTTTTCAATTGTATCATCTTACAATTTGTATAATTTATTTTCTAGTGGAAATAAGTGATTCAAAATTAACAAACACGAAATTAGATATATGCAGCCATGCAATAGTTGATACTTATGAGACTTATGACATCATGTTTATTCATAATTGTCCTAATTATTTAATTATTATTTTTTCCCAAAATAGTCAATAGAAAATAAAAAGTCACGTAAATATTTAGTTGTTGTAAACTTCATGTTAACATTCATTTATAAATTAATGTGAAAAGATTAACCACAAATGGTTGTTGGTTAAGATGGTAATGAGAGTTATCATCCACACTTGAGGTCTAGAGTTTGAACCTCATTGTATGTATTGATTTTTGGTTGTCCATGATATAACATATCATTTGGTGAGTGGATGATGTGGCGCAAAGGGAAGAGTACTACGTGCCACATAGACATTTTTCTCAACGCCTTTTAGTATAGATTAGTATAGATTAGCCCATTGAATCGCATCTTGAGTCAATGAAAGTTGAATTGTTGATTAGATTCTTACTCCTTACTTCACCCCTCTACTTTTAACTTTATTGTGGGTATATAAGTGCAGACATTTTAAAAACTTGAGTTGTGTTTTAAAAGTTGAATTATAATATATAAAGTAAGATTTAAATTGTCTAAATTTTGTAACCTGGTCAATTGGTCATGCTATAAGTTCCAATTACTCTCTCTCTCTCTCACACACACACACACACACAAATAACAACACGTTTAAGGCGTACCCAAGTGCACCAATATGCATCTCATATTTTCCCCTTACATGTGCATAACTACATATCATATGAAAAGAAAATGTGACAACAATCCTAGAAGAAGGCTCTGCTCATCCGGCTTTTATATATGGAGTTGATTCTTCCAATGCCCAACTTTCGGGGGGGGGGGGGGGGGGGAATCTTTAGGTTTTCGTTTCGCTTTGAAATCGCCTGCCTTGCACCCACTCCCCCAAGAGAAGGTGCAATCTTCAAGGCTCTAAAAAATACCCGTAGGTGCACCTAAGATTTTTTATAAGCACAACACGACATAAAAAGTTGTAAGATGTGCTTAAGACACATTTGTTATAGAAAAAACACAATAGAAAACGACACGACAAACTATATTAAATTGATTGAAAATAGGCTTAGATTTATAAGCACGACACACATGTCACGTGATCTCTATCCTTGTCGGAGTCGCCTTTTCAAGTTTTCAACAAGACATATAGCTAGAGCTATCAATTCTCAATCCGAAATGTTGAACCCGCTGGGTTAATCCCATCATTAAGAACCCGAAACAATAATAATCCGTGAGCTGGAACCCGAAACCCGATCCGATCCGATAATGTTCAACCCGAACCGTCTCGAAAATATTAACCCGATTATGATCCGATACCCGATAACAAACCGCCATTCGACAACCCAAACCGTTTATACCCGATCTGAATGGATCCGAAAACCGTTAATGACCCTTTCTATCCGAACCGTTTCAACCCGGGAAAAACCCGTTCACAACTCGAACTGTTTCAACTTGGACCGTTTACAACCCGAATTGTTTCAACCCGAACCGTTTACAACCCGAACTGTTTCAACTCAGACAGTTTACAACACGTTTAATTTGTCAATTATTAGCTTATTTAGAGTAATCAAATGTAGAATGTTATATGTTATAAAACTTATGAATTTGTATTATTTTATTAGTATTACGCTCTTTTATTGACTCATATTCAAATGACTAATCGATTACTGAACTAAATTGATCTAATTCTAATTATAAGTTATAACCAAAGAACTAATTGAAAAACTATGTTGTTTTAATCGACTTAATTCATTAAGAATTGAACTTGTTTGTCTTGTTTCTTTGTTGAACATGTTAGTCTCGTTGCTGTTTAAACCATTATGAATATAAGTTAAACTTGTATTTACATGTAAAACTTTACAAATTCGTTACATATTAGTTCATCATTATCGATTATTAATTACTCATTTATTAGTTATTAATTCACAATAAATGCATGTTTCATGAATACGAAGTGATAAATTCTACTACGTATTAGTCATTAGTTTATCGTTATATATAATAAAACTAAGTCATATGCTATATACAGAGTACACACTAAGTCTACTGGTCTTAAAATTTTAATAACACTTTTAAGATTTAGTTACCGCCTTTGTCTCTTAATTAAGACATCCATATTACTATATCCGTTTCTGAAAGTTCTTTATGCTTTGGAATATGTGTCCAATGTATGAATAAATTCTCACAATTATATACTCCCTCCATTTCTTTTTGATGTATCCATTTGGAATCTGGTGTGGTTTTTAAGAAATTTGGAATATTGGTTTGTATGGGTATACGTGTAATGATTGGGTGTAAGATAAATGATTGGGTGTAAGAGATTATAATAAATAAAGGAGTGAGAAAATAATAAAGAAATAAGGTAAGAGAGATGAGTGATAATGATGGGTGATAAAGGAGGTGAGAGAGTGGGTATATGGGGAAGGGAAAAGAATTAAATATTATGGGTGGGGAAAATTAGGTGGGAATATGGGTAGAATCTTTAGGTATTTTGGTAATTAGATAGAAATGTAAGAGTATTTTAGGATAAAATGTATGTCCAAAAATAGAATAGATTCTAAATGGATACAACAATATGAAATGCTTAAAATGGAAACGGATACAACAAAAAGAAACGGAGGGAGTACATCAAAACGTTACGTGTAAGATATTCTTAGATTGGTCTCGGTATATTCATAATATCAACTTTTTTATAATTTTTTCACATACGAAATTTGATATATTAGTAGTTAATATTGCATCGGAGTCCGTGCAAATAGTAACTATAAAAAACTTTTAAACGGAGGTAGTATAATATACAATAAATGTATTGAAAATTGTGATTTTAGTAATAACCCAATATTGTTTACAATTTGTATCTGAATTGACATTACCAGACATGAACCCAACCTGATATGATATTAACCTGCTACAACCAGGCTAAACCCGTTTACAACCTAGCGTGTTCCAACCCGAACCGACTATAATCCGACCCGATATGAATCCGACCAACTAAACCCGTTTACAAACCGGCCCAATATGACCCGAACCGATATTAACACGAACCAACATGAACCCGACCCGATATGAACCCGTGCCAACCAACCGAACCCGAACCGTTCCATTAATTTTCAACCCGACTCGATAGCCAAATGAAAAACCCGTTTCAACCCGAAGCGATGAACCCGACCCAAACCCGATTCATTTGTCCGAATTGACACCCCTACATATAGCTATTAGGTCGGTTTTATCCATGACTAATATATTTGGACTTGTTACTGTCTTAGAGACCCACATTCATTTTCACTAATAATAGTTTCCCCCCACAAACTCTTATTTAATGTTTGTGTAGAATAAATATGGTAACATGTATGTAAATTTAACTTAAAATGCTTAAAAGTTGCTCCAACATAATGTAAAAGTTATATATTACATACGAGTATATCGCATTAGTGATAAAAACAATTCTTTAATAAAATTTACGTTTTTTTCATAAAATACCCTCGAGGTTTAGCGAAATGCATCAAATATCCCCTAACTTTTCAAACTACACATACTTTTCCAGAAATTCACCAAATACTTTTCTTTAACGGAAGTCTAAATCGCTTCAAAATCACTAACAACGTAGAAAGGTAGCCATGTAATATTCTAAAAAAACTATCTATCAAAAATCATTTCATCATATAAAACGTTAAACAAACCATGTTAAAAGTTAATAAAAAATGACAAATTTTGAAACCACTTTTGGTCTTTTAAAGGGTCAATCAAAGTATAGGAGACCATGGAGTACGTTTAAAATTGGAATCAAGAGAGAAAAAAAGTCTTATGCAAGGAAAAAGGCCTTAATGTTTTCTCTTGTTTTGAGCTGCAAAAAAAAAGGAAAAAAAAAGGACAAAAAAGTAGTTCTTCCCTCAAAAAATGAAAAAAAGTAAAAGTTGTTCTTGGGAATTCAATTATTTTACAAACCCAAATTTCATTCCTCTTCTTTGGCCGTGAAATTGACATGGGTTATCTTCCTCATCTTGCCACCTTCTTTACCCTAATCAACCTACTCATCTTCCATGGTAGTGTAAAAAAACACTCATCTTCCCTTTTTTACTCTATTATCGCTCCTGTTACACTGTATTAATTTATTTATTTTATTTTTTCAGGGTTTTCAGAGGTGATTCATGAAGACGGGTACACAGTGACAACAGTTTTTGATGGCAACAAAAACAAACTCAATATTAATCCTCACTCAGTGGCACCACGCCCAGGATTCAATGATCTCCTTCTCCTTGATTCATCCAACAGTGTTTTCTACACTGTTTCTCTTCCACTTTCCCAAGGTGACTGTTTTGATGCATTTTTGTTACTTTATTTCTAATTTGGTGGGTTTTTTTTTTTTTTTTTTTAATTTCTATGAATACTGGATATTGTTAATTATTTTGAACTGTGTATTGAGAGGAATTGTTTATCTTATTTGTCGATTAGAAAGATATTAGCGTTCAAAATTGTGCATTAGAGACCCTGTAAACTGGAAATGAGTACGAGTAGTTCTCTTTGGAACGGAGGAATTAATTGATTATTTCAGTTCAAGCTTAGAAAAAATGCTTGTTTTACAAGAAATTCCAAAGTTCAATACCTTGAAATTTTTCTATGTTTGGTACTTGTATTCGAGTTGAAGTAACATAAGTTATGATCTGTGAGGTTCCTGTTGGTAATGTTCTCTTTTACAAAGTATTTTAAATATCTGGTGTTTTTTTTTCCCTCGTCTTCAGAGAGTTTGGTGAAGAAGTTTTCTGGAAATGGGGTGTCCAAGTACTCTGATGGTGATGCAAGTTCAGCTACTTTTAACAAACCCAGAAGCTTTACTATGGATTTCAAGGGGAATGTATATGTTGCCGATAGGAGCAATTATGCTGTTCGAAAGATTAGTCCTTCAGGTTCATTTTACTTGACCTTCTTTTGTGTTTTGATCACCAATGTTCACAGTACTTTTATGCACCAACATGAGAACTTGTTTGCTTTAGTAGATCACTCATGAAAAAGATGAAAGTAGCATGACAGAAAGTTTAGTTTGATGGAAAGTGGTATTAATTATAAATCCGGGAAATTGTAGTATGAGGTAAGTTCACATTGATGGAAAGAAGGTAAAGATGATTTTGTCAATATCAATATGTATGTCATATAGAAAAAGTATTGTAGAATCGATTCCTTAATCTTAAGGGTTTAATTTGTGTAATTGGAAAACTCTGCAATTTTGAATTTAGATAAAAAATGCGAAAATTTTGATGCGTGTGGATTAAGAAGGGAGACCAAACATTTCTGACTTCATTCAGTTGGATCATTGTGTGAGAGTTTTAGGGACTTAAAATGGTGCAATGCTGACAGCATGAAATGAATCTATCAATATATCATGCTTGCTCATAATTATTTGCTTAGACAGTGTGAATTAGGTTAACATCATTTCGCAATATCCAGTACACTTGAGATGATTTTTGTCAGAGAAGGGAACTTTCATATGATCCTTTTATCCAGTAGAAGCTAACATTTCTAGTAAATAAAAAGCTGATGGTTGTATGAGGAACTTATCACACTGCTCCGCTGGACATGTTTTCTTATGCAATTATGTTTTCATTGACTGACCTTTGAATTTTCTGTTGAGGCTCTAAAAGGTGATATAACTGTGTTGACTTCTCTAAAGGTGTCACTACTATTGCGGGAGGTTACCCAAAGCCTGGTCGTGCTGATGGCCCTGGAAAAAATGCAACTTTTTCTCCAGATTTTGAGCTAAGCTTTGTTCCTGAGATGTGCGCCCTGCTGATTTTGGACCACGGGAATAAATTAATCCGCCAGATTGATCTGAAGCAGAAGGATTGTGTTTACTCTCGATCTGGTATCCCTAATCTCCTGTGTTGATTTGAGAGTCAAGTAGTGAAGTTGTTAACTTGTTATATGAAAGTTATATTCCTCGAATATCAAACTAAGGTTGCGTTCTGTTAGACTTATTTTGACTGAACTTAACTTAACTGAACTTATTTTATCTGAAAACACTTTCTTTTTGTTGAAATAAACTTATGTGTGTGTGGAACTGTCTGGAAAAAAAAACTTATTTTTGCTGAACTTATGTTATCTCAACTTATCTGAACTTAACTGAACTTATTTTATCTGAAATAAGTCAAAATAAGTCGAACAGAACAGAGTCGCAGTCCTCTTCCACCAACTCACAATGCAACCCCCCTCTCCACACACCCCCACTCCTCAAAGAGAAATAAGGAAGCATTGTGTAAGATTGGCAGTTCCATATATCCTGACTTATGGTTAACTGTTGTCAACTTGGTAGTTCCGTATATCTTGTGCGAGACTGCTAGTGCTGTCAAATTGTGTAAGATTTCATACATTCGGGTGAAGGGTGAATCAAGCGATCCCTGCCTCTCTCCGCTTTGTTATCCTCCCATCACATTCTTTTGAACAGAAAAGGAACCAAATTTTATTTCAATATTTCTATGCTTATTTTTTCATTATAGTGATGAGGACTTTTTGGTTCCATAGAGAACTGAAGAGTTTAAGAAAAAATGCTCAAATTATTTTTGCCTATTGTGTTATCGTGCCTCTTGGTAAATTGTCAGCAGGAAGAACTTCATGAGTTATTATTAATGACCAAACTGATACTGACAAATTCCTTTTTCCCCTGAATAATGGGCATGTGAAGTGATACTGCCAAATCCTTGCTTCAACCCGTCTAAATTGACAAATTCCTTTTTCCCCTGAATAATGTCCATATTTATTTAGGTACTTTGAGGTCCACTACAGTATGGGTAGCAGCAATTGCAATTTCATGCTTGGTTGGGTTGCTAGTTGGATTTGCAGTCCGTCCTTACATAATTCGGACTGTAAGTGCCGCTTCTATTTATTTGTTTTTCAATTGTATGCTCGGACTTCACAAACCTTTATTAAGAAAATATCTGTAGACAGGAAGTATACAAACTCCTCAACAACAGCAAGTCATGGACATCTTACCGAATGAATCTGGGGAGAACACTGATGCACTTCTTCGGCAGCAGAAGCGCACTTGTTAGTTCAGCAGTCAGATTTTTGAGGCAACTTATTATGCCCTTTTTTACTCTTCTATCCCTTATGTTTAGCTTTATGATGAAGAGCTTTTATCCTAGTTCTACTTCTAGTGTTGTATGTAAGGAGTATGTTTCTCTGTTAGATTCTGACAACTCGAGTAGTAGTTCTGAGTGTGTTTTGTCTCGAAAATATGCTGACCAGTTGAAGGATTTGATCGTTTTTAATGGAGATTTAGGGTCATTGAACATGAGTAATAAGCACGAAGATGTGACGGAGAGAGATGAACACCATCATGGAAAGATTGAAACTCTGATCAAAGCTAATATGGAAAACTTCAATGTGGATGCACCGGCTGTATTTCAGGAAGCCTTCCTTGGGGTCTCTACCGTAGTCAAGAGGAGATGAACTATTTTTTTTTAATTGGCTGTTGTAAATGAATGTCTACTTTTCTGTCGCTTTCTTAAATGACATTCTCTTTGTATCACACTCTCCAATTTCATATTAGATGATTTAATCACATTTTCCAATTTCATACTGAGTATTAGATGATATAATGAGTATGTATGTTCAGGATTTATTAATTGTACATTAGCATTAGGGGGAGAAATATTTTATATGGAGTAAATAATATGGCATGTCAAATAATAATTTTAGAATATATGTGCGTGTACGAGATATAAACTAGTATCATATTATAAATTTATAATCAATTATTACCATGTGTAATTAGAAGGTTTTACATGATTTTTATGAAATATGTTAATTATTTTATTATAGGATGTTTGTCACATTTGCAGCTAGTGTCTTGACAAATGTATAATATATTGAGCGTTCAAAATGTTATTTTTAATGTTTACCACTTAAAAAAACTTAATTATTATAGTACGATGTTTAAATTACACTGCGTATGCACTAAGATTTCATATATATTACACCTGTTAAAACTTAATATCTCCGAGACGTGTGTCAAATATAATGTTTTGAACAATATACTCCCTCCGTCCCGGAATACTTGACCTGTTTTCCTTATCGGGCCGTCCCTTAATACTTGACATGTTTCTAAAAATGGAAATATTCTAACAATATTATATTATTTCTCACTCCACCCCTATTAACCCACCCACCACCTACAAAAAAATAATTAAAAATTCAACCCCTACTCTCCCCCAACCCCACCTCTTAACACACCTCCCACTAACTACATTAAAATAATACCCACTATCAACTACTACCTATTAAATTAAATAATTCAATTCAAGTCCCTTAAACTCTGTGCTGGTCAAACCGGGTCGAGTATTCCGAGACGGAGGGAGTATATATTAATATTAAATGATGTGTATAAATATCTCAAACTTATTCTTAGTTGGTGATGAATCAGTTATATTTGTTAACTAACAAATTATTTTATATACTATGTATGTTAATTAATCTAGAATTACAATCAAATATCGGTTAACAGTTTAGGCCAAACATAGGTAAACTCCGGGTTACTTCATAAGCTAATAGATTATAGGATTTTTTGTTATAAAGGACCTTATATAAGATTGTTTGTGGGATAAAGGACCTTATATAAGAAAAGTGGCATTTTAGGACCTTAAACTTTGTTTTTTTTGTTGACTAGGACTACTTGCCGGATTATAGGAGTTGACCCTCGTTTCACCCCTCGATTCCTACTGCTGATGCAAATTATTTCCAAGAGGATTATGATTGAAGTTACTTACAAGGGTGAACTGAAGCAATTTGCTCCAGAGTCTATCTTGGTTTAAAAGTGAAGATGCAGTTGTTACAGTTCCTGCCTACTTCAATGATGCCCAGCGGGCAGCGGCAAGCAACGAAAGATGTTGGTGTTATTGCTGGATGGATTGAACGTTATGCGGAAGAATTTGGTTCATGAAAAAAAAAAGAAATTTGGGATTTTTTTTAAAAAAAAACAACTAAAGGCTACGTGTCAATTTCCGGCTGTCATGTGTGCAAGTCAAGGGGTGAAATATGGGTCAACTCCAATAATCCGGTGGGTGGTCCTAGTCAACAAAAAAACAAAGTTTAAGGTCCCAAAATGTCACTTTTTTTATATGAGGTCCTTTATCACACAAACAACCTTATATAAGGTCTTTTTTTTTAAAAAAGTCCTAGATTATATGATAGTTATTGTTGTAAGTGACTAATTTCTATGGTATATATTGGCTGCTAGAAACTGTATAAATTTCAAATACTTAATCTAAAATATGAGATGTATGTTTGAATTAGATTATGGGTAGAATTTGATTATGTATACATATATAGGAAATGCTCTAGATAAGTTGGTAAAAATATTGCTAGTAAAAGTATTGATGAATCTTTTAATTCTTTATGTATTTTTAAGGTTAGTTATTGCTACCATAAAATACAATAAGTTAAATAATGACAAAAATTATATATTAATGAATTAATATTAAAAGAAAGGTCAATCAATGAACGACATTTATCATCACATTGATTTCCTCTCTTTTAGTATATTATATAGATATAGATAGATTTGACTCAAGTTTTATCCAAAAGTCAGCCGAGCTTGGAAAATATTTACCTTTCATATGATCTCTCCTATATACTACCTAGGTTGCACCAAACCGGATACGGACACAATACAGGTACGGGGATACGCCATCTTAAAAATGACGGACACGGGGACACGGGAAAAAATAATATTAAAATAATATAATATATCAAAAAAAGATAAAATTAGAATCATTAATAAAATAATATGCAAAAAGTAATTAAATTTATTAACGACATTCAAATAAGAAAATCGAACTATTCTACACAAAATGATACGATAATGACACAATAATCATCTCCTCCTACATCCCACACTCCTCCTAGAAAGTAGACGGAGATTATTGTGAATGAACACCAAGCCTTCATAAACATAAGATCAGATTCACATGATGGATGGAAAAACCCACAAAGGAGACCTTAATTAATGTCATGGTGGCTTGTGAATCTGGTCCTATGTTTATGAAGGTTGTTGATTGCTCATGAGGCCTTAATAGTAATCTGAAATATTAATTAATAATGAAATATGTGTTCAAGACGTGTCCATCGTGTATCCGGCCGTGTGTCTCGTGTCCTAATTTTTTGAAAAACCCGGATACGTGATTTCGCGTGTCGGACACATATTTTCGCGTGTCCAAGACGTGTCGGTGTCCAATACGTGTCGGACACGGGACACGGCAGCCCAACGGTGTGTCTGTGCTTCCCAGTATACTACTCCCTCCATTTATTTTTGTTCTTTACGTTTTTTCTTGGGTGTTTCAAAAGTTATTTACATTTCCTTTTATATTATCACATAAATGCTTCAATCTTCTATCAAAATTTAAGTCAAGTGATTATTTTAACCAATTAAATTCATTGGATCATCTGATCTCTCACATTTTTTTATTGGGACATTAATGTTTCAATATTCTATCAAAATTTGTGTCAAGTGATTATTTTAACCAATTAAATTCATTGGGTCATTTGATCTCTCACACTTTTCTATCAGGATATTGAATTTTTCTCATTTTAATTTTGACAAGAGTGAAAACATTATAAATTAACGTATTTTGTCTTGTTTAAACAATAAAAAAAATGAAGGAATCTCAATGCACATTAATTAGTCGTTAATAAACATGTAAAAGATCAAACGTAAAAAACAAAAAGAAACGGAACGAGTATAATAATACAAGTAGATATGTAGGGAATTATTTGAATACGGATACTTGTTTGCCGAGTATTGCCTACAAGTGCACAACAACGAAGTCGGGTTTCATCCCGGAATACTCGCACCGTTTTGACTTTTTGCAATATTCACATAATTCACTTTGTATAATGGCAAGCTTGCCCAGTAAAAACGGTGCAAATATTCCGGGACGAAAAGAGTACTACATATCTTATCAATGATTACTACTACTAATGCGTAGTAATTTAAGTAGCGTACAATTCTCCCAAGATAATTCAAGTACAGAATGAATTGAACCATAATTGGTCAACGAAGAAGGCGATTAAAAACCCAGGAGAAGAGCGAAAATTGGTTTGTAATTATATGTACATTTCCGACTTACGAAATAGTATTGGACTCACTCTTGGTCAATATTTAGACCAAATTAACAATCATCTACTGGACTAAGCTTAATGGTTCTGAATCTTTCTACACAATAGTAGCCAATGTACAAAAGAAACTGGATACAACCAATTAGTGCGCCCAAGCTATTCTCAATCTGCGTACCATGAACATGACAAAGGGAGAAAACGGATTAGAGTATAATCACATAATATAATTAACAAATTAGAAACATTAAGAATTAAGTAATTACCAGAATGTAAGGATCGTACTTGACTAAGGCATATACACTCCATACGAGTCCATTGAGAAAACAAACCAGGGAGTAAAGTAGTAGCCTTGATTTTACATTCTTTGCTCTAATGGCCTTGACCTGTTGGGAGTCCAAAGGATTTTAATGATTCAAATACATAAATTATGACTACTTGTTCTAGAAGGACAGAGTCTACGTACTTCCTCCATTCTTATTTACACGAAACATACGAAGTATTAAGAAGAGGTAAAAGAGAAAGTTAAAAGGACAAAAGTGCCCCTTAACAACAACCAACCAACCATCACTTCCACCAAATCACCAAAAAAAAGTGAGGGTAAATATGACAATGTACCATACAGAACTTTCCCATAATAGAATTGTGTCAACTAAAAAGGAATTTCCTAAAAGGAAATTGTGTAATGTAAATAAGAACGGAGGAAGTATATTCATAAAAACATTGAGAAGTAAGATTTATACCGTAATGCCGAGATCTAAACCATAGAGTATGATCCCAAAGAAGACACAAAAGAACCCAACATAGCCAGACCTCGTAGCATGGCTGTCGAAAGTCACAAGTGTGCTCCACACTAAGCCAGCCAGAAACACAAACTCTGCAATATAATGCAGCACCATTGACCTCTGAATTGCAAAACCAGGAATCAGAAAGCTAGCTACCAATGCAACTACATTAACTAAAATTAATTAATTAATTAGAGGGTCGTTTTCTTCTTACCCTCGTTGTTTTGTTAGTGTTTACGTAGTATATAATGTTGAAGATTATATACATAACCAACCCAACACTATTGACGGTGGTAACAGGAATGCTGTGTGGGTGCACAAATGGCATCGAGTAGAACACCCACATGATACTGTGGATTATACCAACAGCAAGAGGATGATATTTGAATTCGTCCACTGATTTATTCTTCCAAATTCTCCAAATTGTAGGCCTAAAAAACAATTCAAAAAATATAAATCAAAAAAGTTGATGGTCACATCCAAAGCCAATAAATCTAGCAAAAGATACCCCATATTATTCAACATAATTTTTAAATTTTAAGCCAGTTTTATTCAATTTCTGGACTGTATGGAACTATGGATAGATGAGCGTTAACTTTATCAAAATTCAAGTAATTTCCCCCGATAAGGTAAATCTGGATGTGGATAACCATTTTCTAAAGTTACCAAACATAGCATGAGCCTTAAGTTTGCAAAAGTTTTGAAGTTGTATAAGAATCTAAAGAGATCGAAAATAATCTAAACTAGCAAATCAATAAATTCGTTCATCAATTAAAAACCAAAAAACGTACAGTAGTGAGGCGAATACGAAGAAAGAGGTGACGTTTCCTGCAAAATTAACAAGTCAAAATAAATTAAGTTAGTACAAAAAGTATTAATCAAAATACATGTTTTGCAATAAACCACTAAATAAGTCCAAGCAATTCAATAATAAAATTACAAAGTACTTAAAAGGAACCAAATATACGGCCTATACTATGCTTTACCACCTTTTTTTTATATACAGACCACAATACCGGAAACCTCCATTTTTGAAACCCCCTCCACAATAGAAAACCTAAAAAGTGAATTACATGTTTTGCAATAAGCCACTGAGTTCAAGCAATTAAATAAATAAAATTACAGAGTACTTAAAAAGAACCAAGTATATCGCCTATGGCTATGTTCTACCACCTTTTTCATATAAATACAGACGCTGAACCAAATTGAATTACGAATTTATTTCAAAACATTTCATGCCAGAAAACAAAACTGCTTGTAGCATCAAACTGAATCAAGAATATAGATAAAATTAGTGTACAAAGGAAAGTCAGTCTCAAAAAAATGAAAAGAAATTTAACTTTAGAGAGGTGGAAAGAAGATCATACCAATAACTCCAAGAACAATCAGCATATTTTCTGAATTCACCATCTTTGCTTGTGTCAAAAATCAGCAAGATCAGAGAGAATGAACTTGATCAGAAGAGCAAAAATGAAAAACAAAGGAAGAGCAAAAATGAAAAACAACAGTAAAGTTAATGAAGAAACACGGTATGCGATATGGCACAACATATGTAGTGCTTAAGATCTATTCCCACCAAAATACGCCTAATTTATGGGAATCCCTTTAATTTATTTTGATACGAACTAACATTGAATTATCTGATAATAATTTATGATAAAGATTTGAGTTATTAACACTCTGCATTGTTTTAATTGTTTGAGGGAAAAGGGAGGGTGGGTTAGAACTTAGAACATTTAAGATCAATTGCAAATTTGCAATCCCATGAAAACTACGGTATCGTGATCATATCTGGTACTGAATCAAGGGATAGATGGAGAATAATTAGGCTGAGATATTTTCCGTCTTAATATTTGCAGACAAAACAAATGGATAAATACAACTAAGCCAATGATGTGGTGAGCATTAAGGGTCTCAGCATAGGCATAGGTAATGTACAACCTACAAACAATAAACATTTGAGCTAGTGTGCTGAGTCAGTGGGATGTGCGATAAAGCCAAACTTGATAATCTAAGATACCAACATGAAGGTGGAACATTGAGCTAGCACTAGTACAAGAAAAATTAACTAATAACCAAATAGATATAAATCTTTTCCAAGTTCAATGTCCAAATTCATCCAACAAATACCAATGCAAACGAATTAAAGTCCCGAGTCAAGACTAAGAACAATCACAATTCGCAAATAAGAAGGCTATGGAAACTCAATGAATTTCTGTACTGAATGTTAAAAACGTTCTTAGAAGACGACCGCTTAAGTAATATATTCACAAAAAACGAAAGATAAGAATACATACTGTGTCAAATGCAATGGCAAGTGTTGTTGGTTCACTATCATTCACTTGTTTATCAGCAACTTGAATCTTCCTGGAAATATATCCACAATTACCACTACACTTGACTTGACCAAGCCTACAAGAACAATCATAAGACCTATATTACTCGGATTCGTGTACCCATGACCTAGCGTCAGCCTCTGCTATTTTATTTTATCAAAGTTTCATAATTTCAGTCCAAATAATGTATTAAGGGTTAATACCCTTGTCAATACACATATCGGAGTCATGGCTAGTAACTACTATGCCTTTAAACTCACCAAATTAGAGTGTCCGATGTCACAACCATTCTAAAACCTCCATTCTAATCTGCAAAACAAGGAATATGATTTTTTTTATCGCCACATCCTCGAATCCCTCAAGATTTTGATTCTTTCCAGAATTACGGCGCAACAATATGAAATTCCGCAACATACTATTTCAAATTAAGCATAAACACAAGCCAATTTTGCCAAATTAAATCTGAAAACTGAGAAATTAAATCTGCAAATTGAGAATACCTGACACTCTGACAGAAGAACTGAGATGAGATTTTGATCAAAATCAGCAGCTTAATTCCCCAAAAATTGAGAAAGCCCTGCAAAAAAGGAAGAATGATGTGGAAAATGCTGAATTATTGTAGCCATGGCGGAGCAAGATGGGGAGAGAGAGTGTGTCAGGTGTGAGAAAGACGGAGATGTGGACGAAGAAGGAAGACAAACGAAGGGTTATGTTGAATTGTGCGATCATCAATTATTCCAAAGATTTGCCTTTAATCTAATCTTAATTTCTAAACTCGTGATCATCTAGTTTGCCTAATTCTAATTAGTAGGATTTTTTTGTTTTTCTATTTTTTTAAAATTCAAATTATATTATAAAATTTATGATAAGAAGTCATGCAACTGATCCGAACAATAACTGATTGATGCTAAAATGTAGGGAAATTCTCACTCACTTTGAAATGCTTTCTTTCGTATCATTGGGTCATATTATCGTGTATTGTTGTGTTTCTGACTAAAGAGCAAACAATTGTTATGAAATCCCCATCATGAATTTTCACTAGAATCCGAAAAAGCATATACTCTCAACTTCTATCTACCAGTCTTCGCTTTGTTCGACTTATTTTGTATGAACTTAATAATTCAAAATAAGTCGAACGCAAAATATCATAACAAAAATAAATTAATAACCCTCATAAATGGTAGATTGGTTGATGTTTAATTAACAAAATAAAAATAGAACCAAAATTTTGAAACGACTTGCCTATATTTCAACCTAAGATAACTTCGAAACTGAAAAGCCCTAACCATATTTCATTATTTTCTATAATGTTTTCTTCTTTATGCCTTAGTGAGTATAGTTGGTATGGCAACTCTTGTTTTACAATCAATTGATTCATATATCAAATATATTAACCTCAAAACAGTTATAGGTGGATGCTCCGTGTAAAATTAATGGTGTGCGCGTAACTTTAAAAACATACAAATATTTCCTATATTTCTTGACCAACACATATTTTTGTCTGATCCAAGTACACATATGCTTATTGAATTCAGTCAAATTAATGAAAAAAATAGCAAATTCAAGCGCCCTCAACCAAGTGAACTACTACACCCTATATACCTTTTCTTTTGTCACACAATTGTTACCAATAATTTAGAAGCAATTGATACAAGCAAACAAGAAACAATTCCCATAAAACTCTTTTTGGAGGAATTTTCTTATAATGCGTTCTATTCATGTGACTTTCTCTTACACGGAAGATGGGAAAAACCAATGAACTAGCCGGCTAAAGCTTCGGCAAAGATGGCAAGAAAACTGACTTATTAATTAGTAGAGGTAACTTCTTGTAGAATTACAGAGAAAATCAAGTTATTCTCATTAAACATACGAAAAAGTATTAATACATGCCTAAACTTGAGCACAAAAAAACTTAATTAACAAAACTCTAATCAACTTAAAGATAATTAAACGCTAATCTATCAGCGCGCTACCCCGAGAGGGATATCACGAATCCCAGACTGCTTCGAGGCTACAGAGGTGTTGTTAACATTAACATGGTTCTTCTTTGCACATTCGGAAGCAATAATATCTTTCATACCAACTTCAACCTTCAACCATTGATCTCTGGTAAAAGAAGGCCATATATGATAAGGCTCTGTAACAACAGACGAATTATTCAGCAACATCTTCGCCTTTTCAGTATTGAGAGCGAGTGCACTGAGTATAACCATGAGTCGATAGAATGCAGTACTTGGTGATAAACCCTTCAACAACCAATCATCGTAAACATTAACAGAAACCATTAATGGCTTATTGTCTATTGCAGAAGACTGCAGGTGTAAGTAATCAGCCAAACCACCAAGTTTCGCAGTATTCAGAGATGCGTGGAAAGGAACTTGCAACTTACTTTCTCTAATAATTATGTTAGGGAAATCATCACGCAAGTGAACTACTAAAGACCCCAATACTCCTTTACGATTCACAATTATTTGTTTCGGTTGTTCATCAACAGGTAAAGATCGAACAAGGGCAGCAACTTCTTCCCCTGTTTTCCACTCTGACAGAAAATTCAGACTCAGATTCAGACCATTCTGCTGTGAGTTTTGTCCTACTGTATCAATAACCTTCAAAAACAGTTGTCCAGTTTGAAGACTAAACACCAAAACAGCACCATTGTTAATCATTGGTTTCGACGATTTGTGGTTTGTGTCATCAACAAACCAGATGACCTGATTCTGAAATATCTCGCTGAAGTTTTCGGACATCAGACATGGCTGATCAGTAGGCCTGTTTCCGCTGTTTACTCCTGACATTGCCGCTGGTTTAATTTTGGTTGTAAAAGTACGTTCTGAGTATGTTTTGTTGGAGATTTTGGTTATGAAGTTGTGATTGATGATTGAGGCAATATTTATAGGAGAGGTAGCTTGCATATTACGACTTCCTTAATCTACCAAGGATAGGAAATCTAAGGCGGCTAACATGCCTTAGTGTTACCACACGGCCAAGTGTTTCCTGAACTAATTCAAAAACTTTCCTATTTTTTTTTTATGGGAATTAAAGACTTTCCTATTTTTTTTTTATGGCAATTAAAAAACTTTCCTAATTACAATAGGAAACATATTAATTCAAATTATTAATTATCCATGTTAATACGAAGTACTTCACATACTATCCTAATTATACGTCTAATAGGAATAACTAGTTCCTGTATGGCCATTGGCCAATACGGGCATTAGAAATACACATCTAAACTGTTGTTTGCTTCAACTTATTTCAAGATAAATTCATACAAAATAAGTTACTTTTTAGGAAAAAAAAGTATTTTCGGACAATGTAACACACACAAAAAATATCAGACAATTAACAAACAAAAGGTTTTTTTTAGAAGGAACAAGTTTATTTCAACAACAATAAGTTTAGACTAGATAAGCTCGAAAAAACTAAGTTCAAATAATTAATTTCAGTCAAAATAAGGTGAATCTTATCAAACATAGCCTAAGCGCAATCTGATATTTGTATTAAATCACAGAGTACAAAGTATATTTTTAAAACAACCAGACTCCAAGTGGAACCCCATAAGCTAGATCCACACATCATCCCAATCTGTGCCCTATTAGGGTCGTAAGGGTGGGACGTACCGAGGGTCATGTAAACAAGAAAAATACAAGTTACAAATTGGGGGTGAGGGAAATACACACGCCCTCAGTCTTAACTACTAAAGTCAAGACTTCATTGGTGGTGGCTTGATATGTGATAATGGGATGTGTTTCTCCCTGGCTATCACATCTCATAAGGTGAATCACCGTCTGAAAAAATTATCAAAAAACGCAAACGAATTAGGCTCCATATCAATGGTGTTATTAGTTGTAAATTTCCTAAACGAAGTTTTTAATCAATTGATGACATTTTTTAGAGATCCAAGAGGGTTTGAAGGGTGACAAATTTGTGAGACCATAATCACGGAGTGGAATAAAATAATACCACAATCATTGCTCGTATTAAAAAAAAAGATGTGAGAGTAAGAGTTGGTTAGCTGGCATCCTGTCCTCCTAATGTTACTGTGATTTGGACTATATACTATCTTATTTTCACTCTTCATTTTATTTCAAGAACTTGTGTCGGATCTTGAACATTCCGATCAGTGTAATCCACTAGAAAACCTGATTTTGGGCCAAACTCATGAAATTTTTTCGCAACATCGTGTCAGATTGGGTCATGCACTTGTAGCGTACATGAGTCCAAGTAACATAGGACCCACGAAACCCAACATGTTGTACGTCCGTAGTTATCACTTTCAAAAACTAGAGTAAATAATTTGAACAACCCATATGGCCAAATGGAAATCCATTTGCATGAAGAGAAAAAAAAAAAAAAAAAAACTTGAAAACACATGCATTCGGCCCCCTTTTGTGGGTGGCGAGGTAGTAGACTGAGTATGTATGTTTTTCATCTGACTGCAGCATCTGACAGACTGACAGTGAGAAACTGGTGAAATTAATCAGCACATATTCTTGCGACAAGAATGCGCTCAAATCTGACACTTTCTTCATAAACAAACCCTAACTATGCTTGGCTGCTAGTATGCTCTTCTCCGGGAATCTGGAATTTAAAACGCACCAAACAAACAAGAAGCATGCCATTGTGATTAATATATATAGTCCAATCTTTTTCTATCAACTTGGCAAAACATTTGGCTTCTAGTCAAGTAAAAGAATGTGTGTTTGTGACTTTGTGTGTGCGTTCTTGGATCGATTTGAAGAAAGGTTAAAAAAGACAATGATTAATCAATCTCATCGAGTACCGTGATCGAAAACTCGTTTGAAACACTGATTTCAGACTTTGAAAAGAAAGGTGGAGTACAAGACAATGAGCCTTAGTAGCGTCGTCCATGAATAAAATACAACCAATAAGTGCAGCAATTGTGTGTAGGGTTTGTACTTGATGAGTAGTTTCAAAGGATGACAAAATGAGTACTTGGGATTTGGGGTGGTGGTGGTGGTCTTCCCTCACATTCATGAGATTTTAGACTTTCCACATACTTGGGATCACAGGTCAAAAAAAAAATTGATTCACCTTTGGAAATTGTGGCAGAGAAAGGGATTTAACATCACTTTTAGAAAATGAAAAATATATTACTAACTTCAATATACCACCAATATTCATAGGGGATGTCATACCTCAACAAAAGGCTTTGATGGGTTAACAGTGTAACAACCACCAACTGAGTGATACTACCCCAAGACTCCTACTTCAAAAAGGGATCACCATACCGATCTCTATGTTTTTTGAAGGAATTGATCATAGATACGATATAATATGTGCCAACAAATCAAAGATTTAGTTTATGTATATGAGTAGCTGCGGTTGTAGCCTGCTCTGAACCGGATATTTTGCTGATTGAATGCATCCATCGCATAATCAGTAGGCATGATGACTGATTGACGTCTTCCCTCCTCCTGGACTGCCCCAAACACAATCTCATTGGTTTTCTCACAGCTTTGCTCATAGTAAGTCTGAGGGATGGATGAGTGATGCTGATGACGGTACTGATGTTTCTCACGTTTCTGCTTCTGCTGTGGCTGTTGCTGTGACTGTGGATGTTGCTGCTGCTGTTGCTGTGGCTGTTGCTGCTGCTGTTGCTGTGGTTGTGGCTGCTGCTGTTGCTGTGGCTGTGGCTGTTGCTGCTGCTGTAACTGTTGCTGAGGCAGCTGCTGGAACTCTGTGTCCCAACCACTGTAGAAAGCTCGGCTTTGTCTCAGCTGTTGTTGCATTTTTTCTGCGTCTTTAGACATGAAGGCATATGTTTTCTTTGGGGTAGGCGTCCTAGTTTCAATTGACGGAGGCTCCTCTTCTTTGGGTATATGATAACTCTCTGGTGACTGCCAAGTGTGGGTTTGCTGATACTGTCCTTGATTCCTGTATTGGTACGCCACTGGCTTGCTTTTAAGTCCTGGAATTATACCACCAACTATTTCCATGGCTGATGTGCCAGCATTGGCAAGCAACTTTCCTAGAGATCCGAAAAAACTTTCTTCTTGCTTCTCCGTATCATATTCATTAGGGATTAACGGGGGCCTCACTGATTTAGGAGGCTTCTGGTATGGACTGGATGGAGCGTTTTCTACTATTTTCACATCCTGTGATAAAATTAACAAGTCAAATAAAGTAGTAATTAGTACAGAAAGCTTATGCATAGAGCAATGTTTACACTCAAAATTGGCATAGAGAGGGGTTCTTACATTCTGAGACACAATTGAACCAACTCGCCGCTGCAATAGGGCAAGCATGTAGCCGAAAAACCCAGCAGCAAGAAGCACAGCAATTCCTGTTATTATGATAGGAATGAGTGAGGCAAAGAAATGTCACCAGTCAGGTTACATAGAGCATAAGATTGCTTTAGCTTACCAAGAGGGAAGCTGCTTTCATATTGATAAGCACAGTCGTCAAAATGGAGATGAATTTCCCTGATTGCCCGATTCCCCCTATCAATTACCAGCAAGGAACAACTGCTTCCAACATAGACAACATCAAAGTCATTTGAGAACTTTGCTTCATCACTCGGTCCATCTACATGACCACCTTTATTGTTCCATTTTCCACCAGCAATTGTTGTGACTCCTGGAATTAGAATCTCAATTAGTCTACATGTTCTGATCTTAACTGAATCAGCTTCAAGCTCAAGGCTAAAAATTTCATTTGTTATGAACATCTATTCATATTATGAACTTCATACAAGACTATTAGCGGAAAGGAAACAAGTTCAATCACAAGTATTATCATTTCATCCTAATTCCTAAGAGTCCTCTGTGTCCTGTATCAACAATTTGACAATTATCGTAGCAACCTCAACTCTCAAGTGTCCGATAAGAAATACCTGATTCACTGATCTTCCTGATAGCCATATTCATAGTATCCGCGACATAAATGTTTCCCCTGTCATCTACAGCAACGCCTTTCGGATGGTTCATCTTGGCTTCCCTGTATTTCCCATCAACATGTCCAGAGTATCCTTCAGGTGATCCAGCAACCAGCTTAGGTCTACTGTCTGCATTAGTGCATTATCACCATAAACCACACTCAGGATCCATCCAAATAAACAATGCACATGCACATGTGCACACAACAAATACAAACATACTACATGAGGATATAAGAAAGTAACCCTCACATAAGAATCAAAATTGGAATCCAAAGAAAATCAATAACCCAATAACACAATTGCAATAAAGTAAAATAAAATAGAATAAAATTGACAACAAACCCGAAAACTAGCAATGATACCGAACAAGCCCTCGATTATTGTATACTACTCCGTATTCTAATACCATGAAATGGAATGGTAAAAAACACTTACAGAGAGAGAGTGCAGAAGAGATCCTGTAAAGATTGCTGTTAGCAGAATCCACAATCAGAAGCTCTCCACTAGGCAAAACTTCAACAGAATAAGGCTCAATCCCAAGCTTACTTCCATCAAACACAGTCTCAACATCATACCCACTTTCAAATTTCATCATTGACCGCCCAGAAACTGCTGCTAACATCATCACATTACTCAATCAATACACATTCAACCCACATTTTTCCCTCAAAATCACCAACAACAAAAAAGGGGGAAATCAACAAACAAACAAAAAGTTAAAAAAAATTTAAGATCTCCAAACAATAAAATACCTGTTTTAGTAGTTGCTTTGAGTGACCACACCCATTGAATCAGCTTAGCTATTGAACTTGAAATAAACCCACTTACAATTTCTGCAAAAAAAAAAAAAAATCAACAAAATACAGTCAAAATGTGCAGAAAATATCACAATGGGGCGAATTTAAAGTGATTTTTGAGGTATAATTACTTACTTGCAGGTGGGGTTGAAGCAGAAACTGAAGAAAACCCAGAAAATAGAACCAAAAATGAGATAAATAGCACCAACAAACTTCTTCCCATTTTTGTTGAAAATAGGGTGGAAAAACCCCAGAAAAATTAAACAGCTGATCTTCAAGAGGTTTGCATTATCAGTAAAAACCCTAGAAAGAGAAAGTGAAGTTGATTTTTGAACCCAATAAAAAATTGAGAATAAAAAAAAAGTGGGATTTTTAGTTTTAAGTTTTTGCAACTTTTTGATTTGCTTTTTGAGAGGGGTGAAGAAGATGAAAGAGACAACAAATGGGGGAAAAGGATTGAGGAAAAAGGGTAGTGTGAGTGGGGGGAGAGTGTGTGTGTAAAAACAGTGTTAATGGAGAATCTGTGTTAATTAATGAATGAATTTAGTACAACTGTGAGAAAAAGTGAAGGGGATGTTTTCAACAGCAAATCAGGGAAGAGAGAGATAGACAAAGAGAGTGCTAAGCCACCGCCTTATATATTAATGGCGTCATCATGATAGGTGTACTTAAGATTTTGCTTGCATCGACGTATGAGGTGCATGCGCGTGAGGGCGGATAGGTCTATATATGTGCCATCAAATACATATCTGGAAGCACGATGGTAATTGCACCATTATTTTGAAAACTTTTGAATACCATACTTGAGTAATGAACACCATTTTTGAGTTTCTAAGTACCATTTTTGAACTTCTGAATATCATATTTAAACTTATGAGTACCATATTTTAATGTATGAGTATCAATTTTGGTATGACATGTTTTTGTCAAAATATATCTAAGATTGAAATATAGTTCCTCGCATGCGCGTACTATTATTTGATTATGGACATGATACAACGATAAGCTCATGTGTCAACTAGTGTGATGCACCCACCAATTATGTGTTGATATATGTACTCCTTTTTTTTTTAAGGTAAGAAGAATAGTACATTAGAAACCCCTTCGCACGAGGGATAGGGATACTCCTAAGTAATCACTGTCTAAAATGGAAAGTAACCAGAGACTATTACAAGATTCAATACACATCGTGTTGCTAATTAGATGACCAACCTTTGCTATTCAATATGTTGCTTGATTAGCTTCTCGGTAGACGTGCTTAATATCCCAATTGTCGAAGAAATGAGAATATCTTGTATATCTTGAATGACGAAGTAGAGTTTCCACTAGATTTTTCAAATTCCTTTTACTGCGTTGATGACCATCAAGTTGTCTCCTTCAATGCTTAGATGCTTGATGTTAAGTTTTTTTGCTTCTTGAATTCCTTTGTGAAGAGCAAAAGCTTCTGCCATGAAAGCTTGTGTTATGCCTATATTGTATGCATGAATACTGATAGGAGCGTCATTATTGTCGTGAATGATGAACCTAACACCACTCTATCTTGTGTATATGTATATATATATATGTACTCCGTATTGGCTTCATGATTTATGTACGTATTTGTTGGAAATCCTAGTGAGAATACAAAAGAAAATGAGTGGGAAAATGTGGGAATATGAAAAGTCCCACATGGGAAAAACACAAACCATATTCAATGTTTATATTTGGGGGTTTGATGAAAACATTTGTTTAAGGAAGCATGTGAGTGGCATGGGTGGTCACAACACACACGCGCGTGTCGGGCGAGGGTCGTGTTTTTGTTCAACAAAACAATCACTTGTCACGTTATTCTTGAGCTGAGAAGATTCGATCATGAAACATATCATATATGGATCTTCAGTCTTAACCAATAGGTCAAAATCTCATTGGTACTTTATTAGTACTACGCAATCATATCTTTAAGCAACCAATATTGGCCATGTTCCTCAAGATTTAAACTCCTAATAGATTAAGTGATTTCCTTTTTTACAAAACTTTATAAAAACAAACCCTATTGGGATGGGTTTAATAAAACACAAAAACGCTTGCTTAATGGATAACATTTTTTTTATTATTATTCACATACTTTGTACATTTTATTTTTCTTTTCTAAATAAATTAGTCTTGTTGTTAGGAACTTAGATTTTATAATTTGCAGCTACAAATGATGTGAGCTTCAAAATGAAAATGAGAATATCGATGTACTCGTTATTTTTATTTTATTTGAATTTTTTTAAGGGAATAGAACCTTTTTTCATGCAAAATCCAAAATCCTTTTAATACGGAGTAAAATTTGTTAACATCTTTTCATGATTTTTTTTTATCAGTGAAACAAAAAAGGAAAAGAAAAAAATTATGAGAAAAAGGAAAAATAAAAATGGTCCAAATTGTTGAGGCTGCATGCGCATTTAGTACGGAGTATCAGCTTGGATATTTCAATAAATATTTACCAACAATCGAGATTCCTAACAATAAAGCTAATTTACCGATTTACCAATAATGTCTTAATCTGGGCACGATAGGTTATGATTCTATTTTTACATTCCCCGATTATTAATTTAGTTTAACCTTGTAACTCAATCGCAAAATAAAAAAAAATTACAAAGCCATATATTCACCCAAAAATTATTAAAATAATGTAGGAAATGAACAGACCACAGTTTTTCAAGTGGAAGCCAAAGTTTCAAAAGTTTTTCAAGTGGAAGCCAAAGTTTCAAAAGTTTTAATTAGACTTCTATATTTGTTGGGAGAATTACACACTTTGATCTTTGCAAATTCGAACTTAAACTTTATTGGGATTTTGAATAGGACAATCTTTATATGATCATAGTTTTTCTGAACCTATGATCATGTCGATAAAGATTGTCCTAAAACTCCCAATAAAATTTAAGTTCGTTAATGTAAGCAACTTTAATGACTATTAAGTGAAATTCAAATGAAGAAATGCATTCTTAATTCTAATTGAGTTTTTTAGTTTAGCATTCACCTCATAATTCATTGATAAGAGATAACTCATTTAGTGATGAGTTAAGATTCGACCCAAATCTTATTGATGAGTTAAGAGATAAGTCATTTAGTGATAACTCATTTAGACAAACATATGGCGAATCGGTAATACGATAATCTCTATCCCCAAATCCTCTCAATCGATAAGATTCGACCCTTAACCCATGAACTAACTCACTGTTTGGCATGGTAAATAAGAGTAGGGTCCAATTCGTTCATGTGTCATATTCAATTTCCAAGATCAATTATGAAAGAGCAAAGTTGATGATAAATTAACTTTAATCCTTTCCATATCCTAAATTTGTACTAGTTGTAGCAACTACCAAACAACTCAACATGTTACATCATAATGTTTCGCTCTATCAGCAAAATACCTATTGTTGTCTACAAAGTGTCATTTTTTTGTTTGAAACTAGGAAGGTACTCAAAGGAAGACATATAGTGATTTAGTCCTTTTTGTTTTTACCATTTCTTGTAAAACTCTTCCTAAATGTGAAGTCTGGCGGTTAAATAATTATCAGACGGTCTGTTATGATACCAATTGAGCTTTTCTTTTCCATGATTCTCTACTCCATCCTAAACAAATACATCATTCTAACTGACGCACTTGTTAATGCACAAATTTAACTGAAGTACGAGTATATCATTTCCATTTCTTTGAAACGTTTTATCAATGTTCTTGTCTTTTTAACCATCTAATTTCACATGAATATTTCAGAAATAAATTACTTTTGTTAAGGGGAATTTCAAAAAAAAAATTCATTTCAAGATAAAACCTTTTTTCTATAATCAAATTTGAGCTAATATTCCTCCCATCCCAAAAAATAAAGTAAAAAGGACAAAGTGGTACTAAAAAAGAAAGGACCTTGGACCTTCTCTAAGACTCTAACAGGTAAGTTACTGTACCCTAGCAAGATCCACAAACTGTGACTGTGACCCTGTTAGGATTTTGCATAACAACCAACTGAAGCAAACACCACACACTTCACCATCAATTTCCCCCTTTACCGGTTTATCCCCATTCAAACCAACCATACTACAAACTCGGACGTTCTTATGCCCTATTCTATTCACCTTATTTTTCACCAACTTCAAGTAAATTTAACGAAGTTTGGAAAAAACAAGGGTTACCTACAGGACGGTATGAAATGGTGAGAAAAACATCATATCCCCTTCATTAAATAGCTAAACTCTTCCCCGCCCACGGGACAACTATTTTCACCCCTGTACAACCAACACGAGAAAACGGAAAGCAATGAAATTTCGTTCAAGCCGGACGTAGCCCTACTATTACAAGGGCTAAAAAGGTCATTTCATATAGACCATTCGTTCAAGCATAAGAAATTAAGAATCTTATACAGACAAAAGAATTGCTATCTCAATCACATTTATGCACACAGCCATGTGCAGCCTACAACTCAGGCATGATGTATTTTTTTCATGTGGACCTGCATAGACTTAGCCTTACATCTATCATGCACTCAGATAAGCAAATGTTATCACAGCTCACAGCACAACTTGCTCAACCATGTTGCAAAATATAAATTCAAGCAAATTATCACCCAAAAAAAGAAACAACAGTAGTATCATGTAAAAAGAACAACAATCGCCCTTTTTTTTTACTACTCCGTAAAAGAAATTTACAAAGGCAAAACATACAAGCGAATTCCAACAACAGTTAGAGTATGTAGTAAATAATAAGACGCAGAAACTCACTCTTTTTTCCGAGTTTATGATTCAACGGGAAGTAGAAGAAACCGCTTATATCCGCAAAAGCTTTTTTTTGTTAGCAACGAGCATCCTGCTGACCTTTGTGAAAGATCAAGCCGGGATATTCCTATGTTGTTTTTTGTTCATGATCATCCAAATCATTTTGTTAGAGACAATAGGGGGGAACTTTGGCATCAAACAGAATCCTGTACACATTGATGGCGAGCTTAAAGCAACCACGATCTGCATCAAAAGGTCCCTTCTTGTCGGAGAACTACACTACTTTCACCATGTACAATTACCCAATGTTTTAACGTGTTAAAAAGACTTTAAGATCACAGGAGTAGAATACCAGTTTCACCTAGTAGAAGAGAATCATGTGACAGTAATCTTTTTTCTGGCGTAGACACACTGGGTGGATCTATAACTACAAGAACAGACTGGCGTGCTAGAAAGTACTTTCAAACGAGACTTGAGCATGAGGATTATACCGAGGTTTTTGAGTTGAGGCAGCAGCAGCTAGCCCAGCCAGAAGCCGTAAGACGTCAGATGTATCATCAAGATAGTACTTTGCTTTGCTAGGCTTTTGTCCAACAGTGCAGCAGAAGACTTCAGGAAGCCCAGATGAAGTTGGACTTGAGAACTTCAACAAGCTTTCAAACATGTCTTCATCAGATCTGTCATCCCCAATGCACACCAGAAAGTCTGGTCGTTTTCCACCATTGATTAACGTTGTAATAACTTTCTCAACAACAAGCCCCTTGCTAACACCCTGGTTACAGCAGAAAAGAGATGAATTAAGATATGGAGTGGCAAAAAGGGGGGGTAAAAAGGAATGGAGAGTAAACTAATACAATACCTGTGGCTTAACTTCAACAATGTTGTGACCCCTGGCAACAACAGTTGGTTCATTGGCAAGAACGTTTTCGAGATGATCCATTAACTCCATCGCTTGCCAGGATCCAAAGTCAGGGTCCGCATCTTGGTGATGCCACACCAAGGCACTTTCTTTGGTCTCTATGTTAGAGCCATCTGTTGCTTCAGTATACGATCTCATGATAGGTTCAACAATCTCTTTCCAGTCAAGCTCTGCAGTATTAGATTCCCATTCAGTAGCTTTATTCGGTCTGCAAGAAGAAGAAAAAAGTCAGCTAAAAACAGAGAAGCTTCTTGACTAAAATACTCATTTTAATATTTTACGGATATAAATCTGCCATTACCGTTCTAAAGAAAACCATACAAAGCATTGATGAGTGAGATATGATGAATTTTTTCTTCAGTGAACTTCTTACTCCTATCCTGTGTAAAACAATATCTTTCTCTTCCATCTAATCACCTACTTTGCCTTAATCTCTTCTATACTCTATTTATCCTCAATTCCTTAAATTCGTCCTTTATCCCTTACATTAGTTACCAGATCAGAACTGAAGCCCAAGTTCACCCGCCCCCATCGTCAATTATTATGATATTTTTGATAAATGTCTCAAAGTATTACCAAATATGAAAATGCAAACATAATCAACTTACCGTAAGAAGTACCCATGCTCAGCAGCTATTCCCAGTAACTGGCATGGACTGAGCCATTCATCTAGTTGAGTTTTTCCTCTGCCGCTGACGACAAACACTGTGTTTTTGGGATCATTGCAAAGAGCATTCAGAACAGAGAAGACTTCAGGACTTGGACATTTGTTCATACTTGTTTGTGGTACAATAGTACCATCATAATCCAGGAATATCACTCTTTTACTGGTCCTCCTATACGCTGAGGCAATATAGTCAACATTCAGCTTCCTGAAACTTGGAGAAAGAGAGACGACTCTGAAACTTAGCCCTAAACCAAATCCCCAACACCGTTTATTATAATGGTTTTGGCATGCTCTCTCCAAATCCTGCACAAAACTGCGTGCCCAATAAGCCACGTCATGAGAACTAACATATCGATAATGTTTCTCATGCCGTAAATGTTTCTCAGCATCTGGCATCGTAAGAGCCAAATTCAAGGCTTCGGCCACAGCATCAATATCCCATGGGTTCACTCTGATGGCACCACTGAGAGAAGGAGAGCATCCTACAAATTCCGAAACTACAAGCATACTTGTTTGAGGAGTGTCTGATTTTACACCCAAAGCTTCATCTAAAGTGGGTGTTCCCTGCCTGCAGACAATGTACTTGTATGGAACCAGATTCATACCGTCCCTAACAGCATTAACTAGGCAGCATTCGGCTACAGCATAATATGCTGACTTCTCAAATCGAGGAACAGGGCGATCGATAATAACCACAGGTTCATAATCTGGAGAACCATACATCTCATTAATCCTTCTTGCAATCAGATATGTCTCCCTCTTTGCTTCCTGTACATCCTTGCCTGAACTTCGAGCAGGATTAATGATTTGAATCAGGACCAACGTGCCCTGGAACTCTGGATTCTGAAGAAGAAGTTGCTCTATGGCCAATAATTTCAGACTGATACCTTTAAATATATCCATATCATCAATCCCTACTATCACTTTTTTCCCTTTGAACTGTTCTTGGATTTCTTTAACTCTGACTGATGTGCAAGGAAGATTCAAAGCAGATTCTATTCGACCAACATGAATACCGACAGGCAAAATTTTAATAAAAACAGTGCGACCAAAATAATCCAATCCAATATGCCCTCTCTTTGATGCGTAGTCCAATCCGAGCATCCTACTGCAGCACGACAGGAAATGCCTGGCATAATCAAAGGTATGAAAACCAACTAAATCACAATTCAGCAGCCCTCTCAAGATTTCATCCCTTACAGGCAATGTTCGGTAGATTTCTGATGAAGGGAATGGACTATGCAAGAAAAATCCCAGCTTAACTCGAAAGAATCGTTTCCTTAAAAATGTAGGCAGGACCATGAGGTGATAATCATGTACCCATACATAATCATCCTCAGGGTTTATGACTTCCATTACTTTATCAGCAAATATTTTATTAGCACAAACATATGCCTGCCAGAGTGCACGATCAAAACGATCACCATGGTCTGGGCACATGGGTAGCATGTAATGAAAAAGCGGCCACAAATACTGCTTACAATACCCATGATAAAACTTCTTCTGGAGATCTTGGGGAAGAAACGTAGGAACACATTTAAATTCCCTGAGAAGCTTCTGTGAAACCTCATCCTGCTCATTAATATCAATATCAGCCTTCAGAGAACCGATATAGATAACCTCGGTATTGGGTGTCAATCCATTTTTCAACTGTAGAAGAATTGAATCCTCATCAACAGTGAAACGCCACTTTCCAGTTTCTGTATCCCTAGATGCATGAAGAGGCAGCATATTAGCAACAACAATCGTTCTCTCACGAACAATTGAGGCATCCACATCTTCATCACTACTCTCACGACCATCCAAGTCAGAGATAATCCCAGGAACAGTCATTACCCGTGGAAGAGTTCTAGGAGTACAAGGGATATCCAGTAGATCACCAGAGACTAGGCCCAGCAAGTTTCCATATGATTTTGATCCCATGGATGATAGTATCTCCTATAAGAAAGTTCAATCATACAGGTGATCTGATGATTGTCAAAAATAAGTTAATGGAGGATTACATGAAGTGTTTACGCTTAACAGACAATCATGGGTAAACTTTTATACTACAAAAAATATATGGAAATGAGAAGCAGTCAAGCACCCCTCCCCGTCTGCATCTTCTTTGGAAAACACAACATTGGAAAATTACTTATAGCAGTCAATCACACAACCAAAAACAAATTTGATAACTGATTACTACTCCGTAATACTAATATTATCTGCAATCCTAAAACTAAGATACTGATTTAGTTAACCCCATTTTCCACCTTATAAACCTGAACTGTGAAGAAGCCAATGACCCCAACCTGTCAAGGGTCAACTCCGTATGAACTATGAAGAGGCAACTCTGAAGCAAATAAGCACATATAGTATAAAGGGATATCTACTCTAGGATATAACTATATAAGTGACGGGATTAATTAAACCCTAGCCCTTAACAAATTTGTTCTGTCACTGAATATGCTGGCAGTGGATGCTACAGTGATCCACAAAAATCAACCAAACGAAAATCGATACAACAAAACTGACACATTTTCAGACCGCTGATATAAGTAACTGCAACTTGTACATCGTCTACTTTGCAAAGATCTGTCTTCACAAATTATATTGGCCATAAGATTGATAACCAATGAGAAGCTGGATGCCGAAGGGAAAACCAAGCTTCCTTACCAATTCCCACTCATGAGGCTGAAGCTACACTTTTTGAACATTTTACATGCAAAATATTTTTCAAACCTTGACAGCCAAAGTTATGCAGGTTTTCAGAAGCAGGAACCAATAAGCTTGGCTTAGACGATTTCCAACACCTACATACGAGGTTCTAAAGACTCAGGCAGAAAAAGCTTAGTATAAGAAAACCTAAAGTACACATCATAGCTATTCCAACTAGAAATTTTCTGTTTTCACAGATTTGGGCATTTCTAGTTTGTGCTACAGCCACAAGTTTCACATATATTTTGTAGCGCAATATGTCAAACTATGCGACCCACACAACAATAGCTGCATCTTGGATACAAGAAAAAAAAACTAAATAGTAAGACAACATAGTGCCAGAATCACACAAAATTAAACAAAACGACTCCATGAATAACGAGCTTAAAGACTTAGACGAAACATTCATCAAGCCAATAAAAAGCTACTTTATCTATAGGACTCATAGCGAATACAGGGCACAATTATAAGTTCATAAAAGGGTCAGCATATGACATTGTTTACGCTCCAAATCTGTAAAAACAATAAACCCGACACACCTTGACCTACCATACATTCAACCATCATAGTTTCCTTTCAAAATCCAAAAGATTAGGTTTAGCAATTTTGAGGATCAGTTTCCTTGTAATCTTTTTGTTTCTTTGGTCAGATTTTTAGTTTCCGGGTGTCTGTAATACATCCGAATGCCTACTCCTAGGATGAGAAATCAAACACATTGATAAACAAGACTTCAGTCTACAGAGTAATCTCCAAACGGACCAAACAACTCCTTCCCCCAATCCCAACAAAACAACAACTACCACAAGACATTTTCATAAAGGGGAAACAAATTAACCCGATTAATTAGACTAATTAGCTCGAACCCTTTCATACCCCAGTGTTCTAGAACACTCCTTTACCATTAATTATAGCAGAAAAATCCTAAAATTCTCCTCTTTTTCTTTTTGTCCCTTTTTATGGTCAATGGGCATTTTTCATGTTGACAGTGACCCATATCATCAATCTTTACTCCAACAGCTCTTAATCCATCATCAAATATTCAAAAAAAAATATCGTCAAAATTTCCAAACACGTATGAAGAGATTATTATTAATACTCAAACAGATACAGCATAAAAAATTCATACTCCCTTTTAATTAATGAACAAACCAAACCCTCAACAAAAGCTACAAATATGACATTTCTCTCCACTAAATGCTCAAATACACAGGAATTGCCATTTTACAAACCAAGTTATTATAAATCTAGTCTCATACTAGAACACAAATTAGAAACACACTAACCACTTTCTAAAACAAAATCCGAAGTCAACTAGCTTGTTAAGTGTCAGGTGTTTACCCCAAAACCTCGGATCGAATCCCGTCTACATCACTACCTTTGCGGCTATACACCCAGAAAACAAAACCTTCTAAAATTTTAAAAAGAAATTTAGCATTTCCCATCTCTACCCCAGAACCAAATCAAACAAAGACCCAAATAAGAAAAATGATCTGGGTAATCAAGTTTTTCCCTAATTTTTCTTAATTTACTCCACAACCGAAAATAAAAATCACTAAACATAGATTAACAAAAAAAGGAGAGAGAGAAAATGAAAAAAAGATGCAAATTTTAAGATCAGCGAAAACAAAGAGGTTCAAAAAGGTGAGAAGGGGAGAAACGAAAACGAGTTGACTCACCAGAAAATGGCAGGAGAAATATCTGGAAGTTGAGAAATGTGAACGCACACTGTTCAAGTTAGAGAGAAGATGTTAGAGATAGAAAGTATTGAGAAAATTGATGAAGAAGAAGAAGGAGAAGGAGAAAAGAGGAGAGAGATTGGAAGGTAGTTTGGGTTTACGTTTACCATAGTTAGATTTAAACCTTGGTTTTGGATAAGGTTTTTTTATTTTTGTATATTTAGTTTATTTTATTTATGTTTGACCCTGTTTTTTACTTTTATTGCAATACCTACCCTTACCTTTACCTACCTATTCATCGTGGCCTCGTGGCCTAACTTTTTGGGGTAACATAATTCTTTTACCTTTTAAAATCGAAAATTAAAACAAATTCCATTTTTTTTTTGGCCAACATAATTCTTTTACCTTTTAAAATCGAAAATTAAAACAAATTCCATTTTTTGTTTTATTTTTAATTTCAAATTAGGGTGTATAATTGAAATTAAGGTGTATGGGTATTAGTAAAGGCCTTGTTTGGTTAGGAGTTAGCTGTTTGTATAGTTGTTTGTGTAAAAGTGTTTGGTAACTTAGTTGTTAGTTGTGTTAATCTAGGTTGCACCAAAACGGATACGGACACAATACGGGTACGGGGATACACCATCTTAAAAATGATGGACACTGGGACACGGAAATATTAATATTAAAATAATATAATATATCAAAAAACAATATTAAAATCATTAATAAAATAATATGCAAAAAGTAATTAAATTTATTAACAACATTCAAATGAGAAAATAGAACTATTCTACACAAAATGACACGACAATGACACGATAGTCATCTCCTCTTACATCCCTCATTTTTATTCTTCTCTTTTAATAACTTTCACTCCTCCTAGAAAGTAGACGGGAGTTTGTTGTGAATGAGCATCAAGCCTTCATAAACATAAGATCAGATTCAGATGATGGATGGGGTAACCAATCCCCACAAAGGAGACCTTATTTAATGTCATGGTGGCTTGTGAATCTGGTCTATGTTTATGAAAGTTGTTGATTGCTCAGGAGACCTTGGAAGGAATTGTGAAAAAGATATAGTCATTTGAAATATTAATTAATATTGAAATATGTGTTTAAGACGTGTCAATCGTGTGTCTCGTGTCCTAGTTTTTTTAAAAAAAAATAGACACGTGATTTCGCGTGTCGGACACATATTTTCGCGTGGCCAGGGCTTGTCCTTGTCCAATACATGTCGGACACGGGACACAACACCCCAATGGTGAGTCCGTGCTTTCCAGGTGAGTCTGTGCTTTCCAGGTGATAATATGTGAAATGAACCATTAGGGATATTGTGTTGTTGGATACTTTGTTTCTTATTAGTATTAGAAAATAGTTTATTATGTTAATTATCTTCTCTTTATTTTTTAAATAAGCCTAAAATAAATAAAAATAAATTTATTTTCCCTTTTAAAAAAATTATTCTTAATTAAATATTTTAAATACATAAATGATTGATATGAAAATAGAGAAATGTTAGTAATGATATTAAAAACATGATTGGAATTGTTTTACTTGAATACTTCAACGTACTAATATAAATTTTATTACAAGTAACAAGTAGTAAATGGGGTAAAGGAGATAATGTATAATGTTAAGGTTGTTAACGCTCCGTTCTATAGGACTTATTTTGACTGAACTAGCTTATATTATCTAAACTTAACTGAACTTATCTGAACTTATTTTATCTGGAAAAAAAACTTATTTTGTCTGAAATAAACTTATTTGTGTGTGAAAACGTATGAAAAAAACTTATTTTTGCTGAACTTATATTATCTGAACTTAACTGAAAATATCTGAATTTATTTTATACTTCCTCCGTCTTTTAATACTCGCAACGTTTGTTAGTTTCACGCATGCCGATGCACAACTTTGATCATTTATATCTTAAATTCTCTTTATGCAAAAATTATAAAAAGTTGATATTTTGAAAATACACATTGAGACGAATCTAACAAGATCCCACATGACTATGTTTTATCTTATATAAAAAACACTACGAATAGTCAAAGTGAATTATATGAATAGTGGCAAAAGTCCAAACGTTGCGAGTATTAAAAGACGGAGGAAGTATGAAATAAGTCAAAATAAGTCGAACAGAATAAAGCCTAAGTGTTGCAATTTTAGGCAATATTAGGACAAAATAGTAAATTCACATTCACTTTCTCGAATCTGTAATTGCAAAAGGCTCCTATATTGAGCTTTTTGTGAATTATCTTTTTCACCCCAAAACTCTCTTTCAAACTTCTCCTAACCAAACACTCCCAATTAGCTTTTTGAAAAAGTCAAACCTCGAATTCACCTCAAAAATCTATTTTTCCCTCAAACCTCTCATAACCAAACACCCTAGATTTTTTTTTGGGTGGTTCAAATTGTTTATGAGTTATCGAAATGGTAGACTAGAATTAGTATGAATATGACTCTATTTTTGCAGTATTCGACTATTTGTAGGTGATTGATTAATTTTAAATTGTGTTGGAGTCCTTAAAGGTTATTTCAAGACTATTTGTAAAAAAATAAAAATAATAGACTCTTAACAATTAGACCATTTGCATCATTGACCTTCATTGCTAGTTGCTCCTATCATTTATGCACAAGTTGCACGCATACATGCCATGCCTCTCTTTAAACAATAGCCAAAGAGTTGAGCAATCTCACTACCGATGTTAAAGAGTTGAGCAATGAGCATGGTATTTTTTGTCCATCTTAAAAAGTTGAGATTATAACCTCCAGCCAATCAGTGAGCAATCAGTCAAACAACTATACCAAGAGCAGTTTGGTTGAAAAGCTAACAATTAAATGATCCAATAACTATACATCTTCTCAGTTACTGATCATGTTTTTATCTTAGGTAAGAGTAGGGCTTATAGTTGACATTTTATTATGATATTTTTGCAAAGCAAAAACTTTTCCAATTATCTAATTTACCGATCATTAGAGCATATTATTTTAGTTGATCTACTTGACAAGACTTTTAGAAGACAGTACTCTAAATTATTATTATCAATCTGAACTAAAATATTGCATTATATAACTATCCTGAATGAGTCAATTACAATGGGATTATCCATCCATGTCAAGCCTGTAATAAAAGGAGTCGTCATTAATGACCTATCTTTTACGAATTTATTTTTTTGTAACTAGTATGATTTTTTATGGTACTACGGAGTATATAGTAAACAAAAAGTCTTGCGCGCACAAGGTGTACAATAAATTTATTGTACACCAAATTAACTTTAACCCATTTTTTTGTAAGTTTAACCTAGTTTTGATTAACTTTTATATTAGTAAAAAAAAGTTGATAGATAAATATTTTAAATGATTAAATGATTAATTTTATACATTATTAGAGATTTTGAAGAAATAAGTTTTATTAAAATGAAAAAATTTATCACTAAAAATTAGATAACTTTTACATATATAAGCATAACTTTTAACCATTTTGAGTTAACTTTTACTCCGTTATACAATAATTATTGTACAACCATTGTAAATAAGAATTTGTGTATAGTAAAAATGAAGCGTGGTTCTTTCATTGTTAACAATGTGACCATGTCTATTGTCTAAAACAAAATATTAATTGATATTTACATACGTAGTAGCAATGAAAGATTAAAAATTAATCATGTAATGTGCGTAGTAATGTTCAAGGTTTTATAAAAAAGAATATAATTGCTTGACTTGGATCGACATTTACACAAACTTGATTATATATTGTGATTTGTGGCCGTAGAACTTGATTGACAAAGAAATTTAAAATTAAATTCAACCCCTAATACTATAAATTAAATAATCACACTTCAAATTGTATAATACTAATTGATTCTAGCTAGCTAGCTTGCTTGGCTTGGTTCTAAGATAGTGACAGTAATTAATTAATTAAGTAGTAGTGTAACAATTAAGAATCTTATCTTATTCAATACTCCTACATGTTAGTATGTTATCTATTGTCATTTGCGCCTAACTAGCTTCTTAATTATTTAATCAATAAATTAAACTATCCAATAAATTAAACCATCCAGTCAAATGACAAAGGGATAAAAAGGTGGAGTTGGGTCCACATGAATGCAATCCACTAACATCTGCTACTACGTATCAAGCAATGTCTTGACCTAATGAAAAAAATTCAATTTACGATAAAAAAAAGGTTGGGATTCAATAACCACTAGGGGTACTTTGAGAGAAAGTTCCCCTTACCCTTCCCTTCATTTTCAAAGTGTCTTTCCTGCTAACCCGGACATGTTGACCTGTGCGGGGTATATATAACCGGGGTTCTTGAAATGGCTCTCCTAGGAGCAACTCTACCCGAACAAGGGCACGCTCTCTTGGATGTATCTCTCCATACAAATATTGTAGGCACGGGAAAATTCTTGATCTGCCACTATGGACATTGTTCAGATCCATCATTGTAACCTTCACTTTGACTTTCACCTTTCTCATACATTGGATATAGGGTTTATCAAGGAACTAAATAAATGAGTTTCATGAATACTTTCATAGTTTCATGAATACAACCCCTAAAAATTCAAAATATATTTGACAATAATTTGTCAAAATAAATTATTGCAACCGGTTCAAATTATTGAATATTTGGATGAACAAATCAAGCTCGTATCTTATCCGGACATGCTTCCATTATTACAATTATTACATGATTACTCCATATACGGTAACGTACTTATTTTTAGCATTATATTCCGTAAAATCAAAATATAATACTCTCATGTAAAAAAAAAAAAAATAGAAGATAATAAAAATTCTAATGGGTATTGGGAGGGCAATATAAATTATAAAATGGGAGCGTGAGATTCGAACATAAGGCTTATCGTACATTATATTATGTGAACTTGTCTTAACTTATTTGAGTTTAACTCAACTGAACTTATTTTATCTGAATCATTTTTATTTTGTCTAAAATAGACTTATTTGTGTTTAAAAACATCTAAAATAAAAACTTATTTTTTTCTGAACATAACTGAACTTATTTTGTCTAAAATAAGTTAAACACATTAGAACCCTAAAGTATTACACTATTACTTTTTGAATATTAGTTACAACAATATGTGTTTATTCGAGAGTACGTACAGTATAAATTTTAGATAATATTGTTACAAAAGGTCTTGTGCGCACAAGGTGTACAATAAATTTATTGTACACCAAGATAACTTTTATGCAGTTTTTTGTAACTTTAACCTATTTTTCTGTAACTTTTATATTATAAAATTAAAAAGTTGATAGATAAACATTTTAAAGGGTTAAATGATTAATTTATACATTATTAGTGATTTTGAAGAAATAATTTTTATTCAAATAAAAAAATTTATTATTAAAAAATAGATAACTTTTACATATATTAATGTAACTTTTAAGCATTTTGAGTCAACTTTTACTTCGGTGTACAATATTTATTGTACACCTATTATAAATAAGAATTTGTGATATTGTTAATGTTTATTTAGATGAATGGGGATTATAGATTTATAGATTTTTAGGGATCGAGTTGTATTTTGTTATTGTCTCTTATCTACCGTTAAAGGGATAATTGTTAACTAACGTCCCGTTCGGCAATGATTTTGTTTCCTGTTTTCCGTTGCGTTTTTTAGAAATACAAAACCAAACCTGTTCGTTAAAAGCGTTGAAAAAAACAAATCCGGTGTAATTTATTAAAACCGCAGCGGAAAACTTGGAACCATAAAAAGTGGTTTCGGATTTTTCGATTTAATAAACTGACTGCCCCTGTCACTGCACCGCCTCAACTGGAACCAGAAATCTGCCCATGTCACCGCCTCAACACTTTCCGTTTAATCGGATACCTCTGGTATCTCCGTCGTTCGCCACCACCGACCAACACTTTCGCTGCAGCAACTCATGTCTTTTGACTACTTTGCTGCTTCTTTTGAATCCTCTAATTTCATTCTATCCAAAAATTAAATTTGCCCAACTCTTTGAATTACTGAAGACGAATTTTCATACCCATTTATATTTTGGTTTGTGGCCTTTAGCCTGATTTGCAGAGGGAAAATGTCTAAAAGAAGAAGAAGAAAATTAAAGCACAGTCACAAACTCACTGGAAGTATTTATCTGCTCTTCTTTTTGAATTTGGTAATATATGGACTAATATAGAGTTTGAAAGTTCGGAAATAATTTGCCTGTTTTGTATGCTCGAAGGTATAACAATAAGCAATGGAGTTATGGAGGTAGATTTGTGGAGGGAGTTGGAAGACGGGCACTGAGTTGAGAGGAGAGAAGTAATACTGATCCAAAATTTATTTTTGTTTTTGAAATTTGATAATACCCCACTTGAAATCCAAAGTGTTGTACACTTGTACATAGTACTATTAATTTTACAAAGTTTTTTTTTTTAAAATTGTATATTGTACTCATATTTCAATGTAGTTTTATTTTGGTTTTGAAAACACATAATAATGAAACGGAAATCAGTTTTGAGTTTTCTAAAAACAAAAAACTGAAAATCCACAATGATACCGAACGAGCCCTAAGGGTTTGGGCCGCACCCGTGACCCGTCGTTAAGAAAGCGTCCACTTTATAAGATTAAAGGAAGATCTATCTTAAAATCATATGGCTATATATATGGGGAGTAGCCCCTTGCTTTATTAATTAAGTGATTAAACTCTCTCATCTTTGATCAATGTGGGACTCTCACACGTGATTTTTATGGATTAGATCTTAACATGTGATGTTTCAAATATTTGGCCTTAACAATAATTAAAGAGAGTGATGGATAGCTCAGTTGTAATCCGGAGTAATATAGCAAAAACATCGATGGACAATATGTCACAAGATCATATCCCCCATCGTGTTTATAATTTATTTATTTGTATATATGGCGCAAAAATAACATCAACTATAATATTGTTACTTAAATTAAGGAAGGACCGCTTATATAGTAGGACGATTACTTAAAAATAAAGGTTTATCTTAATTAAATTCTTAAGTACTACGGACTACTAATTTTATTTTATTTTATGAAGGTACTATAGTGTAGTTGTCATAATTGTATTTAGTATTGAGTGGGATAGATTGGTGATTGCTGCCAACGACTAACCAACCAAGTTGCAAACTAGTTTATAGTACAACAATGTTAATGACTGAATTAAATTATATTACAGTTGTAGATTTAATTTTGAGCCACAAGATCACAACAAGCTTGCTTGTCGGAGACGGAGAAATTCTGATCCTACTACATGTACACATAGTGTATAAGGGATCTTGTACACCATGTTTTTCTATTGGTTGAAATGAAATATTTTTTGTCTTTCATTCTCATTTTTTAGTGGGTTGAATGATACGTCAACAAATTAATGGTGTTGTACAATAGAATCTTATACACTAAGTATACATATAGCCTTTTCTGAGAAATTTGCCTTGTGAGTTGTGACTTTCATCTACTCATGCTTGGGTTATTGGGTGTGAAGATCTCTTATCATGCATTCTCATTGCTGAAAAATGCTAATTAATATGCGTAGTTAAGTAATATGCGTAGTAACGTAGTTAAGTGTCCGTATTATTTCGAAACGAAGTAATACAAAGTACTTATAAATTAATATGTGTATATATAATACAACATAAATGTCGACATTATGTAGAATACTCCATCTGTCCCGGAATATTCGCAATGTTTTGACTGGACACGTTTGTCAATGCACAACTTTGACTATTAACATATTTAATTATATATTATGAAAACTTATAAAATATTAATATTTTAAAAATATATATCAAGATGAAGCCAACAATGTATTATATGCTAACACTTGTTTTCATATACTATAAATAAAATAGGGTCAAAGTGAATTATGTGAATAGTGCAAAAAATCAAACCGTTGCGAGTATTCCGGGACGGAGGGAGACGTAACAAATCAATTGGAATAGTATATATTCCGTATTACTATAACTACATCACAATTAACCTCCCATATATTAGGATTAGGGAGCGGATCCACTTGAACATTTCAACGGTGCCTACTAGGCTATAATCGTATTCATCCCTAAATAAAAAATTAAAAACAAATTGTTTGAGACCGATCTACGAATAAGAAATTAAAAAGAAATGTGGCATTTTGAAACATAGATCAAAATGATTCTAATAAGATCCCACGTAATAACTACTCGGTATTTTTTATAATAATCACCACAAATAGTTTTATTTTTCTTTAGAAAAAAAAAGGGTGTAAAAATAGAATAAGACACACAATGATGTGCTAAAAATAATTGGAGTAAATACTACTATGAGACAATGTAGTGATGTACCAATAAATGAAGTCCTAACCTCGCGATTAAAAATAATGATCGATGTATGATAAGTCACTTCACTAGTGTAGGAAATATGACTAATAACAATAGGAATTAAAACGATTTTATAAGACAAGAATCACTGGCCTAAAATTAAACTTTTTCTCAATTAAGTACACGCGGACTCATAACACCGACCTACAGAGATACACGACTCCATGTGTACAACGAATAATTAGATTGAGAACCTCTTAAGCAATGTCCAAAGTAATCAGTAGCGGAGTAATGGTAGAAGGAGAGGGGTCCTTGACCCCACTTGGACAAAAGAAGTTACTTTTAGTTAAATTTTCATTAATTTTTGTAAAAAAACTTAATTTTAGTTAAAATTTTATCTTTTTTTAAATATTAACCTAACTATCTACTATAATTTTTGGATCTGCTACTGAAAATAATGGTGAGTTTTTGATTTTTTTTTTTTTTTGGAGAAGATGATATTCGTGTGTCTCTCTTTTCTGGAGTAAGACAGTCCATGGAGATGGCAGGCCCGTACAAATACGGAAAAAAAATTGGTCATTGACACCAAACCACAGTACCAACTTGAAAGTGCCACCACAAAAAAAAAAAAAAAAAAAAAACCAACAAAAACAAAAGAAAAAAAAAGAAGCCAACACCATTTTCCCCACTCTCTCTCCTCAAAACCACAAATAGCTTTCCTACTCAAGCCACCCTCCTCAAAACCAATGAAAACATGCCAACTAAGCAACACATTAACAAAAGGCTTATTAAGTGTGGGTCCGAACCATTAGTTGTCAAAGCCCCGCAACACCAAATCGGACCCATTAAGGATTCTCCAACTGGCGCCTGGTGATCCACGTTTTGACACGTGTAAAACCACGTGGTGTAATGGGGTATACGACTCTCCTTTTAGCCAAAGGCCGATTATCTGTTCATTAATTGGATAACCTTTTTTTTCTTCGTCCTAATTATCTTGGCCCCCTTATCCCAAATCAACCTTTCATAACACTATTTCTTGTTATTAATTGTTTTAAGGTTGCAACTTGCAAGTCGGCAGCTATTTTTTTCGTCCATAAAATAGAATTCCTCCCGTTCCTTTTTTATTCTTTTTATTTGATATTATACATAACAAATACGGAGTAATTGATTTGAACAAAGATTTAGTTTCTACTCAAACAATGCAAATTACATTACATTAATAATGTTTTTATTTTTATCTAAATATGATATTAGGAAAGTAAAACTTCGTTCTATTGGACTTATTTTGATTGAATTTATATTATCCGAATTTAACTGGACTTATCTGAACTTATTTTATCTATAAAAAAAAATATTCTATCTGAAATAAACTTATTTTGTCTGAAAATGTATATAAAAAACTTAATTTTACTGAACTTATATTATATGAACTTATATTATATGAACTTATATAAACTTATCTGAACATAATTGAACATATCTGAACTTATTTTGTTTGAAATAAGTCAAAATAGGTACATAACGGGGCCTCAATCCCCCATTGAAAAAATATAAGAGATTTTAGCATCCTTGTAAATTTAATTGATTAAAGAGAGCACTTGATGTAATTTTGACATAGTATTAAAGACATTTATATCACAATATAAAGAAAATATTCTAAAGTACATATTAAAAAGGGACACCAAAAATAAAATAAATAAAAAGGGAAGGATGGAGTAGTATGTTTTAGACCAATCAATAAAAAAAAAATCCATGACAAAATGTTTGTATTCACAGTGGTTTTAGGAGTTCAGATATACGCCCTGTATTCCGTGACATTCTTAAAAAGATGTGGTACGAATACCACATGTTACTTTTTGTTAGAAAAAATTTCCCATCATTTTTTTTTTTATTTTTTTATTATTCATTTATTTATTTTAATAATTTTGATGGAAAGGATTCAGTACATTTGACTAAATATTTATTAATCTTTAGAAAATTTACCAAATACTCCCTCCATTTCTTTTTGATCTTCCTGTTTCTATAAATGTCGTTCCTATTTGATCTTCCTGTTTCTATTTTGGGACATGACTTTTTACCATAAATTTTTCCACCATCGCTTATTTAATTCATTCACATATCCCTATTCACCCACCCAACCCCACTTTTATGATTTTTTATTACTTTCATAAAAATATCTTCTCTCTCCTTCATTTCTTTATTACTTTCTTCATTTGTTTATTATTTTCTCTTACACCCAATCATTACTCTTACACCCAATCATTAAAAGATTTCAGTTTCTTAATTTCCACCCAAAACTCCAAACAGGAAGATCAAAAAGAAACGGAGGGAGTACAACATAATAAAGTTCTCTATTTGCCAATTACAACCTCAAATTTATAATTTTGCCAATTACAACTTAAACTTGTACATCTATTTCAAATTACCACCCGGAATCATTTTCCGGCAAAAATCACCGGAATATGATGTCATAATGTTATTAAAAAAATTATGAAGTACAAAAAAAATTATTTTTTCGATTATTTTATTTTTTTTGTTTTAATTCTTATTTAAAGATTTAATTGTTTTTATTTTTTTAAATAAATTTGAAATTTGATATCTTAAAGAATGTTAACACAATATACGAAGTAATTATTAAATATTAATAAAATATTGACATCACATTTAAAAAGTCTTAAGATAAGTCCCGTTAATATTCCTCTGAAGCAACCCAAAATATAATTAGGAAACGTCACACGAGGAGGTTGGACACAAGCTTATCCATTCGCCGTATTTAACGGAGGGTCATATCCAGGTGGGGTCTTTATCAGGCTGCCATGCCATGTGGATAAGGCATGCGTTCTTTTTTACTCCTACTTTTATTTCCTTTTTCTTTAAATAAAAATCTTTTATCAGAGTTACGGAGTACGACTTACGAGTAATATTTTTGTGCCTCAAACAAATACTCCGTTTGTGGAAAATAGTGTGCTCATCGTTATCCACTTCCAAAGTGATTAGGTCCTACTTCTATGTAGAATGTTCTAGACGTGCCTTCCACGCCCAGATATTTTTTTCCTCCCCTCTCCATTTCTTAACTTTCGCAATACTAATACGGAGTATCGAGTATGATAAAAATGGTTTTGTCAAACAATGTTTTTTTTTTTTTTTAAGCGAATGAGTTACAGTTCAATAAATAAATTTATAAACAGGGTAGGTGGTTTGAACTTGAAAACTATCGTGCATAGATCATCTACTTTAACCACTAGGTCAAGAATAAAATGACGGATCTTTTTGATGGGTAGGGTCCCCGGGAGAAATTTCTGTAATATATTTTTAGTACTACCCCTTAAAATTTTAATATTAATTGTGTACATTACATACTGTGTTGCTTAATTATTTTACTGGCTCTGTTCGTAAAACTATTCAACATCCGCAACTGGACTCAAACCTCTATGTTTCTAGAGCATTTAGTACTACTCCGTATTATAGTAAATGTGGTTAACTCAATTTTTTTAATGATTTCGAAATTAATTATAGATGTTATAACGGATGCAAAGAAAGAATGAATAACGTAATAAAGAACGCAGAGAATTTAACGTGGTTCACTAACAATGTGTTAGCTACGTCCACAGGCAGAGGGAGAAGAAAGTTTTATTGATCTTGAGGATTACTGAATACAGAATACAACTAGGTTATGACCTAAAGAGTTTATATAGTACTCTCTCGACAGATGCAGAAAGCCCCAGAAAATAGGCTCAAAACAGATAATCCTAGTCCAGAATAACAGAGAGATCCCCGTGTTGGGGCGTTGCAGTAAGGGGCTTGACCGATTCAAGGCATTATCTAACAATAGAAAATCAGTATATAGTTATGGTATGTCGTTTTTATTTGACAAAACATAGTTGTTCATTGTTTCACTATTATTGTCTATTGTTTTGTTTTCTTCGAGTGTACTACGTATTAAGTGAGTAGCCTCTATTTAAAAATATTTGAAGCATTTTGAGTTGTGTGTTGGCAAACCTATATGGAAATGATGTGACTATTTATAAATGAAGAAATATTTTTACATGCGAGATGAGAGATATAAGGGTATGTTTGGCAACACTAGCTGAAGTTGAGCTGAAATTGATAAGGTAGCTGAAACCGATAAGTTAGCACCTGAAACTGATAAGGAACTGAAACTGATAAGGTATCTGTTTGTGTTACATGTTTGGTAGAACTAGTTTCTTAAGTACCTGAAATTTTTACTAGTTTAATTAGCATTCTATATGCAAAGTGTATGTTTTAACATTTATAACTATTTCCTTTATAAGAATAATTCAATTGCTAACAAGAGTCCCCTGACGCTTGTTAAGAAAATATTCTTTTATTATTTGCCTTGTTTATCAACAAACTAATTTAATCAGTTTATATACAAATTATGATTTTAAAAATGTCATCTATATATTATTATGATTATATACAGATTATGATTTTAAAAATGTCAGCTATATATTATTATGAACAATAATTCTAATAAGATGAATATATATGCTAACTAGTAGTAACTTTTATTCTCTGTAACTTTTTTTTTGTTACCCAATACATACGATCTACAATATGAAAGAGAATAAAATGAAGGAGCTGAGTTATATGTGAGGGAGTATGGTGAATACGTGTTACATTATTGGATAAAAATAGGGACATGTGGAAGGATAAACATGCAAATTAGCTCCAATCAAATGATTAGTTGTTGCTACAATATTTCATTCGTAAACATTATTTCAGTCGCTGAAATCCAGACGTTAGTCTGGTTCACGTTTCAAAATAAGTCGATTTTGCTACCTTATATTTTATTTCAGCTACTTACCAAACACTTCTAATCATTTAAGGTGACTTATAATATTAGCACCTAATCATTTAAGGTGACTGAAAGTGCTTACCAAACAGAGTCATAATAACCAAATACGAAGATAAATTTAGACCATATTTCAAGGACAAAAAGATGGTAGAATTACTACGGAAAATGTAAGAAATGTATAGTTCAATTACTTCCTATTTTATTTTATTTTATCCATACCCGTACTCAGTGGCGGTGCTAGTAAGGGTTCAGTGGGTTCAACTGAACCCTTACTAGCTAAAAGCCTAAAAATAAAATCTGGTAGACTCAAATAAAACACAAACAGGTCAAGTAATAATAAACACGCAATATGACACAAACAAAAGGACGCTAGGGTGGTTTTTGCTTTGCTTAACAAACCAAAGGTCAGCAGATCGATTCTCTATCTCCCCTTTTTTCGGCTTCTCCTCTTCTTTTTGGTTCTCTCAAAGGTGTAAACTCTACCCAACAATTTCCTTGTTTTTGCAAATTTATTTAATTGAAATATTGAAATAAAACTGTTTGAGCAAGATGAATTCGTGAATAGAATGTTCAACTTCAATGTTACTCTCTTAGATAACTTATATTTAGTTTAGGGTATAATTTATTTGTTGCTTTACAATTGAGGAAGTTAGGGTTTGAAATTTAAATATTTTGTTGTAATGGCTAAATTGGAATATATGATTTTCAGTAGGTTGATTTCGTTGATATGTGATGAAGGTTATAGAACATTTTTTGAAAAAACCGTATTTCAAAGTCACAAAAATCATCCACTTGTTCATCCCAAAGTTCAAGGCCACTTGAACCACCTCAAAATGAACCTCCCACTCCTCAAAGTGAACCTCTAATACAAGATGTTGGATTTTGGATTATGATTTTATTATATGCGTCCGAGGATTCCGAACCCTTAAGGAGAAAATCCTGACACCGCCACTGCCCGTACTAGTATGGAGCAAATCAATCCCCAAGGTTCATAAAGAAAAGTCCTAGTTGCTTATTGTTTAAATTCCTAGAAATCTCTAGCTCTATGTGACAGATTGATGATTAGGTACTCAATGGTGGAGAAAGGTCGTGGAGGTTGGTTTTCATTGGGCCTATTTTAGGACCGGATCTACTCGTTCTTCACTAAAAGTTTTAAACCCATCACAGCCCCAACCTTCATATTCCTTGCCCAACAAAATATTACTTACGAAGTGTTATATATCCGGAAGTATCATGCGTATGACATTCTAAATTAACATTGAATACACTCATTTGCATAATGAATACCCCTCAGTTCTCAAATATTAGTCACACTATTTATAATTGAAGAAAATCTTTTAATTTCTTTTTATGTGAGATCTTGTTTTACTCGTCTCAATGTGTAGTTTCACAATATCAAAATTTATAATTTATGACATGCATATTTGAAGATAATTACGTTTAAATATTGAGTTGAAACGGGTGGTCAAAATATGACTAATATTTAAGAACGGAGGAGCAAACTTATTTAAAAAATGAACATGATCGATTACATAGTACGTCAAATCAAATATATATGCTATAGTTGATAGAGTATAAAACTAATCTTGGATTTCAACCATCAACTTAATCTTCTAGTAGAGTTAGTCCTTTGACGTGGTATCGGAGCCAACATGACACAAAGATCACGGGTTCAAATGTCATTTACCATTCCTTTCAAAGTGGAATATTAAGCGCTGAGAATGGAGGGAGGCCCATGTTGCAACCAATATTCAAGTTTAAAAGGGGTTTTCATATAAGGGAGCGTGCGTGATAGAATATTTAACTAATCTTGAGGCTTCAATTATTAGTTTAAACTTTTGGTTGAGTTGGTCATTTAATAATGATTCATTTGTTTTTCATCTATAAACCACAATTGAAGTACAGAACAAAATAATACAATTGTGATTATGATAAAAGTCTCTTGATACCCAAATTTAAGTTACCTCGTAACACATCTCTTAAGGACTAATCTGAAATTTGGATTCCAAATCAAAATACCCATCGATCGTATATTGCTAGTTTATCTCTAAATTTCAATTTAACCCGAAAACCTTGTTGGCGACAATGATGGCAAAGGGAAAGGGGAGTTGGCTCACCGAATCCATGGAAGAAAGACGGTGAAGGTCAATAGAGGAGAGAAAGTGTATGTTTTTGGAAGATTAAAGAAATACAGCGTTTAATATAACTAGGACGACACCAAGTAACTCCAGGTCGACATTTAGTCGTTCACGTTAAGAGTAGAGCTGTCAAAAACTGACCCGATCCGAAAATCCGACCTGAACCGATCGAATCCGTAACCGACCATGACCCGAAATTACGGTAAAACAGGTAACCCGAAATCCGACCTGTACCCGACCCGAAAAAATCGATAACCGATTTTAACCCGATGTTGTAACACCCGAACCCGACACCCGACCCGAAAATGACCGATAATCGAACTGACCCGACCGAACAATGACCCGAACCCGATTTGATACCCGACCCGATGTCAACCCGAAACCGATTGTAACTCGATGAAACCTGATATTGACCCGACCTGTGAGAACCCGCTACTCGATTTACCCGAGTTATCAATGACACGACCAAATATTAACTTCATTGATATATCTATTTTAATTATTTATTGCTAAATATTGAAAAATTTAACTCTAAAATAAGTTAAACAAAATTTTTTAGAACATAAAATCCTTAAAATGTATAGGTTAATTATCAGACCCGAGTTTGACCCGTCCCTGAGAGTGACCCGATATGAATTCTATTTGATCTGATTATTATCCGATCCAAACTAAGACCCGAACCCGAAAATAACTTTGTTGCAAACCGACTTAAACCCGACTCTATAAGACCCGAACCCAAAATTATCTGCTACAAACCGACTTAAACCCGACCCGATAAGACCCGAACCCGAAATCAAACCTGACCGAAATGTGACCCGACTCGAACCCGACCTGAACCCGGGATAGGAAAAAACCCGATATGACCCGACCTGAAATCGACCCGACCGAACCCGAATTCAACCCGAATGAAATATTGACCCGACACGACCCGACCTGATCATGACCCGAAACCCGAGATGATCGACCCGAACCCGACCCGATGACCTGTTTTGACAGCTCTAGTTAAGAGGGAAGGAAGTTCATGTGACGAAACACATGCTTCAAATTCGGAAACTTCATCCTACCCAAGTACCAATGAAGTGATAGTGAGTCGCTTTTTTGAAGCATAATTGAATGATTGATATGTCAACCAAGCTCTATTTAAGCCTTAGGAAACACTATGGGTCATCGTATTTGTATGACCCACAGTGTTCCCTCCATTCATGATATGATACATTCCATGCTAGCAGAAGCAGATGTATCATATCAACCTACTGCTCCCCTGCCACAAATATGGCTACCGAGGGACTTGGATATCAATATTGACCCGACACGACCCGACCTGATCATGATCCGAAACCCGAGATGATCGACCCGAACCCGACCCGATGACCTGTTTTGACAGCTCTAGTTAAGAGGGAAGGAAGTTCATGTGACGAAACACATGCTTCAAATTCGGAAACTTCATCCTACCCAAGTACCAATGAAGTGATTGTGAGTCGCTTTTTTGAAGCATAATTGAATGATTGATATGTCAACCAAGCTCTATTTAAGCCTTAGGAAACACTATGGGTCATCGTATTTGTATGACCCACAGTGTTCCCTCCATTCATGATATGATACATTCCATGCTAGCAGAAGCAGATGTATCATATCAACCTACTGCTCCCCTGCCACAAATATGGCTACCGAGGGACTTGGATATTTGTTAAAATGATTGGCTAGTCCTAGACATTGTAGTATACCTTAAAGACGACACAAAAATACACGACCCGTCAGAAGCACGAAGTCATGGGCTGGATTTGAGCTGTACTTTTTAGAAAAAAACACGTTAAATTGAGTAAAATTAGGTTCAAATCAGCCCAGCGTAAGAGCACACGAGTTTATGACATATCCTTGAAACTATCAGCCCGCACCGGCCTGTTACAGACGGGACCAAGGCCCGTTCAGGCCCATGGACTCAACATCCATTTTTTTCCCAGTCGGAAGTGGAACAATCAATAATAGATCAAGGGAGTCAACTGAGTTGATTTTTTTGTCCTCTCAAGGGAACTTCGAATATTTTGCAGCATTTTCAGGCGCGTTTAAGGGAGGCGAAAAAGAAAAGCCGAGAGCTTACTCTTTAATCGTCTTATTTTTCTTTCTTTTCCGCTGTAATGATAAAACAAAAAACAAAAAACAAAACAAAAAAAAAGACCCAAGTTTATGTCATGTGATTCTTGCACATTGCTTCAAAAAAAAAAAAACATGTGCCTTGTGCAGATCTGGAAAATTTTCCCTGGACAGTTTTTTCCTATAGTTGTTGTCCCCTTTAAATTGTGCAAAAACAAGGTGACCACTCCATATACAAAGCAAAAATTACATCATTTACAAAGTATATGCAAAATCATGTCGCATGCAATAAACTTATAACTACATATGGCAGATCATTCCTACCTCTAAAGTCGATGCATGAGGAACGCTAAGCGGATAAGAAGGCGCTCTGCAGTTTCTTCTCAAGAAATCGTAACCTATATTTATTGCAAGCTTCTTAATCCAACCCGACCCTTGCTTTGCTCTTACATGCGAATGCCCCAATATGTATGCTATTCCTGCTTCTCTTGCTTCCATTAGATCTTGTAGTTCTTCCATTGTTTTATCTTCCATCTTTGGTGTTTCTGGCAACAAAAACCGTACCCTTTTCTTTGGAGTGGTTAATGGAGATCGTATCTCTTTCATCTCTGAAGTTTCCGGTATGTCTTCCACTTCCACGTCTTCATGCATCCTAATTCCATCCACATGCGTAGAGGGACTTCCAACTACGGTCATCTTTTCATCGGTATCTTTGTCTGACTCATCCTTCAACCCGTTCATCTTATTACTTTCGCCTCTTATGAACTCCGCTATGCTACACACTAGATCATTCTCGAACTCAAAGTCATCCTTGTGAAAATCACGGTACCCATATCTCACAATACATCTATAAAGCCGGTATTCTTTTGGCCCGATGTGACCCACGAGAAATCTCTCTTCTGGCCTTACATGTGGAACAGGCACCGATTTAACACACAGGAAAACCAGGACTTGGTGAAAAGCAGGAAGATTGGTGACAAAGTGAGAGAAGATTGCTGGGATCCCGGATACAAGCTCAGTGTGGATCAAACCCAAACCACGGACCCGTACTATACCCAAGCTCGGCCCTAAGCTAAGAAGCCAATTGATGGAGACCTTGTTTTGGACATCAAACTCGTACTTCTTCAGGGTGCCGTAGTGCCAAACATACATTATAAGCATGAAGAATAATGAAAGGGCAATTGGAACCCAGGCTCCTTCAAGAAACTTGATAAGGGACGCGGAGAAGTATAATGCTTCAAAGGCGCCAAAGAAAAGTACAAAAGCAAGTGCTACAAAAACACTTTTGCGCCAACAAATAACAATAACGAGTGACATTAGGCATGTTGTCACAAGCATTACTGTTATGACAGCCAAACCTGTTTAACCATAAACAAAATCTCACATTAGGCTCTGTTTTGTTCACCTTATTTCCACTTATTTGAGGAAAAATAAGTCCAGTTAAGTTCAAATAAGGGTTGACTAAGTACATTTTATAACTAAAGTAAGTTTTGATAAGTACTAATAAGTTCAAGAAAAATAAGTGAAAATCAGATGAATATAACGCACCCCTAAGCCCCTCCAATATAACAGCACAAGGGCAGGAAAAAAAACATTTGTCCAATTCGAGATTTTGTGAAAACCTTAAAAACATACCTGAGGCATTGCCCATACGCTTTGTGTCTCTAAAACCAATAGTGACAGCCAAGCATAATATCATCAGTATCCAGTTAATCTCTGGGATGTATATTTGCCCATGAATCTTGGAAGATGTGTGCACAATTTTTACTCGCGGGAAGCATCCCAGGGCCTGGCATTGCTTAATAATGGAGAAGGTGCCAGTTATTATTGCTTGGCTTCCCACTACAGCAGCTAGAATAGCTATTCCAAGTACAGGCCATCTTAATTTTTCTGCCAGATATAATTTAAATGTCAGATTTTAACCGTATGAACAGAACAACTCTTTAAGGAAAAAACTCTAATAAATCAGGAAAACATGGCTACCTGGCACAGAAACGTAGAATCCGATTTGATAAGTAGTTGTAATCACATGGTGTCTCGAAAGATAGGCAGCTTGTCCCATGTAAGCGAGAATCAACGATGGATACACCACGAAACTAAAGGCAATCTGGACCAGAAGTAATCATTTTTAAACCAATGTGTAATTTCTCATACTTCGTATTACGCATACAAACAGTGAAATGGAGAATGCGTTCGATTAGGCTTTAAAAAGCAGTAGAGAAAGTGTCTATACAAATTGTAATACAGCGTTCTTGCACTGATAACCGTGGTTTTATGATTTCTAAACCACGCTACAACATCGAATCACAAATATTGTTGGAGTATCAAGAGTTTGTCCTTACATAAAAGTAAGCTTAGAATCTTCATTCGAAGTCAAAATGTAAGAAAGTAAGATGAAAATCGAAGTTACCACTAGGCTGAAAAGGGTAAAATAGTATTAACATGTAATAGTAAGATGAAAACCTTGATTGATGATTGTGAGAAGTGGCCAAGATCAGCAAACATCGCCTCTGAACCTGTATTTGTAAATTATGACAATGTGAACTCAACACAGTGAAAGACATAAAGGGCTATGACAGATGTCTATAATGAAACTCAAAGAAATTTGTTACCTGTTATACACAACAAAATTCCACCCAAAGACATCCAACCACCGGTTTGTGTTTTCTTCAGAAATTTGTACATGTAAACCGGGGAGAGTGCTTTATAAACATGTGGGTTCCAGTGTATAATGTTATATAAACCGATGGTACTGATGCAGAAAAGCCAGGTCACAACTATTGGCGCAAACAAGAATCCCACTCGATGTGTCCCATAATGCTGGAGTGCGAACAAGCCAATAAGTATAACGCATGTAACCGGTAGTTCTACATCTGCCTTGCAAAGGGAGTATAGCTTTTAGGGTCAAAGATCTAATAAAAGCAGAAAACAAGTGTAACAGAGAAGTAAAATCTAAACATATCAGTCCTCAAAGATCCCTATGAGGTAAAATCTAAAACACTGAAATGGAATTCAACATCGACTTTTGTTGCCTCAAAATGATGGGCACCATTATTATGCTTTCCCTTAAAAGTAGAAAAACACGCATGAAACTCGTCTCCTAATGTTTTCTGGAAGGAAACGGATTTTTTATAGCATGAAATTCAGCATACAGTGTATTGAGATTGAGATGAATTTTCGGACTGAATATATTATTGCATATCAAATCATTATAGATAAATTTAAGTAAAGAACTATGATTAAACTGCAGGTTTATGAAAGTTTGAACTGTGTCTAGTTGTCTGCATTTTACTAAGTGTTGCTTAATTATCATAGCACTTCAAAAGTTGATTATGAAATTCGACTACAGGCAGGATGCTAAAGTACAAGCCTTGATTACATTATGGAACATCATCAGAAACCCATATATACTATTGAAAGGCATCATTGTTAAAATATAAGGTCATCTTGAGAAACTGTGTGCTTAAAGATTTGGTAGAAAGATACAAGCATTACCTACTTCCTAAAGTTACTTTAGTAAACATAAGTCAAAGATTAGCTGATTCATAAAAGATGCATTTTTTTTTCTTTTTCAACTCTCTCGCTAAGTCGCTATTATGATTAAAAAACGAGGCCGGAACATCCAATTTGATTAAAAAAAATCCTAGCACCATCCAGGAAACATTCTCCCTTCACACTTGTACAAAAGGGCTGCTGTTTTGTACGGCGTAAGTGGTCAAAGGTTCTTTAACAACCCAATAGTCCTAATTTAAATAGCTCCTAAGGTTTAATCAATTGAGTGTTTCATAATGAATGTAATGCATCGATCAACTCAGCATCAAAAAGTAAAATTTCCGGAGTCTCAAATAAAAAAAATTACAGTTCGAGGTGCTACCAAATACGAAGTATAAGGAACAAAAAGGCTCCTAGCTACAATGAATAATGACATGGTTTGTTTTCTTACAAATATTCCCGTCTAACGCACACTTGATTATATAATACTCCATATGCGAGTGAAAGTTGATACTTCCAATTGAAATCCAGACATTCTAGTGAATTTTAATAGTATTTTTCGGTACCACCCCCCTTACCGATAAAATTATAGACAAATTGATGCGAAATTACACTCAGATTAGAATAATAGGAACCTAATCCACTAAGCTTAACATTTAAAAATAATCAACTTACAAAAATTCGGTCATGTTTAGAAAAGATGTCATAGTTTCAAAATTAGACTATACTAGAAGAAGAACAAAGCCAAGAATCAAACTTCATAGGCATCTAGCAATGATTTGAAACTGCATGTCTAGCAATGATTTGACAGTTCAATACGATTTGAAGGCAACTAACATTCAAATCTAAATCTTATACTTAATCATAATCATAATCATAATCATGGCCTCATGGGTCATAATCAACACGGTTAAGTCCTAATCTCTACCTAATTATGATATTACCAAATAGTTCCAAAATCTTGATTCATTCATTCTAAACATTCCCTAACCTGGCCACCCTCTCATCCACAAACTCCCATTCCCACATACCAAATGCCCCGTAAAAGATAAGATAAAAACCAAGGATACTTACATTTGTGATGCTCATGTGACATTGAGAGCTCCAAACCAGATACCGCAGAAAAAACTGCAAATTTCAATCACAAAAAAAAAAAAAAAATCATTCTATCAACAACCTAATTGACAATTAATCCAACAGTTCCCACCCCCGATTGGTAAAGTCTTGTTAATTAAATCCAAAAAGAATTACCAGATAGTGCCGGGGTAAGGACACCATCTCCAATCACCATACAAGCTCCAATCAAAGCTAGGATAAGCAACAACTTCTGCAAAACTCTATGCTTTTCCAAAATGGATTTAAGCCTTGACCCAAAACTTGTTTGAGCAGGAACAACAACCCCATCTTTCTTGTACTCAGACAAATCCTCATCTGCTAATTGGCAATTGGGGAGCGAGTTGACTCGGGCGTGTCGACACAGTAAGGAATACAAAGCAAATGTCCCTCCTTCACCATTATCATCGGCTCTAAGTACTATGAACACATATTTAAGTAAAGGGACAATAGTTAGTGTCCAGAACACAAAACTCAAGACCCCAAAAATCTCTTCATTTGATTCAGAATGCTGAATATCTTCCGCAAATGCACTCTTGTAAACATAAAGTGGGGATGTGCTTAAATCTCCGTACACTACTCCTAAACTTTGATAAGCCAAGATCAGAACTTGCCTCCATGATTCCTTCTTCTGCATCATTGAAATTTCTAAACGTCATTAACATTATTATTACAGATTCAATCAACCCGAGTCGAGCCCACGAAAAGATCACGGGCTCGAGTCGGGTTTAGTCGGAGTCTAGTACGCTCTCGGGATGGATAATAATCATTTTAAAAAGCACTCACCTTTACTTGTTGGTTTTGTGAAAGCCCACTTTCTGGATCCATCACAAACTCCTTCAAAAAGACCACAATGTCATTATTCCTCGCTAATTCAAGGGATTTAATCAAAACGTTTGCAAGAACAGTTTCCAATCAAATTCAAAAATTGAAAAAAAACAGAGCAACTTTTTTATGTTTTTGATGGGAATGGGGTGTGTAAGACTGTAAGTTTTCTTGTGGGTATGTCTAAAGCAGTTGAACAAAAAAAGACAGGAACTTTAAACACAGTTTGAAGAGAAGAGAGAGAAAGAGTGGTTGATTATGAGAGAGAAAGTAGAGAAGAACTTGGAATCAGAGAGTATATAAAAATGGGGGGAGGCAGATTTTAGGAATATTTTGCGTGAGGAGTGAGAAAGACAGAGACAAGGAAATTAATTAATGAGAATGAAATGCGTTTTCTTTTTAATTTATTTATATCCATGATTTGGTGACCCCTTATTTATTAAGAGGTGGCGATTATTGAATGAAACCCCGTTTCTCGGAAAATTAGTATCGTGTTTTGTTTAACTTATTTTGACTTATTTCATACGCATATCTTTTATTATAAAGATCGTCTAACAATGATATAGTACTCCTCTCTATACTCCTTCCGTTTCTTTTTGTTTGTTACGTATTGCTTGTAGGGTGTTTCACAATGTTTGTTACGTAGGAGAATCTTTCCTTTTATAAACTTATTATACTATCATTTTTTATGCCAACTTTTAATTTTAATTGGTCCAATTTTTTCAACTCATTAAATTTCTTTACAATTTCCCAAATATATTAAGTTAGCAATCTTTGTGTTTTTCCATTATTGGTTTATTTTGATAAATAAAACAATCTTATTGGTTGTTGAAATGATTAGTGGATTGAGGTTTTACTTGGGTTTATTTTTTTAATAAAAAAGAAAAAGAATCTTTATTATACGTTATTCAACGTGCAAAAGTCCAAACGTAACAAACAAAAAGAAACGGAGGGAGTAGTAGATTTTACATTTTTCGGCTCTCTTGTATAACTGACAGATTATTGAGCATGGTCGGATACAAGTTGTTTAAGTTGTATAAAAACAGATTATTGAGCATGGTTGGAAATTTTTCTCATACAAATTTGGGTAACATATCGTTAACTATCAAACCACATGTCATGTCATACACCATGCATTTATTCAGTTGATATACCAATGAACATGGTTTAACGGGTGATGATAAAGGTCGCAAGTTGCGACAATATTTAGTTGTCACAATCTTACGTGTCGCAGTTTAATTGGTACATATAGGCGCCACGTAGGCTATGCGTCGTCAGAATATTTTTACTATCAATTTAATATTTTTACTATGAAAATATGTAAATAAGGTAGTCGATATAAAGAATGAAACAAATTAGAATATTAAGATTTTCCTACCTTTTTTGAAACATGTATAATAAATTATATAAGTTAAATACTTTAGTTTCCAATTTAAATCATGACATATAAGCATGTCAGGTCATACTTGTGACACGGCTTAATGGTCGCATGTTGCGACCTTTATCATTTTCGCTAACAATTAAGTGAGTGTTCTGGCGAATTAATAAGAGATTAATTGTATTGTAAAAATAAAACAAAATCAGAAAACTAACTGCAGACCAAAATAAGTCGAATAGAACGAAGATGAGAAAAGAGGAAATTGTAGCACCTGGGTGGCTGGATTAAAGAGATAATGAAGTGGCAGAAGTGAGAGGAGGTGTGCAATCAGCGGATGCGGAGGAATAGCATGATGGATCTATCTATCTCTATTTATTCATTTCACCCTTCAAAGTTCAAACGGAACAATATCGTGATGTTGAGATCTCTTTCTTCTTGTCGACTTTTTTATGGCTCTAGTACGATTAGTATGTGATTCTCAATTTCTCACGCCTTATGTTAGTAGTACAACATTGAACAGATTTGATTCCGGACTTACGAATTAATACAAGTTCACATAATCGTTTGCAGGTTGCTGAATCAGATGATGATACAGTGCAATCCGAAAAATATGGATCATGGTGTACCAAAAGAACATATGTGCATAAATAAAAGAACATGACATTACGACAAAAGAACATGCGATATAATATTTCACTTTTTTATTATAAAAATAATATATTATTTCACTATTTATTGAAAATATAAATAAAAAATGTATTCATGTTTTTTTTACGTAACCAAATGTTCTTTTAATTATATACTAGTGTTCTTAAGGTGCACCATGTTCATTGTGCACCATGGTCCACCTTCTAAATTGCGTGATACAGTGTTGCGGGTGGTACTCATAACATAATGACGTGGAATGTAAATCCGCTCTTTTGTGTATACTTACTTATAATTGTCTGTTGGTTCAGTGGTGATTGGGGCTGAACTTGGTAGGGGGGTCTCGTGTTCGATTTCCCGTAATAATAATTGGGGGTAACTGGAACCTATCTACCCAAAACTCGCCCGAAATCTGGATTGAGCTTAAGGGTGAACCGGGTGGTAACACACAAAAAACACACACAAAAACAAAAAAAAAACAAAAAAAACTTATTGGCAAGGAAGAAAATGAGGCTTCTAATGGAATTCGTTTGACTTTGTAATTGTAGCAGGTGGAATTGTTTTTAATGCTCCCATGGTTATTAAGGAAGAGTAGTGAATTAGGTCTAATTAGTGTAGCCAAATTTGGTAGGATAGTTATTATTTGACAATTTTCTTGTTAGAATTTGGGGAAAATATTAAATGTTATTATTCCCTTAAAGCTCTTAAGTATATATCCATTTAAATGGACATTTAAGGATATTTTGTAACTTAAAGTATGTTATTAATTATATATTTAGATGGAAAATTAAGGCTAAATGAATATTAAATTAATAGTGAAAATAGATATTTGTTGTCAATTTTGAGTTTTTAACTAACAGTGACTAATTATTAAAGACGGGTACTATTCGATTGTAATATGTATTTAAACTTAGCGGGACTACAAAATGCATCGATCTCCACTGGTTCAATTTCATATACTAGTATTTAGAACTTATGTAAACTTATCCATTTCGAAACCACATGTTTGAAAGTGGATTTAAAATGCCAATTACAAATAATACAATGTAAGTAGAAATTAATTTATGATTACTATAGTATTTCGACCTTCATTCTGATTCCCATTTCGTCACGAACTTAACGTTTCACCAATTTAATTAGACAAGAATCAAAATGGATTTTAATTAGGTGCTTGAGTAGTTAGCTGCTCATAATTCCCAATAGTCGTAATTGAGAAAATATCAAAATGGCACATAAGATAACAATAATTAAGAGTAAAATAAAATTACAAAAAAATTTGAGAAAAGTGATTATTATCATATTATTATTGTTTAATAAAACATCACTTTCAATAATTGATTAATGGAAGAAATGTCTGGAAGTAAAGGTATTTGTTTGATAAGTGATGTAATAAGATATGAGGGGGGTTAGCTCGATCTTTTGTTTTCTTGTATTAATTTGTAGGACCCTTTTCCAAACACATAAAGTATCCAATTAATCAAGAAAACAATTAGTGAAATTTGTCACCATATTTTCCTTTGCTACGGAGACAGCTTAAGAGAGGTTTCGGGTTCGAGCCTCGCCATATGCAGAAATTCTTATTGGGAGACTCACCCACCATACAGTCTCCCACCATAAGCAAGGTGTGCGACCCAGGTCGGATCCGGATGTAGTCGGAGCTGAGCTCCGGGTGAACTGGGTGTACTATGCGTAAAAAAAAATAGTTTTAAACTTTTAACAGTGACTTTTTTTTTTTGGAAAGTAAAATTAGTTCATTAATAAAAAGTCATACAACATCTACTATAGCACCTTGTTAACATTAACTTTATTTAACAAGGTGCTATTGTGGTATTATTTATTTTTTGCTTTTTTAAAAATTTTCAAATTCTATAAATTTTCACAGGATTCTCTCAATGTTTACCAATCTCGCTGCAATTCAATCTTCAATAGCATTGATATTACAAATGGCTCTGACTCGGTGACCTATATAAGGCGTGGTAATAGAGTCATGACAACAATCAAGGGTCGACATATGAAGATCTTTTATCCCCTTCAATTTTTAATATTTTGTCGGTAATTCGGTGTGTAATCTATGTTAGGGGTTATAATGACCCTAGTAGTGTAGGGTTTTTTAGTCGTTATAAGTTGAAATTTGTACACTTTCTTTATTTATGCAAATTAAGCGCGCACACACACAAAATACCGTGATTAGTTCAGGATCCCTCTCCAAATTTTTAGGAATTTCATGGTCCATTTCAACGTTAATGTTATCGCATTTCTGTTGTTGGATGTCATCTTGCTTAGTTAGTTACCAAAGAGCTAGAGGTAAAAATGTAAAACCTATACACTAACCTTTTGCGACTAAGGCTCCATTCCATTCGATTTATTTTGACTGAATTTAAATTATCTGAATTTATCTGAACTTATATGAACTTATTTTTGAAAAAACTTATTTTGTCTGAAATAAACTTATTTGTGTGTTAAAATGTCTGGAAAAAAACTTATTTTTGCTGAACTTATATTATCTGAACTTTAATTGAACTTATTTGAACTTATTTTGTTTGAAATAAGTCAAATATAACAGAGCCTAAAACAATAAAATAGAGAAATGGGGAATGATTTTTTTTTTAATAATAATCATCATAAGATAAAATGTTACTAACGACGGGATTTTCCATCGTGAAAGATCAATTATGACAGGATTAATCTTCAGAAGCCCGTAGTGAAAGGGGTCGTCATAATTGACTGGCCCCGTTGTGACCCGTCGTATATACTCTATTTGCACGAGATTTGAGCCCGTCAATATAATTAGTAGCATGTCTTTAATGGACTTGTTATTATATGGATAAAGTAAGAGAAATGTGTAAAAGATGAGTGAGTACAAGAAAAAAAAATGAATGAAGTAAGAGAAATTGAGTGAAAAGTGGACGGTAAATGTTATGGAGTAAGAAGGTAAGATAGTAAGTTTAATGTAAAAAAATATATAGAAAAACAATGTAAAGAACATTATGAAACGAAATATCCATTTTGAAATGGAGGTAGCATAATATTCCGATAGAATCCAAACTTGCGACCTCTCACCCAAAATATAAGAGGGGATTTTTGAGGTCATTGTAGTAAATGACCTTTTGGAGTCCCCTTATGGAATAGTCTATATTTCCATCACTCACAATTAGAAATAATAAAATAATATTCAATATATAATTAATGCCAAGATTCAGGAAAAGTTTAATGTAAATTTTCAACATATACTATTTTGTAAGGAAAGCAATCTGATTGGAAAAAGGTCAAAACAAGATTATTTAGTGATAACAACTATTCAGTAAAAGATGCAAATAATACATGTAGGATTCACTTTTCACAATTATGAGTAAATACAAAGTACTAAAATGCATCAAATTAGATATTAAGAATAGTATTTACTTTTAAAGTTTAGTAGCAAACAATATAAATATTAATTATACGTAGAAGAAAAAACGCTTTAATCGGTAGAAGATTAACGTTCAATACAAAGTATTAAAAAGTAGTAAATCATGCTCCATATAACTGCACACTAAAGTTGTAGGACAGTAGGACCAACAATTTTTTTAGTAATAAGGTTAAAATGATTAATGATGTAGATAAAATAATATGTGTAGTTATAGAGTTTTATAATTAGACAAAAACGATACGCAAGATTAAAGGTCAAAACTAATTAATATCATTTTTTTTAAGGGAAAACACAATATCTGATTTGGTTTTACTGGTTATTGTTTCGACCTTGCACAACACGTGTTAGGTTGCTTATGAAATAAAATCCGTATTCCAGTAGCTTTTAACCTACTATTACTAAATATGTTTTTAATTAGCTCATACTGAATTTAAAATTATAAGGAAAATTGTTTATTTTATATATCAACCAAATAGACGTAATCAACTCGATCAACCTTCGGTACCAAAGCTTTTTCGTGGGTGCTATGTACCGACACCAATTGATGAATATTTAATTTAGAACATTAAGATTCTATATTGTTAGTTTGTTGCAAATCGATTGGGCGAATCAATGCATGTGGCTAGGCAATATATTGTGAGAAAAAAAAAAAAAAAAAAGTGGAACACAATATTTTACAATGGTACTACACTACTACTCCCTCCATCTCACAATGTTCTTTAGGTTTGGTATTTTGACGCGCTTGTACATTGAGATTACTTTATTTTTTTATTTAAACAAGGAAAATTACATTTATTTATAATGTTTACACTTTATCAAGAATTTGACATTGAAAAAATGAAAAAGTGTGAGAGATTAAATACCCCATATGAATTTAATTGGTTAAAATAATCCTTCACACAAATTTTGATAGAATATTAAAACACTTATGTGATATTAAAAAAGGAAATGTAAAGAACATTTTCGGACACCCGAAATAGAATACGTAAAGAACATTTTGGGACGGAGGGAGTACAATTTAGATTTTTCGTCATGTAAGGGCTTGAGTATATATTACGTTACATTGTTTCACTGTTTAGATGTTTGGTTCATGATGAGTCAGTGATGTCTAATTTTTCTATAGATGAACTTTGTGGATAGTTTTTCTTACTTATTATATTTATATGTGGTGATGAGTTGTAATAATAAAATATACACTTCAATTCCTCCGTTTGGAAATACTCGCAACGTCAGTCACTTTTACGTATGCCAATGCGCAATTTTGATCATAAATATCTTAAATTTTCTTCAAGCAAAAATTATAAAAAATTGATATTTTGAGATTACACATTGAGACGAATCTAACAAGATCTCACATAAATATATTTTATTTGACATGTAAAATACCAATACTCCTAAACGGAGACCAAAAGTTGTATATATATATTTTCTGTGACCAAAATATCCCGTACACACATCGTGTGCATATAAGATTAGTTACAATTAAACGAATCTACGGGTCAAGTTATACGCACGCCCGCACTGTTGGAAAACGGATACATTGGGAGAATTGGCCTTGAATTGAGAATGTGGTTGGATATTTCATCACGTATTCACGTAGTACTACTAGTCTACTATTACTCCCTCCGTCCCGGAATACTTGAAACGCTTTCTTTATCGGGCCGTCCCGGATTACTTAAAACGCTTCTAAAAATGGAAACTTTACATAATATTTTATTATTTTCTCACCTTACCTAAGGGTCCACCAACAACCCTACTACCCCAAATAAACATTAAAAAATTCATGACCCCCACACATCCCACTGTCTATATTAAAAAATTACCCCACTACTAACTACCTTTCAATTAAATAAGAAGTCAATTATAATGAATTAAACTCCATGCCGGTCAAACGGTTTCAAGTATTTCGGGACGGAGGGAGTAATAAATAGTTGGTCTCTTAAGGAAAATGTTTGGTTGACCCTAAGGGTTGGCAACCCCTAAGATACATATAATATAAAATAATATAAAATATAAGCATAATTAATTGGAGAGAGAAAGTGTTGTATGTAAAATTTCAATGCATTTGTAATCAATCAAAATTCAATATTGAAAGGGTTATCAACCCTTATGGTTACTCTATCATTGTCCGTCTCTTGATTGGTTGACCATCAAATTAACCTTTAGAGACAAGAGAAAAAGGTAGGTTTGTCACTTGTGATGGTTATATAAGGACACTTGCCAAATTGTAATGATATGTTGAATTGTAGTTCATTTTGGGTTTTGTGGAAAATTAGATATTTTTGTGTGAAGATAATTGCTTGCTTTATTGCTCATCTTTTACTACCTACTTGCTAATTTAATGGACCCTCTAATTCTCTAATTGTGACGTTTATTTATATTTTGTGGACAAAAAGTGGTTCTCATTTTTTACCTGGTCACATCAAACTCACCAACATTAATTCAATTCAATTCATTCATTCAATTTAAATTACATATGTTTTTTGTGACTTAAGATTTCGTAGCTTACTGTAGGGGACTATAACGACTATTTACATGTTTTACCCCTTTTAATTACCCTACTTTTCCGTTGTGCTCTCTTCATAATTTCTCCCTCGTTTTTATTAATCATTGTTCGGCCTCCCCATAATCTCTAGCTTCCCGGATACATCTTAAGTTAGGTATACTCATTTGTGGTTTTTAATGCTCTAGTCAAGCTCATTTGGATAAGTTAACACTAACAAAGAAATGTCATTGATAAGTATACCGAATAGTATATTCTAGGTGTACTACTCGAAAACAAGATAGATTTTTTATTCTTGCAGCTATGATAAGAATGAATGAAGTCGATGTGATCACTTGACCCCACTTGGCGAAAAAATATTGCATATTTTACTTAGATTAGTTAATTTTTTTAAAAGTAATCCTGCTTATTACAATATCTGGATAAGTCACTGAGTGAACGGTGGATGCCTCTGTTTCCTTTTGCTTGTTTGTTTTAAATGTTGAAAATGATTACGGAGCTATCTAATACTAATCAACTAGAGACTAATCTCCTTTTCAAAGTAAATGACCCAATTCAATTTGAAGTATCTTTGATTATTGACGAACTAATGGCGACTTTGTTCAACGAACTTCACCACCTTATATATGGGACACACGTTTGGCTTGCCATGCATGAAATTACTAAAATATTGCGGGAAAAAATAAATTAAATACATTATTATATTATACGGAGTAGCATTTAGTTATACGTCATGACATATTATTCAAAGCAACATTAACATCAATACATAGTTTGTTGCATGCATGACAATTGACAACCAATGGTTTTTATTATTTAATTTGCTTTAATAATTTTCATATGTATTTGGTAGAATTTGGTATGGATGAAGGATTGTTTATCTAATTTTTAGAGTATATATTATTCTACAATAATTAATTAGAAAAATCATATCTTTGAAAATTCAAGAATACGTGCGATATTTGAAGATTAATTATAAATTCTTGTGAATGATCGTGTGACAGTTGGTAATGGTTAGATCACATGACATGACATGTCACCGATAATTTCATACGATTCTGGCATATGTACTATAGGAGTATTAAGCATGGGATGACAATCAAGTACTCCGTAAATGGCATCGCATTATATAAGACAGTTTGATAGAAGACTAGCTTGCTAGCCGTTTGAAAATTGTGATATCTTTTATTTTCAGTTTATAATTTTAAACAAAATCTTGCCATGCATTAAAAAATATTAGTTCTAATATAAATATACAATTATTAGAGAAGTTAGGTTATGATCGATTGTCTCATTATTCTGATGGAGAAAATTCGATGGAATATGACATATTGACATATAGTATGGTACGGTTCAAAAACACCTCCCTACCAAAAAAACTCGAAAGATTATTATTATAACTATGATGTGATCAGGACATAATACAAACTACGATGGATTGTACTTGTTATTTTCAATAAGATATGTTATTCGGAACAAATATATACCAAACATATTAGCAATGGTATACGTTGATCCAACCTTTTTAAGAGTTGGCTTTCAAAATTATCTTTACACTTTTCGCTTTAATATGTTTCATAATCTTCTTTATACTTTTCTTTATTCTATTTTGTACTTAAAAATTTACTATCTTACCTTTCTTACCCCATAACATTGACAACTTTCCACTACCTTTTTCTTGCACCCACCCACATTTTACCCATCTATTATACTTTATCTATACTTTATTATATTCTTCCACCTGAGTCCAAATCCGACTCGAAATTATTTCAAAGTGTATTATTTTTCGTACCTTTTTTTAAAAAGGAAGTTCCCAATTTAATCTAATATATTTAATTAAAGCCCATACATTTGTAATTTATTAATTTATTAGAAACTCATTAGATTTTGGTAAATGAGAAATATGATTTCTAATTTATTTTGAAATTAAGAAATACAAGTTCTGTGTAAGTAAAGTTAACGCATGATTTGGATTTGGATATGGATATGGATATGGATTCGAAATTGGATATTATATGGATGCAATTTTGGAGTCCGAATTTTAAATGGATTTGGATTTGGATATGGATATGGATGCAATTTTGGAGTCTGAATTTTAAAAGGATATGGATAGAGATGCAATTTTAGATTCCGAATTTTAAATGGATTGGATTTGGAGTTTACTTCATCCGACCCGAATCCGATCCATTGCCATCCCTACATGCATGACAAAAACAAGCTAGATCAGTAATGGAGCTGGAGAACGACGAGGCCAATATCAGAGATGTGCGAGCAAAAAACATATAATAGAAATGGAAACGTCATTCTACAAAGGCAAAAGCCATTTTTCAAAAAGCAAACACCATTTTTCACATAAAAGCACAATTTGAATGATGTGTTTTATCCTTTAGTGCTTTGTCATTTAGTGTTTGTCTTTTCCCTATTTTGTCGTTTTGTCCGTTGATATATATTCCCTCTGTCCCAAATTAGTTGTTACACTTTCCTTTTTCGGCCGTCCCAAATTAGTTGTTACACTTCTAAATTAGGAATGACCCTACAATTATTATATTGTCTCTCTCTTCCCACTAAATTCTTTTTTGTCCTCACACCCTCTCTCATTGAATTAAAAAAATACCCCACTAACTCCTATCACATCTACTTTTTCAATAAAATAACAATTGATAACCAAACAACCACTTATCACCTAAAACTTTGTGCAAAGGTAAGTGTAACAACTATTCTGGGACGGAGGGAGTATTTTGTAATGCATCTCTGATACGGAGTATTGGAATTTACTTCCTCATGGAGTTGAGTACTCCATATTAAATTTCAAATATTATACTATCTCGATCTATTCTTTTTAATGCATCACTTAAATCGGTACATTTGTCAATGCATTATTTTACCATTAAATATCTCTAATTTTTTACTCCTATTTGTTAGAATCATAAAAGTTGATATTATAAAAGTATGTGTCATGACTAATCCAACTATAACTTACATAATAACATTTGATTTTTATATTTGATAAAAGTTTAATTCAAACTTAGTATATAAATAGTGTCAAAGCCAAAGTGATACATTGAAAAAACTGGAGGAATCCATAACATCATTTTTGTTGGATTTTTGGTCTAGCTAGGTCAAGTAGTTAGTACGTATTCACTTCATATTTTATTATGAATCACATGTTGACCAACACACTTATTAAGGAATGAGAGTTGAATCTAATAAAAATAAATAAAGAGTTTCAAGAGTGAATAGCATAGAAAACCTGAATTAAAACATCATCGTGGAACGAATTTCAAGAGTTTTACTCTTATAAGTTGTAAGAAGCGTGATAGCGAATGTCTTTATAAAAAAAATATGAAGAATTTTGGTGATCGTTTTTGGTAACTGGTAAGTGATTGTAACGCCGTGTCAAATATTTAAAAACTCGTTTTCACCAAAAACAAAAAAAATTAAAGAAACTCGATCCTCTACTAATTATTATTACAAAGTGCATTTTTTTTGTGAGGGGAAGTAGAATTTAAGAATTTAATTAATCCTCATAAAAGAAAACATTGTCGCACTCTTCCCTCAATTTCTTTTTTTTTAACAACTCTATATAGTTCCCTAAAACCCAATTCGTTATCCTCTACTACTTATCAGGCTACTGTCAAGTGTAGATATTGCGAGAGTAAGTAATACTCCGTATTAATTAGGCTATTATGTAGATCATTTTGAAACGCTATTATGTAGATCATTTTGAAACGGATGTAGTATTTATCACACTACTGTCTACTACGTACGTATGTTGATACCTAAACAAGTTCGATTTTTTCTCTTGCTTAGCTTCCTCCTCAGTCCTCCCTACTTTTATCGATATCTATCTACATCCCATCTATAATTCCCCTCCTCTCAAAGTCTTCAACTTCTTCTCTTTCGTGTTCTACAATTTTAAAAGCCATTAATCTATATTAAGAGAATAAGAGGATCGGATTAGTCGTCCAGTAATCTTTGGATAACAGGTTGAGTAGTGTTCGGGCCCCCCGTGTGGGACCCACTTTCTACACAAATTACCAAGATATCCTTTCAGGGGAAATTACTGAAAATACCCTCAAACACAAACCTCTTGATGGGCTCAGACCAGAAGTTAGGGGCCCATATCACAGCCCCCTACAGGCCCAAGATTCCATACCCCTACACTTGCCTATATTTACTAATAATGCCATCTTGCATTACTATAAATATGCTTCACCTAATCATTACTCAGGTATGCAATTATTCCCACACTGACTCTCTCACTACTTTCTCTCTCTACAAGAACTGACTTGAGCGTCGGAGGGGGTTTTCACGGGAACCCCCCCGAGCCAGTTTACGTTTGCCGTTTTTGTAGGACAAACCACAACCGATTGGAGGAAAACGACAGCCTGGTTGAAGAGGCTTCCCCTATTTTCACACTTAGCATTTTCTTCGCAGAAACAGTTGGCGCCGTCTGTTGGGAAGTCAACTACAAGCCATGGTTAACACTCGACGAACCAGGCAACACTCCTCCTCTCATCGATCAGAGTCCCATCCCAATTACGTGTTGATGCCTACTTCGAGGAACGGAGATGATCACGATGGTGATCAGGACCATGAGAATCAACATCCCCATGTTGAGGGTCACCCTGAGAACTTGGTCACCCGAAAGGATCTAGAGTATTTGGCTGCTCAAGTCAATGAGGCTATCCACAACCTCCAAGGAATGGGAGAAGGACCTTCAAGGAAACATCCAAACCACCTTACCAGCTCAAAGGTGAGCACAACATCTCATACCATCCACTGGGCACAGCCCCGAAGTGTGAAGGACAGGCTAGGTGACAGGGGTGGGGCACAGCCTCGCCCTCGCCAATCAAGGGCCAGCCAAGATGCACGCCGGGTAATTGAAGATCGACAATTGCACAGATGAGACCTTGATGCTCGAGACCTCTTGCACAGAAGGCGCCTCGAACAAGCCAGAGAAGCCATCAGGAATGATAGGATCACCCGAGGTCTATCCCCCTCTAGTGCTAAGACTACGGCCTTCGCACGAGACCACCCCACTCCTTCAAGACAAGTCAGACCGATCGAGGTCATCTCTCGAAGGACATCTCTCAGGAGGCACTCACCTTCTCCTATAAGGAGATGTCACTCACCCTCTAGCCGGGCTAGAGGCCGTTCCCCCAGGACAAGGGTTTCACCCCTCGATCAACAGCTAGGGGCTCATTCATCTTCTCATCGCCCAAGGCATCACTCACCCTCAAGAATAGGAAGGATCCCTCCACGCCGTGAGCGAACATACTCGCCTCTCCTAGAGAGTAGAGGTAGACATACAGTGGCGGAGCCACGGTGCCCTCAGTGGGGTCCTTGACCCCACTTGAATTTTTTTTTATTGTTAAAATTTCAATTTTTTTTTAAAAAATAAATAATTTTAGTGAAAGTTTCATCAATTTTTAAATAGTGACCCCACTATCTCAAAATTCTGGATCCGCTACTGTAGACATACCTCCCCAAGAGGAAGATGGGACTCCCCTCCACCAAGAACTGATAGGCACAGACATACCTCGTCATTGCAAGAGGCTCTCACTCCCTTCTCCCAAGAAATAATGAACACCCCCAGCCGAGACAAAGTGAAGGTCCCTACCATCGAGCCTTTCGATGGAACTACGGAACCAGAAGAACACATGGCCGCCTATGCGGCTCAAATGAACGTTCAGACTGGATGCGGAGCTACTTGGTGCAGGTACTTTCCAACCACCTTGAAGGGTCTTGCCCTTATATGATTCAACAAGCACGTACCGAAGGGAAGCATCAAGAGCTACAGTGAGCTTGAAAAGGTTTTCATCAGCCAATTCGCGGCGGGTCGGAGGCACCAAAGGACAAGTGTCAACTTAATGGCAGTCAGACAGGGAGAGACGGAGACCCTTCGCAATTATATTAAGAGATTCAATGAAGAAGTCCTAAAGATACACAATCTCAAGGACGAGACCAAGTTCGCAGCCCTCTTGGCAGGTCTTCAGCCAGATGACTTCAAGTTTGAATTGGTCAAGTCCGGGGTATCCAACCTCGAGGAAGCAATGGAGAAGGCCCAAATGCACATTCAAGCCACAGATATTTGTAAGATCAATTGGGGTGGTGAGAGTGGAACAAGGCAAAAACAAAAGCTAAGACCTAACGGCAGCCACGACCAAACTCAGCCCTCCCTCAAAAAGTCGGTTATGGTTGATGACCATGGTGAGGATCCGAGGTATAACCGCAATAGGCGGGAGATTTACCTTTATCTCAAAGGAAAAGACATCCTCCCTAAGCCACCTGCAATCCGTACGCCCGAAGCAAAGCGAGACAAGTCACTTTGGTGTGAGTTTCACCACGAGTGCGGGCACACCACAAAGAACTGTAGGGAGCTGAAAAAGGCACTGGATCACTTGGCTGACAAGGGCAAGCTGAATAATTACTTAAGGAAGAATCCCCCAAAAGCAAAAGCCAAAGAAAAGGAGTCTCTTAGTGATGATACGGGAGACTACATTGGAGTGATAGCCGGAGGCTTGGCAACAGGCGGTTCTGTGAGCAAGGCGAAGGATAGCTTGTGGGCACTGGAACATCAAGTCCTAAAAGTGGCATCGGCTTCTCAAACAGCCCCGGTGATGACATTTGGTGGGAACACTAGTCATCCAATTCAAGAGTCCCATGACGATCCGCTGGTCATCGAGATGAAAGTCGCTAACTCAACGGTAAGGCGAGTGTTAGTGGATAGTGGATCATCCGCCGACATCATTACTCTAAAGTGTCTAGAAGGGCTCAAGTATTCCAAAGATGATCTGAAAACCATCTCCCAGCCACTCATTGGATTTGGAGGTCAAGGCGTCCATCCTCAAGGCACCATCAAGCTACCTGTCAGGTTGGGTCCTAAAAACAAGGGAAGACGGTTGTTGGTAGACTTTCTTGTCGTGGACATCTCCCTGCCATACAACATCATCTTAGGCCGACCTCTACTAAGCAAAATAAAATCCGCAATCTCGGTGTACCAACTTCTCATGCAGTTTGAGTTGGAAGATGGCTCCGTGGGAAAAATCTTTGGGGATCAACAAGTGGGCAGGCGATGCTATGTTAACAGCCTCAAGAGAGGGACAAGTACCCCCAGCCACTGGCCAAGAAAGCCAAGCCAGAAGGGACTCGAAACTCCTGAAGGCAAGCCCCTCCCTCGCCCATGGAACACCGACAACCTTAGAAGGTTTTATGTTCAATCTCCTAAGAATTTCTCCCTTTCTCAAAAGTACTTAGCTTTATAGCTCACATCCATAGTTTTCAACGATGAAAGTGGGGGTAAGATACATGTAAGCCCGCCATAGGCTAAATAACATCTCATCATTGTAAACAAAGCTTTATATCTTCATGGCAATAGTAAAGAACTCGACCAGTAATATTACTTAGCAAATTTTGTTTCTAGAATGTTGTAAGTAGAAGCCAAACATTGGCCATGCAAGCGCAGCACACGTCAAAAGGAAAGCACACGTCAAGCACATGAACTCATACTTAGTGAAATAATCTAAGTCATTTTTGGTGCTTCATCGTTCGCCCAATCATGGGGCTCATTAGTCCTTTTGGAGAACAACAGCCCATTCCCATACTTAGCAAAATAATCTAAGTCATTTTCAAGAATGACGTGTCATCGTTCGCCCAAGCATGGGGCTCATTAGCTCCTTTGGAGAACAACAGCCCATTCCCATACTTAGCAAAATAATCTAAGTCATTTTCAAGAATGGCGCATCATCGTTCGACCAAGCATGGGGCTCATTAGTCCCTTTGGAGAACAGCAGCCCATTCCCATAATTAGCAAAATAATCTAAGTCATTTTCAAGAATGGTGCATCATCGTTCGCACAAACATGGGGCTCATTAGCCCCTTTGGAGAACAGAAGCCCATTCCCATACTTAGCAAAATAATCTAAGTCATTTTCAAGAATGGCGCATCATCGTTCGCCCAAGCATGGGGCTCATTAGCTCCTTTGGAGAACAACAACTCATTCCCATACTTAGCAAAATAATCTAAGTCATTTTCAAGAATGGTGCATCATCGTTCGCCCAAGCATGGGGCTCATTAGTCCCTTTGGAGAACAGCAGCTCATTCCCATACTTAGCAAAATAATCTAAGTCATTTTCAAGAATGGTGCATCATCGTTCGCCCAAACATGGGGCTCATTAGCCCCTTTGGAGAACAGAATCTCATTCCCATACTTAGCAAAATAATCTAAGTCATTTTCAAGAATGGCGCATCATCGTTCGTCCAAGCATGGGGCTCATTAGCTCCTTTGGAGAACAACAACTCATTCCCATACTTATCAAAATTTATCTAAGTCATGTGCGGAAAGTAGAAGCCATGGCACCATAAGTAGAAGCCATGGCACCGTCATGTGTATGACAAGTAGAAGCAGAAGCCATGGCACAATCATGTGCGGCGAGTAAAAGCCACGACACCATCATGTGCGGCAAGGAGAAGCCATGGCACCATAAGTATAAGCCTTGACACCATCATGTGCGGCAAGTAGAAGCCATGGCACTATAAGTAGAAGCCATGGCACCATCATGTGCGGCGAGTAAAAGCCACGACACCATCATGTGCGGCAAGGAGAAGCCATGGCACCATAAGTAGAAGCCTTGTCACCATCATGTGCGGCAAGTAGAAGCCATGGCACCATAAGTAAAAGCCACGACACCATCATGTGCGGCAAAGAGAAGCCATGGCACCATAAGTAGAAGCCTTGACACCATCATGTGCGGAAAGTAGAATCCATGGCACCATCATGTGCGACTCTCTCTCACGCACCGCACCCGACATCGGGCGACAAAACAACAGCCACGCCAAGAGAAAGCATCAGCCATCACCCTACCCACGTACATACGTCGAAAAAAAAAAAAAAAAAAAAAAACAGGAGCAGCCACGCCGAGAAAGGAACAGCCACGCCTGGCATGCCCTTCCTCCGCCAGCCTTCGCCAAAAAAAAAAAAAAAAAAAAAAAAACAGGAGCAGCCACGCCAATCGGCGCCTCTTGCCCGATTAACAAAGAGCAGCCACGCCGAGTCATAACAGCAGCCACGCCGCTCAACCATGCCCGCGCCCTTGGGGCGGAAAACAAAAGTCAAGCCCAGCCTTGTGCCGGCGCCCTTGGGGCGGAAAACAAAAGCCAAGCCCAGCCTTGTGCCCGCGCCCTTGGGGCGAAAAACAAAAGCCAAGCCGAGCCTTGTGCCCGCGCCCTTGGGGTGGAAAACAAAAGCCAAGCCGAGCCTTGTGCCGGCGCCCTTGGGGCGGAAAACAAAAGCCAAGCCGATCCTTGTGCCCACGCCCTTGGTGCGGAAAACAAAAGTCAAGCCCAGCCTTGAGTCGGCGCCCTTGGGGCGGAAAACAAAAGCCAAGCCCAGCCTTGTGCCCGTGCCCTAGGGGCGGAAAACAAAAGCCAAGCCGAGCCTTGTGCCCGCGCCCTTGGGGTGGAAAACAAAAGCCAAGCCGAGCCTTGTGCCGGCGCCCTTGGGGCGGAAAACAAAAGCCAAGCCGAGCCTTGTGCCCGCGCCCTTGGTGCGGAAAACAAAAGCCAAGCCGAGCCTTGTGCCGTCGCCCTTGGGGCGGAAAACAAAAGTCAAGCCCAACCTTGTGCCCGTGCCCTAGGGGCGGAAAACAAAAGCCAAGCTCAGCCTTGTGCACACGCCCTTGGGGCGGAAAACAAAAGCCAAAGCCCAGCCTTGTGCCCGCGCCCTTGGGGCGGAAAACAAAAGCCAAGCTCAGCCTTGTGCGCGCGCCCTTGGGGCGGAAAACAAAAGCCAAGCTCTGCCTTGTGCCCGCGCCCTTGGGGCGGAAAACAAAAGCCAAGCCCTGCCTTGTGCCCGCGCCCTTGGGGCGAAAAACAAAAGCCAAGCCTAGCCTTGTGCCCGCGCCCTTGTGGCGGAAAACAAAAGCCAAGCCGCGCGCGTCACACCCATACCTCTCTCAGCACAAATTTGAAGCAACCGCCCAATGTAGAATGTCTCAACTAGGCATGACCTTCGCCAAGCTCACAAACATTGCTAGCCAGCCGGGCAAGCAACCCATGTATACGTAACAAAAGCCGGAGGGCTGAGTTCATTCCGCCAAACTCCCGAGTCTTTGGCCAGAACTCGCAAATTTGGCGTGGGGCTAATGTTCGGGCCCCCCCCCCCTGTGGGACCCACTTTCTACACCAATTACCAAGATACCCTTTCAGGGGAAATTACTGAAAATACCCTCAAACACAAACCTCTTGATGGGCTCAGATCAGAAGTTAGGGGCCCATATCTCAGCCCCCTACAGGCCCAAGATTCCATACCCCTACACTTGCCTATATTTACTAATAATGCCATCTTGCATTACTATAAATATGCTTCACCTAATCATTACTCAGGTATGCAATTATTCCCACACTGACTCTCTCACTACTTTCTCTCTCTACAAGAACTGACTTGAGCGTCGGAGAGGGTTTTCTCGGGAACCCCCCCGAGCCAGTTTACGTTTGCCGTTTTTGTAGGACAAACCACAACCGATTGGAGGAAAACGACAGCCTGGTTGAAGAGGCTTCCCCTATTTTCACACTTAGCATTTTCTTCGCAGAAACAAGTAGGGTTAAACTCAAAATACTGTAATCGAACATTATATTTATAAGTATGTCTTGTCAGCTGCATGCCCCTCGTAGCTAGCTCGAAGACTTGGGGCACAAAATGACAAATTGAAATGGACTAGTACTCCGTAGTATATTTAGTGAGATATTATATAGTTTTCCACTACTAGATAAATGCATGCGCTGGAATGATAGAATGCCAAAATCCTAACTCACTAGGTCTACATTTTTTATGGTTGTAATCGTCTAATCGATGTGTCACACTCAATATATAATTGTGTATTATGACATGTTATTATTCATTATAACATCTAGAGATAAAGAGATCACGTCATAAACTCACATTTAATTTTAAAATTACTTTATCTGTTTTCTTAGATGCAATATTTCAATTCTATTCACAAACTATACATTAGTTTGTTGGCTAATTTTGGAGCTATTTTAGGTATTTGGCTAGAAACTGCTTGAAAGTGTTTTATGAGTCCAAAAACCTCTTTTAGAAAAAATACTCATATAAGGAGTGTTTTAGAAGAGCTTATAACTTACGGAGTATAGTGATTTTTTTTTATTTAAAACAACTAACAATTATTTTTATCAAATATTTTTTCATAAACTACTAGTCAAATCAGGTAATATAATCAACTAGTCAAACCAGTTAACCAACAACTTGTAACCAAATATGGCCAACGCCACATTAGATCTTAAATATATTACGTCGTATAATTAATTAAGATGACGGATCCATTATATTTGTACAAGTTTTTATATAAGGCGGTCTTACACAAAAGACAACCTCGGTGTCATATAAGTTAATCAATGAAATCAATTAGTTAAGCACTATAACTAATTAATTAAGCGCGCACTAGAACTAATTAGTTAAATAATGAAACTAATTAGTTAAGCAATGAAACCAATTAGTCAAGCAATTAAAGTGATCTTTCCGATAAGGCGGTATTACACAAAAGTTCTCATTATATTTGGGACACAATACCTAAAATAAGTGGATACAAAAACCAAGTTGATAAAAACAAAAATTCTTATCTATATGTACACCGGACAAAATTTAACTCAAAATATTTAAAAGTTACTCCCTCTGTCCCAAAATGTTCTTTATATAAGATATTTTTCATGCGAATTAACAACTAATTAATGTGCATTAAGATTTCTTTACTTTTTTATTTAAACAAGATAAATTACTCTTATTTATAACGTTTTCAATTTTATAAAAAAAAATCTGACATTGAAAAATAGAAAATATTTAATGCTCCAATGTAAAAGTGTGAGAGGTTAAATACCCCATTGAATTTAATTGTTTAAAAATAATACTTGACACAAATTTTAATAAAATATTAATGTATTACTTCCTCCGTCTTTTAATACTCGCAACGTTTGGACTTTTGCCACTATTCATATAATCTACTTTGACTATTCGTAGTGTTTTTTATATAAGATAAAACATAGTCATGTGGGATCTTGTTAGATTTGTCTCAATGTGTATTTTCAAAATATCAACTTTTTATAATTTTTGCATAAAGAGAATTTAAAATATAAGTGATCAAAGTTGTGCATTGACATGCGTAAAACTGACAAACGTTACGAGTATTAAAAGACGGAGGAAGTATGTGATAACATAAAAAGAAATTTAAAGAACATTTTAGACACCCTAAATGAAATACATAAAAAAAAAACATTTTATGACGAATGAACCAATGAAGTACCTATTTTGTGATGAAAGCTTGCGGGTCCTTTTTCCCTCTTAAAAAAGGGCTTTACCTAATATTTGAACGCCCAAGCGTCCCAAAAGAGTCGTTATCAAAGTCTAAATATTTTTGTAAGTTTTGCGCACCATGACGAAATGTTTTATGTTACGTGGTCGTTTTTAGCTAATTGGAATTCTGACCACCCTAACAGCCACTAGTGAACTCCCCCACTCCACATTTTATCCATGATGTTTGCACCAAAAAAAGCATTTTATCTATGATGCAATTGATGCGAAATGTATTCCCAATATTCTAAAGCATATTTTATGCAAAACAATCCCTATTTAGATCCTAAAGCTAGTCCGCGTTTATCTTCCATTATTTGTAATGACTACTTAGGAGTGACTCTCGTGCGGAGAGGCTCCTAAGTATATTTTCCTTATCTTTCAATGAAAAAAATATATATCCCTCCCTATATGGCTTTATGTGGAGGGTACGTGAGTACGTGACGATAGTATTTTCATCTTATAAATGTTTGGAATGTGTTCTCCTCAATCCTCACAGTTGTAACTTGAAAGTGAGACTGGAACAGATATTTAGGGCGTGTTTGGTGGTAGCGTTTGAGATAGCGGGTAGTGTTTGACCTATTTAAGACGCTGCTTGTAAAATTTGTAAGTGTTTGGCAAAGTATATAGCGATTTAGGTAGCGGTTAGCGGTAGATGTAGCGTTTGGGTAGCTTTTGTCAAACGTTAAAATTAGTACTCCTTTTAAGGTAGCGAGTAGCTTTTGACAAATTTATAGTAAAGTTTTAAATATTATTCTACCTTTTATTTTATTTTAGAATATCAAACACACATACTCCGTATTAGTTAGCCGCTAATTTTACCAAACACACATACTCCGTATTAATTAGCCGCTAATTTGACAGTTAACCGTTACCCGCTACTATTCACCGCTACCTGCTACTATTCACCGTTATCCGCTACTCAACCGTTAACCGCTACCCGCTAATTTTGCCGAACAAGACCTTAGAAATGAGACTTGAACTAAATTTATTAGAATTTGTAAAATTGTATTCATATAAACTGATTATTCATGTAACTTATGGATTTGATTTATTATTATTATTATTATTATTATTATTTTTAGGGTGAAGTGAGCGCGCCTTGCTACCAATAATGATAGTGTTTCCCTCTCATAATGGTTTACCAGGGCCGGTTCTGGGGCGGCGCGGAGTGAGCGACGGAACAGGGACCCCAGATTTTAATTTTAAATATAGTGTAAATAGTCTCCTAAATATGCATAAAAACTAAATTGGAGCAATGGCTAGGGCAATCTTTAATAAACCAAAGGTCTTGGGTTCGAATCCCATTGCAATGAAGTCTTGCACAGGGCCCCATTATTATAGCGTGATTAGAGCCCCGACACTGTGGTTTACATACGTGATACGTACATATATTGGTACAAAGCTTCAAGGCAATAATAATACCTCTCCCGTTTCCTAAGTATCGCACAATATTTACACTATATATTTGCACTACACTTTTTTTCATCTTTTGTAATTTATACGTAAGTAAAATTGTAGTTATGTGGGATCTTATTATATTTGTATCGTTATGTATTTCTAAATATCAACTTTGTACAATTTTACTTATTCATAATTCGAGATATTAAAAATTAAGAGTCAAAGTCAGTTATTAAAGAGCGTAAAATTAACCATGTACGATGCAATATTTAAGAAAGGATGACGTATATTATTTCGATCCTATAATGGTATCGATCATACTTACAGAGTTATAGAGATGCCTTCCAAAAAAAAAAAAACTTACAAAGACGTGAAGTTTTAGAAGAGGGAAGTAGTGAACTACTCAACCCATACAAGTTGGGGAGTTGGTGGGGAACTCAACTTGTGATTTAAAGGTCACATGGTTGAGCCCCTTCAACTGCAAAATGTTTGGGAGTGACTCAAGAAAAACCTGCGTAGTTGAGTTGGCTAACATGTGATAAGTGTTGGTTCAATACTTCAGTAAGACCCCTTCTTCTTACCTAGTTAAAAAAAAAGTGAACTACTCATGCTATTTTTGACTTGTACGTGGTATTAGTTATACTTTATACAATGTAAAATACACTGATTTGACCATTGATATATTTAATTATATTATTATAATACTAAAAATTATGAGAATTGGTATTATACACTAAAAGTTTACATTGAAATAAATCTAAACCAGATCAGGCATGATGATGTTCTTTTTTTCCTTCTTAAAGACATAAAATTATATTTCATGTATTGAGTATCTGGAGCATAAATTTATGTAGTGATATGAAAAGAGAGCAAAAAGCTTAAAATAGTGAAACGCTTGCATGGATCGAAAAAAGTTATCTCTACTAATATATTAAAATGCGTTCTTATTACACACCTCTCCTTATTACATACTTCACCACTAATTAGCATTATGGCATGTCATTACAACAAAAAACAAGTAACAAGGATCGAACATCAAACCTCTTTGTTAAAAGTTACTATTCCTACCATCTTATAACCAACCACAACTTATGTTATGTCTTTCTATATAAACATATATATTCGTTTTACGATAAATAATACATTGAACAAAAGTGAATGCAAAAAAAAGGGAAAAAAAGAAATGATTACTTAATTTATAAATGTACAATTATTATTACTTTCTTAGCTTAAGCCTCAAACAAAAAATCCCGGTGTAATAGAGTGTAGTAATGAGTAAGTGAGGAAACATTGGCGGAGGTTGAGTAATAAATCAACTAAATGATGAAGAAAAGGATCCGACTTTTAATTTTATTTTATTTTCGTATTTGGGTTTTCAGATTGGGAAAGTTGTTGATCGACCACTAATTATGTCACCACTAACCGTAATTCGATGACGACATCATCTATATGTGCACATATGTACAAAAAAATTAAACCCGAATAAAATTCAAAATTTAGGGCAATGCCCAGGCCACATATTAATTTAACATTAATGAATCATGGTCAAAATTGTGTCATATTATACGAGGCAAGCATAATCAAAGCCATTACCTCTTACCAGCTCTTAAAGAAAAATGATTTTAGTACACGAAAAAATAATTTTTAATACTACCTGCAAAACAATGTGCTCTACTCTTATGTAGATTGTGCTAAAATCAGTTTCCGAGGTACTTTTGATATACTTCATCCGTTTCGAAATACTCGCAACGGTTTGACTGGACACACTTGTCAATGCACAACTTTGACCATCAAAATCTTCAATTATATATTACGGAGTATAAAAACTTACAAAAAATTAATATTTTGAAAATAATATATTAAGATGAAGCCAACAATATATTATATGCTAACACTTATGTTCATATACTATAAATATAATGAGGTCAATGTGAATTATGTGAATAGTGCAAAAAGTCAAACTGTTGCGAGTATTCCGGAACGGGGAAGTAGATTAGTACCTTAAAAGGTGAGGGGCACTACTACTTGGGCATTGGCCTCCATACTGCAAAATCTATTATTCTAAAGAACGGGCTGGCCATTTTACAGCTGTTTGGACAGAGACTTAACATATTATGGAGTACTTAATTTAATGATGTTAATTTTACTACTCCACTTTTAAATATTTTTACCAAAGAATTAAAAAGAAACAACGTGAAAGCTGCAGTTTTCAGATATATGGTCCAGCCCAACTTTGTTTCCTTAGCTTAAGGGTTTTGGACTTTCTTTTGGGCTTTAATCAAAGAGATACATGATACATGTAAAAGAAAAAAAAAGGGACAAAACCAACTTTATGGAAAGTTTTACCTTTATTTACCATGTACCTCATACATCAATCACTCTTATTTTAGTTGACACGTTTTGACTTTTGACATTATCACATGCTCTATTTTTACTATATTTTGTCATTTATACGGAAAATATGCTCGTGTGTTTTTTTTTTATAGATTTTCTTCAATTTATATTTTTAGAATGTCAACTTCTTATAATTTTTCTTACAAAAAATATAAACGATTGAAACATTGGAAAGTGAGATAAAAGAGAGTGTCAATTATAAGAAAGGAGGAAGTTTATGATAATAAACTTTTTGAAGGAAAAAATTGACTATCTTATTTAATTAAATACCGAAAATTCGTAAGAACCGATCATTGATCCATGTAAGACCTCTATCGAGCCAAAGTCCTCATAATAAGTCAATAACTAGTCACCACGTTTTAACAAGACGATCCTTTATTTGTAAAGGGAAAAGTCAGCGAAGATATACACAAGTATTAGATGTTTGCAGTGTGAAAAGTTTCCTTAAAACGTTAATTATAAAACTACCTTAAATAGAACACATTGCTATATTTATAGAACGGGAGAAAGTATAGTCCATCAATAATTCTTAGATTGATCTAGCCCAAAAGTTTAAGGCTTTGGATAAAAAAAAGGTCGTACAAGATTCTTGGGGGATAGGGAGGCATAAGGAGATTGCTCCCAAAGCACCCAAAGTCCCAAACTCGATCTCCTCTTATAGTCTTATCCAAACATGTCATACGTCCTCCTCAAAAGAAATAAAAAGTCACACCATATCTTTGGCGATTTTGATTTTACCTATTAAGGAGTAATTTGTAACAATTGATAAAGTACTACTTTATCTGATGGATATCGGTTACCGACCCCGAACTTTAATTATAAATTCTTTCAAATACTCCCTTCGTATTTTTTTTAAGAGATACACTTGGCCGGGCACGGGTATTAAGAAGAATAATTGAATAAAATAAAATAATAAAGCAAGTGGGGTTGGATAAATATTTTAATAATTAAACATGTGGGGACCAAGTCATTTTGGCGGGTGGAGGGTGAGGTGGGTTTATAAAATTATTTGTTTAATAGGATGGTGGGTGATAGGGCATATTAGATGTATTATTTAATTAGATGGTGGGGTTGATAAGTTACTAAAAATAGCAAGTGTATCTCTTAAATAAATACGGCCGGAAAAGACAAATGTATCCCTTAAAAAAATACGGAGAGAGTATATAAGAAAGAACATTATTATGCGGATTATTGTACGTGACATAAAGAATCCTTAGGATAGTGTGAGTCAAAAGTCTTCTCAAGATAGTGTGGTCTTCTAAATTTCATTCTTCATACTAGAGTAATTTTACGCCCCTAATATCACTACCACGTAAAAAGCGAGATGACAAAATAATGTAATTTTATACTCGTATGCGAAATTCAGTAAGAAAAAGTAATTTTATACTCAGATGTAAAATAAACACTACTCCCTATATTTTTTATTATTAGTCTCTTTTAGAATATTGACACTATTTACAATTGAAAAGAATTTTCTAATTTCTTTCCAATAAGCATTTCAAAAAATATTCATGTGAGATCTTATTTTGTTCTTCTCAATTTGTAATTTATCAATATTATATTTTTATATTTATTTAACTTACTTAATTGAAAATATTCACATTTAAATATTAAGTTGAGACGGACTACAAATTCAAAGGGGAATAATATTTAAAAACGGATAGAATATATAATTTTCGATTCGAATTGCGACAAACTATCCAATCCTGAATCCTCCCTTTGCCAATCAAAGACTGTTTAAAGAATACTCCGTAGTTGGCAAAGTTATATGCTGGGGGACCATTAATCGAGCTTGGAGTTGGACCCTTACGCAATCACAAATGTCTTACTCATCAACATCTTCTTTCAAATATACACGATCTTAATTCTTAAGTGGCATAACTAAAGCCACATACAACGAGCTTGTCCCTATAGAATAAAGAACATCCTTAACATTGTTTTTCTTTGGAAGTAGCCGTAGCATCTTGGATTACCTCATTTGTCTTTTTCTTTAGAAACTAGGAACTGGTTTTCGCATACTACTTTGTTGGTTTTGGCAAACTTCTTATTATGTGAGAAAAACATAATATACTACGCTCTCACGAGAGGTGTGCCAAAATCAATTTCCTTAAATAATTTATACAATATGCAAGTTTGAAGAGTAAAGGATCACCCAAACACCGAAACCATGATTGGTAGACGGGAAAGAACTAACGGCACTGCATTGAGCAAATAGTCGAAGAAAGACGGGAAAGAACCAATGGCACTGCGTTAAGCAAATAGTCATGTGACGTCTTATTAGGCCCGTTTCAATTGAATATTTTTCAAATATCAAACTTTTTATAATTTTTGGCTATTCATAATGAAAGATATTAATGTTTGCAATCGTGAATTGGAAAACGCGCCTAAACAATTGTATCAAACTAAAAAGATAAGCAAAATGAATGCCAAAGAACTAATAATCATGAATATATGCTAATAGATTATTTTTCAAGAGAATGATCCTTTCTAACAATAGAAAAGAGATATTACCTCAAGAAGCTCATTTTCTAGAATGGCACATTTGCCACAAAATTAATTAAACCATGTATGTCATCCTAACTTCAATAACATTCATGTGTGGAACCCTGAGTACAGCAGCACCTCTCCTGCAATTCCTTCTCAAGAAAGCATAGAAATAATTGATACCCAACTTCTTAACAAACCATGATTCTTTCTTTGCTCTAACATCTCCATCTCCAAGCAAATATGTAAACCCAGAATCTACAGCCTCTCTAAGAGCAGAGAATTCATACTCTACACTAGGATCTTCCTCTCCTGACATTACACTCGATGGCAACTCCTCGCTTTCTTCCAATCGTTGATCATGCATCAGTGGGACCCGTAACTCATCAGCATCAGTGTCTGCTATATCCATTGATCTTACTGAAGCACTATCCATAATATCAAGTTCATTCAAGTTAGCCTCAAGAGCAAGATCACGGGCCTCATTCTGCAGAAATCTTTTCAGACTTTCTATCAGTAATTGTTCGAATGAATGATGGTCTTCTTTGCGAACATCTTTGTACCCATAACGAGCAATGCAACGGAACATATGGTAGTCTCTAGGGCAAATTCTTCGAAAGAGAAATCGTTCTTCTTGAGGCACTACAGGAACTGGGACATATTTTATGCATACAAAGATAATGGTAGAGTGAATTGCAGGAAGGGTCAGAAGAAACTGTCCTAGAATGGATGGAATTCCATGAACCAGTTCATTGTAGAGTAATCCAATTCCAGGGACTCTTACAGTTCCAAGTGAAGATCCGAGTTCATGGATAAAATCCATGGATATTTTATCTCTGACTTCGCTCTGATACTTGAGAACACTTCCATAGTTCCAGGTGTACATTACTAGTAAGAAGCAGGCAGCAAAAGCCAAAGGAAGCCAACCACCCTCCAGGATTTTTGATAGAACTGCTGATAAGTAAATGAGCTCAATTGTCCCGAATATGACAGGGAAAGCGAGAGCTATGTATATATTTGTTTGCCAGATCAAAAGCATCACAAGTGTTACCAATATAGTACTGACTAGCATGACTCCAACTTCAGCAATGCCTGAAATCACAGATTTGGTTATGCCATATGCTGTAAAAGTAGAATAGAGGCTATAGATTTGGTTACTTACCATATGCATTGGCAATGTCTGTGGTGCTTCTAAAAGTGGCAACCACTATAAGACACATGACCATCAGAAACCAGTTGATGACAGGGATATAAATCTGACCCATCTGCTTCTTTGAGGTGTGAATTATCTTAAGCCTCGGAAAACAACCTAGGGCCATGGCTTGCTTTATGACCGAAAAGGTAGCAGAAATCATGGCTTGACTTGCAATAATAGCAGCTAGTGTAGCAATCACAAAGACTGGCCAGAAAAATCCATCTATTTGCCAGAAATATTTATAGAAATGTCAGCAAAAGCTTGTATGATTCAAGATGATCAAGTAGTAGCTTTCTGTCAAGGGTTACCTGGCACACTATCAAAGAATACTCTCTCCGATGAGGATGGAAATCTTATCAAGAACGCTGCTTGGCCCATGTATGCTAGCAGAAGGCAGGGGAATACAACAGAAGTAAATGCAATCTGCAATGTCATTGTAAATTAAAACATTAACAGGTTTAGTGATAGAACATTGAAGTACTCTATATATGCTACTGAGAACTCGGATGGACCTGCCTGAATGGATCGCACAGTGAAGTGGCCTAGATCAGCAAACATGGCTTCGGCTCCTGTAATTACATACCCCACAAATTACAAGAACAACTCATCAATGAAAGTAAATCAGATATCAGATTCCAGATAAGAGACAGAAATTTGGACTTTCAGCAACACATGCTTGCAAGAAATTCTCTATGAAATCAGGGGAACTAGATGCATTAATCCAAGCAAATGAAATGTGTCGTAATGAACTACTGATTATGCAGCAATGCTCAAAAGCAAGTAACTATGCTACAACGAACAACAATGGCCTGAAATTTAAGAACAATGGCCTAATCAACAATGGCCTTGATTAGGGAAGTCAAGTATGAATGATTTTTAAAGCTAATTTAATTTCTAATGGCCTGAAATTTAAGAACATATAAGGTTAAAAGCACCCACAACTTGAGGTAGAGCTCAAATACCTGTGATGCACAAAACACAGCCGCCAAGAGCTGACCATGCTTGAACACCATTCTTCCTAAAGAAAAGGTAGATGTAAGCTGGATTAAGGGCTCTCAAAACTGTAATATCATGCCTGATGAGGTTGTAGAGTCCAATTGATGCCAAAGAAAAGAACCACAATGACAGGGCAGGAGCAAATGAAAACCCAACTTTGCTTGTTCCAAACCTTTGTATGCTAAACAACCCAACCAGAATGACCATTGAAACAATGACTACAGCATCTGCCAATTCATAAAAAATTGTCAAATGCATTCACTGGTAAGTTAATAATTACGGCAACCCATCATAAAGAACTAACAATATTCACATTTAACATTCTGTGTGATGGAAGAGCTAGTGTAGAGGCTTATAGACTTCTGTAATTGCACAATGCTGGCTTGTAGTTACTGTCTAATCATGAATTTAGTTGATTAGAGAGAAGACGAACCCATTTACTTTGTATCTACACAAAGGGTAGATATACTTACTAGTACCGAATCCCTTAATCTCACCCTGCAAACCACTCACAGCTGACATAACTGCACAAGGTAAACAATCAATGAGAAATTTCAGGAAACAATTAATAGCAAGCTAAACAGCAAAGAAGCTTAATCCATAGCATTTAAATAGTTAAATTCATGAAGTTGTATGCAGGCGCATAAAGGAGCTGATTGTGAAAAGGCAAGCAAGTTTACTCAGACTCCTAGAGAAGTGTCAAAACTCTAACATGACATACTCAACTTTGATGTTAATGTGTGTCCAAATATAGGCACACATACTCAACTTTGATGTTAATGTGTTCGTTTTAAAAAAAATAGCATACCTGACATAGCTGGAGTTAGAATACCATCCCCTATAATCAAAGAAGTTCCTGTAAGAACCAAAAATAGAAGAAGGGTTTTCATAGAGGATTTCCTTTCCAAAACCTCTTTAATGTTTAAAGCCCTTTCAAGTTCAGGAGTGGGTAGTTTAAGCCTATAGCTAGAAATCTGCTGGTCAGCTTGTTGTCGATTTGGAAGCATATTCACATTGGCATACCTGCTTATAAGCGAATACAATGCAAACGTCCCTCCTACAGCCAAAAGTTGCCTATTATTTTTGGATACAAATAGCTAAAGATGAAGTACAAAAGGCTAAAAAGAAGCTGAGAAAACATGTACCTTCCCCATTATCATTAGCTTTAAGCACTACAAATACGTATTTAGCTAAGGGTACAAGAGCTATTGTATACAATACTACAGAGAGTGCCCCCAGGATATCAACTTCCGATGTTATAGGCACCTTGCTAAACACATCAGTGAAGACATATAAAGGACTCGTGCCCAAGTCACCATACACAACTCCAAGAGTTTGGAATGCTAAAGCAAGAGTATGCCATGTAGATTGTTCCTGTACAATAATTGAGCTTACTCAGTAACATAATCAATAGATTTGAGTAGCTACTAGCTAGGTTGCCTAAATCCACTAATGCCGAAAACTTCATATACTGTAGTACTTATTCCTAGTTTTGGATGAATCTGGCTATGTGATGATAATCCCAACAAACATAACCTCATACATATTAACATTTTCATCCCTCACTTGTCTGGAAATCCCAATAGCAATGTCTAAAATCAATAAGTTTGTCAGGACAATTGCAGTAACATTACGAAGCCCCTCAACAATTTCAAGCTCAAATTCACCCTGAATTCCAGCACATTATACCATACTAATCCACTGTCATGAATTCCTAAACTGATACTTGTACCATTTTTTGAAATATATTTAATGCTTATACTTAAGTAGTTAACCCTTAGAGCTACCTCATCAAAATCAATAGGATTAGAAACAAAAAAACTGACAGTAATAAGCTAATAACACCCTTAGAATGATGATCATGGACTACACATAGCAAAACCACACCGATTATAAGCGAAAAAACTGAGTAATACTGTAAACCCTTGAAAGGGCAAAATCGAGAAAATTAGAAGTAAACCTTAGAATGATGAGCATGGGCCGCAGCAATCTCCATAGCTTCAACATCCAAAGAATCAAATCTTTTAGGCTTCTTAATAAGCCTTCTTTTAAGAGACCCAGAAGTAGACCCATATCTACTCCTAAATTCATCTTCCTCCATTTTTGACCAATTTGGTATTTCTTCAGAACTCACTTCACTTCCATCAACCCACCTTGAAGTTCCACTTCCACCACTTCCAACCCATCTCAAATTAATTCTACTGCTCTCTTCTATCAAATCTCTTCCCATTTTAACTTCTTTTTTTATCAGCTGCCCACCAAAAGAAATGGCACAAAACTCCCAAGAATCAACTTAAAAAGATCAAATCTTTCATTAATTTTGTAGTTCTAAGACGACCATGAAAGCTAAATTCTTGGTTCATCCACTCGACCCCATACTTCCGAACAGTGATTACTATAAATAAAGCCCTTCAATTTTTTTGTTCTTTCTTTGTAAAGTTGTCGAGATTTTGTAGCATGTAATCTTATCTCTTGGAACTTGAATTGAAAGCATGTTTATTATAATTATGTCAATAATTGAAAGTTATGGAGATTGCACTGCGTCACGGTAATGGAGTAGTACAGAAAGCTGCAGAAATTTGACAAATCGAGCCACAGAAGATCCAATCAGTGATTGACACTCTAGCATTCTATAAAAAGAAAAAATAATGCATTCTAAAAGGTTTATCTCGGATTGGTTGAGGAGGGTGACTTCACTGACTTGAGATTTGAGATTATCTTGGGGAGGTTTCCATTGGTCTCTCGTTGGGCTGTCTTTGTTTTGTCTTCATCAGCATTGTTTTCTTTTGGTTCTACTACGTGAAGTTCACAGCACCTTAGGCGGGTGGACTATCTTGTGCAGGAGTTTACATTGGTAACTCCATGGACAATATTTCTTCCATTTGAGTTTTTTTCTATGCCAAGACTCGAACCCGATATTTTTTGTTAAGGAGCAAGAAACCTTAACCACTTATGTCTACCTAATTGTGTAACTTTTATGAATTGTTTTCCACCTCATTTAGCATCTAATGAGCAAATGAACCAGAAAAATGAGTGTGGTTATATAGTGTATAATGACATAAAGAAACCTTAAGTTAAACCCATTCAACAAAAATAAGTTTTATAAAAGTAAATTTAGACGAAATAAGTTAAATTAAAATAAAGTCAGATAATTCAGTTCAATTAAAATAAGTTCAGATAATTCAGTTAAACTAAAATAAATTTATATAAGTCTAGATACTCTGTAAATTAATTTCAGTTAAATTTAAAAGAGCAATCAAAGCCTAAATATCAAATTATTTTCTTGTTAGGAAATACTTCATCCGTTCTTTTTTAAATGAAACAATTATTTAAGCACGTTTGCCAATGCACGATTCCAAAACATTAATATAAATCACAAAATCAAGTCAAAGGAGCTTGTGTGAATAGTGATCAAAATTCAATTGTGTCATGTAAATAAGATCAGCGGAAGTAGGAAGTTGGGGATTTCGTGGGCCTTTATAGTAGGTCCGTCTGTGTTTATTTTTCTTCAAAGCCCATGACTTTTTGTAACTTCCTGATTTGTCCTTAAAATCAAAACTAAGCACAAATCAAAATCAAACAGTGTCGTTTTTCCTAATTGCAAAGACGTAATTCCCCCCCTTTGATCGAAACCCTAGGTTCGCTCCCCTCAATTCTCCATCTATCTTCATCGTTATTTTTCTTCGATTAACCCTTAAAACTTTAGTTTGATCGAAACCCTAGGTTCGATTTTGCGTTTTTTTGAGTTGTCGTAGATTAATTCTCGTCGAATTTTTCCCAGGTATCAGATCGCTTTAACAATGGCACGGGTTTATGTTGGTAATCTGGATCCTCAAGTCACCGAACGCGAGCTCGAGGATGAATTTCGAGTTTATGGCGTTCTTCGCAGGTTCAAATTTGTTCTGTCTTTATCTTTTTCAAATAAATTTATCCTGATTTTGATTTGAATAGTATAATTAGGGATTTTAATTCTTGTATGGATAGTTTTTTTTTTCCTGATAATTGGGTGATGTCTATCATAACGGAATTAGACAATTTTATCTTTGATTATGGTCTTACGGTTTAGTGGTTTACTTATGTTAACGAATGGTCATGAATCATATTGCAGTGTCTGGGTTGCTCGAAGGCCACCGGGCTACGCTTTTATTGAATTTGATGACAAAAGGGATGCGCTTGATGCAATTCATGCTCTTGATGGTAGCTCCTCTTCTTGGTTAATCTTTATTTTCTTGACAAATCAATAAGGCAGGGAGTTTTTATTTATTTATTTATTATGGAGTTCATTCATTATGTGCTTAATTTACAGGATTATCTTTCAATTGTACTCCATATTTCTTTTGATTGCTTTTTTTTCATCTTATGTAATCCTTCCTTCCTTTGGAGTTATCGTAGCTGACTATGTTTAGTGATCCGTTTATCATAGACTGTGCTGTATTTTGTAACTTCGCCTGAGTTTGTTGATAGCCTTATGTCGAGCTGTGCATTTGTCCTTAACCAGGAAGGCAAGAAGCTTAGGGAACAACTCAAAGAACTGGATCCAACAATTTTTTTTTTTGAAAATGTTGGCTGGAGTTAATATGATTGGATTCTGTTCTTGGACATGCTTGCAACTGTTTTGTGCATGCCAATGTGTATTTAACATTATCCTTATATATTGCTCACATTAGTAGCCGCACGTGAGTATATCGGTAATCAAAACCGTGTATTGTCATGAAGGTCTGCTTGTCGACTATATCCTTGTCAGTACGCGCACATTTGTATGCTGAGTTGCTGATGTTAGTTATGAGTTAGGCTGGTTGCAAAGTGAGCCTGTTCCAGATATATTATCATGTATTAGCAAGTGTGATTCCTTATGTGTTGTACAAACATGGGCCATTTTACTTGTACTCACGAGCAATCTCATATAACAGGAAGGAATGGCTGGCGAGTTGAACTTTCCCGTAATACAAAAGGCGGCGGAGGTCGAGGTGGACGTGGTGGGCGTGGGGGTGAGGATATGAAATGCTATGAGTGTGGAGAACCTGGTCACTTTGCTCGTGAATGTCGCCTGCGTGTTGGTTCTAGAGGTGTAGGTGGTGGACGGCGTCGAAGTCCTTCTCCTATTCGTCATCGTGGAAGTCCTAGTTATGGCCGCAGGTTTGCATTTGAGATATTGTGAATGCTTTTTTTGTTTTCTTTTGTACGAAGGATGGTTTAGTGTATACTTTGTGGTCATTTTTTTATTGGAACTTTTTTTATATTGCTGCAGCTCACTTATGGCCCTTGGGATCAGTGCTTTTGCTTCTATTTATATCATATATTTGTTTAACTTGGCATTTCTGTATATCCCTGTCGCTTGGGTACTATGAGGATTGTAGACAACCTATAAGATTTTTTTTTGAGTTGATGAGGGTATTTCCCCTTTGCAAACTCTTCTTGACAGCTATTAAGAGATGGAGTTTGTTTTTTGTCACTGTTTTTTTAACTAGCAATGATTGATGTATGAGCCTTTCATGTTGCAGGAGCTATAGCCCACGTGGGTATAGCCCACGAGGAAGGAGGTCACCACTACCACCAAGAAAACGGAGCATATCACCTGCATATCGCCGTGGTCGAAGCTACAGCAGATCACCACCAATACGCCGTGCTCGCCGTGCCTCACCTTATGCTAATGGGTATGTGGCGTTTTTCCCATTAATAACCATTCTAGCCATTGTATTTTTATGTCTTATTCTTTCTTTGATATCCATTTTTCTCATAATGGCACATTTCTTAGCTAAGTGTTGTTCGATAATAGTTTTTGCAAATTTTAATGTAGCTAATAATACTAATACAGAAAGACTACAGAGGCTGTGGATGGTAATCTGGTAATTACCTAATCAGAAATAAGAGTGGTTAAAATTCACTTGAGAAAAGTTGTAGTGTGAAGGATGGGATCCTCTGGTTTTGAGATTTTATTAGTTTGTTTTGTTGAATTGGATTGTCCAAGTATCATTGTCATTTCCTTATTTTTAAAGGCCAGACAGGGTGCTTTAGTGTAATTTGAAAATATATGTAGAGCATACATAGACTATTGTGAACATCTGAAATTGAAGCAATTGAATGTCCCTTGTTTGAGCTTTACTAGCATATTTTTAACAGTGGCGTATAATGGCACTAAGTTATTTGTTGACGAGTAACTAGATGCTCCAAGAGTTACTAGAAGTGGTAAGGTGTTATTGAGCACGATCTATAATCAAGTTCCTTCTTATAGCCAAATGCCAATCATCTAGATCAATATCATTTGTGGCCCTCTGTGCGGTCCTCATTTATACACTTAGATCTTGAATCTTGTATTGAGATTGCATCTCGTAAGTGTGCTTCTTCTAATCTTATAAATTTAACTTTTCTGCTGCAGGGTTTGATGCTGGTCAATGGTGATGGAGCTTTAGGAGGCAGCAGTTGCAGGGTCCAATGATAGTACTAGTAGAGTGGAGACTTGATACTTGATAGTACTGTGCATATTGAAGTGAAGACTATGAATTGCTATAAACTTGCATCAGTTTGCTCTACGGCTCTCTGAATGCTGTAGGTTTCTGTTATGCTTTAATTTTTTTTTTTTAATTTTAGTTTTGTGATCATATGTTAATCTCGCGTACTTAAAATCTTCTTAGTGTGTTTGTATTCTATGTGAAGTTGGTGTTTTCGAAAGACTAAAAGTTCATATTTTCTTTTGTGAGGTGTGATTTTAGGATGCAACGGCATCGTTTCGACTCTTACTGCATACCGTGCTCCGTTTTTTCAAATCTGCTTGTCTGCATCATCATCTGCTTGTCGTCTTAGCTATCATGAATCTGCAGCTTCAGTACACCTTCATACTTTAGTGTAATCATCTGTGACCAAGCTGCTCCATTTAGACTACCGTGTTTGGCTGGTTGGAGAAGATGAGACCCTTGTTGTTCGTCATAGCTGGTTGTGAGGGGGCATAGGAATCAAAAGTTCTGTTTCTGGATGTTGTAAAAATCTACACAAAGAGTTGAAAAGGAAGTTAACTGCACATGCCCCTTTGCTTGAACATTTAAGAGTCGCAACGTAGTAACGTACTTCTCATCGCTTTTTTATGGACTTGACCTCCATACTTGTTGATGCGACTCAGTAAAAGTACTGCCCCAACCTCTGTCCTCAGGAAAAACTTTTAAAAAATTGGACAGTGTGACATCAATTAAAAGACCTTCAGCAGGTAAGGTTATTTTATTTACCTGCTTGCAATTTGCGTGTTTTGTAAACGCGCTCCTTTGTTTCTGACATGTCTTTGCCGCTTGATTGTTTTGTGATTGAGATAGAATTTGAATGCTCAAATTGCAGTAGAATGCATTGTCATTTCATTTCAAAATTTGGTTACCTGCCTTCATTTGATATTTACATAGCTCGATTACATTGCATCCATTGCCTAATACTTCCTTTGTAGCATCTCTTGTGAGTTGTGACGAGACTTAGGAAGTTTGTAATTGCATTTTAGTGCATTAGGCTGGTGTCATAAATGTTCGGGAAGTTCTTTTTTTTTTTTTTGGGAAAATAGTTAACTTTTTTGAGATCGTTTCCTTTCTAATGTGTGGAATATTAGGTTTGGACCTTGGGTGGTCTACAATTTTAATCCCTGCAAAACAATTATCGAACTTTGTTGGATGTCCTTGAATCTATGCTTGGCTTGACTTACAAAAGGTTGCTTATTTGCTTTCTTTTTGAAGACCTGGTTTTGAATAGTAGCAAACTGTGAATGGCTTTGAGTTTTTAAAGATTGCTTCTTTGCTTTGTTCTGATTCTTTTAGAAGAGTTGATTTGGGTCACATAATATTGTAACACGGATCGTATGAGGTGTAGCTTTTATGGTTACAATTCTCACAAGGTGATGTGCTTATTCATGGAATGTGTCATATGCCTGGTAATGGATATATCTGGCAGGTATGCGTTGCTTAAATTCACACCAACTCTTTACTAATTCTTCTCTGTCGTGACCTTGTATTTAATGGACCAACATTGCCTTGTGGAGTTGTAGTCTCGAGGTGATTATTTGTTTAGGTGGATATGCACGGTTTGTTCACCTGTTTGCATCATAATCCTTGGATGTAAACTTAGGTGTTGTTTGGTAGACATAAAAACATGGTAAGTAGAACTACCTAGGAAGGGGAATATTGTGGTGTTGTTTGGTTTACAATAACATGGAGGGGAATATTGTGGTGTTGTTTGGTTTACAATAACATGGGAAGTCACACTTCGTAGGAACTCTCACTTCCCTCAAAATGGAGGAAGTTCCCATACTTCCCATGCTCAAACCAAACAACATTTCGTACTTCCTAGGAAATGTCAATACATGGGAAAATCTTCTTCCTATGAACTTTTACTTCCTACGATCAACCAAACGTTACCTTAAGAGAAGAAGGTGACTGAGCTGACAGGCATTGACATATCATTTATCATATATCATTGTCTACAAAGTAAGTGAATGATATAACTGGATTATTCATTTATTGAGTGTTTAACACTTTAACTCCCCTGTGCTGCATGGAACTTTTTTATTTTTTGAGACCCACTACAGTGTATGGAAATGTTGTTGGAGTTTTGCCATGATTTTGAAGAAACCAGGCTTCTTGTTACGTCCTTCATGTGAGCGCTCGGGACATCTTTTGTATGTACTCTTCAAAATCAACTAAATGATTGATTTTTCAGTATGGAGACGGAAGATTGATTGACCTCTATGTATTGCTTTCTTAATGCCGGATGATATTTTTAAAACATATTTTGTATGTTCATGCCATTTGATAGTATAGTTTGTCAATTTTTGAATTAGTATTTTTGGGTGCATAAATGATGTAATTTTGGAGTGATATTTTCACTGTTCGTTTCTTCTCGGCTGTTCTGATTTGTTTATATCCTGGTTGTGGTTCGTGCTTATGATGCAATTAGGTGTAGTGAATAAAACTCAAATGGTCAGTGGGTATCTTTAAGCCCCATTTATCATTTTCATGTATCGTTATGGGAATCAAGGAAGAAATAAAGGATATTTGTAGGTTTCTCTCCATTGTGTTAGTTTATTCATTTTTTAGATAGTTTTACTTGTTGATTTAACTTGCCCTTTAGCTCATACCAATGGGCAACGGGGACGTAAAACGGTTTTTTTTTCCGTATCATGTTAAGATTGAAAATTACGAACTTTGATATTTCCAATACCTCCAATACCTCTTTTCCCTGACAGCCCGTTTAGTAGCTGGTTGCAAATTGTGTTAAGGGAAATAAATTTGTATGTAAATTTGTAAAGAAATTAATATTCATTTCCATGGTAATGCTAGGTCACTCAAAATTATCTCTTTTTCATTATAAATTTTTATTATCCTCCATTATCATTTGAGGGAGTGGTTTTAGGTGAGATTTGAAATTTATAAAGAAAAGTAGCAAGTTTTTAGACAAAATTTCAGTATCATGGACATCATGATTTATTTTCATCACCAAACTATACTTGGATTTATTTTCATTCCCACCATTTATTACCGGCTACTAAACGGGCAGTGAAAGCTTTACATAGCTTTACAGATATGAAAACGGAGGAAAGATATTGTTGATTTTTTTTCCATTGTCATCAACTTGCAACCCTGAGGAAGTTTCAGGGCACCAATCATTATGATAGTGTCCAGAATTGACTTGTCAAATTTAAAGTCAACGGTCAATAGTGTAGTTTGAAAATGAAATAATGGATTGATTTAAAGTTAGCTGAATCGAAAGCTTATCTGAAAATATTGAGTGAAGAAGCTTGTATCCAAAAAAATTAGTAGAAATGAGTGCAGGGAATGCTGAAGCTTCCTTACAGCCCAAAGACAAAGATATCGAGTCTCAAAATGAGAGGTTGCAGGAAACTGGAGAAGGAATTGGGATCGTAGATGGGCAAGGTATCAATCATCTGAAGCAGTTGAAGTCCTTTGAAATTCTGAAATCAGCTCTGAAAATCTTTAAAAGTAATACCAAGTTTATGTTCTTAATGATATTGTCTATTCTTCCTTATTTTGTTTTTATGGTCTTTTATGAGATGAAACTTCAGAAATCCATAATTTATGCCTCATCGAACCCACTACTAAATCACCATCCTATAAAGATGCGAGCTACTCGTATTCCCCTTGATGTTATTAGTTCCATACTGAAAAATAGTGTATCGTTCTCCCAATCAGTAAATCAAACCCAGCAGTACTACATCAATTACTATGATGATGATGATAACACTAGTTATTTGAACAAAAGAAACGAGTTTTTCTCAGATTCACTGCATCTTTGTCTGTTTTATTTGTTTCTTTACCCTCTTCTGGAATTCCTGAGTTTGAGTATAACCACGAAACTCGCAACAGAAGTTCATGCAGCTGAGAAACAGTCGACTCTCAGAGAGTTGCTTCACCAGAAGGTTAACATAAAGGGTCCTTTTATTACCTATCTTTATGTGCACTTGCTTTCATCTATGACTTTGTTTGGTCTTTTTTGGATAGTAGTTTGGAATCACCTTAGCTACTCTTTTTCTTTACGATCTCCAAGTATTGGGTTTGTTCTGTACACTGCAATTCAATCAGTGATGTTCCTAGCTCTGCTCTACAAGTTCATGGGTTGGAGTGCATTTTGGAACATGGTAATGGTGATTTCTTTTACACAAGACCTAACTGGGGTCGCGGCATTTGGGTTGTCCGATTATTATGGAAGACATTGTAAGAAAACCGGATTTCATTTAATGCTCGGATTTTTCGTGTTTGGTAATGTTCTGAGGCTTCCCTGTTTGTATGCCGGATTGTGTAATGGAAGTGATGCTGGTGTTTGGATCACTTGTATTGTTATGATTTTCGTCTCGATTGGAAATTTGGTGAAGTGGGTTGCTTTTGTGTTGTATTTTTACCATTGCAAGCAGCAAACTATGGAAAAGAAGATTGATGATCAAGAGCAGGACAAAACTGTAAAAGCAGCTGCTGTTCACTCTTGATTTTGGATTGAGAATGACATTTCTGGATTAGCTTGATTTTTGAGTCTTTCTCTTTTGTTTTAGTTATTTTTTGAGGGTAAGAATGTAATACTTGAATAGTGTAAAAGTTTATTTAGTTAGAACTTCCAACTTGGAAGTATATTATATCGATAATGGCCTAGTGGCCTTCTGTTCTAAATATTGTGGAGGACAACATTTGCCATCAGTAATAAAAGGGTGCTACGACAGGAGCCCGGTTAGCCAGTGTTTGGCCAAGCTCTTGAAAGTGTTTATCAACCTGAGAAGCTGAAATATGGCCAGTTGTCGCAAGAGATGCTTATGACTAAAGATGGTTGTGGGCTGGGCTGGGCTAGCCCGAAGCCTGACTCGGACACGAAAAAAAGCACAGTCTGACTCGAGTACGAAGCCGTGGACCGTGCCCAAGCCACATGTTTTTTGAAAAAGCGCGACAAAGCACGCTAAATTCAGTAAAATTAGGCTTAGGCACGACGGTTGGCCCGAACGACACGACAACCCTTTGGCCTGAGCTCTATTTTAAACTTCTCGACCGGACCCGACATGATACAAAGTGGGCTTGGCCCGGCCCGGCCCAACCCAACCCAACCCAAATCCATCTTCATTTATGACTCGACTTGAGTTTAACAGTCGAACTAGGCTCGAACTCAACTCGCTCGAGATGAGGTTTTATATGAATACAGACGAATATTGTTTCTTGGTTAATTAAAACATACTTCCTCCGTTTAGAAATATTTATTCCACTTTCACTCTCTATAAAAGTTACCCTTATCACATCACAATCGCAATTGCTTTAGAAATTCATATCTTGATTCAAAGTGGCATGAAAAGTGGGAGCCAAGAACATAAACATATACTTCGTACTTATTTACTAAAGCACAATTGTTTTTTCCCTTTAAAACTTTACGAATTTTCAAAGTCAATGGTCACTGTCCAATGAATACCTTAAAGACTCACAACTTGCTTTCAAAGTCAATGGTCAACGAAAAGGAAAATACGTAGAAAAGTTTTAAAAAAAATGGGTGGCTATTAAGTTAGCAAATTCCAAAAGATTAACTGAAAATATTAATTAAGTGGGAGAATTGAAGAAGTTTGTAGCCAAGAAAAACAGCAGACATGAGTTCAGGGAATGATGAAGTTTCCATACAACCTAAAGAAGGCGATATCGAGTCTCAGAATAAGAGGCTACCAGGCATGGGAATCCAAATCGAAATAGAAACCGGGCAAGCTGTCCTTAATCTCAAGCACTTGAAGAAGTCCATTGAAATATTGAGATCAGCATTAAAAATCTTTACAAGTAATACCAAGTTTATTTTGTTAATGGTATTATCTATACTCCCTTTCTTTATTTTCATGGTCTTCTTTGAGATGAAACTCCAAAAACCGATCATGTATGCCACATCAAACTATTTACCAAAACCCCAAACATTAGAAATAATGTCTGCTTACCCTGATCTGATGATTATTTGGTAAACAATACAGCATCAGCTTTTGTAAAAAAATCTTATCTCGCTCGTAAATACTATAATGATCACAACTTTAGTAGGATCAACGAGAAAAAAGAGTTTTTGTATGATACAGTTGAAGTTTCTCTGTTTTATTTGGTAATTTACCCTGTTCTAGAGTTCCTTAGCATGAGTTTAACCCTGAAAATCGCAGCAAAAGTTGGTGCAGATGATAAACAGACAACTCTCAGAGAGTTACTACTGTACCGGAAACTTAACTTTAAAGGTACTTTTGTTACATACATTTGCGTTCACTTGATGTCAACTATGACTTTATCAGGCCTTGTATGGATTGTTTCGAATCACCGCCTCGTCTTTGGCGGTTACTATGATCCTACAGGAGCTAGTTGGTTTAATATACTGTCTTTAACAGTTCATTCAGTTATATTCCTAGGGTTGCTTTACAAGTACCTAGAGTGGAGTGCATTTTGGAACATGAGTATGGTGATTTCTTTCATGGATGAACAAACTGGGATCGAGGCGTTTGGAATGTCGGATTACTATGGAAAACATTGCAAGAAAACCGGGTTTCAGCTGATGCTCGGGTTTTTCGTGTTTGGTAATGTCTTGAGGCTTCCTTGTTTGTATGCCGGATTATGTACCGGAAGTGTTGCTGGTGTTTTGATCACTTGTATTGTTATAATGATGGTTTCGTTGAGTAATTTGGTGAAGTGGGTTGCTTTTCTGGTGTACTTTCAATATTGCAAGCAGCAAACCATGGAAAAGAAGTTGGATGATCAAGAGCAAAACAAAAATGTAAAGTTTGATGCTACATAGTAAACATGTGTATAGTGTTAGAATCCAACTTTCTTTTACGTGTATTTTGCTTATCTATTGCTTTCTGATATCTTTCTAATATTTTTTTAGGCTTTAGATAGAATAGAATTATCATGTTTATGTCAGTTCAGTGTTAACTGGCACTTTTTAGCTAATTCAAACTAAACCTTTATGAGGGGTATGAACCAATACCTCTCATCAGAAGTTGTCTTTGCTTAATCACTTGCGTTTTTGTTAGCTTTTATAGATTGTGCATGTGTGTCGTATGTTTTTAAGCTTTACAAGACTCAACAAAGTCTCCACCAAAACATATACATTCTCGTCGCCGGTCCCGCTTGTGCCGGTTGTGCGCACCCAAGCACCCCGGTCGACCCTCATCCTTGTCGCCAATAGACAAGAGTGTTCATTCTAAAGCAAGCATCGCTCATGCCTCGAGCCTTGAGACTCACTTTTCGCACAAGGCTTGCGCCCATGCCGTCCCATAGACAAGAGCGCGCCGCACGATCCATGTCAAAACACTCGAACAGTGACACATAGGGTGTGTGTGCATGAGTGTATGTTTTTTTTGTTCGAATGAGCCAATTGCAAGAGGGCAATGTTCTTGTTTGTGATCAATCTTTGAATACTTTGAACTTTATTTCTTCGAATGAATTTAATTTTTATTGAAAATTTTGCCAAGATTAGTTGTATAGCTAATACTATCTTACCAAGATTTCATAAACATTGCAACTGTAAGGACCAACACTTCCTCGAAGTTGTTACAATGTTACGTGTTTAAGTAGGTTTACTCAGATTTTTAACCAGCGGTCATCGTATAATCCATTGATATTGATCACTTAAGTAGTTAAGTGACGAGGCAAGTGAATCAGACACTTATTCAGGTCAGGGTTTAATTCCCCTGTAACCCGTTGGTCATTTTTCGACTGCTGTAAGGATAGTGTACTGGTTGTCGCTCTTTTCGGAGATTTGCTACATAAGCATAAGCATAAGTATAAGCATAAGCAATGGTGGATGCTATGGTACATATAGATTGGTAGTGCAAAGAAGACATATATGAAGTTTTTCCTAAGCAATAGCAATAATAATAGATATAATGTGGATGTGAACTAGATTAGTTGGCAAAGTCTTGAGACGGTGGTACTCAAGTCTACATAATTTGTTGACTTGCCTTTTGTAGTTCTCTTTACACAAATAAAAATAAATGATGTAATGTAGCGCTACTAGAAGCCAAACGTGCTTGAAGAAAAAAATACAAGTTGGAGAGAATTTGTTTCTAACTTTCAAATTTCATCAACCTGCAACTGTAAGTTAGGAGACATGTTTGGCAACACTAGCTGAAATCGAACTGAAATTGATAAGGTAGCTGAAACTGATAAGATAACACATCTGAAATTGATAAGGTGTTGAAACTGATAAGATAATACTCCGTAGTTTATAAGTAAGATTTATTTTAGACGAAAACCTTTCATGTTTTCCCTTGTATTAAAATTCAACCCAAAAGAGAACAATTAGCAAAGGTATTTGTTTCACATGTAAATATGAGTATTATTTTAAAACAAAATTGGATAAGTATATACGAAGTATAACTGAAAAATAAGTAACAGACCAAAAATAAACAAAAATATGAATAATAGTAGTAGAAGATAAACTCTTTGAAACATACTATATATGTAATTGAAAACTCGGTTTACTTCGCAATAAAATTTTCAAAAAATGCAGCCACACTTTATGCCCATTGACACTTTAACAGCAAGTCAACAACAGATGCTTTGGAGGAAAAAAAATCAGTCACTGATTTTGAAACGTTACTTTTGTTAACCTTTGGATTTCAGTCAAGTAATCCACCTTAAATTTTAAACACTCTTAATCATTTCAGGCGACTTAAATTATTAGCACCTTATCATTTAAGTTGACTGAAAATGATTACCAAACAAAGCTTTCACAACGCTAGAATCAAATTGAAGTTCAAATGTTACAAGTTGAATGTTACAAAGTCAATAGTCAATATCTAATCAACTCCTTGGCCTAATGCATACAAAAGTCCTATTCTTTAGAGCTTAACTGAATGTAACATAACTTAACTGAATATTACTTTATTTGGAATAAATAATAAATACGGAGTAATAAATTAGTAGTAAATAATAAGTTTTAATATGTAAGGGGTATATAATAATAATAATAATAATAATAATAATAATAATAATAATAATAATAATAATATAATAATAATAATAATAATAATAATAATAATAATAATAATAATAATGGGGATGGCGGTCTAGATGTGTGTGTTGACTTGGCTGGGTCTTCCCCTATGACGCAATCTGGGTTGTCTGGCTTCGTTCCGGGTCGGGTTGTGGCGGTTGCAGCGCAGCGGAAGCAGGATAAGTATGCGGCGCGTTGTAGGGCTTTGGGTTACGGTTTCTTTCCTTTTTCCTTCTCTTCTTTGAGGAATTAGAGAAAGGTGCTGTTTCGTTGCTGAAGCGGGTCCAGGCGTACTCCAGGGCTCAGGACATTGGGGCACGGGCAGCTGCCCACATTTTCAGCAGGATCGGGTTCGCCATAGCTAGAGGAGTGGGGGCCCAGATTGTATCTCGGTGTAACACCCCGACAATTCTCTCTTTTCTAAAATAATCTTTTAATATAAAACGTAGAGGATTATCAAGGCATTATCGCCCGTGTGAAAACGTAACGGCTTATTCAGAATTTTGCAGCGGAAAACATAACACTAACTTTAGGTTTATAAATAATCTATTACAGATTTAGTCCCCAAAAATCATCCAACGAAAATAAGGAAATATAAATAGTACGACAAGTTTAAAGTCCCAATTAACAAACCCAAGTTAACTTAGCAAATCAAAACTAAATACAAGCTCTCTATTCCCGATCCCAATGATGCAACATCTTCAAACCTGCAGATGGATACTGCTTATTGATCCTTAGAGACTGCTCACCAAAGATTGGGTCATCACAGGATCAATAACGCATAGCCATGATCAACATGCACAAGCAAAAGCACGTAATCAGCAAAGCTGAGTACTACATACTAAATCAATAATAATCCTAACATGATTCTATTAAACGAACAATCCTAACATGGTACTAAATAAAACATAAGCAAGGATAATCAAGATATATTGACTTGAAAACTATATTTGACTGAACTAGACCTTTGTATCATTAACATTATTTTAATTGAAATAGTCAATGGACTGAGTTGTCTACTAGAAACTTCTTCTTCTTCACTAAGGAAGACGAGGTACGGGCGCGACTCCGTAAACCCCAATGACCTGCGATATCGAGGGACTTTTGAATAAAATAGAACCGGTGATCAATCCGGCCCCAGAAAAAGCCATAGGCGACCCATGACCCCAACTCCTGATTGTCCGACACTTTAGACGTGCACAGTCTAAAGCTATTGCTACTCATGTTCACTTTACATGACTTAACTTTTAATACTTGGTTATGACTCATCAAACATAAATATTATATTCAACAAGTAAACACAACTTCTTTTATCTTTGAATTAAGCAAGTGATCACAGAGATGTCACACAAGACTTATTCCAATTAATTCAACCTTTCCTTTAATACTGATCAACCCCTCTATATGGGTATAAGGTTTCAACTTACTAAACAAGGTCCTCGGCCCTTATAAAGTAGTGAAAAGCTAAAAGGGAACAATAAACAATCGATCTGAATCAATATATATAAATAATAATCTAATGTTCCCAACCAACATGTTCGCATCAATCATCTATACCAACATGCTATAATTCTCATAACGAAATATATATGCTTAACATGTCCACCCAACAATATTAAACATGCACTTTCAACATAACCTAGTTCATCAACAATTTCAACATAACCAAGTTCCTTAATCATTTCGACATAACGAAGTTCATGAATCATTTCAATATGGTTTCAACAAATCACACTCATTCCAAGCACACAGGTATGTACGTACCTTGTGTAAACAAACTGATAGGCCACTTTAACGAATTCAAAAGTCGCCTACAAAGAATTCTCCGCCTAAAAACAACCAATAAAATTCCCCAATCAATATCCAACAATTTACAGCAATACTAAAGTACTCCAATACACCCTAAACATATTTTGAACCATCCCCAATATCGAAACTTAACTAAATAACCTCCAAGCATAATAACTATTAAACTAATGATCCCAAATCGTTCTAAACTCCAATAAAACATCCCTTTTAAAATTTCCAGCAATATGAAATAATTTCAAACGTCCACAAAACATACTCAACGTTTTTAAAATCATAAAAATAATAGCTTTAATAACTTATAATCATTCTACCATGATTTTAGAACATTAAAACCTTAAAAATCCACGCTTTAATAAATAAAATCATGATTTCATTTCAATTACCCAATCTGAAAATTAAATTTTATATTTAAACATAGTATATAATCTGAAAATATAATTTAATCATAATAGATTATAATCTATATTCAAGGAGCATGAATTAAATTAATAAAAATTCATTAAAACCCTAACTTAAACGTAGTTAACAAATCTGAAAATAATTAAATTAATTTCAACAACATATAATCTGAAATTTCATAACTTAATCATAAAAATCATAAATTTAATTCAAGAAACATAAATTAAATTAATAAACATAATTAAAATAATTAGTTACTTAGGGTTTAAGAAATAACCAAAAAGGAGAGAGAAGGGTGGCTGGCCGGCGGTAGGGACGACGACAGCACAGTCGGCGGCGGACGGGGCACGGTTGGCTGGTGGTAGCGGCAGCGTGTACTGGTAGTGGTGGCGTGAATGGAGAACCCTCAAAAGAGGAGCGAGTTCTTGTGCGCAAGGGAGAGGGGTCCTCAGCCGGTGAGTTGGGCGGCGCGACGGCAGGGCACGTCGGCGCGGTAGTCAGATGCGGTCGGCGGTGGTCGTGCGGTGGAGGAGGTTGGTTGTGCGAAGGGGCAAGAAGAAGGGTTGTAGGTTCACGTGAAAGAGAGGAAAGAACGTGAAGAGGAAGGAGGGAGTTGCGACAGTGAGGGTTGTGTGGTTGGTGGCTGCGCAGCACGCAGGTGGTCAGCCGCGGTTGTGGAGGGCGGTCAGTGGTGGCTGAGCAGCAGATTGGAGGCAGCGTGAGGGAGAAGGGGAGAGATCAGTTTTGGGTTTTCACGTGAGTTTGCAAGGGGAAGGGTTTTGCTTGAGTTTTACGTGAAATAGAAGAAGGGAGGAAGGAAGGAGTTTTGGGCTTATTATGATGGGCTTCACCAGATTGGGCTAGCATTAGGATTGAGTTGTTTGAATTCAAAAAAAAGAAATGGTTATGATTGTTTTTCCAAATTCAATCGAACGTGTTTTCGTAATTCAAATTCTTTTCAACGTAAAATTCTAAAATTATTCTTGATTGCACAATTGCTAAAATATTTAGAATATCTTTAAATAAATTAAATATACATTAAATATATAAACATAATAAAGTTCAAAATCGTTAAATATTTAGAACGTACTTAAAATAAAATAAATAGGCGTTAATTATATATTTATTACTTAAAATTCATAAATTCTATTTAAATATAAATAATATACGTTAAAATATATTAATAAAATTTATAAATTTACGGGGGATTACAATCTACCCCTCTTAAAAGAAGTTTCGTCCCGAAACTTGACACAAAATTTCCCACATTTTCCCCAAAAGCTTTTAACTTATTCTTACTAGAGAAGTACTTGTGCCACCTATATGCACTCTTTTGCCAACTCAAAGCTATTTGTGTTACTCATGAACACCTTTTCTTATGCGGAGAATCTATTTGCTTTGCATAAACTTGTAAAATTTGCTAAAATGAGCATAAAAATGCATAAAAATGACATAAAATAGGTAAAAGCGCGAATTTCTATCGCAATCTACCCCCTTAAAGAAAACGAGTTACGCCCTCGTAACTCACCTCAGGGAATAGCTAACTAAAATTCTCTTTCGATGAATTCTACCTCAAAATTCCTATTTCACTAAAACTACTCACTTTAGACTTTTCACAACAGATGACGAAACAAAAGAACAAGTCACCACGAATTAAATAATGCTTGACTTGCGCGGAGTTAATAGAAAAGTACCAGAATCCATATCGGCAGATCGTTCATCCTCATTCTGATTCATCATGTACAACTTTCCTGGAGCCTTATTCGGGTTGTTGTTATCATTTGCAGGCTTATTATAGTTCTCTTGATTGTTTTGTGCCCCTCCAGGCTTTGAATTTTGACCTCCAGACTGGTTAAACCTCACTTGGTTTCCACGTAATTCAAATTCTTTTCAACGTAAAATTCTAAAATTATTCTTGATTGCACAATTGCTAAAATATTTAGAATATCTTTAAATAAATTAAATATACATTAAATATATAAACATAATAAAGTTCAAAATCGTTAAATATTTAGAACGTACTTAAAATAAAATAAATAGGCGTTAATTATATATTTATTACTTAAAATTCATAAATTCTATTTAAATATAAATAATATACGTTAAAATATATTAATAAAATTTATAAATTTACGGGGGATTACACTCGGCTCCCCTCCAACTTCTTGTAGTTCACTTGATCTTTGTAGCTTGTTAAGCTTGTAACGTTTTGGTGTTTTCCCATAATAATAAGGAAATTTTGTGAAACACTACCTTTAAGTTTGATGGTTTTGTGAATTGCTACCTTTTAAAAAGAAATTTATATTTTACTACCTTATAAGCTTGGTTTGTTTGACTAACACTACCATTTGACGTTTTCCGTTGATGTTTTCCTTCGTGTATTTCTTATATTCTTTTAAATATCTCTCTTCAGTTGTCTTTTTGTTCATTTTCCATATTAAATAGTCGTTGCAGTGGAGTTCAAAGACGGAAAACATTAACGAAAAACGTCAAATGGTAGTGTTATTCAAACAACCCAAACTTATAAGGTAGTAAAATATAATTTTCTTTTTAAAAGGTAGCAATTCACAAAACCACCAAACTTAAAGGTAGTGTTTCACCAAATTTTCTAATAATAATAATAATAATAATAATAATAATAATAATAATAATAATAATAATAATAATAATAATAATAATAATAATAATAATAAGTTGAATTGAATTAATCTTAACTTAAATTTTATTTTATTTTTTGACAGAAACTTAACTTAATTTAACTGAACTAAATTGTCAAATAAGTCCTGAAATTGCAGTTAAGCAAATAAGAACAGGACCTACCTACGTAGTACTAAGGGTGCGTTATATAATTAATTCACCTTAAAAAATTTAGTTTCAAACGGCTGGTTTATCTTCTCAAGCGTACCATCTTGAAATTATCTTTGAGACATGGGGATAATACATACTCCATTTGTATTCATTTAAGAGATACAATTGTCTTTTCCGGCCGTATTTATTTAAGAGATACACTTGTCATTTTTAGTAACTTATCAACCTCACCATCTAATTAATATATCTATAACCCATCCCCACCCCTCACTCCCTAAAATGACATGGTCCCCACTTGTTTTTCTTATTAAAATATCTACTCAATCCCACTTGTTTTATTATTTTATTTCATGCAATTCTTTTTCTTAATACCCGTGTCCGGCCAAGTGTATTCTTAAATAAATACGGAAAGAGTATTATCATAATATGATGGACAACCGATAATTTTACAATAGCCACAATAAAATAGTAGCCAACTAGCCACCACAATTTATTAAATCCTAGCCCTTAAATAACAGAGGACTAATCTTGTCCATTAATTTTTGCTGACTTTTAATTCATCATAAACTAATTTGTAATTAAATTAAATAAGTTTTATAATTTAAAGGAAAATTTGGTAATATTAATCCAACCTTTGGCCGATTTTCTTTTATTAATCCCACCTACGACATATTTTTTAATAATCTCACCTTTACTACCCGACGACTTTTATTGGGCTTAAGTGGCCGGTAATCGGTAAAAAAGTCAACGAGATGGTGATGAATTGATGATGATGACTGAATATATCGAGAGAGAGTACTGCCATGTAGAGAAATAATGCCGCTTACAACAGTTTTATGACATGTTGGGCCCAATAAAAGTTGTTGGGTAATAAATGTGGGATTATTAAAAAATATGTCGTAGGTGGGCTTAATAAAAGAAAATCGGTCAAAAGTTGGATTAATATTACCAAATTTTCTTTTAAAAACTTGAATTAAAATACGGACTACCACGTTCTCATCTAATAATATGCAGTTGCTCTCCCTCTCAAAGAACAATAACAGAATAAATAAATCTGCAAGACCTTCTCGATTCTTTCTTTTTCACATTTTCATGTAATTTTTAATGTTAGGTTTCAAATCAATCCTTAATTTGAAGACCCTAATTCCTCAAATTACAAATATTAGTTAATCTCAATTTTTTATTTTGATTTTCAAGGAAAAAGGAAATTTGTTCAAATTTCAATCAAATTAAATGATTTGAGATGATGATAACAATTTAAAAAGCTAAGTTTATGGCTTTATGTGTTAGATGGAGAAGAATATACGAAGTAATGGAAATAGAATCATGTTCTTCATTGCTGTTTTTTCCAGTTATATTTCAATAGTTGAGATGTGCAACGGTTACAAAACAGGAGAAGGAAATAAAAAAACATAAACAACTTTGAGGATAACAACAGTGGAGGATCTTTTTTCTGACAACAATGGAGTTACAAGTACAACAAGTACAGTAAACGGAGGAACTTAAGAAAGAACATGCAAAGATTAATTAATTTTTAATTTTAATTAACTTTTTTTAAAAAATTTAAATCAATGGCCCAGATCAACCAACGATAATAAAGGGTTAAGATTTAGTATATTACAATGGCTACCGTTTTATTGTAGCCATTGAAAAACCTTCCATTATCATAATGTGATGGACAACCGATGTAAAAACAAAAATATGATAGGAGAATTATAAAGTTGAGTACAAGTCTGAAAGAGTGGTACTATAACTACAATACCGGTTTATAAAGTGAAACCTCGAGTAAAAATTCTTCGACTCTCTCCATTAAACAAGAGTGATTAACATATATACTAATATACTTCCTCGATTTCTTTTTACTTGTAACATTGTTTTTAACCCTTTCAATACATAATTTGAATAATTAATATCTTTAAATATTGATATTTTGACGGCTGCTAGCGAATTGTTGGTAAAAGTCATTGATCAAGTCAGCAAATCCGTAGATGGAACCAGGTGTGATGTTGATGAGCCAATCCAGCGCTGGTCCAGTGAGGGTTGATCCAAACCACCTGCACATAACAGGTTCCACTAGGTCCAATGGGATGCCGATCTGCCACATCCGCAGCTTGTAGACATTGACATGATGATAGGGGTCTGCTGTTCCATCATAGAGGGTGGGCCAGGTAGGTATTCTCAACTGGTGCGGGATCGTTACCCTGAAGATCTCGTCGCAGAAAGGTGATGCAGCATATCCCTTGCGAGGCTCGGTCTCGATCGGTGTTGGTGCCCCTGGCAACTTGGATATCAACTTCAACATCAATGAGCATTGCTTCTCCAGGAAATTCATGCGATGGGCTAATGGGTCGCTGTCTCCTTTATCATGAGGTTTGGGAGAAGGCGACTTGTAGCGGGACGCATACTTTGAACTCTTCACAAATTTCTGTTCTTTCTTAAGGTTTTTGATAGAGGCCTTCAAGGAGACATTCTCTGACGCGAGTCGGTCGTTTTCTGCTTTTTGGCGGGCCAACTCTTCTTGGGCATTGACATAGGTGGCCCGCATCTCTTCTAGTGTCGTATTTCCGGATGACATTTTTGTTTTTGAGGGATTTCTGAGGAAAACTTAGTTAATGTCCCATAAACTGCGCCAAAATGTTTCACACTTAACTACTCCCTCCGTCCCGGAATACTTGACCTGTTTTCCTTATCGGGTTGTCCCTTAATACTTGACCTGTTTCTAAAAATGGAAATATTCTAAAAATATTATATTATTTCTCACTTCACCCCTATTAACCCACCTACCCCCTACTCCATACAAAAAATAATTAAAAATCCCTCTTAACCCACCTCCCACTAACTACATTAAAATAATACCCCACTATCAACTACTACCTATTTAATTAAATAAGTCAATTTAAGTCCCTTAAACTCTGTGCCGGTCAAACCGGGTCGAGTATTCCGGGACGGAGGGAGTAAGCAAAAGAATAAAGGAAGGCGATAAAGGTGACAACACTGGGAGATGGTGTCCACCAATCTACTAAAATTCCCAAGTACAAACTGGAAAAAGGGCTTGAATGCTTGTGAACTTGTATCTTTGAGCTGCATCGGCTTGTTCCTTTTACAGTGCTTGAGCAACGGCTAAGTTAGTTGAGAAGATCCCTATAAAATAGGAGGCAGTTAGCAACCAACTCCTCCACGTATTCCATAGGTGCTTTGACTCTATCAATCATTTATGGCGGCGCTGCAGCTTGGGCTTATAGCTCATCGTCTTGACCTAGCTTCGTCATAAGTCATAACCATGTCGTCGCTCTTCTATCGTTTGTCGCTTCCTTTAGCCACGACCTATCCAGGTGACACGTCGATACCTATGGACAAGATTATACCTGGGGACACGACATGATCAGCCAACAAGCGGTTACGAGGTTAGTACAAAACGTAGCCTAATAAAAACCTTCGCATATCGTTCACCAAAAACACAATTTTTTCTTATACATTTCATTGAACACTATATTTCATTGAACAATGTCTGGATCTTCCTCACTTTTTGTTATGTTTAAGCTAGTTGTTTGCAGAATCGGAATACTTATGACTTGAGTGAAATAGAAAGTGCACACAAAGTGCTTGATGAAATGCATGTGAGAGATGTTGTATCTGGGACTTCACTGATTTGTTGCGTATGCTAATATCTAAGGTTGGAGGTGATGGAGAATGCTATGAAGTTGTTTTCACTTACAGTGATTTTGGGGTTCAATTTGCAGTGCATAGTATAGTCGTCCTGTTTAACCAATGCAATTCAGCAATTGTTCTTTGAGATGGAGAGGACAGAACAAATTGGGGTGCTTACTGCATGAATTTATTCTGGGTTTCTGGCCATGGAAAAGGGACTTATTAAAATCATTTGCAAGGCACGTGGCTGGGTCAACGCCGGAATCATAAGTCAACTGAAAGAATTCCGACAAAGGTAGTATGCTGTATTGCTGTGTGTTCATTACATTTTTTTTATATATATATATTGGTAGTTTTTCACAAAAGTTTGTGTTTACTCCGTATAACTTGGGTACTCCGTATTACGAATGACTCAGTATTTTCCATCAAAATTTATACGGAGTAGGGAACATTTTTTTCTCTCCTTTTTTGGCCGCTTCCATACGTAGTTGAAGGCACGTCTTTGAGGCTCAAATTCTTCCATTTGTTTGTTTGTGTTCTGGGTTGGTTAATTTTGATGCATGCTAGCATATTCCTTAGCATTTATGCGAATTCTTCTGTTTTATTGATTTTTTATGTATTTGAAGAAGAGAATTAGTCAGTTAATTCGCCTCATTAGGACATGTTCGGTCTAATTATTGGGGACTCATCTGCTTCTGGGAAGTAAACTGCTGACTAAATTATGCTTCTTTTTTGTTGCATTTTGTGTAATGTCATTATGTAGGGAAATAGGAAATGGTGTAAATAACTAAATACCAACTAGCTTAGTTATTAATCCATCTAAATGAAAAAATCTTGTATGTCATGGTTGTACATAGAAGTCAATTTGACAATGGGGTGATTTTGGTCACTAAGCCTGCTCTTTACAATACACTCGTAGTCTACAAGAGTTACCAGCTCGAAATTGTTTGCAAGCCGATCATTCTTTTTTTTATACTTTGTAGTTGGTGTTATAGTTTTCGTGATTGTAGAAGTACTTTATGTAATTGCATATGTTCATGGAGTAAATAAAAGTTAACCAAGTCTACTCCCTGCATTTTTTTATGGGGGCTAAGGAATAAAAATGAGCAAATGATAAAGATATTAGTTAAGATATTAGTTTTACAATGATTACGTGACAAAATGTAGAAAAGAAATACTAGACTTGGTAATTGTTTTACCATTCAAATGTGTGTGAGAATTAAACATCAAGATGTTGACAACAATACCGTTCTTTGTTGATCTTGTTAGCCACAGGGCATCGGGAGGTCTAGGTATATCGGAAGTTCTAATGGGAAAAACCAAAGAAAAGAATGGAAAAGTGAAAAGTGGCCTAGGTGGGGCTGTTTTAGACAGAAAGCATAAAGAAAAAAGTGACATTATAAGAGATAAATGGAAGTCAATTCCAAATTTTTGTGTTACTATTTCCCATCCTTGGCTATTTGTCTAAAAGACAGGTTAAAACAATTTAGGAATTTTCAGTTTTTAATATATACTTCTATATATATAATTTGGAGAACACTTCCTGTGTCAACCCATTTGATTACTTCAAGGAATAAACATCTCTGTTGGTAGTACTATTTTATCTATATGTTTGAATCCATCAGACTAAGAACTCTAAATGGTGCTTCTATATCTCTATGTTTGTGTCCAACTTGCATCCTCTTCTCCACATTGCATAAGGAATGATTGATAGATATTGTACAATCTGAGTTCTATGCAAGCAAGGAGAAAAATGGGAAGTAAACTGATCGAGAGTTTGGAAAGTATGAGGGATTTGATAATGTTCCGGAACATAAGGCTTATATCAAATTTGTTGCTGCCATTGCTTGTGCATGGCATTGCTCATGAAATGTCGAGTCCATTTCTGATGGAAGTGATCAGTCGTGCTTTGTGTCCTGAAGAGTCTTCCTGCTCGTATGCACTTTATTTGAATAGTCTTCAACAAACTGTAATCCTCTCTCATCGTTTTCAACTTTCATCAAATAATCTCTTTCTGTTGACTATATTACATTGTTTGTTTTGAGGGATTTGGGGGTTAGGATTGTTGATCTGACCCATATACCTTGAGTAATCCATGGTGGTTAATACCTTTCTTTTAGATGTCTGATTGATAAAGAGAGGGGATTATCATACATCTTAAGTTGCGATATATTAGTATATAACATGTAGCATCAGTTAAAGATTTGTTTAACCAAATTGGTAGAGGGCTAGAAGGTAAGAGTTTGAGTTTGAAAACAGGCCTGTGAGCTCACAAATCATGTCTAACATAAGTTACATATGCTGTTTCTCTGAATATTTATCCCTAGCATGGAAGCTTTCTTAGGATGATCCTCATTCTTCACGAGTTATGGTATAGGAATTGTTATCAATTAGTTACTCCCCTGCCTCTTCTGTCGTCTTGTAAGATTATATGTGGTGTATATCAAGTGAATGGTTTTGCTATGTTTCAGTTGTTTCTATAAGCAGTTTTGGGAATGGAATTCCTATTTTTTGACATAACATTTCACTTTGCAGGTTGCCGGGCTTCTAATGATTCCTGTACTTCCACTCTTGTGTGAACTTTCGGATGAGTATGGAAGGAAACCGCTTCTCCTTTTGACTATGTCTACTTCCATTTTCCCTGTTGGTATGTAATTTTATCTGCATCTCTCTCTTCCTCTCTCTTTATTCTTTACTTGTACTCTTTACCATCATCCTTAGACAGCAAATCAGTATCTCGTATGTTTGACAATATGGCTTGTTTCCTTGTCCTTCAAAAATTGCCTTTTACAATTTTGATTGTGCTGCTCATTATCTGTTCTCCTTTCTTCGATGCAGTTCTTCTTGCAATTAACAAATCCAGGACATTCATTTATGTATACTTCGCTCTTCGTTGTCTTTCCTACATTCTAAGTCTCAGGAGTGTTTTCTGCATTGCTATTGCCTATGCGGTAAGGTATTACTCAAATTGTCATTTAAAAACTATAGATGATGTCGATTACTAATAATAAAGTTCACTCTCTGATAGGCAGATGTAGTTGAGGATGACAAGAGAGTTGCAGCATTCAGTTGGATTACAGGTGTAATGTCTGCTTCCTATGTCTTGGGGAATTTGCTCGCAAAGTTTGTTCCGGGAAAGTACATATTTACGGCATGTTCTTACCTTAAAATCTTCTTCATAGTTGACAGTTATGTTGGTTGTTATTGTTTCTCTAACTGATAGTATTCCATTGCCAGCTATCAATTCCTCTCTTGATCATGTGCCCACTCTTTATTCAACTATTTGTGGCAGAGACTGCTAGACGGGCTCCTATGACAAAGCAGTCACTCTGGTCCATCTTTTTTAAGTCCATCAGAGAGCGTTACAATTCTATTAGATATGCTGCTACTATAGTGTTTACCAGGTATGGTTTTTTTTAGAAGACGAAGTTCTGCATTTCTCTAGTTGTTAACTTGTTTTATCTTGGCATTGTAAGTGAAGGACATTATTCAACATATAATTACCCTTTATTTTTCACGACGATTTGATAAATCTTGGATGCTAATCTTGATAATATTCTTTTTGTTCCAGACCTACACTCAGGGGCATTTATCTGGTTTCTTTCTTGTATGAGTTTGGCATGTCTGGCATCAGCAGTGTCTTATTGGTATGTTTCTTCAGTAGCAAAGATAGTTCTCATGTTAGTAAATTTATGGGTTTTACCGTTTCTAAATTGAACAAGTGATGTTTGTTAATTATGACTTCGACTGTTTTATACAGCTCATTACAGCTGAATAACACTCACACAAAAATAATACTCCGTCCCTTCCATTCTACTTCAAGTGCCCCCTGTTAATCTTGATTCTTGAATATATATTAGGAAATTGCACGAAAGTGAGATGTCTTTCTATTTTACTAGAGACTTCATGATTTGAGTCTCAAAAAGAACTCATTAGAGTAAAAATCTGTTGAAGATATCCTTACTACTAGCTGTCTTGGTAAATGCTGCAGGCTTGTTGTCTTGCTACTTGATTGCGCGAGAATATTTCTCTTTAATGCAATCAGACTATGACTAAGAAATGCTAGTCTATAATGGACTTCCAATTAGAAGACAAAACTTCGCGAACTTTTGGTTTGAATTGTACATGGACTTATTTTGCTTCGTTGGAGCACTGAACATTGGCTTTAATTTCTCAATCCAACTAGCTTTTCATGTTCAATCCTGTTGTTTGAGAGTACTACTGGAAATATATTTGACTTTTAGATAACCTCCTTTGCAGTTCTACATGAAGGATGCATTAAATTTGAACGAAAGTAAAACTTCAGAAATTCTGATGATTGTACAAGTCGGATCAGTTTTCTCACAGGTACTGAAGCTTTTTCTTGTTTTATAACTTCAGTTGCCTTATCTTTATTTTTATACTTCAGTTTATTGGATTCATTCTTGTTCAGTGAAGAGATTTGTGTAAATTGCTATGGCCAGAATCGTCCAGTTGTTTTTGGAATAGTTGTACACTTGTACATTCCTAATGAGAGAAGATCAGACCGTGATACATAAAACAATCTATGGAATGGAGAAAAGAAGTGAAACTTGTGTGCCCAAGATATTTGTTAGAACTAGAAACTGTGTATCTTCTTTCCACAAAGCACACTGGTTGCATCTTTATGCCCTGAAAATCAATAAAACTCGGCAACAACTTTCAAACTAAAAAAGATAGCTATTACCTTCTTTGTTAGTTCTTCTTTCCAATCCGTCTTCTATTGACATATTTCTCGATCTCCTTGAAAGAAGATGCAACAGTAACCTTTGTCATAGTATTCTACGGGTGCTATATCTGGTTTATTTCACTTTCTTTTGTCGCTGATACTCGATGTATAGAATCATTAGAATGTGTAGAAAATGAGTGAAGCACTAAACTACTATTATTTTTTGCCCCTAGTTCAACGTATTAATTCCAATCTTCCTCTGATTAACATCTAAATAACCTTGCTTATAATATGTGTTCTTTTGGTTTTGGCTTCAGATGTTGATAGTGCCAGTAATTAATACACTGACGGGGGAGAAGGCGATACTATCCATGGGATTGCTGGCATCTGTGACTTATGTAACTTTCAAAACCTCTAATTGTCATCCATATATTTGTTTTCATTCTTTCATTACTATAACATCTCTTAAAAGATTTCATGATCTCAATTTGTGAATTTGTTTTACAGGCATTTTTCTACAGCATGGCATGGGAAACTTGGGTGTGTATTACTGAAGCAATTAACTAAGTTTGCTTACAAAGTTTCTGCAGTTATATGACTTGATTATTTGCATCAAACTTGTAAAACCTTGTATTGTTGTTGTTGTTGTTGTTATTGTTGTTTTGCAGCTCCCATACATCAGTGTGTCGCTTGGACTAGCATATGGATTTGTCAAACCTTCAGTAAGCTACTGCTTCTCAGTGTTTGTAGAAAAAGTTTTTCTTGTGTTTCACTTACAATGTTTATGAATTATGTCGTATGTACGCTGCTCGGTTGATCTTCAGATATGTGCTATTATTTCAAGAGCATCAAGTTCAAATGACCAGGTCAGTAACTTCAGATTTTAACAATTCACCAGCAACCTTCTTTTTTTTACCAAATGCCTGAAAGATATCTCTGAGTCTGCAGGGAAGAGCGCAAGGATTCCTTGCTGCAGTGGACTCAATAGCAGGTTTCATATCACCACTCATTATGACACCATTAACTCGTAAGTTTGCGTTTCTACTGCGTATTAAGTCAAGTTAATACAACAGATTATCCACCTTTTAATAATCCCTACTCTGGTTCACATTTTGTGCCTCCAGACTGGTTCCTATCAAAGAATGCACCATTTGACTGCAAAGGTTTCAGCTTGGTTTGTGCAGCCTTCTCAATGGTACCCCCTCTCTCTCCGTGCTTTCTCTTTCTGTCCGTCTTGCATTGCTTTTTTGTGATGGAATGATTTTCTTTGTTACAGATGGTTGCGTTGTTTGTTGCTATGCCGTTAAAACCAGAAACAACATGGAACCACGACCTCAAAGTAGTTCTTCTTACTTGAATTGTGAATAGATCATTTGCAGGAACTCTGTCAAAGTAGTTTCAGCTTGGCAATGTATTTAGCAATTTTATTTTAGTGTAAATATTTTCTACGATGCTACAAAAAAAAAACGATATTATACATTTTTTCTTGAACTTTTTGTAAACCTTCTGAAATTTACTACAAATGTTTGAGTTGTATATTGTTTAAGGGTCGCATTAGTACCCTCTTTTGTCTCTTGCTTCACATAATCAAAATTGCACTCCTCTAACTCCAAAACTGACTCTGAATGGGTCTCCAACTCTAAATCTAAGTCGGTCTCTGACTCTGAATTTAAGTCATTCTCCAAGTCTGAATCTAAACCGTTTTCCGATTCTAATCTACGTCGTTCTCCGGTTCTCTCTTACAGTCACAAGCACCACCAGATTACCTGCAAAAGTCCAATATAATATGTTCATTGATTTGCAATTTAGAGATTCAATGTTCATAATGCACAAATGTGTTGAACTTATAGATACAGAAAAGACACATCAATTAATTAAGAAAGGTGCACCAAAAAAAAAAAACTTTCACAATTTACCAAAAAAGCATTTTGGATGTTAAAACTTTTCAAATGTAATGCGGAGTGCTAAGGTGAACCTCTGATTGATGCTAAAAAAAACTTTTCATAAGCGGGTATTTTTCTCCAATGGTGAATCTAGATATCTATATATTTCTTTTGGACTTGTTTCGAAACTCAAATGTCCATTTGTGAGACTCTAAAAACTTGATTTTCATTGTCCAAAAAACATACCTTTTGAAAGTCATCATTTTTTATAACTCATCCAACGAAGGCTCATATTTAGCAAAACTTTCTCTCCTTATGAGCTCTTACTTGAGCCCCCCAATTGAGATGATCTTATGTAACAGAGAAGTGTGACAAATATTTTGAAATGGATGAGTACAGACTACTAAGCAGGTTTGAGTTAATGAGTTATGAAGCCTGACTCCTCATTCTTCAACAAAAAAAAAAACTAAGCATGTCTGAGTCACCAAATATCAGTTTTAATCAATGTTGATTAGTTTCCATAAATAGGTAACTAAACTTTCCATATGACAAAACACACAAGTGGACTACTCCGTATTGTTTTCGTTTGTTGCTGAAATGGGCATACTACTCCGTATAACTGTAGAAGAAAGGTACTCCAGAAAAGTCCCACATCAGACAAAAAGTAAGATCCATACTACAACAGCAATATAAATAACCTCAGCCATTTCTTATAAAATTCACGCAGCCACGCAGCGAGCACAAAGCGAACTATTCTTTCGCCTTTTACTAAAGAATACCGTGTGTTCGCTGCATTCAGTGGCATACGTTTATTTTTGGAGGGGGTTCCTTTAAAAGGGGCTTCCAGCAATAAAAAGTGTAAGAATTGAACTGTTGTAGTATCCCTTACTATGATGTACCTATGGCCCCAGAAAAGGATCGTTCTATTGTATTCTTAATTACCAAACATTTCAAGATCGGTACATTAGCCTTTAATCTGAGCTAATTTTTTTTTTATCAAAACGTATTGACATGAATTTCTAAGAATCCAAAATAATATACTTCTACCAAAACCTTCTTATGTTAACCACGAAATCCAACATTTTATTCATTGTGGAAAAGCAAATAGCTGTTGCACAACAAAGTACATTGTAGAAGTCAATTGAAAATAATCTCTCCATTATTGTAACTTGCCAGGATGTAGGAAGGTTTACATTTCAGCTGTGACTTTTTTTATCAGCGCACAAACATAGACTAGTTTGTTTGTCTTTCTCAACACTCACTCATGAGATGAGGCCATGAGAAAAACGTTAGCTACGGAGTACCATATAAGTAAAAGATAGGTAGACAATTATGAGAGAACAAACATGGAGTTATGGTTAGTGATAACTATAACGACATGCATTTCAACCTAATTAATACCTTACCTTTCCTTAAGGTCGAAACCGAAATTGAAATATTGGCCTCCAGGACCCCAAGACATACCAATTATTACAACCATAATATGGTTAAGAAGATCATTTGCATAATCACAAGCAGCCCTTAGAAAACTGATATCTTACAGTGGATAATTGCAAACCTGGTAACGGTCCCAAGCTTTTCGAGAAAATTAAAGGAGTCGTTGGAGAAGTAGCAGAAGTTTCCGAAGGTGCACTTTCAAAGATGCCTTATCTTAAGGCCTGCTTCATTTGGAGTACTTTGTGGCTGATTTGGTATGGAATTTTGAATGGAACCATGTGAAGGGAAATGAGGTAGATCTATCTGAGATGCAAGAATTTACCATTGTGATGAAGTATCCACTTCAAGCTCATATTTCTTCTAGGAAAATCTTCACATAACATGTCAACCTATACTCAATGATAGGATAAGTTGACCTTGGTAGGCAAATAGCCCCCCCATACCATACTATATTACTATCACCTTGTGCTTCACCTCTGCAGCGCTTCTCTTCCATGTCAAGGCGTTGCTGCTAGTTGTAGAAGATCTTTCGCCCTTGTTGGGGATTGCACCTCTTTTCGGTTGGCACTTCTAAGTGTAAACCATAATTTTTTTTCATGTAATAGTTCCTGCTACCAACTTAAAGCACACTCAAGTTCAAGAAGTAACCTATCTAGTTATCATAATCAGCAGTTATCAAGAAAGCCCTTCAATGCTGTTTTCTAGTTATAGTCATATTCAATCTTAGAAAAATGCAGTACTAGATCTAAGGTCAGGAACTCAGGCTAGCCTACTTAAAATTTCCCATCAACAAGCTAGATAGGATTACACAGGATTACAGGAATCATATGTCTGCATTCTACTTTATAGATCAGATGGCAGATGAACACATACTAGAATAATTCCAGTGATTGGTTAATGTTTAGATACAAGACGATACATTTCAGTCATGTAAACAGTAAACCCAATCTTCTCTATCTTCCCTAGTTTCAGAAAGCTCAGAATTTCTGAATTCAAACTAAGGCTTTATAAGTTTTTATATAATTTATGTTCTGTACACAGTTTCTTGTTTTTTTAGCTTGATCAATTATGAGTCTTTCTTGTTCTAGTACTCCATCTGTAGTACTAAGTTCAAAGAGTAAATACATACAAAAACGTATGTGTTTGAATCACTAAGTTAGCTGCAAAGTCGTGGAAGTTAGCTGCAAAGTTGGACCTTGTCCCACATCAATTAAATAATCGGGGCGTATAGGAAAGATGAGTATAAAAAGGAGATATGTATGCCTAAGCAAATTACTTACCTGGACGGGGTCAATGGGCGATCATGAAGACTCATGGCCTAGATAGGTGACCTCCATTGCACTTTGGAGGGGTGCCTGTCTAACATCTTCCCAAGAGGAAGAGTGTACGTCATAATTTGTGATAGCGGGGGCCTGCGTTCGCGCGGCCCCTGATCAATTTTAGTTAATACTTTAATCATTTGCAGGTGTAACTAGTTTACAGTGTAAATCTGCCACATATTTAAGAAATTAGAGTAAAGTGAAGAACTACTAGGCCACAAACCTGCCATAAACTTTTTAAGGCATTCAAGTGAAGAAGTACAGTCTTGTTAGGACATTACAAGTAAGTGAACAATGACCGAGTACAACTACAATTCTCTAACACCCTTTTTGCACGTGACTTTTATTGTTCATATACTCCCTCCGTCCAATAATTTATCTTCCTGTTTGACCAAAAACACGAATTTTAAGAAAAGTGAAATATAGTACATGAAAAAGTGGAATAAAGTATGTATGGAAAAGTGCAATAAAGTACATGTAAAAGATAATATAGTACATGGGTGGAATATAGTACATGGGTAGGTTTTTCAATTCAATTTTAATTAATATAGTACATGAAAAGTGGAGACCTTAGTAGCCAAAATTAGAAACAGGAAGATAATTTTGGGACGCTCGTTTAGGAAAGCATGAAGATAATTTTGGGACGGAGGGAGTAGTAACTATAAAAAATTAGACACTAAAATTCTTATAGTAACCTTATATTTTTAAAAGCTAATTGTGACTAAAATCATATTTTTCAAGCACATGTATCAAGACTATCAACGCCACTAATTAAATATTTTTTCATAATAATCTTAATAAAATGCCAAAATAAATTAGGAATAAGTTGTTACTTTATTTTAAGGCATGATCCACAATAAATTTAGTGGACCACATCGATTTAAGAATTGGTGAATAAAAGCGTTCATCCATTCATTACAATCCCTTCAAAGAAAATATAGGACCACTCGGCTGAAGGGAAGAGATGCAAATCCATGAACCAATTAGTGCGGGTATAGTTCAAAGCCATGTTTACCAATTCTAACATAGAAGTACTAATTTGACCTACATGTGTAAAGATGATTGTGACCCAAGCCGGGTACAAGATTGCCAATTTATTTATTGGATTTCCATACAAGTTAGCTTCCTTAAATTTCAATGTGTGGATACCCAATTTCAATACATGGGTTATACTCCAAGATCCCTAAGCAAGCTGCGAGCTATAGTGGTCTTGTCCGTTGTGATGACTTAACATAAAATATACAGTACAAAGTATTAAACATATACACTTGATCTTATAGCCAAAATACAGAGAAAGCCAGAAAGGGATGCTACATTTAATCTCACATCCTCCTACCTCCATCTTCTCTTTCATTCCAGCTTCGACTGTCGTTTCTCTATGCGAGACAATAAATATTTGACATGTGGGATTACCAATTTACCACTAGTCCACTACAAACAGGAAAATTTACCAGAATAAGCATTTCTGTTGAAAATTTAGTTTTTGACACAATATGATAGTGATTAATGTCATTAATAATTTTACAACTCCAGATACAAACAAAATGGTTAGTTACTAAACATACCATGAGAGTCTTGAAGCCTTGTAGGCTGTGATGGATACCTCCCTGGCTCCCTCTAAACAGTCAAACAGTCACCCATAAATTAATACTCTGTATTAAACTGATGAGATATACTTCGTATAAACTTTATCCGAAAGGCTGTATACATACCCTTCATATTTTCTCGTTTTGGCCTTTTGTTTAGAGTGCAGGAAGAAGCAGATTCCATTTTTTGGCAACAAAACTTTCTACAATTATAAGAGATATCACCATCTCATGGCACAAAATAAGGTGCTAGAATCAAGGTGTGCAACAAGAATGAAAACATTGCAGATGAGAAAATAATTTTGCTGTAAACAGCATAAATAATTGAAATTCGGATTCCAGGAGAAGAAAGCCGGTGAGGAAATAATTTGGACCATGTATCAGTTATTTGCTGCAAAAGTTTCTAATACAAGAGAAATCACCTGCCAACAGTCTTGTATGTCATTGGCACTGAAGGATCATATGGTATATGTGTCGAGAATTGCAGCAGGAATGAAGACATTTCAGAGGATTGAACAAGTTTTGCTGTAAACAGCATTATTATTTGAATTCAGGTTTCATGGGAAAGGGCAAAATAGACCAAAAAATTTAGACCATTTCTCGATTTGTGCGTGTCATCCTTGCGCAGGGGCCATGCTAATCTTCTTTGTATCGTTCCAATTTTATCAGATGTCTCCGAAGAGACCATCAACTAATGTACCTAGAGAATTATAAACGACTAAGAAATTTAATTTCTTCAATGTGGGATAGTTTGATGCATATCAATATTTCTAGTAAGATTACCACTCGCTAAAAACTTCCAGAGGAGTGCCTATTTCAAAATGATCCTCACAACACATCCTGAGAATTAAAGGCATGAATAACAGGAAGCTAAGAGTTTCTAACATTTTCGCAAACGTCTTCATATAAATCCCATCCAAATGATACAAAGCATGAGTGATCACCGTACCAGAGTAGTTTAGCAAGAAGATTCACATCTTTGCCTCAAAAAACTTCTGGAATTCTAAATAGCTTGCGATGTATGACTCGCCATTTTATCTAGTTTGAACTATTTAAACTAAATAGGGATCAAAATTTCGTGCTACCTTGTAGACTTGTAGTGTAGGGGTAGAAGCCAATTATACAATGAATTAAGCTAGATAGAAGTGGAGTGAAATCCTTTTCAAAAATTACCAAGTTCATGAAGAAAAATACATCCTTCAACTGCTTGTAATTGCAAGCAGCAAGTTTACACTTAGTGGAATGTGCCAATCCTATGCAGTACGGCACAATCAGCAATACATGGGCGATGCTATAATGGCGATGCTATAATGGTGGACTCTTTTCCCTAAGAAAATGAATAACCTTTAAAATCATTGTGGCCTTTTGACCATATGTAAAAATTGATATGTAAAGAAACAGATACTAAATCTTATTGCCGAAATAACGAGAAATCCATAAGGAATGTTGCGTTCGATCTTACGTACCTCTATCAAATTTTCTGGTCGTTCCAACCTCAATTCAGTCAACTGTGGCTTCGCAATGTGAGAAAACTCAATATTTGACACATGGGATGATCGCTTCATAAAGGACTTCCAAAGAAATAAAGCCTGCAATCATACATAAGCATCAAGTTAAATATGAGCAAAACCGAAGCAATGAGCAGGGGAGAGAATATTTCAAAGTCATGAAATCATCAACCACTACGACTCAAAAACAAACAATAAACAATCATCAGATGCATTTCACACATTTTATCAGACACATTTTAAACAACAGCCAGCGCTTTTCAACACACGACTTCAACAAAGTAAGGGTCCTTTCCTTCTGTCTTCATGGATGGACTGATATCTAGTGACTGAAATACACAATACTTAGCACCGGCCAAAATAAAGATCAACGGTCAAGCATTATGTAATTACAACTGAGACAAGCTTTATCTCTATATAAAAAAAACTACCCCATATAAAGCATTTTTTCATTTAATTAAAGAGAGTAACAGTTACGGAGTATAATGGTTGGAATAGTGAAGTAGCAAGTGACAAAAAATGTAACAAAAAATTACATGGTTCACCAACAACTCATTAGCTACATCCACAATTAGAAGGAAGAATGTCTTAGCCCCAAAACTCACCCAACTTATTATAAGTACGGCTCAATGAGCCTTATGGCTTCTAGAGCAAAAGATTACAACCTACAAGGCATGGGTGTCGTTAAAACCAAATATATTCTTTTTTTAAATTGTAAACAAAAGAAAACTAATGTCTGCAAGCCTAGAGGAAATGACAACCGAAAGATAAGAAGAAGAAGAAGAAGAAAATCATCACCGAACAAGCTAGGATATTATACATTAGCCCCATCCGCTGCTAAAGAATGATACCCGTTCTTCAGCAAAAGCCTTCACGCAGTACTACACGTCTCTGTCACAGAAGCCAAAACCATTAGAAGTTCAGAGTATCCAATTGTCAAATAATTGAAGAATTGAACTAAACCGGTCCTATGATATGACAGTCTGCAACTAAGATTCTTAACAAATACAAGTCCTCATGCAAAGTACTTCTACTATCAGAATGGCCACCAATTTGGAAGGCAAGAGCTGAGATCACTGAATAAACTGATACACATTCCCGTTCAAAAACATAAGCGCGCTATTGTACTAGAGTAAATGCTAACTTTGTACAAATGAACGAACTCAACAACGCCATCAAATATAACGAGTGACTCTAACTTCAGCAGCCAAACTAAAACATGTTCTTATTAGGTTTACAAAGCACATCATCTTAAATCCCGACGAAGCATAAAGCTCTACGTTTCTAATGGTTCCTGTATTATGAACCTAACCAAGTGTAATGTTGTAAGGGGTAAAAAATATGAAAGTAAAAACAATACGAAAAAACATACACAAATAGCTTGAAGGTATAAATCCCTCCTCACCAGAGCATGCACAAAATTGGGCACTCTAATCAAAATGATACATTACACAAGTTGGACACTCTCACGTACACCTAACAGTGAGCTTAAAAATTCCTGTTTATACAACTCCATTCTGTCTAAGCCCCCTAAACCTATTAGGATGATAAAGCTAAACACTAACCTTTACAGAACCACTCACAAGATATCCTTTTACAGGTAGATAGTTCTTCTAACTTTTAAAATCTTACACACATTTATAAAATAGGTGTGAATTTAAACGTTCTTACTTTATTTGGGTCCATTATGTTGTTCTTTTACTAGTCTAATGTCTTTGGCATGGAACATTAGTTGACGTTATATGTTCTTACTTCATTTAGGTATAAATACTATAATTGGAGATCAACACAAAGATTGGACAAACTCTGCCATTCAAGTAGATTGATTATGGTGTTGCTATCCAGCGGCTTAGATTAACCTTTTTATCCACCATTACAGTAATTCAACTTCATATTCAGCGGAACATCTCAAATGCACAACCAAAAAGTTCAGCTACATAATTGTGAAGCAACATAAAACAAATGACATTTTTTCAAAGTAGAATCAACACATTAAGATAGCAAGCAAAACATTCTTAGTTTGTGTAAATAATTTTCCCTACAGCTAAAAATTCACTATAAGATACAAAGGAAAATCACAACAGTCCCACATCAATCAGGATAAGACCCAAACAATGACTGCAGTATAAATAACTGAAGCATTTCTTGGAAAAATTACGCAGCCACGCAGTGAGCACAAAGCGAACTATTCTTTCGCCTTTTACTAAAGAATACCGTGTGCTCGCTGCATTCAGTGGCATACGTTTATTTTTGTAGGGAGCTCCTTTTTAAAGGTGCTTCCATTAAAACCAAGAATGAAAATGTTTCAGCTTAGCATTCATAAATAAACTACTTAATAGATGTCGCATAATTATCTCAAATTTATCAGATGCAAATGTATTCTGCAAGCACACAGGACCTACACAACAATGATAAAAATCGAACAGGCAATTCTGCAAGCACACAGGTAAGAACACCAACATCATGTTGGATTTATCAACTGAATTTTATACAACTGTTATACAGGTTTTGTGCTTTTTTGCTGATTAGATATAGCAAAAGATGCAATAGAACGCTTTGAAAAAATCATAAAATTATAAATTGCTAAGTTTAAATAAAATCGTGATGGAGTAGAAATGTGGAACTGAACCTTTCAAAGGGGCCTAAAATTTCCTCAACAACTACGAGTATAAGATAATGAGTTCTTTAAAGTTATGTCATCAAAATGTTTACTTCTATTCCAAATATTGACTTGGTTATGATAGGTTTACTAAACAAAAAACATCTTAAACTTTAAATTTCCATAATTAATAAGACAACTAATTTTTTCATTTGGGGCCATTAAACACTGCAAATACAATATATAAAAATTTACTCTCGTAACAGAAGCTACTGAAAACCCTTATACTATTCTAAGAAAAAGCTATGCTATCCTAGTAGAAATTTCATGTCCTGTAAAATGTAGCTTACTGCTCCACTCTCATTTGAATTATGTTAAACAAAATTTTCATTTCCATACCATATATATATATATATGTCCCTATCTCTAGTAGCCTCAAACACATAACACAAAAGAGATAAAAATCAAGCCTAACTTCTCTGAATCAACTTGAACACTCAGGCCAGAAGAAATTTGAAGGGACAATAATCTAATAATTTGTGTCATTAGAAAACCTAATTTTCTGGTCTTGCTGAACAGCAAAAAGATACCCTCTCCCAAACCAAATATCAAAGGGATAACAAGTTCAAACAAATATTGTAAGCACTCTTCACGACTTCAACACATTCAGATTCCACCTCATTACTAGCAAAGAACAATCGCTTCAGCATCAGAAGGAGCTGTACTCCACAAGAGATCTAAGTTCAAACTGTATCATAAAATGATTAATCCATAACTAGTACTCCAGTAATTAAGCCAATAAGACATGCAACTTCGTAACTCCGCATTCAAATTCAACTCAAAATATAATTTAGCAGAAGAGAATATTGCACACATCCAACTTCAATTTAACTCAAAAAATATCCATGTTATCAGTTATTAAAAGCTTTGCCCAGATAATTACGGGAGTTTAAATAATCGTTTTTTTTCTTTTCACCATTGAGAGGCAAAGTTCATTGAATGGACAATGGAAATAAATAAATAAAGCAATATGATTGCTTTCGGAAATATATCACCTCGGATGCTTCTTTGATGAAAAAGTTTTACTACCTTTGTTGAAAAATAAAATAAAAGGTAAGCTAAAACATCATTACACGTTTATTTATCTTCAAACATAAAGATTATTTTTCAATGTACATTTAACCATGACATTTTCATGAAAAAGATGGCGAAGATTGACAACACTTCATCTCAAATGCAGCCATATTATGTTCAAATGGCATAGTCTACAATGAGAGGAAAAAAGTAGGAAAATAAAGTTGGTGGGTGACTGTGGAACCCAACTTTGAAGAAAAAGTAAGAGACAAAAATCCCCATGGAGGAAATGGGGCAAACTATTGTAGGACATTCCTAAAGGGAAAACTAGTGCAAGTAACTTGGGATTGAGTAAAATATTTAATGTATTCATATGCCTCAAACAATATAATTTGGTCAATAGGAAAACCACGTACTAAATGATGGGAAATATTACAGTCACAATGTTCCTTGTATTTCATTCACTAAATAGGTTAACTAATATGGTACAAAGGAGTACAAATAAAAATAAATATGAGAGGATAGATTTATTAATTTTTCACCCCATCACTAATCATCGGATTACCGTTGTAAATTGCGTTGTATATCACCAAATATTCCAGCACAAAGTACCTCGTGTACCACCACTTCCTATTGTATGTGTAAGTGTGTAACATACTCTTGTATTTCATGATAACCATATTATACTTCGTATACCACTACGGTCTTTGACATTCCACCATATCCACCCACCTCCAATCCACCAAAATTCAAAGGGGAGAAAGAAAAATCACATGGAACAAAGGACTATTAAATTGAGTCATTGATTGATTCTAATTGCAAATTCAACTCTAGGGCAGTTCGTTCATTACTAGTCATTGTTCCTACAACATAAGAGTTATCAAGAAGATCATGCAAGGTATGGTGTAGAAGTGAAATGCATTAATCCACCTGGTGGTGATAACATCACAGGTTTTCGATCCTAATATATAGTAATAGATCAATGCAGTACTAAACCTAGAAGATTGAGCATTAATAAGGTCAGGCCCTACCTGGTTATTAGAAATACCAGCAAGAACTCAGGATGAAAGAGATACGAAGAATCATCTGTCTGCAGTTTATACAAAAGACAAATACTAAATGTTTTAGATACAAGTCGATACATTGTGTTCCAGTCATCTGAATCTAAAATTTTCAAGACTTCACAAGTCTCAATGTTCCTGAACTTAAACTAGTGATATAAGGCTGCACAACTATTATTCATTGATTGGTCAACTAATGATATTTTGCTTGTCACATTGTTATCGTCTACTTCAATAACTGTAGAAGTACATTTTTGCATTAAAAAATGCATATATGAAAGGATTCACCAAACAATCACAGTATCCCACATGAATCACTAACAAGGTGCATACAAGATAGCTGAATATAAAATAGAACTGAGTACAGCCAAGAAACATACTTACCTGGACGGGGTCAATGGGCGATCAGGAAGGTTCATGACCTAGGTAGGTGGCCTCCATTGCACTTTTGGAGGGGTGCCTGCCTAACATCTTCCCAAGAGGAAGAGTGTACGTCATAATTTGTGATAGCTGGGGCCTGCGTTCGCGCGGCCCCTATCTAATTTCCATTCTAACTATCTGAGGAGTAAGGAAAGCAGCAGCAGTAATCAGGCATTGAGGGAGATAATTTTTCAACAGCATCAATCACTGGGATTCTAAAACTAAAAATAAACAAATGTCATGCATTTCAGAATCTCCCTCCTTAACATTTCTTTCTTGAATATTAAAAATGATGGATGGAACAGAAATTAGGGACAGAAAATATATTGCCATTGAGCATTGACATTTGGCCACAATAAAAGATCTGTCATGTATCATCAAGCACTTGCAAAAAGGTTTACTTAACTTCTAACCAGACAAGTATTACTATATCAAACTACCCAATATGAAGCCTACTTTTCATTTAATTACAACTGTAGATGCTGTAGGCTTGTAGCGGGCAACAAAGGAATTGCAAATAACAAAGAACATAAAAACTTATGTGGTTCCTAATAATGTGTTGGCTACATTCACATGTAGAGGGGAGAACATAGATCATAACCCCGAGGCCCTAAACCCAAAAGTCACCCAGCAACTAAAAGTACCAGACATAATCATAAGGCTACAACAGTCAACAGATGACTAAGCCTTATGCCTTTAAGCCTTCTGAGTCACAAGGCTAGCTACAGCAGATGACTAAGCCTTTGCCTAAATCACAAGGCTACAGCATATGATAAAGTCTTAGGCCTTCTTAATCACATGGGTACAACCTACGAGACATAAATAATGTTTCTTCAAAAGTAAATATCATAAAAAAAAAAAGATTCAAGCTATAACATGATACTAATTCCTGTGCCTCGTTAGTTACTCCTCACACAGCCACACAGTAATCACAAAGTGAACTATTCCTTTATCTTTACTAAAGAATATTGTGCAACAGCTGCAATAAGTGACGTTCATATATTTTTATGGAAGTATTTAGATTTTGAAGCAATATATGGTAAACACTAAACACCATCATTATCAAATATCTGAAATCCAGATATATTGAAACATGCTTAGTACTATCATACTACAACATTGGTAGGCTACCTGCTACCTGCTACTGTGATGAATACCCCCCTCTACAAAGTCAACCATAACTTAAAAAAGATTGTAATTAAATTTAGGTGAAAGGTATAAAAGGACACAAGGTACCCGAGTCAAGAATTGCAACAAGATTGAAGATGAATCAGAGGAAGAACAACTTTTCCTGTAAACATACTGAAATTCAGATAACAGAGGCAAAAAAGACAAAAAAAATTTGGACCATTTCTCGATTTGTGCGTGTCATCCTTGCGCAGGGGCCATGCTAATCTTCTCTGTATCGTTCCAATTTTATCAGATGTCTCCGAAGAGACAATACTTAGAGGAAGCAATAGAATAATAAACAAAGTGGAGTTTTCATATAGTTTCCATGAGGGACTTAATACTCAATAAACTCGATTCTCCATGAACCTATTATATCCTAAACATCTCATAGTGCCAAGGCCAACCACATCTGATTTCTTATGCAGTCTTTTATGTCCACTATAAGCTGAGTAGGTTTCAAAGGTGTGTCTATTCCTAAAAAAAATCTCAGTAAATACTTTGCCAAGTCTCTACTTCTTCCATGACAACATTGAAAGTTGAGCAAAAAGGTTTACCTAGTGTCCTGTCTGACTTGGCATCTTCAGATTTTGGCACTTCTCAAGTAAATGATCGCCATTTGAAGTGCTGGACCTGTTGTAGCAAACATGATAACACGTCAGAAATCTGGGCAGGATCCCACACCAATTTCAGTTCAAGATGAGCGTAAGTATGAAATATAAAAATGCTACTCTTAGCATATACTTTGCACTTAGAACCAATCAAAATCCAAAAAAGTGAATGTCCCTTCTTTCTGCCAAGTGAAATCTTTGTCAATAGCAACAAACAGGAAGATTTCAATACCATATCTTCCTAACTTAACCTATTATCTTACCTTAAAAAAGCAAACAATTCTTCTATTAAGAAATGTAACAAAGCACATCAATAAAAGATAAAGGAGTTGACTGGAACTTTGCTTTGTTAACTACTCCGTATGCTGTACATCAGACAAGGACAATATGGCCCCAGAGGCATGGAGCCGTAGTCCGTGCAATCTTCCACCAAGAAGACAACTCTCTGCAAGGAACTGACCTAAGGGAAGGGTACTAAGGGATATGACTTTATGATTATGTATGAGGAAGCAGCAGAAAATTAATTAGCGGAGAGAGCGAGAAAGAAAGGAAAAGAATTGTCTACAAATATAACTGAGAGTTTATTTGAACTTCCTTTTGCAATTTGGGAGGGAAGAAGTCTCTCGAAAGCTAGTAGTGATCTTCACTCATTGTTTTTTCTCCGGTTACCAATCACATTTAATCCTCTTCTTCCCTTTATCTGCTCGTCGCATAAAATGGCATACATTTGAATGCTAACATTCAAGGAGATTCTTACAAGCCAAGTGCAAGTTCTTGTTTATTTCCCCAACTGTTGTCACCAAGATAAGCAAAAGTTACAGGAATTTTACAGTTCGGACAAGCCTTGTGTAGGATATTAGAGGACAAATGGTCTAACACAAGAAATCAATCAATTAGCTTCTATTGAAGTTGGCATTTCCCATTCTAAAATCCATCAATTAAGTTTTACATTTCAAACAACCTATCATTATGATTATTTTGCTTGGACAGGTAAAACCTATATAGAATAATGAACTCTTTAGCATAATGGATTAGTGGGGTGCACCAAGCCTGTGCAGTAGTGCAACACATAGGCGATGCTTGAAGACTGTGATGGGACTTCCCCCTTAAAAAATAAATTTAATATCGTTGTGGGCCATTGGCCCACGTATCAGATATTAAACTGATAAGAACAGATACTACACTTGATCTTAGCCAAAAGGCCGAGAAAGGTATGATTTGTATAGTTTCACATACCTCTATTTATTTTCTGGTCATTTCAACCCTTTACTTGACTTGCAAATGTGGGTGACTAACTGCAGAAGATTTCCCATAATGTACTGATGCAAGGCAGAAGCAACAAGTATTATCTTCTTGGCATCATGTTCAGAAAATGGAAATCAACAACGCTACAATGACGGATGAAGATATGAAGTGGATTTAACGTGTCCAGTGTGTTTGGATGAAGAATTTAGGGAAGGAAAGGAGAAATCAGGATCTATTCTACCTTGTTATAAATTGGGGGAATGGAATTGAACTGGAAAGAATTAGCAAGCCAACTCCTTCCTGCTTCCTCCCCTCCCTCTCCCTTTAAAATTAAAACCAAACATATTTACTAGGGTATCCTCTTAGAGTCTTAGTCCTTGGTTTGTACTCAACAAAGGTTCTGAAAGTTTCATTATGAACCCATTACCCACATGCGACCTTAAATGAAAGAATTGGTCTTCTTATGCTACGTGAAGTCGTCTGATTATTCAGAGAGGTAAGAGTAACGTAGAAGCTAGGAAATCAATTTATCAACAGAGTTCTCCGAAATCCCTCACCAGAGCATGCACAGAATATTACTCTATTCAAAATGATACACTACACAAGTTGGACACTCTCACGTAGAATTGGGTACAATTGGTTGCGCACACACCTAATAATGAGCTTCAAAACTCCTGTTTATAAAACTCCATACTGCCTAAGAGAATATTTATCAAACACCACTTTTTGGTGTTTAAGAGAGAGAATTGAATAAAAACAATAAATCAACCACTTAGCCACTACTCGTGAGTTGATTCTCTCAATAGATATCTTTGCATAATTAGTAGCACAGTTAGAAAAGTGTTACAACTTCTGTTTATTGGCAAATTAAAACTTTTGCATAGAGGAATAAATGGACCATTTCTAGCGAGCGTGTCATTCTTGCTCGGGGGCCATGCTACCTTCTCCGTACTATTCCAAATTTATCAGATGTCTTCCAAAGAGAGAATAATTTGATGAGTGTGACAATATGAATAAACCTAACCAATATGGGGCTGAAATATGAAGATATATTGATGCGAATGTACTCAATTCTGCAAGCACACAAGATCTACAACCTAACAATAATAAAAATCGAACAGGTATTAATGATTCACAATAAGAACACCAACAGCATCATGTTGGATTTATCAACTGAAATTAATACCGGTTTTGTTCTTTTTTGCTGATTATAACCAGAAACAGATATAGCAAAAGATGCTATTGAACGCTTTGAAAAAATCATAAAATTTTAAATTGCTAAGTTTAAATAGAATTTGTGATGGAGTAGAAATGTGGAACTGAACCTTCTAAAGGGGCCTAAAATTTCCTCAACAACTACGAGTATAAGATAAAGAGTTTTTTAGAATTATGTCATCAAAATGTTTACTTCTAGTTAACTAACTTGATTCCAAATATTGACTTGGTTTGGGTTTACTAAACGAAAACCATCTTAAACCTAAAATTTTCCATAATTTCTAGTTATTTCATTTGGAGCCATAAAAAATTGTAAATACAATCTATAAAAGCTCTTGTAATCAAACATGGAAAAGAACAGAAGCTTCTGAAAACGGTCACTAAAACTTTAACATATTTAAGATACAAATTCCATGTCCTGTCAAACTCTATTTTAAGAAAGTTGATATCGAATTAGTGGGGTGCGCCAGGCCCGTGCAATAGTGCAACGCATGGGCGACGCTTGTAGACCCCAGCAGCAAGCTACTGTGGTGGGACTTCCCCCTTAAAAAATAAATTTAATATCGTTGTGGACCATTGGTCCACGTATCAGATATTAAACTGATAAGAACAGATACTACACTTGATCTTAGCCAAAAGGCCGAGAAAGGTATGATTTCTTCAGTCTCAATTCTTGGCTTTTATTTCCTGTAGTTACTGTAGTCTCCTTTTATATTTTCAATGTGGTACAACTCCTTATTTTGGGGATTTTGTCCACATGCACTTCAGGAACTCAATATTATTATTCTGATGTTTGGATTCTGGAGTACATGGATGAAATAATGTATTGACAATAGATCCAGAAGTCATGGAATCATGTGGATTTGGAGAACAAATGGAGAAAGGTTTATCAGAATTATCACTTAAGAGTAAGGGTGCTTACATTGGAACCTCCCCAGATTGGTCTTGATAAGGGCTGTACTCGAACAGTTGTTCTTTGGCGCTGTAAAAAAGTAAACGAATGAATCACGAGCCCCAAATGTTAATACAACATCTCTCAGTCTCAAATACCATGTGAATTCAGTTGCTTAACACCCCACATTTCGGACAATGATATCACAAATATGTAAGAGACAACGAGCTAAAGGCTTTGAAATTTGAAACCAATTATATGAACAACATAGATTGAGTTAGTGATTTCAAAATACCATTACATAGAACAAGTAGGCACCAAACTGGAGACTTCCATAAATCAACGAAAAGGTATGTAAATTAACCTAAGAAAAAACTTCTAAAAACAAAAGTACAGCACAATACCACAATGGACTCATCAGCTTAGACATACACTATACTAGAGTTAACAAGATTGCCCCTAAAAACGACTCAACAAAGCGCCATTTTTTATTTATTTTTTGAGGGAAAGCCCAAATTGCAACCAAAAACAGGAACCTCATTACCCAAGGCCACATCATATCTCTATGGGGAGGGGGGGGGGCACAATGATGTCATATGGGCTTCCTTATTCTATTCTAAGAACCCGTTCGATATAATCAACACTCCATTGTGCACATGAACATATACGACATACCCATAGGCAGGTCAAATTTATGTTAGGAGGGAAACTGAACCAAACAGAAATAAACTTAATGCTCAGCAAGTCAACTTTTCTATCTCATTCCAAAATTAATAATCAAAATCACAATTGAACATTATACTCCCTTCCCCATTTATCAAAATAGGCATACTAAAATTTTAAATCCGACTATCAAGTGAAAACACTAAAGTCAGACTGTAATTGACATGAAAAAAAAACTATTGTCAGACTAAATTTTTACTCATACTATCATAAAATATACTTGGTAGTTTTATAATCTGGATATCTTAAAGTTTTATAAAAGGTTTAGTTGTTTATTCATCCCACCATCCCTTCAAGGCTTCAACCCCCTTTTCTTCTTACACTCTCTCTTATCACTTTTTCATCTATATTCATTTTCATATTTTTTGTTGACATTATCCCACTTCTTATTAGTTCTCTTACCGCGAGAAACTAAACCTAACCAAAACATAAATACGGGATGGAGTTCGAACAACCTATGTTCTCCACTTTTCCCAGACCTTACTACAGCCCACTGTACAAAAAAAAAATAAAAAAAATACAACATACAAACTACTAGTAGTCACCGTTAATCAAACTACTAGTACCACACAACATAAAAACCCTCCGGATCGACAAATCAAAATTCCACCCCATTACTAGTAGTCACCGTTAATGCCACCAACACTGTCTCCCATATGTAACTTGCGGTGTATATCACCACATATTCCATCACAAACACCTTATGTACCACTACGTAATTTTATGTACTATGGCCATCCGGCAAACCACCATAGCTATCCACTGCTAAGCATCCACCTATTACGATCACATATACAAGGAAGAAGGGCAGGAAAGGGAATACAGATGGAGGGGCAGAATAGTCACACAACAGAAGAATAACAGAAAGTTGTTAGAAGGCCTTATCACCAGAGTTTGTAATGGAAGAGGAGTAAGCTACAAGCCTTGGTATTAGCACAGCTATAAATAAAGGAGATACGTGGAATAGAGGGATGATTGAGAGTATTGTTTAGTTCTTTCGTTTTGGAGGAAACCACCCCTCGAAGTGTGGCACTTGTAACTAATTGGTTACCCTGATCAATTAATACAAGCCTTGGTAAAGAGGGATTCAAGAAATAATATTTCCCTATATGCGTAAAACAATACTCCGTATTCCTTTTCCCCCGTTTCCCTTAATAGATATTTTTGTTAGCTGCCTTAATTTAATTATTTTTGAGGGAGCCTTAATGGAAATTTAGAGGGAGAGAATCAACTAATCAAGACTCTCAAAAGATTGAACACCATTTACATTTTATATATCAATTAAATTCAACTTCTTCTTCCTTTATTTTCTGTTGATAAAGCCAATCAAGGAAGTTAATTACAACAATGTCTAGATGGTCATGTCAGAAAAATTCAACACTAACAGCACCTTCTTGACTTCTAACATAAAATTGTTCTCAAATGCAAGATTAAGTTCCACCGAGACCAACTAGCAAAGTTTCTTTCTAGAAAGAAAGCATGACAACAGAATATGATAATTGAGTATTAGGAGATGATTCTGCTTAGTGCTTACAGTATGAGAATCGATGACCCTATATCATCACATAAAGTGAATTAAAAACTACAACCTATTAGATTGTCACATTCGGAGAAACTTCTTAGGATATTTGGTTATTGTCCCATATCAATACAAACAAAAGTGAGAATAGCAACATGGGCATAAATGGATAGGGTGGAATACTGGGAAACATACTTACCTGGACAGGGTCAATGGGTGATCAAGAAGCCTCATGGCCTAGGTAGGTGGCCTCCATTGCACTTAGGAGGGGTGCCTGCTTAACATCTTCCCAAAGAGGAAGAGTGTATGTCATGATTTGTGATAGTGGGGGTCTGCGTCCGCGCAACCTCTAACCAATTCCATATCCAAACTTGAATGTAAGTTCCTGAAGACTTGATAGCCTGCTTACACTGACACAATAAACAAAATAATTACAGTTAGCTCTCTCTCGCTCCTAATACTCCCAAGTAATCAAATAGGCAATTGTAATGTGATTATACAAAAAAGATGCTGAATTAGCATAGAAGCTACTAAGTTGCTACTGCGCAACTAATTGGCTTTTTATGTGCCTAACTTTTTAGGGTCCATTAAGTTTCAGTAGTTATGTAAACAATGACTGTTCATCAGATGTTATATTGTGCTAATTTTAGAGCTCCAGATTCTGGTACCATTATCTCAACACAACAATTGCACAAACTCTTGCTATTTAGAGGAATTGCTTTATCCACCATTTACAGCCTAATGGCCCAACTGTATTTCAAATTCCAATCCAGCAGAAGCTCAAATATATATATCAGAAACATTTCTTGGAAGCAACATCCAACAAATGCCATTGTCACTCTGTGGAATCATCCCCCCTTAAGACAGTAGACAGCAAGTGAAGACATCTCATAATCTATGGGAATATATTGCACTAAAATATGCTGCGTATAAGGGAAAGGCACAACATTCCCACATTAGTCCAGAAAATCAAAGTTAGGACTTTGCTCCATAAATAACAAAGCCTGATATTGTGCTAATCACGCAGCCATGCAGTGAGCACAAAGCGAACTATTCTTTCGCCTTTTACTAAAGAATACCGTGTGCTCGCTGCATTTAGTGGCATACGTTTATTTTTGGAGGGAGTTCCTTAAAGGAGCTTCCCATAAGCCAAGTGCAAGATTCTTATGAACGACTGACAACTCTACATCTGTTTGTTATCAACATAAGCCAAGTGCAAGATTCTTATGAACGACTGTCAACTCAACACCTGTTTGTTATTTATCAAAGATCGATTTCAAGAAGTGTAATCTGATGAAAATAAATATAGCTAACATACTGGGTAGCAAAATAACAGAAAGGCATGCTGCTCCTCATTATTTGGATTTATCGTGTTCCCTCACCCAAGCTTGTTTTTCGTTTTGCAACAGACGAGCTAGATTTATTTTACAGGTAAGTTTGATTTGAGCCCCAACTCAATCACAGAAAATCAGATCAATAAGCTTTTGTAAATAAACATGTAGTGACCTTGCAGCAGCCTGTAAAGCATCATACTACTCAACAAGAGAATAGTCCCTGGTGAAACCATGTCATAAGTAGTGACAACTTTAAGCACCCGATGAGTTTAAAGAACAGAAAATGTAAATGGCGGAGTTATTTAGAAAACAAACTTCAAGTGTAGTAAAGGGAACAGAAACTCACACAAAGAGGAGAGACAAGGAGGACTAAAATCTGATATTCCCCCATATCCCAGCCTCATTCTCTTCAATATTCATCACTGATAGGACAATTGCAGTATTGCACTCACTGGAAATTAAAAGAAAAGGGTTAGATGTCTGTCCCCGCCAGGAAACCGTTGGATACAAATCAGATTATCAGTATACTAGAAACAAATATATATATATATATACAAGAAAGTACCATTACAAGCATTGAGCGTAAAACCACTTCTCAAATAACCTGGAACCAAAAGCTATGTACATGGAAAAGCATCAAAAAAATTGGACCATTTGACCATTTATCGATTTGTGCAAGGGCCATCCTAATGAAGAAGAGATAAGGGGAACTCTACAGCTCAATTTGATAGTCTTGATATTTCCTTTTAAAAAAACTGGTGGAAGAAGTCCCACAATGACTCAAAATACTAATATATGTTCTTTTATAAACGGAAGTAAATAGATAATATAGCACGACCTTACTTGAACAGGATCTGTTCTATAGTATTCGTACCTCTGTATCTTTGAGTTCTAAAGAGACAGAAAACCAAGTCTGGTGGATGAATTATGACCGTGTGATCTGAGCGTGATTAACGGCAACCAATTGTTCTACTGGTCTCTGGTGCTGTAGATGATCGTTCCTCAGTTCCTTGTGAGAGCTTGAGGAAGATCACATGGTTGTCTGACAGACTTCAAATCTTTTTTTACTAGGCAAGGGCTAATTTGCAGCATAGAAAATACATGGGAAAAGATCAAACTTTAAGGCTCAAATAAAATTGGACCATTTCTCAATTTGAGCGTGTCATCCTTGAGGAGGGCCATACTTATCTTTTTGTATCATTACAATTTTATCGGATGTCTACGAAGTGACAATTATGAGCTGATGCAAGAACATACTGTAATCAACATAGAATTGCCTTTATATACTTACAGTGTTAGACTCTTTAACATGTTACTACTGAAATCCGGCCAGCTCATGAATAGAGAGGAGCTCTTATATAGCTCCCAAGGAGGCAAGGAGTGAGAGAAAAATAAAAGGTAGCTCTTCCGTGAGAAATGGGACTTCATACCCCTCCTGAAAAGAAATAACGATGAATCATCCCAAAAGTCTTAACAGACTTGGATCTAATTGCACTGAATTAGAGAACAAGAGAGGAAGAGGAGAGAGATTAAGAGACATTGTTTAACAGACAGTGCATTGTTTACATATTTAGCAAAAAGCTCCTAAATTCGGAGGGAGATTAAGAGAACCCAATATAAGAGCCTTCCCACTTTATATTACGGAGTAGTTTGTTCCGGAGAAGAAAATAATACTTAGGGTACCAACTACAAAAGCCAACTAATAAATCTCAACAAGAATGCTTGGCTCCTGCAGTAATGCAACGCATGCATGTTCATCTTTGAACTACGGTCATTCTTAAACACCAATCATGCTTATTTTCCAGAATTATACCAAGTTTATCAGATGTACAATATAGCTCCAACAGGTAGGCATAGGCTGCTAGTAGATTAAGGATCCTCTTTATTTTATTTTTCCTTAATAGCTCCAACAATGCCAGATGAAAGATACAAAATGGAAGTGGAAGAGAGGCATTGGTCTAAGGGTTCTAATATAAGCGCACACCCCAAGAAATGTCTTGCATGGGTTTCAACAAGTAATAAACTGATATTTAGGTCCATTAAGTCTGATGGCTCCTAAAGCACAGAGAGGAAAGGCTCCATATAGGACAAACAAAATCTCTACAAGCACACCTTTTCCCTTATAATACATTGATGTCATGGAGAAAAATCAGTTAGTAAGACTAAGGCTTCAAACAAAACACTTGACATTGATTCAACAATATGGCTTAAGGCCATTACAGCATTACCCCGTTAGTAAATAAGTGATGACAACTAAGGATCCTGTAACCTCAGATCACCGTATTATTCATGCAGTCACTAGTACTTGGTTCGCACTTGACAAAGATATGCCGATAGCTTGACATCTGATTTTTCAGAGAGGGGGAAGGAATGCAGATTGCAGAAGCCAGAGCAGCTACAAACAGCGTTTCTGGAAAAATGAATTGCCACCAAGTTGGCAACTTGTATGATCAGCAATTGAAAGGATTCGCTAAACCAGCTACAACTTTTTTGGTTTCACATCCAAGTTTGTGTTGAACCTTTGATTTATACCATGAGGCAATGCATGAACAAAACTATTTACAATCTCAGAAAAAATTAGAGGAAGTATTCCAGAACACAAACAAAGTAATAATACAGAGAACAACATGATGTAACCAACTCCAACTTAAAGAAATATCGTACAGCATATGTGAGACTCGTAAAACACCAAGTGCTACACAATCGATCCAAAGTGAAATGCAAAAAGTATGTTAAGCAAAAAGGAACATGGTACCGACCCCCGTCTTGACAACAGAATCCGTGTGTTCCAAAACACGATCCCCAATTCAGTGAACCCTGCTATCCAGTTCAACAAGCCTAGGCTATGACCCACATCATTGAAGGGTTTTTTCTTTATTATATTTATTCATTTCTTTCTGGGGTGTACTTGCTTCCTCTACTCCATACTTGTTAGAACACCGTAATGGACCACTATACCGGGATTGTAATCCTAATGACAAATTTTATGCCATTAATCAGGAAGACTGTTAAATAAAATCTGGGAATCATATGGTAATGTCTAACTAGGAAGTTCATTACAATAATGTCTACATTTCTAGATGGTCGTGTCGCCTAAATTCAACACCAAAAGCACCTTCTTGGCTTTATAACATTTTATCAAAGTTGTTCCCAAATGCATGATTAAAATCCATTCATACCAACCTGATAAAGTTTCTCTATGGAAAGAAAGGAAGACTAAATGATTCGATAATTTGGGAATTAGGAGATATTATGCATAAAGTATGAGAATCGATGACCATATATCACATAAAGTGAATTTGAAACTGCAACCTACTTCCTCCGTTCTTTTTTAGTTGACACATTTTGACTTTTGACACTATTCATATAATCTACTTTGACTCACCAATTGTGATTTATACTTGAGAAAAAAAGTAGTATTGTGAGTCTTGTAATTATTTCACTGTATAGATTTATAATATCACATTTTTATAATTCTTACCATTGATATTTGAATATATTAATCATTGAAGTGTTGCATTGGCAAAGGTGATAAAATAAATGTGTTAACTAAAAGAACACAGGAAGTATTAGACTGTTACATTCAGATGGTTGTCTTAGGGTTTGCACCATATGATATTTGGTTTTTGGCCCACAACAACAAAATGAAGAAAATGAGAAGAGCAACATAGATATAAATTGAAAGCATGGAATTTGTTGAAAGATACTTACCTGGACGAGGTCAATGTGCGATCAACAAGGCTCATGGCCTAGGTAGGTGGCCTCCATTGCACTTTGGAGGGGTGCCTGCCTAACATCTTCCCAAGAGGAAGAGTGTACGTCATAATTTGTGATAGTGGGGGCCTGCGTTCGCGCGGCTCCTGTCCAATTCAGTTAATATTTGCCACAAGCAGTATTCTACCTGCAAAATTAATGATTAAAGTCACCAAGTTGCTACTGCATTAATTTTATAGGCTCCATTAGGTTTTGTAATTCTGTAAACAGTATTACATTTGTAGCAATTCTGTAAGCAATACATTTTCTGACATATCAACTTGGGAGACCAGAGGTTAATTGTGCTATTTTAAAGGTCCAGATTCTGGTGTCATTTTCTCAACACAATGATTGCACAAACTCTTTCTATTTAGAGGGCCAGAGAAATCTCTTTATCCGCCACTTTCGGCACAAATGTATTTCATGCTCCTATAATCCTATTAAGCAGAAACTCAAGTGTACAACCAAGAAGTTCAGAAACAAATCTTCTATCCAAAAAACTATGTTCAGAACTTCAGATACATTTCTAAGAAGCAACATCCAACAAATGACATTATCACCCTGTAGAATCATTCCCCCTTAAGACAGCGAGTGAAGAAATCTCTTAGTTTAAGGGAATACGGAGTATTACACAAAAAAAATGATTTGTAGCTAAAATTTCACAATAAGATACAAGGGAAAGGCAGAAAACTCCCACATCAGTCAAGAAAGTCTGTTATTATCCTCATCACGCAGTCATGCAGAGAGCACAACAGAGCGAACTATTATTTCGCCTTTTACTAAAAAGTATAAGTGTGCTCGCTGCATTAAGTGGCACACGTTTATTTTTGGAGGGAGTTCCTTAAAGGAGCTTCCCATAAGCCAAGTGCAAGATTCTTATAAACAACTATCAACTCTACATCTGTTTGTTTATCAAAGATCAATTTCAAGAACTGTTATCTGATGAGAATAAGTATAGGTAACATACTGGGTCTTAGCAAAATAACAGAAAGGCTTGCTGCTTCTCATTATTTCGATTTATCGTGTTCCCTCACCCAAACTTGTTTTTCGTTTTGCAAAAGACGAGCAAAATTTATTTTACAGGTAAACTTTGATTTGAGCACCAACTCAATCACAGAAAATCAGATTAATAAGCTTTTGTAAGTAACCATGTAGTAACTAATACGTAGCAACCTTGCAGTAGCCTCTAAGGCATCATACTACTCAACAAGAGTATAGTCCATGGTGAAACCATGTCATAAGCAGTGACAATTTTAAGCACTTGATACGAGTTTAAAGCTCAGAAAAATGTAAGTGACGGAGTTATTTAGAAAACAAACTTCAAACATAGTAGAGGGAAAAGAAACTCACAAAAAGAGGAGAGACAAGGAGGGACCAAAATCTGATATTCTAAACTATTTTTCAAGTTTTTCGCATCATCTCTGTCACTCTGTGCAAAAGCCATGCTATTCTCCCATATCCCTGCCTCATTCTCTTCAATATTCATCACTGATAGTACAACTGGCCAACTGCAGTAATGCACTCACTGGTAATTAGAAGAAAAGGGTTAGATTGTCTGTTCCCACCAGGAAACCGTGGGATAGACCAATAGATACGAGTGTACTGGAAACAAATATATACAAAAAAGTATCATTATAAGTATTGAGAATAAGCCACTGCTCCAATAACCTGGAACCAAAAGCTTTGCACATGGAAAAACATCAAACTCAAAAGGCTCAAAAAAAAATTTGGACCATTTCTCGATTTGTGCGTGTCATCCTTGAGACAATGCTTACATGATGCAAAAACATTATAAACAAAAAGGTACTTTTATGTACTTTAAATGTGGGATTTAAATTGGACATGTTACCCCCCAAAACCCAACTCTCCAATAACCTAACACTAAGTAGTTTATCCTCTGAAAAAAAGAACTTCATGTTACCAAGGCCAACTAGATCTCATCTTATCCTCCTCCCTTTTCAGTTAGTTTTTTTTAAATTCAATTTCCAAGTACACCCACCAACCGAGTAAATTTAATGGTGTGCCAATTCTAATCTTGAAGGAAGTATTGAATGATTCACCATCTAAAGTGATGGAGTAGTTCTATCAAATATGACTATTTGTTAGAATAGTCTGTAGAGGATGCCACAGCAAATCAAGCTTCAAGAAGAAGCATAAATAACAAAGCAACAGCAATAAATTGCTTGGGTTATACAGTAAACCATACAATGCACGGCATCATTTTCATCTGGTCATTCTTGCACATTAATCATGCTTACTTTCCCAGAATTATTCCATGTTTATCAGATGTATATATTACATAGCCACTAGTCACTGGCCTAAACGATAGATCAGTTACCAATTGAGGAAATATCTTGGCATCTTGCCTAGATTTCAATAAGAAATAACACTTAAGAAAGCAACTGAAACTCATCTTTAGGGTGGTTAAATCTGATGGCTTCTGAAGCACAGCGAGGAAAAGGGATTGATTCGATTTTCGTGGTTTTGGTAGTTTTTTTCTTTTGGAACCTTGTCGAATTGGAAAAACAAACGGGTATCGAACTGGAATTATGTCAAATCTCAAAGCACCGAAATGGAAGGCGCTTACATTTGAAAAATTTGAATACGGAGTATGTGACTTCACATCTTCACTAAATCTTGACATTTTGGAGTACTAACATAATAGCATCGCCAATAAATTAATTAAGCGAAATTCATAACCATTTTGGCATTTACCCTTAAAAGTCTACCATTTTACAATCTTTTTTCTTTGATAAAATTACATTTTATTGCAACCCACAATTTCACAAACTGGCAAAAAGAAGCACATAAATCGACAAACAAATGAAAAACAGGAGAGAGAAAGTGATGGATTACCTAAGTCCTCAAGAACAATTGATGCGTGATGGATAGTTGGAAAATTTGCAAAAGTTAACCCCAAATTTTGATTCAACGAACATAAATTAGACAATAGACTGTATTTCTCTTTTTCTCTTGAAATTGAAGTAAGATGAAAGAAATTTTGTGCAAGATTTTGTAATTTACGGGGGTAACAATTTTGAGGATGATCATTACAGCATGCAGGGCGACACCGCGACTATTGTCTAGTCTTGTCAATGCAATGCGAGTGCGGGGTTCGTGGACTATGCAGTATAAAATAGGCAAAATTTGCCAAAAACAATCTTTTACTCCGTATAACTCATTTTTTTTACGAGAAACAACCTTTTAAATTTTCTTTTGCGAGAAAGGATCTTAAACGGAAAAAAGAAACTTGCGAAAGATAACCTTTTTGTTTTGTCCGGTATTGACTACTCATTTCCGACATTGATTTCGCCGGTTTTGCTACCCTCATCCTTTTTCCCTGAAAACCAAAAAGAAAATTTGCCAAAAACAACCTTTTATAACCAATGCCGGAAAAGACAAAAAGATTGTCTCTCGCAAGTTTTTTTAAGTAAGGTCCTTTTTCGCAAAAAAAAAAATTAAGGTTGTTTCTCGCAAAAAAAAATGGGTTATAAAATGTTATTTTTGGCAAATTTGCCTTTTGGTTTTAAGGAAAATATGGTGAGGTTAGCAAAATCGGCGAAGTCAATGCCGGAAATGAGTAGTCAACGCCGGAAATGACAAAAAGTTGTCTCTCAAAAGTTTTTTTAGTTTAAGGTCCTTTTTACGCAAAAAAAAAAAAAAAAGGTTGTTTCTCGCAAAAATAAAAGGTTGTTTTTGGCAAATTTGCCTATAAAATATTAGTGCAAATGACCTATCTAGTCAAATAGTTCCTCTAAATGACACAATTATTTAGACACGTTTGTCAATGTACGATTTTAAACATTAATATCTCCAATTATTGATAAGAAAAAATTATAAAAAGTTATATTTAAAAAATATGTATTGAGACGAATATAATAAGACCCCACAAGACTATGTTTTGCCTTATGTATAAACCACAAAATGAAGTCAAATGAGTTTTTTTGTATAGTGTCAAAAACTCAAATGTGTCATGTAAATAAGAACAAAGGAAGTATAAATTATAAATGGGGAAGAAAATTCGAGCCAGTAGCATACCTCATTTGTTTTTTACAAATAAGAGTTACTCTGTATATTTATAGGGTTGTCACGTGAAAAAGTTAATTGTATATTGATTTTAGCGGTATTATATAAGGTACTCTCAATTGTTTGATGTGCTTGTTATTTGCACATAATTAGGGCAATTTGAACTGAATTTACGTGTATATTAGAGTACTTTAGTTGTTCAGTTTGCATTTTGAGTATATCTTCTTTCTTTACTTATTTTATAAGGAGAGCTCATATCCCCCGTATTTCCATGTCAATCAAAGTGACGTAACGAAAATAGAAACCCACTAATCCAAAAGGAACAAGTCCCTAGTTCGAAGGATCAGGAATCAGGATTAACCCTGATACCCTCGGTTTCCTCCCCTCGTCATCCCAAGTTATTCATCACAACTATAATATTTGGAGCTCCTTAGAAGAAGAAAACTCCAACCCGGTCTAAAGGCCCAATGCTAAGATGGACCCAAAGTAGCAAGTCATGGCCCAAAGGAGAAGGAACGCAATTCAGGAGACAATATATGCACAGTCGTGTTATTAGAAACCAAGTGAGTTTGGAGCATATATATGGACGCACCGTCGCTCTGCACCTACTCACGATAGTGCAAGACTCCAATTAAGATGCAAAGCAACAAGAAGATGTACGGCCTATTAGTGACGAATCTAAAAATTTGGGAATAGAGGGTACGAAATTGGACTTTAAAAAAAAAAATACACTACGGCGCAATTTTTTTGCCGACTAAAACTTGAGTTATTAATTCTTTCACTATCTTAATTTTATTCCCTTGACGATTATTCCCTTTTCTTATACATGTTCCCTTTTGTATACCATAAGCAAAATTTACATTAACGACAAATTAATTTATTTACAGAATAGAGATTAATTTCTTGCAATTGGTTTTTGTCTAAGAACTAAAGAGTGGTTGGTATGTTTTTGTTTGATGCGACGATGAGGAAATACATGGAACAATTTCTGAAGTTTTCTGATTAGGCTACTTCAAAATAATTTCAGATTTAACACCAAAAATCAGTGATGCTTAGGGAGTTCCTCTACCTGTCACCACCATACCATATTCCATATTCCATATTCAGCACTTCAAAGGTCACTGGTTTACTACCAAGGATCTTAATTTGACACTAAAAAGCTCATTGGTCACGACACCTTTTATCATTTATAAAAGTACAGGTGAAACAAGCTAACAAATTGGTTCCCGTGAGTTTTCTCAGCTTTGTTTAAAGGGAAAGAAATTTCAACAAATACTGCCATACTGCATAATCTAATGACTAGAAAAAAATTGTCTGCCTGGAATGTCGGAAACAAAAAAAGGATGAATTTATTCTCTGCTCGATCCCAAATGAAATCTTCCCATTCAATAGAAACAAGGTCTTCACGGCAGACCAAGATTACTTGGATTTTGCATCAATGACCCTCTTCGCAAAAGAGGGCAGACAGAAAGCAGCTGAATGAAGCTGCAACCGAACAAGAAAAGTAGATATTAGATTTTAATGGAGAACGAATAAATAGCAATGGTAAGTAGAGGAGAAAAGAACAAGAGTAAACCTACCTCTGAGTTGTAGAATTTCAAAGGTCTCTCTGTATTTCCATCACCTTCAGTTTTATCAATAGGGTTCACCGGATGCCTAAAATCAACTTCTGGCCCCTCAGTGGAACAAAGCATGAAGCCAATCACCCCACTGAAATTTCAAAATTATGTTAAGATTCAATAACAATGTCTAGTAAACCGTGCACAAGTACAGAACTGGGGAAAACAGAAGGAAAAGGCACACACAATATCAGATGTTCGATTCAAGTAAACTAGCCTACAAACTAATCAATCAATTAATCCGTATATGTTTTTGGGTGCTTGGTGGAAAAGAGAAACAAGGGTGAGAGAACATGCCTCGGATATGTAGGAACAGTAGTCCATGCATAGTTCACAGACCCCTTAAAAATCTGACGGCAGTTTGCAACAATATCTTCAATAATATGCATGTGAAGCCATATACTTTCAGCCTGGGTGCACACGACACCTCCTGGTCGCAGTGCCTTTGCAACTGATTCAAAAAAGGGCTTCTCAAAGAGCTCTTGTGCTGGACCTGGTCAACATCCGAAGCAAGATTTAAGGACTGAAATGAACAACAGTTAATCACATCTAAACTTGGGGAACTGAGAAAAAAGATAGAGGAGAAACCTATTGGATCAGACGAATCCACAATGACCGCATCATAAGTCCCCTCTGGAGCCGCCTTTAAAAATGCAACTCCTACAAATCAAATATCTCATTAGTCAATACCATTTGTGGAGACCGGGGATAAAAGATGTGGTGAGAAAGAAAAGATAAATCTTGATAGAAATACTACTCCCTCAACACACACATAAAGAAAAAGAAGATAACATAAAGTCATGAAAGTCAAGAGGAGATGAGAAGGGATAAACGAGTCATACCATCACCAATATGCAATTTTACCCGTGGGTCGTCATATCCGACAGCTACCTCAGGGAAAAACTCTTTAGATACCTGCAATTACAAAAAATAAAACCATGATAACAAACATGGATGGAAGATAAGAAAATCAAATTGCATAACTTCTAAACTCCAAGAGATTGAAATTTATGTTCTTTATTAAGAGAAAACACAGTAGCAACAAATCAGCCTCGGCTACTTACCGTTACAACCATCTCATCAATTTCACAAATATCTATAAGCTCCACTGATGAATGGCGAGCTACTTCACGCAGGACACCTCCATCTCCTCCTCCAATGACCAGAACCTACAAGGTAAACAAAGAATCAGCATAATGGGCTTTCAACAAATTTGTTAGCAAGGGAAAACAGTATGCCCAGCCTCAACAACATCCTTCCCCCACAGGAAAATTGACAAGCCAAAAGGTAGCCTTTTGATTTTGATTAAACCTTAAAACAATGAACCTAAATAATTCTCTTCCGAGCAACTACATGAGATCATGCCACGGTTATTGACTTTGTGTCAACAGGTTGTAGTCTGACAAAAATCATATATATGTAAGTAAAAAAAGAAATCAAATGTCATAAGAGTAGGAACTCCTAGCATTCAATTCAACAAATCCTGGTTTCCAACATGTTCTTCTCAAGGACCTTTACACACGTGCATGTAAGTCAAAGAAAAAGGAAAAGACAAGGGCGGAGTTTAAGCATTCCCCAATACCTAGATGATTAAAAGACTCCATTAAGTTTTTTTCCCTATGGAATAAGCCAATAAGGCATAGGGAGAAGATAGAAGTAAAAGGCCTTTTCAGTTTTCAGATACCAAAAAAATCCAAATGAGCTGAAATTTTCAATTTCTATTTGCCTTTTTCTATGCCAATACAACTCACAGAATCACAGATAGAGCAAAACTATGTAAATTAAATTACAATGGCAATTGGCAAACAAATTGATCAACAATTGATGTCTTCATGAGAACACAAGATCCGTCAATAAGATATGAAAGAATGAACTCGAAAACAATGAAGATGAAACAAATTATTGTCCGGCTTCAAGAATCAGGGCATGGGGGTTAGTGAGAAAGAAAGAAACCTTTTTGGGGTTTTGAATGGAGCAAAGTGGGAGGTGACTGATCATCTCTTGGTATGCACACTCATCCCTCTCAGTGAGTTGAATTACCCCATCTAAAATAAGAACTTTCCCATAGGTCGATGACTGCAATAACATAGACACAAATAAGTTAATAACCGGATAATTTACTAGACTAATAAGTTAAATGAAGTCATATACTTAAAGTACCTGAAAGACAGTCACGTCCTGATACTTTGACTTCCCCTGGAACAGAATTTTCTCTACTTTCAGAGAATGTGCTTCACCTGTTTCAGATTGTACAGGAACATCATCAGGGCTCTGTTTACTTGCATAGAACAGGCTCCAAATCTTCTTCATAATTCGATAAAAACAAATTGCAAAAGAGGGAATATGACATAGAAGAGGGAAACATTTCAGCTCCATTTGTACACTCCCTTGAAACAAGCTGTAAGGGTAAACAGGCTTTCAAACTGCCTATTTCTCCAAAACTAAACATTTACTTCAAATCCAATAAACAAAGAACCCATTTTAGCTTTCTGAACCAGTACATCCATACAAATCCCAGTCATAATTAGTGACTCGCAATCGTTATGTTGACTTATTTTTAAAATTCATGCTAATAATTATCGCCAAGAAATCAGCAACTTAATGTATATACTCGTATAGTTGTATATCGCCATCTAATAAAATACACAAATCAAACACTACAGAAGTCAAGAACACTATACGAGTGAATTAACTAAAATAACTTAGAAAACGGTAAAGTGATTGACAAAGAAGCTATAATAGAACTCGGACATGGCGAAATGACATTCATAAAATCAAGCAACGACCAAAATAATATCAGATTCATGAATGTAAACATACTCAACTCAACAAAAGCAAATTGTCAGGATACAGAAAACACCTGTGATCAAAACTTATAGTGAAAAAGCCCTTTCAAAAAGAAGGTGCAATTATTGGTACTCCTTATGTGCTTTAAACACGTGATATGATTGGCAAAATAATTAGCACAAGTACAGTAGCTTAATATCATATTCATGGCAAGTTCATTCAGAGCAGTAGCACCACACACATGGAACAATGATTACCTCAGTGGCTCAGTGGGTATCCGATTAAATTTAGAAATTTGCCCAAAACCCTAAAATTTACTAATATTAGCCAAAACACATCACATGTATAGCGCGAATAACACCCAAAAAAATAGATTTATGTTAAAAAAACATTTTAAACATCGAAACCCCAGAAAAGTTTTCAAGTTATAATTAACATCGAAACCCCAGAAAAGCTTTCAATTACAACTTACAAGAAAACATCCAAAACCCAGAAAAGTTTTCCAATTACAACAACAAATCAAATATAAAAGCTAAAACCCAATAAAAAATTAGCATCCAGTCAATATATATCAGAAAATCGAAGGGAAAAAATAATTAAAAACAATAAAATCAAAGCAGAAATATTTGTTTTGGATTAAAGAAACAAACCAGGCCACATTGGGCTAATCTCAGAAAACCAGCCAGGAATAATTGTTGAGATAGAATTAGGCTTATCTTCAGCCTCCATTGAAATAGAAGAAGCTCCATTCCCGATTTTCTCACTCATGTTTTCTTCTTCTTCCCTAGGTCTCTTCACTGGTAAATCTGTGCCAGAAGAAACAGCTATACCCTCTTCAGCCATCTATCAATTTATAGGAATATTAATTAGAATAAATTTTTAAAATCTTTTTTCCTTTTTTGGGGGATTTTTTCTTCGTTTTGAAACCCTTTTCACACTCTTTTCTGTACTCCTCCGTAAAACCCTTCACTAAATCAGGGTGATTAAGGAAGGCCAAAAAATGAAAGAAATAATAAGGGGCCAAGATGTAATTCGGCGCACAATTTCGGTCCTTTGGTGATGTGTGAATACTCCGTATATTTTTACTTCAATACTTCCTCTTTATACTTTAGTAACGTTTTCATTTGTGTATCGTTATTCGACGCCCGCCCACGCTAAAATCGCCCTACTATTTATAGCGAAAGTACAAAACTACCCTTATATTTTTTTACCCCTCCCTTTCATTTTTTTACCCTTCTCACCTCACCTTTCCCTCACCTCTCTCCCCTCCCCCCCTCCCCACCGATCTGGCTGCCGGAAAATCGTCGGAAAAATGAAATTCCGGCGAGAATTTTTTTACCCCTTTTATAATTCGCCGGAAAACTGATATTCATACATGTTTCTTCATAATTCGCCGGAAAACTGAAATTCTGGAAAACGTTAGTATCTTCATAATTCGTGTGAGAGTTGCGGCGGTGTTTATAGTCGAGGAAGTTGTCCCGGGAAATCGCTCCCGGAAAGCTCGTAAGCTTCAATGGAGGAGGTAAAAATGGTGTTTTTTTTAAAAAAAAAAAAAAAATTATTCATTTCTGGCGCACAAGATTTGCACCGTTCACATGTACCTGGCGCACGGAATTTGCGCCAGTTCCATGGACCTGGCGCAAATTCCGTGCGCCAGGTCCATGGAACATATGCAAATTTCGTGCGCCAGGTAAGGATCAGAGATGGGGCGGCGGAGATGGGGCGGCGTTGAGGGCGGCGGAGATGTTTATAGCCGGCAGGAGGAAGGGAGAGAGAGAGCAGAGAAGGAGAAGGCTCATGAAGGAGGGGGGGTGAATTTGAATTTAAAGGGTAGAATCGTACTTTAACGTAATAAATTAGGGCGTTATTAACGGAACAGGGCGTCGAATAAAAATCCCCTTTCATTTTCTCGATTGACAATTTTGGCAATACATCATTTCAATTACATAGACTTATAATTAAATTCAAACTCGGTTATGTTCACCTTATTTCTAACTATTAAGGATTATTCAGGTGTAACTAACTAAATTAAGTTCAGATAAAATAAGTTCATGAAAAATAAGTGAAATCGGGTGAATAGTACGCATCATTACGAATACATCTCTCATTTGTTAAAGGTATTTGCAAAATGTATAATAGTTGATATTTTGAACATATACATTGTGTCAAATCTTATAATCCTTGCATAACTAGATAGCCGTAGTTCTTTTCTTTAAGTATGAATCCTAACACTTATAAAGCCTTGAACTTCTATTACTATTCACCCAATAGTGCAATTACTTACATACCCCTAATTTCCTTCTTTGTTTTTCTTTTGTCTTATTCTTATCAATAATGTCTATTTTCACCATTCTTTTTTGTCTTTGCTTTTCTATGAGATGCTCCCCCTTCCATTTTCTACCTAACCACGTTGCTAATGTTTCATGTGTAATACTACAATAACAATTTTGGAGAGCTTAAAATTGCACGTGGAATGTTAAAATATAAATGAAACCTCTTGTAAACGTATTTATAATCACATTTTATCAATTACGAGCAAATCGAGCTTTAGCTTTGTTTTCCTAGAGTTCACCATAAATTTGTAAAAGTCCTTTTACGAAATAATTTTTTTATACCTTGGGGGATCGTGCGCGCTAGCGCACGGTCCAATAACTAGTTATTAAAAATAGCCATATTATATATTGAGTTATATGAAACTCAAAATATTGCAACTAGAATTAGAAAGAAGTTTACTACGGAGTATTATTAAATGCTTCTTAGTTCGTGTAGTACTCCCTCCATTTTTAAATGTTGTATCCATATGGAATCAAGTTGGGTTTTTAAGAAAAATAGAATCTTGGTTTGTATGGGTATAAGTGTAATGATTGAGTGTAAGATAAATGATTGTGTGTAAGTGATTGGAATAAAAGAAGGAGAGAGAAAACAATGGAGATATTTATTATTATTACTAAAACAAATCAGATTTACTCAAAGGATTTATATACCGGAAAATTCGAACTAAAATATGAACAAAAAATCGACCCAGAAATTTCGAACAAAAATAAAAAAAAAATCAAAAAAATTCAAACAAAAATCAACAAAAAATCAACCCAGAAAATCAAGAAAAATCAACCCAGAAAATCAATTCGAACAAAAATCAAGAAAAATCAACCCAGGAAATCAAGAAAAATCAACCCAGGAAATCAAGAAAAATCAACCTAGAAAAATCAACATAACTCAACCCAGAAATTCGAACAAAAACAAAAAGTCAAAAACTCAAGAACAAAAACCCAGAAAATTCGAAAACTCAAGAACAACAACCCGGAAATTCGAACAAAAATATCAACAAAAAATCAAAAACTCAAGAACAAAAACCCAGAAAACTCGAAAACTCAAGAACAAAAACCCAGAAAAAATCGAAAACTCAACCCAGAAAATTCGAAAAATCAACCCGGAAAATCAACAAAAATATCAACCCAAAAATCAACAAAAACCCAATCAAAATCGAACAAAAAAAGTCAACAATTCGAACCCAGAAATTCGAGAAATCGAACCCAAAAAACAAGAACGCGAACCAAGAAATTCAAACCCAAAAAACACAAAACTCGAACCCAAATTCGAACCTAAAAAATCAACAAAATAAAATAAAAATCAACAATTTTACCATGAATACAAGATTTTGAAGATTTAGAAGTCAAATTCGACCATGAAAACTCTAGATCTAGAATTTTTATGGTCGAATTTCACCATCTAAAGCTTTAATATAGAGTTTTATTTCCAGAGATGGCGGTGGAGGCACAAAGGCGGCGGAGGTGTGGTGGTGGTGGTTGCGGCGGAGAGGTTTTGGGAGGAGAGAGTGAAAAAATTGAGGGAGAAGATTGAGGTAGGAGAGAGAGTGAAAAAATTGAGGGAGGAGATTGAGTTAGGAGAATCGGAGATTGAGGGAGGAGAGAGAAAATGAAATCAGAAGAGGGAGGGGAGGGAGGGGAGGGACGTGAAATCCGGAGGGAGAGAGAGAGTGAAAATATGAGGGAGGAGAGAGAGTGAAAGTGATGGGAAGGTAATATGAATTAAATAATTATTTTTGGGAAAATAATTTGATTAAATATTATGGGTGGGAAAAATTAGGTGGGAATATGGGTAGAATCTTTAGGTATTTTGGTAATTAGATAGAAATGTAAGGGTATTTTAGGATAAAATGTATGTCCAAAAATAGAATACTCCGTAGATTCTAAGTGGATACAACATTATGAAACGCCCAAAAAAGAAACGGATACAACAAAAAGAAACGGAGGGAGTACTAGTAATATGTGTATATGTGTGGTACGGTGTAGCCAATTTTTGCAATTTGCCAAAGCTAAGGAGAAAGAAAATAAAAATATATGTACTCTGATTTTGAAAAGTTAAAGGAAGAGCATATGATTTTAAAATGATAGGGTTCTCAATTAGGCTCGGAGAATTGAGAATATGACTACTTTTTATCTTTATGCCAGCTTTTTTTCTTTTACTATTAAAGCTATACTTTCAATATTTTGTAGGCAAGTAGGAAATTATTCGAGTATCTTATGATTTTGCATTGAATAATACCCTACTCAAGTAAACTCCATACTAACCAAGTTTGTTTGGTGTAGATGGGGGTAAAGATGGATGTGCATCGGGCACGACCCGAAAAAGGCTTAGCTCGACACGGCCACGAAAAAAGCACAGTCTTAGGTATGATTGTGCTTTTGGACCGCATTTTTTTGAAAAAACATACGACAAAACACGGTAACTTTAGTAAAAGCAAGCTTAAGCATGACGATCTGTGGCTTGGACCGTGTCTGGGCCCTATTTTTAAATTTGTGGGGAGACACGATACCGAGTGGGCTTGGTGTGGGCCGCCCTGGCCACAATCATCTTTAGATAGTGGGAAGTGGGAACTCACCTTGGAGGTTGCAACTTTGAAGCTTTGAGCCCTATTATTTGCGTTATGCTTGGGAGTGGGAATTTCCTTACCATCCTCCATGTCCTCAATCGTTGACTTGCATTGCTCGGATGGTTGGCTTATAATAGGCGGTGTACGTTACGCTTGGTAGTTTTACGGTACACTTTCTTACAGAGTACTCCGTAGATGTAAATCATATGCAACAAAATTTTCTCTCATCTTATTTATATGATGTTGTTATAAGAAAGATGGAAAGAATATTTTTTCTTCCTATTAAGTTAGTTTTATTATATGTTAAATTTGTTGAATTAAATATGTCATATAGCCCAAAAAATTAAATTACATCAAACTAGGAAGGAAAATACTTAAATTTATGACATAAAAAGAAAAAAGAAAATAAAATGAAAAAAAGTGATGTAGGGAATGAATCAGTGGTGGTGCCAAGATTTTCTCCTTAAGGGCTCGAAATCCTCGAACGCATATAATAAAATCTCATAATCCAAAATCCAAATTACAACTAATAATTCGTGGGGCATAAATTCTATTATAATAACATTAAAAAAGGCAAATTTTTCAAAAATTACCTTATAAAAAAAATGTTCTAATTAACTACCTTATAAAAAAATTGTTGTAAAATACTAACTTTGGTGGGATTATAAGTATTGATTAAATATTATGGGATTGACTTTACTAGGCGCATCTCACGGGGCATCTCATGGGAAATAGGTAATTAAATGACACGTGAGATACATATGACAAAGTCAATCCCGAATTTTGATTCAGCATTCACAATTCGAAAAAAGGTAGTATCTTACAACATTTTTTTTATATAAGGTAGTTAATTACAACTCTTTTTATAAGGTAACAAATTTTATAAGGTAGTTTTTTGATAAATTTGCCTTTAATTAAAAAATTACAATTAAACTCGACAAGTTTTCATATTTTGAAAGCGATCTATTGGGCATCTTGGGTTTCGCTTTGCATGTTAGAGTCGTGGGATTACAGTTAGGCTATGTTCTGTTCGACTTATTTCGAATTATTTCAGACAAAATAAGTTCATATAAGTTCATTTAAGTTCACATAAGTTCAGTTAAGTTCAGATAATATAAGTTCAGGAAAAAAAAAGTTTTTTCCACACATTTCACCCACAAATAAGTTTTTTCAGACAAAATAAGTTTTGTTAAGATAAAATAAATTCAGATAAGTTAATATAAGTTTAGATGTTCGATCAATTAAGTTCAAATAAATTCAGATGATATAAGTTCAGTCAAATAAGTCGAATAGGACGAAGTCTAAGTGAGAAAGAGAGGTGTAGAGTTATTGTTTACTCCCTCCGTCCCAGAATAGTCGTTACACTTACCTTTACACAAAGTTTTAGGTGATAAGTGGTTGTTTGGTTATCAATTGTTATTTTATTGAAAAAGTAGATGTGATAGGAGTTAGTGGGGTATTTTTTTAATTGAATGAGATAGGGTGTGGGGACAAAAAAAGTTAGTGGGAAGAGAGAGACAATATAATAATTGTGGGGTCATTTATAATTTAGAAGTGTAACAACTAATCTGGGACGGACGAAAAAGAAAAGTGTAACAACTAATCTGGGACGGAGGGAAGAATTAATGCCATTCGATCCATGTCATTTGTTATGATTAGTAAAGCAAAACCCACTGCAGTGCCCCTTTTGTTTGTTCTCATATAGCACGTTTATTACTACTTGAGTCACTTGACCCTTTTGTTAATTTTTTAAATCTGACAATGTTTTTTTTAGCTAGTAAGGGTTCAGTTGAACCCACTGAACCCTTACTAGCACCATCGCTGGAATGAATTTAGAAAACCAACACTCACATGGAATGTATTTAAAAAGAAAGAAAAAAGAAAATTAATAAAAGATAAGGCAAACATTAAATAGGAAAAGAAATGCAAGGAGAAAGAAAATAGGAAATTAAAAATGTTAATAAATATGGCACATAATCAAGTTTGATGTCTATAAGGTTGTACTAGAGGTGTTTAGAACAACACTTTGTTGGCTCATTACAATTGTACTTCTATTACTCTTGTTCCAAAGGTGCCTAACCCTACCAAAGTTACGAATTTCAGGCCCATAGCTTGCTGCAATATAATATACGGAGTTTAAGTTAGTGCCTAAAATCCTTACCACATTACCACCATAATGCATAGTGCTATAGGTGATGTCGCTAGTGAATTTCAATATGGGTTTATACCTGAAAGGCAAATTTCAGATAATATTCTCCTCTCTACAGTGCTGATTAGAGGATACACCAGGGCTCATGTTTCTCTTGGGTGTTTATTAAAGGTGGACTTGAAAAAGGCTTATGACTCCATTAATCGGTCATTAATTAAGGATATAATGGTGGAGCTTGGGTTCCCCGACTGCTTTATAAAATGGGTGTTTACTTGTATCACCACAGTGTCTTACAACATTTTGATTAATGGGAGGCCTACTAAACCTTTTAGTGCAAAGAAAGGGTTGAGACAGGGGGATCTGATGTCTCCATTCATGTTTGCAATTGGAATAGAATACCTCACAAGGAATTTGCAACAACTTCAGGCTCAACCTGATTTTAATTTCCACCTCAAATGTGAAAAGCTAGCTATCACTCACTTGATGTTTGCTGATGATTTGCTCATGTTCTCAAGGGATGACATTCAGTCAATTCAGATGATGTCAGCTTCCTTCACTTAGTTTTCTTAAGCCTCATGATTGGAAGCTAACCTAGATAAAAGTAACATTTATATTGGTGGTGTTTCTACTGCTGAAAGGGAAGCAATGGTGGCAAATGTGCATATTCCAAAAAGGTAGTTCCCTTACAAGTATCTTGGTAGTTCTCTTACCGCTAATGGCATAATGGAATGTTCATTACTTCATTCTCCTTAGATTCAAAAGGTGGGGCCCAGTGCAATAAAGCCCAAATTCTCTAAACTCGTATAGTCGTATTGCATCATTGTATGTGCATCGAGCTCAAAAACCCGTGACAAAATCTTAGACCCGATTAATACAAGCCCAACCTGTTAACCCGACCCGAAACTTAGCGGGGCCGGACATAAACTTTAGGGTTGTTTTTGGGCCCGATCCGACCCGACCCGGTTTTAGAATTTTTGTCGAATCTTGGGCAACGAAAAAATACATTTGTAGTTATGAATTTTCCCTGCCCGAAAAGCCCGCTACTTTTAGCCCGAAATAGCGGGTTTTTGGCCCGACCCCACATAACGAGCTGATTTTTAGGAGTGGCTTGACCCGACCCACCTTTTGATCAGGTCTACTAGATCTAATTGCATGAGACATGTGTTTTAAATTTCTTATGATGATAACTCGTAGGCTTCGTTTTATTCGACATATTTTGTCTGAACTTATCTGAATTTGTTTTATCTTAAAAAATTGCACGAATTTATGAGGGAACATCAAAAGGTCATTTACCGTAACGATCTCAAGAGTTCTTTCATATCTCCTGTTAGAGTGTAGCGGTGAATAGTAACGAATAACAATTAGATGTTAAAGTAGCGGTTAACTAGTACGAGTGTTCGATAAAAGTAGCGATTGATATTGTAAAATACAATAAAAAAACTACTATATAAGCATATTGTTTGTAACGTTACTATAAATTTGTCAAACTCTACCCGCTACCATTGAATGCTACTAATTTTTACGTTTGACAAATATTTTACCCAATCGCTACATCTACCACTAAATCACTAACCGCTGCCTAAATCGCTAGCTTGCCAAACACTTACAAATTTTACAAGTTATATCTTAACTAGGTCAATATGCTACATGCTAACTCAAGCACTACCGCAAACACGACAATAGAATAAGGGGCCGTTTGGTTCAATTTACTGGAATGGAATGGTATGGAACCTCATACCATGGGAGTATGGATTCAAATTCCCAAACCAGTTTGAAGTTGTTTGGTTTAATTTTGAAATGGATTATATATCATATTTATAATGTATGGTTTACTTTTGTAGCATATCTTTTGTATATTATAGATCAAAAATTAATAAAGTCTCCTAAAATTTGTATATATAAGCAAAATTCAAAATATCAACAAAAAAGGGGGGGGGGGGGGGGGGAAGTCAAACAAACCCTTAGAACAAAAGAAAGAAAGAAGCGACCTTTATGTAACAGAGGAAGCAATAAGGAAGAAAATTCAAATTCAATAGTTGAGAATATGCATCTAAAAGGAAGAAAATGGAAAATACTCCACCAAATCACCAATAATAGCCAACAATAATCGATATCCGGAAAAAATAACGAGATTCATCCACATGTTGTCGGTCAAGGTTGTCGGAGAAGGAGAGTCGCCGGTCAGATCCAAAGTGGTGAGGCGACGACATCAACCTTGTAGAGTTGTCGTTTCTCTTTCCTCTTTTATTGTTAGGGTTTATATCATGGGTGGAATGGATTATGAATCTTAGGGGGTGAGGTGGGTATGAGATTTCATGGGAATGGGGTGGAATTAGAACCCTTTAGGTATGAGGTTCCATACCAAAATGTCATAACCAAACAATAAAAAGGAGGGAATGGATTCTAACTCCATTCCAATCCTTTCTAAAATGTCCAACCAAACACCCCCTAAAACTAGATTAGATCCCGTTCACGCACAAATTATGAATAGCTTTTTACGAAATATTTAACCGAATATCCCCAAACTACTGCATAATTATAGAGTTTTGAATATACTCATTTAGTATGCATATTATATACGAAGTATGTGTAATATGTTAATGCGACCAACATATCAAGCGAATCTATTTTCCATATTAATATGCCGATTTGACTAAAATATTACAAAAAAAAGTTTAGCAAAATTATTATTACGTAGTATCTATTATTGTCATAATGTATAAACTAATATTTTTTCATACATAAATAGTGTATAAAAAAGGATAGAAAATAAAATAAAATAAACAGATATTTTTTTTAGGAAATTGATTTTTGGCGGAATTTTTTTACATAAAAAAGTAACACATGTCAGTTCTAGTATCTATTTTATTTATTTAGTATAAATAAAGAGTACAATAGATAGATATAGAATAGCCGACCAACTGTAACAATTCTTTACAAGCTGAAGCTTTGGCCTGCCTCTATGGTATGAAATGGGCTCGACAGGCAAGTATGGAGAATGTTACAATTCTTACGGATTCCCAACAGTTGGTGCAAATGCTGGTGGAGGAGGATTCACAGGATATGCAGATTCGTTGAACCCTAGCAGAAATCAAGACCCTTGGTAAGGTTTTCTCTTGGTGCAGCATTCTCAAGGTGGACCGGGAGAGGGTGGATCGAGCTTATGATCTTGCAACTGGAGCATCACGAGATTTATTTGCTTTTCTAATTTTCCGTAATTTTATTTAGTTAGCTTTTGTCAAAAAAAAATAAAATAAAATAAAAAAATAGCCGACCAACATCAAATCATAGGTTCGAAACTCCTTCCAACATTCGTGATTTATATTTCGGGGAGATAAATACATCCGAGCTCAATAGGACGGTGGCAAAGCCGACCTACAAGCGTTACGCCTAAACCTGTAAGTCTGTAACCATTACCACACAGGTGCACAACCAACGCTAGAAGTTCAACCTCTTCTTCACGAAGTGTCGCATCATCCCAACCGCTGTCTTCCGTCGCATTCTCTCACCAGAATTAGGTCAAACCACGAATTATTTCACTTCGTTTGTCAATTAGATTGTTATTCTCCCTTTTATTTCTGACTATTTGAACTACTTTTTATAATTTAGGGTTTGATCTACACTACCAGTTTCAGACGTCAAATTACTCGGCTATTTTGCCCGAATTTAATCGTAATGGTTAGTCTTCTGCAATTTCTCTGTCTTACGATTTTATGTGTTAATTTTGCATTTTCCTTATGCAATCTGCTTTGCAATTGAATTATACAATATTCAATATCTAATGTGTATTCGTACTAATTCCAGTGAAGAAAAATTGAATTAGCCCTCATTCATTTTGGTGTTAATTATCGAAAACCTAGCTTCCTGTATAACATCACTATTTTGAATGTAGCTTGTTATTATTCTAAGTTTTTCATGTGTTTGATCTGCTTCTTGGTTGAAGATTGTGTCGTCTTTGCGTTTTTCTGGGAAAAAGAGGGGTTATTTACCATAGATGGTGTGAACGGCACAATTTAAGACAATCGAGGATTCGAGGGGTAATGAAGTAAGAGGGAAGTCATATTCCTGATTTTGCGGTTGATATGAAATAATAATTAAAAGTGAGCTATCTATATTGTGAAAACTTGGAATGTGGCCTACGTAGTACATGGGAGCAAGTCGAACTTTGTGTAAATGTTTGAAAGCACTGGTTAGCTTGCTGTTCTTCTTAAATGATTTTTGAGTGATTTGTATCGATTTTTAGTTGTTGTGATTGAATGTCTGCTAGTGGCTATATTGAATAGTTTACATCTCTGGAATCTATATTTGACAGAATTTTAGATGCTGTATTGACTGGTTGATTTGGTTTATCTCTGGGATTTGGACATGCTGGAGGTGTTGTGGATATTTTTCATGATAGTATAGGATGTCAATTTCCTCAACATAATAAATTTTAGTAATATCTGTGATATATTTGATCAATTAACTGAACTTTATTGTTTTCTCTATTAAACCTTTCCTACTGCACAGTCATATTTGCCTCTTTTGTGTACTGGCTGAGTTTTCTGCTTTTGTTCCAGGCAACTCTAGCCGATTCTTTCTTGGCCGATCTCGATGACTTATCAGACAACGAAGCTGATGTCGTGGTGAGTTCATGACTTTTGGTTTGATCTTATCCAGTTATCTTTACATTTTTTATATATTTATGTGTGATGATTATGTAGTTAGTTGGGTTAAAAATTGAACTACAATGCGAAGGTGATAGTGAGAGTAATTAAAAGGAGAAATTCTGTTAGTAGTTTGTATTTCTCTAATTTGATATTTTGTTTGTTTCTTTCACAGGTGGAAGAAGATGCGGATGGAGAAAACATGGAGGAGGATATTGATGGAGAGTTAGCTGACATAGAATCCCTGAATTATGATGATCTTGATAATGTTTCCAAACTACAAAAGTCTCAACGTTACACTGATATAATGCAGGTTAGTTTTTACATGTTTAAATTTGAGTATTTGAGTCTTGGAGCTCATTAGGAGCTCTTGATATGGTGATATGTTGATTAGTTTCTTATTCTCTGTTCCAAGCCTCTAAAACGACGCGGCTGTCAACAGTTGTATATTCTGTGCATAATTTTATCTAGATGTAATGCATAGGTTTTTTGTCCTGTCGTGAAAGATTGTTTTAGTTTCATTTGCATGGCTTCCAGTCTGTGCTTTTTATTTGGTCTGTTGACTGCTAAGTCTCTTCTTCCTTTCCCTTCTGTTTGCCGTTCCTCCCTGGATAAGCAGGGGTGTTAAGCGGATGTTTAAACTTGTGGATATCTGAGATTTTAGCTATACAGTCACCAATAATCTGCTCATGACTTTTCAGAAAGTTGAAGATGCATTGCAAAAAGGTTCGGAGGTTCCTGATCATGGAATAGTTTTGGAAGATGATCCTGAGTATCAGTTGATTGTTGACTGCAACGCATTGTCAGTGGATATTGAGAATGAGATTATTATTATCCACAATTTCATCCGTGACAAGTACCGCCTAAAGTTTCCAGAGCTTGAATCTCTTGTTCATCACCCTATTGACTACGCTCGTGTTGTGAAGAAGATTGGTAATGAAATCGACTTAACCCTAGTTGATCTGGAAGGGCTTCTGCCTTCTGCTATCATTATGGTAGTCTCAGTCACTGCTTCCACTACCAGTGGTAAGCCACTGCCTGAAGAAGTTTTACAGAAGACTGTCGAGGCTTGCGATCGTGCAATTGAGCTTGATTCAGCAAGGAAAAAAGTCCTTGATTTTGTGGAAAGCAGAATGGTATATATTGCACCAAATATTTCAGCAATTGTTGGAAGTGCTGTCGCAGCAAAACTTATGGGAACTGCTGGAGGTTTGTCTTCATTAGCTAAGATGCCTGCTTGTAATGTTCAGCTTCTTGGGGCCAAAAGGAAGAATACGGCAGGTTTTTCAACGGCAACATCTCAATTTCGTGTTGGTTATATTGAGCAGACAGAGATATTTCAGAGTACGCCCCCTCCTTTGAGAATGCGTGCATGCCGTCTTTTGGCTGCAAAGACAACCCTTGCAGCCCGAGTAGATTCAACGAGAGGAGATTTAACTGGAAAGACTGGAAGGACATTACGTGAAGATATCCGCAAGAAGATCGAGAAGTGGCAAGAGCCACCACCTCCTAAGATCCCAAAACCTCTTCCTGTGCCTGATTCAGAACCTAAAAAGAAAAGAGGTGGGCGAAGACTACGGAAGATGAAGGAAAGGTAAAGTAGTTCCTCTTTAGTGTGAGGGTGTTTTCTACTTGTACATTCTTTTCTTAGTGTGTTCCTGTCCTATTTTGCAGATATGCTGTCACAGATATGAGGAAGTTGGCTAACCGGATGCAGTTCGGTGTGCCTGAAGAGAGTTCTCTAGGTGAAATTTCTCTCTTTACCGCAGCAAAGCCTAAATTTTTTGATTCACATCCTTGTGTAGAATTCAGGGAATCCTGGTATGATTTGATTTAGAAAGCAGATAATAACCTAGGCAATGCTAATGAGGTTGCAGTTGCACATTCATATTAGATAAGAATTGATAATTTTATCCTTCTTGTTGCATTATTCTCGTGCAAATGTAGTTTTTAAAACTTTCAACATTCTAATGTAAAAGGGTTTTTATTTATATTTTTTATTTCAACGTATTTTTGGTCAGTAGTTTCTTTGTTGGAATACCTTTCGTATCTTAATTTTCCTTTTTCCTTTTTTAGGTGATGGTTTGGGAGAAGGATATGGTATGCTTGGTCAAGCTGGAAGTGGAAAGTTACGCATGTCTGCTGGTCCGAGCAAGCTTGCAGCAAAAGTTGCTAAGAAGTAAGCTGTCTTCTAGTTACTTATTCCCCTCGTAGTAGTGCAAGTGGATGGAAGTTTGTTTTGAGACCGTGTTGGGAAGGTTTACTTGTCTTTTCATGACAATCTCTTCATTGTCCTTTTCAGATTCAAGGAGAAGCGCTATGGAAGCAGTGGTGCTACCTCAGGGTTAACGTCAAGTTTGGCATTTACTCCTGTGCAGGTTTGTACCCTATTTGATCTTTTGTTTGATTTATACCTTCAAGTACGCCCTTTGTCCCCCAGTTCCTTTTTTCCCCTCCTTGTTTATCCCTTGCAGGTTTGTACTATATTTGCCCTTATGTTTGATTTATACCTTCAAACACGCCCTTTATTTTAGTTTGTGCCATTGTATTTCTCTCTTTAGTTGATGAATGTATATTCACTCAACTCTCTTTCTCTTATCCCAGTGTCCTAAAGTTTTGTTAGTTGATCTAAGCCAGATTACCCCTTTCCCATGTGACCAAAATCTTAGTGGAAACCTGATCCCTAATTCTTTTTTCACCCTGGATGTTGCATTCCATATTTGTTTTAAAGTCAAATAAGAGACTCACTGTGGGAGGGAAGGAGTAGAAACTAGAAAGTAAAGCCAATTTTTCGGTTTTTGTGAAGCGCCTAGTATCTTCTTAATAGCAGTTAGTACTATGGTAAGTGTTCGCAATCTCTATTCCTTTAGCCATCAAAAGTCTTTACACTTATCCTTATACTTGCTAAATTTCTTACTTGGCTTAAAAAGCTGGGAATTCTAGAATGTGGGTTATTCTATGCTAGCTTATATCCCTCGTCTTGCTCATTTTTCCAATTATAGAAATGTGATAAAATGTCCTTTTGACATCCAATATTATCCTTGATTTTTGACTATTTTGTAGGTTGATGTCTCTAGATATTTAGTCTGACATTTTATTAGGCTTGCTTGCATTTTTCTTATGACAAAGTACCATATTATAATTATTGCACGAACTGTCTGAATTTTCTTATGACAACTGCTCGTACAACTTTACTATAGGATGACCTCTGAAGGCTCGGAGGCCAATCAAAATGTGAAGTATGGTTTTGTGTTGTTTTCTCCTTTTTTAAATTTAAAGTTTGCAAGGATGGATGATTTTATGTTGGGAAAATGATGGTTAATGAGTAATAACACTCCGATGACCCTAGGAATTTTTCATGAAAAGGGAAATCACTATGCTTTCGCCTTTGTATTTTGGCATAGTAATACACCTTTACAAACTTCAGCATCAATTGTCTTATATAGAAGTTGTGTACATCACATCTCATAGTGGTTGTTGTGCCATCTTGATAAGCTCTAGTCTAGTGGCGGGGACTGTACTTCAGAACTAGTGGATCTGTTGGGTGCACTGGAGATATGTATGCCCCAGCTGTAATAGCACTATTTACCTAAATTAGCAGCTCTTCTTTATCTAACTGCTCTTGGGATTTGGGAGCGTCTGTTTGAAACTCAATTCTTTTTTATTGACAACTGATAAAAACAGTGTCCAAAGTAAATTTCATAACAGAGTCAGTCAAGTGCCAACCATGTCAAAGAGAAAAAGGCTCTAGATTTCCAATTACCAAGATCCCAAAAGTCCTTGTGAACTCAGCATCACACTATCACCAAATTGATGTAGTGAGATACCTCCCAAAACTTCAAATCTTTGCAGGATTTGCATTCATTATACGTGGAAAAACCAACATATTTTGAAGAAGCAATTGAAAATCCTGAAGATATGCATGTCTATGCTATAATAGTACTTTTCACCTGAATTGATAGCTTTCCATATCCAACTACCATTCTTGTTTTGTTTCTATTTCTCTGTTGGGGGCCCTTCCCCCCCCTTAGTAATGGTCGGCACTTGGCAGACCCTGTTATAAATTTACTTTGGATACTGTTCTTGCCTCTTGTCAACCAAAAAGAATGTTTAAAGTCCTATTAGAAGACCCCAATGGTTTAGAAATGTAGAATGTCCAGATTAGAACATCAGTTGCAATTCTGATATCTTATGATGGTGACCATGTATAAATAAGCTGATGTGTTCCACACTGAGGATTGAGCATTGATTTTTGAGTTTATGACACTGTCTCGTGTCTGATATCATAAATATAAAATGTAGTCTTAACCGGGTAAGTTGGAGCAATATATAGAATGAATATTTGATAGATTCTTAAGTTGTGTTACGTAATTATGTATTCAACCAAGCCTTGGTTCCAAAATGTGATTGGGTTGGCTAACATGAACCGTCATAAGGAACCTTCTGCGGAGCGTGAAGTAAGAAAATAAAAGGTTATGTTAAAGAGAGTAAATACGCATAGATGAGGAAGTGAATGCGAGGGTAACGAGGTACGAAAAATAGGGAACAAGAAAACAAGATAGGTTGGTGTAAAGAAGAGATGCAAATATGTTTCAAAAAAAAGAGAGAAGTTTGCAAAGAAAACAGGAAACAAAAAAAAAAAGAGGGAAAAAAAGTTCATGTTGAGTCGTCGACATATATTATCTCCCTCCACTCTGCCCTATCTAATGACCATATTTTCCTCAATCCATACTTATATCAACCTTGAACATATTTTGCTCCGAGGAGGAGTTGTCCTATGTGCATACAAGGTGCTAATGAATTGTTGGATGATGTGACAGGGACAATCAATCCTCCATACTCATACCTGTTTATTTTTTTTTGCTTTTTTTCCCCTGGGTGCAATTCATGGATTTTGGTAACATCAGAATTGGAAATCGTTTATTTTTTTTGCTTTTTTTCCCCTGGGTGCTAATGAATTGTTGTCCTATGTGCATACAAGGTGCTAATGAATTGTTGGATGATGTGACAGGGAAAATCAATCCTCCATACTCATACCTGTTTATTTTTTTTGCTTTTTTTCCCCTGGGTGCAATTCATGGATTTTGGTAACATCAGAATTGGAAATCGTTTATGCATAAGGCTCGCATACCAATATACCATGACCCTAGCCCCGTAACACCCTTAAGTTACGTTTTGGGAAGGAAGAGGTTAGCCTATGTGTTTTTATCGGTTTTGGCACATATTTGACCAATGCATTGTGTACATCAAGCATTCTCTTCCACCTGAAGTATGTGTTTTTATCGGTTTTGGCACATATTTGATCAATCCTCACAGGGTGAGAGAGCATCCTTGTACCACAAACCCATATGAGAAGGATTCTTTCCTCAATGGGGGCTATATAAAGATTGTTTGTACAGCCTTTGCTTTTCTTAAATACGAGTAGCATGTATGTAAAAGTGTAAACCATCTCTTGTTGTGATGTTTTATGGTTCTCGAGTATAACCATTGGAAAACTTTAATATGTAAGGTACCCTGTGAGATTTGATTTGCAAGGTTCTTTTGAGATGCTTAAGTTTTTTGCTGCTGATGTTGAGTTTCTGCACCTTTTCTGCAGGGCATTGAACTTTCAAATCCGCAGGCTCACGCACATCAACTTGGCAGTGGAACTCAGAGTACATATTTCTCTGAAACAGGGACATTTTCAAAAATCAAGAGTAACTTGGGTAGACTTTGAGCTTCTGCAGGTATTAAAGTTGTTGCCTGTATCAGTTTCAGTGCTTTATGGAGAGTGCCAGTTTACCGTGTGAATTGAAAATGCTCAAAACCGACGCTCTGAACTATCAATGTATCAATAGTTTCCAGTTTAATATTGCAAAGTTTTGTAGATGGCTAATTTATCGAATATAAATGGCTAATTTATCTGCCATCAGCTTGTGAATACGAGTCTCACTATACTGCAACATTTTCTGAACTTCAATTGCAAAAAGGAAGAATAGATTTTTTTTTAATACTGATGAAAATAATTTCTGCTGAAGGAATCTTTTGGGTTTTTTGTAACTTGCGTTGCAAGATTTTGTAGGCTGATTCATGTTGGGGATCTATAGCTATGAAGTAATTCTGGCCCATGCTGCAAATGGATTGAGATTTTCAATTAATAGAATTAACAGTTAGGAGACTCATTTTATTCGATCTATAAATGCATGCTTCATGGATAACTACTACGAAGTAGTTCACTATATTTTAATCAATATCTTTTGGTAGTGGTTTTAACACAACCAGCAGTCTGACACCTAAAACTAATTAATCATTCCTTCAATTCTACAAAATAAAATACGGAGTATGATTTTGGATAATTAGCAGCTTTTTCGGGTATAAAATGAGCTATAAGGCCCATATAAATATAAAATTACAAATTGAAGAGAAGATATTACGGGATTTAAATCTATGCGTTACCGATAAACACCTTCAATCTTAACCGCTAGACCGAGATATTGTTAAGAAGGTGGGGTTGAATAAATTATTAGACGAAGTCATCTGAAGGAGATTGTTACTGTTAGTCTTTCCATATATAAAATTTATAGTTTTTCAAGTTTGAAATACTCGGTATTTCCTTTAAGGAACAGTAAAATATCCTAAAAAACTGCGGTTCGAGTCCAATTTCCGAGGGTAAAAAAATTTCCGTGGCGCGCAACTTACCATTTCAAAAGTTCGTTAGCTAGGAAAACATATTTGTCTCTCGGAAGATAGAACCTTGATTATTGATTATTTTTTGTTATTAAGTTTGAAATTCATGACAAAATGGTACGGAGTAGTATTAAGTTTTGAATTCATGACAAAAATCATGTACATGTATAAATTGTTTGGTTTTGCATGTTTGGTATTTCTACTTTGGGAATAATATCTATCACGAGAGCCACGCTAATTATAGATTAGGGGAACTATTAGCTGTGCCATGTGAAGTGTATCTTATGTGATCTCTTCTCCTCAACTCCCGGGTTCAACTCTTCAATTGCTAACTTTTATGCAATTTTTTTATTTTGCATTCTATATCTGAAGTTGTAATTATTTTAGTTAAACTACTTGGTCGTTTAGTTAGATCTATCCTAATGTCCGATTTTGCACTTTCAGAAGTCAAACAAACTATTAGATGTTATGAATACGCGGTATAGGAGCTTCTTTAAGCGTTCTAGTTGGAGGAGTCGAGAAAATTAAAATACTGAACGTGCTCGGAGAACCCTGTAGATAATCTAGATCTTGTAGATATTTACACAATATAAAAACACAAATGCAATGATTCCAAAATCATACTTAACTTAAAATAAGAGTAATAATCAACACTTTTAAATAGTTGGCTTAATCTGATGGGCTCAATAGTTAAGTAATTAATGAAGCTATGCAGAAGTTAATAGCTGCATTGTAACCTTTTCCTATATAAGTTCAAGTACTGTGTTTGTAGCAGAGGACAAGAGGCTGCAAAATGGCAAATCAATTGCTCTCATCTTTCTTTTGTCGCGCACTGGTTTCTTCAACTCGTTCTACTCTTTTTCATGGTACTTCTTTCTTCTTCTCCTTTTCTTCATGAACTTATGGTTTATATGAACAAGTTCTTGTACTTGGAACTTGAAATATTCTGATGTTAATCTGCTGATATCTACCCTAGTTAGTAGTTAATCTATGTTGACAAGATGTATGATCTTCATTTTTCATTGTTATTATTGCTCTAGTTTGGTGAACATGATTGATGTTGCTTCAAAAATATCAAGTATTTTCATGGTTTCCAATGCATATATTTGACCGCTTATATCTTTAAATACTCTGCACTCTATTATAAATGAAGAAGATATTTGAAAAGTATTCATTTCAAGATCCGAAATGATAATGTATTTTCAAATTTTATAGTAGCAACTAGCAAAAATACAATCGAAGTTTTTAAAGTTTGTTGCACTTATCAAAGAGCGGATGAGGCGTTAAAAAAGAATTATACTTTCTCTGATTCAACATGATTGGCTATTAGGATGAGTTATAGTAGTAAATTTGATCTTAAGATCAAGTCCTCTTTAGTAGTCTTTGTATTTGGTGTACATCAGTTTTATCTTAACATTCTTAAGTAAACATGATTTTGTTTAAGACTAATGCTGCGGCTTCTATAAATGTTTTTAAGGGAGAGCTTCTCAGTTGAGAAGAGTTATCTGCAGCTACAGCACAACTTCTTCCATTGAGGAACCCATCACTCCGCCTGTAAAGGTGAAATATACTCAGCTTCTTATCAATGGACAATTTGTGGATTCAGCTTCAGGTAAGACTTCCACTGATATATTAATCAGTAGAAAAGATTTACTGTGCGTTTAAGGTAATTCAAGTTTCAACATTTTGCTGCGTTTTCAGGTAAAAAATTCAAGACACTTGACCCTAGAACAGGAAATGTGATTACTGAGGTTGCTGAAGGTGATGCTGAGGATATCAACCGTGCAGTTGCTGCTGCTCGCAAAGCTTTTGATGAAGGGCCTTGGCCTAAGATGACAGCTTATGTAACTTGCTACTCTTTTTATCCTTTGACATTGTTTTTCTTTTCACTAAAGCTTCAATTTTGTTACTAATTCTGATACTTTAATTCTACAGGAAAGGTCAAGAATCCTGTTAAAATTTGCTGATCTCCTTGAGCAGCACACGGATGAGATTGCTGCCCTCGAGACATGGGACAATGGAAAACCATATGAGCAAGCTGCTAAAGTCGAACTACCAATGTGTGTTCGTATAATGAGATATTACGCTGGTGGGTAAATAAGCTGTTTTAACCAAATTAAAGTATATGATTTTGTGTTTAATTTGTTGACAGTTTTTCCATGTTCAAAATTTTATCAGGATGGGCAGATAAAATCCATGGTCTAACTGTGCCTGCTGATGGACCATATCATGTGCAAACCCTCCATGAACCAATCGGTGTAGCAGGCCAAATTATCCCATGGAATTTCCCACTTCTTATGTTTGTATGGAAGATTGGTCCTGCCTTAGCTTGTGGCAATTCCATTGTTATGAAGACAGCTGAACAAACACCCTTGACTGCCCTTTATGCAGCAAAACTTCTCCATGAGGTAACTATCTGATACAGTGATAGGTCCTTTTAACTTCATCTATTTCACACTATAAAGAGTAGAGAATAGAGAATAGATTTCATTGCAGTAGATGATATGTAAAAGTAGGCAATCTAATCTATGTTGCTCGTGTTTAACCTTATGAATGTTGTGGCAGGCCGGACTTCCTGATGGTGTCCTTAATGTGGTTTCTGGTTATGGTCCTACTGCCGGTGCAGCTCTTGCATCTCACATGGATGTGGATAAGGTAATAACTAATAAACAACGTATATACATAAGTGTTTTATATATATGAATGTACTCCAAAAACAAGAAAAGATAAAATTGATGTTGCATTGTTGCAGCTTGCCTTTACTGGATCAACTGAGATTGGGAAACTGGTGCTTGAGATGGCAGCAAAGAGTAATCTTAAGTCAGTGACTTTGGAGCTTGGAGGGAAATCTCCTTTCATTGTGTGCAAGGATGCTGATATAGATCAAGCTGTTGAACTTGCACATTTTGCCCTCTTCTTCAATCAGGTTAGTCTGACTAACTTCTATAAAATAAATCAGTCCATTATTTCTATGCTTTTTCATATATGATAGCTCAAAGGATATGATCATGATGTTCCCATTGCTTTTACAGGGACAATGCTGTTGTGCTGGCTCTCGTACATATGTACACGAAAGTGTATACGATGAATTTGTAGAGAAAGCTAAGGCACGTGCCATAAAGCGTGTTGTTGGCGATCCATTCAGGAAGGACATTGAACAAGGTCCTCAGGTATACTGACAGTTCTAATTTCTTACTAGCACTGTATAAGAAGTGGATGAAATGCTCACTTTTCCTGGATTTTGTCAGATCGATTCAGAGCAATTTGAGAAGGTGATGAAATACATAAAGATCAGGCATTGCGAGTGGAGCTAAGCTAGAAACAGGAGGAGAACAGTTAGGTTCAAAGGGATACTACATTCAACCCACAGTTTTCTCCAATGTCAGTGAAGACATGTTGATTGCACAGGATGAAATATTCGGTCCTGTTCAATCTATCCTCAAGTTCAAGTGAGTTCATTCAATTCCTTTAAATCTAAACACCCATTTTTTATTATTACTAAATCGATCTTGTGTCGTCTGATCATATATAATAATGTAGGGACCTCGAAGAGGTGGTTCGAAGAGCCAATGCTTCCCAATACGGTCTAGCAGCAGGAGTGTTCACACAGGACATAGACACTGCTAACACCTTAGCTCGGGCCTTAAGAGTTGGGACGGTTTGGGTGAACTGCTTCGATATATTCGATGCTGGGATCCCCTTTGGTGGGTATAAGATGAGCGGACAAGGAAGGGAGAAGGGAATTTACAGTCTCATGAATTATCTGCAAGTCAAGGCTGTGGTTACTCCTTTGAAGAATCCTGCATGGCTTTAATATGTCTGAAATAAAGAGGAGCAGAGTTTCTGCCTTAATTTTTATATTTGTTGGTCATTGTGTATGGTGTGTAATACTAGTTGATCGATTTTGGTAGGTTGAAGTCAATGTGCAAAATGGCAAGGAAACTTAGGAAAGAGTTTAATTTTTAGGCCAAGTTACATTAAGGTACAAGCACACAAAGAAGAAATAACATGGTTATGCACATGATATAATCGGTTGAGAATGGAAAATTGCCCTTGTTCAGAATCATCTATTTACAATAGGACGATGATTTTCACTTCTGTTCCTCAAAGTTTTTTACCTTCACTATTTGCACGGACTCAAATATAATACTTAAGTACTTAATCACATTATATCTAATTCGGTTATGTGAAAAAGTAATTATACTTTGTAAATATTTGATAGTTTGAATACCTACACGAATAAAACAAGATTTTACGTGATAATGTTTTGGCGTAATTCAATATAATAGCGAGACGAAATAGTGGATAGAGGATAGCCACTATCATCTTCTGAATTTGATGTAAAGTAGCAAGTAGACGAAATAGTGGATCGAGGATACCTTTTTGATTTCATGATACTCCATATTTGCTGGTGGTTTAATTATAGTAATGTCCAAGGTACTAATTAACTAGCTGATGGGAATATTGAGCTGTTGTCTGCTGATCATTCCTCCCTCCATTTTATATTACTTGTTGTTAAGTCATCCAAAGAAGGTTTTTGTTGATAAGACTCTGTTATGTTCAACTTATTTACCCGTAAAAAATTAATAATTATTCACTTATTTTAATTTAGTTTACAAAAACGAAAAATAAAAATAAATAAATAAATGGAACAGAACATAAACATAAGTTTCTAAGATCGTGCGAAAGAATTTATAAATTGATACTCAAAATCAACATGTGCTAGTGTGCTAGTGTATCAATAAAAATTCTAAGAGAACAAATAAAAAGCAGGTCTTTATATTTTAAGCAACTGATAATAAGAACTAAGAAAAAAATAGCCAGATAATATGAAATGAGGGGAGTACATAATTTTTTTTAAGGGGGGAGTACGTAGTCGAAATATAACAACTCGTCAACTATAGATAAGAGTACATGCCTGGTGTTCGCTAGAATAACACAAACGCATATGTAAACTTGTAAAGAACAAGCCATTCCATAAAATATTATTCGATATAAATCGTTTATTTTAGTTATTACGTACCTTTACAAATAAAAAAAACATAATCCATGATTCCATGGTTTTTTGAGTAATGTCATATTTTTTATGCAAGCGCATGTGTTCTACCGAGTAGTATTTTACCGGCGCTAATGTTTATTGTTCGTCCTTGTCCATTATCTAAATTGCGGAAGTATGAGTAAGTCATTGTTTAATCTTTCCCACTAATCGATAATTAAAATATTAATTTAAGGAAGTAGATAGGAGTTAATTATAGCAGCATTTTCTATATAAAGTTGATCACTATCAAGAATTCAAAATGTCATGCTTTGGTGTCTACAACTTCTAGTGGTGAGTTGCTAATTATGTCTTCACTTTTACTCTTTTCCCATTAATTATCTCATTAATTTTCTGCTAATCAAGTTAATTAGTTTTGTGTTTTATAGCAAAGGCAAAGAAAGTGGCAATGGCAAGCCAAAAGATCTCATCTTTCTTATCTCGCACATTGGCTTCTTCCTCCATCCGTTCTCTGTCTCAACAAGGTACTTTCTTGCTCAAACTTGGTTTTTATTTCATGCTTTAGAGATGAAATTGCTACTTACCTCTCTATTAGATGGATAAATTATTTTCTTTTATTTTCTTTTAGTTTAGCTTTGTTTTTCACTCGAATGATAAATCTCAGAAAAAATTAATTAATTGCGGATAGAGGAAGTAAGCCGGTCATAAGTTGTGACAAGAATTACTTCGTCCCTTTGAGCTTTTGTTTGTGAGGTTTAATACTAATCATTATAAAAGGGAGGTAGTAGATCTCAAGTTTATCAAGCTCATGTAAAACCAGTTTTATGTAGGAAGAGATCTATTTTGTTAAAGTTTTTGAACTTAACTTTTGTAATGCACTAGTAGAAAAAACCCCTGTTGCAACCCCTTGTTGCAGCGTACATGTGTTAATACGCTTCAACAACCAGTCGGTCAACGCGGGTCAAACCCTTTAAAGGGTTATTGCAGCGTACAATTTAATTGTTCCCTGCAAAAAAGTTTGTTGCAGCGTACATTTTAAAAGCCCGCTGCAATAGCTCGTTTTTGTTGCAGCGTACTTGTGAGAGCCCCCTGCAATAACCCGGGTAAAAAAAATTTCGCTGCAATATTCGTTGAAACTAATTCAAAACAAATTAAGCATCTCTCACTCTCAACTCCCTTCTTCTCCCTTAACTTTCCCTGCGTCATCCCCTCAAAAAAAAACCCTTTCTCTTCGTCGGTGGTTCTAGCCTCCTCGCCAGAGGCCACCTATTAGCTTGCTCGGCCGTTTTGATTCTGCCTATCATTCTGCCTTTTGATTTCGATTCCAATTTCACAACTAGGTTTTGGTATTGTAGATGTCGAGTTGCAATTTCTAATCAATTGGAATTGCGGAACTTGATTTTGGTGGATTCATACATTTAATTTTTTTTGTTTGTTTGAGTCCTATTCTTGATGTGCGGAAAAGGAAGGCGGTTCTACTAGATATGGAGTATAAAAGAATAAAAGGGCACGTTACAATAGTTTTTAAAACCAAAGTACTCTGTATTTCGAATGTCGTACCTTATAATATTGTAGTTTGTCTTTTCGTACATGTGACATATAAATTAAACCAAAGTTATTTTGAACGTTGTACCTTATAGTTAGTAGTCTGTTTTACATGTGACCTATTACAGTACCGGTCCGTAGAGCATGGAAAGTATGTTGTGATCTAGCAACAAGAATGTCAAAATCATTTCTCTTGTGGTACGGCCTAGTAATTAAGATTAAATCTTGTGTGATTCAAGGCTCAAGAGAATGAGATTGAACATCTATACGTGTGTGTTTACATGTAAGTAGTCCCACACCAGAGAAGACAATAGTTGGTTTTACTCCCTAATCGATGTGGTAATACAAGGCACTCCTAGTTCTTGAAGTTGAATTTTAACCACCAGTTTATGATGTTAGCTAGGCTCGTGTTTCGATCTGGCTTTTCTCATAAAATGAAGTTAAAAATTGATTGCAATGAGCAGCTGAGCTAATCATAAACATACCCTCTGTACAAATATATGGTGTTTTAGATTAATGTTGCGCCTATTCACTGTATTTGTTCAGGAAGGACTAGTCACTGCAGAAGGGTGGTGAGCAGATACAGCACAACTGCTGCAACTGAGGAACCTATTACTCCACCTGTTAGTGTTAAATACACTCAACTTCTTATCAATGGAGAATTTGTGGATTCTGCATCAGGTGTGTTCTTATTATGCGCGATACTATAAATGACTAATCAGAAAGAAATATAATGTCTACATTTCTGAGGATTAATGAATTTCCATCTGTTTCAGGTAAAAAACTCAAAACATATGATCCTAGGACAGGAAATGTGATTGCTGAGGTTGCTGAGGGTGATGTTGAGGATATCAACCGCGCAGTTTCTGCTGCTCGCAATGCATTTGATGAAGGGCCTTGGCCTAAGATGACTGCTTATGTAACTAGCTTAGCCAGTTTCTTTTCATCTGACATTATTTTGTTTGGAAAAGTAATATAATTAATTCTGAACTCTTATTCTTCAGGAAAGGTCAAAAATTCTGTTCAAATTTGCTGATCTACTTGAGCAGCATACTGATGAGATTGCTGCCCTTGAGACTTGGGATAATGGAAAACCATACGAGCAAGCTGCTAAAGTCGAATTACCAATGTGTGTTCGTCTAATGAGATATTATGCTGGTGGGTGTTATCATTGGCTCTTTTTCCCCTTTTCACAGAGGTCTACTTTAACCAATGTGTGTTTGTCTAAGAACATATGTTTTGTGTTTTTGTTGATAATTGTTTGATGTTGAAACTTCTTAGGATGGGCTGATAAGATACATGGTCTAACTGTTCCTGCTGACGGACCATATCATCTGCAAACTCTGCATGAACCAATAGGTGTAGTAGGCCAGATTATCCCATGGAATTTCCCAATTCTCATGTTTGTGTGGAAGGTTGCACCTGCCTTAGCATGCGGGAATACCATTGTTCTGAAGACTGCAGAACAAACCCCGTTAACTGCACTCTATGCTGCAAAGCTACTCCATGAGGTACTTACTCTAAGCAAGGCCCTTTTGTTTTTGGCTTAATTTCAATTTCAGGGCTTTTTTTTCAGTTAAGTTCAGTTCAATTCAATTCAGTTCAGTTCAGCTCAAAAGGACAGGGTTTGCCCCACTATGGAATAGAAATGTATTTGGGTCAGAATTTTCTGACCATAACAGTATGGCATATATCCTGCTGCAGGCTGGACTTCCTGATGGTGTAGTAAACGTGGTCTCCGGATATGGTCCTACTGCTGGTGGAGCTCTTGCCTCTCACATGGATGTGGATAAGGTAACTCTACATCTCAATGTCCTCAAAGGAAAGAATTAGTACTGATTAACATAATATTCATTAACATATATAGACTAACATGACATTCTAATTTTGCAGCTGGCTTTTACCGGATCAACTGTGACAGGGAAACTAGTGCTTGAGATGGCAGCAAAGAGTAATCTAAAGCCAGTGACTTTAGAGCTTGGAGGGAAATCACCATTTATTGTTTGCAAGGATGCTGATATAGACAAGGCAGTTGAATTAGCCCACTTTGCTCTCTTCTTCAACCAGGTTAGTTGACTTCCTAGATCGGGTTTCATGGGTCAAACACAGACATTTATTTGGTCATTTCTGTTGGTTTTTCAGGGACAATGCTGCTGTGCTGGGTCTCGTACATATGTACATGAAAGCGTACATGATGAGTTCGTTGAGAAAGCAACAGCACGTGCTATGCAGCGTGTTGTTGGTGATCCTTTCAGGAAGGACATTGAGCAAGGTCCTCAGGTAAGCCAATGTGGATCATAAAAGACACATTTGCATATTCCTTCCTATATATACACATATATGTATACATGATGTTTTGTTTTTTTCTGTATTGTTGCCTGAATCAGATTGATTCAGAGCAATTCGAGAAGGTAATGCAATACATAAGATCAGGTATCGAGAGTGGAGCTAAGCTAGAAACAGGAGGAGAAAGGTTGGGGTCAAAGGGTTATTACATTCAACCAACTGTTTTCTCTAATGTCAATGAAGACATGTTGATTGCACAGGATGAGATATTTGGTCCTGTTCAATCTATCTTCAAATTCAAGTGAGTATTCCCTTCTTTAACTGTTCAATCAACCAAGTTAATTAAGAAACAACCTGTTGTTTTTTCTTATAAATCGTCCAATCTAAAGAGTATGTATGTATGTATGTATGTATGTATTTACTTGTAGGGAATTACAAGAGGTGGTGCAACGAGCCAATAACACTCACTATGGGTTAGCAGCAGGAGTCTTCACCCAAGACATAGACACTGCTAATACATTAGCTCGAGCCTTGAGAGTTGGGACGGTTTGGGTGAACTGCTACGATGTTTTCGATGCAGCCATTCCATTCGGAGGGTACAAGATGAGTGGACAAGGAAGGGAGAAAGGTATATACTGTCTCCAGAACTACTTGCAAGTCAAGGCTGTGGTTACTCCTCTGAAGAATCCTGCATGGTTATAATACAGTATCAAATAAAATACTGTTGTTAAGTGTTCTTAATTATCTTCTGTATTTCTCACCAACTTAGTTGGTTTATAATAAAAGAGATGCCATTTTGTCTACCTTGATTTAATTTTCCATTAATATATATTGAAAATTGAGATTATTTATGTGTGTGATGGTGCACCTGATTTTCGGATACATATAAGAAATTTCACTTATGTCTGGGCAATATTTATACTCCCTCCGTTTCTTTTTGTTTGTTACGTTTGGACTTTTGCACGTTTATTAACGTATAATAAAGATTTTTTTGCTTTTTCATTAATAAAAATAAACCAAAGTAAAACCTCAATCCACTAATCATTACAACAACCAATAAGATTGTTTGATTTATCAAAATGAACCAATAATGGAAAAACACAAATATTGATAACTTAACCTACTTGGGAAATTGTAAAGAAATTTAATGAGTTGTAAAAATTAGACCAATTAAAATTAAAGTTTGGCACAAAAAATGGTAGTATAATAAGTTTATAAAAGAAAAGATTCTTCTACGTAACAAACATTATGAAACACCCTAAAATAAATACGTAACAAACAAAAAGAAACGGAGAGAGTATTACCTACCCAGCCTCTTAGCATTGAATTATAATTATGTTTGGCTCTAATTGCATTGGCAATCAACTATTGGTATAAATTCCTCTCAAATTATTGTCATTTAATCGTTATGGGAAAACTTGATTAATAGTGGAATTGATCAACACTGTATAAGACTATAAGGTTCCATTGAAATTAAGGGAAAAAACAAGAAAAGGAAGTTACAATTTATCATTAGTAACACTGATCAAACTTACCAACAACAATAAAAACCAAACTAAATAGGGAGTAAAAAAGATTTGAAGTCTGTCAGACAACCGTGTGATCTTCCTCAAGTTCATGGGAAACTGAGGAACGATCATCTATAATTCATCCACCAAATTTGGTTTTCTGTCTCTTTAGAACTCAAAGATACAGAGGTACGAATACTATAGAACAGATCCTGTTCAAGTAAGGTCGTGCTATGTATACTTAACTCTACCGTTTATATAGATGAAGTCTTATTTCTAAAATATAAATGTGGGATAAACTTATAGCACCAAGGTTCAGCACTCAGCAGTGAAGTAAGTTTTGATAAATAGACATATAGTATGATCTCATCCTCAACACTTTTCAAAGATTCATATGTCTAGCTCAAAAAATTTCATTGCTTATTCAGATTTACTTCAGCTGGAGGCGGGCAAAAATCTGCACACGGAAATATTATGTTTGTGTAGTTATATGATTCGTTTGACATGGAGAAATTTGTATTAAAATCGCAATAAAATAAAATCAAAGTAAAGTAAACACAATTTCAAACAGAAGGCCTATAGCCTTGAATCATTAGTAGTTTGGTACCCTACACGACTACACGTTAGTGAGCGGGTCTCCCTTTTCATTATTGTGTTTTCTTGTTGTGCAGCTACCATATCTGTTTTTGGTATTAGTGAACAATGGCGGTGTGTCAAGGACTCAAGGGTGGGCGGCCGATCACACAATTTTTAAAAAAACGTTTACGCCTTATATTTATTAGAAAAAGTAAATTAATACAGACTAAATAAATGTTTTACTAACATGTCGACATCCAGACATCCGTTTCAAAATTTCAGGCTCCGTCACCATTAGTGAATGGTGATGAATGGTGAAGATGCATATACAAAATTCTGCATTTTAAAAACATGCATAGAATATTATTTTATTCTTATCTCAAATAAAATCTTTGCCAACTAAAAAGTTGCATAATTGAGATCAAGTTGAAGCTGGAAGATCTTTTTTCTTATCCATGTTTTATACGTAGTACGATGGTCGATGGCCACCAAACACATCCACGGGCCATAGGGTTATCATCAAGATAAGTAATTTGTAAGATACTTCTTCCGATTAGAAATAATTATAACATTTTTCTAAGCTGTACGTGTTTTTAATTTTTTTTTGGGAATCACCATCAGTGACGAAGGCAGAATTAGAACTTTAAGGATATTTTTAAAGGGCTTGCGGAACTTTTTTTCCCTTTGGGGTGTTGGTGCACCCCATGCACCTTAGTGGCACCGCCACTTATCACCACCATTTACGGGCACTATTTATTTTCTTTGTCGTAGAAAACTTACCAAAATAAGAAATAGTGCAACTGTGATTATGAGATTTTCAAATACAAAAATGGTGCAATTATCTCTATACATATGAGGTAAGAAACAAGATACACTTGATGAGAGAACTGTTAAAAGTTTATTTTTCCTGTTCAAACAAAATAAGTCGAGATAAGTTAAAGCAAAATAATTAAGTTGAATCAAACAGAGCCTCATTGGATTGAAGGCCAGTACATAACTCATTCAATTCATTTGTATGGTTGGATGACTAGTTATGAATATTGAAATCTTGTTTGGGGTTTTGCATGGATGAAAGTTGGGGTGGCCCTTAATTGGCGTTTGAAGTTTGTTAAGAAGCTGATTTGTATTTTTGTGTGTTTTGGTTCTTTTATTTACCTTGGTTGTTTATTTTCTTATTGTGTTTCCATGCATTAAATTGGGGGATCTTGTAAAGTTGTAATTACCTACTGTGGAGGAAAGTCTTCAGGGTAGGTTATTATTAGAAAAAAGTTACTGCAGTAGGCAGGCTCATTAATTCATAATTACTTATTATGAACTTTTTGATTCATTATTAGTCATCCCAGGAAAAATACTGGTCCTAGTTTTATAATCTACCCATTTTGATATTCATATTTGTTAATGTTGTTATATTTTATTTTGTTTTGATATCTCTAATTATGGGTAAGTAAAATATAAAAGTTGAAGCACTAAGAAGGATCTTAACAACATTTCTCGTGACACATTTAACTTTACGCATAAATGACAAATATGGGCCAAAATAGAGTACTACGTGTCTACGTATATCGCAAAGGGTAACTTGTGTAAATTTGTTTATTAACGCTGGATTTATAACTTATAAGGGGGTGTTTGTTTAGTGAGATAAGGAGGAAGGGACACATTTAGAGGAGTAGGGATAGGAGGAGGTCTATGCCAAAGAAGCTTCTGTTCAAAATGGACGAAAGTAACTCTTAGTGGTACTCATTAATTTAATATTGGTATTGGTATGCCAATACACTATTAAGTAATACCAATACGAGTCATTTGCGTTATCGGTACTGACATACACTTTGTTGGTATTAATAAAGATTGTATTGGATGACTTGTGTCCAATTTGATCACAAACCACTTGATGTTTAGAAAATCTCACGGGCATAGAAGAAATCTAATGTTTGTCTAGGATGATGGGAATAAGAAGGGGATAGGGATATATATGGACAAAAAAACCTTTTATCTCTATAATCCTATATCTAGATGGAGGAGAAACTTTTGTGTGAGACCGCCTCACAGGCCTTGTTGGCAATTTTGTTGGCATCCCCGTTGGCATCCCCGTTGGCACATGTGCTGACGTCATGGTGGTCTTACATGAAAGACCGCCTTATACAAAAGTTTGTATAGATGGAGTGGTACAAAGTACCCCTTCCGTCTCGCAATACTTACACCGTTTTGACTAGACACGCTTGTCAATTCACAACTTTAACTATTAATATTTTTAACTACATATTATAAAAACTTATAAAATACCAAGGGATTACACTTATCTTTTCCTTATCCCTACACGGCCACACTCCGGAGTAATTCTATATCCTTAGCCCTACTTTTTTTTATCCCTTTTATATCTCCGTCCACACATCAAACGCCCCCTAAGAGTAAAAGTAAAAGATAGAATTTTGTTTGACATAAAAGGAAGGTACGAGTATAAAAGGAACACCCATGAATTTAAAAACGGAAGATAAATTGAGATTATACATCCCCTTCCAACTTTGCTACTTTGGGGTTGTTACAAATATTACTCCGTGTGTCCTTGTCCCAAAAGATATCATTTCCTTATCCTACAAAATATTACGGAATTTTTTTATTGGTTGTTACAAAGTAATAACCAATATAAATACGAATTGTGCAACAGAGAACTCAGATTATTGGGTTGTAATTAGTAAAGTGAAAACTTTATTGGATTGTAATTGGTAAATTTTCCTATTAATTAATAAATCTTTACAAAATAAAGTTACATTTGATTTGTCAAGGTCCTGTTCTATTTACCTTATTTCTACCAATTTCATGAAAAGCAGTTTTGGTAAGATAAGTTCAGTTCAATTTAAATAAGATAAGTTGAGGACTAAAATAATTTATACCTAATATAATTTTATTAAAAAAAAAAAAAGTGATAATTTATACCTAGTATTTAAAAAGGAAACCATAGATGATTAAATGACACGTCTCATCAATCCCAATCGTCCATCCATAAATTATTACCTCCTCTGTCCTTAAATATAGCCCATTGGTTGACTTTTACTCTCCTAACACGTTAATTTGTCTCTTAATATCTCAAATAATGTATAACTAAAAGTTATAAAAAATTGATATTTAGAAAATATACGACGATACGAATCTAACGTTACCCCACATGACTACAACTTGTTTTACGTATTAATTACAAAAATGGTCAAAGTTGTAGTGTGAATAGTGTAAAAATAAAATGGTGCGACATTTAAAGAAGTGTATTTTTTTTCAATTTTTTTGTTTGTGGTTTGTTATACGAAATATTTTATTCTACAGCTTCAACACATCTTCCACTTAATCTGCCTCATTCAATATCGATTCTATATTGATTAACCTCTTCTACTCCATCTCCCCTTTAACACTCATTATTAATTCACATTCTAATTTATATATTTTGTCAACTTTCAAACTCCACCTCTACATAAATTGTATGTTCCCATTCAAATCATAAGGCCTCAATAAAATTAACACTTTATAAAACAGCTTAATAATCATTATATAATTTTCGTTATTTGAACGAGCTCAAAAGTTAGTTAAATTAATAGTTACGGAGTATGGAGTACAAAACAAAATCACATTTGATTTGTCTAAAAACTAGTAGTTGTTGGTAGACTGGTAGAGTGAGTTGATTCCCCACGCACCTCCTCTCCCCCCACACTCTTTTCCCACTCTTCCCTTCATTTCTTTTCACTTCAATCCCATCCCCTGCGTTTTAGGGGATCATCATATAAATCCACTCCATACCATAAAAAAGGAGCAAAAAGGCACAATCTTTTTCACTCTCTCTCCTAAGTCATTTGAAATGGCAAGCAGAAGGATTTCTTCTCTCTTATCTCGCTCACTTTCAACTTATCTCACCTCTCCTGTTGGTAATTTTCAATAATCTACCCTTTATATTCCCCAATTTTGATTAACTTTTTTTGTTAATGATATTTGTTTCTTTGATCTTCTATTTGTTTTTCGTGGGGTTTGTTGTTTTTTTTTTCTTTTCACAATTTTGTTTAGTTATTTATAGTAAATTCCTCTGTTTTTTTCCCTTCAGAAGTTGGCAATTTATTTCAATTTTGTACTTTTTATGTTGATTATGGGTTTGTTATTCAATCTGATTTGTTGGGTTTGTTGATCACAGTCTGCTGACTGTTCATCTGTTCTTGGATTTGAATTGGACCCCATAATTCTGGGTTTTTAGGAAAATGATATACCCTATGACCCTATTAAGAAGTCCGGATCCTCTACAAGGTACAGTTGTATTTAAACCATACAATTTAAAATCAATGGCTCATATTGATGAGAAAAAATAGGGAAATTTTGGAAAAATAATATATGAACCAATTGGTTTTTCATTCAATGGTTGATATGATCAAACTCTACCTTGTAGAGTTATTTTAGAACTCTAGAGGATCCAAAACCTCTATTATGACAGTTAAACTCAAACATTAATAACACCGGTCGACGCCGCCCTTGGTTTATATGATGTTGGTTGATGAAGAACTATATTTTCAGTTTGTGTAGTTCTCAGCCGCCTAAGAGGACTCTTTACTCTTGAATGTAATTGTAGAATTTTAAGATGTATTTCTTTGGTCAATGGAGGTTGTTGAAGGTTTAAGGTGTATAAGTTATCACTTTCCCTACTTATTTATAGTCATTATCTACACTTAATCATTTACACCATCCTAAAACGAATGTCACATTTTCATATTGTTCTTGTGAGTCCATTCCGATTAGTGGCTCGTCGGCCGTCGGCTAGTTGTACTGGGAGTTCTAAGTTTCCAACCAAGTTGGTGTGATTTCAAGGATGTGGTGGGGGGAAATCAACAATGAAATGTCAATTATTTCACAAATGCAAAATGATTTGGAGGACAGAAATAAGGCAAATATTGATCTTTTCTTGTATTTTATCATATTTGGCTCCATTATAATGGTATCATTATAGATAGTGCTGGTCTTGAACTGTGTGCCGAGCATTTGTAGTGACGTGTATGGTTCTGATTTTGATCCCCCCTCTTGCTTGTTGTTATGTAAATATGTAATGCAAACAAGTAATATGGAGTAGGAAAAGTTGCTAAAAATTATCACATTTGCCGGGTTGATTGTAATTGGCCTTCATCATTGTATAATGTAGCATACACATGATGATTAGAAGTGTTGCGTGAGTACTAGGAAACTCTTGGTGCATCTACTGCTTTCCTCAAAATAAGTTGGAGAAGTCTTGTGTTGTACAAGGTTGACACACTTGCTGTCTTTCTTTAAAGTAGTGTAGTGTTAGGTTGACACCCTATTTCGTGTACCCCACCAGGTTACTTGTTGGATGGGTGGTTAAAACGTTTGCTTTTGCAAATGCCTCCTCCTGGCCTTCGTCAGATTCTTTTAATTTTCTCATCAGACGAGTATTCATCATACTTGAATTCAGCTGTGCTTGTTCTTGAACCAATGAACAGGAGTTGTATATCCATTCTAGAAGAAATATGGGATACAAGCTAAGCCTTGTGCTTCATATTTTAACATAACATTTTGGAGAGCAATGATAATCCGATGCCATGAAAGCCACAGCTTGGGACTAGATGTTCTTTTGCCTTTTTAATCAAGGGACTAGGCAACGTAGGCATTCTTGAAATTTAAGTTTCCATCTTGGAAAATTTAAGTTAAGACTCACTTGACACAAACACAAGGAGGAAAAACATAGAATGACAAAGGTTTTGCCTCCTGCTTTAGGCCTTTTGAGTGTTTGCCCATTGAATTGTAGGTTACAAATGAATAAAGAGATCAAGAGACATGGAACTTTTGGTGATTCACAGTAGCTCTAGGGTAATGTTATTTTTAATATTCGTAGACCAGAGTGATGCTTATTAGCTTGCCATACATCATACAGAATAAATGACATAATTATTTTTGTGCATCTATAGTCGAATCCATTTGTAGACGTGCATTAGTTAAATTTTATGTATATGTACGTAGTAACTAGTAAGTCACTAGATTTTGGGGTTCCGGTTTGAGATTCGGTGCAGTATGTGATTTATCAGATTTCTGAAAAGGGGGAACTGCTTTGATTAACATTCGGTGATGTACTGCTTTGATTTCTAGTAACCATTTGTAACATTTTGGCATTCAGAGAAGACTATTTCCTGCAAAACCTGTATCTGTTCTTTCAATGATCAATGAATTAAAATGTCTTGCCATTGTAATTATTAACATCATCTAATTTGTTTTAAGTAGGGAGGACTTCTTGTGTCAGAAGGGGACTTCAAAGATACAGCACTGCTTCTGCTATAGATGAACCAATCACCCCACCTGTGGATATAAATTATACAAAGCTTCTGATTAATGGCAAATTTGTCGATGCAGCATCAGGTACGTACTTTCAAATTTCCTGTTTAGCTACCTGAGACAAATATGATACGCTTCTGTTAGACTGTTACTAATGTTTGTGGTGATTTCAGGGAAAACATTTCACACAGTGGACCCTCGGACTGGGAAGGCGATAGCTGATGTTGCTGAAGGAGATTCCGAAGATGTGAACAGAGCAGTCTCTGCTGCTAGGAAGGCGTTTGATGAAGGACCATGGCCAAAGATGACTGCTTACGTAACTAACTAAATTTTCTCAAATTTTGTGAGATTATACTCCAATTTCACATTATGAATACACCTTAAGTCCAACTTCTTTGATGATTTACTGCAGGAAAGGTCAAGAATTCTTTTGAAATTTGCCGATCTTATTGAAAAGCATAATGATGCAATTGCTGCTTTAGAAACATGGGATAACGGAAAGCCCTATGAGCAAGCTGCCCAAATTGAAGTACCAATGGTTGCACGCCTTTTCCGGTACTATGCTGGTTAGTAAATATACTCCATAATCACTTGATTACCCCCTATGACAATTTCTTTTAAATTAGTAACTTACCAAGTGATCGGGGTTGCATTTCTTATACTTTCTGGGCTTAGAACATGTTACAATCGAAGAACTTAATTGTGATGGAATTCTGATCCTCAGGTTGGGCGGATAAGATACACGGCCTCACTGTTCCTGCTGATGGACCATATCATATACAGACTCTGCATGAACCAATTGGTGTAGCAGGGCAGATTATTCCATGGAACTTTCCCCTTCTAATGTTTGCTTGGAAAGTTGGACCTGCATTAGCATGTGGTAACACAGTTGTTATCAAGACAGCAGAACAGACTCCTTTGTCAGCCCTTTATGTTGCCAATTTATGTCACGAGGTACACGATTATGTTAGCTTGTGGTAACTGTTCGTCATTTTTATTTGTGAGAGAAATGTAAATACCGAAAGAGAGATTTCGTGGAAAATGATAATCTTTTTATTTATTATTATAGTCTCAGACAAATACTGATGACTTGTGTCGTGGCAGGCCGGAATTCCTCCAGGAGTTCTAAATGTGATTTCAGGTTATGGCCCAACTGCTGGTGCAGCTCTCTGCTCTCACATGGATGTGGACAAGGTAATTAGGAATGCATTTTCTTCTTTTGGTGCTCACCAAAACTTGTTGGAAACCCATTTTCTGAATCGTTGTCTTCTGAATGTTAAAGTTACATCATTCCTTCTACCAATTGATAAATAACGTTGTAGATTACGCCTATTTTCTTTTGTAAATCATTTTATGCAACAGTTTGTTGTAGATAATGCTTACTAGTTTCGACCTATTATTTTCCACAGCTTGCTTTTACTGGATCAACAAGCACCGGAAAGCTAGTTCTTGAATTAGCAGCAAAGAGTAATCTCAAACCTGTGACTTTGGAGCTTGGTGGGAAATCTCCGTTTATAATATGTGAAGATGCAGATATAGACCAAGCAGTGGAGACCGCTCATTTTGCTCTATTTTTCAATCAGGTCTGAGGGGGGAAATCCATTTGTATGGGCTGGTTTCTGTTGCTGGTTTAAAAGTTCTGCTAAAATTAGAAATTTGTTTGCTTCACTTCTTCAGGGACAATGTTGTTGTGCTGGGTCCCGTACATTTGTCCATGAAAGTATATACGATGAGTTCGTAGCTAAAGCAAAGGCGCGAGCTGCAAACCGATCCGTTGGAGATCCATTTAAGCAGGGCATTGAACAAGGTCCTCAGGTAACTATATCATAACCTCTAAAAATCTCGTCTGACTATATTTTTCCTGGTATTTATTTGCAAGTAACCATTCTGTTCTTCGGATTTTTTGTTTGATCGTGTTTATGGTGGCACTGTTGGATTACGTAGATTGATCCTGAGCAGTTTAATAAGATTCTGGGGTACATAAAATCTGGTATCAATAGTGGAGCAACACTGGAAACCGGGGGGGACAAAATGGGCTCAAAGGGCTACTATATTCAGCCCACAGTTTTCTCGAATGTAACGGTATAGAAGCCTAAACTTGCCTCACTTGTCATCACTTTTCATGACTATAAAATTCTATCATATGATCCATAGCTAAATCAGTTACAACTGGCCTCAGGATGACATGCTGATAGCAAAAGATGAAATTTTCGGTCCGGTGCAAACTATCTTGAAATTCAAGTGAGTTTTATTCAGATCCTGATATTAACATACCTTTTATTCAGATAAAAAGGGAAATATATACATACAAAATGATTGCCAAATGTTTTCCTTAAATATCGTATGTTCTCGTTGTTTAATTAGGAGCATAGAGGAGGTGATACGTCGAGCAAATGCATCTGATTATGGTCTAGCAGCTGGAGTTTTCACTCAGAACATTGATACTGCTAATACTTTATCACGCGCTCTTAAAGCTGGTACGGTGTGGATAAACTGTTACGACATTTTTGATGCTGGAATCCCTTTCGGTGGTTACAAAATGAGCGGCATTGGTAGAGAGAAGGGAGAATACAGCTTGAGAAACTACTTGCAAGTGAAGGCCGTTGTGACTGCGTTGAAGAATCCAGCCTGGTTATAGACCATGGAAACGATTCTGTTTCTAAAAATAAGAGGTTAAGCTCAAAGCTGTATATGCTTTATTAGCTAATAGTTACGTTGATGGTAATTGATGATGGTGATAAAATCCTTATCTGTAGAATGTTGATGTCGATAATTTTGTTCTTGAACAATGCCGGAGTTTTGAGTACTTACACGTTTGTATTAGCAGTATCCATTTTCGCAACCTTAATAAATTCTGGGTTTTACTGTTTTAGTAATACTCTATCCTCCAACCAAAACGTCTCCAAAAATGTCAATAACTTTCCAAAAGGTTCTCCCTTGATTTCGTACCAACAACTCATTTGATAAGATAAACGGAGAATCTCTGTGAGATTTTTGCTGTAGATGTGGGAGACCAGTCTTGAGGAAATGTTTTCCTGAGGTTCTTGATCTCTATTTCATTTCTTTCATACCAACATAGAGTTGGCTCAAGTGGTAAGCAACTTGATGCCACTTAAGGGAGGTCTCGGGGTTCGAGCATCGCCGTATGCAGAAATTCTAGTTGGGAGACTCACCCTCCATAAACAAGGTGTGCGACTCGGGTCGAATCCGGATATAGTCGGAGCTAAGCTCCGGTGAACCGGGTGTGCTATACGTAAAAAAAAAAAAAAATCATTTCTTTGATAACATTCAATAATTAAGCAAACACCCTATAGAAGTTGTCAGCAAAACCTACTTATGAAGTAAGGAACATTGTTGAACGAAATAAACAAAACGTTCCCTAACGGGAGAATAATACAATGTTAATTAACTAAACGTGTAATATTTGAGAGGAAAAGTTAGCCAACTCTAAATTTAATCTAGAAAAGTTAACTAACCATGAAAATTTTAGAAGTCTTAATTTATTACTCCGTATGAAGTATGTTTCCAATTTTACTACAACTAGCTTTTGAGCCCGTTCAAAGAACGGACAGTTATATTAGTGGTTATTAAGCCGTCTTTTAAAGTGTTAATTTTATTGAAGGTTTGTGATCTTGATTAATGGGAATATATAATTTATATATGAGTTAAATTTAAATTAAAAAACATATAGGTTAGATGGTAAATTAATATTGAGTGTTAAATATGGAGATGGAGTGGAAGAGGTTGAATGAATATATGAACTAAATGGTGAATTGATGTTGAATGGGGAAGATGAAGGGGATCAGGTGTTGAAGCTGTAAAATATTTTGTATAACAAAATGAAAAGGTAAAAAAAGAAAATTATGGAGGAAAGATGAAGTGACACGTGTTATCTAATGATATTTGAAAGATGGGTGACACGTGTCATCTAATGATCTATGGTGTTCTTTTTTAAATACTAGGTATGGATTGATTCAGATGAAGTATTTAGATATCAGTAATTACTACTCCAACTAATATTATCGACTAATGACATGTTTAAAGTATGTAAATCACACAAGGGTTTGGAAATTTTAGGAATCATAAATTCATAATTTTATATGTTCTACGATATATTTTTAGGTGTACCAATGATGTCTTGACCTAATGGTTAAGACTGAGAGCCTCACAATAGGTCTCAGGTTCGAATCTCTCCGCCCCAATTTTGTAACTTATATTGCCCTCTTGGTTCATTCGCACAAAAAAAAACATATCTTTAGATGTAATAAAGATTGTTTTTGCCTATTTAATACTCCGTTATTTTTTATTTTAAAAATGGGCAAATAAAACGTCATTTAGTACATTCAGCTCTAGTTATACTCGGGCACGTGAGGTAGAAGTTGATACTCTCAAAATATGGTTTATGATATGGAAAATAGTGGGGGATTTTTTAATTGAATGTGAGATGATGTGGGTCAAAGCTTTTGGTAGTGGAAAGAAAGATGTATACGGAGTAAAATATTAGTGGGTCCATTTCATAAAAAAAAACGTGACAATTAAATTGAGACGTACCTAACGTTTCTAAGTCAGTTTTCTTAAAGTTACTCATAAACTACTGGGATGCGAAAGGTATGCAAGGTGAGTTTAATTAAACCATACTTCCTCCATGTTTTATTTCTATCACTGCTGGCAACGCAAGACGTCAATCATTAATAATTTTAATTATCTATATAAAAGTTGATATTATAAAGCTATACAATGAGACAATTCTAATATTATTTCACATGACTATATTTTTTATTTACGTATAAATCAAAACTAACGGTCGATAATCAATATAAATTATATAAATAATGTCAAAATTAAAAACACCTCAGAGATACAGATGAAGTATTCATCTTGATCAACTTTATATACCCACCTTTATTTCTTTTGAAAAACTTCAAAAGATTTCCAATCACTTTCTATTACCTTTAAGATCGTATAATAGTCAACTTATGGAACACCGCAATTTCGTTCAAGCCCAAATTGCCCCCACAAAAAGGATTTCAGGAATCATAAGTATTTTGTGATCCAGCTCATTAGATTTATGTTCATCTTTTAGTTCAATAATATTTATAGCTGTCTATGATTTAGACATTATTATGTTTATAAATTAAGTAGATACTTAACAGTTAACAACAACAAAATGCATGCTAAAAACAAAAAAAACTTTACTTTTTTAAATTAAATTTCATGTGGAATCGCAGTAGTTTCTTTGTTTTTATGCATAAACTTTGTTGGATAAAACTTTACTACTATTAGAATCTATGCCAAAAGACAACAAAAGAATCGCAAACATAAACAAGTTGTTACACTGTTTTCAAACAGTTCACGTATGATACAACAGGTATAGCTAAAGACCACGGAATATTTTAGAGAGAAAAAATAGTCCGTTCGGTATCACTATCAATTTTCAGTTTTTGGTGTTATGATTTTGAAACTTTTAAAGTTACATGTATTGCCGTCACGTTGATTTTAAAATTAACAACAAAAACTGGAAATTAATTTATGTGGTTTGCATATTTTTATTTTTAATTTTCCAAAAACAGAAAGCTGAAAACAAAAAACGATATAGAACATGACTTAAATTGCCGATTTCAGAAACTTGATTTTGATACTATTTGAGTATTTTCAAGTCGAAGAGTAGTAATTACATAAATAATCTTCACCCTAAAAATTATATAATAATGGGATAAAAAATGTTACAAAAAATATGTATATATCAAAAAAAAAATAAAGAAATTAATTGAATCCTAGTTATTTTGTGGTGCATTCTGGTGGTAAAACATTGTACCTATGTTTATCTTTACAATAAGAGTAAATCATTTGTTTGCTTCTTGCCCATTGAAGTCCCTGAATTTGTTGATTTGATAACTTAACAAAATCTTGGCCATCAACTGGGTCCAAACTTGATGGACTACTACTCTTCGAACACGATTTACCCGAAAGATCCTTCGGGTCGTATGCGCAACCGGCCATCTCCATTTGCCCTAAGGAAGCGGTAAACGGGGCGTACTTATAGTTAACCGGGTATTTTCCCCCGTGGGTCGCCCACGGGGATGCATCCCATATTGTGGCATAAACAGCCATAGGTTTTGATGGATAGGATGAGGAAATTGCTGGTGTGTTTTGCACTTCCCTCACTGGGATATTGTCCACTAGAAACCTGCATTTCGAAAAAGAAAAGGTTAAAAACATAAAATTTCATCGTAAAGTATTACAACTGGTTAAACTAGTTGACATCCATTAAATTAATAATTTTGTTATAAGATACTCCCTCCGTCCCGAAATACTCGACCCGGTTTGACCGGCACAGAGTTTAAGGGACTTGAATTGACTTATTTAATTTAATAGGAGTAGTTGATAGTGGAGTATTATTTTAATGTAGTTAGTGGGAGGTGGGTTGAGAGGTGGGGTTGGGGGAGAGTAGGGGTTGAATTTTTAATTATTTTTTGTATGGAGTAGGGGGTAGGTGAGTTAATAGGGGTGGAGTGAGAAATAATATAATATTGTTAGAATATTTCCATTTTTAGAAACAGGTCAAGTATTAAGGGACGACCCGATAAGGAAAACAGGTCAAGTATTCCGGGACGGAGGGAGTAATGTAATTACACAAAGAAATACCTCATTTAGCCTATATGTAGGTGTCAGTCATGATGTTGTTTAATTTCTTCTAGTAGTTTGTTACTATGTTGCTAGACATTTAAGGTATGTGTGGGGGAGTTTGTGTCTAGTTGTTTGTTATGGGCAAGTTCAAGTGATACAATACAACTCATTTTGTTTTGGCCATGAAGTCCACAATCATGCAACAACCTTACCAATAAAATTTTATTTACATTTGTTACTCTTATTGAGCTATGACTTTTACAGCACCGTTGCCGATTGAGATGCATGTTTTTCTCCTAATCGATACCATAAAAGTCAATTCAAGTACTTTAAAAAATTAATTATTTTACTGTACCGTTGTTTTAAATTTCCTACCTGTTTTTTTATAAAAAAAAAGTTGGAATGAAGATTGGTTAGAAGTTAAAGCAAGTTGTCAAGTAACACAATAAGCAATAATGTACAACAAATTGAATTAAATGACATGTAGTTTTCTGGTAGGTATAGTATAAGCTTAGAGGTTGAAGTTTGCTTACACAATATGATGACTATTCCAAATGATGGTATATTCATGAAACTCTGTAGTCGGGTCGAACCATAGCCGAAACTTCTCTTCTCTCCCTGTTTTTACACTTCCATTTCCGTACATGTTTGTTTGCAGAATCCAATTCCTGCTTTTCTGATGTCCAAGTAACTCGAAGTCAATCTCATCATGGTTGTGTGGGAAAACATCCGAATTCGACATCTGGTGGCGAAAATGAACACAAAAAAAAAATTAATTGATCCATGATTAGTCCGTTGGATAGTTATATATTGTGCAACCGTTGTATTCTACGTGGTACGACCGTACGGGAGGACTTACATAGAAGGCAACAACAACACCAGAGGTGAAACCAGAGGGAAGTTTGATAGCTGCACTAAAGAAACCATAATTGTAGTGATTCTTTGAAGCAAAACCTGCACCTGTATGTTTTGATCATGTTAGATTATATTATTATAAAATACACCGACGAATTAAAAATCATAAATAAAACGTATAAAGTTCGTATCCACTGCATAAGGGAACTGATTTTGGCACACTGTCTTGTGAGTATAGCATGGAAAACAGTGTTTGTTAAAATCACTCCCTGCTGCATAAGGCTCCCGCGATTTAGCGCAGAGTTTGGGGGGAAGAGGGGAAAAAATACATGAAAAGAATTACCAGTTTTTTTGTCTAGGGAGATCTTAGCATTAGAACCATTGGCATAAATTTGGGCATTAGAGTCTCCAAATATTTGTGAGTAGTCCCGGTCGAAGGAAAGGTGAGGGAAGAGGCTAGTCAATCGAGTCGAGCTCGGCGGCACACCCTGAGCAGTGACTATGGTGAGAAAATTGCCATGGTTTGAAGTTAGGAGTATGAATGTGTACAAAATTATGGGTTGTAAATAGAGGAAATTGGTATGTAAGTATGCCATTTTTGTGTGTGTTTTTGAAAGAGTCATAAAAACAGAGGAGCGTGGTGTTGGACAAATAAGGTTGTGCTCTATTTATATATTTGTACACAAGAGTAAAGAGGCTGCTGGAGTGCTGACATGGCGCCGCTGAGTTGGCGCAAGCTGGACTTTTCCTTTTTTCTGTTTATTTATGTCATTGTTGTTTTATTGGATGCAACTCTTGGTACTTAAAAGAAAACAACTCACTTGATTTTGTGTATTCTCTTCACGTTATTTCTATTGTATCATTAAAAAAAATAATTCAAAATCAGATCAGATTTGACCTTCTTCTTTCTGTTTCTCATTGCCATATATTTGTAATTCTGTATTTGTAAATAAATATGAAAATTAGATATTAAAAAAAAAATGAAAAGGAGGTAAATAGAATGTATATCAAATTTCAAAATTGCTGTCAATTATGATCATTAGATATGAAAAATTTCTTTTCTTATTTACAGTGTGCTTATCTAATGAGCAAATATACAAGTCAACGCTTGAGAGTAGAGGAGGAAAGTAAGAAAATCCCCACTTTTAATCATAAGCAGACGATAAAGCTCGAACTTGTGACCTCACAGACAGTTACATGTGAGTTCCCTGACATCTTTATCAAGCTTGAAGCGGCAAACCTAAATCGACCACTCACGTAGCTACACAAGTAACACAACCGGCCACTTGAATCGGTCAATTCAGGGCTAGCTAGGTATTATAATCAAGGTAACTGTGGTGGATACTTCTTCGATAGTTACATTCTTTCTTTTAATTGACACAATTTCAATTATTAAAATAAAAAGAAATTGTACTTGGTATTACTGAATCGTATAATCAAACTCAAGCAAGTAGGAAATCTAGGGATTGGAATGCTGGATTGGGTATGTTTGGCTAGAGAACAAATGCACGACATTTAGGACAACTAATGCTGATAGCTATAGCCTATACGCCTTCTGCCAAGCGCGGCAAGCGGCAAACATATACTTTCCTGTTTTTAAAAGATTGCCTCATAACCAAACTCACTTTATTAAGAAATGGTGGTAAAATAAACACATGAATTGAAAAAATGGACCCATTAGAAAAAAAAGATAGAGAGAAATCAAGTGAAAAAATTTACCATTTAATATATGGAGCAAATTTAGAGGGACATCTAGAAAAGGAATACGAGACAAATTTTTAGGGAAGGAAAGAGTGTGAGAGTATAAATGTATAATTAGGGGTTGTTTGATTGATCGTGAGAAGTAGAACTTATTAGAAATAAGTTTTTCTCATGTATAAGCATTTCTCACGAAGTGAGTGATATTGTTTAGTTAAACATGAGAAATTTCATTTACCTAAGAGAACTTAGGTAAGCAACTTCCTCCCTTTTGCAGGAAGTGAAACTTCTAGGAAGTATGATTTCCCATGTTTTTGTCAACCCAACAATCCTACAATCTTCCACTTCCTAGAAAGTCATATTTCCCATGTTATTTCATGTAAACCAAACATCACCTTTGTCTGTAAGCGATATCTCGGGTTTTTATTTTGAAGTGTATGATTTGACTTTAGCTTGAACAAAAGTAAAAGATTGTCCAGTTGCAATTTTTTGGGTCAAATTTTGAGAACTTTGACCATGAATTGTCAATAGCCTATAAGAAATAATAGTCATGTGAGGTATTGTTAGAATCATTTCAATACTCCGTATATTAATTTTGGAATATCAACTTTTTTTAATTTTTATACGCGTGTAGAATTAGAGTTATTTACGTTTTAAGTCGTGTCTTGGAAACCGTGAAAAGTCATGGAGCAGTCTTTTAAGGATTGAGGGAGTATTTTTTTAGGGAAGTGACGGAGGGAGTACTCCCTCCGTCCTAAAAGATTGTCTCATATACCATAAATGGATGTCCCTATTTGTTTGCCCCATACCTTTTTTTGGTTTGTGGTCCCCACATGACTCTCCTCACACATTATTATTTAATCTAACTAAAAAATAAATCTACCCCCATTTTATTAAACAATTGAAAAAAATTTATAAGTTAGTACACACAGTTGACGGAGTAATAAACGTTCGGCCGGTTGTTTCAAGTTATTTATATTTATTTGGAATAAAAAGCATATCTAGAGATTTGTTAAGATATGTAACCTTATATCTTGTTAGTCTCACGTCCGAATCTTAATATATAAAGTGTAGAGAAGAGTTTAACGGGGCACATAGTATACTTTATTAAAAACGATTTTTAATATATATACTCCGTAGTATAGAAACACACTCAAATAAAATGTGAATGAGGAATACGGAGTACTGTATATAGGAGTCCAATTTAACCATAAAGTTATAATGTGAATTTTCTACTAAAGTATACCAAATACGATAAAAGAAAATTACTTGCATATGGGTTAGAAATAGTAGTCACGCACTCCATCTCTGTTATTTACGTTACACAGGCTCTCAATCTTAATCTAGAACTAGATTAAGACCTCGTTAATTAGTTGTCATATACATCAATGTGAACATACAAAGATTACATTTCAGGTCATTGACAAAAGGTGAAGTTTGGGTGTGAAATATTCAACTGGAGTAGTACTAGTACGGAATAGTTACTAATGTCAAATATGTGAATTAAATTTGGTGACCTCAAAAATCAAATAGAAGAAATTAAAACCGCTGACCTCAAAAAAGAGAAAAAACAGGCCGTGTCAAACTTTCAAAAGGCAAAACTCTTGCACTCAAGGCTCTCACCGCTTCGCCACTCGAGCATCGTGAAGAAGGTAATTTAAGTTACATCATATGCTTCAATTGGTAAATGTATAAGGAGTTACGTTGTGTTTTTCAAAAGATTTAGACTCTAAACACGCTATGAATTTTAAAATTAATACAATATACTCTTTTTTATTTTTTTATTACTAACTGAGCTATACGTCGGATGACAGTGTCAAAGTTGCCTTTGACTAGAAACGTCTAGGATTGGCCAACCGTGTGAAAACTGGATAGTGTGCTTGTATTTTACCGGTAAAGCATAGCTTTCAATCTTTATGGTTTTTGTGAAACTATTATGGCGGCTCTTGCTTTTGTACTACTACTGTGATTAATACGTAGTTGTAGTTCCTTGTCATCTTTGTCTACACTTGTGAATTTTCTCTGACTTTTCTAACTTTACAATTTAAATTCATATAATCTTTTAGGTTATAAATATTCTATGATGACATTTTAGCCCAAGCCCGAAACATTTGCACCGGCCCGACCCAGTTTGGTAAGCATGGGCATAAGTTTTCCGGTCCGGAAATATACCCGTCCAACGATCCCTAGGTAAAAGTTGGTTACCATTTTGTTACCAAAAGCCTAATCTTTATTTATTGACACCTTTACTAACGCGTCCAATTTATTTAAATGACAAAACAAAAATAATTCATCTACCTTTGAGAAAATATACGAGTAATTTTTTTTTTAAAAAAAGTAGTAAAATGTCGCACACGCGACGTCTGCACTAGATACTAGTACATACTACATGCTACGAAGATAAGAAACTCCGACGGATTAGGAAGAAAACTTCAAACATTCTAAAAATCCAAAAAATGATGATAATAGCAATGAATTTGTTGTTAGTGATAAATATCACATGAACCACTAGATAACTATCCCACTCAATTAGTCAATTATAGTGAGAATTCTCTTATAGATGCAAGTTCATTGTGATCTGTGATATTGGATTTAGAATACATGCACAAGTAGCTAAAGAATGAAAGATCTTATCAACCACAAACAATTTTAGCAATTTGTGGTCCAAATTCCAGAAAAAATATTGAGGCGGTACCATACCATGCATTATGCCAGCTAATACAATTTGCTTAATGCTTTGGTTTATACTCGAGTTTATATAGTGACATTTTGCATGGCACAATGTTGCTATCTCATCATTGGTAAGTTAAAGGTAGCATCATGCATGAATGGCACATTGCCATCTCATCATCTAGTAGGCACAAAAATTCGGATTTTTGCCATCTCATCATCTCACAACCTATGAAATATTAAGAGAAGATTGACCATTGATCCACAAATCAATTACGTATCTTCTATTTGCACGATTTACTATATAACCAATAATTAGGCTATGTAACTTACCACTATTGTGTTTTGGGCCCCAAATATGTTGGAGGTCCTATTAGACCTACCTATAGACGGCCCTACAAGTACCCTACCCGACTAGCAACTACTCCCTCCGTCCCGGAATACTCGCAGCGGTTTGACTTTTTGCACTATTCACATAATTCATTTTGACTCTATTTTATTTATAGTATATGAAAATAAGTGTTAGCATATAATATATTGCTGGCTTCACCTTAATATATATTTTCAAAATATTAATATTTTATCAGTTTTTATAATATATAATTGAAGATATTGATGGTCAAAGTTGTGCACTGACAAGCGTGTCCAGTCAAATCGTCGTGAGTATTCCGGAACAGAGGGAGTAAAAGGCAACACTAGTACGTACCCACCCTATGATTGCCAGAACATAAGTGGTTAGAAAATCTAATACTCAAAGTTAATTTTAGGTTTCGTGAGTGAAGGTGTAATGGAGGGAATTCATTTCTATTAATTGTACCCCAATAGGCCAATAATGAGAAAGTGACTTTGGTGGTTTAAGTTTTTATTCCCCAAAAAAAGAATGTGGCATTCCTTACATTTATGCAATTGCAAATTATTCGCAACTTTTGGCAAGTGAGCTTAGCTCCTTTTAAGTTTTAGTTCTTTGGAGCTTCAACTTTTCCCTTTCAATTAATATATGAACTCCATAATATCAGATCCAAAAACTCCAAAGCTTATGTAGTAAAGTAATTCATGTGCAGTGCACTAAGTTAGCCACTAGATGATGATCTCAGATATTTGGCCACATTGTCTAAATTTCTTTAAATTTAGGAATAATTCACTTTTGTATTTAATAATTGTTTGGGCTCCCAATTGATTCTCAATTGGGCCACTAAGTCCAAAGCCCAATGGCTCTAAACAAACAGCATCAAACCTACCAATGGCTAGTCAGCCATCCATCAAGGCCCAAGGCCCAAAAGCAATAAATGACCTATGGGCATTTATTGTGCAAACACTATAAATAGGCCGCCAAGGCTCACACCTCAAGGTACGTCCAATTTACCGCCTTAAGACTACTCTTCTAGAGAACTTCTCTCTCTAGAATCCGAGCATCGTTCTTACTTAGGCATCGGAGGGGCTTTCCTCGGAAACACCCCCGAGGCTAGTGACTTTGCTCTTGTGCAGGTGAATTCGGACTCTACTCATTCAAACAAGCAAGATCTTCAACACATACAAAAGGGGCCTTCATTCGAAGCCCATTGTTTCCATCTTTACAACACCGGAACAATTTGGCGCCGTCTGTGGGGAAGAACACTTCAAAGCCTTTGAAAGACATCAATCACCTCTTTCCGCGAAAATGGTGAATGATGTTGTTAACAACAATGACGACGATATGATGGTGCGGTCAGATTCAGAATCTGACCAAGAGGAGCACCCTCAACCGATGGCGAGGTCACAGCCAAACAGAGCTACGACCGCCACAAATGCAGGACCTCCGATTCCAACCAGGGAAGAGCTCACTGCGGCCATGACCATCATGCAAAACTTCCTCTTCAATGAGAAGCAGCAAGGACTGGCAAATGACCGCAGAGAAGAGAGGAGGACCAGGCGAAGGCTGAACGAGCCACCCAGTGCGGAAGTGTCCAGACCCGAACGAGAACTCCTTCCCTTGACAGGTACACACTTGACGTCGAGGTGGATGGAAAGCACGTGGGACACCCAAAAAAGGGCACAACAGCAACCAGATTGGTTTGCGAGACCATCGCCTACTCCAACAGCTCTCCAAAGCGAATCGACTACTCGTAACACTCGGGTCCGAAGCTCGGTGCTCAGCAGGTTGAGGCCCTCGGTCCACTCAAGGTTAAGACCCTCGATCCATACGAGACTCGGGGTGGGCGAGCCAAGCAGATCTGGCGAACGACCCGAGGTCAGTAGCCGAGAGAGAAGAAGAGACAGGAGGCATGATCGAACCCCTAGCCCCCATCGTACGCCCGAACGTTCTAATCACAGAACCTCGGCAAACGAAGGCATCAGGGCTAGACTCGGGAAAAGAATCATGACTCCCACGTCATCCCCTTTCTCGGACGAGCTGATCATGGAAGAAATACCGAAGGTAAGACTGCCAGCGCACCTGACCTACAGCGGAATCACAGATCCGAGGGATCATGTCATCTCCTACGAGCAGCAAATGTTCTTGAGTCCCTACTCCGAAGCATGTTGGTGTAAATATTTCCCAACCACGCTAACCGGAGTGGCGGGAGAGTGGTTTAGATCGCTGCCGAAGGGATCGATCAAGAGCTGGAAAAAGCTGAAAAAGAGATTCTGCACACAGTTCGTGAGCAACAATCGCCCCGAGCGAACCACAGCAGAACTGACCTCAATCCAACAAGAAAGAGACGAAAGTCTGAGAGAATTCATGGCCAGGTTCATGAAGGAATCAACAAACATACCGAACTTGCAGCCAGACGTGGCCATCTTCGCCTTGAAGCACGCGCTCCAGGAAGGGAAGTTCCGTGACGAACTCTCAATGAAGAACCCCTCCAGAATAGCTGACGTGCTCCAAATGGCTGATGCGTTCATCAGAACCGAAGAGTTCAACAAGGCCGCTGCAAGATTGAAAGGATCGTCGGATCCGAGAGACACAAAGAATACCCAGAGCAAGCCCGAGGGCAGCTCAAGGAAGGGGAAAGAGAAAGTAGGAGCTAGAGAGATGAGCCCGAAGAAAGACGGGAGAAGGGGTGAACTTCAACCCAAGTACACCAACTACACTCCACTAGCTCTGCCCCGAAAAGAGATATTTAGCCTCAACAGAAATGACGAAAAGTGGAAACTACCTGGGAAGCTCAAGTCCAACCCAGCTCGGAGAAACAAGAACAAATGGTGCGAGTTTCATGATGACTTCGGTCACCACACCGAAGAATGCAACTCGCTGAAAGACAACATTGAGGACCTCGTTCGCCGAGGCTACCTGAAACAGTACTTGTTAGACCGAAGGGAGGAAAAAGAAAAGGCCGCAAGCGGCAAACAACACGAGCAACCCCAGAAAAGGGTCTACGAAGCAACAGGGCACAAGAAGAATGACATCCTAGTGGTGTTCGGGGGACAGAAGTCTGGCCAGGCCAGCAAAAAACACCTAAGAGCCCTCTCCCATCGGGTCAACTTCAGCGCGGTGGGAGACAACCAGCCACACCCCCCGAACATGACCTTCACTGCTGATGATTGCTTCGGAGTCCAGTACAAACACGACGATCCTCTAGTCATTTCCATGGACCTCAATAACCACAAGAGATCGGAAGAACAATCCAGACCTCTGAGCAGATCGACGGATTTGAAGAGTCTGGAAACTAAAGAGTCTCTTAGCAGATCTACGGATTTGAAGAACTCGCAAAACTAAAGAGTCTCTTAGCAGATCTACGGATTTGAAGAACTCGCAAAACTAAAGAGTCTCTTAGCAGATCTACGGATTTGAAGAACTCGCAAAACAAAAGAGTCTCTTAGCAGATCTACGGATTTGAAGAACTCACAAAGTTAAAGAGTCTCTTAGCAGATCTACGGATTTGAAGAACTCATAAACTAAAGAGTCTCTTAGCAGATCTACGGATTTGAAGAACTCGCAAAACTAAAGAGTCCCTTAGCAGATCTAAGGATTTGAAGAGCTCGCAAGATCAAAAGGCTTTCAGCAAGTCTACGGATTCAAAGAAAAGCTCGAAAGTACAAAATTGAAAAGCAGCCAAGTAACTAACACTCATTTTTCATTCAATATTTGGGGGAAGTACAAATACATTGAAAACCTCAAAAATTGAAAACAAAATGAAACAGTTAAAATCGGCAGCCATCAACAGACAATACCGGCCTACCGAAGTACTAAGAAAGCAAAAAGAAACGAGTACAACGCAGCGCCGAGGCAAAAGGGGGAAAAGCAAGCACATATTCGGAAGTCCTCAACTGGAACCGACCGACTCTGAAGAAGACGACTGCCCGAATCCCTAACTCTTGGGAGTCTCAGGAGCGGCCCCTAGGGGAGCATCCTTCGAAGAACCCCCAGCAGTAGTATCACCCTCGGAAGTTGCCTTCTGGGCCCGAGCCTCTGCGAGAGCAGCTTGGCGTTCAGCTTCAGCTTCATCTCGATCAGCTTGGCATTCCACCAAGTGGTCCTCGGCCTGCATCCATAGGGGAACTTTCTCGTTCCAAGGGAAGTGAGGCATGTGCTTCGCAAACATGCGCCGAGCACCCAGGATGCCGTTCCAGTACTGCTCTCTACACTGATCAGCAGTGTAGAGGTCGACTCGCTCCTGCTCCAACTTCCGAATATAGTCATCCTTTTCCCGAAGCTTCAGCCGAAGGACAGGCACCTTATCAGCTTGCTGCTGGATCAGCTCCCGATGCTGGACAAAATGGCAAAGCCTTAACTCTGCCTCTTTATGCTCCTTGTCGGCCGCTTCAAATTTAGACTTCATCTCCTGGAAGAGTCTATCTTTTTCCTCAAGTTCGCTAGCGAACTTAGCGGCCATATCCTTCTTTTCCTCAGCAAAGGAAGCGATCTTCTCAGCATCCTCTTCAACTCGGAAGATGAGCTGGCCAACCTCGGCCCCAATCTTCTCAGCAGACTCTCTAGCCTCGCGACTATACTGAAGGTACAGCTGCTTGACTTCCGTAAGCTCGGAGAGGAGTTGCCCAGCCTTCTGGTCCAAAATGGGAATATCACGAGCATAAGCCTCACGATATTTCCTCAATTGTTTCTCCTCAACCGAGCTACACTCGGAAGCGTACGAGGACCAGAAAACAGCCTGGGAACGAGAGAAAGATGAGCAAAAATAGGAAAAACATAAAACAAAAACACAACTCAAAGAGAAAAATCTAGCAATTACCTCGTTCAGATAGTACTGGGCCATCATAGCCGGATTCCTCTCTTCGGCCCCAGGAACCCTCCACTGCGGGTTAGCACGAAGCAGATTCTCCCGAGCAGCCTCGGGGCCCACCAAGGATCCCACGTGAGCCAAGGGGTCCTCTCCCAAAATCGGAGCCCTGGCATACCGAGCCATCGCCTCCCTTACTTCTTCGGGGATCCGTTTTAGCGGAACATCCGAACAGGGATCAGCATGGATCAGCCTATCCAGGGCCGAGGTAGAAGTAGAACCCAAAGTTGAGTGGCGCCTCTTCCTCGTCAGACCTTGCTCGGGCTGCTCCTCCTCTCCAGCAGAGGGAACCTCCTTCTGAACCTCGGGAACCGCAGCTTCGGGGCCCGTGAGATCTATCATCTCCTTGTCTGGACTCTTCTCTCTCTCGAAGGGAAGATCAGCAGACTCCTTCTTCTCCCCAGCTACCTCAGGGACATCCGAACCAGGAACAAAATCGGCTTCAATCGCCTCCATCACCTCGGTGATATCCTGGATTTCGATCCCCAAAGCAGCAGATGGTTTCAGTGGAGAGGGGATGATATCTTCCCCGATCAGCGGCTGGTCCACGGGCGGCGGTTCAGCAACCACCACACTCTTTAACTTCTGCCCTGGCAAGGGCATGAAGTGAAGAAGATTCTTAGGAGGAGGCATGACTTCCGAAACCGCTTCCTACATAGCAAGTGTTCAAAGATTAGTTTCGGAAAAAGGGAGAAACGAACTACAAAAAACTCCAAGTCAGAACAAATACCTTCTCCGAGGGCTGAGAAGCCTTTGCTTTCTTCGGATGCGTGGAAGGCCTCAAAAGAGTGCTACCCTTCCTTTTGCGTTGATCCTAAAAAGGGGAGACCAAGGGTCAACGAATGTAAAAGAAGAAAAAGGAGGAAATAGAGGAAAAAGCGTGAAGTACCCGGTTCCTAGATAAAGAGATATCTATCCGAGCCGGAGATGAAACCGAAGGAACGGCACGCGGCACAGCGTCAGTCCCAGGACCCTAAAAGATGGTCCAGGACCAAGACGTTAGCCGACGGCCAACCGAAAAGAAGAAGACAAACAGAAAATCGAGCCTATAAATGAACACTTACCGGGTCCGAAGTTGTCTTCAACACAGGAAGCACAACCTTCACAGGAACAGCTTCAACAGAGGAGGCGGAATCCCACGGATCAGCTCGAACTTCGGATATCCGAGCAACCCCCGAAGGAGACAACACGTAATCCTTCAGGCGAGGATTACGAGGGTTATCTTTTCCGAACTTGTACTCGGGAGCCGGGTCGTGAATAGTCTTCAAATCCAAAGAAATGCCCAACTTCTTAGGATCAATGCAGCTAAAGCCGTACTCTGCAAAAACAAAGCACAAAACATGTCAGCAAAACGAAGCAGGAAAGAGAAGGACAAACTCACTGAAAAAACGGTCTCAGCCGAAAGACACCTACCCCTGTCAAAAATCCTGCTGAGACCGGCAACAGCAAGAATGTCCTCCCTCAAAATGTAATTGAGATTCGGGAGCCAGCTAGACGGCAGTCGATGGTTATCCTCTTGAGCCAAGAACCACTGAAGGAGGTCCACATAGTGGCGATGATTCCGATCTGGAGCTGCCACACCCCTCATATCAGGATCAGGAGCCACGAACCACTTCGGAGGACGATAAAAGTTGGGATGCTTCGGATCCGTCGGCACACGAACGAGCAACCACTCCGTCTTCCAATTGTGGTCAGAGCTAAGGTAGGGGTACGCCGTGATGTAGTTCGGATCCCCCCTCTTTCGGGACTTCTTGTTGACAATGGTCCACCAACCATACCCATCACCCTTGGAAGCATGGTTGAGAACCAGATCGTGAAGATCCCGAAAAATAGCGACAGAGCAAGGGAAATTGACGAAGTCACACACCCATCTAAATCCGATTATGTGCCTCATAGATTTGGGTGTGAGCTGGGCCAAACTAATGTTGTACGACACCAAAAGCTCGGATACGAACGGATCCAAAGGAAAGCGGAGACCATTCTCCAAATGGTGAGTGTACACGGAAATGAACCCCCTCGGTGGATGAGTCACCCGAGGACGCTCTTGTTCAGGAAGCTCGCACCAGTACCCCAAGGCATGCTGAATTCCGTATAGCTCCTCGGCCTTCCGATGATAATTCACCAACTTCGCTTCCACCAACCAGTCACCGCTGACCGATTTCTCCAACGGACCGTCGATCTTGGTGGTCTCGTGCAAAATTGAGGCATACCTGCCCTTCGGATCAGCTTCCGACCAATGAGCTGGAAACTCGGGGTAACGACGACGAGCACCCGAAAAGCCAGCTCTCTCACCAGAGGTTGCGCGTTCAGACACGCCAGACCCACCAACTACATCATCTTCGGAAGCATCCCAACCAATCGAACGCTTCTCCAACGGCCGCGCCGAAGGCCGACCCCTCGAAGTTTTCGGTAACCTCCCCGAAGGCACGTTCTCCCTCTCACTAGAGGAGCCGACGACGAACTTGCTTTTGCCCCTGTTCTTTGCCATGGTCGCGAAATCTCGATCTAGGGTTTAGATTGAGGGGTAGAAGGAAGAACGAAGAAAAAAAGGAGAACTCAGAAACAAATTACCTTTCTCCGAAGCGGAATTCGCCGATAAAGCGAACAACACAAGTTCCCGAAGTCTAAAGTTGGCCGAATTTCGTAGATCTGAAGAAACAAATTGCACTGCGATCGCCGGAATTTAGAGAGAGAATGGGTTTGAAAGAAGGAGTAAAAAGTTCGAAAAGAGCAAAGCACCCAGTATTTATAGAAAAGAAAAAGGGCGCATCAACTTCCTCAACCCACGATCTCCACGACACAATACAACTCCCAACACTTGTCATCAATGCAAATCATCCCTTTTCAAAAAAAGAGAGGGAATTTTCGGACTTCTGACAGCTGGAAACCCACCCATTTAATTCTAAATGGACCGGGTCTGGGGGGCATGTTGTTTGGGCTCCCAATTGATTCTCAATTGGGCCACTAAGTCCAAAGCCCAATGGCTCTAAACAAACAGCATCAAACCTACCAATGGCTAGTCAGCCATCCATCAAGGCCCAAGGCCCAAAAGCAATAAATGACCTATGGGCATTTATTGTGCAAACACTATAAATAGGCCGCCAAGGCTCACACCTCAAGGTACGTCCAATTTACCGCCTTAAGACTACTCTTCTAGAGAACTTCTCTCTCTAGAATCCGAGCATCGTTCTTACTTAGGCATCGGAGGGGCTTTCCTCGGAAACACCCCCGAGGCTAGTGACTTTGCTCTTGTGCAGGTGAATTCGGACTCTACTCATTCAAACAAGCAAGATCTTCAACACATACAAAAGGGGCCTTCATTCGAAGCCCATTGTTTCCATCTTTACAACACCGGAACAATAATTTACGGAGAATCTACCATCTATGGAGTAATCGTGGACGACAAAGGATTATCATCATTTAATTAGGGTTTTTTTTTTCTAACTCATTTCAGCAAAAATAAGTTTAGGTACGTTTAATTTAGTAAATTTATTTTCCCCTCGGACTAGCCACTAACCTCCCCTTTTCTCATTAAGGTTTACAACTTTCAAAGGTTTTCTAGGCCGAAAGTAGGCAAATTACCTTTTATTTTAATTTTTTCATGTTTTTGTCTTTAGAATTAATAAAACATCATCGATTAAGTGTAGTAAGTTCTCCTATGGTGGGATTAGTTGAGTATTTTGGTTTTAGAGTAGCTTTGGTGGAGTATCGTCGTGATTTTGATTTGTTAATAAAGAATTATTCGAGATTAATTGCATCAACTATCAATTTTTCAAATTGAGTAAGATTAATCAGATGAAAATCGTCATGCCCAACTAACAAAACGTTAAACCGTCTCTCTAAAAAGGTTGTATATTCAAGTGATACGTGCGAGAGATATCCCATAATGCAAGATGTATCTTCCCATGACATACTTTTAATGAAGAAATACCTCTTTTTGATTCACTTGTTATGTATTTGTTAAATTCGAAATTAAAGTATTGTAGATGTTGTATTGTAAAAAATAAGTTTAGTTTAGTAAAAAAACTCCGTAAGTTTTTTCAAATAATTTACACGTAAATCACAAAAAATCAGCAATTTTTTTTTAAAAAATTTAGGTGAACCAAAGAGAGCCTTAATTAATAAATTTCATACTTGCACATGTTGGGATTTGGCCTATTTTTTTGAGCATATAATGCCTCAATGTCATGATTTTTAATTTCAGTTGATTTAATTTAATTTAATTTCAGTTAACTTAATTTAATTTCAGTTCAGTTAATTTAATTTCAGTATATTTAATTTAATTTTAGTTCATAAGTATTTAGTTAATTTAATTCAGTTTTAATTCAATACAAATCATTGTTATTATTTTTATTATAATTACTCCGTAATACAATTATTATTATTAATTATTGCAGTACTTATTAAAAATAATAATTATTATTATTTGTTATTATTATATTATTATTATTATTAGTATACTATTATTATTATTATTATTATTATTATTATTATTTATTTTATTAATTATTATTCTTATTATTTTTTATACCTTTATTATTGTTATTAATAATTTTTTTTATTATTACTATTATTTATTATTATAATAATAAAGAAACGATTACACAAAGTTGGATGGGAGCCTAGCCACTAATTGGGCTCCGACACCCTTATTTTTTTATTATTATTATTATTATTATTATTATTATCATTATTGTTATTATAATAGTAATAATAAGTATTATATTATTATTGTTATTATTATTATTATTTAAGTTAGTTTAATTTAATTTAATTTCAATTTAGTTAATTTAATTTAATTTCAAGAAATTTTATCCCAAAAGAACTACGCCTTAATGTGATTGAAATTTTTTATATGCACCTATGAATAAGGTGTACTCTTACTTATTTTAAATCCATAATTCAACTCAAATCATAGCACCTAGAACAGAAAAATGAAAATGAAAATGAAAATGATGGGCTATACCCTCAAAAGAATTGAGGCTCAGTAGATAATTTAGGGCTCGTTTGGTATCACTGTTAGTTTTAAGTTTTTGGTTTTGCAAATCATGATCATATTATTTAGATTAAATCCTGAACTAAAAATAATCATACTGATAGTATACCTGTTGATTTTGAAAACTAACAACAAAAAACTGGAAACTATTCTATGTTATTTTCGTTTTTAGTTTTGAAAAAAAACAGAAAACTGAAAATAAAAAATGATACCAAATAGGCCCCGTTTGGTCCTATACGTACTAGACCTGGATGTGAGATCGAGCCCAACAACATTATCATATCTCCGATTCACGGATCTTGGCCATACTTTTTTTGTAAGGTAGCATTACGAAGAACAACTCATACAAAAATATTCATGAATGAACCAATGATTCCAAAATACTATAATTAGCATAAAACATATTCCAAATCCAATAAATCTTAATAATTAAATCCACTAGAATAATCTGAATAAGGTCAAGTAGTATCAAATAATAACTATACTAATACTATAGCACCCTGGTTCTAGATTCCTATACATATAAACAGTGATTATTACAGAATTAATCAAATTTTTTATTATTATAATCTACGGCATTAATTATCTTATGATACTCCTTCCCTTTTTCTATGGTTACACTTTGTCTTTCACTCTTTAATGTACACGTTCGACCATTAATATAAACAATTACATATGAATTAATTTTTTTCATAAAACTTTTAATATTTTGAAAATACATATTAATAGGAACTCAAACATATTATTCTGATATTGTAATAGCGTGTGAGAATTTATGGCTAAAGTTCATAAAGTTTGACCTTAAAGTTAAAGTGTAAACATTAGAATAACAGAGGGAGTATATTTTCTTGAGGGAGTATATTAATACCGAGTATGATTTTATTTTCATTATACTCCCTCCGTCTCGGAATACTTGACCTGTTTTCCTTATCGGGCCGTCCCTTAATACTTGACCTGTTTCTAAAAATGGAAATATTCTAACAATATTATATTATTTCTCACTCCACCCCTATTAAGAGTGCGTCGAGGCGGATATCGGGCATGCAACAACAAACACATATCAACTAAAAGACAAATAGCTAAAAGACAAAAAAGGAAGTACCATTCATGTAAAAAAAGTACCATTCTGTAAAAAAAAAATACCATTCTGTAAAAAAAGTACCATTTGTGTTTAGAAAAGTACCATTTAATTTTTTTTTTGTCCTTTTTCCTATTTTGTCTTATGTTCTGATATGTATTTGGACACACAAAAAATAATTAAAAATTCAACTCCTACTCTCCCCCAACCCCACCCCTTTACACATTTCCCACTAACTACATTAAAATGATACCCCACTATCAACTACTACCTATTAAATTAAATAAGTCAATTCAAATCCCTTAAACTCTGTGCCGGTCAAACCGGGTCGAGTATTCCGGGACGGAGGGAGTAATTAAACATACTTCCTCCATCTTAAAAAGATCTTTACAGTTACTATTTGCACGAACTCCAATGTAATATTTAACTACTAATATATCTTATTTCGTATTTGAAAAAATTACTCGTAACGTTTTGATGAATATAATAGTGAAAATTTACGGTTAAAGTTTTTATACTTTGGACACATTTTTCAAAGCGTAAAGAACTTTAAAAAACGGAGGCAGTATAAAATTATTGATATGGTGTCTATTTGTCTAATTAAGGTGGAGCAATCCTGTTATATGATATGGAAATTAAGAGTATATTCCTTCCATATCTTTCATCACGAGCTTGGTTGCATGAAGTTGGACACTAACAATCGATTATTCAAAATGTTGTTGTATGGTTTATTGGATTTTCATTCATTAACTACGCCTAATTCTGATTTCTTTTCCCCGTAATTGAACGAACATTATGCGGTTTGTTATTTTAAAACATCAATTTAAACAAAACTTTAAAACTAGTTAAAAGTCCATGTTAGTTGTCCCCTTTAGATCAATACTATGTACGTAGTACTACGTAAATTTTATTATTGCTAAATAAAGTATTATACTCAAATCATTCTTGAAAATTTTGTGTACTTACTATTTGCATATAGTTTCAAGCAGTATTGTATGAGAATATTTTTTTAATAAAAAATGATGATTTGAAATATATGTCGAGACGAATTTAAAAATTCCAACGTGATAATATGTTGATGTGCATAATAACGAGAAATTATGATCATAGATTTCATTGTTTTGACACATTTTTCAAATTGCAAATAATTTTATGAAACACATATACCAAGTCAATTGTTTTTTTTTATGGTAAATCCAAAGGTAGTACTCCGTATTAGTAACGCCCATCTAATGGTGAGTAAAATTTACTTTTGAGGGGGTGCAACATTTCGATTTTTTTTTTTTGATGCTGAAGAATTGGATTAAACCAATAAGAAAAGGCAAAAAATAACAGAAATAAGAAACTAACAGCTAAAACAAATGAAAGCAACTAAGGAGGAATAAGGCGTGGGAAGGCCACCCCCCTAATATCCTCATCTATAATACGAACTAGTGCTAAAGGAACATCTTCTAGGATCACAGTCCTTAGAGATTGAGCCACCCCATGGTTGGCAAGCCAGTCTGCGGCCCGATTACCCTCTCGATAGATATGGACGATGCGTGTTACCCAATCATCCTTGTTAATAACTCTCTTGCAGTAATTGATTAGGTGTGCACACTCTCCACTTCCTGATTCCTTGCTTGTTAGAGCTTGTACACAAGCCAAATTATCAACTTGTATAACCAAATTGCGTATCTGAAGGTCACGAGCTAGATCAAGCCCACTCACTAGAGCTGTAATCTCTGCTTTGAATGAATTACAATGACCAAAGTAGCCTGCAAATGCTGAAATGAAGGACCCGTGTTGATTGCGGATGATAGCACCTCCACCAGCAGGGCCTGGGCATCCCTTAGCTGCCCCATCTGTGTTCATCGCATACCACCCAAATGGTGGAGCTTGCCACGAAATATACCTCTCAATTCTCCTATGTGGTGCAGTCGAATGACAGTCCTCTAAATTTAAGAGGCTACGTTTGGTTTCCTCCCCTCGTACTTTTAAGAAGCCACCCACATCCACTGGTATATCATTGCTACGCCAAAAAACGTAACAATTTCTCCATCTCCAAATCCACCATAAGGCCGTGCAAAACAGGATAGACCAACTCTCATTTTCAGAATCATCTATAAATTTTAGATTAGACATAATCCAGGCTTTCAATTCCCCTTGAAAGAATGAAGGTAAACCCGCTTGCTTACCTATTTTACGCCAAACGCTTCTTGCTGCGGGGCAATTGCGAAGTATATGTAGCGTTGATTCCTCTTCTTCATTTACAGATAAAGCATCTAGGGTCATCTGAAAGGTGCCTTATATATCTGTTGGCATTCCCAAGTATCCTGTGGTGACAAGCTAGCCAAAGAAAAGCTCTTGTTCTTTGCTGGGTGGGAGCTTTCCAGACCAGTTTCCATATCTCATCCTCAAATTCATTGCTCTCCCTTCTTATAATTTGCAAAGCAGACTTTATGGTGTACTTGCCTTTGGGTCCATTTTGCCAATATATCAGGTCTCCTACTTCTTCATTACTCTTCAGTTCGTGGGATTGAATTAGTTTCAATGCATCTTCATTCAAATATGGAGCGAAAGTCTGCCACTTCCAACCAGTTCCTTCCTCCCACATTTCCCCTACAGTGGCCCCCAATAGTTCAGTTGGAACAGGATGAGTAGTAAGGTCATACAGGGCAGAAGGGGAGGCCCATTTATGATCCCAGAAAAGAGTTGTAGCTCCATTCCCTACTGCAGTCCGCATACCTTCACACAATACTCTTGCGTTTCCTGTGATACCACTCCAAACATTCGACATTCCGACCTTGGGCTCGAACATATCTACATCACATCTGCCTTTACAGTATTTAGCCCGCAATACACGAGCCCATAAAGCGTTTGGTTCAGTCGGTAAGCGCCATCCAAGCTTAGCCAAGAACGCAACATTTCGAAATTGAAATCAAGGCAATTGCATGGATCAACTATCTTTTTTTTTTTTGTGGACATAGGATGGATCAGACTATCAAAGAGGGAGAAGAACCGAAGACCATCATGAAGAGTTCCAGACTGCTTTGACCTACTTTTCTTCTGATCCAAAACGTTCTCTCTCTCCTTTTTTATCACTTTAACTTTGATACAATTTACGAAATATATGTTAAGTTTTCCCTCAAAAAAAGTATATGTTAAGTTTGACTTGAGTTGTTTACCGATATATAAATACCAAATTTACTATGTAAAATGTTGTTGGATTAGTCACAAGTCACAACAAATATTTTTAAAATATCAATTTTTTTATATAATTTTTACGAAGAGAAAATTATACTCCCTCTGTCCCTTAATACTCAACTTAGTTTAACTTTTTGCACTATTCACATAATTCACTTTGACCATATTTTATTTATAGTATATGAAAACAAATGGTAGTATATAATATATTGTTGACTTCATCTTAATATATATTTTCAAAATATTAATAATTTTATTAATTTTTTATAATATGTAGGTAAAAAAATTAGTGGTCAAAGTTGTGCATTGGCAAGCGTGTCCGGTCAAAACAGGTCGAGTACTAAGGGACGAAGGGAGTAGATATTTAATGGTCAAATGATGCATTGACAAGTGTACTGCTCCATGTGATGCATTTAAAAAACAGAACGCGTATTTTTTTTTATTAACACTTTGTTTGGATAAGAGAAAATTGATAGGAAAAGGGATCGGAGGATATGGAAAAGAAGAGATACAAGCTCCCATGTCTGCATAAAAGGTTTGGGGAAGGAAGGTGAGGGAGAGAAAGGTATTCATTTCCCCTCCATCTTTTGTAAACACCATCTCTCCAAAACCGAAGAGATTTGGAGGAGAAATAGAGCTCACCCTTCTTGTTCCCTATCTCCTTTTCCCCTTCTATCCTATTATCCAAACACACCTTAAATCTCTCTTTTTTTTTTTGTTGTAGGATAAATTTGACGTTTGATGAGGGGAGATAAATGTCCGTCCCGAAATAATCGCACTGGTTTGACCGGAATATAGTTTAAGACAATTTAATTGACTTGTTATTTAATTAGGTGTTGGTTGATATTAGGTTTTTTTAAAATATAGTTAGTGGAAAATGTGTCAAATTTTTGAGGGTAGTAGAGGGTGAGGGTGTTTTTTTTAATATTTTTTAGATGTTAGAGATGCAAGTGGGACCTTAGTTAAGAGAGAGAAGCAATACTTCGTATAAAATTATAAAAAATATGTCATTTATAGAAACGGTGCAAGTATTTCGAGATAACTTTATAAAGAAAGTGGTACAAGTATCCAATGACGGAGGGAGTAATTTGCAGAATTGGAGACATCCAAATATCCAATGAGAGAACGTTAATGACCTTAGTGTTGAGTGGTTAGTGATTAATTAGGTCCACATTTTTGTTTGCCTAAAATATAGAGGTACAATATATAAGGCCGAAAGGGGCTTTGTGGGCCAACATTTTTGGACTTGCATGCGAAATACAAAAACAGACTGAATCAGTATCTTCTCACAAATGTGCCTTAAACATGTAAATACAACCAGCTTCAATGAGATATTCAATTTTGGGCCTTCCATGTTTATGGACCCTCGGGCGTTAGACCGTTAGTCCACAGGATGACAGGACCACAACCAATATGGCCATGGATAATTGAATATATTCTTAATTACACGTATAATCCTCATTATTGGAAAGGAATACAGGATAATCCACTAAATAAGGAGGTGTTTGGTTCGCGGATTTTAGGTATGAGGTATGGGTTTAGAATGGTCTAAGCCCATACCATGTGTTTGTTTGAAAAATTTAAGAGTTTCAAACCCATACATTAAACTCCCAAGATATGGATTTAGAAACTTAAGGGAGGAGGCGGGTATGACTCATACCTTTACTCTAGGTGTTAAATACAAGGAAAACACTCATCCCTAAACTGAACCAAACACATGGTATTAAGAATCAAGTTCCAAACCCATATTGCATAGATATCATTCCTGATTCCAACTCCATACCAGTGTGCGAACCAAATGCCCCATAAAGAGTCTTGGGTCTTAACCAAAAGCCCGACTGGAGCCAAAACCACAGTAGTTAAGTGAAGACCTTGAATTACAACCAATAGTTTGTGACTGAGAAAAACTTCGAATTTGAAAATTAGGTCGGTCTAACCAAACTTGGCCTGATCGACCAATATTTATCTAAAACTAATTTTATATAGGTTTTGTTGTGTTTTGCTACCAACAAAAAAAAAAATTAAATTTTGTGTCTTATCACCTACAAATCTCAAACTTTTATTTTACCATCTAAAAATAAATATATAAATTTGTTTTATCACCTTTTAAAAACAAATTTAACCGAATCGTTATTAAGCCCACTTTTGCACCTATTTTTGCACCATTACAAATTAATATGCTATGTTACGTTGAAGTGGGCTTAATAATGATCGTATATATAAGTTTGTAATTAATATGCTATTTTAACCGAAGGTTTGTAATTTGCTATTTTAACCACAGAATATATATAGGTTTGTAATTTGATTAATTTGGAGATTTTAGGTGCAAAAATGGGTGGTGAGATTGAAGAGGAGTAAAGAAGAAGGTGAAAATCGAATGAGAAGGAGAAGGAGGAGTAAAAAAGAAGATGCATAAATTGGATACAGAATTAAGGGAAAGCTTAATTTGTGGGATCCCCGAACGGTGTCGTTAACTTATTCGTTAAAAAGTGGTAAAATATTATTTTTTAGGTGGTAAAATAAAAGTTTGTGATTTTTAGGTGGTAAAACAAAAAAAAAATCTTTTACATATAAACCTCATATTTTCTTTGTTTTACATATAAATAAAAAGTTTCCTTTTACATATAAACCTCATATTTTCCTTGTTTTGGCCCATTCATCCTAAAATCATGAATTTGTTACTGATTTTCGATGCACGTTTTTTACCATTAATATCTTTAATTAGTGAAAAAAAAGTGAATTGATATTATGAAAACACTTATGGGAATTGAAAAATCTAACAAATTATGAAGCATGGTTAACTTGAATTGGTTAGAAGCTGTTTGAATGTTTTGTTAGCTCTTTAAATAAAAAAGCTCATATGAATATCTTTTTGGAAGAGCTTTTTACTTTTTGCTTATTTTATAACTGAAACAAATAACTGCTAACAATGTACTTACGTACTGGAGTATTTAACAAACAGATTAAAGTTTTACACAAACAACCAATACAACCAGGTATTTGAAATCAGGTATTTGAACCCGTTAATGCAATCAATTAGTCAAAGTACATTTAAACCTGCCTTCAAGTTAATAACCAAGCATGCTTTCAAATTGAATGGAAAACTCCGTACAAACTTAATTGAAACGCTCTCGATCTGGAACTACAAGAAACATCACACGTTCTTTCCATTTTCTGCGCTCTCACGAAGTCAAATATAAGCCAACCTTACTTAAATTATCACAATAATAATACTACGTATTGTACTTACATACCAATATATTATATATCATGTTGCTCCAACCTGTACACGCCGTGCACTCCATAATTTTGTTGCCACTCTTGTTATTCAAGAAATTTCCGAAGCTCGTTATACATTAATTAAAAGCGTATTATTAGAGTTGTCAACGAGCTAATACATTCACGAACAACTGACGTACAATTAAGTCCGATCAAACCTTGTTTATTATGTCATTTTCAAGTCCTTAACTAATTCGTGTTCAAGACCAAAAAATCTCCTCGCAATTCTATAGTCAAGTCAATTTACACTTAAAAGTGGGAATTGCCAACTCTGATTATAGTCTTATAGACTTATACTCCGTAGCTAGTACGAGTACGTATACTACGTAACTATGCACAAAGTAACGTATCTGGATAGATTTGTAGTCATATTGAGGGGGGAGAATATAATAAGGAGTAACTTCGTTTCTTAGATTTGAAGAAAGACAAAGTATTTATGGAGTATTAACCTATCAACCATACAACCTGTAGCAAACTCCCCCGAATTTGTCGGCTTCATGTTAAGGTCATAACTCGTAAGCCCCATCACCATGCACGACTCAAGTAACTTTGCCCTGCACTCTCCTTGAAGCCTCATCAACCAATTACATACTAACACGTGTCTCCAATAACTCAACCTCCTAGGAGACTATAAATTCACCAAATGTCTTTTTCATTCCATCCAAACACGTCCAAACACACCACTAAAAATCCAAATTCCGATCCAAAAAATATATTTAAAAAGTCACCATATTATTCAAATGTTATATAACTCCGATGAGTTGACTCGCCGGACATTGTGTTTTCCGGCAGTAAAGCCTTGTGAATCAGTTTCCCAAACTACCCTCGTCAACTCTTTACTTTCTCTGTCCAAAAGAATCTCCAACTTTAAGCCTCCTAACTTTGTTTTCACCTCTAACAAGAGAAATGCCAAGAATGCACTTCGCCTAATCCAACTTCTTAATCTTTTCTTACAAGGGGTAAGTGAGGTTGGCGCGTGGGGGTCTTATAAGGTGGGTAAATCAGTTATTTCACCTTTGTTAGACCTCCACGTGGCGCTTCAGAAGCTAAACTTTCTAATGCAAGACTGCACGCGCCAGGACGCGCGTGTGTGGATGCTCATGAAGTCGAACTCGGTGGGTCGTCACTTTCGGGCTATTTTCGAAGAAGTAGGTGCTTCTTTGAATGATCTCCCCTTGGATGTTGTTGGTGCTTGTGATGACGAAGTGAGGGAGTTGGGGTTGTTTTTAATCCGGAAAGTTAACGAGGCCCACTTTGAGGCCCAAAGGGAGGATGTTTGGGCTTCAAATCTGGTTAAATCGGCTTTGTACCGGTTTGAGAGTCGGGTCATACCCGACCCGAGTGAGCTCAGGTGGGTCATGGACTACTTGAGTATCAAGAAGTGGGTGGACTGTAACAATCAAGTCAAGTTCCTCGAGGAGGAAGTCGGGTTTGGTTCAGGGCCGGCTGCTAGGTTGTTAGGTCTTATGGTGTATTGCCGTTGTGTGCTATTTGATCACATTGATGGTGATGTTAGAAGAGTTGAGAGCAAGAAATGTTACTACAATATCGGTTGTTTGAACCCGGATGATATCACATGCCCGATTTCACTAGAGATCATGGTGGATCCGGTTACAATCTCAACGGGTCAAACATATGAAAGGGTCAACATTGTAAAGTGGTTCAAAGAGGGCAACCCGGTTTGTCCAAAAACGGGTCAAATGGTCCAAAACTTAGATTTGGTTCCTAACTTAGCTCTCAGGGAGATCATCAAGCAATATTGTTTTGAGAATGGGGTTACCTATCCCATTCCCAAAAACAAGGGAGAACACAAAATGAGTAACACTAACGGCGCGGCGGTGATATTAGCCGCCGAAGAAGCTACAAAAATGGTGGCTGATTTTTTGTCACTTAAGCTAGCAATGGGAACAATGATAGAGAAAAGTAAAGCAGCCTATGAAATTAAGCTACTTACTAAAAGGAGTGTATTCAACAGGGCATGTTTCATGGAATCCGGGGCAATCTCATACTTATTGAATCTTCTTTTATCCAAAGATTCAACTACCCAAGAGAATTCCATGGCCGCGTTGTTGAATCTCTCAAAACACCCCGAAATCAAGCCCGTCATTGTTAACAATGGAGGGTTGACTTTGGTTGTTAGAGTGCTTAAAAACGGGATCAAGATGGCGGCAAGACAACATGCTGCCGCCACCTTGTTTTATCTATCCTCGGTGGAAGAACACCGAGGATTGATTGGAAACAACCCGGATGCAATCCCTTCGTTAGTGGAATTGATCCGGGATGGGGATGATCAAGGGAAGAAAAATGCCCTAGTCTCCATCTTTAGTCTCCTAATTCTCCCAAATAACCATTATAAGGTGTTAGAGGCTAAACTTGTCCCTCTTCTTGTAACCCTCTTAGAAACTTCTTCAACTAGGGAAGATCTTGTTGTTGATTTCTTGGCAGTGCTCACATCTTTAGCTGAAACTCCCAATGGGGCTAGGGAAATTCGGCATGTTAAGGCCGTAGATGTTGTCGTAAGGATCTTATGCTCGCCTTATTCCGAGTCTTGTAGGCTCGGAAGGGAGCATTGTGTGTCGTTCTTGCTTACATTGTGTACAAATTGTGGGAGAGAAGTGGTCGAGGTTTTAGTAACGAACACTTCTCTAATGGGAGCTTTATACTCCCTTCTCGCCGATGGAACTACAAGGGCTAGCAAGAAAACTAGCTCGCTCATCGGTATTTTACACGAGTTCTCGGATAGAAGCTCAAGTCGCTCCATCCCTCGTGCTTTACCACACGAAAATTTTATTCATGTGTGGTAAACTTAAATGTGCATATTCTTGAATTCTTTTGAATTTTTATCTTCTTGTTTGTAGATATAAACATACCATACTAGGTCATTGTAAATTTTATGTTTTAAGAGATTAGCTCGGGTTTTTGAGAGCTAATCTTAGTGTATGAACTTCCATCTTTTTTGCGAAGTTCATATTATAGAGATTATTTCAATACTTATCAGCAATTGATGTAATGTAATTTGTAACTGTCAACTGTTTCATATTAAAACTTGGTTATGTAATACGAAGTACAATACAACTATACAAGTGTAATTTAATATTCATGTTGAGACATACCTTTTGAATGTTGGAATGAATCCTTGGATCAAAGAATCCAAAACCAAGACAAAACAGAACCGATAGCCAAGCCAAGAATCAAGAACACCACAATCAAAATCCCAGCTGTTTCTGAATGCTGAATCTGTACCATTTTCGGAGCCAAGATCATGAGCACGCTCGCAAAGTAACCAGTTGTAAGCCCCAACAACGATGTCAAACTCGTAACAGGAATCTCAGTTCGGAGAAACTGAGGACCATGTAAACATCCCAAGTACAGTGGATAAAACAACAATCTGGCGAAACAAGCACCCAAGGCAATATTGGTGTTGTCTAGTAAATAGACAGCAGTCAAAGACTTGCCAATTAAATCAAACACATCGTAACAAGTGATTAACAGAATCGCATACCAATCCTTAAGAACTGTGGAATGTACATCTTCAGTAACGGAACCTGGGAAAATCGATAGAGTGACAATGTAGATGAGGGTGACCCCAAGACCGTACCATTTGATTGTTTGTATGATGTTCCAAATTGAGGAATATGAGGAAACTTCTTCCTGGTTGAGGCTATGCTCGTTTCGAAGCTTGTTGTGGTGTTTGACAACAGGAAGTCGACTTACCACGTTGTATAAGGCAAAACAAATGAACATGAATAAAATTGCAACGCTGAAGTAAAGGATGGCGCTGTTTCTTAAGCCATGGATGTCTTGTGGGTATACTGCTTTGGTAAAGATCCTCATCAACGAAACAAGGACACCTACACACAATAAAACCATACGGATACATGGTAAGGACTGGTATGCAGATCGTTCAAATGTAATTTCATATTTACTACCTTAAACGTTTTTATTCACTTTTGTCCATGTGGGCCCACTTAGGCTATGTTTTGTTCTACTTGTTTTAAGTTCAGTTAAGTTTAGAAAAAATAAGTTCAGTTAAGTTTAGAAAAAATAAGTTCAGTTAAATTTAGAAAAAATAAGTTTTTTTCAGACATTTTCACATACAAGTAAGTTTATCTCAGACAAAATAAATTTTTTCAAATAAAATAAGTTCAGATAAGTTCGGTTAAGTTAAGATAAATTCAGATAATATAATTTTGTCAAAATAAGTCCAATAGAACGGAGCCTTAACCAGCTTATTTCCTTGGGAAACGTTTTGTAATTCATTCACCGAGCCTTAACCACCTTTCAGAGGATTACATTCAACTTTTATACATGTGGGCCTCACTTAACTAATTTATTTAGTTAGAAATCTAACGAAGAGCAGGGAAATTAAAGAAGTTGGTTAAGTGGGATCCACATAGACGAAAAGTTGGCTAAAACCGTCAAAAATAGTTGAATACAAAGCGTTTCATAAAATTAAGGTGGTAAATATGAAATTACATTTTATAATATGGTAAATACAAAAAACTGAAACTTAAAAGGTGATATATATAAAAAAAATCCTAAAAAATGAAATACTTGGCTTTCCTGGAAAAAGATATATTCCTCCTAACAACTTTTTAGGACCTACTAGAATTTATATATGAGCACAATTACAAAATAAAGGAATGGTTCCCAATTAAATTGATAACCCACTAGAAAAAAGATACCTAATCCACAATTCATCACACAACAGTTGAAAACTGAAAGGCATCAAAGATTACCTGAGGCAGAAGTGCCAGAAACAACAGCCTGCATGTATCGCTCCGGCAACTCAGCAGCAGACCCAATAACCCCGCCTTGGACAAGCGCATTCGCTACGCCGGAAAGACCCACAACCACAACAGTCACATAAAACCCTTCATAGACCCCACTTCGTCCCTTAATGTAGAACCAATCCATGAGAGGCACTACAAGGAGGGCAACCAAATAGAGCCCTAAACCGATGTTGATACGAACATAGGCATGGAACTTGCGGAAAACGAAGACGATGAGGAGTAGACAGATAAGTGATACAGACTGGAAAACAACTGCAAATATTCGATTAACGCTACGATCAGGGTAGAGGTAGTTGAAGTAGTCTACAGCCGTGATGAAGGCATTCCAAGGGAGAAGGAAACCTGTTCCTAGTATGAAGTATATTATGTATGCTAAGTTGAAGGAGTCATTTGGGATGTTTGTGGTTTGATGAAGGAGAGATATTGAGGCATCTTCTTTGGCTTCCATTACTGTAAGTTTGTGAGTCACAAATGTGTGTAAGATATTTTACAGGAAATGTGTGTTTTGTGATCAATGAAAGTGGAACAGTGATCAATAAAAGGCAAGAGTTTTGGAAAAGGACTCGTGTGGATGTCAAGATTGTCAACCAGCTTATTTATTCCTCCGTCCTACATTACTCATTACACTTTCTGTTTTCATCCATCCTATATTATATGTTACACTTCCAAATTAGTATTGGTCCCACAATTATTATATTATCTCTCTCGTCTCACTAACAAATATAAGTGTAACGAATGTGGGACGGAGGGAGTAGTTAAAATCGTCAAAAAAGACCTGAGATAGAATCTTGTCTACATCATTGCCCTTGTGACTTTCTCTACGACAACAAGAAAAAACAGGAAATTGACTTGTCACTCCTTTGTCAGAAACATTCTTATCCCACAGAATTTTAAAAATAATTCATTACATCCTGATTAATTTCCTAATAACAAAACCAGGCATATATAACATTAAATTTAAAGCTGTTTATACCAAATTCAGGACGAGGCTGCCATAAACCAAGACACAATTGATGCGACAGCCATGCCAAGCCAACAATCAGCCATACATACTTTGTCCTAAAATTTCACACACAAAGCAGATAAAAAGTGCAAGGACAATCACATAATTAGAAGACAAGTTTTTGGCTAGTCTCTTTACAATTTAAGAGCATTATACTATACTCATATCCAGAACAAATACAATAGCTTGAGACATACCTTTCGAATGTTGCACTTCTTGGATCAAAGAACCCAAAACCAAGATAAACTTGAACCAATAACCAAACCAAGAGTCAAGAACAACACCATCAAAATCCCAGCTGTTTCTGAACATTGAAGTTGTACCGTTTTTGGAGCCAAAATCATGAGTACACTCGCAAAGTAACCAGTGGTAATCCCCAACAATGATGTCAAGCTCGCCACAGGAATCTCAGTTCGGAAAATTTGAGGACCGTGTAAGCAACCCAAGTACAGGGGATAAAACAAGAATCTCGCAAAACATGCACCCAGGGCAATGTTGGTGTTGTCTAGTAGATAGACAGCAGTCAAAGACTTGCCAATTAAATCGAACACATTATAACAAGTGATTAACAGAATCGCGTACCAATCCTTAAGAACTGCAGAATGTACATCTTCAGTAACCGAGCCTGGAAAAATCGATAGAGTGACAATATATATGAGGGTGATCCCAAAACCATACCACTTGATTGTCTGTATGACATTCCAAATTGAGGTATATGAAGAAAATTCTTCCTGGTTGAGCTTCTGCTCATTTCGAAGCTTGTTGTGGTGTTTTACAACAGGAAGTTGCCTTACCACATTGTATAAGCAAAAACAAAGGGTCATGAATAAAATTGCGACGATGAAGTAAAGAATGGCGCTGTTTCTTAATCCATGGATGTCTTGTGGAAATACTGCTTTGGTAAATATTCTCATGAACGAAACAAGGACACCTACAGTAAACATATAACACGTTAACCATAACACGAAAGAAGAACCAAAAAAGTTACTCCATATAATAGATCATTTGTTATTTTGTTCGAGTATCTCCATCTTGTTCTCAAGTACACCTCGAGTTAAGTATAGTTTTTTTCTTTTTTTTTTTTGCGTTATTTCCATCCCGTGTAAGACAAGCCTCCATTAGTTGGGAGAAATATCTTTTACCAGAAAAGTTAAATATCCCCATAATTTTACTCTAAAGGATGAACAAAATAGTTTTAGATTGATTTTAAATAGTTATTAGGCCCTACTACAGAAAGTCTTTGTGGTGCATAATTAAAGAAAGGTTCCCAATTAAATTGACAACCACAAAAAAAGTAAAAATAATTGTGGAAGATAAGCAATCCTAAATTCTGTATCACACAACATTTGGAAACTGAAAGCATAATACATTACCTGATGCAGAAGTCCCAGAAACAACAGCCTGCATGTATCGCCTCGGCAACTCAGCAACAGACCCAATAACCCCACCTTGGACAAGCACATTCGCTACGCCGGAGAGGCCAACAACCCCAACAGTCACATAAAACCCATCGTGGAGCCCACTTCGTCCCTTATTGTAGAACAAATCCATGAGAGGCACCACAACGAGGGCCACCAAGTAGAGGCCAAAGCCAACGTTAATACGAACATAGGCACGGAACTTGCGGAAGCCGAAGATGATTAGAAGGAGACAGAGAAGAGACACAGACTGGTAAACAACGGCAAAGATTCGATCAACACTGCGATCAGGGTAGAGGTAGTTGAAGTAGTCTACGGCTGTGATGAAGACGTTCCAAGGGAGTAGGAAACCTGTTCCTAATATGAAGTATATTGTGTATGCCAAGTTGTAGGAGTCATTTGGGATGTTTATTTCTTTGGTTACTACATCGTTGCTGTCTGTATGATGGAGAGAGACTGAGGCATCTTCTTTGGCTTCCATTATTGTTAGTTGTTAGTTGTGAGCACAAATGTGTGTAAGATACACAGGAAATCTGTTTTATGACGGTGGAATTCAACTAGCTTAGTTGGTTAAAATCTTGGGATGGTACTCTGAAAACGAATCTCGTCTACATCATTGTCCTTGTGGCTCCTCTCCAACAAAAAAAGATAAAAAGTTTGAAAACGAATTGTCACTCTGTGTCAGGTTGCTACCTGACAGATGCACAACCTGATTGCTTTCTGTCAGATCACTCAGATGACCCAAAACCAAGACACAGTGGAGCCAACAGCCAAACAGCCAAACAGCCAAAGCCAACGGTTAAGAACAGAGTAATCAAAATCCCTAATGTTTCTGCATGCCAAAGCTTGATTAATTTGGAAGCTTAGCCATTCGCGGTAGCAGACAAGTCGATCAGCGACTAGGAATCTCACTTTGAAAGATTTGAGGACCGTGTAAGCATCCCAAATTCCCAAGTACAGAGGATAAAACAGCAACATACCAAAAACATATAGCAATAGCAACGTTCTGTAGGAGATATACAGAAGTTAAAAACTTGCCGACTAAATCACATACGTTGAAGCTGGTGATAAGGACTTCATTTTTTTTTCAAATAATGCCAAACCAATTTTCAAGGAACTCAGAGTGTATAGCTTCAATAATGAATCCTGGAAATACAGATAGAGTGGCAACTATTCCTCAAGACGTGGGAATGTTGTGCGCATATGGCTTTGGTTAAAATCCTTAAGGATGAAACAGGGACACCGAAAGAGACATACATGCAAATAGATATTCCACATGGGAAATGGGAATGATTGCAGGTCAGGCTGAAGCTGTTAAATTGCGAACCTGTCAAACAAAGAGGCAGGGCTGTGTTTGATGACATAAAACCTAATTAGAGAAATTATTAGAGAAGTGGAATTAATGCAACTATCTTACTTATAGTTAGAATTCTTGGAAAATATAATCTCGGTTTGTATTTGCAAGAACAGGCACATTGGTAATGTCTAATTCTTATTTAAAAGAAATATGTTCATATATCTCAACCAGTTTTTTCATAGCAAGCTAAGGGAGACTTGCAGCATCAAGAATGATGAGAGAGGGAAACAAAATGATCCACTTTTAGATTTGGAAATAGGAAATGGGTTTTTTAAAGGGTAATGATATATGCAGCTTTTAAGTTGTAAATAAGCATTTAATGCATTTCCTAAATTGAAAGTAATTTTAGGAATGCATGACAAAATCATGTGTGAATAGCTGTAATTAATGCTTAGTTTAGGTTAATGTTTCCATTTTTTATATAATCTAGATTAAAAAGAATTACAGAATGACAAACGTAAGACTGAAGTGAGGTAGATAAATACCTTACACTTTTTTGAGGAGACAAAATTATTGGAGGGATTTATTATAAGAAAGTCAAAACCATGTTGTAGATGGGATGAATTCCTCAACTAAGCATAGTTTATGAATTCCTCAACAAATTATGGGAGGCCTTTCCTCTCATGTTACAAGGAGGGAAAGGTAGCGCTAATGCAAAAAATAAATGAAAGTTGTAAGCACAATACAGTCAGTGAGAGGAAAGGCACGCAGCACAATACAGTCAACTAATTATTGGAGGCCTTTCCTCTCATGTTAGGCGCAACATAGCAAAGGTTCTAACTCCAACTAGAATAAAGATGTATTCCGCTAAGAATGGGGAGGAGGAAGGGAGATTCAAGCTCGTTCCATACTTCAATCTTAATAATCAGATTATAATGAAGGTCAATGAAGTTTTTTTATCTGAGACATGTCATCAAATTATCCAGAATGGAAACAAGAACAAATTGCTATCAGATCAGACAATCCAAAACCAAGACACTGTTTAACTCTTTAAACAGCAGGCAAAGCAACAATTAACCAAAATATAATAAAATTACCTGCAGTCTCTGGATGTTGAAGTTAGACAGTTTCAAGAACCGAGAGCATTAAGACTGGAGTATAATGGCCTTCATCTCAGCACCAACAGACAAGTCAGCACCATCACAGAAATCTCAGCTTAGTTCTGAAACTTTTAGGATGGCTCTTGCTTTCTCTAGAACATATAAAGCAATTAAGCAAAACACGCACCTAAGGTGACACTGTCAGGATCACCTTCTCGGCATCACCAAAGCAGTGGAGAGAGACCGTGCCTTCTTTGACTTACCATTATCTCTTATGGAGCAGGCCACTTCAATACTTCATAGCCATTTTGGCCACTTAAATCAACTCATAACAAGAAATAGGTAGAGATTCTAAATTCACTGAATCATATACTAACCACACAGGCACGCAGATAAAAAGGGAAAGATTTTCATAAAATGTTGAAGAACTTTGTGAGAAATATCTGAAAATTACACTTTTAGGAATGAAAGAAACGTATCTTACAAGGATTTACAATTTGAACAATACATCCCTGACTCACCTATTATGATGAGATCAGACATGAAATAAGTTAGAGATCTGCCCCTTCCCTTTCCAACTACACACGGGTTGATGGTGATCTCCAAATAATGAAATTTAAGTTGAGGCATAGTGACATACCAGCAGGTCAAACAGTATGTATCAGGTAATAATATGATAAGCAATTAGATGACCCAAAACCAAGACACGATAGAACCAGTAGCCAAGCCAACTACTAAGAACAGCACAACCAAAATCCCTGCTGTTTCTGAGTGTTGAAGTTGGACAGTTTTGGGAGCCAAGATCATTAAAACACTAGTAAGATAGCCATTTGTCAGCCCCAACAGACAAGTCAGCACTGTCACAGGAATCTCAGTTCTGAAAAATTGAGGACCATGCAAGCATCCCAAAAAGAGAGGATAAAACAGCAACCGAGCAAAACATGCACCAATGGCAACATTTTCATTTTCAAGGAGATAAATGGAAGTCAAACACTTGCCCACTAAATCAAAAACATTGTAGCCAGCGATGAGGAGAATTGGGTACCAATCCCCAAGTGGTGCTGAGTGGACGTCTTCCGTAATGAAACCTGGAAATATGGATAGAGTCACAATATATATGACCACAATGCCAATCCCATGCCACTTTATTCTTCCCATTATTTCCCAAACGGGGCCAGATAAAGAACCCTTCTCCTCATTCGCCTCATTTGCCTCTTTTACAGCCTGTAATATGAGCTCATTGTAGTACTTGATCACAGGAAGTCGATGTGCCACATTGTAAAAGACGACACATATAATCATAAGTACAATCCCGAAGATAAAATATAAGATTGCACTGTTCCTCAAACCATCAATATCTTGGGGATATACTGCTTTTGTAAAGATTCTAAGAAAAGAAACCAGGACCCCTGCAGTTAATAAGCAAATGTATCTTAGTTCAGCAATCATTCCACAAAGGGAGCACACATGACACATTAAACTAAAATGAGCAACAGGGGAAAGATAATGTAGACGGGATAATAATGTAGACGGGTTTTGATCCCAAGTCTTAGCGGTGTTAAATAATTTCAAGCTCAGCCTTCCTAATTAATCACTTATAAGCATGAATCCATCAATATAACTTGTCAGCTATGCACCTGTGCCTCCCCTTATGTTCCTTCTAAGTTAAAAATCCAACAAATCACTCATGATTAATCCATTTTAGCTCACTTCTTACATATCAAATGCACAAACAAATGCCTTCAACTAATCTCGCCTTCAGACCTTTTTAACTTCAATCCTGGCAGGCTACTGAGCCAAGGCAAAAATTTATACAAACAAAACTATATTTTCACTATCAAGACATGATATCATCATGCTCATCAGTCCATCACACGTCTTGGGCCTTATGTTAAGTCACTAATATGTTAGTGACCAAATAAAGCAATATCTAGCTATCACCACCATTTCAATTTTCAAGTGATCTTTGGTGCTTCACGCTACCGAAACCAGTGCTCGTTTTAACAAAATCATCTAAATTCCTAGACAGAGAGCATTGCACATAGTAACAAAATATAGCACCAGCCTTTTTCAACCCTAATTCCGCATCTTCCAAGTAAACCTTCCAAATACATGACAGCATAAATCGAATCAAATTCCTGGAATTCAACCCTACACTAAATCAGCAACGAGTTTTACACTTAATTCAACAATGAAGTTCCGAAAAAAATATAAACAAAAAAAAAAAAAAAAAAAAAAGGGTCATCAATATAGCCGAAAATCCACATGAAATCTATCCCAGAAAAGGAATTTCAATTAATACTACAGACTTAGATCCATTTCCAATATCATCCCCTCAAACACCATAACTCAATCACATTCAATCCAACTCCAAGTTCCCAGTTCTAAGCAAATAGCAAAATCAGCAAACACACAACAACCCATTTCCTAAATCATCCCAAAACATCAAAACACACAAGAAAATTTTAACAAAAATAATACTTCCTCCGTCTTTTAATACTCGCAACGTTTGGACTTTTGCCACTATTCATATAATCTACTTTGACTATTCGTAGTGTTTTTTATATAAGATAAAACATAGTCACGTGGGATCTTGTTAGATTCGTCTCAATGTGTATTTTCAAAATATCAACTTTTTATAATTTTTGCATAAAGAGAATTTAAGATATAAATGGTCAAAATTGTGCATCGGCATGCGTGAAACTATCAAACGTTGCGAGTATTAAAAGATGGGGGAAGTATAAACTAAGCACCCAAAAAAGGTAAAAGAAAAAAGATGAAATTTTTAGAGAAATTAAATCCAAACCTGAAGCAGCAGTGCCAGCAACAACAGCCTGCATATACCTCGCCGGCAACTCACCGGCGGACCCAATAAGTCCACCTTGAACCAACGCGTCAGCTAGGCCCGATAGGCCCAAAGCTCCAACAGTAACATAAAATCCATCATAAAGTCCACTTTGGCCCTTAATGTAGAACAAATCCATGAGAGGTACAACAAGTAGGGCCACCACGAAGAGGCCCAAGCCCGTATTGATCCGCACAATAGCATCGGATTTCCGACGAGAGAAGATGATCACGAGGAGAGAGAAAAGTCCAGTAAGCATGTAAGCAACGGCGAAGATGCGGTCAACGCTCTCATCAGGGTAAAGGTAGCCAAAGTAATCAACGGCTGTGATGAAGGCATTCCATGGGAGTAGGAACCCAGCTCCTAGTGTGAAGTATATTATGTAAGCAAAGTGAAAGGAATCTTTTGGGATGCTTTTTGGGGCTTCTCCGCCGGGAGTGTGGCGGTTGAGGAGAGATACTGCGGCGTCGTCGGCGGCGGAGTTCACGGCGACTCCCATTTTTGTGGTGCGTATTGTTTGGGGAGGAGAGAGAATTGTTGGGTTGTTGGAGAAGTGGGAATGACGGTTTTGGAACGACGTAGTTTTATTTTATTGGCTTATGTGTTGGTGAAAGAGAAGTGGAAAAGAGATCAATTAACCAATGGGATACAACTCTACAAGTACTCCGTATCTTTCAATAAATAAATAATTTTAACTTAAAAGCAGAATTGATTATCCCATAATTTTTATACGAAATATTATTAGGGATATGTTTATTCGTTCACTAGATTAGATATTTAGATTATGATAAATTTTTTTACAAAATATTTAACTAAATATAGCCAAACTACTGCATAATTATAAAAAAAAAAAAAAAAAATTAAACATACTCATTTATATTTATATTATCTAATATGCATATTATATATGTGTAATATGCTACTTTGACCAACATATCGAGTGAATATAATTTCCATTATTAATGTACCGATTTGACTAAAATGTTATAAAAAAAGTATTTAGCAAAATTATTATTACGTGGTATCTATTATTGCCATAAATTATACGGTTTTTTCATGAAATGCCCCTGAGGTTTTAAAAAACGCACCAAATACCCTCGCCTGTTTCGATTCACATAATATACCCCTATTTTTTTCCAAGTTTGCACCAAATACCCCTTAACTGACCTTCCGTTAGTCCTCCGTTAAGTCGTGTTTATAATTCACAGTATACCCCTTTTTATAAACTTAATGCATAATATACACCTATTTTAAAATTAAGTTGCACTAGATACCCAAATTGCAGGAATTTGAATTTAACGGCTAGTTTTTAAACCTAGGAAGCAAAATATAGCCGTTATGTTCTTGCTGCATATAAATGCTACTAGTGTTCACCTCACTTGCATACTTTCCCCTCTCCAAATTAGCCATGAGCTCTCATTCAAAAATCGAATCTTCTTCCATCCCAAATTTAGCATACATTAGAGTTCCTAATAAAAATTGCTATTGCGGGAGAAGATTTGCAATTAGGAGCTCGGAAACGGAAAAAAATCCGCAAAAGCTTTACTACAAGTGTGATCCTTGTGATAATTTCAAATGGTGCAAAGGTTTTCTTGAGCACACAAGTGATGAAGTTCAGAGCAAGGGAAACAGAGATGATGAAAACAGGGGAATGCAAGAACAAAGCTGGGGAATGCAAGAACAGAGCAGGGGAATGCATGAAGAGTTGAAGCTATTGAAGAAGAAGATCAAACAACAGAAACAGCAAATCAATTTTGCAATAAAAATTGGTGTATTAATGTTTGCATTTCTGATTTGGATAGCAATGAAGTAAAGTTGTAACAAATTTCATGAAATAAAGAGACTTTGTTCCATAAATACTTGTTCAAGCAAATAAGCTTTACATAAACTGAACTTTAAGTGGACAAACACCACTGAACTGCACAAAAAGAGGTGTTCTAAGCATTTCACTGTTTCCAAAAAATGATCTCTGCACAACTGTTTCCAAAAACTGATTCTAACTAAACTGATTCTGACTAAACTGATTTGACTAAGTTAGTTTAGCTTTGTGCACTACAATTCACAAAATATAGCCAACTGAGGTGACTATGCAGCTGCCTTTGACCTCTTCCTTGTGTTTGGTCCCCCATTTGATGTACTTGCTCCTGCTGCACCACTCTTTGAAGTACTTGGTCCAGTGGCACTTGTTCCTCCACTCTTGCATGTTCTTGAGTTGTGACCAAACTCTCTACACTTTCCACATTTCACATTTGTGTTCCTCTTCCCTTTCTTTGGTTCATTTGCCCCTCTCTTTCTCTTCTTAGCAGGTCTGCCAGATGGTCTTTTGATGGTTGGAGGCTGAATGGAAGGAAGGCCAAAGTCAGGCCATTGAGATGGATCTGCCATAGGATGAATATGTTCTGCATAGGTTAGCTTGTATGCAGCAGCCTTGAACCATGGGGATATGAAATCATGGGGGTTCATCCTTTGGTCATATATGACCCTCAGTGCATGCTTGCAGGGGATTCCACAGATCTGCCACTTCCCACAGGCACAACTTCTTGTTGCAAGCCTAATTGGGAAGTTGACATGTCCATCCCTAACCTCAAATTCACCCCCTCCACATGCTGTGGCATAACATAACCTGGACTCAGCTGTCCTCTCCTCTAACTCTTTCAATGCATATGCAGTGAGCTGACCTTCCTCCATGTCAACTGCCTTGTCAAATCTAGCCCCCACCCTCTGCATACACCAACTTCTGATTGCTGTACACCAGACATTAACCAACAAACAACAAGTTCAGGGGTATATTATGCATGAATATGATTAAACAACAAACAACAAGTTCAGGGGTAATATTATGCATGAATATGATTAGAAGAGTTATACCTTCCAATAATGAGAAGACAGGCATGTCTCTGAAGGGCTTTGTGCATGCATTGAATGACTCCACAAAGTTTGTTGTGTTGTGATCACAACAAACAGTAGAGTCAAACTTATGCCTAGACCACTGCTCAATGCAGCTGTTCAAGTATGCAGTGGCATTTGCATTGTACTCACTGATCTTTTCCATGGCCTTACCAAACACATACTCATTGTATGCATTAGCAGCTATCCAAAATAGCTTGTGGAATGCAGATCCACTGAAGCCATTGTTCTTACAATTCATGTATAGGTGTTGGCAGCAAACTCTCCTAGTTGCTCTAGGAAAAGTTTCTCTAACTGCCAACTCAACACCCTACACATCAGCAAACAACAAAAACAGGTTCATTAATATAGAAACATAAACATAAGAAAAAGTAAAGATCAGAAAAGAGTAAATATCAGATCAGTACACATACCTTCATCCTATCACTGATGAAGGTCCAATCATCTCTGTTGCAACCCTCCTGCTCAAACATTTGCCTCAAACATCTCATGAAGTAGGTCCAACTGTCACAACTCTCAGTGTCTACTATCCCATAGGCAAGAACAAAAATTTCATTATTCCCATCTATGCCAACTGCTGTCAGTAGAATGCCCTTGTAGAAACCACTTAAATGAGCCCCATCTATTCCAATTATGGGCCTACAACCCCTTAGAAACCCCCTGACTTGTGCAGCAAATGAGAAGAAGCAAGCTCTGAATTTTGGGTTCACATCCCCACTACTGGCCCCCCATGTTATAAGTGCATGACTCCCTGGGTTTGTTTGCTTAATCATCTCAGCATATCTAGGCAACAGCTCATATGCTTCAGCCCAACCACCATGCAGCTTTCCCTTTGCCATACTCCTGACCTTGTACAATAGCCTCTTTTTCACCCTCAACTGAAACTTCTCCTGTGCATACCTCCTCAATGTCTCCACTGGAATCTCTGGATTTGCCTCTATTTCCCCCAACATATGCTTACACAACCACTCAGAGGTCACTACTGGATTCTCCTCAAGCCTCCCACAAGTTCTGTGGGACCCACTGATCACCTTAATGGCCCAGCTAACATTGTCAAACAACCTACTGGCATGTATCCTCCAGTCACATGACTCCACTGCACACACTGCTGTGTACCTCCTATTATCAGCCCTCTCAACACTAAGCCCAAACCCCTCCTGTATGCAGTAACTTCTCAACACTTCAAGAAATGTGGCCTTATCATGAAAGATCAACCAGGGTTCTAACTGAATGGACCCATATGGTTGATCAGTCCATATTTTGCCATTTTTATAGGCCTTATCCATCTTTGAGGAACCATTTAGACAATCCTCAAACCCCAAATCAGGAATATCATCAGGAATCACCTCATCATCAACATCAGAATCAATCCAATCATTCAGAACATCCTCTTGTTCAGAATCTGATTCCTCATAATCAGAATCCTCACTCTCCTCTTCTGAACATATCTCACCAACATCAGCAAAAACCCCTGGTGTCTTAGACCTTCCTGTACCCTTTCTCCCTTTTCCCTTTCCCTTGGAAACCCAAGTTCCAGCCTTCTTAGCAGTGACTTTGTTAACCCTAAACCCCTCAGGTCTAGCTCTGCCCCCCTTCTTTTTCACTGGCTGAGCTTGATCAGGTGGTGCTTGATTGTTAGGCTCATCAGTTTGGTTGTTCTGTGGTGGAGTGGGATTTTGTGGTGGTGGTGGAGGGGTGTGATGTTGTGGTGGAGAGGTGGGATGTTCTGGTGGTGGTGTGTGTTGTTGTTGTTGTGGTGGAGAGGTGGGATGTTCTGGTGGTGGTGTGTGTTGTTGTTGTTTTGGTTGGGTGGGTTCTTTCTGTGGTGGGGGTGGTGGGGGTGGTGGTGTAGGTTGTTTGGTGGGTTGTTTAGGTGGGGTGGGTTGTTTCTGTGGGGTGGGTTGTTTAGCTGATGCCCTCCTTTTGGGGGTTAGTTTCTTAGAAGCAGGCTTATCCTTGCCTTTTGACTTAGAAGCAACATGATTTGTGTGTTTGGGTGGGGTGGGTTGTTTCTTTGGGGATTCTTGTGTTTGTTTTGGTTGAGAGCAACCTGGAAACACCTCATCAGCATCATCTTTGCTAATGACTCTCACATACTCAACCTTCATGTCCTCACAATCAACAACAGGGACCTCCATAGCCACAGTGTACTCCATTTGTTCCTGTATTTCCCTCAAAATGTCCTCCCTTTCCTGTTGTTTCCTCATTGCCTCTTCCTCCTCTCTTTGAGCCCTCAACAGTTCCTCTTGTCTCTCCTTAAGTTGTCTCTCTTTTTCCTTTCTATGATTCTCAATTGTTGCAACAGCATTCCTAAACACCAATCCTGGTTTATCTGTTCCCTCAACCCAAATTTCAGCAGTGTCTTTACCCCAATTCCATCCCCACAGAAGCCTTAAAGTCTTATCATCATTCAATTCAACCTTACCACAAGGACCCTCAACATACAAGCTAAAGGTACTAGGCAAAAAAACATCTTGCTTAACTGATTCCTCAAAGATATCAAGAAACAACTTCAACAAACGATATTTTTCCATGTCTCCCACTCTAATATCAAAACTATGTGACCCATAACGTAGTAACAACCAAATAGCACTCATCCTAAAGGGAAAAAATAATGAAACTAACATCAATTTTCATTCCAACAACCACAATTGACCAATAACCAACAAGAAAGTTGCGCAATTTTAAAAAAAAAACTGACAATTTCACAAACCCTAACCCTAATCGATTTCGTGAAAAAAAACAAGTTTACCAGCAAAATTAAACAGAGGAGAAGAGATTATTACCTGGAAGTAGACTAACCAACTTTAAATTCCCGTTTCCTCTTCAACACTAACTCAACTGGAAATCGCCTCAAGTTTCTCCCTTTTTTGTCGCGATTGAAGCAAAATCACAACCCACGAACTCGCCTTTAAGGTGCGCAGCAAAATTCACAAAAATATTGAAGATCTACCCAGAATTTCTAGGGTTTGAGTAGGATTAGAGCTTGAAGAAGAACAGGGGAGAGGAGAGAGAAAGAGAAAAATGTGAACGGTTTTTTTTTTTTTTTTGGTCTTTCTGTGAAAGTGAAGGAAGTCAATGGCGCTAAACCAAAATTAAGGGCAAATAAGTAAAACACCACTAACGGCAGACTAACGGCGTTAGCTAACAGGGGCATGTCATGAACAGTACGGATAAATAGGGGTATATTATGTGAATCGAAACAGGCGAGGGTATTTGGTGCGTTTTTTAAAACCTCAGGGGCATTTCATGAAAAAACCGTAAATTATAATCTAATATTTTTTCCATACATAGAAAGTTTATAAAATGGTAGAGAATAAAATAAAATAAAATAAAATATATATTTTAGGAAAACATTTTTAGGCGGGAAAATTTTACACCAGGAATTGACACGTGTCATTCCTGGTGTCTCTTTTAGTATATAGTAATAGATGGGTAGTTTGAATTCTTTAAAATACCTTTAATCTTTTATCATATACGGAGTAATAGAAGAAATTATCTTGGTGTTAACTTCAGAGCTTCCACAAAAGTACTCGTAACAATTAGTGTGTATTTCAACTTGACAGCAATTGAAAATGTGTTCAAAATGTAAAAATATTAGTTGCATATCGAGTATTAACCGGTTTTCTTTTCTTTGAAATAAATGGTTAGAAATCATGATTATTAGTTTCATTATCACAACTATTGAGAAACCCTTTTGTGAAAGATTGAGATTTGTTGAGAAAGTAAATTACTTGTAGTTCAACAGTAAAAATATCTTAAAAAAAATTACTTCCTTTGTTCTTATTTCTATGACACAATTGAATTTTAGATACTATTTACACGAACACTTATGACTTTCTTTTGTGTTTTATACTTAAAGAATATAGTCGTGTGAGATCTTATTAGATTCATCTCAGTAAATATTTTTTAAAGATCAAATTTTATAATATGTTTTTAGCCACAATTAGAGATATTAATGTTTAAAATTGTGCATTGACAAACGTGCTAAATAATTGTGTAATTTCCCTTAAAAAAATGTGTAATTTAAAAAAGAAAGAAGTACAAGATAACCTATCGTCCAATCAAATACGAAGGTTCTTCGTAACATAGTGTGGTAAAGAAGTAATTTCCCCACGTGGGAAATACTTCTCTAAACATGAAAATAATTTGACCTTGCATCATACTCTACAAGTACGAAGTATTAAATAATTAGTGACAATTTCTCAATTAATTAAATATTTAGTGACAGAATTTCTGAAGTAAATACTCTGTATCACGTTATATTTAGAAGTTAGGTCATACCAAGTTGGACAAACTGTCATGGTTACCCACTTGCAACTTGCAAGCCACACCATTAGTAGTTGTTTGCTGTAAATCTGTAATGGTTGACTCGTAGAGCTTAGCTCAACATACTACTTTGTACCTGTGTAATTCAATGGAGAGACGTCCAAAATAAGTAAACACAAGGAAAACTTTCTTTCTTGCATATACAGTTTCATGATACATCTCTGGAGGCAAAATTAAACTAGAATTTCATAACTAATTTAAAAGTCAAACAATGCAAGAGAGGGAAAACAACAGTAAAAATGGAGCTGCAATATCATAATTACCTACCATCCCTTTTACTTTGGTAAAATTACAAAGGCGAAAAAAGAATTGACAGCAAGAACACGAAGATCCAAAATCTTACTTCACGCTCCTGGTCTTGTAGTCAAACCTGTCTCAACCTTTTTAATTTCGAAGATGAGCATCCTCCACATTTTGAGGACAAACATTTCGGCTTCCTCGTCCAAAATTCGCTGAAGCACATCCAGCATTTTCTCGGCCTTGACATGTTCTCGGAATCTATCTACTATGAACTCCACCAAAGTGGTTTCTTCTTCTCCCAAAAACTCTGTAATTTTCTTGGAAATCCAGGGTCTCATTCTTTCATGCAACCGATTCTGAACATGTACATTACCTGGTGTTAGTAGTATTTATGGGAAAGCATGCATTCAGTCACTACCACTAACAACAACAACAACAACAACAACAATAACAACAACAACAACAACAAAGCCTTAGTCCCAAAATGATTTGGGGTCGACTAACATGAATCGACATAAGAGATCGTCAATGTGACCAATGTGAGATGTATGAAGCATACAGCCCACAACAAGGAAGTTGTTTCCAAGGAACTTTCCGGAAAGCATATAATTTTTCCGGGATATAATCTCTGGGGCATGAAGTATTGTCCATATAACTTACGGGGCAAGAACCATATATGCTAAAGTGTGGAGCATACACAACCACGATTTATGGAGTATGAAACTATGAACCACATATGCTAAGCTATGTGAACTTGTGAAGCTTACAAGATCCACATGCTGAGGTTTGAAGCACAACAATTCTAATGTATGAGGTCACATAGGTTGAATATGGAGAATACAGCCTAGATCTGGTTCACAGTTGAGCCGTGAGTATTTATTTTCTTCTCCTGAAATAAGGTGTTCTTCAAAATTCAAAAATTCTGATCCCGATCTGGTCTGAATTTTTTTGGGTGTCTAGTCTGATTAGATCTCCTAATATGTCTGAACTTCACATACTTGTACACTTAACATAAAAGAAAAGTAATATCAAGTGATGTCTTATTAGATCCTTATTCATGTATATTTCCAAACATCTAATTTTCATTTTTCTTACTTTATACCGAATCAAAGATATTTGGCAATAAGCAAAGGGAGATACAAAATTTGGTCTAATCTATTCGGAATTTATCTGGTCTAGTCTGTAACTAGTAAAAATAAGTAATAAGTTTTTGAAATAAAGTAAAGAGAACATATCCCTAAGCATAGTTAAATTGAAATAAAAGAACCATCCAAAAGAATAATAAGTCTTACCTCATCATACACTGTCCAATTAATTTCATATGAGAACAAATCTTCTTTAGTCTTTGGAATCATATCAATTAATTGTTTTGCATCCAAAATCTCCCGAGGTCGAGGAGCCTCATCACCACGTTCATGTTCACGGTCCCGATGACTTGACCTATCATGAGAACGTCGACTTCTATCCCTATCATCAGACTTTGCTTCTCTAGGATTAACACGCTTACCAGATTCAGCTGAGATTGGAAGTGCCTCTCCATCATTGGCATGTCCGGCTTGAAGTTCTTCGGTAGAGTAGTCAATTGGGACAAGAGGCCTCATTTTCTTGTCTTTTTGCGCATCATCATCCTCTTCCTCATGGAAAACAGACGGCACAGCTGTTCTTTTCCCTGACCCCACCAACCCAAATCCAAGCTTTTTGGCCGGGGCATTGCCCATAAGCTTGCTATCTTGTGTTGAGCCAGATGCTGTCATTGGTTCATCAGTAAAACCATTTTCAACAGACACATCACCTGTCAAATAGAAGCCAGCTAAGAATTTTATTCACGAAAAAGTGAATTAATGGGATTGAGATGCAGAAGTCTAAGATCAATAATAATAAGAAGCAGAAGGACACAAGAAGATTAATACTGTATACTTGTACAGCCGCTTACCAGTATGGCTTGCAGGATCATGAGCAAGAGCAGGAACTGAAACAGGGGCATGGGCAAGAGGAGGAGCAATAGCAGGAGCAGAATCATGATCGTGCTCCATATCATCTTTAGTCTCACTGGCAGTAACTTCAGGTGAGAGTGAGGCAGGTGTCTCATTTCCATTAGCCACTGGAACAGAAGGAAGCTCCAATGCCTGTTTTTCTTGTTGCCTCTGCTGCTCCTCTGCTCTTTTCTTGGCTTCCATGATTTCTTCCTCTTCTTTCAGTCTGTCTGCCATATCCTCTTCCTTTTCCCTCCGTCGTCGTCTCCTCTTATCCTCAATTTCAGACTTCCGTCTCCTTTTCCTAGAATCATCATCGCTTTCATCCTCTTGCTCAGAAATCAGCCTCCTCCTTTCACGCTCCCTTTCTTTCTCCTTTTCCCTCTCACGCTTCCGCTCATACTCTCTCTCCTTTTCTCTAGTCTCCCATTCCTTAACTCGCTCCTTGTAAAACCGTTCAGCCTTTTGAATCTCTAAGTCTCTCTCCCTCTCTCTCCTTGCTCTTTCGCGTTCTCGTTCTCTTTCCAATCTATCAAGCTCTCTCTCCTTTTCCCGCCGGTCACGGTCACGGCTCCGATTATCATACCTTCTATTTCGATCGGGTGACTCTGTTCCAGCTCTATTTGAAGGTTTAGTCTCACTGGTCGTCTCATCGTCAATTTTATCTTCTGCAGTAACATCAGAAAGATTAGAAGTAATTGAGAAAACTTAACATACTAAACATACATTGATCTCATAATTATTGCAGATTTGCAGTAGACGTATGATATCATCAAGTAACAATTAAACTTTCTTTGACTTACCATTTTTCACATTGTCAATATCAGAGTCTTTGTCCCCGGATTTAGAAGGCACTTCGGAGTTCAAGTTGTTTGTGCCATCAACAACCTTCGGTGCTGGTGGTGGAGGAGGAGGAGGTAGAGGCTTAGTCCTTATGCGTTCTTCTATCATACTTGTGAGTTTCTCCAAAGCCTCCCGGTCAACACTACGGTCCTCATCTGTAACAAGGCCAAAACTGGCCGTATCATTTTCCTTGTTTTCAGTCTCATTCACGTCTTTCTTTGGCTCTTCAACAACAGTTTTAGCAGGTTCTTCCTTCCCATTACCTTCAACCTTATCAACACCAGGTGCACCTTCTCCCTCTTTCGTGGCTTCCTCGGCTCCAGTCTCACTAGGTTTAATCAAGTTGTCTTTCTTCTTCTTCACATAACGTTCTAAATAATCTCTTGTTGCTTGATCAACATTCAGCTGTACAATGGCAAACAGATTAAAAGTCAGGTCCACAAAAACTAGGAGCATAGCAAACCAAAAAAGAGCCTAACTGCAAGACATTGAACCCTACAGAAGGACTTCACCGACAAAAGTATAGCTTTGGAAATATTGTTTCTTCTTTACAGAGTCTACGCACATACTTCCTCTGTTTTTTAATAATTGCACCATTTGGGTTTCTGCACTATTCAAATACTCTTATATAGTCATCTTTTGTGATATTCATGGAAAAAAATATTCATGTGGGATCACGTTAGATCCGTCTCAAAATGTACTTTCAAATTATCAAATTTTAATAGCTTTTTCTATGTATAATGAGAGATATTAGTGGTTAATGAAACCTCAAATGGTGCAATTATAAAAATAAAAAAATAAAAAAAAAAAAAAAAAATAAATAAAAAAAAGAAACAGAGGAGGAAGTACTAAACATGCTAATGTCACAGGCAGTTCTGGATATTTTGTTACAGATAACAGACTCCGCCACCTTATATTCCACGCTCAGTCGTCAGAAACACAACAGAAAGTGTTATTGTAAAAAAATAAAAAATAAATATTTGATGTAGCTTAAATGAACTTAAAACGGAAAAGCAGAAGTTAAAAAGTACGATCGGTATCACATTCAGTTCCGGATTTTTTTTGAAAGTTTTCCTTTACTTGATGTAGCCAAGATAATGAACTAAAATAAGTCACCCTTCTACGAATCATGTTTATGTTGAAAACTAACAACATAAGACTATAAACTACTTTTTCTGGCTCACAAAAACTTGTTTTGTCAATAAAACCAATAACTAATCTTGTAACAACGAACAGGACTAAAGGTACTTCTTGTTCACGCAAATTCGCCTAACAGAACCAAATAGCAATCTATGATCACGTGAATTGGCAAAATTTTAAATTTTAAAGGAAAGCTCCAGAAGAAAGTCAGAAACATGATATAAAGCGCACAAACAATGCGACTAGATACAAATTCTATTACACCCTTCCTTAACAAACAAAACTAACTTTTCCCTTTTTCACGTTTTATTCTGGCAACTGCTGTACTTTCCAGAACTGCTTACTTGTCAGAAGAAATAAATGAAAAGAAATAAACTTTGGCAAGATTGCTTCATTTCAGTATAAAAAATTGGCATGCAGAAGCAGAAATCGGGATAAACACAATAGTATATATATCAAATTGAATGACAGAAGTACTCAAAACACACAAAATTTGATATTAAATTCATGAAGCATGGTCAAAGCTTCATACTGCAAAAAGACATTATACAGCAGAATAGAACATACCACCAGCTCTTCGCCGTCAACATTGCATTTACTCAGCAGTCGTAGAGCTCGGAGAACCCCTTCAGCAGATTCAAATTCACAGAAACCAAATCTTCTTGGTGTTCCATCCGATGGATCCTGAGCTCGCTTCCAACTCTTTATTGGTCCGCATAACTGAGAAAAATAAAAGATTCACAGTATAAAGAATGGGACAAAAAATATGAAGAGGAAAATTTATACCATGCCAGCACGGGAAGGAATAAGAAACAAAATAAAAAATGTCTTTCATGACATTAACATACCTCAAGGAGTGAACGTACAAAATCACTCTCCACCGAAGAGGCTATCTTGCCAACATAAACAGTAGTTTGTGGTTTCTCTACTGGCATAACAACTGGAACAGGGGGCCTAACAATTGGGAGAGTCATTGGAGGACGAAGTCCCAAAAAAGGAGGCCTTGGCATTTGCGGAACCATGCCAACTGTAACTCCAGGCCGAGGAAGGAAAGGAGGACGAGCCATTGGGGGAAAAGGATAACGAACAACTCCTGCACAATCATGTAAAAAACATCTATGCAAACACATCAGCATAGGTTTGTAATTAACATATAAAATAACAAAAAATATCACTTCATAAATAGGGGCAAAGAAACCTTCACAATCTTTAAAAGTGTTGTTACCACACATCACAAATAAGAGACATGGCAGCATAGCAGGGCAACTATGAGCAGCTGAGCAGACCTGATGGATCAACAAAATAATACAAGGTTCATAATCAACAAGTCACCAAGCATGCTTACCTCGTAATATATCCAGATGCAACAATAGTAGCCTTGCCAAAATAGCCAACGCACCAACTAACATGTTTCGCTAATGAGTATAACGAAATTTTCACCATCTCAATTAAACCCAAGACATTTGATGAAAAAAGACCGTAATTTAGCCCATCAACCATTGTTATGTCAACTGTTGATTGCCCGATATACATTATGAAATATAAACAAAACGAACAGACAGATAGGAAGGGAAAGGAAATATAAAACAATGTTAAGGGATAATTATACCTTGCCAAACAAGGGCACCAAGAACTCAGCAGGCCTCATGATCTGCTCCGGAAACTCAAGAACCCAGGAAGGAAAAGAATCCTTAAACTACCACAAAAACCCTACTAAATCGACATGACAGCACCAGCCATTATATAGCATTGGAGTACTGCTGGATTTTGCAATTTTAAGGCTTAACTAAATATACGATGTCTTTGAAATATTCTCCAACTTTGAAATATAAATTGACAAAACTGAGGAAGTTACGGATATGTGCATACCAAAGTAGGGAGTTGCAGAAGAAGTCTCTAAACAACTGCAATATGAAGCCTTCTGAGCTTTCTCACCGTATTCAATCAAGACACTGTAGGAGAAAACATCCCATCATCGTTACCCCGTCAACTAGTCAATATTAATTTTTCAGAATTTTCTCCAATTTTCTCTCAACGAAACTCTTCCCAGAAAGACGCAGGTTAATAACCTCTTCTAAAGTTAGAAGTTCTATGCTTTGTTATTCAAGTTGCATCTCATCTCAGCTACCTTGAAGAAATAAATTATCCAGGGACTTGTATATTACCCCGTAAATTTTTATTCACTATCATCTCAATAGCTTAAAGCTAATTTAAATTAGTCATATGACATATAAACTTATATACTCAACACCAAAGACACATAACATATTACACCTGTAAACACCCCCTCACAAAAATATTATTATCTAACATGCACAAAAAAATAGCATAAAAATGGGAAAATTTTAATTAGTTTTGCCTCATAAACTACACAGCAAAAGTGACAAGGAACTCAAAGTTGTTTTCAGCAGTGAAAAAGAGTCCAATCCCAAATACTAAGGGCACAGAGGTGGTACCTTATATAGGGGTTATAATACCTCAGTTCATTGCAGAGGTACCTATGGCTGAGGTGGTCTATGCTTGTGGTGAATATGATGATCCTCAAATGGCAGTGGTGGTAGGTAACAAAAAACTCAATTTTGTTATCTTGACACAATAAAAAAGAGTAAAATCCCATGTTCTTAGGAAGCTTATGGGGGTACCTTATATCCAGTTCGTAGCAGTGCTACCTATGATTGTGGTGGTCTATACTCATGACCCGCAGATACTTGTGGTGGTTAGGAGGTGTGAATTAAAGGGGAAAAGGAAACTATAATTGCTCCGACAGTAACCAAGTGAGAATTCCACCTGAGCAGGATATTTGGGAAAGAATTCCTAAAACTAATTCCTTAAAAATTCCTCCTCGAAACTCGAGCAAGATGCAAAGTTGTCATCACGTTGCAATGCCCTTCTCGACACCAAATGCCAAGGGTAATTTATTTATTTATTTGAGGGATGCCAAAGGTAATCTTAATATCTTAAGGACTTAGGGAAATTCAGATAGACCTAAAGATACCTACAGGCTACAGTTACCAGGTGATAGCCTTTGCTGCTAAAGTCCTAAGAATCGACATCAATTTAAGAACACATCAATCACAACATAAAAGCATCAATTAATCATACACCATAAAAGCTATTTCCAAAGAAAATGTTATCCGCTCAAGTTTCTAGCTTTTATCCAATCACGATTGAGTTGATGAGTTCTAATCAAAAATATATATTAAAAAAAAAAAAAAGATTCAAATCACTGATAGGAGAAGAGAGAAAACCCACCGGGAGGAAGAGATCCATGAGGAGGAGGATGCATATAACCATTAGGCATAGCCATATACGGCGGTCTCATTGGCTGTTGCCCAGGCATCATCGGTTGTTGTTGTTGCTGCTGCCCAGGCATCATCTGTTGGTGTTGTTGTTGTTGCTGCTGCCCAGGAATCATCGGTTGTAGCTGCTGCTGCTGCGGTGGAGCAGAGCTCACTCCGGGAGGCGGAACGCCATGGTTTTGTTGCTGTGTCGGATACCCTTGCATATTAGGGTTTTGCGGGATTGGAGTGAACTGAGGGACGTGCATCGGGGGAGGAGCACCGGCGGGCCGGAATGACGGCGGTGCAGCATATGGGTTGATCTGCGGCGGTTGAAACGGCGGCGCTGAGCTAGGGTTAATTGTAGGTGCCGCAGATTGTGGAGGTGGAGGAGGAGGAGTTGACGACGGTGGTTGGGTGGAATTAGGTTGTGATTCGGGATTGGCAATGTTAGGGTTAGGGTTAGGGTTTGGAATTGGGGATTGAGAAGGGGGAGGACGGTTAGGGGAATCTTGAGTTGCCGGAGATGGTGAAGGGACTTCAGCCATGGTGGCCATGGCCGCTGCACCCGCGGTGTTCTTTGACAGTTTGAGGAGAGAGAAGTGTGTTGATTTTCTTGGTGCGCGTGTTCCGACGAGAAAATTAGGCCCTTTTTTCTTTTCTTTTTAGATAGGCAGGAGTACTATAGAACTGGTAATTTCTTCGACTTCCAGTTTCCTACAACAAATAGGAGTATACTTCTCCAAACCTACTGCGGGGTTGGAAGTTGTTTTTAGTGGATCGGTTTCGGACCGAGGAGTGATGAATTGATGACTGTCTCTCTTTTCTCGAAAGTCACAACGATCTCCTTAGTTGATAATAGTGATTGGTTAGAAGCGTTTTGAAGAAAAAAGAGCTTTTTGAGATGAAATTAGTGATTTGAATTTTTGAAAAAATTAATTGAAAGTGTTGGTTGGGAGAGATTTGGAAGAGAGTTTAGGGGGAAATGCTTTTCAAAAAGTAACATAGTGTAGGAGTTTTTTGCAATTAGAGGTTTGAGCGTGAATGTAAAATGACTACTTTGTCCTAATATTGCATAAAATTACAACACTTACCAACCTTAACATCGTACATTATTTCTTTTACCCTGTTTACTATTTGTTTCTTGTGTAATAAATTGTATATTAGTACTTTGGAACACTTAAAAGATATTGCAATCATGCTTATGAGTAATATTTTCTATTTGCCTATCAAGAATTTTTACATTCAAACTGTTGAATTAAGAGTATTTTTTCCAAAAAAATACTTGTTTTGTTTTTTTAGAAAGGAAAAAAAAGTTGTTTTATTTATTAAATGTTTATTCAAAACATAAAGAAATTAATTAACATAATAAACTATTTGTCTAATTTTTTTTTTAACGGAAAATCTATAGCTATTTCATTCAAATGAGCCTCTTGTCATCAAGAACAAGAGTAGAAACAGTAGGTGGACATTCTTCAAGCCAGAGCAACTCCTCCTCAAAGGTACGGGAGAGTAATGAGCCACCTTATTACAAAATCTATTAATATGACGAAAGTTATAGGCATAAAAACAATTTGCAAAACCAATAGAGTCATTCACCATATATCACTTGGACTTGTGATTTCTCCCTTGTTTTCCCTTTCAGCTTACTCGCCAAACTATTTGTCTAATATTAATAAGAAACAAAGTATATATAATTGTCCTTGATGGTCATTGTACATATTAAACGTTTTGTTGCTAACAACTAATTTACTAGACACTTTGACGCTTGCAGCTAATTCAACCGACTAGTCAAACCATCTTATACAAACAATGTTAGCTCCTAACCAAACAAGGTCAAACTTGGCTCTGTTATTTATTACTTGTACAGACGTACATTCGTATTTTCTCTATTTCGATATAATTGTAACATTTTACTATACTTTTTCCGCGCTTGTTATTGTAAATATTCAAAAATAATATATTTAATTTTATACTCCTAAAATTTATAAAAAGTTGATATTTAGAAATTACATATTAAGGCAAATCAAATAAGACCCCACAAAGGCCACAAGATTATATTTTTCCATGCGTATAAATCATGAATAGTGTCAAACGTCAAAGTGTAACCCTTATATCGAAACCGAGAGAGTACATGATACTTTGTATTCAATTTTGCATTAAGATAAAATTAGTAGAATGTTTTGTGCTCTCTAATCTAAATCATCTTCCTTATATCGTGCATTGATGTCGTTGAACTCGACTCGTTATTGAAAGTGTCTTTCACTACAAGGACATCCAATGAATTTGGAATTTGAACGAATACGAGGTATTTAAGAGTGTATAATTTATTTATTTTAAAAAATATTGTTTGAAATAAAATCAAATGATTCAAGTTGTGACTCGGTGGTCATGATATTTTATTTAGATCCCTCTTAACTACATGTGCAACTGAGCCGAGCCAGTCAATAATACTCGGGCTCGGGCTCGTTTAAAGCTCGTTCATTTATTAAACGAGCCGAGCTTGAACAACTTTTGAAGCTCGCTTAATAAACGAGCTTGAACATGAACATAGGTATGCTCGTTCATTTAAGTTCATGAACAACTCGTTCATTTATGTCCGTGAACAAGTTCGTCTAGTTATGTTATGTATGATATTTTACCATATATACATTTTTCAAATAAAAATAAAAATCATGTTTTTGACTTTTGAAATCTATAATAGAATAAAAATATTTTGAAATAAAATTTTAATTGCTAAATTAGTGCTCTTTGACTCTTTCTAAATTATTAGTTTGTTTATCAAGTAAAGTAATGTACTTTACTCATTATTATTAGATATGATTATAATTTGTTAGATTTTCAAGTGGTTAAACTCTAAAGCTCGTTTAAGAAAGCTCGTTCATGAAAAAAGCTCGTTTATAAACTCGGCTCGATTAATAAATGAGTCGTTCACGAACAGTTCGCGAACACAAAATCTTTTAAACGAACTGAGCTTGAATAGATTTTTGAGCTCGGTTAAAAGCTCGGGATCGGGCTCGAGCTCGCATAAGTTAAATAAACATGAACATGAACATGAATAGGGTAAAGCTCGACTCGACTCGGCTCATTTGTACCCCTACTCTTAACAAAACATAACTCTTTTTTATGAGAAAAGACATAGCTTATACCATTAAAACAATGGATAAGTTTCAAAGTAATGAAATAGAGACATATTTTGAGGACTTCCTTGCATCTATTGACAAATTTACGAATATATAGCTAGATAGACATTGTATGTTTAACTTATTTTTGTGACAAAATAAGTTAAGTTTTTTTTTTTTTTAAAATCATGACATGGTCACACACAAATAATTTTATTTTAGACAAATAAGATCAACTGAAATAAGATGAGTTCAGATAAGTTAAAAGAAGTTAAAAGAAGTTCAAATAATATAAGTTTAGACAAAATCATCAATCAATCAATTAATATATACTAAAAGAAACACGCCAATAATGACATGTTTCATCTCCTGGTGCGTCCTAGTTTTTATTTTTTAAAAATTATTCAACTAAGTAAAGAAACTTTTACAATATCTAATTTATTGATGTTTTTTTTTCTTTCCTTCTACGATTTTTTTCTGCCCTTCTACTTACGATTTTATGTATTGTATCAAGAACCTAAAATACTATACTAATACTAATTTGAAGAATATATGCATAATATTACTGATTTTCTATTCGTTGCAAGCTACAATATCAAGATTAAAATTATTATGATTTTCATTTTATTTTTTAATACTCGTAACCCAAACAAGAATTTATTTATTGTATTTCATTTTGTTACATCTCTATTATACAAGTGAAGAGGTGAGATTATTTTAGTAAATACACTTTTGGTGTCCCAATTGGATTACTAAAATACCCTCTACACATATAGAATCGAGAATATAATGACAACCTATCCAATACGAAAAACTCAAAAAACATTTTAATCAATCTAGCCTCTTAAATAAATTCTTACCATTTTAATCAATATGCATGTTTATATGCGTACGGCTCTATCTAACTTATATGTTTCTTATATTCGCATGCATCGCATTGATATAGTAATATTTTTTACATGTTATTTCAGGTTTAAATGTAATAGCACAAATATGTTTTGTATATTCGCACGCATCATATCGCGTGCATATAAGACTAGTAATATGTAGAGTAAGTGTTACCTAAACACCCAAAACCCAATTAGATACCGGGTCGGTAAACAAATAGGGTACTTTAACCAATATGTTCAGATAAGATACCTTATAAGAAAATTTGGATGGCAGGTATATACGAGTACAATTACGTATATCATTGCTTTTATATTTAAATGATATATGTAACTGTACTAGTACTTGATAACGACGTGATGAGTTTTTTTCTCTTTTACCAACTTAAGTATTTTGGTTGAAATCCTACACTCCTAAAATTATACTAATCACTTTGTAATTTAAATAAATATCAGTTTTCTCTTATTTTCCCAACAACCCCTTGTAAAAGTTAATTTCATTATACTTTATATTTCAAAAAACTTTTAAATAAATTAAATTGGAACAGGGAAAAAACTTATTTACCTTGCCTAATAGGTCGAATAGGACAGAGCTTAAACAAGTGTGAAATAACCATAGAAGGGAAACTTTTCTCAAAATAATCTCATGTTTGTTTGGTCTTAGACGCTTTGTATAACACTATAAACTTGTATAACTCAAAATAAAACCTAAGTTGATAGTTTGCCTTTATGACATGTGAGTTGGATCTCAATTTGTGATATACGGAGTAATCATTTTTACGCAAGATGAGAGATCACATACTTTGCTATTTTTAATTAATGTCATTGAAAATTCAAACCTTGTGACATGACTCATGTTATTTTAATGGATCATCTTTCACCTTGAGACGATAATGTTTCTATATTCAAATTTCCACTGCTTAACATCGAATTAGCATGGAAACACTAAAACAAAATTATGTTTCCAACTACCAATGCAACAAATAAACTTTTTGAACCCCTAATAAAAGCCCATAATTTATCTATATAAACTAACTTGTTAGGTATCCTTTGTTGTTTACACGAATTAGAGTATGCGGGATTTTGTTTGATAAGTCAAATTCACCCCTAAAACTAAATTTTCAAAGCTTAAAAAAGGCATTTAAAATTCATAAAACAGGGTTAACCTAATTTGCTAAAATTAGTCTAGAAATACACCGATCCGAGATAAAATTGATAAAAGGAAATGAAAAATCCCGAAATCCTCATTTAAAGATAATTTACACTAACATACGTTACACACCTTGGTAGTAGTTAAACTTGAATGAAATCCGAAGTTCCGAACCAACCAAAACGTTTACGGAGTAATAGGTTTATTAACCATGGAATCCGTAAATACGGAGTACGTTATTCATTTCCATGAGAACATGAAAAATTGAAATGGGGGCAAATGAAATTGTACGGAGTAGTTAAGTTAGGGTCCACCACCAACGAGACCAACCTCTGTAAAACCCTTGTTTAAACAATTTATACTTTCCAATCCCAAAATTTCCACCACCATTTCCTTTGACCTCCACTCTCTCTTATTTCATCACTCTCATTTCCTAGGGCCCACTCAATTTCCCGGCAAAGATGGAGGTCAGAGAGGCGGCGGCGGACACCACTATCGCCGACACCGGCGAGAAGAAGCCACTCAAAATCGATTACAAGGAACTTTTCGGAGAAGATCATGACGAACCGGTGAAGGAGATTGTCGTCGTTCACACTAATCGACGGCGGAGACCGCCGGAGAAGGAGAGGAAATCAGATTGTGATTCTACGCCTGATAATCCTCCTCCTTGTGGCGGAGATGATTATTCGTCGATGCTGGACGTTCAATTGAAAAGGGCAATTGAAAGGCAGACTAGTAATGTAGCTAAACTGTCAGCCAGCTTGCCTGATAAAGGTGCCAAACTCAAGATTAAATTGAAAGGTTTGGAGGATGAGTTGTTACGCCGTCAACTCCGTTATAAAGAGGTCAGTCTCCGTTTATTTTGCCTATTTAGGGTTTTATTCAGAGGTTATTGCATTATTTTGAGTAATTTGCTCGCATTCTGACGACGGTAAGGATTACGAGAAAGGGAATGCTTGTGTGGCTACTTCGATTGTTGCATTGTTGAATAAAACACCATTTTCGAGTTTACGATTACATGCATGATATGCAATCATAGCCTTCATAGGAGTGAGGTTTGACCATGATGGTTGTTTTGGGAGGCAATTTGTTATTTTTTTTTTTTTTTTGAAGATAAGCAGATTCTGCTAGGCACATTTTATCAGTAACTGAAAAAAAACCTGCGAGGAATTTATGCTGATTCATTTGACGAGAGGGCTTTTTTTCTGCTTCCCGAGTTAGTATTCGCTAGCTTCAATATGGGTTTCAGTTTGTTCCATTAGATTTCTGGAGCTCTAATATTGTTTTCACATGGAGATGAGTTGTATGATAATCATTGACCCTGGCGCTGCTTTCATAATATCTCTGTAATTCTTGTTTATGAGGAGGAAAGATTATCTCTAGGGTAGTTATGCTTTGCCTTGACTTTCCTTGTTAGGGAATAGCTGCGTCAGGGATCGTGGGGCTCTATGCTTGTTTATGGAGTCTCCAATGTTTGAGGGCAAATAGTTTTTCCGTTCACATTAGAAGATTATGAGAAAAAGCTTGGATGCTGGTGGTGAAGAGCGCTGTTTGTTTTTATTTTTGACACAGTCACCAACTCATTAGACGTTAGTTTTTATTTTGGATTTTTCTGGTTATGTTAAGCTGTGAATTCCTCATGTCACATTAAAAATATTGAATGAAGCATTTCCTTCATGGAAATATATAAAAATGTTCGTGATTTTTTCTTTGAAAATTAACAGGGTGATAATGGATGGGAGAAGCCAATGCACTTAGAGAATTCAAGTGGCAAAGGTGATGTCATTTTCTTTGCATCTCTCATTTATCTGTATTCTTACAATGTCATTTAAACATTATTGTATTGACTCTTGTGATACCGGAACCTTTTTCTGTCTTTCTTGTTAATAAGACTTGACTATTGTAGTAAAGAAAAGTTCATATTTGGTCTAAAATGATTTGTCAAGTTTCTATATTGATGTTGAGTATTGAAGATGTGACAAGAACACTTTTAGCAAGATGAATCCTAGTAACATAGATAGGCTGCAGAATTTTTTGGGCTGATTCATAAACTAGGCCCTCTTTCCCAGTTTAGTTGTCTGCGATTATTGTTTCAGCTGTGCTGCTTGGGTCTGAATAATTTTCATGTCACAGTCTGCATAGAAAGATTTACTTTATAGCAAAGGTAAAAAACCAAAGGAAATCTTATTCTGATAGAGAAGTCATCCAGGGACCTTCATCTACAGAGGTCTCTTCATCATATTGATGTGAAGGAGCTTTATGTTTTGAATTTCTTTCTGAGGTTGGCAAGTTCAGGCTGTGGATATAAGCGTCTTCAGAAGTATTTCATTTCAAATTTTGTCTTTGGTGCTTAATCATGTCACCTCAATATCCCCCTATTGGACAATGTGTTGTTAGTTTCATTTGGAAGTCGAAATTTTGGGTTCAACTGGAAGCTACCTTTGACCTGGATTAGTTATACTCCCTCCGTCCCTTAATACTTGCACCGCTTCTATAAATGGAAATCTTTGCCAATATTATATTATTTCCCACACTTACCTACTAACCCACTTACACAGTTACACCCCTACTCCCTACAAAATCATTTAAAAATTCACACCCCACACTCTCCCTACAAAATCATTTAAAAATTCACACCCCACACTCACCATTCCCCACCCCTCACACATTTCCCACTAACTATATTAAAAAAATACCCCACTATCAACTAACACCCATTAAATTAATAAGTCAATTCAAATATCTTAAACTCCGCACCGGTCAAACCGGTGCGAGTTTTAAGGGACGGAGGGAGTAATAATTTTCTCTAGAACAGAAGGCTAGGCTCACTATTTCACTGAGTATCTGTTTGCCCTGTCATGCGCATCGTAAATCTTGTTCGCATGTCTCTTTTCATTGTTAGGTGCCTCAATCTCTGTGAGAAAGTTGTTTGCATTGTTGAGAGTCGTTCTTTTCCCCATATCTATTGTGCAGTTTTTTGCAGACGCCTTTTTTTGGGGTTGCAAACACAGATTGTTCAGGAGCAAAACCCTGTTGAACAAAAGAAATTTGGTTTTGGTTGACAAAATGCAAACCTTGGGTTTTCTCTGCTCTGGTATGGAGACATTGGAGTTGATGAATGGTTGCAGTTCTTATAAATGTAACTTTAATTGCTTTTGAAGAGAGCCACAATTAGAGGAATATACATGGAGAGGTAAATTTTGAAAGAGAGTGAGAAGAGCAGGTAGTAAATGCTGATTGTGGTGGAAAAATGGCAAGTGAGCAGAGAGTGGGAAAACAACTAGTAACGGTAACTATTTCCTTTTCTACATTTAAAAAAAGAGATATGTATATCCTCTTTGAAGTTTTAATTCTTCATTGTTTTGAGGGTATTATAGGAACCCAAAATTTATCAACAAAAAGATGGTCTTGTCTTCAATTCTTCATAATGTAATATATTAGACTTTTCAGATTGCTTTCCTCCTCTGTAACAAAGTATTTTCTTTTTTTGCAATCTCTGTATGTTCTTCCATGTCTTCCAACATGGAACTCAAAATAGGGAATGGGCAATTTGACCAACTATTTATCAGGTTGGGGAGAATCATCTTTATTAGGATCTTCTGTGATGACGGTAGAGTACTTGTGAGGAAAATTGATTTGCTTAAATAATACTTGAAAAATGTGTCCCAGGGTTTGTAGTTTTGTTATGTGTTTAATCACTTTGTCCTTTTCTAGTTCATATTGAAAAATCATGATATGATTTTTTGACGGGCTAAGGATCATGCTAAAGTGTGTGTGATTTCCATTGGTGTTTTTATTAGCTTTCTTTATGTTTACTCAAAAATACACTAGTCTTAGTCTTAAAGTCTTGGTTCCTATCTTCCTTCCTTTTTAATTATCTTTGGAAGAGGCTAATTAAGGAAATACCAATTGTTAGGTGTCTTAGGTGGATCTAAGCAAGCAGCACAATCATCTCAAACCCCATCGGAGTCAACTTTTGCCACCTGTTTTTTGAAGAAGCTGGATGATGATAATCCGAATCGGGAACAGAATGTATTGCATCTATCATATTACAGCAGCTATCTACTCTTTTTGGTTCTTTAAAAATACTGCTTCAATTTTACCTATGCATACTTTGCAGACCAGTAATCAAGCAAGCAATGCATTCGACCGTGAACTTTCTTACCTGAATCCTTGTGACAAGTCTAAAAGGAAATCAGCTGGAAAGTTACCTCCAAGCAAAAGAGCGTTGGGTTCCAAAGAATTTTATGCGTGGAAGCCTGAGAAACCCGAGGACCGCCCTCCTCGCAATGGCCGGAAATACATGGGATTGAACGGAAAGCAGGCCGGCAAGGTTTCTTTATTAGGATCACTCCCTCTGTCCAATGAGAAGATAGCTAGCGCCTGTACTGACGAGTATGCATTGCTATTTTATTTTCCATGTTGGTTGTTTGACTTGTTTCCGTTGTGCTCTGATAGCAGTTAAGCACGCTCTGTCTCAATCATTTTCCCCATTTTTGGACTGCATGACTCTAAAGATTAAAGAAATGATAGATCAGTAGATCCTATAGGATCTTTGGATCTGAAAAGAGTGGGGGTTGGGAGGTTCACCCCAATATTTTGTCACTGTAGCTCCTGAAGTTATCATGCAAGGCCAAAGTGCCAAAAATGGGGTGGATGCTAATGCTGGTGTTTTGCTCATGTTTATCTGGTTCAAAACTTCATATAGATTCTCTCGTTTTCAGGTGCTTTCAGTATGTCCTTTTCCCGAGTCAGCTGTTACATTTTCTTGATTGCTAGCAAGCACTTTGGTCTAAAATAATATCTATAATAGTAACGATGTATTTAGAATTTCTGATAGAATTTTAGCTTAGCTGTTACATTATGCTGGTCTAGATTTTGGGCTAGAATTTTCTGATGGAACGGAAGAATTGAGTTCAGAACTTCATTTTCTTTGGACCTAGTCACATGATAGTCTAACACAAATTGTTAGGTATTCCCGGGGGTACCTTCCTCTTGGTACTCCCGCATGTCAAAGCGGTCCTTTTGCTTTTTTTATCAAAAAAATGACATTAGCTTTGTATAAAATAACATGGAAGATAAAATAACATATATATTTATAGGAAAATAACATAAGTCTTTAGGAAAATAACATAGGTTTAAAAGTGTTTGTCTCTAAATTTTAAACATCTTACGTTGCAAATTTGCGTCAAATTTGAATAGTATTAATAATGGACTGAAATGTGGTTTAAAAGAGAAAAAAGTTAAAGGTTGAAGAGAAAGAAAATGGACAAAGTAGGGTGCTCCCGGAGAAAACATAAATAACATAATGTTCATAAAAAATAACATAAATCTCAAGATAAATAACATAAGTTAAATTGTTAGGTACTCCCTGAGTATGAATAATAACATCAAAAGGATGAAAAGCAACATCGAGCATATAAAAAATAATGTTAGTTACAGGATAAAGTAACATGTATTATATCAAAAATAACATACAGATTATGAACAAGATTGCCTTGTATATTAACGGAGGTTATGAATTGAATTATAACATAAACTATATGTAAAGTAACATATCAGTTGCTCATCATCTTCAAATTCAGAACTACAATGGTTCAAATTAAAAAGAAAAAAAGCCCCCATTTCTTCAATATAGTGTCAATTAGCTCATCAACTTCAAATTCAGAACTACAATCGTTTAACTAAAAAGAAAAAACCCCCCAAAATTAGTGTTTATAAGTCAAAAAATTCAAAATTATGAATGTAAACAAAAATTAGTAAGAAACTACATACTTATTTAGAAATTAGTGTTACTCACTTTGTATTCTTCAATTGCTTGTTTTCTAGATCATACTGTTTGTCTTCCATTTTAACTTCATAAGATCTTCAAATTGCTTCACCTTTTGATGGAGATTGGAAAATGTAAATGGAGAGGAGAGAGAAAGCTCACAAATCGCCCAAAAATGGCGGTTTGTGACAGTTGTGGAGTGAGAAAGTGGAGAGGAGAGAGAGTCTCAAAAGGGAAATGAAGTGGTTTTTTGATTTTTTTTCATTTTTCAGTCCATTAAGTTATAATTTTGGCATTTATGTTATGTATTTTTTTTTCATTTCGTTTGTTACATATGTTACTTTATTTTAGCCTGCGATTTTGTTCGCGCGCGTTTTCTTTTATTTTGTCTGCGTTTTACTCCTGGAGTACCAGGTGGACGGTAGGGTGTATAATTCAGTAATTGATAATCTAACATTGGAAGTGTACATACCATGTGAAGTTGTACGTACTGGACCTTTGTTCTTTAGTTCTAGTTAACCCTGCAAGATACAGGAAAATCAGGGATCGACAAGGGGGATGAAACGGAAGACGGGATAATTCCTAATCTAATTTGGAACAAGATTAAACATTACTTTATCGTTTTGTACAGTCATGTTTTTCTGTATCATGTTCCAATGGCTCTCTCTTTAACTGTTCTTTTTAGTTGTTCAGATTAAGGTTTGTGCATATTTGACCATTGACAGAATTATTTATTTCAGGTGTCTTTCACCTTCTTACAGTGAGGCTTCTCAAGCTTTGGATTCAAATGGCTCAAAGACTGAGAAGGTATTTTTTTCCCCCTGGATCCGCGGCAGTCATCCGCCCCCTTCTAAGTCCAACTAGACTCAGATGGAGATGGCAATTTTATGATTTCCTTGTCCTGGACAATGCTAGCAGCTAACTTATTGCTTTTAGTCACTTGCCAATTTTTTTTTTGCGTGTAGTATGCTTGTGTAAAATTGCGTGAGCTGATATGATTTAACTTGATATAATTCTGGCAAGTATAAGATTTTATTTTTATGAGATAACTGGGCAACCATTCAAGTTTCTTTTGCTGGGTTGGATCATATTTTTTTAACGGGAAAGACGAAATAGTATCTGATTTATGTATTGCTCTACCTACATATGAACTAATTGCAGGCAGTTGTTTTGGTGGATGAGGAGGAACCTGAGCTTATTGTGGAAAAACAAATAGCTGAAGATCTACCATCAACGTATGATGATCGTAGCTCTTAGTTTTTTTTCTTTCCTGGATCTATATTCTCTTTCATCTCAAATTTTCATTGCTAATGCTGAAGTGATTTTATTGTGCATATTTACAGGTCTAGTGAGGGCAAGATTTATTATCCATCTAGGTATCTTTGCCCATTGCATCCTCTCATTTTTATCTGCATGAGACGTATACTCGTGTGAACCTCTTCTTATTCTCCTTTCTTACTGTTTACTTTCCTTTTATGCAGGGAAGCTCCTGAATCTCTTGAAATCCTCCGCTCTGAATTAAAATGCCTAGAACCTGGAGAGTGCTTGACCTCCACCATCATGAACTTCTATATAAGGTATGTAAGATACCACCTTGCTGGGGAGAACAAATGTAAATTCAAAGCCAGGCTTTAACTGGTTTCTCAGATTTTGATGTTTACAAAGGCTTTCTGTGACACTGAAATCTTACCGTTGAGAAGTGATAATTTTATTAATGAGGCCTTGGCTAGCTAAGGTTAGCACATTGTGTATTGGTAATTTGAGTTCTTAAGATCAAATACCCCTAGCTTCTAAGGTTAGCTCTGCATTCTGGCTATTGTTTTTTTCCCTCCTTTTTCGTTGATGTTTTTTGAATATATTGTTTGTGTGATGTTTTTGTAAACATTTTGTTTTTTTAGGAGATAAAAAGAGCACAAAGGCAATTTAGGTCATTAGAGGAATTGCAATTGTTTGGGGAAAATAGTTGCTTCAACGGCCACTATGGGATTGATGGGGTTGACAGGTCGGAAAAATCTGAAATGAATAGGATAGCACTTTTGTTTGGAGAGTTATGCAGTGGGCAGCAGATGTATTAGGGGATAGACGGAAGATGATGCTTTGAATTTCAGGGTTTGGGGGTAGAGTTTTTGTTGTCCAACTGGATGAAGGCTAGGGTGAACTGCAAATTTAGCATTCCCTCCCTGTCTCTGCAATGGCTTTAGTTTTGTCAAAGGTAGTACTAAGTCTTCTGGAAAATTGGAAATAAATTACTTATATTTAGCATGTTTCCCGTATAACTACGTACAAATTTTGCTACCCCCGCCAAGTGTTCCGTTAAAGTGGTAGCAAAAACTTGATTTTGACTTATACAGGGGTGGTAAGTAGATGTGAAACGCAGAACTTCAAGGGGAGAAAAAATCTCTTATAGGGTAGTTCACTAGTTCTTTTATCAGTCGTAAGAGAGCATTACACTACATTCGTCACCCTTTTTGCCACTGTGAGGGCATTTTTTTCTACGGGATCCCAACTGCTGAGCAGTTGAGCCAAGAGTTATATTGTGACTTGCTTGTTGTGGGTAAGTTCTTTTAATGTACTTGTTACGGGTTCTCTCTTTCATTTTTTCTTCAGAGTTTCTGTGTTTAGAGCTTGTTCTGAACTTCTTGAATTTATCAAAAAGGACGGTAAATGGCTGTCTTTCCCCTTCTTTTACTGCTTTTGATGATTTTACGGGTTCTGCCTTTGAGTTAATGACTTAATGCTTGCAAAAATTGTGCAAAAAAGTTTGTTCACAGTTTGAGACTGGTGATTTCTTGAAGTCGGGGACTTTATATCTTAATTTCTAGGATCTTCCGATTTTTCCAGAAAATGGTAAGACAAGGTTGAAAAGAACTTTTTACGGGATAGTCCAAAACTACTTTAAATTAAAATTCAAATTTAAAACGCTGAAACAAAACCTCACCAATTTGTCAATTTATGCCACATTGGTTGTAATGTGCGCAATGCTTAGTGTTAAAAGGCGCAAGCCCACCAAGGCGCACATTTTTGTGTGTGGTATTTAACAACCAAAATAGTATTACTCGTTGTCACAAAGGGGTAAACTAGTAATTGCAATGAAATTAAGTGCCCTTATTATAATGGGGAAGGTTCACGTGACTTTCTAGTCAGTGACAGGGTGAAAAAAGGGAGAAAAAAGGTAATAATTTGAGGTTTTCTCTCTCTTAGTGTCATTATAGTAAATTGACACTATTGTGGAGCCATTAAAATCATGTAGTTTTGGCTGTTAAAAAAAAGTATTACATGCCAGCAATTGGAGCTTTATACCATAAGGGCATAAGACGTTGTGCCTTGAGCCTGGGAAAAGGCGGATAAGGTGCACAGCTTTTGTAGGTGTCTGTGCCTGTCAAGGGCTCAAGACTAAGGCTCCAGGACCTGCGCCTTGAGCCTAGGCCCGACTGAGGCACACTTTTTAAAACTAAGGCGCAATGTAGCACTAGTAAGATGCCATTTTCGGTGCTCCGTGACTGTTATCACTATTGACTTTTTATTCAGACCATCCTATGATGTTTTTATATAAATGGGGAGTTATTTGAAAGTGTCGGAGCAGGTTCTGTTAGTGGCTCATTTCATTCCTTAGATATGTGTCTTTTTTGGGGTAGATTCAAGCTTACCTATGAGAGAATTATTTTTAATCTATTTTTTTAATTGTGTTTTTTTGCTTGTGAGATTAGTTTTTCATTGTCTAACCTGCTGTTCAATTTGCTAGATTTCTCCAGGAGGAATGCTGTCCAGATAATTCATCACAGCAGAACTTTTACTTTTTCAATACTTACTTTTACAGTAAGCTCCAAGATGCTGTAGCAGACCAGGTACTCCCTAAGTTTACTCCCTAACTTCTGTCTCTCCTTGATGCTGAGGAAATGAGAGCACAATTTATCCTTTTTTATTTGGCTTAGTTGATTATGTTTGGTTAGTCATGCCGACCCTTGTCTTCTGATATTTAACCCACATGATATCCTGTGAGGCACTGAGGCGTCATTGTACTATTCTATTGACTCATTTATTATTTCATTTACCTTGTTCATAGAGCTGATTTACTTTTGCATTTTTTTTTGGTAAGTGAGGACTATATTTCATACACCAATATATTACACCCTAAGGATCAAACAGGAAACAAACTTCCTTTCAAGATCAACCCAAACTAGAGCCAACAGGCTCAAAAAAGTACAAGTGTAAACAAAGAAGTAACACACATAAAACCAACTATACAACTATAAAGCTATACAAGGAAGGCTACTAGTTGTCAAACTACTCTTTATCAACGTGGGCTACCTTCTTCCCCATGATACTATAAATTCTTCCCCTTTACAACAGGCTTGATTTCTAAAACCACACCGGGAACTGAATCCAATTTCAGATTCCACTTTGGATTTCCCCCGTTTGCATTTCTTGCTTCTTATGTTTCTTAGCTGTGTTTGTGTGTGTGTGTGTGTGTAACCAGGCTATTGATTTCTTTGGGGAATGAAACTAAGTTTGTAGCAAAACTGCTCGTGGCTGAGTGAAAACTATTTTCTTTAGTTAAAGTGAAAACCAAAAGACTTTGATTTCAGGAACTGAACAAAAAATCATTTAGCTTAGCGAGTAAATATCTGTCATGGATCACTATCCCACTTGTGTTCCGTAACCTACTTGCAGAAACTAAATAACAGGCCATCTGGCGATTTTTCCCCCAGGACCTAGTTCTGTCCAACAGAAGCGAGAAAAGAAAAAGGAAATAGTTCAACAATAACTATAGTAGCATAATGTATAGTGTTGACTATTGGATGCTCAAAATTGCCTACTGCCTGTGTAGATTTGATTTTTTGTTGAACCCCTGATGCTCTATTCGCATTCTATGATTTATGTGAGTTTGTTTCTTTCATGTGAATTGCAGAAGAGTGGCAAGGAATCTCCTTTCAAGAAGTGTAGAAGGTGGTGGAAAGGTGTCAATATATTTCAGAAGGCATATATGTTTCTTCCAATAAATGAAGAGTAAGTTCCAACTTTTGACATTTGGACTTTGTTGAAGTATATATTTGGTTTCCTGTTTCATTTTTAGCAGGTAGGGGCAAGTTTCCTATTAATATCTCGTTTCTTCTGTGTTACATTTAGCACTGTGTTTACCTGTATTATGTCTTGTTCATTTTCAACGCAGGTAACGGTATAACTCTAACATTCCTTTGGCATAACTCTTCTTTGAGGCTCCATATATTAGCACGCATTTCATTTTTTAAACATTAAATTGCCTTCAATGAATATTTGCTAATGGAAAGAAATTTCGTTTTCAACTAATTACCTTTTTAGAAGGGAGAAATGTATTAGCAATTGTTTCTTTCTACCCATATCAGGCCATGCTGATTAGGGGGACACCTTCTCCATTTTGAAGAGAGATTCATCTTTAGAAATGAAACTGCTGGCACCTGGTCATAATGTAGACTTCTGAACTTCTCATGACTTTCTTTTGCTGAGATTTATTGAAAATTGTGTTCTCGTCCCGGGAGTCCGGCACCATGATCATGATGCGTATTTTGGTCCTGGATTAACATTTAACATATAACCCAAAAATTGTGAATGTGTAGTTCAAAGATTACGAACATATAGTTCATATGGTTAAAATGTGATGAACGTGTTCATTTAGTTCAAAAACTATTACCATACAGTGATTTAGTTCTTTTTTCTTTATTCAACAGCATAAATGAACATGTAGCTCAAAATTTATGGAAACAGCTAACATGTTTGTAATTGTGAAACGACATGTTCACAATTTTGAAATATAGGTTCTTCCTAGTCCAGGATGTGCATCATGGTCTCAAGTCCATGGTAAATATTTGGATCCTGACAAGTAGTAGTAATGTAGTGCGTGTTATTGTAATTTGAAATGAGTTATCTTTAATGTACTGTCATAGTGCTAGGCTGCTACCATTTGATAAGGGAATGGTCAGAGTCGCGAGGAAAATGTTGCAGCTCGAAAAAGAACCATTATGCTTCCAGGATATCTGGATACTTGTCCCAATACCTGGAGCTGAACAAATTCAATACCTTTAGGTTACCATCTCTTGTATGAAAGTAAGTTGAAGTGTGCTATCATGCTTTAAAGCCTTTATCACAATACAATTGTGATTTGCATAAAATGTATGTCTAGATGTATGTCAGTATGCGTAAAAGACACTGTTCAGTTTAGGGGATTGTTAAGTAGGATGAAGCGTACATCAGAGTTTTTTTTGTGGTATTCTCGGGTTAAGCATTTGCAATATGTTGAGTACCCAAATTGGGAAATTTGCTCCTAGCATTACCAACTATCAATTCATTTGTGCAAAATAACATGGGTCTCCTACTCATATAATCATACTTAAAACGCGAAAATCCTCCCCTTCCACTTCCCCATGTACCTTCCCTTCCTTCCTTGTTCGCCTCCATCACCTTTGACCACCACTTCAACTTCCAAGGTCACCTCCAGTGCACTTTCTTTTTGAACAGGCATTTAGACCTCCTCCTCTACACAGAAGCTTCCAGTCCCCGGATGGCAATATTTTATTTAGTGATCTTACTCAAGGTCTCAAGTTTGTAAAATATAAAAATAAACAGCTTGAGATGAAGTAAATAGTACTAAAATCAGTTGAAGACTTGTAACTTTCCGAGAGAACAATGTATCCCTAAAGCAAGGAACAGCTAGTGCTATTCTCAGTGCACTGTGCCTCAATCATGGTTAAAAAAGTGGCTATAGAACAGAATAAAAAAATCAAATAAATAGAATTATACTGTAACCCATCATTTATAAAAAAGAGTAATCAACACATATGCTTCAAGGTAGATGTTCCAAGGAACTTTTACATAGCTAGCAGTTGAAAGGTATTGATTTAAAGAGGAAAGAAAGATAGTGGTGGTCATTGGGAGTGAGGTGAGTAGGGCAAGTGCTGGAGGCCAATGGGTTTGCTGGGGGAGGTCGGGGGGTTTTCTCTTTCTGTTTCACAGTAGATGAGACATATTAGCTTGATATATGGTTACGCGGGGAGCTATACTGTCGATACGTTTAAGGCATGTTCCTTTTTTATTTTTTTTATTTTTATTATATAAATATTTCTGGTGCTTAGGCGGGGGTTGTGTTAATTTAACCGATATTGGAGTTTACTGCTTGATCTTAAGAGCATATATGTGACATGCTGAGGAATACCTCATCCCTAGGTTGTTATTGCCCTATCCTTTTTTTCTCCATTTTGAACTGTTGCTGAAAGTGAGATAAAATGGTGTACAGGACCTACAAGCTCTTCTCTCTGCGATTATGAAAGACAGACATGTGCATTACTAGACATTAGTACTGCATAGCTTGTAGAAATGTAGATAACTATGGGGATTGGGAGGCTGTTTGAATACAAACATGTCCCCACGTCGGTGTTGGTATGCTATACAATTTAATAATTACAAAGTAGAAGACTGAACAAAGATTCATGAAGCCATGTATAATAATAGAGTCACTAATTGGCTTAGTAAACACATATATTTATTGACCGTTGAATTAATCGTGTCCCTGCCTTCCAGTAAACTTATGACTGTTGTTCAAGATAATTTGTTATCTGATATTCTCTTCCAATCGACTCCCTTCCTCTGGATTTTGCCTTCGTAAGTGGAAAAAGTCCCTTTGATTTTGATGTGCAGTTTCTTCTTGTCCACAGCAATCATTGGAGCTTGGCGATAATATGCATCCCTGATGAGCAAGGCGAATCAGGATTGAATATACTTCATTTAGATTCACTGGGAGTGCACTCTAGCGATTCAATTTTTGATCATATCAAGAGGTCAGAGCATTCAACCTTGACAGTATGGCATTGTAAATTGTTAAGTTATAATCTTAAATTATCTGTTTGCAAACTTCATGGTGCTTTTGCTTGCAGCCTTCCTTATCCTAACAATTGGACAATGAATTTATCAGCCATATCCCAGCTACCATTAGGTGAAAGGGGTGTGTGTGTGTGGGAGGGGGGGATTGCTCCTTGCACTGGTCACAGTTGTAGAAGTCTCAATTAGTTATTGGTCTGAGAGATGCTTTGGGTGATTGCACGTAATATGAGATTAATGATTTAACAAAGTTGTTGAATATTTAAATTTTAGATCAGTTGGAGATGTATGGTTTGGTAAGGGATAAAAATATACTTGATGATAGGTTGTAAATTGTAAATGTAACAATTTTTTTTGTTAGTGTATGTACATTAGTCATTCCCTGTACTCATTTGGTTTTTTTCGTTTAAAACAAAAAATTGTCTCATCTTTTACATACCAAGTATTATAGGTTGCCGTGATTAGATAAACAATAAAATGGTTTACTTCTGTTTGGTAAGTTCTTTACATTGCAGGTGTATGACCCTCGAGTTATAGTCATGTTATAGATGTTTTGTTGTTAGAAAACCTGCAGTTTTTTCAAAATTAGCGCTCCAATAGACTTCCGTAGAGAAGAAAGTTAGAGAACTATTGGAGAATAGGGAAAGTAACACAAGAGAGGGGATTAGAAGTTGTACCAAGTAGTGCAAGGGGAATCCCAAAAAAGCATTACAAGAAGCTTTCAAGTAATTAACTTTTATATTGGGGTTTCTTACTATATACCCCTTTCCCCTAAAATGTATTTATTTTCCTGAAGAAGATTAAGTCAAAAGTCAAAACTCTTGTCATTAATAATGTCCAGTCTGAGAGGGATGTTATTGAAGGTAAAGATCACGTATGATGTTCAGGAGGGATGTTAATGGAGGTACCTATCATATATGATGTCCAGTCCTAGAACTTCACGTGCTTCATCAGGGATTTAGGGTAGGGTTAATCAGGAATTCAGGATCTGCTGCTGGAGCTGCACAATCTCCTACAAGGCTTCTTGGTGAGCCATTGGTAGGTCTGATGTCCCAGTAACTTTTCCCTCGCTTGAACTCTTGTTCTAGTCACACAATAATGTTCATTTTCATATCATGACCCAACTTTACTATAAGAAATTGATATAAGATTTGTCTGAGTGAATCCTTTTCACTACCGTGGGCTAAAGCACCATTTTCTGTTAAGTGTATGCTGTTTGAAAAGATCCCCTAAAATGTTCTAGACATATGTCCGAGTAACATTTCTAGCAACATTGTGAGCTGCCTATCTTTTTATCTTTGGGGTAGATGGAGAGGATGGTAGGTGGTTGAATTTGATTTTTAAGGAGAGCCTCCGTTCGGTTGGGGTGAAATATTTTAATTCCTATATAGCTGGGATGAGAGAATTCTAGATGCTTTATAATTCCTATGTAGCTAGATGCTTTTTGTATCGTCTCTACGGGATATACTTTGAAGCTGCACTTCAATGTTGTGATGCCTTGTCGTTTTGAAAGCTAAATCTGGCACCAAAGATGTTAATAATCTCATGTCCTGCAATTTTACTATTATCTTTTGATGCAGAAGGTTAATTCTAATATTAAGAAAGCATTTACTGTAGTGCTGTACCGCCCACACAAACTCACACAAACATTCATAGATCTAGCCATCTAGGTAGGATTAGAGAATTGATAAGGAAATAGAGATCATACTAAAGAAAAAAAGGAATAAAAAACGAAATTTGCAATCTTTCTTTCTTAATATCATCTGTTGCTCTGATTCAATGGGAAAGATACTGATTAAAAACTGATCCACTTATACGTTGTTTTCTTCAGGTTGTTGATTAATGAATGGAAGATGCTAAACGAAGATGTAGATGCTGTTAAAGCCCCCATATCTGACAGGATATGGCAACATCTTCCTCGTAGAATTGAGCAGAAATATATAGTGGTAATTATTCTAATTCTGTTTCTTTGGGAACGGGTGTGTGTTAGCATTTTCTTTTACACTTGTTTCTTTTGTGAGATACTGCTTTTTCGTTCGGTCAATTCATTGGACATGCTTTGCCTTTTATCAGTTTATAGTTTTCCGTTACAAAAAGAAAGTAGTCCAATTGAAATTAATACTTCTTCTCATTGAATTTCTTACCTTCACGGTTCCATTATTGTCACACAAATTTGAGCCATTATTAGATTGAATAAAGAATATTTGACAAGTATTATCAGATGTTAATTGCTTGTAATTGGACCTGTCAAACCGGTTAGATTAGATTTAAGGTCTGGTAATTTTGGGTTCATGTCATTTGCAGGAGAACTCATTTTTGTTTAGAAAATGTAAACGCATGTTTTTGAGTTTGTAACCCAAATTTTCACTTTCAAGTCAGCCTTTCTTTCATTTTTTCGATTAGATCTGGTCATAATTTTGTCTGCATAAATGTATAAAAAATCATACTCTTTATGATGCAAAAGAGTGGAATTTTGATATATATTTTTAGCGACTTGTAACGTTGGCCTTATTTGGCAATTAGCTAGGCTGACTCACTTTGCCTGTTTGACGAGCTAGTGCATTTGGCTGCTTTTGAGTTATGAGTCTGTTAAAATCAGCTATTGGTCATACGCTGTTAGTTTTTAAAATCAGGAACTTTTGAGAAAAACAGTTATGTATTTTTTGATGCCCGCAGCCATTAAAATAAGCTGCTCCAGTTTGGTTAATCTGACTTTTAGCACAATTTAAAAGACATGTAGGAACATATTTTTGGATGTTAGACCACATTAACAAGTCAAAAGCCAAAAACTAGCTAAAACTCTAAAATCCATTTAACAACCCACTGGTCAAGGACTTTTTGTTTTACTTTTGGCCATTTGGGTCAAGATGAATTTATTTGCTTTTAATCAATTTTCAATGTACAGTAGCAGGTTGACCCAGAATGGCTAGCATGGTCTGGCCCTCTAGTTTTTGGTTATTTGGGTCGTGTCAGTTTAGATTAGTGAGTCCTAAAATGGTGTATAGATCTGATGGTCAGTTTGCTGATGATAACTTCTCCCAAACTACTTATAAACCGGAATTTTCTCCTCCGTCATCTGATCATCAAATATTACTTATATTAGGTACTGATAGTGTCTTGTAATATAAGGAATTATCGCTCGAGAAATTTCTTTGGTGTCCTTGGACAATGTAAAAAAAGAATCACAGGCTTACATGAACAACTAGTACAGTTGTACGCGTAGTGGAGTGACACATTTGTGTGCCACTGTGTAGGGCCGTACCAAAGTAATGGTATTATAAGAACTATTGGCCGTTTGCATATTCTTGCCTGGAGATTCAAGCATTGTATGGTCCTGATATACAGTACAAAAGCCCCCTTGTTCCGGAGATCACAAATTGTTGTGATATTATATGAGTTAAGAAATGCCCTCTGCCCCAGAGAGATCATATATTTCCGCTGTAGGTTATCCGAGGCAGAATTTCCAAGTATAATACAGTAGTTGTAAAACTTGCATGTTACGGAGTACAACTTTTTAGCCAGCATACCAAGTAATCAGTATTCCTATTTTCCTAATTATAAGCCAAACAGTTTTTAATTTTTTTTAATAAAAAGGTTAGGAAGCCCTGCTTGTTTTTTATATCACTTAAAAGTGTAAAAATCCAAGCAGTGGAATGAAATTGATGCTTATAGATTTTGTATCATTGAATAATTTCATCTTGTGTGCATTAGGGGCTCACCAACAGTTATTGTGCACCATGTTAGAGTTACTCTTCATGTATTTAAGTGACCATTTTAAGTGGCCATGTTTGACTTACCTTTTATGTATTTAAGTGACCATTTTAAAAGTGTACTTCAGAACATTAACACCAACTGAAACAACAAATTGTATATTGATATGGAAGGTGGGATTGTGCACCTGTTCCAAAACGCAGCCTTTTTCCCTTTAAAATACAGGAATGCTTTATTAAAAAAAGAAAAGGAAAGAACATTATTTATTATCCACCAATCACAATAATCAAGGGGGAAATAAATAGAAAGAAAATACTGAAAATTCAAACAGTCAAACCCCTTAAATTTGCTTTCTTATCGGTCAATCTTCATCCCTAAATTCTCTCAAAATAAATAACTTCCAAATTATCTGAGTATAAGTTTATTAGCTTCCCTTCTCAAACTATAAGAGACAGAAGGAAATGCAATTCAAAGAAATTGAAATTCAGAGTTGAACTTCATGGCACAAGACAATGAATATCGTGAAGAAGGAAGGATAACACCCACAAGAACTTGTATGTACATACTACTTATAGATAAATTATAGCCCATGGCTTCATGTGCGTATAATGAATTTAGTGCTAGTATTTGATTGGAAAAGACCTAATTTCGTGTCTTTGAAATCTCCTTAAGTTCATGATTATTTGCCTAAAAGAACAAAGATTTTGAATCATCGTGTTTAAGTCTAAATTTTAATTGTTTGTTGGTATAATTTCTCCAAAGATGTAGAACAAAGATGTATTATAAAAAGAACCCAAAGGAAGCACCAAAAAATTAATTAGATTCATTTTTTAAACCAAGAGAACATGAGTGATAAAGTTGATTTGAAAATAAAAAGAACATCGAATTACTTATTTACTTCACAATGAACAAGCATAAGTAATAAGAAGAACACAGGGATGTAAGTAACATAACACGTTTTCTCTAATACAAAGAACATCAATAAGTTGGAAAATATAATGAAGTTGAGAATCTCTTCACAATGAACAGACAAAAGGAATAAAAAGAACATGTTTTTGTAATATAAGAACAACGATTAGTCCGGAAAATAAAATCTTTGTGTTCTAAGAATTGGGATAGGATTAAATTGGGATGAAATGAGATTGATATAGTGATCGATGTTAGATAAAAATAGGGAGAATCAAGTTTGTTGGATATGAGTTAGTTAGGTGCAAAATCTGGCAGCATCTATTTTATTTATTTGGGTGAAATGCGTAAATCAGATTTTAGTTTTAAAGAAGTGCAAATCTTAACAAACTACTCCCTCTGTCCCGGAATACTTGACCTGTTTTCCTTATCGGGCCGTCCCTTAATACTTGACCTGTTTCTAAAAATGGAAATATTCTAAGAATATTATATTATTCCTCACTCCACCCTTATTAACCCACCTACCCCCTACTCCATACAAAAAATAATTAAAAATTCAACCCCTACTCTTTTTTGCACGTGAGATTTTTTTTGTTGCAGTTGCTAGCAACTTGCTACGTATAGACTCCATCTCTGCTTTCTTCTATCACTGGTGTCTGTTTATAAAGATGTAAAGATTTGATATTGTCAACCTTGGAACTCTTTTGAATGTGTTGTGTACTTCGGGCTTCAATACAGGCTCTATACTAGTTTCAACTTTTAGAGAACGGTTGCCTGTATCTTGACCTTCCTAGCTTTCTGTCGGGAATTATACTAGGTGGTTGTCATCATTGATCTAGAGTTTTGACATTTTCTTTTTTCTATCTGCCTACTTCCATCCCAACAGGTTCCCCGGCAGACTAATGATTATGATTGTGGTCTTTTTGTATTATACTACATGGAGCGATTCATACAAGATGCACCTGAAAGGCTTACGAGAGAACTCTCATCCATGGTACGTCTTACATCCATCCAGATACATTACTAGATCACTTTTTGGGTTGTTAGTTTGACAGTATTCTTGTTTTTGTTAATTTGCTTCTCACTTGCCTTTACTGTCTACTCTCAGTTCGGCAAGAACTGGTTCAAACCTCAAGAGGCTTCTAGGTTGAGAGGGAAAATAAAAAAGATACTCCAGCAGGAATTCAACGAGGAAGTAAAACCGGATAACTGGACCTGCGAACCTGTGTGTTTGTCTGTAAATGTTGAAACAACCAAAGCCATAGACCAAGCTGAAATTTCATGACAGCTGTGTCCCTATACTTGGTACAGATTAACTATTTCAGAATGGAGTTTGGAGATCTGTCTCCCTATTATGTATAGCGGCGATGAGGGCACTGACGCATAGGAGCTGCACATACATTCCTAGTTAGCTTTGTATAGATAGAAGTAGATTCAGAAATCCGTTACTATATTGTAGGAAGATACCAAGCAGCCTTTTTAGCCAACTTGCTATTCCAATCTGAGGCAGCTATTCTAAAGGTTTTCTTGTCCATTGTACATAATGGGTTAGGATTTCTGGTATCAGAGAAAGCCATCTCAGTGTCATTCGCCCAAGTGCAACGTTCATGTGCTTACTTTTGTATAGATGATTTTGGAGCAGACGGGAATAAAATTTACTTCTTTGCTCTGCAGAATTATGCCTTTCTGTGTCAAGTATCGAGCTTTATGTGCATCTTGCCTTTTACACTTCTTTGTTAAGGGATATTGTAATTTGATATCCAAGTTTCTTATGTTGCTGCCTATTAGGTAGGGGAAATAACAGTTAACATTATTGTATGGTTTTCCTTAGAATTTACGTTATTGTTTGGTTTTCCTTGGAATTTAGAAAAAGGGAGAATTAAGGAAGATTGCACCTGATCCTTGTTGTCCAAGTAGAAAATAGAGATTACGTTGTTTGCTAATGTTGTGTGGCACATTTTACTAGAGCCTTTACTTTTGCCATAGAATTTCAACCTTGATTATCGCAATAAAGTAGCAGATGAGTTAGCAAACAAGACAACAAGGGAAAACCTTGAAGATAATGCATGTAACTAGGAAGTTTCTAGTTATTGTTTGAAAAATTTGCATTTAGACTTTAACAGGATTTATGCCTCATATTCTAATTTAAGTAATGTTATGTTGCCGTATTTAACCCAAAAAATAAATAAATTCAAGAGGTAAAACAATATCCACAAGCTTCTCACAAAGATGGAGAATATTTGTACAACCAACGAGGATCCTCTCCATTTTCTAAGGTAAAATTAGACTCAATGACACAACTACGATTTAGGTGCACAGAGTAGCACAACCTTAATCGGATGCCCTCTGCAACAATTCATATTATCAGGGTGCAATGTGTCACATAAACTACATATTGCTGTATGCAATGGATGACGCAATATTCGTAGTCATTTGTTACTCATTGTATCTAAAGTGACATGTGTCACAACTTGCACCCAAACTATGTAGTTTGAGATACTAAATACACCGACTAAAAATTGTGTGGTTCTCTGCACCCAAGACATGGTTGGTGTCACGGAGGCCAAATTTACCTTTTCCCAGAAAAAATGGAGAATACTTTTAACAGACTACTGCTGAATTCAACCCTCTATTTCGTCGCATATAGGCTTCAGCAGGGATAACCAATACATAATTTGTCAAACAATAAAAGTACTAATCAAAAGTTGGTGAAGAAACACATCGAGTTGCCCAGATTTCAGTGAAAGAAGCAAGAACAATGAGCTTGATCATTAGATGTCATACCACCTCCTTTGGATGTGTCGATACATTCCAAACTGGAAACTACATCTTTCATCTCTGGCCTCTTCTTTGGGTTGGATGACCAACATCTTTTCATAATCTTGGCTAATGATTTTGGACACCATTTGGGAATCTCAGGTCTCAAGTCCTACATTAATTCATCACACACCATTTCACAATCTATAATTAAAAACATGTCTTTTGCAAATAAATATACGGGTTGTTGTTAAAAGTGTATGCCAAAGTTAATTTTCTTAGTAGTAACACCACCTTATTATAGACGGTGGAAGCTTCATTTGCAAACTTTGGTGGCGAAAATGGTGTCTTGCAACAATATATCTCCCACAAGCATATTCCGAAGCTATATACATCACATTTGGTGTCATAAGGTTTCCCCGCACGCACCTGTTGAAAAGACCAGAAAAATTCAGATAAGACCAGACCAGAAAAAGGAAAAAAAAAAAAAACACTCAAAATAAACATTGATCGTGAATAATTAGACCATATCAAATCAGATTCTAGAAAAATCAGACCAGACAAGAAACTAGAAAAATCAGGCTATACCAGTTAGACAACTAACACGGGATGAAATGTCCTATTCCTCTAGTCTAGGCCCTAAATCAATATCTTCTGTTGAAATGTGAAAAAAAAGGGCGTTCTAAGAAAGAAAGAAATGCATATTGGATTTACCTCAGGAGCCATACAACCAAGTCGTCCTGCCTGTCCAATCATTTTACCTTGTACCAAAGAGACAAGGCGAGGAACTCCAAAGTCAGCAATCTTTAGTTGATGTCTCTCATCGAGAATCATGTTCTCAATCTTTACATCTCCATGAACTATGTCTTTCGAGTGAAGATATGATAACCTTAATTAAGAAATTTAATACAATCCAACACAAATTAAATTAGATCTAGTTAGCTAACTAATTAATGATTTCGAGTTTTATTAACATGGCTAGCTAGGAGAGTCTTACCCTCTTGCCAAATCCAATGCTAATTGGATAACGGTCTTTAAGGAAAGATATGTTATAGCGTTACTTAAGTATGACTTGAGTGTGCCTCCATGAAGATATTCCGAAACCATACATAGGTCTCTTGATGCTCCTACAAACTGCGTGCGCAAACCAAACAAAAGTGTAAGGGTCTGTTTGTTACAACTTACTTCAATAAAATAAATTCATATAAGTTCAACAAAAATAAGTTTTTTTCTGGAAATTTTAAGTACAAATAAGTTTTTTCAGCAAAACTAAGTTCACATAAAGTGAATAAAAAAGAGCGAGTTGAAATTAGGGTTTAGCATTGGATTTTCATGTACATAAGCTCTTCTTTGGTAGAAAATCTAGTAATCAACAATCAATATATTTCACTCCATATATAACAAACTAATTACGAAGACAAACAAAATTCTCCTATAAACAAGGAAAAAACAACAAGAATAATCCAAACTTTCAACCATCTTATACTAATATAGAATATTGAAGTGTAACTAAGAACAATCCCAACTTTAATTTGCTCAATAATATACATGCATCTACGCAGTATATCACTTCAATAATTTTGAAAATATGATCGATCACCATAGTTTGGTAGTATCTTAAGTTCGTTAGAATCGTTACACAATGGGAAATTGGGAATCAAATTAAATAAAGAAGACGATAAAAGTACAAATTGTTCATACTAATTAAAAAAAATCTCGATTCAATCAATTTAATTACCTTGATGATATTAGGATGATCCAACATACTCCACATTGATACCTCCCCATCAAAAAGCTTTTTCACTGAATCCTTTGCTCTTTGACATAATTGTTCTACTACAAGTACTTTAACTATATTTCATCACACACAAACAAAAAAAATTAGGAATCAATATACAAAAATTAAAATAAAAAAAGATAAAGAATTTGTGAAAACAAAAGTAAACGAGGTTAAGCAATTCCCCAAACTCTAAAAAAATTGTTTGGAACTTGATTTGATAAAATCCCCGCCCAACGTTTACTTCAAAAAAAAAAAAAAAAAAAAAAAAAAGGTTAAGCAATTTATTTGAAAAATTGTACGGACCTACAACATCTTGGCCATAATAGGAGGCTTTGAACACAGAACTAATGGAGCCTTGGCTAATCACACTCTCCACACTTAACATACACAAATCGATAGTTTTCGAGTCGAAATCCCTCATAGTATTATCAATATTATGATTGATGCCCTCATTGTTGTTGTTAGTATGACTGCTACTAGTACTAGATTTCATGCTATAAGCTCCCAATGATTCCATGGCGGCCATTTTTCAAGAAGAGGACGTTTGTTATATATGTGATGTAGATGACCGTAGTATATAGGAGTTCTTTTTTTGGTTTTTGTTTTGTTGTTTAGAAACTTAATTATCCTACATAATGTCAAACATGTATTCGATCGAATGCTATTGCTATTAGGGTTTGGAGTTTTGTACGGTTTAGGTTTTTATAATGTGATCGAGCTAGATTTTGTAAAACCTGTTATTTTATATTTTTATATATTATTTAAGAAAAAGAATAGAAATAAAGGAAGATAATAATTAATACTGAGTCAAACATCATGCATGTCTACTATTTAAAAAAAAAAAAAAAAAGTCAAGCATATAGTTAGGTATAATCATATGTATTAATGTATAACAATCTAGAAATATATGATTGTAAATTATAATCTAGATTAATATGTCTAGAATTATCCTAAGAAAAATCTAGATAAATGACAAGTATATATAAAAAAAAAAAGGTAGAAACACTAGGATACAACTACTATAAATATATTGTATGTGCATGAGTTGAGAAGTGAGCCAATCAATAAAGCTCCTACAAAATATGAAGAGAAGAAACAAGGGTTCTACCAAAGAGATAAATGAGAGACATGAGCTCTCGTGCAAATATTGTTGTACAATTCTTATTAATGTAATCAATGATGAAAATGCAATTTTGTTATATTATTCAAGCCCTTCAAAACTTCCGCGTGCGTCCTCAATTTTCTATCAGACATGAGTGGTTAAGAGCCTTTTGCTCTTAACTAAGGTGTGGGATGCTGCCCAAACTCCCGCTCGCCGAAAACGATGTATCCTCGTAGCAGAACCTTAAAAATAAACATTTAAAAAAAAAACCTCCTATCAAACAAAACAAAATATAATGATAACCTAGTCCCAGAAAATAGTTTAAAATTTAAATTATTGTTGTAAGTGATTTTTTTTGTAGCAACATAAATCTAAGAGTACATTTGAAATATCTAATACTTCAAATTTAACTGAAATTGTAGGAATTCCATTCAATAATGGAAATTATACTATAATTAAATAATAGTACATCTTACCTTCAAAAAAAATTAAATAAATTATAGTACATCTTCTATATAAAACTTTGCCGCATTTTCTTTGTTCTATTTTTGTTTCTATATTTCGGTATTTAGCTCTATGTAATAAACATGGAAAAAATTGAAATCTTAGAACATAATACACTATGTATGGATGTTATAAACTGCCTTAAAAAAAACCATTCTTAAACAGCAAACAATCAAATCCTACTAACTACAACAACAACAATGTTATAAACTGCCTTAAAAAAAACCATTCTTAAACAGCAAACAATCAAATCCTACTAACTACAACAACAACAAAAATCGAATGAAAAATTAAAAAAAATCGAATGAAAAATAAAAAAATATATCCATGTCTAATGAAATAGTTGTTGCTATCACCAATTGAGGTTGGCATGAGTGGTTAACCAAGGTCTCGGGTTCGAGCCTTGGGAATGAAAAAATCTCAACTGGAAGGGATGCTGCCCATCGAGGTACCCATGCAAACTCCCACGGGAGATTACCTCGCTGAAGGCGGTGGGAACTCCTCGTAGTAGAACCAAAAAATAGTTGTTGCTATCTTCTCCAATTATGAATAATTGGTTTTGACTAAATAACTAAATTCATAATACACATTCATTTACTAAGCTTAAATTTCATTGTTTAGTATTGACATGGCGGTTGGTGTCCAACTCATTCTGATATCCACGATGTTGAAACTTATAACCCAATGTTACTCACATGTAAGTTGTCCACAGAAAAGATAAGAGAAAATACCAACTTGTAGTCGTAGTATAAGTTTAAGGAGTTAATCTCATTATTGTCAATTAGTTTTAGTATAGAACCTCCGTTGGACTTTAAAGTGGACCAAACTTTCCTCCGGGTTTTACATTGTATGCAGGCTTTAAAAAAAGTGGCCCAGTATTAAGAATGTAGAAACGAGGGAGTATTACACACAGCATAACTTCCTAAGAAAACGAGCAAGATTTTACTGCACACCAATTTGAGTATACTCGTGTAGGTGTCGTGTATCTGCTAGTCTGCTACTGCTATTCTGCATATAACCCACAAGATATATTCCGCGCAGTATACGCTACACCAGGGATACGCATCAGTACAGTCCAAATCTTTCTTACAAGTTAAAAGAATAATGAGAAATGTGCTGCCTATTGCACTTGTGTAACCTTGCAAAGCATCATACATTCATACTGACATCACCAGATGTAGCCAAAATTGTGATGTCCAGTTCTACAATCACATCCTGTAATTCAGTGAAAACTGAAAAGGTTCTCGTAACTAGGAAGACCAGAATCAAACTCCCAAAAATCGCAGTATCAGTTACTGTTACTGCTACTGCTACTGCTACTGCTACTTGTCTAACATCAGCTATGAGACTAGAACTTTAATGTGCCACCAATGTGAAGAATACACAGATTTTAACACTACAAACAATTAGTCGCGTGTATAAACCCTTTTAGCATAACCTGCTATTCCTAGTTTGCGTATTGCCTACAAAATATACTTATGATATTTTGATATACATCTTGTCTTCAGGTATGTACACTTGAAAATTTCTGCTACAAGTTGGACGACAGTTTGTTGCAGATTTTAGACCGTTCGCTGCTTCTTCTTCTGTGGTGTTCCGTGTACTTGAGTTTTCCTCCCATATTTATGTTGCTGAAAGTTCTCAAATGCTTCAGACACTGATGCCACCTGCATAATATTATTCTTAATTAATGTAAATAAGGAATAATATTTCTGGAATGAATTAAAACATGGTCATATAACACGAACCAGCTCTGGCTTCTTAGAGTACACTCTCACGATCCTGTCTAGACAGCACGAAGGGAGTAGCTGGCTGATACTTTCTTCCCCAATGGTGAAGTTCTCATCAACATCATAGTCCTGAAATGCAGCACACAAAATATTTGAAAGCAAATTACAACTATGGATACTGAAAAATAAGCAGTCGTACAATCATCAGAGTAAAGGAATTCTGTAATTGTATCAATGTGTTAAATTAAATTTCAACGAAGAATTTTCAAACTTTATCTTCTTTTATTTAATACTCTAGAAAATTAGGAGACGAAAGGAGAGAGTAGTTTTCCGTCCTTGGTACGATTACTTACAACCCAATTTTTTTCTACCATAGAAGACGTATAAACCAGACTATGGAAAGTTTTCCCAGACAATGACTGTCACCCACCCCCAAGTGAATAGTGCAAAAAGTATATAAAAGCAAGATCAAAACACAAAGTGATAATCATACCTGGAAAAATTTGACGCTGGAGACATAAGCAAAAGATGAGAGAGTCAGAAACCAATGAAGAATGTCATTAAGACCACAAAACATTAACCATTATTTATTGACCAATCTTTTATACCTTGCAAGCGGATTATTCTTTCCTCGTGTCAGATCAATCTTGGTATTGCTCACAACAACATCATCTTCTTGTAGGGTCACCCCACCAGACACCTAACGGAAAACAACTTAGAAAGAAATCCACCAACCAGGATGATTAATCACAGGGCCGAAAGTTTGACCTATACCTGTGAACAGATAATATCTTTGGCAGTAACTTCCTGGAAGTGTTCAAGATCATCTCTTGGAACAGTGAACTCGTTGCAGTACTATGTAAAATAAAACAAAGAAACAACAAGAAGCAGGTTGTAATCAACAAAGAAAAAACTGTAATAAGTCCACCAACACAAAGAAGTATAGGCTGTAGACAAACCTGATACAGATCTCTCCTTCTTATCCGTGCAATCAAATCTCTAGATTCTTTCAGCGCCGGGTGAGGATCGATTTCAATTCTTTTAATTATAGTGTCATCCAACTGGAATATTGGAGGCAGAATACAATGTCAGTACAGCAGATTTGGGTAAGGGTAAAATGGGAGGAACAAAAGGTTTAGAACTTAGAAGAAGCCAAACTCATATACCTTCCAAAATTCAGCAGGATCATGAATCTTAGCAGAAAATTGAAGATGATTGTTTGCTTTCAGCAATGCATCAACAACCATAAGCTCTACTGCCTGTAAAACATGTCTGCTGTCAAATACTACAGCAACTTTCTACGCTTTAGCAACATTATACTAAAAATGTAACTAGACAACATCACAGTAAGACTAAATAAAGCACCTTCACTTTCGCATGTGTATAAACAGTTCGATGCAGATCAGCGCGGGTAATGAACAGTTTGCTGACAGTAAGATCTGGCAGAATTGTGAAAAGTGAACTTGAGTATACAATAATAAGGGCTATTCAGTGACGGTACATTATGTAATTTATACTGACATTCCTTGGCTCTGTAACATATCTCATCATCCATGACTCGCATTGTTTGCAGCAACCTACAAGCAAAAGGTTAACATGTATGTCTTACTGCCTCAGAAATCAGTTGAATGTGAGTTAAAATAAATACAGCACAAAGTTATTCAGCCACAAAATCATCCAGGGGGAAAACAACAGAATTGAATGCGATATGGTCATCAAAATGAACTTCGCAACATGTGAGAGGTAAAGAGCATGACATTTGAACATGTAGCTTGGGAAGTTGCTAACAACATTAAAGAAGAAACAGAATGCAATACACACCTCTCAAACTGGAAGTTGCAGCCAAGACCACAAGCCCGAGAATCTCGAACAATATAATCAAACCTGTGAGTTTTGGAAATAACATAACAGGATGTTTAATACCTAGAACGGATAGAAGGCAGGTAGAGCACTAACACCAAGTAAAGATATATAGTAGAAAAAACCAAGCGTACTTGTCAACATCAATTCCATTACGTCCATTTGCAACAATATCATATAAGAATCTCTTATCCTTCACACGCTGCAGTAATAAAGCATATGAGGTCATGGAGATATCATACAAATATACCACTATATGTCATCAAGGATACACGTTACAGCAACAAATCTGGTATGTTTGCAGGAAAACATCAGAGCAAAGCAATTATAAATCAATACTTACATATGCTGAACCATGCTCAGTGCTGGCAACTATCATTCCCTATCAAAAGAGGAACGCACTGGTCACATATATTGAAATGAATCATAAAAGAGAAAACAATACAATAGCATCTCGTACCAGTCAAATGAAACGAACTGGGATTAAGATTACAAGAATCACAATCGTGAAAATTTAAGATGGTCCACATTGTTAGAAGATGAAGTCTCTACTAAAAAACAACTATGCCAGCTAAATAAAGAGTACTCCAGCATACCAAGTTCCTCTCTAATAAACAAATCCCTTTACAAAAGGTTTCAACCTCAGAATATTAGATTGATTATTGAAAGAAATGGGAAAGAGGACGATTTACTGGAATAGGATTACCAAAGCAACCATATCATCAGAAATCAACAAATTGAAAAACGAGAAGAATAAGCTAGAAAGGGTGTTTTACTTCTTCTTTTTTTGTGTGGCAAATATAAACAGTGTTTTACAGTTTTACTACCTTCACTTTCTTTAGCATGGCATCTTCCATCTCTATGTGGTGCTCATCAACCATGTAATCAACCAAGCGTTCAGACATATCCTCATGAGACCTACAACAGTGTCATACACAATAAGCAATTTCTTTAGAAGGTGAATGTCAATCAACGTACTGACATAAATAGAACAAAATGACCTGACTTCAGCGTGCCACAAAAGTTAAAGAAAATTCAAAATAGAAACAATACCACTTAGCACCACCGCCAAGAACCTTTGGAAGGAACCCACTCTCAAACATGTGGCTGAATGGACCATGACCAACATCATGCAATAGCCCTAAAAACATGTTAAACAATGATTACTGATTTAAAATCAAAATGAGGTAAAACTGGATGATTATAGAAAAACCATGTTTATTTACCGGCAATTTTCACAGCCTGAATATCAAAATTTTCGATGCCAAGCTCCGAACCCTACAAAAACATGCTGATATAGATATTTCTGATGCAAAATAAGAAGTAAGAGTACAAGCAAGTGTCCTACTTGGTATCTTTTAAGTTCATTAACAGCTTCTCCAGCGAGATGATAGACTCCAATTGAATGCTCAAACCGAGAGTGTACAGCCCCTGGAAAAACAAGGTGTGTGACCCCTGAAAGAGTACAAGCCATTAAACTTGAAAAGAGTTCCTCTTCCATATAGCACTTCTTAAGGCAATTGGCAAAGAAACAGTGTATACAAAAACTATAAATCTTGACAATCAAGTAAGTACCGGTGCGATGAAAAGATAAAAATGACAATTCCTATGCCTTTGCAATTTTGGCAAGAAATCTGCCTTTGCAGCGAATTGGATAATAGTCATTCAACACTAAATGGCCCTAATAACACAAAACTATAACATCTGAGCCAGTCTAATTACCAGATAAATAAAGAATGAAAGATGACTAGGGTGACATAAGTACTTGCTCAGTGGAGGCAGGAAATAAATCAAAGGATTAAATTATGCCAATACCGTAGACAATTAGACATGCTAGGATACTCCAGCAGGCAAGAAACAATAAACCGACTGCTGGCTTCATGGAGAAATGTACGGAGTTTTGAGTATAGTCAGATGACAACATGTTCCATATTTAGCAAATAGATTACTGGAGCACAGTAAAAAAAACTAAAACAATTTCAAAATAACAACTCACCAAGCTGCTTAAGATCACGAAGTCTGCAAAAATGAAGATTTGAGAAAATGATTAGTCAAATGCCAAATTAAAGGACAACAAATGAAGAAATCACTGATACTAAACTTGCACTTGCCTCTGGAACTGCTCAGTGTCTATGAACTTCAGTGCAAGCTGTAAACAACAATAAGAACCTCATAATAAACTAATTTGACATTATATAATTGAAATTTTTCTTAGAAAATAAAGAAACTCTAGCTTCTGACTCAGTAATTAGTCCACTGTTGAATGAAACAGCATTGAACTCTGTTTTATAAAAATTATCAAATTCAGCATGCAAAATTAACTCGTAAAAACACTTTACGAACGCAGAACAATGGAACACCAAACTTTTGATGGAAGCCTTACTAGTGAATTCGACTAATTGTAGTAACTCGTTACCAAATAAACAAACCTTTAATCAATTCTAAAATAGAATACAAAACGGCAATTAATTCGTAGAATTTTCATAATGCGCCGAAAATATAGGAAATCGGAGGACCACAAAATTCTCGCAAATTCAAGATTTCGTCAATTCAACACTCGAATTTCCAGAAGACTGCAATCTATTTTCGACTCTGTTTTCAACTCTACTCTAATTTCACTCAGCAGTTACTACACCAAAAATTAACCAAAATAACACCTAAATATTCGGAAAATGGCAGAAATTCGAATATACAAGCAAAAGAAAATGCCAATAAATTCAGTAAACAAAACAACGTGATTATTTTCCACATTTTAGCCGCGTATTTCGACGCTTAATTTGACGGAAGTAAAACAGCACTAGAATGCAACAGTCTACTTCAAGAAGCAGCAAAAAAAAAAAGGAGAAAATTCTGGAAATTGAAATTAGATTCTTCGAAAATTAAAAAATTAGCAACAGAAATAGAGCGAAATTCAAAATTACCGGATCAAGTTGAATGAATCCGTGGACATTATCCTTAACATGCTTGGAGTAATGGCGAAAATCGGAGGAATTGAGAGTCTGTAACTTCGGAACTTCACCGGCGACGATATCTCCCATTTTCCTTGGAGCGCAAGGTTGTCTGCAGAATGAAAGTGGAAGAGAGAGAAAGAGGAGAGAGAAAAGAAAGGAAGTAGTAGCGTGCAAGAAATTTGGAGCAGCAAGATTAATCTGGCTTTGTTTTTGCTCAGTGACAAACAGAGAGAATTTGTGAGGAAATGTGTTTATATATACTCGTGTTTATGACACCCTTTTGTCTTTTACGAACTGCGTTTAATGCAGGATATAGATGAAGAGACTGTCGTTTCAAGATTGAGATTAAAGAATGGTTAAAGCAACTTAATTAGTTAGTTATTGACTTATTGCCATTTTAGGAGTAGTGGGGTTACGTTTGGATTTGATTGGTTGAGGATAGTAATTTGAGGAATGTGTAACAAGTTTGGCAAAGGGGAAGTTTTTTTAATTACTTATGTTTTGAATTACTTATAATTGTTTGATGGAATTGTGTATTACTTCATCCGTTCCTAAATAATCTCATAATTTACAATAATTTATTATTTCATTCAGTCGTTCTCGAAATTGTAATAAATTTTCTTATTATGACAAAGATTCGTTCATTTATTTTATTGTTTCTCTTTCCGCACAAAAAAAGTAAAGCGCCGCACTAACCTTACTAGCACATTAAGGTTGTGTTCAGTTCGACTTATTTCTTATTTCAGACAAAATAAATTCAGATTGAGTTCAGAAAAAATACGTATTTTCCAGACATTTTTACACGCACAAACTAAGTGTAAAATTATCTTTCTTATTTTATTAAACCACATCGTACAGATTAAAAAAAATGTCATTTATATACTTCTTGTTTTTGTTAGATTAATTTTATAAAACAAGTTGAAAAGATGTCGTTTAAAATGATTGACTTCTTTGTTTATTGATTTTCATGTGATTTTTTTTACTTTTTTTTTGGCAGCTTCCACATGTGAATTATATTGTTGATACAGAGTTGTAAATCTTGTAATGGTGCCACACCGGCCTTCGTTACCCAATTTGAGAGGTGGTGTATAATTACTCCGTATTTATTATGCTTCTGCCAGGCGTAAGCCATCGCCCATAGGCCGTGGCCAAGTGTAAGCCAATGAGCAAATACAGGAGTATGTCCTTGATTAAGTTTGACAATCCATCCTTCTGTCTCCTCCAACTGCACATTCTTAAACGTTCCCGTTTTCAAAAGTTGATAAAGTACACTGTCCGACCACTCAAACATCGTGCAGTGGTTAGGGATGTTAGTGGGGCGGGTTTCGTGGGAGACCCGCCCCGTATCCGCCCCAAGTAGGCAGGAATGGAGGTAGGTTTGGCGGGTGATGGGGCGGGGATGGGTATAAAAGTCGTACTCGCTATGGGTGATGGGACGGGTGTGGATTTTGTATTGAACCCGCGCCATCCCCGCTCGCCCCCGCTTTATACCCACCATGGGTGATGGGGTGAGTGTGAATTTATTTGCATATCTAGGTGATGATATGAATTTGGGTGAGATTTTTAAGTATTTTGATTGGATTTTTTATTTATTTTTATGACGGGTATTTTTTCGATTATATATGTTACTTTAGTCATAAGGTTTTTTTTTTCTTTCTAAATTTAACTTTCATTAATCCGTATATATGGCAAATGTTTGGTAAATAAGAAAAATTAGGCGGGTATAGGGCGGGGATAAGAAGGGGGATACCCAGTTGGGTGGCGGAGCGGGAATGGATTTTAATTTATACCCGTTGGGGCGGGATGAATTTTAATTTATACCCGTTGGGGCGGGGATGGGGCGGGAATGGGGATGAAAATTTTAGGTGGGGATGGGTATGGAGGAACCTACATCCGCATCCGCATCCGCATCCGCATCCGCCCCGCCCCATTGACATCCCTAGCCGTGGTAGCATTGTGGAAGAGGTGAGTTGTAACATCATGGAGGATATAAGTTATAACATGTGTCTCAAACTCTCAGTGGATTAGTGTATACAAGATTGTATTTCTCACATGATTTGAATACTAGACACGACATACATCCGTACACTTACAAACTTGTTAATTCGATATCTTACTTCTGTCAAACAAACCCTCTACGGCTCTACTCAATCGATGAAAAATAAGACCCTTTAACAAAATAGGCTTGACTAGAAACTAGCAAGGGTACTGAATAAAGAAAATAAAAATAAAAAGCAAGTCAGAACTCTTCTTAAGGAAACTACTCAAATTTGAGACTTTCATGGAAGGAACGTAACACTTGTGCAGATTAAAATGGAACGGAATGAGTAATTGAGTATCAACATTCAACAGACCAAAAGTTCTAAGGCAGATTGTCATATTGTATGGAACTATGAATCACTCAATGACCACAAACAAGGCTTCAAGGCAACCAAACAAGGCCACAAGGCCGACAACTACAAGCTTATCATTTATGGCGATAGATTTCTAGCTTCCAAGCTTAAGAAAATCAGCACGTGTTGAAAAAAATAAATAGCAGACAACCAACGAATATTCGGTGAGTAGTTAACATCCAAAAGTGTCGTCAATAGCTTTTCTTGTGGAAGGAAATCCCCATGGAATTCCACATTTTCACCATTGTCCTGGAACAACCTATGCTTTAATGCAGGAGTAAATATTTCTAAACTTACCTTATCTGATTTATTTAAACTTATCTTATATGAATTTGACTTTTTTTTTTTAAAATAAGGTGAACAAAACTGAGCCTAAAACTGTACAATAATGCTCATTTGGGAGAAAGACACAAAGAATTACAATTATATTAACAATTAATATTCGTAAATAATACGGAGAAGCAGATTTTCTTCCAAATAAAATGAAACTCGTATGCTATAGAAACGCGATAAAAGATACGGAGTAAAATTTCAGTCTACTCGGAGATGGTAATCAAGTGCTCAATACCTTCTCAAACTGAGGAGGGACTCGAAGCAGAGGAGCCTGAAAGTCCCCGGGTTTCCCGAGTTGGCCACATGCAGCCATCTGATCATCACCCCTACTGAAGCGTAAGAACACCCTGCAACCACCAGCTGCCAGAACATTCCGGAACTCAATCATCTTCTCGTCTTTAGTTGGCTTGAAGCGTGACCCACTATGAGGATTAAATTGGATGAGATTAATCTTGCATGGAATGTCTTGAACAAGATCAATAAGCCTCTTTGCGTCCTCCACGCTGCAAACGATAAACAAGAAAATACATATTCAGATAGACATTTGAAATTATGTCTATGTCGCAATTCTAATTGCAGCACAAGGCTACACAACACAAAGAAGCTAACCTGTCATTCACGCCCGCAAGCATCACATATTCAAATAAAACTTTGAAATTATGTTTATGTCGCAATTCCTCCCTAAGCGTTCCAAGTAGTAGTTCCAAGTTATACTTCCGGTTTATTGGCATGATCCAGTTTCTCACCTGAAAATTTCCCTCTCAGGTTGTTTAGCTATATCTACCACCTTTACGAATGAAGTGGAAACTAGGGCTGTAGTATATTATTACCTCATCAGTTGTAGCATTCAAACTAACAGCAAGACAACAATTGGATTCATGAAGAAATCGTTTCAATTGAGGGACCAGTCCACTGGTCGAAATAGTAACCTTCCGCGGACTGAAATGGAGCCCTTGTTCCTCCACCATTATATCTGCTGCTTTAACTACATTGTCAATATTCTGAAGTGGTTCTCCCATTCCCTACAGAAAATACATTTTAGAGTTTAGACATTATCAGAAAAAGAAAAAAAAGCATAGACCCATTATCAGGCATTCAGGCGACAACATTACATCCTGCATGTATTTGCAATAACCTCTCGGTTATAGCAAGGGTCATGCTGTTCATGAAGCTAAACAGTGCTAAGCATCAATGTGTGTGTGAGTGTGGTGGTGGTGTCATGGTGTGTATGGGGGGTTCGCGGTGTGTGTGTGTGTGTGTGTGTGTGTGTGTGTGTGTGTGGACACTTCAGGGACCAACTGGAGTATCAGTATGGGATGGTCGTATGAGATAGACTCTCGGTTCATGCATCTGACACCATCTCTTTAAGAATAAGACTATTTATTTTTAATAAGGAAAGGAAACTAGGCAGACTACCTAGCTCACCCTTTCGGTTGAAAAGCTTGAAGAAGAAGAAGATATTTAGTTAGTCAGGCTTGAAGAGGCTCTATACACAGAGCAAATCAGAGAGAAAGAACGCATGTTGAAAATTGATGAGAGGTTTGTTTAGCTTTTAGATTGCCTGTTGAAAGCTTTATAGCAAACAGCCGACCAGGTATGTGTTATAAAATCTCAACAGCAATTACTACACAACATGAACAGCATAATACTCTCAGGCAGGAACAGGAGTTAACGGATGAAAGTATCATAATTTGCAATAGAATAAAGAAATAACTCTAAGGCTGCGTTCTTTTCACCTGATTTTCACTTATTTTTTCTGAACTTATCTTATCTGAACTTATCTGGACTTATCTAACTTATTAGAACTTATCAAAACTTATTTTAGTTATAAATTGTACTTGGTCAACCCTTATTTTTCCTGAACTGAACTTATCTGAACTTAACTGAACTTATCTGAACTTATCTGAACTTATTTTTCCTGAAATAAGTGGAAATAAGGTGAACAGAACAGGGCCTAAACCCACAAAACAAATTGAACCAGTTATCTATATTATCCAAAATAAGACACTTACCATGAAGACAACATTGGAAATTGACCCAACTTCTTTTGTGAACAATCGCCGAGCAAAAACGGCTTGTTCCACAATCTCAGCAGCAGTTAGGTGTCTTGTTAATCCCATCCTGCAAATATAGTTTGTAAAGAGTGATGAGAGGACAATAGATGACAAAATTACTTGTGAACTAATCTTGATTGAAGCTTGCCTTCCAGTAAAGCAAAACTGACAATTCATGGCACAGCCCACTTGACTTGAAACACACACTGTATTTCTTCCTCTATCACAAGGGATAATAACTGTTTCAATCACCAGTCCGTCCTCCAATGTGAATAATATCTGCAAGCTCCTGTGAGTTTCAGGATCATTGAGAAGATATTTACGTAAAACAAAAACAAACTGAGAAATTCTATTGGCTCAACAGCGGATAATGGCGTGATGACGGTAAATGATAACTGCAAAAAATAAGAGAGTTCCTCTGTCACCTTTTTAGTTCCATCAGATGCAGAACGAATTTCTTTCAGAGACAATGCCCTAAACTCTGCATGGGCACTTAACATTTTTCTCAAATCCTTGTTCAGACCTATGGGATAAAAATAAAATTGTGAACAGAAAGCTTGTCAAAAAGGGTGAAAAGAGTATTACATACACAACAAAATAATTAGCCAAATTTGCTTGAGTTTGCTAAATCTGAACATTAATGTGTCAAATTTGTATTGGATTGTAATGTGAAATATCAACGCTGGATTTGTGTTTCAAAGATACTTTCGTAAGATGTTAGAATGTTTTGTTTACAAATGAGACATCAATTAGAAGTAATGGTGATAATAAAGCTTCGTACATCAAATATGACCAAAAAGTTTTGTGAGGGCAAGATTGTTTTGTAGCAAGAGAAAATAATAGGAAAATCAATGAGACAAAAAGAACTGGATTCAATTTGCAAGCTCATTACCTTCCAGATCATCACAAGATTCAGCCCAGATGTTGTTACCGTAGAGACGTTTCCACAACATCATCGCCTGACCAGGCCTATAACCATGTGATTGAACCCATTTCTGTCAAAAGAAATATCAATGATGAGATTCCATCCAAGGGTATAAAAGTTACAAATCGTAGTGTAACTTCAGGCTTACATTCAAGCTTAAGCACAATGTAAATCAGTGCAGGAAATGTGCAAGGTTGATTGACTTGACTCAAATTTCACACAACAGCACTAAGTCATCGACTCACTGGATGAAATAATTCCAACTAAGTCAGACTGATTACCTCATATCAGAATCTACTATAAAAAAGCTCACATCTTCTTCCAAGTTGACTTCATCCAATTTTACAAAACAGCAGCAAGTCATTTACTCACTGGATGAAACAATTCCAACCAAGTCAGACTGAATTCCTCACATCGAAATCTAATATCGAAAAGCTTATAGCTTCAACCAAGTTAACCCAACCCAAAAGGTTAATTCTTGTATCATATCCTTTCTCGAAGTTTATGATCATCCATCAGAATAGACCTCCTCAAACCGCCCACCCCTCGACAAGAATCATAGATAGTAGTGAATGCAAATGCCATTAGCACGTGTAATTGACTCTATCCCAAGGGTTGGAACAGTTATCCATCATAATAGACCTCCTCAAACCCGCCCACCCCTCATCAAGAATCATTGATAGTAGTGACTAGTGAATGCAAATGCCATTAGCACATGTAATTGACCCTACGCCAAGGATTCTCACCATCTCACCGGAACTCAATGGCGACTCAAGTACACGTGGATTCAAGCATCCAAGGGTCAAACCAGCTTTACAGATTCACCGTTTTTAGTATAATTTGTAAAGTTCAGTGTCAATGTTCAAGGTGATTATAGTACAATTTGAAATGCCTATACAAAGCGGGCAACTCGGAAACCGGATAACCCTATAAAGTACAGGCTCGGAATCAGGTATCCGAACAAGCTATTCTCAACTTACAATTTAGTCCAATTTGAATTAAAATGTCCAGTTTCATACAATCATTACAATGTACACAAGTATAGGTTCAAGAAATCATAGAAGTTGAACAAAAACAAATTGAAATTAATAAATAAAACTCATTTTTTATGTACAATTATAAGGAGAACAAACCAACATACTTCGAGCTCGTCATATCTCAATCCCTTGAGCATAGTTTTTGGTTTTTCTTCATTGGGTTTAACATCAGCAGCTCCTGCAAAACAAATTCAGTAAATCCCAAAATTAAAAACCAAAATAAATACCAATTTATTGGAAAATTGCAAAATTAATTACCGGAAATGAAGTGGTTGGAGGATTCATGGTCGGTGTGATGGAGAGGAAATGACGCAGAAGAAGCGGTGGCGGAAAGAGAAAGCCGGCGTTTATGGCGTGAGAAGAAAGATATTATAACTGATGATGATGGAGATTTAACGGTGGAAATTGAAGAGAGTGTATGAGTGAGAGGCAGAGGATTAATTCCCACTACAATACGCCTCATCCATATGCAACTTTTCTCCATTTGTGTTATGAGAAGGAGAGAAAGGAAGAAGAAAGGGTTTATCGGTTTATCACTCCAAGGCTCCAAGCTGAATATCTGAATTGAATGAAGAACGAACGAAACGACGTCGTTCGTTCCTAATTGTCCTAGACCCAATTTTTTATGGGGTTGGGGGATTTAGGCCGAAGTAGCGCCAAAATTTAACGGGTTTGGACATGAATTTTTAGTCCGGAAAATAGGGTGGGCAATAGTTTTGCTGAAACTTGGTCTGGCCAATGCTTGATGGAATGGTGAATATAAACGCAATTAGATTGTGGATATTTGATTCACTTAAAAAATACAAATCATTGTTTAAATAACAAGATTTTACGTTTTCTATTCTAATTTTAATGAATTTTTTTTTAAAAAAATATAGCATGTTTTTGGGTACAATATGATCGTTGTGCATCCTTGTTCATAGTCTACGAACTGCAATGTAGCATATGTAGGTACCTAAATAAATTATGTCCACGTACTTCTCCAAATTCCCTGTTATTTCTTACTCCTAAAAAGGTGGACTAGTGGCTCATCATGAACATGTCACAAGAAACAACATGGGTTAGTAAGAATTATCCTTTCCACAAGAAAGTTTGTTACTTCTGCACTTTGAAAAGATACCTAAATCATGATATATTTTCACTTCTCTCAAGTCTTGTAGAGATTGGGTTATGGAATCTGAACACAATTCTAACATTAATCCAATTCCCATCTATTACGACTCATGAGTCCGTCAAGTTTGAGAATTATCATTTAGTTGAAATTGTGTAAGAGCAAGTCTTTGCTAATCTCTATTTAATAAACGCATGTGTTACTCTTTATTGAACTTCATTCTTAACAAGTGACTTTAAATTTGTACGTCAAAGATGTATCATTGAGCTATCTCACACTATATGCTACTTTTTCCAAAACCGAATATAAAAAATGTAAATTTAATACTACGTTAAGTGTATGGGCTTTCTATTGGGCCTGTTCACATAAAGCCCACTGGACTTATAAGTTATTGCTTAAACATAAAGGAATAAGATTCCTTCACATGGCCCACAATCCATTCCCAACGCCTTTGTTATCAAACAATATAAATATGTCAATACGATTAATCCAAAGATATGTTGATTTATGATTCCACTTTTGCACACATCAAACCCAGTAGAATCTCTTGCGTGGAACCACCCCTAATACTAGTTAACGTTTGTGTATAGGTACTTTTGAAGCCTAACAACAACTCAAGCATGTAATTACCCGTGCATCCCTTGAACATCAAATTCATTATTAACAGGCATGTTGAAAGTTAATCAGTGCCGAATGTCACGGTCCGAGTGTTTTGACACCGGATCCGTGCGGCGCGCTCTTGCCTATGGGGCGGCAAGGGCGCAAGCCTTGTGCGGAAAGTGAATCTCAAGGCTCGGGGCACGAGCGGGTGTTTGCTTTAGAATGGGCACTCTTGCCTATTGGCGACAAGAGCGAGGGTCGAGGGTTGAGGGCCGATCGGGGCGCTTACAGGCACAAGCGGGACCGACGACGATAGTGTATCTATTTTTCAAGGGACTTTGATGGATCTTGGAAAGCTTAAAAGCATGCGACAGCACAATATCTATAAAGGCTAGCAACAACACATGAATTAAGCAAAGGCAACTTCTGATGAGAGGTATGGGTTCATACCCCTCATAGAGGTTTATTTTGAATTAGCTAAATCTTGACAGTGAACACTGGAATTACAGTAACATAATAATTCTCCCTAAAGCCTAGAAAACTATTAGAAAGATCCTAGAAAGCAATAGAAAGGAGAAATACAAGTAAAGGAAGGTTGGATTCTAACATCCTCCCCCAGTTAAGCTGTCGACGCCCTCGTCGACTTACAAGAGTTACAAAAGATGAAGAAAAAGCTCATATTCTAAACTTTGTAGTCTTCTCTGCGCCGTTGGTTGATGGCGGTTGCTGGAGTCTTCTTGAATCTTGTTGTGTCTTGATAGGCTAGTGAGTCTTGTGAATCCAAGTCTTCCTTGTTTCTGGTTTCTGGCTCGGAGCGGCTTGGCTTGAGCTTGTATCTTGTTTCTTATTTCTGATGCGAGGGGGTATCTGAGATGTCGCCTTTCTGAATGGCTCCATCACTCGCATTGCCGAAAGGTATCGGCCCTTCTCTTTTGTCTTTGTGGGAGTACATGTACTTCGAACTAGACAAGTTTGCCCACCTGCTACAAGCAAAGAATTCAAGTGAGGCATTACAACTACTTTGTTGGTGCGGAGGAACTCCAATCCAAGTACAAGGTCGAAGTCATCCATTTTGACGGCAGTGAAGTTCATTTTTCCTTCCCAGTCTCCCAACTTTGCTTCCACCTGTTCTGCCACACCGAGAATCGGCTTGGCTTTAGAGTTGACGGATTTCATGCTACCGCCTCATTTCTTGAGCACTAACCCCAATCTTCGGGCTTCTGCTTCGGTCACAAAGTTGTGAGAGGCGCCATTGTCTACCATGGCTCGAGCATTCCTCCCATTTACCACGAGGTCCACATACATCATGTTTGTGGGTTCCTCTCTTGTCTTCGGGGTCTCTTTCCCCATTGCATACATCATGTAGATGGAACTCATTCTGCGGGGCTCGTCGTCTTCATTGCATGCTTCTTCTTCTGTCTCTTTTGGGGTTTCCTCCACGGACATGGCCGACAACTTCCTCTGTAGGTTGTCGATCTCCCCTTTGTGTTTGCACTCCCACCATTTGTGTGGGCCTCGACATAGCAAACAATTAAGTCTACTAATGTTTCCTGAGGGCGTGCTGATCTTGGATTCCTTTGTTGATACGGAAGGTGGTGACCAGGATTTCTGTGAATCTCCTCCCCCATTTCCTTTCTTGAATCCTCCGACTGAGCTGGACGACATCCTTGAGTCACTTCTTGCACTCTTGGGTGAGCTTGGGGTCGGTCCCTCCAAGCTTGTAGGCGTCCCCCTTGTTCCTTCTTCCGAGCGATGTCCCCTCCCTGCGGAGTAGTCCATTAATCGCTCTGCAGCAGTCATAGCGGCCGAAAGAGTGTCAACTTTCGCCCTCAATACTTCACGCTCCGCCCATTCTTGTAGCCCGTGAACAAAGTTGAACAACCAATCCTTTTCATTCATGTCACGGATGTCCAACATGCAAGCTGAGTATTCTTTCACATAGTCGCGTATGGAGCCCTTGTGGCGGATCTCCTGCAGCTTCATTCTTGCAACAAACTCGGTGCTCTCGGGGTAGAACTGATCTTTGAGTTCCTTCTTGAACTCTTCCGAAGTATCTATCTTGATTTTGCCACCTTCGATGTCGGCGTGCTTTGTGCGCCACCACAGTTTCGCATCATCCGACAAGTGCATGGTCATAGTATCAACCTTTAGATCGTTGCTCAACTGACAAATCCTAAAGTACTGCTCCATGTCGATGAGGAAGTTATCAACTTCCTTCGAGTCTCTAGCCCCACTGTAGTCTCGAGGCTTTGGAGGTTTGATCTTCATCGCACCACCTCCACTCGAGTCAGTTCTTGCAGCGCGCATCAGTGTCGCGCATTTGTCTTGGGCATCTTCAGCTTGCTTCTGGACAAAGTTAAGTTGTTCCTGAAGCGCTTCTTTCTCTTGCATGAGCTCATCGACCGCACCCTCGAGTCTTTCTATCTCTTTGGCTTGGCCAATCACAATTTCCTCGAGTCGGGTCCAGCTCTCTGACTTGCCTTCCAGCCAGGCTAGTCTTTCTTCGATTGTTTCCATCTCAGTTTGCTTCTTGGGTCTCTCGATGCCTAGGTTTTAACCTTGGCTCTGATACCAACTGTTACGGTCCGAGTGTTTGGACACCGGATCCGTGCGGCGCGCTCTTGCCTATGGGGCGGCAAGGGCGCAAGCCTTGTGCGGAAAGTGAATCTCAAGGCTCGTGGCACGAGCTTGTGTTTGCTTTAGAATGGGCACTCTTGCCTATTGGCGACAAGAGCGAGGGTCGAGGGTCGATCGGGGCGCTTGTGTGCGCACAACAGGCACAAGCGGGACCGACGACGAGAGTGTATCTGTTTTGCAAGGGACTTTGATGGGTCTTGGAAAGCTTAAAAGCACGCGACAGCACAATATCTATAAAGGCTAGCAACAACACATGAATTAAGCAAAGACAACTTCTGATGAGAGGTATTGGTTCATACCCTTCATAGAGGTTTATTTTGAATTAGCTAAATCTTGCCAGTAAACATTGAAATTACAGTAACATAACAATTCTGTATTCTAACACCGAGGCTACGATAACGTATTGACGGATATTACACATTAACATTTTACGGTTTTGTTCACATTTAGAAAACTAATTATATTATATCTGAAATTTTCGGCCAAGTTGTTCACTCCACGAATCGCGTCCCAAATAAAATAATAAACACATCAACGAAGAACATTTGGAGATGGGGAGTAGACGAGTAGTGTTTTAACATGAACAGTGATTTGCCGATGAACCATTACAACCAAAACCAAATAAAAATATACTACCTAGTACTTGGTAAAAATAAAACAAGATCAAATCTGAAAATCCGTAATACTCAGTACTTGATTAATTTAAATTTCCATTTACACCCCTTAGCACAATTTAGGTACAAAAACAACTAAAAAAACCCAGAATCAAAACTCTTCGAATCTTCAATAGCATTTATAATTAACTATGACCATGACGAAAATGAGCAAGACGTAAACAACCGCGGCGAAAACGTAACTAAAAACGGAATCAGGGTAGTAAGAGAACATGAGTGAGATTGCGTAAACCCCGGACCATGAACTGATAACCCATAGCATAACCCACGCCGACTGTATGTAGAAGAACCTTGCTTGACGACGAGGGCGAGGGCGAGGACGACGGAGAGGGCGAGCCCACGGTGGAACCCACACCATGATTGAAGAAGTTTCCGGTGGAAGTTATTAATGGCGATTGGTGACTGAAGCTTTTCGCAGTGGAAGCTTTCAAAACAATGGCGTAACTCTCCGTTAATTGGAAAGGGAGTATTTGTAATGTTAGGAGTGGACTAGACCTATTTTCGGGACGGGTTACAGTCGGGCTGGTCTAAAGCTTAAGGCCCTGTTCGGCAAAAGTAGCGGTAGCGGGTAGCGGTTCAGTAGCGGGTAACGGTTGGAGTAGCGGGTAGCGGTCAATAGTAGCGGGTAACGGTTAGCTGTCAAAGGTAGCGGGTAACTGATATGAGTGTTCGGTAAAAGTAGCGGTTGATATTATAAAATAAAATAAAAGGTGAAATATTATTTAAAACTTTATTATAAATTTGTCAAACGCTACCCGCTACCTTAAACGCTACTAATTTTAACGTTTGATAAAAGCTACTCAACCGCTACCTCTATCGCTAACCGCTACCTAAATTGCTACCTCGCCAAACACTTACAAATTTTACAAGTAGCGTCTTGACTCGGTCAAAACGCTACCCGCTACCTCAAAAGCTACCGCCGAACACGCCCTAATGCTCCAATCCGGGCGGCTGGGATAAACTAGAATCGCTAAATCGCTAATGCTTAGGGCTTGGCTGGGTTAATCTAGAATCTGTAATGGTAAATCCCACCGGGTCCGATTCAGCCTAACTTAGGACCACTAAATTATGAAATTTATATGTTTTTTTTGTGGGAAAAGTTTGTTAAATTTTTTTTACAATACTTTACATTGAATTAAAGCATACAGTAATATTTAGTAAAAATGAGTTAAAATCAGTAAATTATAATTTTTAAGTGTACGATTATACAGAGTAGATCTATCAAACGAGTCGGTCGGGTTGTAAAAAATTACTTTTGGGTTCGGGAGCTATCCTGTTAAGTTATTTTTTTATTAAGTCTCCGTCAGGAGCTCTCCTATTAAGTTGTTAGTTCGTCTCAATAACAATGAAGTCTAGTATAATTCAAAGAGCATAAATTGCTTACTACTTTCATAGTTTCATTATTCCTCAATGCCTTACCAAAGCCAGGCAATAACTCCTAAAGTGTTAGTATACAAAGAAAATCATAGACACCCTAACTCCTCCTATAACACACAAACGTACACTCCACACTCAGTAAAATGATCTACAAATCAAAGAATAAATGATAATTTTCAACACAATTGAATTGAATCACATAAAAAAAATGCAATGAAAAGTATCCAACATCATTCAAAGAATCAAGGGTTTTTCACTTTGATTCTCAATTTCCTAGCAATCTGAGAAGCCTTAGGATGAACTGTCCGTTTGCTGGAATCGCTTTGCTCAACCTCAACCCAGTTCATAACCTTAAGGATAAGTGATTGAGGAACTTTTCGAACATCAGCATCCGCTTTCCCTTTCGATTTCTTCAACCCCATTTCGAGTGCTTTCTCTATAAACTCCATAAACCAACTTCCTGCTTCAGATTCTATCTGTTTACACAGCTTGATCATACTGCTTAAACAACCAGATTCACCACCAGGCTGCTTGTTTTCATCATTCTCAACATTAGTAGTCTTTGAGTGTGACCTTAAGATTCTAACATTGTTACTTGGTTTCTGAATTTCATTCATTCTTTCAGGAAAAGATGCAATGGACTTGTACAAGGCTAGTCTTCTCTTTGATGGGTTGTTGTTTGGTTCATTGTCGTGGAATCGTTCCATGGAGTTTTGAGCTATTTCGTGTAAGATTGGAGTCTCTTCTTTCGCTTCTGATTTGGTTTCGAGTGTGGAAGCTGCTGCTTGAATTGACACCATGTCTGTCACTGCTTGTGTAATTTGGTTCTGAAACTCCAAAAACTGATCAAAACAGGCTGCTGGTGCGTCTGCCTTTGCTGATTTGCTCAAATTCGCAAACATCCTGCAAAAAAAAAAGCTCTTAACTTGTTAGCCTTTCTTCTTCATTTCTACACATTTTTTATGCTTGATCTAAACACCAACATTAATGATCCTAAGTCCTGACAATAAAGCATACTTGAGGCAGCGGACAACGTTGTCTGTGGCGGTAGATTGTCTCAGAGCTTGAAAGGCAATCTTTTGAGCTTTTTCTCTTTGATGTACAGCTTCCTATTAGGTAAAAAGACTCACATCAGAAACTGTCAGAACTGAACATTTAGTCAACAATTGATTATAACTGATAAACTTACTTTGCCAAGAATAGCAAGCTTTCCTGGTAAATTTACTGATAAACTTGTGCCACTACTAGAATTAAAGGTTGGATTACTGGACTGTGATTGTAACTGATGCGGAGTTGATTTCGAATTCTGCACATTTGCTGCTGAATTCACACAACCCCCATCTCTCCTTAGACTTGGTGGAGGTGTACAACTTTTCTTTTCCTGCATTATAACAACCAATTTATCAGCACATGATCAAAATCGATAACTCAAAAACTGAAAACTAAACTCGAAAGAGCAATGTACCTACAGATATATTAAATGGTGTGGATATCATCTTTGGCCCTCTTTCACAAACACTTTTACTCCGAGGAAACTTCAACATTGTGGGTGTAACACAGCTTTTCCTAACCAAAGCAGGACTTTCACCCCTCGATTCGAACTTAGAAGACAACAAAGCACCACCAACAGAAGCCCTAATTGCTGAATTAACATGATCTTTCACCATTTTTACTGATCTCATCATAGGAGACATTGGAGGAGGGTGAAATTTCACTGCACTACCCTTCTCCTTCATTGGAGTACATTGATCAAAATCTAAAGGAACAGGCTTTAATTTCATAATAGGAGAAGTAATTACATTCCCATCAAACCCATTAAGTTGGTTCAATTCCCAAGACCCTCTTCTAGGAGTTCCATTGATCACAACCTTATGCTCAGTTTTTTCTTTCTTTTCTCTTAGACCCATCAAGGGTTCTGGAGTACCCATGAAAGGGTGTCTACCCGGGAGAGGTTTAGCGCCTTTCGCTACCGGAACAGGCGATCCGGGCTCTAATTTGTCGACATAGATGAATTGACCCAGCTGCATTTTATTGCTTAAAACAAGATCATCTTGCTCATATGGTAGGCTAACATAAATGGAATGTGAAGAATCGGAGACTTTAATGTAGAATCCATGTTTAGGCCATAGATTCTTCTCGTCAAGCTCGGCCGGTACGATGTCGGTTACCTGAAGAAGCGAGCTCCGGTGCTCGCCGGTGGGTTTAACCCCTGTTTTCAAACCATCAAGGAGTTTTACTAGAACCCCGGGTGCTAAAGTTGCCATAATCTACCCAAGACCTGATTAAAAAACGCTTCAATTAGAAACTTTTAGGGGCTATTTCACAATTTAGAGTGCTAAATTGGAGAAATTAACCAAGAAACAGGGAAAATCCAAAGAAAAATATTGAAATAGAAAACCCGAAATTTGGGGGGGTTTAGAAAGCCTGCAATTCTTGTAATCTATGAAATGTGGAGTTTTTAGAGTTTGAAGGTTGACGTTAATGGCGAGAAAAGTAGTAAAAAAAAAGGGGTGTTTTTGTTGGGGGAGAACAATTAGGTGGTGAGTAACGGTAAGGAAGACAGAGGAGAGAGAAAGAGAGAGCGTGAGGTATTTTTAAAAGTTTTGGAACGTTGCCGCAACGGTCACATGTTGAGCGGTGACTGTGAGAGAGTTTCGGGTCATGATTGTGTTTGAATTTATTAAAACGGAGCTACTAATGTGATTGGGTTGCCTTTATTTTGACTTTGCTTAGGATCTTATCAGGGAAAAGTAAAGCCCACTTAACCAAAAAATTATTACACTAGTTAACTTCAATTAAAAAAGAAAACTAAAAGAATGATAATACGCGTGTTTTTACCATTGTATATGATATAATTATATTTGTTTTTTATATAGATATCGTACGACTTTTAATCAATGAATTAATTCTAAATTTTTTTTTAAAAAAGAACTATTAGAAATAGAACATTTATAAGTATCACGGCTCATTAGTGTCGCGGTGGGCTAAACGAGTATCATTCACATTAGGAAATGACATCCGAGTGAATGTAAGGGCCATAGGAGATTAGGAAGTGTCTTAGAAATATATTTATTTATTTTGAGCCAAATTACAAGATTACGTGCGTCTAATTGAAAATTTGAAATGGAATACATGGCTGCTAATTTGCTAAGTGCTAAGTCATAGGGAGAAAAACATGTCTAAGTTAGTAGTTTTTTTTTTTTTTTTGATGAAAATGTCCAAGTTAGTTAGTTAAGTCACTAGTTGAAGACATCAAACATTAATGAAGTATTGTTGTTATTTAGAACAAGTTTTAAGATAACTATCCGCGTAGACCACGTTTAGTAAGCGAATTGAAAAATACTTGAAATAAGTGTAGGCCGGCAAACTTTGTTGAATGTTATGAGCCTAACTTGGGTCAAATAATTGTTTATCAAATCGAACAGACAGATTAGTAACATGTCTGTTAAGTCAATCTGTTGCCAACTCCAATACAAACAGATTAGTAACAAGTCTGTTGTAAAATTTGGCTAGTTCTTTATATGGAGTACAACACATTGCCCCGAGCATTGGCAACATACATAGCATGTAACGGAAACATATAACCTGTTGAGAGGGAAAGCTGAGCAACAGATTCAGCACTCAGCACTAAAACAATTAAGGGATTATGTTTTCAGTTTTTCTTTTACATTATTGAACAGAATAAAAGCCGACTGAGACAAACTTTTACATGATTGAAATCTTTCTTTCCGCAAAATTCAGTTCTAACAGGCATCCTACTGGTAAAAACCAGGTTCAGATTGTATTGACAGTTCGGAATCTCAAAGATATGTGATTAACCTTTCCATCTTGTCATCCAAAGATGTGGTCCTAACTAAAGAGACACCAAATCATACATCCACCGAGCCCGGCTACTGGATTCAAGTTGAAGGCCTTGCTATAGAGGGGTAGCAAATCCTGTCACCAAAGATAGAAAAGAGTTTAGATGTACCATCCAATATACAGAACCTACGAACTTTTAACAACGGCATTGACTTTCGGATATGTGGGAGGTGGGCGGGGCAACGGAATAAGTACTTGCATTGGCAGTAACTACTATAATTAAGATGCTCCATGAACCAAAAATAGGAGATGAAAGCCCAACTCCCTCCCTTTATACTCGAGCAATACTTGGAAAGTGGATGAAATTGTAGAAATAATATGTTAAACCACTTGGAGGATCATTATTCATGTCTTATAATTCCATAAGTGAATAATGAATGGTAACTTTCATCAAAGATACAACCCAAACACAACTGCACATTGCATTTGCTTTAGCACTCCCTTCTGTTCGATAAAGTGAATATTCTAGATTACTACTCCGTATTATAAGAAGGGCATCTACTAACACCAATATACAAAGATAATTATTTTCTTATACAATACACTTCAAATTTGTCTAACTCTATTACATTGAGGGCTCATTTCTTTTTGTAAAGCTTACGCTTATGAGTCAACATTACAACGACCAGAAAATATTGGTTCCCTATGATCTTAGACTTATTAGTACAATCTTCGAAGAAATAAGATTAGCTATGCTTTTCCTCTTAAAATTTTCAAACTTTAAAGCAAGCATTAAAGGTCTGTACTATCTTTACTGGAATTTCTTAATTGCTAATTTGAAAACAACGTCTCATATGTTGGACAACTGGGGAAACTAATCCAAGAAAACAAGGGCAATATTCAAAATAAGTTTTCCAGCAATTCTGCAATTTCGTTTTGCATAGTTTAGTTAAGTTCATTTCTTGAACTTGATAGTGTCCATTACTCAAACTGATACCTAATTTGTACGTCACGAGACTCAAGTGTACCTTTCAGAATCAATTATCGAACACCCATAACAGATGAGACTATGAGAGTAAAACCCAACCTGAAGTAGCTACTTCTTAGGAAACCCTCCTATCCCAACACAAGAAGAAAAAAAGATGTGCATTTAACACACATATGACTATATGACCCTCCTTCAAGCCAAACCTAAAAATAAATAGTTGATTTTCGAGTATCCAAGCTAAGATTAGTTCACTTCATCATAGGTTCGAAAAGCATTAGTGTCCATGACAGACTATCTTTCGTAGCAAATTCATAAGTCCGAAAACCATGTTTTAATAAGTTGGATGAAAAATCTGGTTAAAGAGGCTTTCATGTCAAGAAGTGGTTGAAAAGGGTTTAATTACCATATGTAAACTAGTTTCCCGAGCTCCTCTCTACGACCTCAGAGAAAAATATAGACATGCTTTCCATGGACGTGTGTTTTCTAATAAAAATCTAACAAATATTTAAAATTGCATCTAGGGTTCCCATTAGTTTCCTCAGAGCTCTCCACAAGCCAACAGTATGCAGTTCAGATTCATATACAAACACACCATAAGGGTGCAAAGAAGTATCCTTGCAAAGGCAAAGTTCAACATCAGGGAGTAAAAAATGAGTATACTACCCATCCTAAAGGTGAAAGGCATAACAATAATGCAATGGAAACAAGTAACATTACAGGGTTGGGTCATTGGGTGTTAGATTCCAATATTTCATAAACTATAAATCTAACAGGATGAATTAATTGGGAACTGGGAAATCAAATACGAAGTACTCCGTATTAAAATAACAATGGAAAACTCGACTGGGAAAAGAAATATAATAACATAAAACAATGACCCAACAGGCTTCCAGACAAAGGACATGGCTGGGACTCTGGGAATAGACACATCAGATTAACCAACAAAGACATTCTCTTTGTTAGCACTTATGTTTCCTTGCATCCACAACAACTCACGACTTCAGGACAAATAGAGCAACTCTTTACCCAAATAACTAGCTTTTGGAGTCACAAGCTTCATTAGTAGCCCTTAGCCTAGCAACAAGATCCCTAAAATAAGCCACAGGACAAAAGAATACCTTCGAGAACCAAGGGCACCTAAGCAAAGGAAGCACCATGACATGTTTAAATCCGGATGTGGGACAGTGGGACCAAAAAATAGCATGTTCATGCTTTTAATTTCTATCCCCCTACCTATTGAACGAACCCCAGGATCCCGGCTACTAATGTAAGAAACCTGCTCTTTGTGTCCATTAGAAACCAGGCATCAAGTTATTCCACAGAGGTTGTGAAACTCATTTCAGGACAGGCAGATTAAACTCGGACAAGCAGCAAATAAAATCAAGCTTGTTACCCAAACTCGTCTTAAGATACCTAGAATTTCAGAGTTCAATATGCAGCAACTCACCAAGAATATAACCACTGATATCAGGTCACTTTATGAGACATTTCAACAGTCCCTAATAAGTTCAAATCAAGGAAGTCAGCTAATGATAGTAAAACTGAAATACTTAAACTCCACCTCGAAGAACTTTAGTTCAATACCAACAGACGCCATATGCACAAAGGTCCTCTAGGGGAGGAAAAGAAAGGGCTTTAACCTACACCAGTGCATGAGGTTTTAAAATTAGAGGGTAAGCTGTAGTTTTGGGAAGACACTAAATTCCAGTTGTTTAAATAACTAAATCAGAACACTGACAGAGCATTCAGACTTACCTAGACTGAAGTTGACTATAATCACTTCAAGTGATTCCGATGCAAATCAAGTATTCTATCATCATATCAAGGCATACTAGTCTAGAACATTCATTTTAAAAGAAAAAACCAACAAGTAGCAGCGATCCACATCTCATAAGTATCAATAGTGATGACCAATATCTACAATAGCTACTACCGAAAGAAAATAGGTTAGGCTATCCTGTCAACAAAATATAAAACTAAAGAAGAACATGTGATGCTGAGAATTTACCTTCAGAAAGACAACCCCAGCTCTGTGAATGTAGTGATAGCAAGGAATTGAACAAGGCAGAAGCAGTAGCACTATGCAAAGGCATTAACGATTGAGCACCACCCAACTCTACCGGAATTCTACATCCGCATAGACATTTGATTAGAACATACATTACCCTTAATGGAAACTTCAATCATCAATTATGACCCACTTGAATTTATTACCATTTCACAAAATTCACAGCATAGAAGCAAAAATCTTCACTAAAAATGATAAATAGGAAAACTTATGCTATTTGGTTCAATTGGGCAGTCATTAAAAAAGGAATACTCTCATGATGAGCATATAAATAAAATAAAACAAGCATTTTTCAACATAAACAACGATCAAAATGGTAATTTCCTTTGAAAACCTTACAATTGTATCATGAAAATGCAAAGAAAACCCAATAATCAATAATTTATCGCTGAAAGCATCAATCAACCCCAGCAACAATTATACTTCTTATACCCAATTAAGTATCCTAATTCAACTCCTAAACCAGAGATCCCACAAATGGCAAGAATAAGCAATCAAATTGCAAGCAACCAAATTCATGTAATCAGCATTAAACTCAATTTGGTGTAATCTGATACCCAAACATTCAATAATTTGAAAGTCAAAAAGTTTACCTAGAAGAACTGAAACATTTATGAGGAGAGAAACGAGGGTTAGGAGAGGGTGCACAGCCAGGCAACTTAGAAGCTCCTGCTAACGAAGGAGATTTGGTGCCACAGAGTTTGGAAACTGCATTTCTTGTAGCGTGGATAGTGGAAGACTGTAGGGCTTGTCTTGCTCTTCCACATACACTCGCCATTTTTGCTTCTTTTTCTCTCGAATCTCTCTCTTCGTTTTCAGGCTGAATTTTGAGGCTTTTTCAGAGTTTGAAGGTTTGATGGGCTTTGATGTCTAGCCCTTGGGTTCTTCTTTGGGCTTTGCCTGGTCATTCGCAAATTTTTTGCTGTACTCGGGTACAGCCAGAGTTGGCTGTAAAACCATCAAAACGAACATTTACTTATTTGGAAATGAATATTTATTTATTTATTTATTTGAAAATTAACCTTTACTATTTTGGAAATTAACATTTATTTTTATTTGGAAATGAACATTTATCTACTCATTCGAATATAAACATTTATCTAATTATTTGGCCATACTCATTTATTCAACCAATTTAGAAATGAACATTTATCTACTGATTGTGAAATGAGTAGTTACTAATTTTAAAATGAACCTAATTATTACATTACTATATTATTACTTTGAACATATATTTACATATATTGACCAATTAAAACATGTCAAATAACATCTTTTACCAAAAAATTGAATATTTTAGGTATTGCCTAATGGAGTATGTAAGGTTGTACTTAAATTACAAAATATTGGTAGAAATCTCCACTTATTTTTCTATATCTTCAATTTTGAAAGTTGCTTTTGAAATCACAACTTAATGTAATTTTTTTTTTTGCGAAAGACAACCTAAGAGATGTTTCCGTCATAGACTGAGTTTTTCCGGCCATTATATAAAGTCCTTTCTTGGGGGGAAAAAATATACGGAGTATATGTTAAGGTGTGATTTCACAATAAAAAAAAGTATATAAGGTTATTTCTCGCAAGATTTGGTTTATAAAAGGTCTTTTTTAACAAATTTGCCTATTTAGTTCACTATGTTTTATAATGGTTGTACATTGAGTTTTATTCTATTTCTAATCATGAAACTTTACTACCCCTATTATCCAACAATATTTACAATTTTTTACTCACTCTATCTTACTTTATTCATTTTTTTCTCTTACACACATCCCCTTTTTACACATTGATCTGTTACATTATCCTTTTTTTTCACCCACCTATTTTACATACTTCCTCTTTTGTCTTAATATTTATGAAAATAATTTAATTGTAAACATCGAAGTGGAGGTAGTATATAACTAGATTAGATCCTGTACATGCACGAATATTTTAAAATTATTTGACCGATTCCATAAAATTACTGCAAATATAATTAATAAATCTTGAAAACAATTATTTGTAATTTTAATCATCTAATACGAACGATTTGACTAAAATATTACGGAGTACCAAAAAATATTCTTTTTACTAACACAGTAACACGTAAAAAATGTATTGGTCCTATGCACTTCTATGCAATCACTCAATTAAAAAAAATATATATATACTCCATTGATTATCTTCTTTCATGCATCATATATACCTAAATTTCATTAAAATATTAATTGTAGCTTATTGATAACCAAACACCTTTGAAACGTGCTCTGATAAGATGATACATTAAGTTGGTTGGGGCGGATTGAGTGTTTGATTGGCAAAGACGATATAATCTGGTGTGTGTTTGTGTGTTTTTTGCGTAAATGTTTGATTGGTTATGGACCAATTAAGGTGCATAGGAAGAACATGATAGTGTATAGAATACGTTAATACTCTTATCTAACTCAACATGTAACATGCACATTTCGATGTGTCAATAATAAGTCATAAACAAATAAGTTGGTAGTACACATTACACAGGACTATAGACAACGACTTCAAGCCAATTTAGTCGTTATAAAGGCTTTGAATTGAACTTCTTTAATAATGTTTGAGATAATAATGCGGATCCGAATCCTCCGTCTCACTCTTGTGTCTTATTCTATTTACCACTTGATTCTATTGGTCCACCTTATTAAATTACAATTTCTTAATTAAAATAATAATAATAAATTGTTATAATTTAATGACGTGGACCAATAAAATTAAGTGCTACATGGAATGGGACACAAGAGTGGGACGGAGGATTTAGACCCCAATAATGCAAAGAAAAAAAAAAGTTGAATTGTGATAATATGAAAATGACAATTATTAAATCAATAATGACATTGCATGCAAACATCGTCAGTGTTTTTCTTACCAAATTATGAGTGTTGCAATACTAATTACGCTCGGTTGAAACAAAAGTTTTATACAATAACTAGCATTTTAACCCGTATAAGGTATGGGAGCATTATATAATAAATTAATTAGTATTTAGGCTCGGGCGATGCCCCGGGTTAATACACGGATACAAATTTTAAATAAATTCAATACTCCATAATTATTAAATTGTCATTTATTATGTTTTGTTATGAAAAAGTGACATATAATTTGATTTGGATTAGTGGTTAATTGTTTGGTTTACAAATTAGAGGTCATGGGTTCAAGACTTGTACCACACATATTTATCATTTTTAAATAATTGTGTATTAGATGGAACATTGATGTGAGATTAGTGTGAGTGCCACGTGGCACATAGGCTTGCTTATCAACGCCTTTTAATATATAGTATAGATAATGTATGAAAATTTCAAATAGCTCGATATACGATTTTTAGGTATAATAATATATAAATTTTTTATTGTACATTCACAAATATTTGGTTAGTACAATATACGAAGTATAAATAAATAGAAACACTTTATATTTATTATTCTTTTTCTACTTTAAGGTTACTAGCTACTCCAGAAAAAATCAGTTTAAATAAACAAGGGTGTCTTTTGAGGCAATTAATTTGGTAAAAAAAGACCTTAAAATAACCTTAATATTTTTATTATGTGTGTCTTATAAGTTGGTAACATTTATATACAAGGGTGTCTTTTGAGTTTCCACAATTTTAATACGGTATTAATATTAAATAATATTTTAATTAGTCAATCGGAAAAGAAAATAAGATGGAGAAGATTGAGAAGTGGACACATGTCACACATGTCACTATGGTTTGAATTTTTAAATACTACGGAGTAGGTATAGATAAGGTTAACATTTCTCATAAGTCATCTCTATTCTATAACTATATTTGGTTCACGCACAAACATATATTCAAAAATTATTACTCCGTATTTAACCATTTTTTTTATAAATTATTTGATTGACAAATTCCCCCCTCAAAGTTAATGTGTAATTAATAAATCTTGGACATAATCAATTAATTATCTTTATGTGATTTCCCTCCTATAACGTGCTTCATATTTTATATGCTTAATATGCTAATTCAACTAAAATGTTTGATATGAATAATATATTAATCTGACCAAAATATTGAGCAGATACATTTTTCATTATTATATAACGAGTTGACTAAAATATTAGCAAATTATTTTTAGCAAATCATTAATTTGTACTACGTTATATCTATTATTTTCATATTTTATAATTCAATATATTTTCCATACATAAAATTAAATTTAAAAATTAAAAAGGTACGGAGTATTTTACTTTTAGGAAAATAGTTTTTACCGAAAATTTTTTACACTAGGAGGTGACATATATTTATTTCTGGGATCTGTTTTAGTATATATAAATTTATAGATAACTCCCGAGATCATTAAAGTAAATGACATTTTACTGCCCTATAAAATAGTCTAATATATCCCTCATCATAACTAATTTTATGGATAAATTAGATATAATTAACAGCTTAAAATTACCATTGACAAATTAAACATAATAAAATTTGAAATACCCCTTAACAACTCCATAATATACGTCCAAAACTCAACCATCTTCCTCATAAATAGTCTATGATGCTCATAAATTAGGAAAACGAAAAGTTAGTGGGCTTTAATCGAAAAACAAGACACGTGACACGTGGTACAATTAGATCTCTAAAGTCCTAATGGTATGAAACTATGGATATCAATATTTATATACACCAAGTAGCTAGCTCCATCACGAAAGTTTATTAACTTGTACACCCTAAATTACTAGATTGTCAAATTAAAATACGGGAGTATATGCGTACGTACTCATCATATAATGAGTGGTACAAATTAAAGACATTGAGGGCATGAAGTACGATACGTAAAGATAGATTTTTTTTCCATCCATGATATTTGTGCGCATGGTTATTAAAATCGCGATTCAAATCGTAGAATCGTAATTCTATTAGAATATGGTCTTACTATTCGATTTATGATTTTATATGATTCTACACTTTCTTTTTACTAGTGAACACCTCGTATAGTTGAAACATTGAGAGAAAGTTATTAATAGATAAATAATGTTAATTATTGCTTATTTAGCTAGGAGATAAATATATATTTTATTATTAAGTTTTCCTATAATATAAGCAGTTTAAATGCATGAAATATGAGAATAAAATCTTGATTATACTTGCTCGTGGAATCTTATCATTCAAGATTCGATTTTACGATACGATTTTAAGAGTCATTTCCAATTCAAAATAAAATATCAATTTTGATAACCTTATTTGTGCGTGTTGATTCATATATAAGGACCATAACCATGTTCACTGTTGCCTCTTCTTCGCTATATATCCAAGTCACAATGGAAAAGGAAGTGATGGCTAGCTACGAAAGTTAGGAGTCTCTTATTTGCAATGTGAAAGGAAACGTTGGTTTTCTTAAAGTGGAGAAAAACATATTCCGTACTTCACAGTGTAGTGTATACTTATATACTTCCTTCGTTTCGGAAATATCGCACCATGGTTGACTTTTACTCTTCTAAGCCTTACTTTGACTCTTAATATCTCACATCGTGTGCAAGTAAAAATTATAAAAATTAATATTTAGAAAATATATATCGATACGAATCTAACATGACCCTAAATGACTAAAATTTCCTTACGTAAAATGGCCAAAGTCGTAGTGTGAATAGTGCAAAAAATAAATGGTGCGATATTTCCGGAACGGAGGAAGTATGTAACTTCTTTGGTACTCGACTTCATAGTGTAGTGTATACCTATATATATATGTAACTTCTTTGTTACCCGAGTACCGCCTATAAGTTGCAATAAGCCATTTCATGAAACAAAATTCGGCCTATGTTGAGGGCTAGCTATGACATATTATTTATAGTAATAATAATATAATATAGATTGGTTTTTAAAGGTATGAAAGGTCCAAAATAAAATCAAACAAACTAGAGTACATACATAAATCAAAGAATATTATTGTGCATGTCGGCAAATGTATATGTCAACTATATATACATCCAACTTTCATATATTCTCACTTTAATTTAAGCAAGCAATTAAATAGTTGACCCATAATGTGAGTACTACATTTTTACGTGGATTAGCATATTAATCCCTCATTTTGTCTTCATTTAATTTGCTTCCCACTCTTTCTTGTTTCCTAAGAATAAATTCAATCACCATAGCCATCCAACTACAAAACACAAGTATATTTTTTTTATATGTAGTACTATGCAATCATGTGCTAGAAAATGTTATCGATCTCACGTCAAGTTTCCTAACACAAGAATTGTCATACTGTAAACCTTATAAATATGATCAATGACATGCGCGGTAGTTAATTACCAATTCAATCAACTTTATCGATCAATGTATGTATATGTATATGTATATGTATACCTTATCGACTATCGGCCTATCACTAACATGGGAGTCAACATCCACTCTAGTCTCTATACATAATAGATCAAGATAAGCCTTTCTTGGTTTTTAATGGCCTAAAAATCATGTACACCTAAATTGCAAGTACTATAATGTTGTATTCGAGATATTTAATTAAATTTGAATATTCAAATTTACTGAAATTAAAGTGAGGCCACCAGTTTGAAGTAAAACTAAGTGAATAAAAATAAGGTGTAAAATAGAAAAGGTGGCCCATAATCATAGCTGGAAAACTTGGTGTTTAATACACATCGACGAGTATACTATAGCACCTATATATGTTTTAGGGTTGGTTCTAACTTCTAAGGACCACTTGGACTTTTCCCCTTCAACTCTAAATCACATGGTTTTGTACATTTCTTCATTTGTTTAGATTGCTATAGGCTTTGTTTTTAGGGCACTTGGCTTTAATACACCACTTTAAGGTCCACACGGTAGAGCTGTCAAAACAGGTCATCGGGTCGGGTTTGGGTCGGGTCATTCCGGGTCTCGGGTCATGATCAGGTAGGGTCGTGTCGGGTTAATATTTCATCCGGGTTGAGTTCGGGTTCGGTCGGGTCGATTTCAGGTCGGGTCATGTCGGGTTTTTTCTTATCCTGGGTTCAGGTCGGGTTCGGGTCGAGTCACATTTCGGTCAGGTTTGATTTTGGGTTCGGGTCTTATCGGGTCGGGTTTAAGTCGGTTTGTAGCAGATAATTTCGGGTTCGGGTCTTATCGAGTCGGGTTTAAGTCGGTTTGCAACACAGTTATTTTCGGGTCCGGGTCTTAGTTTGGATCGGATAATAATCAAATCAAATAGAATTCAGGTCGGGTCACTCTCAGGGACTGGTCAAACTCGGGTCTGATAATTAACCTATACATTTTAATTATTTTATATTCTAAAAAAATTTGTTTAACTTATTTTAGAGCTAAATTTTTCGGTATCTAGCAATAAATAATTAAAATAGATTTATCGTTGAAGTTAATATTTGATCGTGTCATTGATAACTCGGGTAAATCGGGTAACGGTTGTCACAAGTCGGGTCAATAGCAGGTTTCATCGAGTTACAATCGGTTTCGGGTTGACATCGGGTCGGGTATCGAATTGAGTTCGGGTCATTGTTCGGTCGGGTCAGTTCGGTTATCGGTCATTTTCGGGTCGGGTGTCGGGTTCGGATTCGGGTGTTACAACATCGGGTTAAAATCGGTTATCGGTTTTTCCGGGTCGGGTACAGGTCGGGTTTCGGGTTACCTATTTTACCGTAATTTCGGGTCATGGTCGGTTACGGGTTCGGTCGGTTCAGGTCGGGTTTTCAGGTCGGGTCAGTTTTTGACAGCTCTACCACACGGTAAAGGATCTACTGATTTTTAAGGGATTTTGACACTTTATTTGATTCATTAATTAGGACCCCATTAATTATGGATTTATATTTGGTTTTGGAATCAAATCAGTTAAAGGGGAAAAGGAAAAGGGATATCAAACACTTTACATTAGATTTCAGTTCGAGTTTGTCGATATGACTATTACAACGTTTGTTTTAGTTTGGTGGTAACTGGTAAGGATTGTACCTATCAACTTGTGAGAACATATGTTTATTTTAGTTTGGTGGTAACTGGTAAGGATTGTACCTATCAACTTGTGATAACGTATGTTTATTTTAGTTTGGTGGTAACTGGTAAGGATTGTACCTATCAACTTGTGAGAACATATGTTTATTTTAGTTTGGTGGTAACTGGTAAGGATTGTACCTATCAACTTGTGATAACGTATGTTTATTTTAGTTTGGTGGTAAGGATTGTACCTATAAACTTGTGAGAACGTGATTTAATCCAGACTATGAGAAATTATGAGATAGGAATCCCTTTCCCATCTATCCTCACCATCAATCTGTATTATACGGAGTATTGACCAGCCAGAGCTTTGGTCAAATAGGTCAGTTCTTATTACCTGCTTAAAAAACAATACAATTACGCACTCTCTTTTTATACTTAATTAAATGATAATGTCAACATCATTTCTCTTTCATCAAACGCAATAAGCTCCACGTTATTATATTGAACAAGAGCTATATGAATATTGATGAATAGAAAATTCACGGAAAAATGTGCTACACACTTCCTCTGCTCGTAAAAGCATACATATAACATGATGATGAGAAATATATCCTAGCCTTCATAGTCGCTTGAGTTATTGGCATTATTGCATGATCCTAGACCATTACTCACAACCCTCGTAACAATTACAGGAACATAACTATTACATGATCTAAAATCATTACTCATGACCCTCGTAACAATTACAGGAACATAATTTAGACGACCAAGTTGAACATTTATACTTGGTACAAGAGGAATAGAGCTGAGGATGCATTATTTAATGAGACAAAAATGAAGAGTACGTACAATAAAATTATTTGAAATCAAAATGTTTGGATTATGGATTAGAGAGTGAGCATTGAAATTTGAAGCCTAGTGAGTTAGTGTAAGGGTGAATCACAGGTAGCTACGAGTCGTAAATTTTGCAAGTGAACAAGAATGCGTGACTCAACAGTCAGTCGCAACCAAACAAAACACGTAACATCCTTTTTCATACTCTTATTAATTAACTGCCTCATTTTTTCATGCTATTTACATTTGTTCTTAATTTCGGCATCATATATGGACCCAAATTATGAATTTCAATTTACTATAATCAAATTACGCGTCTATATCGCCTTAAATCATAGAGTAGTTATCATTCAACATAGATAACATGATACAAGTGCTAGTCAATCGGATTCAATATATCAAAGTAACACTCCATATATTTTATTCTCTTTAATTACTTCGATCCACTAGGTCTAAGGTCATGTTCGGCGAAACTAGCGGCAGCGGGTAGCGTTTTGCAGTTAAGTAGCGGGTAGATGTTGAAGTAGCGGGTAACGATAAATTGTCAAAATAACGGGTAACTAGTATGAGTGTTTGGTAAAAGTAGCGGTTGAGATGTAATATACAATAAAAGTTGTATATATTTTGTTTAAAACTTTATTGTAAAATATATCAAACGGTATCCGCTACCTTCAAACGCTACTATTTTGAACGTTTGACAAAATCTACCAAATCGCTACTTGTACCGCTAACCGTTACCTCACCCGCTACCATACCAAACACTTGGACATATTAGAAATACTCCATATGTCCCTTAATACTCGCACCGTTTTGACTTTTTGCATTGTTCATATAATTCACTTTGACTCTATTTTATTTCTAGTATATGAAAACAAATGTTAGTATATACTGTAATATATTGCTGGCTTCATCTTAATATATATTTTTAAAATATTAATATTTTTATAAGTGTTTTTAATATGTACTGTAGTTAAAGATATTGGTGGTCAAAATTGTGCATTGGCAAGCGTGTCCAGTAGTTAAAGATATTGACGGTCAAAAGTATTAAGGGACAAAGGGAGTAACGTTTTGAATAGATCAAAACGTTATCCGCTACCTCAAACGCTACCGACACGCCTTAACTAGAATGTTACAACTACCATTATTACACAAACATATGGAGAAACCAGACAATGCAAATCAGGTAGTTAATACAATTACAACCAAATGAACCAATGAACATGTAGCCACTTGTAAATTGTAACCAAACAAAGCCAAACTTCAAACTTGTAGTACACCTAATTCTATATTTCTAGGTGCACTCAGTCACCCAAGTACATGTAAAAAATACTCCATCTTTGTTTCTTTGGTATGTAAAAAGTCACAAAAAACATTAATATGTCAACAGAAAGACACTTGGATACCTCTCCAGGCTCCAGCCCTCCTCCCAAAAACTTGTCATAAATAAATCGGTTTTTTCATGAAATGCCCCTGAGGTTTCACGAAATTCACCAAATACCCCTGCGCGTTTCAAAATACATAGTATACCCCTATTTTCTCATATTGTTCATAATATACCCCTAGACTTAACGGACGTTAGTCCTCCGTTAGCTGCAATTTACCATTTTACCCTTATGTGTTGTTTGGTACGATTCTTTACTTAAATCCCCACTCAACAGCTCTACCCACCCAAACTTTCTCTCTCATCCCACCCAACCCACCAAAACACTCTCTCTCTCTCTCCTCCCACTGAACCAAAACCACTCCTCACCGTCGTCACCACCTTCCCCTGCTACCGTCGCTTCTTCCTAACTTTCCAAAGATGAGCCTTTGTTCTCTCATTTCACCCTACCCCTGCAACACCACCATTATCATCACCAACAAGGCAACAACAAAAAATGACGGAGTATCCAACAACTACACCAACAATTACAACCCTAATTTCAATTCCAGTCATCAAGAATCGCCTCAAAAATCTTCAATTGGTGTTACCATAGCTGCTGCTACACTCTCATTCAGCCTCTTATTATCTCCGCCTGTTTCGGCTGCTGCTAATTTGACGGCTTCTGATCAATCGTCCGATGAGTATTTCCGCGAAGATGAGGGATTATTGGGGGATGATATGGCATTATCGGTGCCCAAATTGTGGACGAATGAGGGTATTGTGAGGCGGCTCGTTCACCAGTTCTTCTTCAGTTTCATCTCTTCCTTTTAAATTGTGGATGAATTCTGGCACAATTGTCTCATATGTTGTACAGAATTCGAGGGAAGAGAAGGAGATGAACTCTGGTCCAACGAGTCCCACTGAAGATGGCAGTGAGGTGATTTCTTTGGTGGTATTTGTAACTTGGCTGAGATCTTTTCAGCTTAGGGTTTTTGAAATCAGGGGATGTTGATAGGGCATTGTGGGTTTTAGGTGTGGTTCAGGGAATGGGTTGAGTCCTAAAACTGCCATGCTGATTTCGGTTATTTCAGCTTTGGGAAATTCTGGGAGGGCCGAGGTTAAGTCGATGGCCAGGTTTGCGAGGTGGTGGTGGTTTGCCAAAGAGGCGTGGGTCAATTCTTTTCCCTTGTTTAAGCTATCGGCTGCTTTTGAATCACCAGAACTACTGTAGTTGGACACCGAGACCTCAGCCACACTGCCCGTGTACTCCGAATCTCACCCATGAGAAGTTAAAGAGAGAGAATTTGTTTGGGAGGATAAATTGAGTGACTCTGGCGACCAAAGCGATTGATCCAAGAGGCCTTCATTTGGGGTAGTTGATAAGTAGTCCTCCTTCTATGCAATGTTTTTTCCTCACCCTTGTCATCGTTAGGAAACACTAGTTTAGCTTTTAGCTATTATCTGATTCTTGAAAAAAGCTTGGCTTCTCAGCTTTTGATCCTTAAGATTATTCACCTCCACTTTCGAAGTCCTTAGAGACAATTTGGCAGTCGAGGAAGCTGCAGTCTTCATGACAGCAGGCCTAGAAGTTCTTGGATTATCACCAACATTAGTCTTACTTATCTTGTTAACGAACCTAAAGAAGATTTTTGTAAAGCTTTTTAAGCAATGTCATGTATCTAAAGTGATCTTGGAAGAATACAATACTCAATTTCTTAATTTACAGGAGGCTTAACTTTGTAATATCCCTGTTTATTGATGGAATATAATCTATGTTTATTGCTGGAATTTTTTTACAAACTGCTCTACTTCATTGCGAAGAAAATTAGATATGTAAACTAGCCGTTAGATTCAAATTTTGCAGTTTAAAAGCAGATTGGGTATTTGGTTCAAGCAAGTTTACAAATAAGTGTATATTATGCAAAAAGTTTATAAATATGTGCATTTGGTGAATTATAAACATGACTTAACGGAGGACTAACGGAAAGTCATAATAGGGGTATTTGGTGAACAGTATGAAAAAAATAGGGGTATACTATGTATTTTGAAACGCGCAGGGGTATTTGGTGAATTTCGTGAAACCTCAGGGGCATTTCATGAAAAAACCGTAAATAAATACACGCTTTGACATCACAAGACATGAGTCAATCCGTGTTTACAATAAGTCATCTGCCCATGCATACAAATCACTCCTATACTCATTATCAATGCAATCAACAAAATTCAGCTACCAATTCAAAAACGACTTATTTCTGCATTTCTGCTGTTGACTATTTCATGAATTCTTAAATATCAACAAAGCATTCAATCCAAATATGGTAAATTCTGTACAAACATTTCCCAATCATCTGCCCACCTTTTACTTTCATACCCAAACATTTTCAACTATTCATACTATAAATCTTATCCATACATGTGAATATGTGATGATGTGAAACTATAATACTTACAAACTTAATAACGCGTTGTTGCATGTTTAACCACGGGCAATATTTACTAGTCTCTATCACCAACCACAACAAATAATTCAATTACAAAACCACGGCGATGGTTTAATACTGTGTATAAGTATAACTGGTTGATCACAAGTTCATATCTTTCTCCCCGTTTGTAATTTATCATAAAATACAACAAATTAAATATAAAAAAGCAATAAATTTTTGAATGAATTTCTGAAAATTGTGCATTAAATTAGTGGTTTGTATCAAATTGATACTTGTTTAATAGGTACATAGGAATACTATATAATATAATTATATATCAATTTATTTTCCACCTATATAGTAAAAATTTACCCATATTCTAAGAACAATGACAAGCTAGTAACCAACATTTAGAAACAACAAATTACAATTTTTGGCTTGGAACATTATGTGGCTCGGCCTTTGCAAAGCCAACAACTATTTTAAAAAAATTAAAAATGTGATTTTTTTTTTAAATATTGACCCATTCCCAAAAATAGTTCTTAAGTGAAGAACCCAATCTCAATGGGAATACTTGCCCCAGATGTTTTTTTCAAGTTTTTTTAGTCAGCAATAGCCCAAGTCAAATCATTCTCAAATATCCAATGGCAAACCTCAATCTTACCCGGACCCGAACCGAGTGCTTGAAATGCTCCGTGGGTTGGGCTCCATGACGAGGTATCCAAGTGACATATGGCAACGCCGTGGTTGATCTTAGCCTTGGTATTCGGGTTCAAGATATCCGCTTCGTAAACACGGACCTTTGGAACCGAATGACAGTAATACAACAAATACGGGTACAAACTTTGATGACAAGAAACAGATTTCGTGACCTTCCCACCATTAATCCCTCTAACTTTCCCAATCAAAATATCCGTTTTCGACCCGTTTATACTCTCCATTGTCCGAGCCTCCACGGATTGACCCAAAACCGAAACCGCAAAATCGATCATATCCTCAACCGAACCAACACACTTCTTATTCTCACCCGCAGCCGGAGCCCGTTCACACTCACCCAACGCAGCGTTTAGCATCCCCTCCATTGTAGAGTTCTCAAACCCATGGAAAATCTCCTTCATTTGAGTAATTTTCGAAGACGAAAAGGGTATTTTCGACAAAATTGATCTCGGCAAGAATGACCGAGGTGGCATCTTATCTTTTACATCCGGCATTGGCATAACAGTCCCTTCTTTCAACATTTCCTCTCTGAAAAACTTCCCTGGTTCAACCCATTTATTTACGAATTTACCCTTCTTCACCATTGAAGCACTCACCAAACTACCACTACTACTAGTATTCTTATAATCAGCAAAATTGACCCCATTTTTAGCATACCCTTTGAAATCACTACCTTGCCCATAAGAACTGAAACCAACTTCCTGCCCTTTTGCGCCGTCGCCGTAACCGGTAAAATTATCAGATCCTTCGTTAAAACTCGCTGCATAATTACTGAACTTAACCGTCTCAATATTGGATTTCTTTGCATACGATTTGAAAACGTCATCGCCGACATTTGACTGGTCTCTGTAACTGGAGAAAGTCTCAACGCCGGCATTTCCGCCGTCGGCGTAACTGTTGAACTTATTTTGCGGTACATTGCCGTTGAACCCGTACGAGGTGAAGTTGTCGTTTCCACTGTTACCGGTCTCGGAATACCCGGAGAAAGTGGACCCCACAACGTTTGAGTCCTTGCCGTAGCTCCCGAAGCTGTTCGTCAATCCATTGCCGTTCTTTCCGTAGTTAGCAAACCCTTGGTCTCCCGCATTCGCGTCGCCCGAGTACGAAGCAAACGAACCGTCCCGGCCGTTCGCCTCGTCTGAATACGAGGTGAACTGGAGGCCCGGGACATTAACATTGTCGGCGTAGCTGGTGAATTTTCCATGGCCGCCTGTAGCTCCGGCGGCGTAGGTGTTGAACGTTTGAGAAACTACGTTTCCGTCTTTGGCGTAGGTGGTGAAATCGTCTGAGTGACCCGCTGAGTCACGGCTGTACCTCCGGAAAGTGTCAAGCGGCTCGTTCTCATCCCCAGAGTAGTTTTTAAACGAGTTAAGACCACCGGCGGCGCCGCTGGCATAGTTGGTGAAGTTGGTATCAGAGTAGGCGGCGAATTTCCCGTCGGGGGAGTGTTTAGAGGAGAGAGAAATTTTAGGGTCAGGGAAACAGAGGAGATTAGCGAGTTTGCAGAACGAGTCAAGGTGAGTGTAGAGTGAGTTAGCGGAGGCGAGTTTAGCGAATCGGGCTGAGTCCGAAGCGGAAAGTGGTGAAGCTTTATTGATGAGGAATCCGGGTCGAGGGACCTTATAGATCTTGTTATTCCAGTATCGGATCGCATACGCTTTTGGCGTAAACGGGTTTTCGCCGGAGGGTCCGCGAGCCTCCGACGGTTGTACCTACATTTTGAAGGAGACACCAAAAATTAATCAAAATAATTAATAATTAAAAATACAAAAAATAAAATAAACTAAAATTAAATTAAAAAAGGAAGAAATGTGCTTACAAAGGAGGATAAGAGAAGTAGTAATAAGTGGAGGACGAAGAAGGAGGTGATAAGCTTGGTATGTTCTTGTTCTTTCATTTTTATTTTATTTTGATTTTTTGTAAATAAAATAGGAGGAGAGAGAAAGAGAGAAAGAAGAATGTTGGGAGTTGGGTGAGTTTGGATGGAATGGGAGTACTTATAGGGGAATAAAAATGGAGGAAAATAGTGGGATTGTGGGAGTGAAGTAGTGTGGTAGTGGACTAATATGTCGGGTTCACTCTCTTAAGTAACTATACCTAATTAGCTAATTAATTACTCCGTAATTATTAAGTATAGTGTTCTAATAAATAATCCTTGTTCTTAACTCTCACTCCCTATTAGTGTTGAATTGTTTGCAAAATAAAATTACACTAACTACATAGAGTAAATATAGTAGGAGTAAAGGTAATTTTAAATTAAATGACATGTTTGGTAGCTGGCGATAAATACTAAAAATTTTAGTTGTAGTTTTGTGGAGAAATATTATGCATGTCAAGATTCATGGTAATATGATGGCTTAAAGGACGCAAGAGAATGTGTGCAGATGAAGGAGGTGATTAATTGGTTATCCTATATGTTTGGAATAATTTCATCATCTATTCACATTAATATTATATAATCTCATGTATTTGAATCGACCATCACCTCCGCTCATTATCAACCCCCAAAGTTTAATACTTCTTCTGTTCCAGAAATATCGCACCATGGTTGACTTTTACTCTTCTAACCATTACTTTGACTCTTAATATCTCAAATTGTGTACAAGTAAATATTAAAAAAAAAATATTTTAAAAATATATATCGATGTGAATCTAACATGACTCCACATGACTTATATTTCCTTACGTACGAATCATATAAAATCGTCAAAGTCAAAGTGTAAATAGTGTAAAATACAAATGGTGCAATATTTCCGGAACGGAGAAAGTATGATTGTTCCATGATACATGACAAATAAATTCTAAGATATTCTTTGGCCTAGAACAAAAATTGGCTAGCTACGGTCTAAATGCATTGATTAAACTTCCATCCCCTACTACATGTTATTGTCCCGTGTAAAGATAAGAATTCTACTACTCTTTCATAATTATAAAAATTAAAATATTAAATGTGATTATAACGGAGCGATTTCCTTCAATATTGCACAAAGATCCAATAATTCCCTAAATACGTTAATTTTTAAGTTATTTTCCACCATACCGTCCACGTAAGTAAGGGAGAAAGAGAGTAATTTTTTTTTTTTCTGGTTCAGCATTGAACCGCCATATGAGATAGCGGTTTCGTTTTAAAACAAACCGCCATCTCAGATGGCGGTTCAATGTTATAAACCGCTATCTGAGATAGTGGTTTGCTTTAAAAAAAACCGCTATCTCAGATGGCGGTTTGCTTAGTTGTAAATTATTTTTAACATGAATTACAGTTTAAATAGAAATATAACTTAGAAATATAACTTAGAAATAACATCTTGTGACATCAATTGCGTCTGTAGCTCAGTGGTGGATAGAGCGTGTTTCTAAGCAGAAGGTCGTGGAATCGAACCCTACCTGACGCGCTTATTTCTTTTTTGCTATCTCATATAAACCGCTATCTGAGATAGTGGTTTACTTAAGTCAACCGCTACCTGAGATAGCAGTTTAGTGCCGCTTCGTTAAAAAAAAACCGGTTTTAATGCTGACGTGGGCGGTATGGTGAAAATTAAGTTAAAAAGTGGCTCATTTTGGGAATTTGACGTTCTTTAAACAATATTGAAGGAAATCGCTCATTATAGCGTGGGTCATTTACCGACCTAAAATATAAAAACTAAAGCCTGATTATGACTTGATGAAAATCCAAATCTAAACTGAATGGCTCATCACATTAATGAAATCCGAATTAAATTCGTCCTAACTGAAGCCACCCTTAGTTAAGAAGGTAGCGAAGAACAAGAACTCGTAGATGATTAATACACGTACACCAGAGGGAATGATGCAAAGAAAGGCATATATAGTCACGAGTCCTGTCACTGTCCATTGATGGATTTGTTTAGCATTATTATAGAGTTCGATCAATCAACCTTCATCAAATTAATCATGTATGGTATTGTATTGAATTAGCTAGAGGAAATGCCAAGCTTATTAGAGCAACAAAAACAAACACATAGACATTCATTGCCGGCTAAACGCGTCACAACATATGAGAATCATTCATAAATTTCCATGCTCTACAAATTCCGCGGTCCATACAATTTTATTTATTTAGAAATATCTCTGGTTCTTTATAAGCGTACATGTATTTTTGACATGTAATATACGGAGTAAGAAAGACATTAGACAAAATAACACTGGTAACTCAACTATTTATCTAGCTATTTTGTAAAGAGTAATACGTTATACGTACCATTTTTCAAATTATTTTAATTAATTTCCAGGTCACCATCTCTATGTCACTTAAATGCATGTTAGGGTGCGATCTTTTCCTTTGGTGAAACATAAACTTATTTGACTTAATAGAATCATATTGACCTAATTGAAACTTGATAGACTTGATCAAACCTGATTACAAGAGTTTGAATCAAATCTATTAAATTTCTGCGAATAACTGTATAAGACTTGATTGGAACTCATTAATATAGTTACAACTTATTTGAAGTCGTTACAAAAGTTATTTCTCTTAAGACGAAGATAACGCTTTATGTTGTTCTAATGACGATTAAAAAGGAAGTATAAATGTACACAAGTTTTGTTTGGTTGGCAACAATAGTGGGTGCCTAGGTGGTGGTGGTAGTTATGATAAAATTCGTTTCTTGAGAAGGAGTAAAAGTAATGTAGCAATTACCGAGGGATTTATCCCCGAAAGCTCACTGTGACCATATCTTCCTTCTGCAGGAAGGGAGAACAGACCTCACTTTTGTGTGCTCTGCCTTTCGCTTTTCTACGATTTCTCTCTCTATTTATTTTTTATTTTTTTGGGTATAGGCTTAATTTGCATAGTGACAAGAGTTCACACACCGTGTGAGTTATTAGGAAATCTTACGGAGCTAACATAATAAACTAAGGACTAAAGATCGAAATGGTAGCATTCTCTTATTTGGTGAACCCTTGATTATCGTTAGACCTGGTTATCGGGCGGGTCGGGTCAGGGTCGGGTCGGGTCAAAAGAGGGTCGGGTATTAAAAGGGTCATTTTTAGCGGGTCGATAATGGGCGGGTCAAAAGCGGGTCATTAGTGGGCGGGTCAATAAACGAGCAATGAAAAATGAAAAACAAAAGAGCCATGTGCAAGTACAAGTGAATACGAAGCTATACAAGTAATTTTTTGTATCATTACTATTTTAATTTTCAAAATAATTGTAGTATAAGTTTGACCCTATAATGACCCTGTCCAATAAAGGCCCTGTCCAATAAGAGCCCTGACCAATAAAAGCCCTATTAACTTGACCCTAACCCTATATCCATTGGACTACCCTGTCCAATAACCAGGCCTAATTATCGTTACAATATTGAATTTTGATTGGTTACAAATGTATTGAAATTTTACATACAACACTTCCTCTCTCTAATTAATTATGCTTATAAATTATTTTTTGTAATATGTATCATAGGGTTTTCCAATCCTTAGGGTCAACCAAACATTTTCCAAAAATATGTGGTGGGTAAACAAAGAAAGCAGCGGAAGATTAGTAAAGCTAAATTGAGTTTAATTAGTGTGCCACGACTTTTCTCGGTTTATGTTTGGATTACATAGGGATGGAAATATCCAGTGGATGATCCATTAACCCGGTCACCCGCTATATTTAACGGGTGAAAATCCGAATTAAATGGATGAAAAGCGGGTGATGGATGCGGGTCGGATGCGGGTGATGTTTTTTTATCCATCACCTGTTTACCACCCGATCCGTCACCAATTTATTTTAAATATATTACTTATATCTATATTTAAATATAAAATGGGTTGATAAATCCATTACTTATTAAAGTTAGTGTTTGTTTTATTTTTTTAGTTATAAGTTATGTGTGATAAGAAATAATTATATGTTTCGAGATAAATGTAGATATATAAAAAAAGAAAATTGGTTACTTATTATGCATATTATTTGGTGGTAAATTTTTAATGGTTTATGATTTTCACCTGATCCACCCGGTTCACCCACGGGTAGACCTGTCAAAAATCAACCCGAACCCGACCCGAAAATACTGAGTCCTGAACAAGATTTTGTGACCCGTAACCCGATTTTATACGAACCCGAGCAACCCGAAAAGTAATGGGTCAACCCGACCGAACCCGTTTTGGACCCGACCGATTGAAAATCGTTGTATTTATAGTAATAAATGCGATTATGAGAAAATTTAAGCATTATATACACGCTGTTTTTACTATTATTGTGTGTAGTATGATTTTAATGTTAATTATACGCCATTTTATGGTTGAATTTGACTAAATATAAACTTGTGTAGGAAAATTTGTTAATTTGTGCCCATATTTTGTATATTTATCACCTAAATTAATGAAAATATAATGCGCGTTTTAAAATTCTCAACCCGTTGGGTTGACCCGAATCCGAAAGTTCTGGGTCTTGAACAAGCATTTGTAAACCCGAACCTGAAAGTGACCGACCAGATATAACCCGAACCCAAAAATATTTTTTTACAACCCGATCCGATCGACCCGTTTGACAAGTCTACCCACGGGTGATGGATGGACAGAATACGGGTGATGAGTAAAGCGGGTGACGGATGGACTGGGTGGAGCGGATGGATGCGAGTGATGCTCCACCCGATCAAAATTCCACCCATTTCCATCCTTAGGGTTACATTTTTTAAGAAACTGTTTTTTAGTTGTTCATAACAACTTAACAACACATTTACCTTTGTCAAAAGAAAAAACAACACATTTACCGCAAAAAACATAACTTATTTTGGGTAATTAATTACTTGCATTATCATCTTCCTTTTTGTTTATCCAAATTAAGTGTCAAAGAAGAAAACGTTTGTATTTTTTCAACTGACATGCGAAGTACTGTAATTAACTTTTTGTGAATTACTGCATAAAATTTCTGTCTTTTCAATGATAGTTGGCCCGTTCGGTATCACTGAAAGTTTCAAGTTTTTGGTTTTTTGATTTTATAAGTCATATGATTTAGATTGGATTATGAACTAAAAAAATAGTCATACCTATTTTAATCATGTTAATTTTGAAAACTGATCGATAACAAGAAACTGAAAACTACTTTTTGTGGTTTTCATATTTTGGTTTTTAGTTTTGTAAAAAACAGAAAACATGAAACAAAAACCGATACGAACGAGCCCTAACCTTTTACTAGCTAATAATGTAGCAATTGTTTTTTGTTTTTATCAGTACCGTTAAATTTCTAAAACAATGCACTCGTATTAAAAGTAGGATATAAGGTTATGTTTTGTTCATCTTATTTCTACTTATTTCACTAAAAATAAATTCATATATATTCAGAAAAAATAAATGAAAATCAGGTGAATGAAACACAGCTTAAATAATAATAAACTATTTACTATCAAGAAGAAGAAAAACGGTTTCTTCTCTCTAATTCCGTTGACTTGTTGGTGATATAAAATTCGGATTTTATAAATTTTGGATTAGAACATTTCTCTATTTCGATAGGAGTTAAAATAATTTCACAAACAATGTGTAAGAGACAAAAAAAAGTATGTAGTAGTTGTAGAGAAATTGATGATGGATTGATGGTGAATAGCCGCGAATTTTGTTCTGCAATTTATTACGGAGTAAATTTTATGTTGTTCATTTCTGGTGGAAAGCCTATAATTATATGACGTCATAATGATATTGCTATTGTCATTCACTACTCCCTTTAAAAAAAAAAACCGTGTACTCCGTAGTTAATTTACTATGATCATGTCACGGCTTTAAGTTGAGAGGCTCACCAATAGATATTACCCAAAAAAATTAAAAAATATTAGGTATATAATTCGGAGTTTTAGCCCGTGTTAAACACGAGATAATAATATTTTAACAAATCTACATAATGGTGTACATTAATATAAAAGTTTAAAAGGCATTAAACTAATCAATTATTCTACTATTGTATAAATTGAGAGTTTGAGATGTTATCAATGTCAAATAAAATTAATTTAAAGTATATGGAAAGTAATGCATGTAAGATATTTATTTCTTTATTTTATATAAAAAAAAATTAGAATTTCAAGGATAAAATAGTTAAAAAAAAGGAAAAACGTAGAAATGGGAAAAGATGACACGTTGCAACTAAATATCATGTTTTAAAATAGTAGCATAGATTGTTAAGCCCGTGTGATACACGCACGATTATTTTCTTAATTTTTTTTTTTTCTGTTTATTACAGTCATACAACTCGATATAAAAGATTGGTTTCCAAAATTTAGGGTGTGTTATATCCAACTGATTTTCAATTATTTTTTATGAACTTATTATAGTTTATCAAAACTTATTTCTTATAAATTGTACTTGGATAAGTAGTGGATAACACTTATTTAAATGAACTTATCTGAACTTTTATTTTCGTGAAACAAGTGAAAATAAGGTGAACAAAATATGTTCTTTAAAGGTTGAAATTGAAAACAACTATCATGGTTATAATATATTGTTATTGTACCTATTGAAAAGTCTTCCCTTTTTTTATCATTACATTTTTCATGGATCGATGTCACTACGTACTCATACTAATTGCATCACATAAAATAATATTTAAGGGGTCGTTTGGTTGAACATAGGGATTTTCTAGGAAGATTTTTTTCACATGCATATGCATTTCATAGGAATTAAGGGATTGTTGTTTGGTTGAATATGAAAAGTAAATTTACATGGGAAGTTCTACTTACATAGGAGGACTAGGTAAACTTCCTCCATTTTGTGGTAAGTGAAACTTCCTATAAAATGTGACTTGCTATATTTTGGTCAACCAAATAATACCACAATTTTCCACTTTTAAGAAGTCATATTTTTCATAATTTACCATGTCAACCAAACAAAAATTTATACGTACGTACTATGCAATTGGTTTCTTTTGTGCCTTGAAATGTGATAAAATAATATTAAGGATGGGAAAATATAATAGTGTTCTTGTGTTATTATTTGTGGGAATACAAAGTAGATCCCCTATTCTTTGTAGATTTCCTAATTCATATAGACTTCTACCTTATATCATATAGCTTAATTATAACATAACTATAATACATACGATATTCTATTTTATATCATACAGCTTAGTTATAACATAACTCTACTACGTACGATATTCTATCATATAGAATAACTGCGTTATGCTCAATACCCTCCCGCAATCGGAGCGACAATTTCACGAACATTGCGATTGGAGAAATAAATAAAAAATATGTCATATGATTGTCTTGTCGTGTAAAGGAGTCTTGTCGTTTCGTACAAGGAAAAAAAAATGTCATATGACTGTCTTGTCGTGCCAAGGAGTCCTGACGTTACTGTCGTTTCAAGGAGTCACGTCGTTTCGTACAAGAAAAAATCTTATATGCATGTCTTGTCGTGTCAATGAGTTCTGCCATCACTGTCGTTTCAAAGAATCCTGTTGTTTCGTACAAGGAAAAAAATGTTATATGTTTGTCTTGTCGTGTCAAGGAGTCCTGTCTTTACTGTCGTTTCAATGAGTCATGTCGTTTCATACAAGAATAGAAATGTTAATACGAAAAACCTCTGTCACGGCAGAAGGGAAACCGTCCATGTCTTACGATACATGAAAAACCGTACATGTCTTATGGCACATAGAGAACCGTCCATGTCTTACGACAAGTGGAGTACTGAAACATCATGAAGAGCAATTAATCAACGCAATTTAGAAGGTGGACCATGGTGCACATAGAGCATGGTGCACCTTAAGAACATTAGTATATAATTAAAATAACATTTGGTTACGTAAAAAGAACATGGACATATATTTTTTTATATTTTTAATATATTGTGATTTTTTATAACAAAAAAGTAAAACATTACATTGCATGTTCTTTTGTCGTAGTGTCATGTTCTTTTGTTTATGCACATGTGTTCTTTTGGTGCAGATGGTGCACCATACTCTATGTGCACAATGGTCCATAGTCCACAGATTGATTAATCAACTAGTGTTCTCACACGTAATCAAATTACTTCGGTGTATGCGTGAAGGATCGATCATAACCCCCGCTTAAACAATTGGCAGAGCTAAGCTACCGCCTACCCATATTATCCAAGGAGACAAATCAAACCAATTTATTTATTTGTCTAACACACACAAAACACTTCACTTCTTTATATTTCTAAACATAGACGAATTGACAAACTACCTCATCAATTGCAAAAGAAAACATGCGCAGCGGAACAATAACTTTTTAAAAAATTGTTTTTGGATAGAGATTTATAGATCTCGCCGGTGAGTTTAATTTTCTAACCCACCGGCAGGGATAAATTTTTGTAAACGATTCCAAGATCTAACCTGTTATAACATAACTCTACTATATACGATATTCTATCATATAGAATAATTGCGTTATCCTCAATAAAATAACCGTTCAGCCCTTATTAGCTTTGCCTTTACCCATTTGACACACTCTCTACGAACGGAGTTGACAAACGATCATTATTAAACGTATGTTGTAAACTTGTAAAACAATAAAGGAGCATTTAGTGAATTTCCCAAAACTCAAACAAACAAAAAGTATATTGCGAATAGTTTGAAAACCATAGGACATTTAATTAAAAAAAAACTATTAATATAATATAGGTATTGACGTTTAACAACTTTGCGTTGCGCATATACTCCGTACGAGCTACTTCTTTCATCGCCAATTAATTTACGAATGGGACCTTATTTGTCTAGTTGATGTCAAACTCTTCTCTTTAGTTAATTCATCCCCGTTTCAGATTCCCAGTTAGTAGTCTCCGAAGGGAAAGGGACGGAGTATTATTGTTCTTTCACATAAAATGCTGACAAAAATAAAAGTCTTCCATTTATTTTTACTTACAATATTTTGTTTTACGTATATTATTTACATGCTTTACTTACATGGTTAGTAAAGAAGCTAGAGCAATGTAATATCTATATCTATACTAATATATTAAAAGACGTTTAAAAGAACGTATATATGTCACGTAGATCCCTCCTTATTACGCCACATCACCACTACTAAGTATCATGACATGTAGTTGACAACCAAAAAGCATGTAGTAAGGATTGAACACTAGACCTCTTGAATTAAGAGTTACCATTCTTACCATCTTAGCTAGCCACAATGATGTTATATTTTTCTATTTAAATAATAAATACAACCTTTTTAAAATGAATAATAATAAATTAAATGGGAAAAAAAACAAAAGGGAATTAATTACTTAACTTATAAATGTACATTTTTTCTCTTCTCAACTTAAACTTGAAAAATAAAAAAAACTTAGGGTAATTGAGTGTAATTATGACTGCGGAAGAGGGAAACATTGACAAGAGTATAATAATCAACTAATCATGAAGAAGAGAACTCGTCTTTGTTTTGATTTTCGGATATGGGAAAGAAGTTTGTTGAACGGCCACTGATCTTGCATGGAAATCAGATAATAGCACCACTTACGCACATATTTAAAATAAGTAAATCCCACTAAAAGTAAAACCCGGAGCAACGCCCGGGCAACAAACTAGTTAATATTTAATAACAGGAAATTTGTAAGAAATCAGGAGTGTTACGTGTTTCTCCTTAAAGACATCTTCCTTTTTTTTTTTTTTTAATCTTTACATTTCATGTTGATCCTTCTCCAATTTCATGTCTCTTCATCACCAAAAAATATTCATGCCTCTTCAATCACCTCCAATAAATTTCAAGTCTCGTTATTATCTGTTAAGTTTTCTAATAATTTCAGCTAATATACCAACTTATATTATATTTTCACTGTTTTCTTAGTGAAACATAAAATTAAATACATTTATCCTTGATGAATTGAAAAATTCATTTTACCTTTAAAACATAAGAAAAGTCGTGCATGGCGCGGAATCGATCACTACAAAATTATGGATTATTAGAGACGGAATTTGAGACGGAAACTATAAGCATCTCAAACTTGAGACGGATTACTAAAATTTCGTCTCTAAATTAAAATAGAGATGGGATTATATATAGAGTTTCAAAATTTTCGTCTCAAATTTGTAATGGACTTGCCAAAATTCCGTCTCAAATTTTTTTTGAGACGCTCTCTATAGAGACGCCCCATCTCGGTCTCAAATCCGTCTCCAATCATCATTTTGATACGGATTTGGTCTATTTAGAGACGAAATCCCTCGTCTCTATGAAATGATTTTTTTTGTAGTGGATACTGCAGAAAAGTCGTGCATAAGCAAAGCGGAGTAGTTTATTTTTAATTTTTTTAATTATTTTATTTGGTGATAGAGCAACGCAGTGTGCATGGGCGGCAAACCCCGATCCTTGTGTAATTAAGTTCCTATAAACTTTATGGCCTAATAATTAATCTTCTGAAAAGAAAGAAAATGGAGAACATGATTAAAGAATAAAGATGGAGTACATAGACCAATTATTTTTAACTAGGAAATCAAAAGACGCGAGATAAGGGGATTCCTCATCATCAAAAGAAAAAAGTAAAGCTAGGTTACTCGGTCTTTTTTTAAGCATTATCGAAAAACAAATTTGCATTGATTAATTAATCCAGTTCGAGGAGAAGGATAATAGAATCTCCACCCAAAAGCATTCTATCACACATCGTCGAAGTTGTGGGATGGTTGGTATATATAAATCTATTTTGAACAACTCAACACGTAAGTCTCGTTGTTTAAGCCTATTTTATGTGCCTTCAACATATCTGTATTATATAAATTAAACTCTTTATGTATTGAGGATAACGCAGTTATTCATAGAATATTGAATATAGTAGAGTTATGTTATAATTAGGCTATATGATATAAGATAGAAGTCTATATGAATTAGGAAACCTACGAATAGTAGGAGATCTAGTTAATTTGTATTATAAATGGAGGCGTATGCCCACGTATAACAAGACAAGACAACACAATATTCTATTATATAGGATAACTGCGTTATCCTCAATATTATGTCATATCCGTATTGCTTCTGCTGCTGCTACTGTATTATGTAATTTGCATGTATTCTGCAAGATAAATAAAGTTTATCTTTTATGTTGATGTAGATAAACCACGTTAAATTATGTGTTCTTTATTTAGGTTCTTAATTATTTTTTCTTGCATCCTTTATAACAAGTACTTCGTACTACGTACGTCCACTACAAAAATTTGTATCTTTTATGACAACCTAATAACGACGGGTAAAAATTCCGTCGCAAAAGGGTTTTGCGACGGGGATAAAACCCAACAAAGACGAGAACAACCGTCGCAAATGTCTTTTACGACGGGTTAACGACGGGATATTCCATTAACGACGGCCCCCTTTTATGACGGGTTCGCGACGGAAAATACTGTCGTTAATCAACAATTATTGACCTTTATCGACGGGATTTCCCGTCGTTAATAGTACAATTTCTTGTAGTGGTTAATTAAAACACATATATGATCAACTTCGTATAGAAGAATGAAGGCATAATGTAATGTACATTAACATCGCACAACCTTGATAATATAGAAATAACATCATGGGCCATGCACCAATGCATGAAGTGTATTGTTTTTAGGTAGCTAATTAGTATTTCTCCATTTTAGTTACTTTAAATTAATAAGATGAACTAGTATTCGCATTATTGGAGTTTGATGTGGTTTTATAACCACTCACATTTATTTCGTTGTTCACATTCAAATGTAATACATATGTCATGCTTTGTCAGCAAACTTAATTAGAAAACTGAAATATATTTATGTATATCCATTTTTTAAAAATATTTAATTAAAATAAAATCTTGTAGACATTCATTTCATCCTAGGGTTGTTGGGGGGTTGGAGGTCCAATCTAATTATGGAAAATTGATCATGTATAATTGTAGTGGATCAGCCATAATGTCAACACTATCAATGTACATTTGCTTTTGAATCTTATCCTACAAACTTGGACCTTATGTCAATTAAATTCCTAGCCATATTAAAATGAGTAATCTTTTAGGAACTTTTAAAACTCTTATATACATAGGGTCTAAGCGGTGACTAATTTGTTTAGTGATTTTCCTGATCAGATAAGGGGTATTTTTGCTATAAAAATTACTCAGATAAAATCGTTGTAATATTTAACTTCGGCTAGATGTATGTTATGTAAGAGGATTTGTAATACTCCGATACCAACCACTAACCTAAGTACCAAAAGTTTAAAGCATTTATGTGTTATTGGTATAGAAGACAACAATGAATCTTGACTCTTGAGTAACATTCTTTAGGAAAATTGATGAAAAGTATGAACACGATGAAATTAGAGGGAAATGTTGGCTCGACGGCCGTCATTAATTTGGGTCAGCATTGCGCGTGGTCCCCTAACATTGACCATAATTAAGGAATGAGCTGTACTTCCATGTAGGATGATTGAATGACGTTTATAAGATTACTGAGTATATATGACGTCATTATTCTTATCTCAAATTATAATGTTGGAGATAGAATTAGTGGTATCTCCGTAATATTTATGTCCATAATACGTGAATGACATTTTATATATCAATTGAGATTGACATGAGTGGTTAAAGGCTTCTTATTTCTTAACCAAAGTCTCGGATTTGAACTTTAGGTATGTAAAAAACTTCAACTGAAAATGATATTGTTCATCAAGATACCAATGCAAACTCATACGGGAGATAACTCCTCGTAGTCGAACCAAAAATAAATAAATTGTATATGAATAATACAATGGTATAATAGAAAAAGAAAAACATTTAACCAAAATGAACGCGTTAGATAGTAAGGGTATACCATTCACTAAGGGGGTTAAGGGGGTTAAGGGGGCCATCAAGTATTTAAAAGTTCCTTATTTGCGTTAAGGGGGAGATATTAGCTATAGGATACTTTTACTTTTAGTTTTGCAATGTATTGAATAATTAATGTATTATTATTCAATTACTCCGTAATAATACTAGCAAATTAGCAATCATGAGGAACTGGCCCCTAGTTCTTTGCTAGGTCTAGCTGCAGCTTGGGCCACTGAATTTTGTATTTACTGTCAAGCTTGTAGTTGACTCTTGTCATTAGAACTTCCTTTAAAAATAATGCATACATGGAGTAATGGAGGATGTGAGTAAAGTCTAGTCTGCATTAAAATTAATGCATTGCAGTTTAATGGATTTGAACTGAATTGAAATAAAGTTCAAAAGAATAATGATCCTAATTAATTATCGAAAAAGCCCAAATACCATCAAATCTTAGCGACATATTTGGTAAGCAATTACAATTAAGTAGAAGTTATGGAATAGTAACGAGTTTTCAGGCGAAACTCATATCCATTACTAGAATGACGAGGTCAATATCAGAGATGTATTACAAAATACACATTAGCCAACAAAACGACAAAATGGGGGAAATACAAGATGCAAAAATAGAGATGGGTCTTACAAGTATTTGACCACTACTAGTATCCTTTTGTTATTGTTTACATTTTACACTTGATCCCCGAGAGTTCGACCCCTTACTTACCTTGTATACTGTACTTTGTGTAGTGTCATAGGATCGAGTCAAGTGAAAAAACCACGTGTGTGCCGCTCCCATGATTAACGACTAGTGGGAGTGCATCATGTTTTAACAAATAACTAATGTTGTAACATCCTAATGATTCCTTGCCTTTATAAAACTGTTTTCCCACTTAAAATAAAGGAACTACTAAGATATAAGGTTATTACAAGAATTACGCAGCGAAAATAACTAACTTTTAAAACAAATAGTTAATGACCTTCATAAAAATCAGAACCATAACGGCCCAAAACCAAAATATTTAATAATCCAAAACCCATTAACTAGCAATTTAAATAGTTTAAGTATTCTAGACTAATAAAAATAGTAGAGTTTAGAATGCAGGAGAAAAACATCGCTCAACGCAATCCCATGCTAGATAACTTCTCCCGTAAGTTATTACTACAAACCTGTTATTCAAATTCTACTCCCCAACAACGCAAATGCAATGATGGATCATCATAGGGTTATTAAGGCAAAGGCCATCACCAAAAGAAACATGAAGCACGAAGTCAGCGAAAGCTAGGTACGAAACAAGCTATAATGAAATCCTAATCTAACATGCAAATTAAGACTTAATATAAAAGCCAATATAAATATTCCACATGTAAAAGCCATTTAATTAACACTTAATCATGGAGATAAGACTCGACACTTGACACAACTCTTGACTCATAGATTAATTAAGAATAAGCTTCGAACGAGCCTAAAAGAAATATACATAAAAGGAAGGGTGTTGGGAACCCACCAAACACCAAAAATATAATAAAAGTAACCATTTGATGATAAATTCAGGTAATAATTGAGTCTGGCCAAAAAAATAACATTTACCTACAATTTTCTTACATTTTCTTGTTTTGACTCAATCTTTGAATTATCTTACTGACAAGGTCTGAAACTTTGAATGTCTAAATTATGGAGATAATAAAGGAAAAGGAGGTATAAACACTAGCTTTATCTCTTTCATTCAACTTTGAATGTCTAAGGAAAAGGAGGGATAAACACTACACTACAAAATTATGCATCAATTAGAGATGGATTTTAAGACGGATACAATAAACGTCTCAAAATAGAGACGGATTACTAAATTTCGTCTCTAAATTAAAATTGAGATGAAATTGTATAGGGAGTTTCAAAAATTCCGTCTCAAATTTGTAATGGATTTGCAAGAATTCCGTCTCAAATTGTTTTGAGACGCTCTCTATAGAGACGCCCTATTTTCGTCTCAAATTCGTCTCTAAGCATCATTTTGAGACGGATTTTGACTATATAGAGACGAAATTACTCGTCTCTATAAAATGATTATTTTGTAGTGCTAGCTTTATCTCTTTCATTCAAGTTCCTAAAATTTATAGAATATATTATGTGTATCCGGGTGTATAATATGTCCTCTCACATTATTTTTCTTTATACATGAGGAGAAAATGTGAGAGGAATCACCCATAAACATGAAAATATCCTTAAATGTAAGATGCACTTGAATGCACCTAATCATTTTCATAAAGTTTAAGTTGCTTTTTCATTTTAGAAGAAAAAAATTAGGTCAAATCTTTTGTCATTTTAAAACATGGACAAGGTTCTCTATTAAGGTTGTAGATAAAGATTATGAAAGATAAAGATTCAAAGATGTCCGAAAAGGTGTAGTCTTGTCAAAAAGTATCAAAAATTGGTTTTTAGCAGTTACATGTTGACTGACATAAATATTAAAGAACTATAGTTAAATTTGATATAATAATGATGTAAGTGATATAATATAATAATGAAATATAAAAAGAAACGATTGGAGTGTAAAAGTTATCAAAAATGAAATTATTTAGGCAAATTTGCTAAAAATGACCTTTTATAACTCAAATTTTGCGAGAAATGACATTAAATAATTTTTTTGTGAAACCACACCTTAATGTACTTTTTTTTGCGAGAAAGGACCTAAGGGAAGTTTCCTTAATGTAATTTTTTTGCAAGAAAGGACCTAAGGAAAGTTTCCGGCATTGACTGAGCTTTTCCGGCCATTGACTTGCGCGTGAGCAGCACGTGTGGCTTAACTTGGCTAAAGACACTGATTTTGCCGAATCTTGAATTTTTAAACTTGATTTTATTTCGATTTTTTTTAACTTTAGGTTTTAAAGCTTAGAATTTTGGAGGAAAATTGGGTGTGGTTATCAAAATAAAGCCATGCGTGCTTCTCACGTGCAAGTCAATGGCCGGAAAAGCCCAGTCATTGCTGGAAACTTACTTTTGGTTATCTTTCGCAAAAAAAGTTACATTAAGGTGTGATTTCACAAAAAAAAAATTATATAAGGTCCTTTCTCGCAAAAAAATTTACATTAAGGTGTGATTTCACAAAAAAATTATATAAGGTCCTTTCTCGCAAAACTTGGGTTATAAAAGGTAGTTTTTAGCAAATATGCCAATTATTTATGATTTAATTGGAATCATAGAAAAATAAAAATAATAAACAATTGGGGAGTGAGGGTCAACGACTAAACGTCACCAAAAATGAAATTATTACTCCTAAAAAAGTACAGTCAGAAGACATAAATAGTAATTGTGACTCCAGAAAATACGAAGGGAGTATAACGAAGTGCATGTTTACTCATAATTCCAGCGGTTCTACCTTCCTCCCCCCCCTCTTCAAGATAATTAGAGTATTTTCGATATTTTCTCCTCATTTAGTTTAACTTTTGTCTCTAAGATTTAATAAATTTTCACCATATATGGACGGAGTTCGTCCTTATTCGTTGGTCTCTCTAGGGTGAAGTTAATTTCAATATGTTTGGTTTGCCGTTCTCTCCTAGTGGATTTATGCAGAATTGGTTCATTGGTGAAATTTTATACGAGATTGTAACATATATCAATTTTTCGAGTACATGCATTCAGACGAATCAATAGGAAATCGTTAGACTCTTTCTCTAAAGTACAGTTTATAGTGCAAGGTCTATCAACGACCGTAGTTTTGATAAAAGAAACTTTTGTTTCATTCAATTTTTAATGTATTTTGTTAGATCACTCTTATAAATGTCATATCACTCTTTATTAATGAATTAATTTAATTTCTCCTTAAAAAAGGTATATTCTACTCATTTTTTTCACTAACGATGTGTTTTATTTACCTTTTTTTTTCCCTTCAACTTCTCTTATCTATACTTAAGATATCATATATTATTTCCTATTAACGCTAAACTTGATACAATTAATACTATCGTTTATAACATTATAAATATGATTAAATAGAGTTTTACAAATTCTAATATGGTATCAAAGTTAGGTTAAGATATCCAGATATCAAGCGACAATTTTTTCTCCCCCCCTTAGAAAAAGTTATCCAGATATCATAAGAACTTACTAATATGAAACCGTCTCATACACAAAAAGGTCACGCAGACTCGCAGTTGCATATACGATACACATGGGCACGAGATTTATCAAATGATTAAAAGGTATGAAAACGTATTAGAATTTACTAATAATTACCAATTTATACGTAAGAGATTAGAGAGTATTGGTAATAAATTAACGTAAACTAATTACGAGTAGCTTTTACCGTAATTGAGTAGTAAGATCGATGATGTAACTGCAGTAGCAAGAGTGATGTCATAATGCATAAACAAGGTCGATTCAAATATTCAATTATATACGTGCAATTACACATCAAATAATTAAGATCCATTGTTTTTTTTGGGTAAGATTTTTGGCCAAAGTTTTGTCAAAAGATAGAAGAATCACTACTCATTGGTCTAGAACCACTAACTATGTCTAATCATGTCAATAGTTTTTTCTTAAAAAAAACAATGCATAATGCATGAATATGATGCTTCAACGATTAGCTTTTATTTTTATTTCTTTTGTGTATCTTCCTTTCATATCATATACATATAAAAATCCGATGTCAAAAAAAAATAAAAAAAATAAAAATATACATATAAAAAAGAATGATGCTTCGACTTTTTCAATGATGAGCATGCACAATTTTGTTGAGCCACAAGTTGTGTGAGTCTCGTTAAAAAGACCAAGTATAATCTTTCAATCATATGAATTAGGAAAAAAGAATTTCCTCCACCCTTTTTTGGTGGAAGGGAGCGATATAATATCGTAAGCGAAACAAGAGTGTGATGAGAGAGTTGCCGCTGGGATGACAATGGGTAGGGTCTCGATATTCGAATAAATCAGGATTATTTTTTCTTTACCTATACTCATACCCTATCTTTATATTGACCTATGAATCCAGCAAGGGATGGATATGGTATATGGTTTGGAGAGGTTCCGCGTTGTCCATTTTTTCTATAACTTTTATCGACTTTATTTTTATATGCAATATATGACGCAAAAAATAATACAAGATTAACGATTAATTTGACAAATAATACAAGTACACGAATTTGATCACCGTATATTGTATAACATGTTTTATTTTAGGCAATGCTCTTTTATATAATTGAGTCGGCATTATATGCATTGTTAACACTAGTAATTGTGGCCGGCCTGGTGGATAAGTTTGGTTCGCTAACACTATTAATTGTTAACAAAAAATAGAATTTCCAATCCACTATGTTGTCCAAAGAATTAAGCATAATGAAGTTTTGAAAAGTTTGTAAAAGGAGTGTAGCTACTTATGACCACTTAGACAAACAATTCTTAATAGTATGAGATTTGTGTACTATTACTTACATATATATATATATATATATATATATATATATATGTTTGGGATAAACGGAGTGGGATGAGCTATTTTAGCTCAATGAGGAGGACAGCACACAAAGCAATACAAAACCTCACAAAATGTAATTACTTTTTCAATAATATTACACTTGGTTGAAGATAAATAAAGAAAACCATTTGCTTTTTAATACAATTTGATGCGAAAACTATCAAATGATATAGGCAGCCTTTAGGTTTACAGATAAACATTTGATGCATTTCCTTTAATTTAGAAAGCTGACAAAATCACACGTCGGTCGGTTTGATTAATGTCTATTTAAATACTCAAGAGTGCACAATCCTCACTATCCATCATCTAAATTGCGAAACATCTATAGTTCTCCACCCTAAAGAATAAGAGAAGAAGAAATGCATCCTCTTCTAATTGCTAATGTTTAGATTGTGCTATAAAATTATATTGATATTAGTGATTGAGGATATTTTCAATGAAACGTGTGATGTAAATATGTAATATGTCTTTTATGTCAAAAAGAACCACTACCAACCAACTTGATCGAACATCTTATTTGATCAATGCATGTGGGTTTTATTCCCCTTCAACAAGTAATCAACACATTTGTCGTGGAAATTATTTTGATTAAGATACAAAGATAGAGATGGGTCTTACTAGTATTAGACCACTGCCAATAAGATAAACACAGTTTAAGTTTGCTTTTCAATTACGAGTGCGTTCTCTTAATCTGATGCGATCTAAACTTATTAGAACTGATTAACTAGATTAAGTTGATTGAAACTTATTAGACATAATCATAGCGATTACAAGAGAGTAAACTCGTGGAGCTGATTGAAACTTCTATGCACTTACCTTAACCTATTAGATTTAAAACTAATATTTAGAATATGAAAAGATAGCCCTAAATACTTCCTCGGCTTGATGTGAGTCCAAAAAAACTAAAATTTCAAAGCTAATAAAAAGACTATTTTTTTAGTCCAAACCATATTAGTTATTTTAGACAATAAACCACTATCAACTATAACTATAACTATTTATCAAACACATTTATCAAACACATCTACAACTATAACATTTGTTATTTGCCAAACAGGGCTACATAATATCAAGATAGGAATTGAGAAGTCTCATTTACTTGATAATCTCTGTCTTTTTCCTCCCATTTTCCCTTCAACCCTATCCTTAAACATAATAATTTCATTAATTCTTGCCTACACATAATTTGATCAATTCTAATACATAATATTGTAAAAAAAAAATACTAGATGAACAAGAAGAACATAAATGTTACACTTCCTATTTCCTATTTTCGACTTCGACAAGGCTACAAGTAAAACCATTGCATTGCACGGGATGAAAACTAATTATCGTAAAATACAGCCATACAGATACAGGAGCAGGACTTCCAGAAAAGTGTTACATTCAACCAACTTACTTGTGAAATAATGGGCTTTACGTTGATAATATAACAAGCCCAATAAGGCTCGACTCAGCATTTTTTAAAATTTACCAACTGATTCTTATGATAAAGCGACATGCATTTTAAGTTTTTAACGAATCAACTAATTTGTAAAGTTTGAAGCCAATAAGGCCTTAATTTAAAGGTGATAACGAGTAAGCATTACCTAAATTAGATTGTTATTTGTACTCTCTTTACATGGGGAACTAATCCAATCCCGCTAATTCGAGTATATGTATATCCCTCAAAGAGAAAAATAGGGCATACAACAAAGCCAGATATATCTGGAGAGAAATTGACAATTTTCACCAGAAATAGTTGAACACACTGCATTTGTTGATTTGTAGCAAACCCTACAAACCCTACAATTCACTCACGAGTTGGAGGAATGTAAAGTAGAACCAGCGGTTCATCTTAAAATCATCATGAATATAAAAAGACATAAAACGAAGGAACATTTTGTCTCTAGACTTAATAACTGAAAGAAAACTATAAAAACAAACCAAAATATACCATTATAACTTATAAGAGGGGTCCAAAATCCACCAAAGCTGCCATTCACGTGTTGCAAAATGGGTTTTTAACTTTTAACTCTCTAAATTTGGTACTAGTGATTAGAAGCCTCAAAACCCCCCTTACAGGAAGGCAAGGTTTCACGAGCAGCTTGGAATTATGCCCAAGAGACAAAATAAACTTACATAAATTTCACCTTTTTTTTTGTTTGATTCCTCTTTTATTTCTTCAGCTTCCAACTTTTCGGAGGGATGGAACAAAAGTTTATGTAGTAAGTTCCAATTATCACCCGTCGACAACAGTCACAAGCTCGAATTCAATCAGTGACAAGTTGTTATCTTCCTTCACTGTGAAATCGGGGAGCTCTGTTTCCACGTCAATGCGGCCCCACCTATCCACTGCAAGCCTCATGGATCCCTTGTAAATGTCGATCCTTGCATTGCGCAGGGTTACTATTGTGCCCGCTTTCAACATCTCCACTGAGAAAGCGAACATCACATCCCGTCATTGATTATATAAACAACAACCAACAAAGTAAAAGCTTTATACGGAGTAGGATAAATTCCAAAACAAAAAGAACTTCAGTTTCAAATTCTATTCACATTTCATGATTCAATTGAATGAGATAAAAACCCTACTATGCCCATGCAAGTTCATGTATTGTATATTTGCATGTGACTTAACAGGCGGTAATTTGTAGTATTAGTGTGCATGAGTACAACTGTATGCTTATAATATTACTCTAATTAATCTTCCAGTTTACCAGACAAGAATCTCTTTGAGCCTAATTTAGAGCTTCTAAGTTCTACCCGTGCAAGTGTGCAACATTTACTTCCCTGTTTACTTTAAAAAATGAAGTACGCGAACAAAGGCACCCCGTCCAGTAGGACACGAGCAGCCTCCACACATACTTCCATTTTTTTTTTTAAAAAAAAAACACTTCATCCACAGACCTCTGTCCTTTAGTTTATATCATTCGTCTAGAACTCTACATTTAAGTAAACCAATCACCAGATTACAGAAGCAACTTGCAACTTGCAACTTACAAGTGCCTTATCCAACGAATATTTGGGAAAAAAATCATTGGCTGAAAAGCAGATTCTCTCTTGGTAAAGAATGTAAATGAGACAAATGGATAAGGGAATATAAAGCAAAGGAATGGAAAATTGGTGGAAGCGGTGGTGGTTGGATTATGTAGAACATATTACCACCATTTATGGTAAACTATCACTCCAAGAAAACATGGGAGTAACCTCTGTAACTATTCACATAATAGCTTACTTCCCAAATTACTTTCCAGTACATATCACGCCCTAAACGAGAAGAATATGGGTCCGCAAAACCAACTAGTTGAGCTGGTAGGATTTTTAGTTTGTTACCTCCCACCACAAGAAGAACAACGTTGTAATGCTGACGTTTCACATTTACTTTCCCCTAGGTAGAGGGGACAATGAAATAGTTGGTTTAGACGAGTTAGGCCTTATGTAGACTTGGTATTCAGTTCACCTCCCTATCCAAGGTTCTAACTCCCTAAAAGTTCCTTAAAATAGTGATTGAAACGGGTGCACCAGTCTAAAAGAAACATAACTTACAAAAATGCCTCCTGCCTTTACTCGAAATAAGCCATGTAGTTTAGAACTTCACTTTCATCACTCACCAGGAATATTCCTCCAAGCACGATGTGCTGAGATAGGAGTATAGGACACATGCTAATAAGAATCCTGAACATATATTTGAGATTTATTACGCAGAAACTACGAAGCTAGATATGTGCTGGCCTGCTATGCTTTCAAATACCTAACACCAAGTTGATATTAAGAAAATTTACCTCACGTAAAAGAACATTGGATAATGACATACTAACTCATTTGACATGCAAATCTTTCAACTTTTACCCCTATGGGTAAAATGCCTTGAACCACAGCAGGAAGCCAGGAATCAGTGCAGGTTGCATTTGAACATATTTATTGATCTAAACACAATTTCTCGTGGAACAACAAACTGATTTCGGGAGTCTCCACATGGTCACATGGATGGACAATATGTTATAGCAGTACACAAGCTTGAAAAGGGTATAAGAAAACTAGTAGAGCACAATTAAGGAGATCCTCCAAACGGGAAGAAACAGATTCTCTCTCTTTTGAGGCTTTGGCATCCTTTATAGTTTATACTCATCATCTCACTTCTGCTATACCCTGAACTTAGGAAAATCTATAATTCCTATGTATACCGATCTTGCAAATCTACGTGTGATATTTTAGCCTTCCTCCAGAAAGATTTTGGCAAAGTAAACGGGCTAGAAGATACCATTCTCAGTTCACTTATCAATACAATTGTCTATTTTGAAGTCTTTGTTATATTTAAAAAGGTGTACAATAAGATAAAGCATGAGGATATTAGTAATAATGTAATATGAAAAATTCTACCAGCATCAGAAGACCATCTTTAGATGGCTACATGAAGATTACAAAATACTTGCATTTTGAGTCGGCGGTTCTGATGAAGCTGAAAAGAAAAAACATTATTTTCTCTTGATTCTAATTAACTACTGACTATTTGACTCCTTAAGCTGTGTGTGCTTCTTTCTTATTGCGTAATAGATGGTCATTGGATTTTGGGTCAGGGACAATGTGAAGAAAAAAACAAAGGACGTACTAAACAGAATAGCGATGAAGGAACAGATCCTGTAAGTGGAGATGGCAATTGAAACCCACCCCAGAAGAACCAGAAAAGGGTTGTGGTCCAATTTGTTCATGTTGGTCAAATCATATGCAGATATAAGGCAGGTTCTTACTTCTTAGTTCTTACAACGTTACAGGTACCACCAAGGACCACAAGTCACAACCCTGATTTTAACAGAATGATGATGGAGGATTCAATCTTGTTAGTGAAGAAGATTAAACCTTTCCTAGCTGAATCCACCTAAACAATGGATAAGGAAGGTTCTTACAGCAGAACAAGTAAAGTAAAGGACCATATCCAGTATTCTCCATAGGATAAGTACACACTCCCATGCAGAGAAAGTTTGGGTGAAAATGTCCTTTGACTATGCAGGGGAAAAGGAGTAAAAAGTTGTGAGTCTCAACTCCCTATCACTCTATATGTCAATATCTATCATCATTTCTATTCCTGTACTCTAACATGAAAAGAGCTTGGGAAAGTTAAAACAAAAGTCCATATCATCCATCAAACGCTAATGCATAGCTAAAAACCTATTGGAGCCAAGACACAAGGCGAAGGTGTGGAGAATTGGAGATCATGTACATCAAGTGAATTTTAAAATCTCATTCCATGTTACTGTGTTTTCAACAAAAAGTGCCTTCTATTTTTAGTGTGTGAACATCATGCATATGAGGTGCATTTTAAAACTCATTCGTCTTTACTTTTTTTTCAGAAAAAATTGTTTTCTAATTATGACGAGAGATTGTTATTTGAATGCATCTTGTACACGTCAATGTTGCTGCAATGCCCAAGGTTACTTAAGGCAACACTTTTGAGAAATGAGATAGGTGAGTAATATTTTAATTGAACGAGAGAAGATGTAATACACTAACTTCTGGAATGGAAAGAGGGAGGTAATAAAATCATAGTGGACTTGCCCCTACTATGTAACGGAGGGAGTATTATAATTGAACCAACAATGACGACCTTAGTCAATGAATTAGTGAGTGACAGGTAAATCACTAACAGTCAATCTACCAGCAAGTAACAGGTAAATCCCAAACAGTCAATCTATCAGCAAGCGAAAGTAATAAGTAAATCTCTAATTAATGTACTCTGTATCATGTTATAGATCTAAACACAGGCAACCTGAACATTAGAATGCATTGCCACAAAAGTGCATCTTTAAAAGGGTGACTATACTGGTGCAAGAGAATATGGTTTTACCAAATTTGCTGATGACCTATATTTTTTATGATGTGAGGAGAACTGGAGGTAAAGTCAGTTGAAAAGATAGGACAACTATGAGCCGATTCCAACCTTATTGAATCAAAAAGAACTTATGTAGCATTAAAACTGGATAAAACTAGACCTTGTTGAACAAAAATGTCAGCTTCAGAAGACTAAACGTATAACCCTAACATGCTAGTAACTTCATAAAAAATAGAAAAAGCAAGATTGATAAGAGTGGACAGGCATGAAAGTAACAATTCAGATGACACGTCAAAGTGTAGATAGGGATGAACTATGCACCAATCAAAAGACATCAGCAAAACAGCCAGATCTTATGCCAGAAACGTTAAGCAGACAGTGGAATAAACGTAACACATTTCATTTCACACCCATAAAAAAAAGCTTACCTTGATCATTCCTAGCAGTAAAAATTATCATTCCCGTCTCATCTCCGACCAAACATTCAGCAAGTCTCATTTGACGTACTTGAGGTCCTCTTTGCATAACTAACTTTGAATCAACAACCTTGACTGTGACATTAAGACCACTAGTTCCAGGTCGTAGTTGATCAACTTTGGTGAAAACTGGTTTCCTCATTTCTTGCTTTGATTCAGCCATTTGGTAGACACGTACTATAAATAAAAACGATAAAACTTATAGTCAGAATAAGCAAAAGCAAACAAAATTTACCTGGCCCCCTCCTCCCTTGGAGATATTTAAACTAAGGTTTAGGCAAATCAACGTTTTTCAGCAATTCGAACACAAACCGGTGACATAAGTCGATACCTCAAACACTTCAAATAGAGAAGCTACAAATCAAATAAAGTCTCTAATACTTCTAGGAGCTCATACTTCTACATGGTTTGCAATTAATTTCACATAAATTCTAAAAAATCAATACAAATTAACCTAAAATATACAAACTCTAAGCATAGGAATCGAGCTAAATGAATCCTCATAGTCACATTGCACATCAAAAGCTTGAATCAAGATATAATAAATTAAAAATCAGCTGTCTATTACGAAGTAATTGTTTTTCCGGAGAAACCTAAGGTTTTGGCCATCAAATCGGAAACCTGATAAAAAAAACAACGGAATCTAAAGCATCTAATTCAGAACTAGTAATCATAATTGAAAATTTGAACAACAAGAAGAAGCGAATTTCGATGATTTCTAGATTAGAGAAAGAAAAGAAAAAAGAAGTGTAGAGTAAAACCCTGAACATGCAAAATCCAAATCAATTCACAAGAAAAAAAAAATTACAACAAATCAAGATAGAATTGATGAATTAAATCCAAGAATCAAAATTGTATGAAGAAATTCGATAATCACCTGGATATTGCGAAAGATGACGAAGATTGAAGCACAGCGATGAGATCTCGAAAGTTAGCCGTCGACCGCGGTGTTTTGGTGTTTTCCCTCTTTTAAGTTTTAAGTACGAACCGAAAGAGAGAAGAGTCGTGGACTCAAGGGATGAATTTTCTACAGTATTTATTACAATAGTACATTGTCTTCATCCTACGTTACTACGGAGTACGAGTAGTTGCTAACTTTCTACGTTCTCCGTACCCTAAAAAAGTTCCGTTGTCTATACTTGGTTAAACTTATTTTATTTAAATTTATTTTTTCTGAAAAAATTGTTTTGCAAGAATTAAAATTATCTGTGACTCTGTGAGTGAATTTTTATAACAAGTTATTATTTCTGAACTTATTTTAGTTGAACTTGTCTAAACTTATATTGTCAATACAAAAATAAAAATAAAATAAAATTACACTAAAAAAAATCTAACATAATGAAGCCTAAGAGACTTAAGAGGTCAATTGGGTCGTTTGAGTGTGGTCGTTTTGGTTGGAAGACGGGTTCAAATCAGGTTTATCCGAGCTCAATCTTATTTGGTTGATGAGATTTGTGGTTCGAATATTGGTCAAGTTGACTATTTTCATGTCAGTCAATTTTCAATATGTTGAAATTGATTTATAATGGAAAACTAATTAATACTTCGTATTAGATATTCAAATCAATTTCGTTAGTGATTCAAAACGATTCAGGACTAGTCAGTCCATTATTATAGATTTTTCAGAATTAGGCTTCGATCGACTTACTTTGCAGCGCAAGAAAAATACTTCATACATAGTACTCCCTCCATTCCTTTTTGATCTTCCTGTTTCTATAAATGTCGTTCCTATTTGATCTTCCTGTTTCTATTTTTGGACATGACTTTTTACCATAAATTTCTCCACCATCCCTTATTTAATTCATTCACATTTCCCCATTCACTCACCCAACCCCACTTTTATGATTTTTTATTAATTTAATAAAAATATCTTCTCTCTCCTTCATTTCTTTATTACCTTTCTTCATTTATTTATTATTTTCTCTTACACTTAATCATTACTCTTATACCCAATCATTACAAGATTCCATTTTCTTATTTTCCACCCCAAACACCAAATAGGAAGATCATTTAGGAATGGAGGGAGTAGTTTGTAGTCCTCTATACAAAATCGAAAAGCATGCCTTTACCTCTGAACCTCATAGCCCCTTCCCACAAAACTAATAACCACATATAGTTTACTATGGTATACACAAATTCTTATTTACAAAGGGTATACAATAAATAGTGTACACCTAGGTAAAAGTTAACACAAAATGCTTAAAAGTTAAGCTTATATAGGTAAAAGTTATTAATTTTTTAATGATAAGTTTTTTCATTTTAGTAAAACTTATTTTTTCAAAATCACTAATAATGTATAAAATTAATCATTTAAACCTTTAATATGTTTACTATCAACTATTTTTTACTAATATAAAAGTTAATCAAAACTAGATTAAAGTTCCCAAAAAATGGGTAAAAGTTATTTTGGTGTACAATAAATTTATTGTAGACCTTGTGCGCGCAATACCTTTTGTATAGTATATACACTGTGTAGTGTAGGTGTATCCTCGTATACAAAGTGAACCTAAAATAACAATAACTTGTAACACATCCTAAAGTAAACCCTTTAAACATCTTGATTTGGCCCGTTATAGCTCCTTGTAATGAAACTTGTTATTTGTTAACTCTTCTTTTGAACTCTTTACACTTCCAATTTTGATACTTGCCATAGCCTGATAGGCTGATAGCCACATAGTTAAAGTATTTCTCTTCGAACACACACAATAACATCCGAAAGAAGTAGATGAAGAAACAAAATTTGTACATAAACAAACCCAACTCCAAAAAGGAAAATGATACTGATCATTCCTCATAGTTATAGGTAACTTACAGTATTATTCGTTGATTACATTATCAAATGGATTGGCCTTAGATCTACTAAATTCAGACAGTGTTAATTAGAACTTGAGGAGTCTAAAACTCTGAAATTAACCTCAGGGGATGGGATGGATGACTACTTTACCAGTAGCGCGATTAGTTTCAAGGTAAGTGAAGGCTTCATCAACCTTGTCGAATGGGAAAGGACCCTTTGGATCGATTAATGACTTCACCTTCCCACTCTCGAGATAAGGGTTTAGCTTCTTCAGTACTTCTCCGTTGGATGTCACCACGAATCTGAAACCTGGCGGTGTGACTGCGCCTGTTAAGACCACCACACTTCCCCCTTCTTTCACAGCCTTTACATTCCTCTCACCTTCCCCTGTACGTGGTTCATGAACATTAAAAGAGAATCAATTAGGAAATGATTATGTCAAGTCAACAAGGAAGATGGAAGTAAACGTTGTTTTACGTTACTACAGAACAGGTCACAGGAAGTAATCAGTTTTGGTGCAGTGTAAGATGTGAAATCAGAAAGCATTTGTATCGCGAAATGTATCAAAAGAAACTTAGCAAAATCCTCAATGTGACCAACTCATTGACCTCTGTCAGGGATGACAAATTTCTAAACAGAAAACTAATCTTAAGCTTTGTTCTCTTCACCTTATTCTTTTTAGAATCAGGCCAGACCATACCAGACCAGAAAAACTCAGACCATACCAGACCAGAAAAAATCAGACCAAACAAGACTAGAAAAAGCTAAAACACTCACTGAAAACATTCAGACCAGACGAAGAGAACAAAATATATAATGTTTCATGAATAGCAATTTCCTGTCAAGAAGTTTATCAGCAGAAACAACAAAAGTTCTTACCAACTGCATCATAGACAACATCAAACTTTTCTGGCAGGTCCTCAAACTTCTCTTTGGTGTAGTCAATAGCAAGATCAACACCAAGACTCTTCAAGAATTCGATCTTCCCTGTGCTAGCAGTAGCTGCAACTCTTGAGGCACCAAATACTTGTTTCGCAAGCTGCCACATAATCAAACCAAAAAGGGCAAACCATATCATCTCCTTATTGTCAAAAAGACTGATAGATATTAAACATTAGGGGTACTCAAAAGTCAAAAGGATAGAAAAACATACTTGGATTACGAGGGATCCAACACCACCAGCCCCACCCAAAACGAGGATTGATTTCCCAGATGAGAATCCGGCCTTTTCTAGACCTTCGTAGGCAGTCTCAACAGCTAAAGGGAGACCAGCAGCTTGTGCAAAGTCAAGATTTTTAGGCTTCAGAGCTAACAACTTCTCCTCCACAGCTGTATATTCTGCTAATGATCCGGATTGTTTTGGACCATCAAGTGCTTTCTCATGGATGTCTCCATAAACTTCATCCCCTACCTTCAATTCTTTCACTTCACTACCAACCTTTACTACCACACCAGCAACATCATAGCCTGGGACAGTCTGCACTAAAAATTTCATTTCTTTCTAAGGTGCATAATCCGAAAATGACATGAAAAAGAAACCAGTTCTGGAATGTTCCATAACGATTTCATTAGCTGTTTGTATTTCCCATCATAGAGTTCCAACTAGTACAATGATTTATTTCCTTGGAGAATCGTAAATTGGATCAACATATTTCTCACAAATACACACACGTGAACTTGATAACATGGCCTAACTACATGAATCCCATATATAATGAATCTTTGCGCTTCTTGAAGCGAGAATTGGATCAATGTATGTCACATAAATACAGATTAATGCAGCAGAATGGAGACTTAGTTATACAGTCTATGTTTAAGAATGTCAACAAATTTGTGCATGTAGTATCTTTGACCTCACTGGAATATTGTTTGTTCAAATAGGACCAATGCAAGACTACTTCTATGTCCTTGTACCTATAAATTTATTTAACTTGTAAAAATTATCTGCAAGACTGCAATTACGTCCGAAGGAGTTCCTTTGTCAATTGATATGCATTCAAAAGCTTGCAATTTTACAGAAAATCACAACCAAAACACTTCAACAAGACATTTGATAAAATCATTCAAACCAATTACTAGTAGATTATTCCTCGATTTGTGTGTGTCATTCTTGTGCAAGTGTCAAATTACTAGTGAATATCCACTTAGGAGAAATTCTATGCCAAAAGTATCTTGTGTCCAAAATGGACGCAAGTGACTCTTATTGATACTCAATAATTTAGTATTGGTACTTTATTAGTGTGGTATTACGTTGTTGTGTAGTAGCAATACGAGTCATTTGCCTTATTGGTACTTGCGTACACTTTGTTCGTACTAAAATGTTGTATTGGGTGACTTGTGTCCAATTTGGTTACATGTAACCGCTTGTTCCCCCACTCAATGACTATATTTATTCAATATAAAACCGCAATTTAGAAGGTGGACCATGGTGCACAGTGAGCATGGTGCACCTTAAGAACACTAGTATATAATTAAAAGAACGTCTGATTACGTGAAAAGAACATGAATAGAATTTTTATTTATATGTTTAATAAATAGTGAAATAATTTTTTTTTTAACAGAAAAGTAAAATATTAAATCGCATGTTCTTTTATCATAGTGTCGATGTTATTTTATGTATGCACATATGTTCTTTTGGTGCATCATGCTCACTGTGCACCATGGTCCATAATGCACGGATTGTAGCCTAACAACAAATATCATCTTGGAAACTCTCAAAATTCAGTATGAATGCAGCTTTACCCCAAACAAAACAAAACAAGACTATAACAAGTACAGAATAATAGCAAGAATAATAGAAGCTAGAGAGGGAAAGTGAGATTACAGGAAGAGGAGAATCAGAGGCCTTAAACTTGCCAAGCCTTCTCTTAAAATCAACAGGATTCAAAGCAGCAGCAGCAACCTTAATCAAAACTTGATCATCCTTTAATTCTGGAACTTTAACATTAGAATCAATCTTAAGAACATCAACACCACCATATTCCTCATATACCCATGCTTTCATCTCAGTAGGAATTGTTGAAATTTCTGCAGAAGCAGGGGCAGTTTGGGACATTGCACTAATTCTAACACAAGGATAATGCTGGGTGTTCTTGTAAACAATGCTGTTGCTTTGAGAAGTCAGTTTTCTGGTGGTTTTGCTTAGGATTGAGAGTGAGGAGAGAGAAAGTGAAGGTGCGTTTGATGATGAAGAGGAGAGAGAAAGAGGGATTTTGGTGGTAAGAATGGCTTCCATTTTCTCTGCTTATCTGATTGATCAAATTTCTGAAGTCACTTCTAAAACAATGTGTCATGTGTGTGTTGCATATCTATATTTATGGTCATAGATTGTATTTAGCTAAAGAAATGACACTTGTATGGTAAAGGATCAAATCCCCACCTAAAGGTTAAGTGCGCCGGGTTATACCGATTGAGTCCATCTGAACCAGCTTGGTTGAGCGGACAAAAACGGCCAGGCCTGTTGAGAAAATTGTATTATGGGCTGAGTACTCGGCCCACTAACTAATTGTGTTTTACTACTTCCGTTTCAAAATGAACTTACACAACATTATACTTTAGTCTTTTTCACAATGATCTTTACGTTATACTTTAAAAATTTACTATCTTACCCTTTTTATCCACAACATTTACAATTTTCCACCCAATTTCTCTGATTTTATTCATTTTTTGTTACACCCAACCATTTTTTACACATTCTTTTCACTTTATCCATATTTAATTATATTCGTCCACCTTTTTTAATTTTTACACAATCTCTTCTCTTGCTGTAAAGATCTTTTTGAAATGAAGGTAGTACTTGGTATTTGATAACTCTATTTAATTCTTAAATGAAGCAGTGTATGAAGTACTAGTTTAGTAGTATGCATTTCTTTACGAGTAGTCTTACATCATTAACAACTACGGAGTACTACATAACTTGAAGTTGTTGGTTAAGTTGTCGAGTTTGAATTAGGAGACTACGGTTCAAGTCTTCTTAGACTCACAGTACTCAACTTAATTGCAAGAATGAAAGAAATGGCCACTTAATCACTTAGTATACAATATAGAAGAAGCGTTAAATAAATAAACGAAAACTTTTTATTATTTCTGCATTGATGTGCATATTGACATAGATTACACAAGTAGTAACTCAAAGAACAAAACAAGGGAAACCTTGTAAAAGAACCGAAACAAAAGTAAAAGGTGATTGGTTACATATATATAATATATTACTCGTTCCGTATATGATTTAACATGTTTTTTTCTTCATACTTTTGTAGAAGTTGAAAGAGAAAAGTCAAGATTCCAAATCTCGAAACATCCGTTGACAAAATCATAGTGTGCACCCTTTAGAGCCAGAGTTTTCTTCACTACTGCTTCTCTTACAAATGGGTATGTCAATAAGTTCCCAAGTGAGACATTCACAGCTTCCTGTAATTTTAAATTATTTCATCAGATAATTAATTAAAATATTTAAATTACTGAGTATATAAATAGAATTTACATAGTACTCTCGTATGTCATACTATATTCGTCAGTCGTCACTATTGATTACAGGAGTTACAAGGTTTGCTAACTTCTTTCGTCAAGAATTAATTGTCACATTGTCTCAACCTAATAGGTAAAGATAAATAGCGGTGTGGTGTTTTAACAAAGCTTAATACTACGTATAATTCTTTGCTAGTTAGTAGTTACTCTATATATTATAATTATAAAGGTGATTACTTTTTGCCGGACTTGCAAATTTGTGTACAGAACATAGGTAGAAACTCACCTTCTCGCAGTTTTTGCATTGTTCAGTAAACTCTGCACTGTTGAGTTCTGATTTCACCTTGGACCTGGCAAGGTTTCCGATCTGGACCCAATTTTCTATGAAATCACTGCATCCCAAACACAGACAGGGGAACAACAGAGTTAGTTTATTCATAACTTTGCCTTATCTAAAACAAATTCTAACTACAAACTATTCGGGGATCTTATCACTGGCCCGAACAATGTCCATGCTGATTATGGGCGGCCCGGCCCATATCCACATTCTACACCGTTTTGAACTTTAGCCCGCTTGACTTGACAAGGTCGGGTCAAAATAGGCAAATAATATGTAAAGGTAAAAACTTTGTTTTCTAGATTTTTAGTCATTTTGTCACACTAGTGAAAGACTATTTATGTCATTATGTGCTTTACTTATAAGGTGGTTTGCCAAAATCAGATTTTATATTACAAGTACGGAGTGCATCTTATGACTTCTAAATTCTTATAACTGGGAAAAAAAGAAAAAAAAGTTGCTATCGGACGGGTTCTAAATGTTCCTAGAGGCATACTCCGTAGAACAAAGCAATGAAGTTGGACATTCTCTACTCCTCTCTTGCTAAATGTTCTGTTTTTTCATTGTTTTCTCTTCATGTTTTGGTTTCTTTTCCATTGGTTTGTTCTCAATTTATTCTTGAGTTTTCCCTAGATTTTTCTAGATTCTAATCGAAACAATTCGTATGCAGATTGCGAATGTCTCTACTTGGAAGAATGCAAAAACATCGAAAATCACTGCTCGCATCAAGCTAGAAGCGGTGGAGTATGAGTTGTGCTTTAGGGTGCAAAATAGTAATTGTTTTGATTGCAACAGTTGTATATTTTCTTTGAATCTATGGTATGCAGATCTATTTTTATCATTGTGGATGTCGTATGACCGATTATTAATGATATTATTTCTTCTCGAAAAAAAAAGTTGGACATTCTCTGAAAAAGGCAGGTCAGAAAGATTTTGATACAGTAATTATCAAGTTAGATAAAGAAAAGATGCTCGTTTCAATTCCATTCATACGGACTGTATGAGATATTCTAACAGACGAATAAGTTGTACTTTAGCATAATTAAGAAGGTTTAATAAAAGATAATCACACCAAACATAAAGTCTGGAAGAATTAATGAAAGCAAAAGAATAAACTTACGAAGAAGTACAGCCGTCATCAGGGATGGACATTAGCCCCTTAATTCCTCCACAGCAACTGTGTCCAACCACTACAATATTCTCCACCTACACCAAAACACCAGCCAACCAATATAATGAGGTCTTGATTTAGCGGCAAAGATTTATACATGTTAAGTTTTCAGGTTCGAATTCTCAATCCCCCATTTGTATCAAAAAAAAGGAAACCGAAATATTATTTTAAGATACCATAAAAGAAAATAGAAAAATCATTATAAGACGAAGGAAATAATTTATAATGCCCGTGTAAGCTCATTCCGAGGGAAACTACATTTTTGTGAACCTTTTTTTTTTCAGTTTTATTAACCTCATATCTTCTGCAGATAAAAAGATGATGATAAAATTCTGATCACCCCCTTTTCCCACTTTTTTTTTTGGCCATCTTTATTAATCAGGAACAAACTTTTCTACTTTCTGACATCCTTTTTTTATTTCTTTTTGACTGATGAATGCTTTATTACTAATAAATTTAAGGATTATTTGGGAATAAAAAGGTTTATTTTTGTATTATGGAGTACATTATACTAGCCTCCTTGCCAACCCTCTAGCAATCAACAATGTTGAGTACTTATATATTGTAATTTACAGTCATAATATAGGCGGTACAGCAAAATCGTTGTGAAGTATGGTTTGGCGGATAACATTTTAAACTACATCCCGTGAAATATAGTTAAACGAAAATCAACTTTCAAACTTTATTTTTAATTTCCTTAACATAAAGCATTTTCCTTCTAATCAAATACGGCCTATATAGACTTAATGTCACATTTTCGTACCAAAAACATTGGTTAATATCAAAATTTTACTATATAGGAGTAGTGGGAAGGTAAATAAAAATTTGGCTACTTCACCTTGAGATGCAAAACAGCATATTCAATAGCTGCTCCTGAACCAGGAAATTTTTTCTGCAACACAAAATATTATGAAGTCCAAAGTTAATATTTGACCTATAGCAATAATACAATAATTAAATACGGAGTAATGAGTTTAATTAATCCTAATTAGTCAAACTATTATTAATAATTTCATGAAGAACGAACCTTATCATAAGGTGGGACCATGTTGGCAATATTTCTGACAGAGAAGGCCTCCCCAGGCTGAAAATCAAAGATGTGCGAAGGGCAAACTCGGGAATCTGAACAGGCAAACACCAAAAACTGCATGTGCAACCAAACATCATTAGTTTATTTTAATTACGGAGTATATAATCAACATGAGTTTTTGGAATTAAGGATCTGAAACTTCTATTCTGACAAATGATCTGTCTTTACTTGACTGGATACGAACTTTGTTTAGTTATTTAAACTAATACGGATTATATTATTGCTTAAAGCTTAAGATTTCCAACTAACTCTTGATGACCATTGGTCTCCAAGGATCCTTCAATGATGTACGCGCACTTAAAATAATAAGATTCGAAAAGTATTACACAATATATTATTGTAGATCAATCTTTCTGAAAAGTTTTGGATAGTTATGCACATAACATATCACATTTCATTTCTTCTCCTGAATCCAATTTCAGATCAAAATGGAAATAGAGAAATGATTAACAAATTATTTTAGTTATCTCATTGACTTTAAGTCAATAATAAGGGCAAGATACCTCTTGACGGTGGAGGAGCACATGGTAAGCAATTATGGTAACTGATCATATCTTTGTGACAGCAAACGGCTTCATCATGGGCAATTACTAATCATTATCTTCCCACTAATTGGGAGTAATTTCATTTAATATGAAGTACTCCGTACCAAGTAGCTTATGTTAGATAACAGTTTTCTCATTTGTGTGTGGGGAGTATTCTCCCACAGAAATATGAAGTTCAGAATGTTTTTAAAAAGATCGATGTGCATCATATATTAAATATGTGATGGGTTAATAAGTTGTTGGCTCAAATAGAGCATTGGACTTGGTGTGCTAGTAGTACTCGTATGACCGTTTGGTTGCTAATTCATCTAAAGATCTCATTTCTTCCCAAATCTTCAATATATATACCACCCATTACCCATTGGAGTAGCTTTGGGTGAGAATGGAAAGTATGAAGAAAATTTCAAATTCGGGATAAATCACGTTATTGTGGATATTATTAAATCTTCAATATATATACCACCCATTACCCATTGGAGTAGCTTTGGGTGAGAATGGAAAGTATGAAGAAAATTTCAAATTCGGGATAAATCACGTTATTGTGGATATTATAATGTTACTTTTCTTCTCAAATTACACTAAATATATTCTCGTATATTCTTTTATGTTTGTCGTCTTACCCATTCTTTGACACGATCACTCGGTATTAAAGCAGAGTGAAGGGTAAGATGGGTATCAAATATTAAAAGCAAGATTGGTAGGTACTCCGTAGTCCGTAGTGGTAGTACACAACAAAGTTAATCACATAAGAAATCTCTCCTTTGTAAATTGTAAAGGATGCTTTAGATATGATTTGAAATGACTGAATGAGTTAAAGTATAGAGAGTGCAATAATACACATGCCGTAGTGAACAAATTAAAGATCTAACCTTGGGGCTTTGACCTTTGGCAAGTTCACCGTACAAAGCAGGATTCTTCCTGGTAAGAAGTAATCAATAAGTTTAATTAGCTAAATAATTTAGTAAAAAACTTTTTGAATTAATCTATAATTGTTACGAGTAAACATTAAAGTGAGAAAAATACAAATTGAAATGAATGGGACAAATTTACTTATTTTGGCAACAGCTGCAAATGTGCCAGAATCTTGATTCTCTCACACTATGTTAACTGTTAAGTACAATTCAGTCCTTAATTGTAATGTCAAAGTACACTCCCATAAAAGTAACCATTTCTTGCAACATCTAAAGCACACCAATCGCTATATTCTCAATCATTATTGCCAAATTATGCTATAGCATATTCTCACCTAAATTATTACCCTTAAATTCTCTTTGCGCGTATGTGTATTTATAATTGTACCAAGTACTCTCATGCTATATACCTATGCTTTCTTTTATTCTACCCCGTACTCATCAGTAATTTTATACAGTCTCCAATGCATAACTTTGACTATTCATATATTTTATCGTATATTCACATAAACATAAAAATTTGATATCGTGAAAACGCACATTAAAACGAATTTAACAAGATGATAAAGAAAAATATGTTTCTCTTATAAAACTCATAAAATACAAGGGAAAAAAACGGAGGTAGTATGTATATTATACTTAGTAATACAAACATTTTAGTCATTATATTATCACTACAAGAATTTGTATCTTTAACAACAACCTAATTATGACGGGTCAAAAATCCCGTCGCAAAAACCTTTTGCGACGGGGCTAACAACCAAACAATGACGGGAATAACCGTCGCAAATGTCTTTTACGACGGGTTTACGACGGAATTTCTATTAACGACGGCCCCCTTTTATGACGGGTTCGCGACAGGAAATCCCGTCGTTAATCAACGATTATTGGCCTTTCACGACGGGATTTTCCGTCATTAATAGTACAATTTCTTGTAGTGTATACGTAATAGTTTTCAACTAACTAATTGATGAATTCGGAATTTTCACGTACGTATTACGTATTGGATCAGGCTTGGTTTTCGTTGTCTATTACACTCTGATATGGTCGGATGTGATTTGTCTAGACTAATTATTTCTTGTCTAGATGTTTATTTTATGAGTGTTTTTTGTTTTTTTTTTTTAATATGGTCTAATACGGAGTATTAACAAGAATAATCAATAAAAAAATCATAATAAGTTAAAGGAGTCGACAACCATAATCCAATGCATTATTTAGTAGTATAATCCAAGATGGATCCCAGTAATGGTGAATGAGGTGTTGTAGTTATCCGAAATGTACAACATGACAAAAGAATGTAGAGAAAAGAAGGAGAGAGAAAGAGGAACGTACTCGTATTTCTCAGTTTTGAACCGGAGGAAACCGGAAGTAAGGCGTTGGACCGGGTCGGACACAGACACATCTTTGGCAACGCCATTTTCGGTTGGTTTTCCCTGTAACTCGGCTGTTATCTGCTTTATTTTTGCGGCTGCTGCGTCATTTAATCCGTCTTTCTCACTGTTCCCAATGTAACCGAAATTAAAACCTCGTTATTTGCGTAACTGATGGGGTTACCCAAATTGATGATACCTAGGTACTATTCATGTGGTACTGCTTTGAACTTTAACGTGCGATTCAACGTAAAACAAAACAAAACAAAAACAATACGTAATTCAACGACCCATCACAAATTCTTTTTTGGATTGGGCAACGTAAATTATACACTCCATGAAGAGATTCGAATCTAAAATCTATGACATACGGATCTGTAATTTTAATTATTAGATAAAGATATTATTGATTGATCAACACAAACTTTAAAAGATAGTTGTAAAACTCAGATTTTGGTTCATATTTATAGCGTTTACTTATTTTCTTTTTATTTTATTCCCCAACATTTTCAGCCAAAATTACCAAAAATATAAAGATATTAATGGAGAGGAAAGGAAGGTTCATGCAAAACGTAATATTTTTACAATTTTTTTTTTCTTTAAAGGTTTTTACAACACTTTTTAATAATTTGCAGTATGGTTTTCATAAAAAAGTTTTTGATAAATTTTGTTTAGAATAATATGTTAACAATAAGGGGTAAATATAAAAAAATAAAAGTTCACATTCATCCTTAGAAAATGAAGGTCATATTTGATTTTTATGGTTATAAATGTTGGACTCCAATTTTTTGCCAAGATAACTTTTAATAATGGTACAAGTATAGCATTTTTTAATTAAGAAACTCTACTTGAAAATGAATTTAATCATTTTTATTACTTTCACAATATATTACGTAAATCAAAAGATTATAATTGTTCAATGTCTAAAGATAATACTCTCTCAATCCCATAATATTTTTGACGTTAATTAAAAAAAATGGAACGTTGTATGATTTGCAATTATTATTGTACGTTTGTATTTGTATTTTTATAGGAAAATACACAATTCATTTGTTGAGAAGATACAATAATTACTCCGTAATGTTTTGTTGTTTTAACTCGTTTTTTAAATTAAATTTTTTTTTAAAAAAAATCACCATGTAAATTATTCAATATGATCACATTTTTTTTATAAAAATTTGTAGGAAAAATGTATCATTCAAAAGTTACTCCGCATATAAGTATGTTTTAGGGGGAAAAATATGAAATTAAATAGAAAATAATTAAAATAAAAAGTTCATTTTAACACACCATAAATTGAAATGAAATAACATTAAGGGACGGATAGAGTATAATGACACAAAAATAATGTAATAAAAAGCCTCTTTATTTTGAGATGGAGGCAAGAATTGCAGCTGAAATCTATACGGAGTACAAGTTTTTGATAATTTAAATAAAAGTCAAAACATAAAATTCCTACAATTGACTTTAATGTAATAAAAAAAATCATGAAATGAAACGTCTTACACGAGTTAAATCAATTTTTAAAAAAGCTTAAAAGGATGACATATATATATTGAGAAATACTAGTATGAATTTTTTTTTCACATGATGAGATATATTAGTATGAATTTCTAATAAGGGTACGTTTAAATAACTTTCTTATAAAGTCCAACCAAGTGGCTCATGCCATTTGCTCATATATACCCATCACACTACGTTATACAAGTGCGAATGGAGGGATGTCAATTACGCAGTTGATCATATTGATCGAAGATGTAATGAATATATGGATATTTAAGCAATAATAATGATTCTCAATCAAAATAAATAAATAAATAAATAAATAAAACAAGCCTGTATGCAAATTCATGGTAAAACATCACCTACTTTCTCTAACATTAAAAATTCAAAAACTCATTTTTTAAATACTCAACAACATTATTATTTATGATATTTTGTTGTTTTTTGGTTTGGGTATTTAAAAAAAAACTTCATAAATCAACAAAAGTTATTTTCTCAACTTAATTATTAGACGCGTATAAAGGAATTATCATAGTTGAGTGGGGTTGGTGGTAACGAAAACGGGCGGCTAATACGGGTCATACGCCCGTCACGTGGGACCCGGATGTCATGACTTGACCAATTTCCTCCTCTTATCGTGGAGTTGTCGGGTAAAAACAATGACAACTCAAATGAAATGACAAAATTTTACAGCAGCAAAATCGGTCAAATTTAAGGAAATGATTTTTTTTTTTCTGTGCTTTTTTTTACCTTAGAAGCTTCGTCAGACCAGCTATGGCTTCCTCGTATTTGCTCCCCATTTTTTCTTTCTGCCCAAAAAATAAATTTATCCAATTAAACAAAATCAATTTTCTTAATTGTTTATACCAATTTTTTTGATTAAAACAAAACATAAAACCGAAAAATTAGGAGAGAGACAATCACGTAATTGATGAAATCATACCTGTTGATTTATTTTGATTTGGGAGAGAGAAAAGAGGAGAGAGGATATAGGGAAAATTAGGAGAGAGAAAATGAAGTTTGGACACACTTTTTGGTAAGAGGGTGTGGATATATGGTATCTCTATTTATAGAGAGAGAAATGGATGATAAGGTATCACTAAGACACTAACTATGGTTAAAGGGTCATTAAGTTAATGATCCCAAAAGGGTAACAAACTATATGGATTAGGAAACATATTATCGATAATATTACTTCCGTTTTGTTATAATTGCACCATTTGTGAGAGTGATGGATAGCTCAGTTGGTTAGAGCTTCCATCCCGATTCCAGGTGATCCTGGGATTGATCTCATCCCCGCTCTTGTGGCTCATTTGCACCCAAAAAAAAAATATTGCACCATTTGTATTTTTTTGCTATTTACATTTTGACGATTTCTTGTAATTTATACGTTAGTTGTTTCTTTTTGATGGTAACATGCCTATTGTTTTTGCATTATTATTTACATATTCTACTTTGTTTATTTTTAAAGATCTTTACTTAAGTATATATATATTCATGTTCATGTGAGTCTCGTTAGATTCGTGATATAGTATATTGATCTAATATCAATTTTTCATTACTTATCGATAATTAAAAATATTAATTGTTCAAATTATACATTGACAAACATGAAAATCAAAATGTTGCAAGTAAAAATACCGAAAACGTACATAATAAAATATATAGTCATGTGGTATTTTGTGTAATTCATCTCAATATATATGTTTAAAATATGAACTTTTAATTATTATTATTCTAGTTATGTATAATTAGAGAGGTTATGGCTATATTTTTAGATTAGTAAACAAGAAACATTTAATTGTGTGATTATATATAAAAAAATGTAATATTTTGCATAAAATGTCTCAATGTCAATGTGAAGTGATGAAACTTCCTAAGTTTTGTCAAATAAAATTAAAAAAATAGAGAATTTTTTTTGGGGTGTTAACAAATTGATGAGGTGCCATGTGGTTTGTGGTTTTCTATTGTGGAAAGTTGCGCAATTCGACAAGGACCACCAACTTGTTCTTCTCCACTTTTTTTCCTAAAAAAATAATAATAATTTCACTAGAATTTTTCTTTTAAAATTCATGTAGGAGATCACAAAAGCTCTATTGTACCTTGAAGAGTGTATTACCGATTCACGATAAGTGTTGTAACAAACTAGTGGGTAATGCTTATGCATATACACATGATTTTAAGCACCACGCATAATCGGTTACACTTAAATGCATTCGGTGTATTATGTATGCTCCCTCCGTCCCGGAATACTCGACCCGATTTGATCGGCACAGAGTTTAAGGAACTTGAATTGACTTATTTAATTTAATAGGTAGTAGTTGATAGTGGGGTATTATTTTAATGTAGTTAGTGGGAGGTGGGTTAAGAGGTGGGGTTGGGGGAGAGTAGGGGTTGAATTTTTAATTATTTTTTGTATGGAGTAGGGGGTAGGTGGGTTAATAGGGGTGGAGTGAGAAATAATATAATATTGTTAGAATATTTCCATTTTTAGAAACAGGTCAAGTATTAAGGGACGGCCCGATAAGGAAAACAAGTCAAGTATTCCGGGACGGAGAGAGTATACGATAGATATTATAAAGTGAACGAGTCTCGAAAATAGAATGAAAGAAGACGTTTTTAGTGGCTTTATTTGTTGAGGAGGAGTCAAGAATGATACTTATATGGAAATAAAATAATGAGTGATTAAACTATGGGTTAATGACTTAATGGCTCTATGGTGGGGGCCAGGAGACAACGTTGACTACTCTAATTATGCCCCCTTCTTATACGTAGACCAATAATATAAAGGAAGGTAAATTTAAGCCGGCAATGAGGTTAGGTTGGACTTTTCCATTATTATTTTATATGGAAGAGGTCTATTGTAATAAAGTTATAAAGTACAACACCATTTGTCACCATTCGACTGCGTACAATAGGCTTTTAGTAATTGGATTACGCATTAGCATATGGTTAAATTGGGATCACAGATAATCAACTTTTAATAATCCGGATTTTGTTTCTAAATTTGTCCACGAAAATGATCTACTCCCGTGCTCTTGAAACTTGAAAGTACTTAAGTGTACCCGTGATAATGTAGCGAATAAATAAATTCAAGGAAATTTTATGAAATACTACTTTTAAATTTGGGGTTTTGTAAATTATTACCTTATAAAAACATTTTTAAATTTAACTACCTTATAAGTTTAGTTTGTTTGACTAACACTATTATTTAACGTTTTTCGTTAATATTTTTCGCCGTGTATTTGTTTTATTCTTTTATATATCTCTGTTCATTTGTCTTTTTGTTCATTTGTCATACTAAATAACCGTTGTAGTAGAGTTTAAAGACGGAAAACATCAATAAAAAAGGGCAAATGGTAGTGTTAGTCAAACAAACCAAACTTATAAGGTAGTAAAATACAATTTTCTTTTTAAAGGGTAGCAATTCACAAAACCATCAAAGTTAAATGTTGTGTTTCACAAAAATTCCTAAATTCAATTTGTTATATAAAATAAAATTTTAATAGTAAACGATCAAGTTATATGGGGATTATCTTGTTTCTCAAATGTAATGAACTAATAATTGCATGATAAGATACTGTCGTACATGTTCTAGACTTTTAAGGGGTGTTTGGAATTGTTAGGATGGTGTTTTGGAGACTAGTGTTTAAAAGTAGAAAATTTGACATTTTTATTTATATGTACGTAGGATAGGGTGTATTGGTTAGGGGTGTCAAATCGGATCAACGGATCGGGTTTGGGTCGGACTCATCGGATTCGGGTTGAAACGGATCGGATTGGAACGGATTAATTTGGCTAACGGGTCGGATCGGATCGGATTGAAAACTTAACGGACCGGATCGGGACGGATTTTTTATTCACGGATTCATATCGGATCGGGTTGTAAACGGGTCGGATTGTAGTCGGTTTGGGTCGGATCGGATCGGATTGGAATACGACGGATTGTTAACGGGTTTAGTCGGACTATAACGGGTTCGGGTTCATGTCGGTCGGATTAATATCGGATCGGATTCATATCGGGTCGGATTCATATCGGATCGGATTCATTTCGGATCGGATTCATATCGGATCGGATTAATCGGTAACAGACTAAAACGGGTTGGATTGAAACTAATTTAGCCTGGTTACATTGGATTCAGTTTTATATTGGTTCGGGTAATTATCGGATCGGGTTATTTGGTAGCGGGTTGGAATTTGGGGCAGTTCGTTTCCAAATTATATATTATCATATCGATGACTTAATTAGGCCGGGGACGAAAATAATAACTAACTTTTAAAAGTAATAAGAATTTAAGATTAGTAATATAAGTTATTGAATATATTATTATATCGATGGGTTGGAATTAGTTCGGATTAAACAGGTCACGGATTAAAAACGGATCGGATCTAACGGGTCACGGGTTGAAACGGGTCGGATTAAACGGGTCACAGGTTAAAAACGGATCGGATTAAACGGATATTCCTCGGGTTGGAACGGATTCGGATTGAAACGGATCGGATCATAAACGGGTTTCGGATCGCTTCGGATCGGATTAAATGGATCCGGATTGTCACGGATCGGTCTGTTAACGGATTCGGATCTTAATCGGATCAATACTAACGGGTTGGGTCGGATTCGGGTTGAATATAATCGGATTTCGGATTTTAACTCGCGGGTTCTAAACGGTTCGGATTCTAAACGGTCGGACAAACTCATCGGGTTCACTGGGTCGGATTGAGAATTGACACCCCTAGTATTGGTGTATACATGTTATAGGTTACTGGCTTGATTGAAATAGGTTCATGTTTTTGTTGAGTATAGGTGTTGAAGTAAGATCTAGAAGGTGTACAACTTTTGAGTAAAAACATGTACGATTTTTGTTGATAAGGTGAATAAAAAACAAAGTAGTGGATACAGTTTTGGCTCGTTTAACGTACTCCTTTTATTTTAGGGAAACAAGTTTAGATAAGTTCGTACTGGTTCAGACAAGATAAGGAATGCATTCTAAATACAATTATTAAATTTTCAAGGCAAGGAATGTCAAGATGTCATGTGTCACTAACACAGTGTGAATTGGCAAGTGAAATAATGATGTGTCATGTCATGCGCACACAGTCACACATGCATTACTCAAATTTATTAGCACAAAAAAATGTAAGTATCAATGTTCAAACTCATGACCTCTCATTTATAATGTAAAGTTTTAACCATCTATACAATGATATAACGTATGATTCTAAAGTAATGAAAAAAAATAAAAGTCATTATTATAAATATTAAAACTTTAATGGCCAATATATATTTGAATAATAACCTATTATAATTTTTTAATTTAATCATTCTTAATTACTTAGATCATAGTTGAAAAAAAGAGAGTTAATTGTTACACTACTTCTGTAGCTAATCAACTTTGTGTTTTTAAAATATACTCCGTATATTTTTTTTGTTATTCAATTTATAATGATTGATACTTAGAGAATTTTCTTATGTTTATAAGTGAATTATAAAAAAAATAAAGTTTCATACGGAGTCTCAATCAAGTTAGTGTTGAAAAAATAAAGTATATAAATTTATGGACTATTCTGGAAACCCTCATAGATTTAGAGCACATGTTGTAATATGGCAACAAATTAAATAAAACAAATACATAAGTTTTGCAGGGAAAACAATCATTAAATAGACACAGGAGGAAAAACCGAATAACAAAAGCAATAATATCCGGGAAATCGCATGAGTCACTAACTACTCCCTACGTTTCATTTTGTTTGTTACGTTTGGACTTTTGCACGTTTATTAACATATAATAAAGATTTTTTTCTTTTTTATTAAAAAATAAAACCAAGTAAAACCTCAATCCACTAATCATTACAACAACCAATAAGATTGTTTTATTTATCAAAATGAACCAATAATAGAAAAACATAAAGATTGATAACAATAAATACTTGGGAAATGGTAAAGAAATTTAATGAGTTGAAAAAATTGGACCAATTAAAATTAAAAGATGGCACAAAAAATGATAATGTAATAAGTTTATAAAATGAAAGATTCTCTCACGTAACAAACATTGTGAAACACCCTAAAAGGAATACGTAACAAACAAAAAGAAACGGATGGAGTAGTTTACAATTAAAATGCATAGAAAAGTGAAATAAAGTACATGTGAAAGAGAATAAAGTACATAGGAAAATGGAATATAATACATTGGTGGGGTTTTCAATGCATTTTTAATTAATATAGTACATGAAAAAGTGGGGACCTTAATAGCCAAAATTAGAAACAGGACTATAATTTTGGGACGCCCGATTTAGAAAACAGGACTATAATTTTGGGACGGAGGGAGTAATAAGTTCGATTAATATATCGCTCTATCATGCTTGGTTATGAGATTTCGATGCAAATTTGCTTGTATAATATTTCAAAAAGTTGTTTGATATGTTTGGTTAGAATTATAGCTATTGGAAAGAGCATGTTGGGTCCAAAAAACTTTAATAGAAAAAACTCAAATTTTCACTTTGTAGGAGGAGTTTTATGGGAGAGCTTCTACCTTATTTTTTTTTGGTTTTACTACGAGGAGTTTCCGGTTAACTATAATTGAAAAAGCTAACAACTATTTACAAAATACATTTACACAAATAATTAAACATAACAAGTTAGTCAAACCAGCTAACTAACAACTAATACAGAGTATGAAGTATCTCGTAACCAAATAGCGACTAAAGACATACCGGAAGTTGTTTTCCACAACATAGCAGCATCCGTTTCTTAAAACTTCCTGTCATATTTACACGCAATACTACGGCGAATAGTACGGCCTACAGATTACTCCTTAATCAATTTCTGTAAAAAGAGAAAAGTGTCATATCTAAAAAGTTAATTGATGCGCATTCAAATTATGGAAGAAGCTATAGTATGTATGGTGTATTTAGCATGACTATTAACTAAGCGAAATGATAATCTGCATAAAAAAAACTAAGCGAAATGATAAAGGCCGCAAATGCTTGTCTAAAACAATGTTGGCTGATTTTTATTGTCACAAAAGAGTAGAACACTTCTACTACAATTAGCATTTATGTATCAACCAAACGTACCACAACTTAACAAAGTTGTTTGAGGATAGAAAATATACTACTTCGTAGTTTTCTAGTTTGGTCCTTCAATTATACTGCATTTGTTTTAAAAAGTTGCAACATCTTGACTAGCACGTTTGATAAGATCCAAATTTGAACACAATTTTATATCTAATTTTATTTTTCTTTAAAATCTTAAAATTTAATATTATATAAGTATATATTGAAATCAATTTAACGACATTTTATTTGATAACATTTGCCTTTATCAAATTATTAAAAATATAGGATTAAAGTTAGTGTATGAATGATGACAAACTAAAAATATTGTAAATTTAAAAAACTGAAGAAGTAATACATACGTAGAAATATCACGAGTCTGGTGGAGTCTTGAGTTGACTTTAGATTGAGAAAATATGGCCAACTTAACAAAATAAATACTCTTTAATGCTTTTTAAGTACCTAAATATTGGTAATAGTACGATTTTCGTACAATTCATATGCTAACTTTGATCATGTTTTCTGCTTTCTTAGCAATGTATAAGTATAACAAAAAGTTAAAAGCTTTTAATGGCTAATATGTCGAGGATTAGCTTCAATGTATAATTTTCAAATATCATTGTTTGACAATAATTTAATCATTAAAGAAATATATAATTATATATATTTATGATCAAATTTGTACATTAACAAATGTGTCAGTCTTACACGAACATTTAAAAACAGCAAGAGGGCAAGACAAATATTGTACTCATTCGGGAAGAATACAGAAGATACTCAATGTATAGTGGGCCTTGTATGGACTTGCAAGTTTGCAAGCCCTTAATTTTGTGTGTTTGGTCAACATCGTACATTACGGCCCAACTCATATTACTAAATGCCATTAGTTATATAGTTAGTTGAGAATTTGAGACTGATCGATCAACGGTTTTTTTCCTTTGTGGCCTTGTATTGTCCATCCAAAACTCCAAACCAAGAAACTAAAAAAACACCACACATCTAAATATCTCATTTTTCATCAATAATTAGTCTACCAAAACATCATTAGGCAATTAAATTGGTTCTCACTTCTCACTTCTCACGTTGGTTACTATAAAATCAACATGTTCCATAACGAAATAATTGTACAAACAACATATAATAAAAGCTATTTTCGTTCTCTAAATCTTTTATATATGTGTACATATATACTCGTATATACAGAGTACTTACTACTTAGTACCTAGTACGAGTAGTTGTGTTTCTTAATTATACATGTAACGAAAACCACTTCTTCCATTTTATATTGTACTAAATCTCTAAACCGGCCAAACCGGTAATACTGTATAAGTGTGTTGATATATTTCGTGACATAATATTGTCATGTACAGTACATGAATGGATAATATGAGCTAGAGAAAGTAATTGAAAATCATATTTACGCAATGAAAGGAGGAGAAAGAGAGATTACCAATCACCAAGGGAGCACGCGAGGCAAGTGTATCCGAACACAATAAGGTGCATGCAAAGATATTAACCCCAAAATATAGTTACAAGTTTGATGTTTTTGCGAGGGAGAAATTATGGTGTTGAAGAAAATATAAGAGAAATGGAATATACAATTTTTTTTTTATTGAGATGAATACAATTTATTTATTTAATTTAAGAAAGACACCAAAGAAATGGGAGAGCAAAATTATGTTGACGTGTAGAGAGTAATAGGATAAGGAAAACGAATGGGGAGAAAACTTGGACTTCTAAAGGCCAACTTCCGTAGATTAGAATGTCACGTTATAGATTGGTCTAATCTCTTTCCCATGGTCCACATTTCTTTTACAAAACTTTGCATGCAAATCCAAACTCAACCCAAAAAAATTGAAGAAAATGATGCACCTTAAAAAAGTAGTCACCTTAATAGAGCCATACATGATGAGATGATGGTAAGATATATGTGTGTACACAATCAAAGATACTAGATTGAGACTTTCTTTAGCCAGTGACGAATCTAAGATTTTTTAAATAAGACAGGTCAGGATATATAATCTGAGTACAAATTAAGCTAAACTTATTGTCATTTTTGTAGATGTAGGTACTAAATATTATTTAAAGTATTTTTAATTTACATGCCGGGCTAAAGCCTGAGTACGTATTATTTAAGACAATATCAACTTATGTTGGTCTTGTATGTATGTTTCTTATTGTTTATTGTTTAATGTGAATGTACCAACTAATCCTTGAAATGTCTCATCAATCCAACTTATACCATGGTCATAGGTCTTATCTATGTAAACAAATAATACAAAGGTTAATTAATGCATACGGCATACCCATAATTAATAAGAAAAAGAAAGGAAAGTTAATTAATTAAATAAATGGATTAGAGTGCTTAGCTTATAGCTGAATCACTAAATAATCTAGAGAAGAATGAATTATATTCAGGCCACGACTATTCTCCTTGTTCACGCATGGAATTGCAAGGGTAGTTGAAAACCAATGTTATTTATATGTGAGTTGTCACACATTGAAGAAATATCAATAAAAGTAAATACCAACTTAAATTATAAGCTTAAAGAGTTACTTATAATATTGTCAATAGATTTTAGTGTTCGACCTCCGTTGACTTATAAGTGGACTGAACTTTGAAATCATACTCATAGGTGTCAAACTTTTGAAGACATCTCCGTTTTTATAGCTCTATAGATATAGACATGTGAAGTACTTTGTTTAACACTGCCTATTAAAGAAGAAGAAAAAAGTGTAATTGCTTACCTATGGCCTTTGCTGGACCAAACTCTTTACATGTGAAGGGCTTAAGATGCAACATATTAGTGGCCCAATTAGGAGTGTCAATTCTCCATCAGACCCAGTGAACTCGATGGGTATTTTCGGCCGTTTAGAATCCCGAACCGTTTAAAACTTGCGAGCTAAGATCCGAAATCCGATCCAGTCCGATTATATTCAACCCAAATCCGGCCCAACCCGTTAATATTGATCTGATTAAGATCCGAATCCGATAACATACCAATCCGTGACAATCCGTATCCGTTTAATAAAAACCGAAGTGATCCAAGACCCGTTTATGATCCGATCCATTTGAACCCGAATCCGTTCCAACCAGAGGAAAATCCGTATACTCTAATCCGTTTGTAATCCGTGACCCGTTTAATCCAAACCGTTTCAACCCATGACCCGTTTAATCCGAACCCATTTAACCCAAACCATTCACGACCCATAGAGAACATTAATTATGTTGCACTACCAATTAAGCGTATTACTATTAGTTATACGGTGTACTTGTACATCATTCTCCCTTTATATACTCTGCTCAAATGAAACTTGTAATTGATGTAGATTTAAGGCGTAAAGAACTTTCAGGAACGGATGTAGTATTAAACTAAGTTATATATTATATACTCAATAACTTATATTACTGATGTACTATTAAATTCTTATTACTTTTAAAAGTTAGTTATCGCTTTCGTCCCCTAATTAAGTCATCGATATTTATGATTATATAATTTGGAACCAAATGGACCCGACTTGGATTCCTACCCGCTGCCGAATAACCCGATCCGATAATAACCCGAAACGATATGAAACTGAATATGATGTAACCCAACTAAATCCGTTTCAATCCGACCCGTGTTAGTCTGTTACCCGATTAATCCGTCCCGATATGAATCCGAACCCGTTAAAATCTGTCATGTTCCAATCCGATCCGATCCGACACAATCCGACTACAATCCGACCCGTTTACAACCCGATTCGATATGAACCCGTGCATAAAAAATCCGACCTGATCCTGATCCGTTAAGTTTTCAATCCGTTCCGATCCGACCCGTTAGCCAAATTATTCCGTTTCAATCCGACCTCGTTTCAACCTGAATCCGATGAGTCCGACCCAAACCTGATCCGTTGATCCGATTTGACACCCTAGGCCCAATGGATAATGGATTTCCTATATACAAAGTAAAAATGTTATAGGTGGTAATAACTAATGACAAACCAAATGTTTGGATTGAGTTTAACTCAATATTGCATTCGAGTGACAAAGTAAGAGTGATGAAGGGTAAAAAAAAAAAATCAAAAAAAAATCGAGGGAGTATAATTAGCCATTTAGGTTGTGTTCATGTGAAATTGAATGTCTATTTTGTCGCATTTCCATTGTCCAATTAAATATGAATCCACTCATTTTCAATAGTATATTAATTTTTGATAAATACTCCCTCCGTCTCTTTTTGTTTTTTACGTTTGGTATTTTGCACGCGTTTTAACGACTAATTAATGTGCATTGAGATTCTTCTAAGTTTTCATGTAAACGAGGAAAATTACGTTTATTTATAATGTTTTCACTCTTATCAAAATTATGGTATGGGGAAAATGAGAAAAAATTAATGTCTTTATGGAAAAGTGTGAGGGATTAAATGACTCAATTGATTTAATTGGTTAATATAATAATTGGGTACAAATTTTGATAGAATATTAAATCATATATGTGATAATATTAAAGGAAATGTAAAGAACATTTTGAAACACCAAAAAAGGAAAACGTAAAAAATAAAAAGAGACGGAGGGAGTAGTTGGTGGACGTGGAATTGTGGAAATCTAAAAATCCATTACCTTGAATGCATCATATTTACTCCGTCCCTTAATACTTGCACCGCTTCTATAAATGAAATTTTTTATCAATATTTTATTCTTTCTCACAATTACCTACTACCCTACCTACACCTCTATTCTTTACAAAAAATTATTTAAAAATTCACATCCTCCACTCACCACCCCCCACCTCTTACATATTCCCCACTAAAAATATTAAAAAAATACTCCACTATCAACTAACACCATTAAATTAATAAGTCAATTGAAATGTCTTAAACTTCGCACCGGTCAAACCGATGCGAGTATTAACGGACGGAGGGAGTAGTTGAAACTTTTGATAGGATCGAGGATTTTATATTATGTTGTTTCTTAGAGTATCATCATTCATCGCTATAGAGATTCTAAATGTGGATCAAAAATCTTTGATACGTGTTTTTATTTTTCCAATTTCTTAATCATATATTCATATCTTCCAAATCTCCGATTAACTTGTCCAAATTAATGGGGGATTGCATTTGTTTTGCCTTTTTTAAGAAACTTGATGATCTAATGATTTGTACGGAGTAGCATGCAGCTTGTTGAATCATAAAATGATTGAAAAAGTCGAGTCATCTTGAAGAATGGTGTAATTGCCTGTTTTTGGCCAAAATGAGGCCTAATTGGAGTGGTCTTACTTTTACAAGTAGGTAAAACGGTAAGAAAAATATTCATTTAGACATGATCCTATATAGAGTAAGAAACACGAAAATTAAGATCAATGTTGGTAGGGCAGACTTCTTAAAAATCGATAGAAAATTACGACAATTTTTATTTACAACTAGTTGATCCGTTATACCTTGAGTATAAAACTATATGGTAAAAATAGTCAGAATTGCCTATGTGCTTATGCCTTGTACGTTGTAAGGAAATAAATTGGACATTTAAAATCCTCAAACCTAACTTATCGAGGCAGCTCATACTTGATCAAGTCTAAAACAGTCCAAATAAGATGACTAAAATACCCCTCCAAACTTCCCTTGTTATTCAATTTACTTTGTAGACAGTAATATCAATAATAATTTATTAAAAAAAATTATACGACATCTACAAATTAATTACGATCAGTAATGGTCCACAAAGTTATCCCGAATTTACCCCCAAAAGATCATGAGAAACTGAAACATAGGACGCCAATAAATAACCTACCGTTTATTCCATTCTCCAAATTTTTTCCCAGTTTCCCTATTCTCTTCCTTTTTCTCTCTCCTACTCCGTCGCATGCAGGATTAACACAATAACACAGACATCAATCCCAGAAATTCCCTAAAAGGTAAGCAATTAATCCTCCCTTATCCTTAATTTCTCTTTTCATATTCCTACATGCTAATTACCTTGTTTTAGGAGCATCATTTCTTTTAAATCTTTTTATGGGTTGCAATAATTTCAAAAGCTCTTCAATTGAACCAGTTTTGTACCTATTGTTTTATGTTCATTTTTCATTTCGATTTCTATTTCATGAGGTGGGCAAACCACACAACTTTCTTTGTCTGGGAATTTTGTTTTTATTTTTGTTCTTCTGTTTTTGTTTTTGTGCTTTGTATTAGTTGAATTTAATGAGGTGGTGCCCATTTCTTTTAAATTGGGGATTTTGCAGTTACTTTAAAATTGGGGGAGGGGAGATTCGAACGTGTGACGTATCGCACACATACCCTTAGTCATTGCTACTCAATGGTGGGTTAGACTAGTTGGTAATCGTAAGAAATTGTTATGGATGAACTTTTACTCGGTTACTCTAGGTAGCACAGACACTTTAAAAGATATTGTAGGCAAACTTTTATTCTTTTAGTTTAGGTAGCATGAACTCTTCTATGAGAAGGTGGCATATTTCGTTATGTTGGACAAATAGACAATGACACGATTTCAGACAATTAAAATTGCCACTAAATCTATCCTTTCTGTCTTCTTGCATCATAGAATTTAGCCATGAATGTTTTTTAGCAATAATCGCAAGGATTTCTCTATTATTGGATGATTCATGAATCATGATTGTATCAGACATTCTCTTGTTTGGTTTAAATTGATTGAATGGTGGGTTGTTGGAAGATTGGTGCTTTGACTGTCGTTGATAAGTGCTGTCTTACCTGATTTCTGAATTCTGAGGCTTGATGTTCATCATGGCTATGTTGACCTTTTGGGTGGTTTGGATAAAAGACATAGATGTTGTGATCACATATATGACAAAACCAGCCTTGTTAAATTAAATGATATGGTCTTGCCGGCTTAGTGTTAAACAAATCGATCATTATGTTTCATAAGCATCAAGAAAATACTTGGCACTTTGTAAAGGCTATATAGGAAGAAACAAGACCGCGCCAACCCAACGCGGAACATACTAAATGGAGTAGGGTACATGGATTCTTTGTGAGCTTGTAGTCCTGTCTTAAATTGAAGGCCCAAAATTAATTCTGATAATAATCTGTGACCATGATTTATGAAGAAAATAATAATGTCTCTTCGTTTCAGTAGTATAAGCTGTATAGCATAGAAATTACACTCACATATAGAAAAACAAAAAGCTAATTGACTACATTTTCCTTCCCAAACGTAATTAAACGTCCAATAATGACAAGGGAAAAGAGATGGGTAAAGTTATAAAGTATGTTAAACGTTTTATTGACTTTCAGGGAGCGATAAACGTGAACTTTTTGTAGAAACTACATATGTAAAAGATGCAAAAAGTATTTAACCTAGAAGCTATAAGCAAGTTTAACCTCATTGCTGGTTGATAATGCAAAACTCAGTGTGGCTGGCTGGGTTAAAACTTGGGAGCGACGTTTCCCCTGTTTCTTTAAAGAGGCTTTGGTAAGGTGTTCTGGAGGAAAGGTTGAGTCATCAGATGTGCATAACCTGATAACCTAACCTATATTATACTCGTAATAGAATGATTGACTTTGTTAGATCCTTGACTCAAGCGTGACTACCACAGTAAAACAATTAGCATATATGATTTTCTTTAATTTTATTACAATCCGAAGCTTAAGGTTAATGTGACACTGAATCTCTTAGCTCCTGTATGGGCTGTGATTGTGTATCTTTTCTTGCAATTGATGAGGCTGCTTGCATGCTGTTCCTGCTTCATATGATGCATCTTGGAACTTACTGCAACTTCCTGGGTCATATCATGTTAGACACGATCTTGTACTCTAGGAACAAATTGATGCTTTGTGTTAAGTTTCAAACTTGCACTTCCACGAAGTTGTAAATCAGATATACAAATGTTATCTTAGTACTGTGTAACAAGCTGATAACTAGTCAGCTTCCTGAGTTTGTATCCTTGATAATGACCTGGAATAAGAAATTTCGAGTAGTAGGAATCATGGGATGTAAGGTTGTTGTCAGAATACTTACAGATGATCAGAGTTTACCTTATGGATTATGATTAGTTGCTGTTAGATAAATGTAGCTAAGGCAGAGGATGAATTAACATTGCTTTTCTATTTTACATTAGCTGTTTAGAAAAGCATTTAATGTAAAGCTTCTTTCCTTGTAAGCTATGTGCCTCAAATAAATTGTTGTTTTTTTGTACTTCTTACTTCTTGATGGTGAGCAGTTGTTTGGTCTTATGCCTCAGGATTTAGGAATATGGTCACTCACTACCCTTCTGTCGCAATTTCGTGCACGGAGGTTGCACCTTATTCTGCACAAGTTTCGCAAGTAACAGTTAGTGATTCACGATATGCTTATTCAGAATCGGCAATTCTTGGTCTCAAAAATTTACATATTGTAAGTGAACATAAATTATTCTATTATCTGCTTGTACTACGTTATATGGAGTATATGGTTTCTCACTGAGTCACAGGATTCACAGCTGTCAGAATTTATTTCTTGCTTTCCTCTCTTACAGTTTCATATACCTCTCTATTGTCAAATTCTAAGGTTGGTATTGTAATGCTATGTTTTTTCATGTCAGTCGGCTCAATTAATGGAGGATTTTCTTGAAATTGCTCGTAACAACACTGACAAGGATCTCGAGACGTGTGGGGTTCTTGGTGCTTCTCTCGTGAGATTCTTTCCTGTTTCTTACAGATGTGTAATCTAAATTGAAATGATATGCTTCAAGGAGTTTTACTTCATTGTTACCATATACTATAAGTACTGTCATTATCATAATCCATCAATCTTTGGTCAAAAGGTCTTGCGCGTACAAGGTGTACAATAAATTTATTGTACACCAAAATAACTTTTATGCAGTTTTTCGTAACTTTAACCTATTTTTCTGTAACTTTTATATTATAAAATAAAAAAGTTGATAGATAAACATTTTAAAGGGTTAAATGATTAATTTATACATTATTAGTGATTTTGAAGAAATAATATTTATTCAAATGAAATAATTGATCATTAAAAAATAGATAACTTTTACACATATAAATGTAACTTTTAAGCATTTTGGGTCAACTTTTACTCCAGTGTACGATATTTATTGTACACCCATTGTAAACAAGAATTTGTGATCTTTGGTGGCTTGTGTATGTACTCCCTTAGGTCTCTATCCCTTTATAAGAGTGTCTTCTGCTATGAATAGTTGGGCCATATATTAAGAATTAATTCCTGCATTTTTCAGCCCCGTAAAGAAGTTCATCAATATGGATATATAAATGAAAAATTCACTGTCTAAGAGACTGAGACTAAAATAGTTGAAAACACTTGGTCATTTCTTATGCGAAGCAAGTAGTTGAGAACTTTAGCTCATTAAACATCTAGAAATTGATGGCTAGTATCTGTCAACATTTTGATAAATATTTATCAGTGGATAATATAGCACTTCTTCCTGTTTTGTTCCGTTCTGAAGTGCTGTTCTAGCTGTATTGTACGCAGTTATCATAATGTTTTTATGTGCAATTGTGAAAGGATGGTCACATGCCAATGTCCATGATGCTTGTCCACCCCCCAAGAATTATTTTTCTGTATTATTTATCATTGCCACTCAATTCGATCTCCAGTGGTAATGAAAAATTTGTGAAGTTACATATGTTTGGTGATGGAGTTGCATTACCATGAACATTGGAATGGAGTTTAACTTACAAATTAGTTACAACTTAATTACTCTACGTCTCTATCATCTATTACCACCTTCCAAATAGTCGACTGTTTAGTTGTTGGTTTACTCTTGTTGCCTGTTCTAGCTGCCTGTAAGTCTGTAACATGTTAACCTTTCAGATTTGATGAATTATATAGTGGTTTGCTAATAGCCTAATAACATCAATCTGATTCTTGAACTAATTAAAGTTTTCTGATTCGGCCATGTAGACTGAGGAGACATTCTACGCTACCACATTAATAATACCAAAACAGGAATCTACTTCCAGTTCGGTGAGTCTCTATGATGATACCTTCATGTCGCCGTTGTCGGTACTCTAGCTGCAACTTCAATTTGATCATTTATCTTAGTAGCTTATTACCTTGCATTAATCTTATCGTTGTTATTTTAGTGTCAGGCATTACATGAAGAAGACATCTTTAACATACAAAATGACCGCTCCCTTTTGCCTGTAGGATGGATCCATGTATGCACTTCTCTTGCTTCCTCTTTGATAAGTTCTACATTCTTGTTCCTTACAAAACCAAAGAAGTTCACTGTGATTTTTGCTTGACCATTGTATTTTGAAATTGAAAACACTATCAATTAGCATTACAAGATTGCATTTAAAACACCATATTTAAACTTTATAAATTTTTTTGGAATATTTCTGCATTTTGTATGATGTTCTGTACTTCGTATATACATAGAAACACTTAGAAACTCTGTCTAAACTGTTATTTTCTACTTCTCAGACACATCCTTCTCAAAGCTGTTTTATGTCATCAATAGATCTTCACACGCAGTATCCATATCAGGTAATCAGCTGAGGTAGTTCCATCAAAAAACTTGAAACCCACTTTTAGTTTATCCCTATATGGCTGTATGTATACTAAAGTCTTGTGTACGGAGTACAAAATTTCTTTGCAGAAACATGTATGCTGTACATTTTAGTTTCTACTTCTTTTGTGATGTAATGTCGGTACAGGCGTACAACTATATTCCTGTAACTCGTTATCTGAATGTCTACACTGATTGAAGTCCTTTTTTTTTTTTTTCGATTGGTACTATTATTGTTTTTCCGTATCGGGTCAAATCAGTTGACGATCAACTTTTCATTGGTTTTTGAATAATGGACTAACTTAGAATGGCCCATTAAGTTACCTTTGTGCTTCTTAGTTTTTGTGAAATACTCTGTATTTTTACAGTTTAAAGGTCATCTGGAAACATTTTCTTCATTATCACACGGGTAAAAACTGTGTACATTCGACCACCTCTTGTATGGGTGCACCACATAAGGCTGGATCCTCTCTCTTTAGAGGTATTGAGATAATTTTGGTATTGATGGTTCCTTATCAGGTTTCCTGTTGATATGCAGGTAATGGTGCCAGAGGCTATCGCTATTGTCGTGGCTCCCACTGATAAGACAAGGTCTGTACTCTCTGCAGTCTAACTTGTCATTTTTAGTTCATTGCATTCATATTACTTTTGTTATGTCAAATGTGCAACAGACAAATGCCAATCTATGCTTTTGTTCTTCTAGCATTTGGAAAAGAATATCTAGTTACACTCCGTATGTTTCTCCCATTGTTCTTAGTTCCCTCAGTTAGTCATTGAAACCATATGCCGGTAATTGAGAAATTTGGGTATAATAAGTATACTACGACAACCATATCTTGAATGAGAATGACATGTCATACTTCATTCAGCTCTTCGAAAGATTCAATGTTTTGTTCTGCTTTGTCTATTATTTTCTTTAGCGTTGTCTTTATGGTAAATACTACTTCCATAAGAGCGGAAAATCTCCTATTAGGTCCAGTTAGCAAACTCATTACGAATGAACCTTGCATATTTTCTTTAGCGTTGTAGTGCCTGTTATAATACTACTCCCTCCGTCCCATATTTATAGTCCCGTTTGATTGAAAATTTTAAGAAAAGTGTAATGTAGTACATGGGAAATTGGAATGTTAAACATTGATGATTGGTTTGTATAAGAAAGTGGAATATAGACATATAGTACATGGAAAAGAGAATATAGTACTCCAATTTCCATGGTGGAAGTTTCTTTTACATGGAAACGGAGGGAGTACTATATTCCACCATGTAGTAAGGGGATTAATGAGAATAAATGTTACGGAGTACATGCGAAAATGAAATATAGTACATGGTGGAAGTTTTGTTAGGTTTTGTATTACATAGGAAAGTGAGAAACTTAATGACCAAAAATAGAAACAGGACTATAATTTTGGGATGCCCAAAATAGAAATAGGACTATAAAAAATGGGACGGAGGGGGTACTCCGTAAGTGTGCAGATGGTCCACTTAGGAAACTCATTATCAATGAACCTTGCAGCCCTTACTGTAAGAGTGTACGTTGTGTGCTATGATCACAGCTACTGCCTCATGGTACACGGTTGCAGAAGCTATGTCCCCAGAAAGTAAAAAGATGAAAGTAAAAATGAAAGGACAAATTATTGAGTTGATTGACGTGTTAGTTGTCGTTTATTTCATGTTCATGTACTAGGTGCAGAAACTGTAGTTTTTACTGAGATTTACTTAACTGTGGTCTGTGGATATTACTATTCAGGAATTATGGTATATTCCGGCTGACGGATCCAAGTGGAATGAACGTTCTCAAGGAATGTGAAGAAAAGGGGTTCCACCCTCACCGCGATTCCAGTGACGGTAGGCCGTTGTACGAACAATGCTCTCATGTTTATATCAACCCGAACCTGAGATTTGAAATTTTTGACTTGCGTTGATACGACCGACCCTTGCTTCATGATAGATAAATTCATTTGTGAATAGAAAATAGAGGTATACTTTGGAACCATGCACGTGAAGCTCAGTACGTCCTGCATCAGTTCAAGTGCTGTACTGACATTTGTGGAAGATAAGGTAATATATATAGTGATGCACTCATATAGATGAACTCAGATCTCCTGTAAATGCACCCAGTTGATGCACATATCAGGGGGAAAATACAGATGTATTTTTTTGCAATTTGCTACCTGTTCAAGTTGCTCCGGACCAATTTACGGCCTTGTTCTCTTCAACTTAAATAAATTAGTTTTGTTTTAAGTAAAGTTAAGTTTCGATCAATAGCCAATTATGACAAAAACTGTACAGAATAAGTTGTAATTAGTAAAAACTAGTTTCAAGTAGTTTAAGAGAACATGATCTACCTACAAAGTACTCTGTATATTGTTCTTAATGTAAAGTACCTGTATTACTGTATTGTGTGTGTGTTGGATGGAGATTTTCGTGTTTAAAAACAGTCGTCGTCGTAGGAATTTATCTAAGATTACTACTTACTAGTGTAGCATACAAACATCATAGTGTTTATCACAAACTTGTGTAACATCATGTCCACGGTACATTCACACTCATTTTTTGTTCAGTAGAAAGTGACCTTTCCAAATGAGCAAAGTTCAAAAAATGAGCATAGATGCAAAATATTTAAATTTGGAATGCTACACTCGGGTGTACAATGAAAATATCGGTACAACCGTACATATACATCGTTGCAATATTCGTTTTCTCTTGTATTACTCCACTAAATACTTCGATAAGGAACATAAAATATCCAATTCTGAGCAAAATGTTGGATATTATTATCTTTTAAGTGGTCAAGAATGGTAAGCACCTACTTGCATTACTAGCTGCTACTGAACTGTCACTGTGTTGTGTTTCTTTTTGGTACGGAGTACCATATTGGACTTTGGTAGTGGTACTACTCTCTGTAGGACCATCCTGTTCTAAAACCGAATTTGCCTAATTTGTTACTCCGTAACTTATTTATGTATTCCTTAATTACTACTCTATTAGGTTAATCTCAATAAATATTTTTAAAATATCTAATGTTTATAACTTTATTACTTAATTAAAGATATTAATGGTCAAAGTTACTAGTATATAAATAGTGTAGAAAGATAAAATGATGCATTTATTGTGAAACAGGGGAAATAGGAGGTAGGTGACGTGATATGTGATTATGACAGTTTTCCGGAGGACTTTGACGCGAATTTGTAACTTTAAAATATGTATTGCAATTATTACAGGATAGAGGGCAACTTGAAATTATTAGATGTATTTAATAATGTGAAGCATTTAGATTCCAGCGCAGAGCTCGTACACTTAGACGTTGGTGTATTACTCCATATTTGTTATGGGAGATGAAATCACAAACTGATCGAGTGTATGTAACAAATCCCTATGATTATTGGTTTGCATGGAGATTAGAGAGGCACTAACATACATGATTTTAGATGAGTTTTTTTTCTTAACTTGGGAATTGTGAATTAACCAAATCGTTCATTACTTTTAAGGTCGTTTGGTCTCCATCACGGAAGAATATAAATGACGGTAATAATGAGAACAACATTTCCTTAAATACACAAAATATATTGAATCCAGAGTTCTAAAAGCTACGTTTTCATACATCCATTAAGAGTAATTCCTGGATTCAATATATTTTGTGTATTTAAGGAAATGTTGTTCTCATTATTACCGTCAATATATTGAATCCAGAGTTCTAAAAGCTACGTAGTCTACACATGAAGGATCAATCACGATTTAATTCCTCCCTTTGGACTTTGGTAAATGATCTAACAACTCATTTCCTATGTAATGGTATTCTACATCAAATTGTTACTCGTATAGTCGTATCAATAATCTCTATTAATTAGTCATTTCATAGGGTAATTAACTGTGTGTTATTTGGACTTATTGAAACTAATCAAACTTGATTGATCCTACTGTAACTGACTAAACTTGAATGGCCATGTTATGTGTGATTAAACTTGATTGCAATAGTGTGAGACTATAAGCTTGATAGAGTAAGATTACATATACTAGTTGAAACTAATTGTACATAAAACTTATTTTTCTTAAGGTGATCGAGCATGTGATCTACCTAGCCTCTTTGTATATATCATCCAGACAACTACTAGTGAAATACAGTTGTATTAAAACATCACATACTTCCCCCGTTTCTTAAATATCACACGATTTTTTTTACACTATTCTCATTGAATTTTTTATTATCTTTTGTGATTCATACGTAAGATAATTTGTAGCCATTTTAGATCTTTTTAGATTCTTATGACAAAAAATTTAAATATCAATTTCTTTTTATAATTTTTACTTATCCAACATTCGAGATATTAAGAGTCAAAGTGACGTGTTGAAGAACGTAAATTCAACCATAGTGTAGTATTTAACGAACGAAGAAAGTATTACTCTTGATGTCGTGCGTAGAAAAAAAAAATTAAACCCTCATTTATTGAATGTTAGTCCATTTTTCGCATAGGTTTTTTTTATTAGTCTATGTTACAATCTTTCTTTGTTTGTCCAACATTTATCCACATTATACCCTCATAAATATTTAAATAGCCTACTTATTTACTTCAATATAAGTACTCCCTCTGTATTTATTTAAGGGATACACTTGCCTTTTCCGGCCGTATTTATTTAAATGATACACTTGCCATTTTTAGTAACTTATCAACCCACCATCTAATTAATTAAATAATATATCTACACCCCATCCCCACCCCCATTCCCTAAAATGACATGGTCCCCACTTGTTTTTCTTATTGAAATATCTACTCAACCCCACTTGTTTTATTACTTTATTTCATTCAATTTTTTTTCTTTAAATAAATACGGAGGAAGTAACATTTATTCTCATTATTCCCCTTACTATTTCTCTCTCCTTTTCACATAGGTTAAATTTATTAATAAGTGTACTTGTATTGAATTGTCTTACATCTCAAAAGCGACTAACATTCACATAGGTTAAATTTATTAATAAGTGTACTTGTATTGAATTGTCTTACATCTCAAAAGCCGCAGCGACTAACATTCAACAACAAAGGTACTCCGTAGTAAATAAAATGAGTTTTGGATAGCATATGCTTAATAAATATTTTTTGTCCTCTTCTACCCTCAACAACCTTAGGTACAAGATTTTCGCCAAAGTTGTTATTAGTCACTTATTACTTACGGAGTATTAAGCATTAATAAGACAAATTTCATTACCAAAAAAAAATAAGACAAATTTGTTACCAATAAGACCACATATACATTAAGTCTCAGGTTTGAATCTCCCACTCTTGTGCCTCATTTACAATAAAAATCTAAGACAAGCTTGTTTCATTGGAGATAGACAATGCATAACTTAATTATGTTTTCTCTTTTATCAAGTTCGTGTTGATGTCTTAGTAATTCTAAACAAATCAAAATTCACGTCATTGGATTCCAAATAAAAAAATACTGTGATAATTTCGTTAGAATGTATGGATATTAGTTTATATATATACACTTTGACCATGATCACAAGATAAGCTTGCATAAATACTCCAAAATTATTTGATAATGGATCACTACATCGCCTTCGCAATCACTTCCTAAAGGTGGATAGATGTTTTTAAAAAAAAATTAAAAATGGCCGCCCCAAAGATCAAATAAATGAACAAAAAAATATCAGATCTAAAAAGAGACAAATTTAGCATCACATATCCTCTAATATCAACAAAAATGCAAGCCATTAGTCATCATTATTACTAACTCACAACTCACATTTTTCTTTTTACAAGATAATAAACAAATTAATAATAATTAATTAATACTATAATTATTAGCATTAATTAATAAGGATGAACATTCCTACTCAAAGCACTACCATTCGTAAAAAAACCCACCAAATCTTGACGATATGGCAAATACGATTTCCCACCGCCTTTCTTTTTGTCTTTACCTCCACCATACAACACCTCGTACGCCGACTTCTTCTTTTTATTCCTCCCCTCTTTTCTCTCTCCACCGTGCGCCGCCGTATCAACCACTTTTCTCTCCACCACATCTAACTTCTCCAGTTTCATCTTATTCTTCTTCTCCTCCTTCCTCTTTGCCTTCGCTGCCGTCGTTGCATCGTCGCCTTTTCCGTTTAAAAACACGAACGCGTCTTTTCCGTCACTGTTACTCCTAGCTAGCAAATCTCTCATCTTCCACAGCTTCGAGAATCCAGTCGAGTTGCTCTTTTGGCTCATCTCCGGCGTCGGCGATTTCCACAAGCAGTACTGTCCTTCCGCCACATCATCATTTTCCGACGAATTCGATACCACGAACAGATTCTTCACTGACGGAGCATACGACGATGACGACGATTCTCCTTCGCCGGAATCTTCACCAGGAAACGGAGAAATTATCCGGATCTGACCGTCTTCAAACACTTCTTCAGCTGATACTGGCGATTTTAGGTCTCCTCCGAAAAAAGAGAACTCGAATTCCTCATTTTCATCATCTTCCTCTTCTTCATCGTCGGATTGAGGCGGTGATGATGGTTCTAGGGTTAGGTTTTTGTCCATTTTTTCATAAATCTCCAATAATTCATCTTTTTCATCCAACGTTTGGTTTTCTGACATCATTTTTGCTGAAAAATTACCTGAATTTATCCTTAAAACTGTTTTTTCAGAGGAGAGAGAAAATTAGGCCAAAATAATTTTTCAGAGGAAGGAGAGAGAGAAAGGGGTAAATGACGATAGCTAGATCGTGGGATTATATATAAACGGCAAAGGTTAGCATTTTCCAGGACAACAGTCCACGTCATGGGCCCTACACGTGGGTTCCAGAAGCTGGGTCCACGTGGAATGCGACCGTGTGAAAATGAGAAAATTCAACCCAAATTATCTTGAACGATTAATTGTTCAGAATTTAAAAATGTTGGGGGGAAATTTCGTTTGATTTAACAATTAATTGTCAATTATTAGTGGTGGTAATTGGTAAAACGTGACTATTATTAATGATAATGAACTTTTTAGTAAGTGAAGTGAACCTCGCTTTTTGTTGTTAATTGTTATGGTAATATTGGTAAATGTTTTGATACTTTTCCTTAAAAATCATATTTTCTTGGAAGGATCCTTAATTAGGAATATCCATGATTTGGATTTAGGGTTGAAAATGATGTATCCAACTGGGATTTAAGACGATTAAATATCTTAAATTTTATGGAGATAAATTTTTATTGATGTTTGAAGAAGTTAGAAAAGTATCCGCATATGTATAAAAAGTGTATCGCTATTCGATGCCCGCCCACGCTAAAATCGCCCTACTATTCATAGCGAAAGTACAGAATTACCCTTATAAAATTTTACCCCTCCCTTTCATTTTTTTTACCCTTCTCACCTCACCTTTCCCTCACCTCTCTCTCAACCCCCCTTCCCCACCAAGATGGCTCCCGGATTTTCGCCGGAAAACTGAAATTCCGGCGAGAATTTTTTTTCCCCTCTTTAACTCATTATGGTATCTTAACTTGTAATTCCGTCGAAATAAGTTGTTGGCAACGTTAGTTTCTTCATAATTCATGTGAGAGTTGCGGCGGTGGTTATAGTCGTGGAAGTTGTCCCGGAAAATCGGCTCGTAAGCTTCAATGGAGGAGGTAAAAATGGTGTTTTTTTATTTATTTATTTTTTTCATTTCTGGCGCACAAGATTTGCACCGTACACATGGTAGTGGCGCACAGATTTTGCACCGTGCACATGGAAGTGGCGCAAAATATGTGTGCCAGTGACATGGAACTGGCGCACATAATTTGCGCCACTTCCATGTGCACGGTGCAAAATCTGTGCGCCACTACCATGTCGTTCATGCAAAGTTTGTGCGCTAGTCCCATGTCGCTCATGCAAAGTTCGTGCGCGGGAAGTAAATCTCAAATTCAAATTTGTTTAAATAAAATTTTAATTTTTAATGTAAAGTTATTCGAATTAATATTATAATTAGTTAATTTAATTTTTATTTTTTTAAGAAAATTATGTTAGTGATTTTAGAAATTTCTAGAAATTATGTAGTTATTTTAGAATTTATTTATTTTAGAATTTATGTATTTTAGAAATTATGTTAGTTATTATGCGCAAAATTAATATTATAATTTGTTAATTTAATTTTTATTTATTTTTGAAAATTATGTTAGTGATTTTAGACATTTCTAAAAATTATGTGCAAATATATGGTCTATTGTTACTGTGATGGAGGCGGAGATGGACGACCGGAGTTGGGCTGGGATTTGGCGGCGACGTTGATGGAGGGGTGCCGGCAGGAGGAAGGGAGGGAGGGAGGGAAAGAGCAGAGAAGGGGAAGGGTGATGAGGGGGGGGTGAATTTGATTTTAAAGGGCAGAATCGTACTTTCACGTAATAAAGTAGGGCGTTATTAACGAAACAGGGCGTCGAATAAAAATCCCCTATAAAAATGGGTAGTTGTTCAAAATCAATAGTATGAAAAATACGGAGTAGAAAGACTCAACCTATATTAACATTTCAAAACTAAAGATGCAATATTCTCAATTAAATATTACTTTCTTACTCTTATTTTAGAAAGAATAATGTTTCGAAAGATTTTTTGAAATTTACATTTTCTATAGGGTCAAAGACAAACAATTATTGTGAATGTATCATGGGTGTTATTTAGATAACAAAATGATAAACCATACTACATATGTGATAGAGTTATGTTATAATTTAGCTATATGCATGATACAGCATATGCCGGTCACCTCAATAAGTATGAAATATCAAACTATCAACCAGTGAAAATGATAAAGGTCGCAACATGCGACCTTTAAGCCATGTCACAATAATGACATGACATGTTTATGTGTCATGATTTAAATTGGAAATTAAAATATTTAACTTATATAACCTATTATACATGTTTCAAAAAAAGTAGAAAAATCTTAATATTCTAATTTGTTTCCTTCTTTATATCGATTACCTTATTTACATATTTTCATAGTAAAAATATTGCATTCATAGTAAAAATATTCTGATGACGCATAGTCTATGTGGCGCCTATATGTACCAATTAAACTGCGACACGTAAAATTGCGACAATTAAATATTATCGCAACTTGCGACCTTTATGATCACCCTTAGAGATATAAAGCTATGAAGGAAGAGGAAAGAAAAGGATGGACAACAACATATATTAGTCCCGATAAGTGATGAATTACGTGAGGCAAGGAACAACATGCAATTATATTGGTTTCCTTGAAAATACTTCTAAATTTCGAGCTAATATCTGTAGTAGGTAGACCTGTCAAACGGGTCGGTCGGGTCGGGTTGTAAAAATTTACTTTCGGGTTCGGGTTGAATCGGGTCGGTCACTTTCGGGTTCGGGTTTACAAATGCTTGTTCAAGACCCAGAACTTTCGGGTTCGGGTCGACCCAACGGGTTGAGAGATTTTAAAACGCGCAATATATTTTCATTAATTTAGGTGAAAAATATACAAAATATTAGCACAAGTTAACAAATTATCCTACGAAAGTTTATATTTTGTCAAATTCAATCATAAAATGGCGTATAATTCAAATTAAAATCATATTACACAGAAAAATAGTAAAAACAACGTGTCTTTTATGCTTAAATTTTCTCATAATCTCATTTATTACTATAAATACAATGATTTTCAATCGGTCGGGTCTAAAACGGGTTCGGTTGGGTTTTGACCCATTCCTTTTCGGGTTGTTCGGGTTCGGATAAAATCGGGTTACGGGTCACAAAATCTTGTTCAGGACCCAGTATTTTCGGGTCGGGTTCGGGTCGGTTTTCGGGTCGGGTCGATTTTTGACAGCTCTAGTAGTAGGTAACGAAAGTACGAAACCATGCCAATTGCACCAACCCTACCCCAAACCTTGTTGGTTGTTGAATACCCCAATTTTCAAGAAAGTAAACAAAAATATCATATTTCCTCGGTTCTTTATTTAAGGTGCAAATGAGTCTATAATAGGGCAATACAAATTACATACGGAAGAAAGGAGATTCAAACTTGAGACCTATTAGTACATAAACCATAGATGTATTGGCATCTTGATTTTTGACTATATACTACTCCAATCCATAGTCCATTAATCTTATATATACGTTGATCATTCTAGCTTTTATGTATCTTTAATATGAGATTACTAGTCTCAAAAAATAATTTATGTGGATTGGTCGGTGTTAAATAATGCCTTGAATCGGTCAAGCCCCTTACTGCAACGCCCCAGCACGGGGATCTCGCTATCTGTTATTTTGGATACGGGTTATCTGTTTTGGGCCTATTTTCTGGGCTTTTCCGCATCTGTCTAGAGAGTACTATATAAACTCTTTAGGTGATAACCTAGCCGTATTCTGTAATTTGTATTCCTCAAGATCAATAAAACATTCCTCCCCTCCACCTGTGGACGTAGCTAACACATTGTTAGTGAACCACGTTAAATCTCTGCGTTCTTTAATTACGTTATTTAATCTTTCTTTGATCCGTTATAACAGTCGGATATATTCCTCTCAATTACAGAGTAATATATCGGAGTATTTTCTGTATGCGAGGGAGTAGCTGATTAGAAAGATTAAATTCTGATAAAATTAAAAACAAGGCAAATTTGCTAAAAATGACCTTTTATAACCCAACTTTTGCGAGAAAGGACCTTATATAATTTTTTTTTTTGTGAAATCACACCTATTGTAAATTTATTTTGCGGGAAAGGACCTTATATAATTTTTTTTTTGTGAAATCACACCTTAATGTAATTTTTTTTTTGCAAAAGACAACCAAAAGTAAGTTCTGGCATTGACTGAGCTTTTTCGGCCATTTACTTGCACGTGAGAAGCACGTGTGGTTTTATTTTGCTAACCACACTAAAATTTCCTCCAAAATTTTAAGCTTTAAAATCTAAAGTTGAAAAAAATATCAAAACAAAATCAAGTTTGAAAATTCTAGACTCGGAAAAATTAGTGTCTTTAGCCAAATTAAGTCACATGTGCTGCTCACGCACAAGTCAATGGCCGGAAAAACTCAGTCAATACTGAGAACTTACCTTAGGTCCTTTCTCGCAAAAAAATTAATATTACGGTGTAATTTCACAAAAAAATTACATAGGGTCTTTTCTCGCTAAATTTGAGTTATAAAATGTCATTTTTTACAAATTTGTCTAAAAACAACTACAATTTGGCTAGGAAGGCATCGACTGTCTCATATTTTACTGTACAAAAAATGGAGGGTAAAAAAGGTGGTCAATTGCTTCAAGTGGTCAACATTGACTAAAATGTAAAGTTGACCATTCAAGCAGTAAGATCTGACCAGTGACCAACTAGAAATGTTTGTTAATTGTTAGGATGGTCTTCCATTCCAGTTGAGTAGTTGACTCTCCTTTTTCTTCAATCTTACTACATTCCTACGTTCTTCCTAACATTCTAACATGTGCAAACATTCATCACTAAACAACAATCTTCAACGGTATCATACTGATACTACTAATAATGTTTCATTTTTGCATATTTATTACTCCATCACTTCCTTTTGAAAATCTTTGTACTTTCCGTTATATATACTATCCATGTATTATACCATTTCTTCCTACAATCACTTCGATCTTTATTTTGTAATACTAATACGTAATAATATAAACTTTTCACTCGAACCATACTCGAAAGTCGAAACTAGATGATCCAAAACTAACATAAATCGAAATGGACAAGACTTGAAGCGAAGTGTTCTTACTTTACCCTAGTATATATGACATTGAGTCTTTTGTATACCAGAATGAATTTGACATGAGCGGCTAAATCCTTGTTCTCTTCAACTAGTCTGGTCTAGTTTATATATTTTGCCTGGTCTGATTGTTTTTATTTATTTTTCTAATATGGTCTGATCTGATCTAATAAGCAACAAAAAAAAAATAAAAAATTTTAACTCACACATGATCCAAAAGTCTCACTACCTGAATCTGACCCGAGACTGATTGAATCCCATAATAATGAGGAGATTTTGTGAAGCCATGGACGGCTGTTTATGAAGACGAGTACGCGAGATTTTTTCCTTTTTGTATTCGATCATGTCCGAACAATTCCTCATCGCATAAATGCTACGGGGTTTAATCCAATCAAATAACTAATGAAGTATAATAATTCATAATTACTTGGGCTACAACTTTGATTAGTAGCATCTTATATGTTGTCTTTTTATTTTGTTAGCTTTGAAGCTTTCTACAATCCTTTTGTAAATTGATGTAGTGGAGGTTCAATATTAATTCATGAAATATACCTTTTATAACTTTGACGAAAATCGATTTGATTTAATTAAATGCTCGAACGTTTTCCTTAAGAAAAAAAAGTACACCTTTTATTAAATTTAACCGACTAAATTAGTTAACATTCACAAATCCTATCTCCCATGCTAGCTTGTGAGGGGCCTTATTAAGAAGGAAGACCTAATTAGTACTTAAAAAAAGGAAAAATATATAACAAGACTTAATTAGTACGTACTATCCCCGTTTCAAAATGATATCTACACTTTCGATTTATTCCGTTTCATTATGTTATTTATACTTTGCTTTATTTTGTTGTTGGACATGAAAATTTTCTATATTACCCATCTTACCCGCACAACATTTACAATTTTTCATGCACTAACTTTCTCCTACTTTATTCATTTTTTTCTCTCACCCACCCCCTTTTTACCCATTAACCATACTTCATCCAATTTTATTATATTCACCCATCTTTTTATACACTTCCCCCTACTTATCATTTGTGCAAATAGTAACTGTAAAAATCAATTTGAAAAAAATGAAAATAGTATGCTACTCTTTTTACAAAATTGTACGAAGTATTGATCATATCCAATTATGGAGTACAAAGTTTGATACTGTACGCATATACACCAGATAGTCAGCTTGCCCTTTATAACTCTCTCTATACCCAAAAAAAAATACGCTTGCTAAGGGCTGACCATAACTATCCGAAAAAGTAAAAATTCGAAACTCGACCGGTATCCGATCCAAAAAAGTGGGTACCCGAACCGATATAGTTATCGGTTCGGGTACCCGATTCGAAATTTGGTTATTGGATATGGTTACGGATATCATTTTATAAATACCGGGTACCCGATAATTATCCGATAAATCCTTTTTTAAAGTTTTTCCCAATAGCTCAAAATCCTAAATGCTAATAATCAATGTATAATTTGAGTAAATTCTAATTTCATTAGTAAGTAGTCAAAATCATGTGTTAATGTTGGTATTTAGTGTTGAATGATATTACAATAATCTAGTTATAAAGTCTATTAGTTTCCAATTTGTTATCATAACGGGTACCCGATATCCGATCCGAAAGTTTAGGTACCTGAAGTACGGGTACCTAAACTTAACGGTTCGGTTCATGGATATCAATTTTATCCTTATTGGTTATCGGTTACCCGGTCCGATAATGCTATCGGTTCGGGTACCCGACCCGATCACCATGCTCAGTTGCTCACCCCTATTGCTAGTTGAGTAGTTGCTGCCTTAGTTTGACATAATGGCCCTTGAATACGATTATCTCATCTACCATGGGCTTTCTCTAGGCTAGGATGTTGTTGGGCCTTTGTAATCCAGTGATTTCATAATTTCTCCTATCCATAGGAAAACCTTTAGTAAAAACATCGGTAAACTGAACTTGCTATATACTTCATATTTGGTAAGTACTTGGATTGTAACTATTGTACTCCGCTATATACATAAAGAAAGGATAAGAGTTCAACTACAAACTACAAACTACAAACCAAGAACAGAAGGGTAGCTGCTAATTACAGAGAAGATCAAATCTCGAAAGGTTAACTAACTATAACACAATAACTATTGCCCAAGTTGCTGGGTGAAATATGTTGCTGATCTTCATGGGGAGCATACTTTTATCCTGTTAGGCTAGCCAATGATTCCCTCAAGTCCTTCTCTCGAATATCTTTCTTGTTCGACTACAAAACACACAGCAGCAAGACTATGGTTATTGGTTTAATTAAATAATCATCAAATAACCAAAGCAAGTTTTAGATGCATGAACAGACTCATGTTTTATCTTCAGAAAAATTGATATTACCTGCACCGTAAAAATGGTTGATACTTTTCCATCACATGTCGTGAGATTGGCATCTTTTATGGGCAAATCTAAAGCACCTAAAGCCTCGAGCAACTTTGTATACACACCGGGTTTTTGTTGACATACAATTTTCAGCAAGAAGTTACCACTACCAAGCTCATTTACTTGTACATGAACCTAAGAGTGAAAATGGTTTAAGATTAATATTGTTAAAACCAAACAACTTCAAACTCGAATTAATAAATGTACATAAACACAGTTAAAGCCTTGAAGGAACTTTTGTTCCTCTTAGGACATTACATACCTCCAGTTTTGGCCTTTCTGTGATAGAAGAATTAGCTTGTTTAGGGTTGCTGATATTTTCATTCAAATGGGAAATGTTCAGCTTTGATGTATTCTTTTCGTCAGAGTCCTCTTCCATCAAACTTTTAAGCTCATCTTGGAGTTTCTTGATCTCATTATTTAGCTCTTCTATATAATCAATGGCATCTGCTAGAGTTGCAGCTTTGTGCATCTAAGTCAACAGAAAATTAAGTATATGAATGTAATTATGCAGGAGGGAAACCGTGGCAATTTATCTGCAGTAAAAATCAGGCCGAGCAGTAAGTAAGTATTTACCTTGGTGATCTTAGGGACCAAAGCACGCAAGGAAAGAAGGCCATTGCTAATCCTTTGTCTCCTATTCCTCTCAGTTAAAAGATTCTTAGATTTTCCTGTTCCTCTCTCTGGCTTGTGTTTAATCTCCACTACTCGTATGTCTTTCTCAATGGTAGAATTGTCGTGACAGACAGTAAGCGGCTTGAAGAATGTATCTTGAGATACAGAACAAGGGTTGGAATCAGGAGAAGGACGCTCATCTGAAGGAAACGAACCAGTGGAGGATCCATCCAAAGTGGATTGAGGCCAAGCTGGCATGTTGGATTGATTTAAGGACGATAGACAACTATTTGATTTTGTATCGAAAATTGGATCAATGGATTGTCCATCAAAGCTTATAGTAGAGGTTGACATGGTTTCTAGCTCTGCGTAGATGTTGAACTGACCCTTCACATAATCTATAACACTTTCATCCTCTTCTACCTAACAAATCAGTAAATTTATTCAAAGAAAAACGCAGAATTAGTATACACCTAGCACTTGCTCATTCATCTGAGATCAGGTAATCTAAGAAAATATAAGCGAAAACAGCCTCTTACATGTTTTGATGAGTACAGTTCTACTAAACCACCAAGCACAGGGATTAAAACATGAGTTCCACAGGATTCCTGGTAGGAAAAAAAAACAGAATTTTGTCTGAATCAGTTCTAGTAACTCTTGAATAGGAAAGAGAAGATTTCATTGCAATTTGCAATCAATTGATAAACTTTCTACTTCGAAAAAATAAAGAACATATTCATGAAATCTTAGAGCACCATTATAATTTATACATAGACACAGACACAGACACAGACAATCTCATAAACATTAAAGAATACCATATCCATACCCACTTAACATGTCACAAAATGAAGGGAATATTAAGAATATCATTAAGATACCAGATTTGAGCTATTATTGATTTATTTCATCCAAGAGGTATAATTGCAATTTCTTTGAATTGATCATAAGAGGGAGGGAATGAAAGAAGAAACCTCAGTCGACATCTTATAAAATCTTAAAATACCAACGTAATTCATAGAAACAGGCAATCTCATGATTCAAATGTGACCATACCATCCAAAATACAAGATTAAACCTATTATTTCATCTAAGACTCAACCAGTAAATAAGCAAGAATGTCAAGATAAAAAATATAAGATTCAAGCTGTTAATCTGTTATACTTAAACTACCAAACAGTATTCAGTAAACTAAAGGAGGAAGGGGGTGAACTCGACCTCGGTTGACACCTTCAAATCAGATATCTCAGAAGTACTAGCAAGCCACCGAGGTTGACACGAAATCACAACTTCTCCGTGAAGCCTGCAATTCAGTCCGAAATAATTTAAACCATTGCAATATCAATCTAATTCGTTCACATAATCACTCATTCATTCAAATATAATATAAACAGAACATTAAGGGAAGATTACCCAGAATAGATTGACATAAATTGAGGCAAATTGGCAAGAGATTGACAAGATGTTGTATTAGCGAAGTGAACAAAAGTAGCATCCCTGCAAAATTGGAATGTGTTGTTCTTCTCTTTCTTCCTCTTTTTTAAACCAATGTCCTGTTTCCCACCACCATTGCAGCAACAACCCAGCCACTCTATAAACCTACAAAAACACACAAAACCCACATCAAATTCAACTATGAAAATCACCCAATTCAAATGAAAACAAAACCCCCCACCAAATTAAACAAAAAATTTGCAGAATTCAGAACTAAAATGAATAAATTTTAAAAAGGGTACCTGGAAGGATCATCACCAAGCTTCCAGAGAACACAATAATCCCAAATATTAGAGTTCAAAACCAAAGGCCTTAACCATTCTAATGCTCTTTCTAAGTGACTCATTTCGTCAAACACTTGGTGTGCAACTCTCTGCTTTGAACTCAAAACCTTCTTCTCCAAGGAAAATACCAAGAACTTTTTGATCACCCCAGAGAAATCAACCACCCAAATTTTTATACCCAAGTTAAGAAAAACCAATAACAAAATCAGTACCAAATCATTGCTGTGTCAGAAAAAACCTGACACTTTCTCTCTCCTCTCTTGACTAACAGAAAGAAAGGGGAAGTAGGGGTTTAACGGCCTAAAGAACGGTTCAAAAAAGCGGGAAAGCTACAGGTAACGATCGAGAGAGAGAAAGTGAGAGATGATGGTGATTTGGGGGACATGTGGAGATCAGGGGAGGTAGTCTGCATGTGATTTGATGAGGGTGTGATGCAGAGGATCATAGCATGCGGAAGAATTGCGAGGTTTACGCTTCTGAAAATGGCGCGTTGGGTGGGACCACTGTGGTGGTAGTACGCTCGTACAAGACATGGACGGAGACTCCGGAATCTTTTGCATATTCCTAATTTAGAAAGTTTTTTTTACCGTGCCTTGTTTTTTTTTTTACTGTACTGTAGCACTAAAAATTGAATGGGTAAATTATGAAAAGTAACTTGGATTAGGACAATTAATTACTAGAAAAAATAGTCTAGGACTCTAGCCTTGATCAAATTAGCTTAATGACAGTAAAATTAATTCCGATTAGTATTCCGTTCATTATAACCGCTTGTTTTAAAGTTGTCGGACTCGCTTTGCAACTTTTATCTAGACTGTCTTGTACTGATTACCAACTTTTTTAAAAGTTATATTTTTTTTTTGTAAATCACAAAATATACAGAGTAGTTGTTAATTTGACCCGAATGAGTAATCGGGCTAAACATTCCTCATTTTGACGTTGTATCGTCCGAGAATAATATCATGTCAATTCTACATTTGGTTTGAATTAAGTCAAGTTTATAATGGTTGTAACTTATAGTTAAACCAAATTAAGGTAGGCTTGGTTTTTGGCGTGAACTAACTAATTTCCCACCTATGTAAATATCTTTATTGTTACAATTGGAGTGGTAAATATCTAATGAATTGAATCCTTATTGTTACAATTTGAGTGGTTAATTTGGTAACTAATTTGGTACTTGCATAATGTGAGTCCTTGTTTCTGAAAAAGGAGAGAGAAACTGACTAGTTTCTGTGAATTGGCATACAATATTACGTGTATATGACATCAGCTTGGACGATTGAGAATCAAAGTACAGCAGTAAAGTCTAGAGAGAATATCTACTGTAGCTGTTTTCGTTCTTCTTTTGTGCTTACGAACTTTCCCATTTGTGGCTTTCTTAATTAAGTTTCGCACTTATTTTCTTTGTACGAACGAGCCATGAAGCCCATGAACTTAATGCAAATTAGTGAATTACAAATAGAAAGGGTGATTGTATACATATGTCCTTCATTTTAACCACTAGGTTAAGAGTGTCTGATTGGTCTTCATGTCTTTAGTTGCAAAGGATGCACGATTTGATTATTTAGTAAGCAATCTATCGTCAGTAAGCTAACAATTACGTGTTATATATATGTAAATATGGTTGTGTGCCGGGTCGGGTTTTGGGCCGAGCCCACGGGTCGTGGGCCTAACCGGTCCGGGTCCAATCTAGGCTCGCGTTGTATCGCGCGGGCCGAGCCGAAAAATTCAAAACAAGGCCCTGGCACAGCCCGAGCCCACAGGCTTTTGCGTCAGGCCAGGTCAGCCCGTCGTGCTTAAGGCTAATTTACAAAATTTAGCGTGCTTTGTCGTAACGGATCGAGTCGTGCAGTACCTTGTCGTGATTTTTTCCAAAATATTGAGGCCCAGATCCGACCCACGACTTCGTGTCTGTGCAGGCCCGGGCCGGACTTTTTTCGTGTCGGGTCAGGCTTCGGGCCGGCCTTGCCCACATCCATCTTTAGTTATATGTAAGCCATCTTACGTATGTAACATATTTTTAGAGATAGATGGTTATCACAAAATATTATTAGACAATATCACAAGTCATGCTGCACTCGATATACTTATCCAACAATAACATACACTACACTTAAAATAATGTTAATCTCTCAAAAAAAGAATTTTGGAAAAAAAATCTATGTTAGAATCTTGTATTAATTAGCTGGGATCACTAAACCATGTATAATTGCCTGCTAAGCTAGATCCGACACCTTAATGATTTTGATATAGCTTAATTTGAGTTAAAAACAGAGAAATTGGTGTAAAGTAAAGTTTCCAACCCCACAATCCAAAGCAATGGTCAGTGCTTTGAAAGTCCTTCAAATTTTAAATTTATTTTTCCATTTAATTTATTCCGGTGGCGGTTATAGTAGCCGGAGGGGTGGTGGGCTGGTGGCTGATGCAGAGATCGAGAGAGGTGGTTGCCATGGGTGGTGTTTATCTATTGATTTTCTTTACTACTTGGTATGTAATAAAAGAAAATATCCGATTCTTTTATATCGAAGGAATTAATTTTTACACTCCTATTACGAGAGTAGAAATTTCTACAGTGGAAATACCATATACCAAATTTATACAAGTGGCTTTGTTTCAAGAAGTGATTTTTTTTTACACAGGTGACATTTTGGGCCTTTTACCAAAATGGCTATTTTTACAAATTTATTTACCAAAATAACTACTTTTGAATTCTATTTTCCAAACTAGCTACTATTTTGATTTTGAAGTAAAAATCAATGAATTGGTTTGATTTTTTTAATTGTGAACCGGTTTGGTTTTTTTTTTAATAGTGAACCGGTTTGGGTTTTTTTTAATTGTGAACCAGTTTGGATTTTTTTTAATTGTGAACTACTGAACCGGTTTGGTTTGAGTTTTTTGTTTTTTAGAATAGGTGATTTTGTTTAATAATACAAGTTATTTTTCATTAATAATAAAGTAATTATTATTTGGTTTGTAATTTATGTTTTGGGTTGATTTTATTTGAGAATGCTTTACGGCTAGTAGCAAAAATTACATGTTTTTTAGTCCAAACTCATAATTGAGTCGGACTCCGCAATCGCGGTAAAGTGGTGTAACGAGATTAATGGTGGACCGCGGAACCTCAACTTCATCACTATCTATATTCGGGGCGCATCGGAGGACGGGGATGGCATTGAAACCATCCACAAAACCAGAAAGGACTCACGAGAGCTGATGATTTCATTAGCTTGGCTGTAACTAAGGGCCAGCGATTTTTGTATTTTGATTATTTTGGTTTGTAAGTCTTAAGACTGATTTGTACTCTGAGTTTTCACAATGATTGGGCAACCGTCCAATTCTATGGCTCCTTCCTACTTAATAAAACAAACCTCAATCATCAAAAAAGAAAAAACCGGTTCAATAGATATATATATATATATAAAAAAAACCCAAACCAAATCGGTTCATTGTTTTTTTTTTGCCTCAAAGTCAAAATAGTCGTTTTGGTAAATAAATAGTAGCTAGTTTGAGAAATAGAATTCAAAAGTAGCTATTTTGGTAAATAAAATTATAAAAGTAGTCATTTTGGTAAAAGATCCTGACATTTTTACCCATTTCCTTACCTCTGGTACCAATTCTCATCTAACTAAGATTTTACAAAGGAGTACATATGTACAACATCACTTGTGAGTTGTGACGACAAAATGTTTGGTTATTGGTAGTAAAGACACATTTATATTCTTCCAATTCCGATGTACGGAAATAGTGTACGCGTTGAGTAGTAAACACTCCTCTTAACGTCCAAAATTAAGAACTACGTACGTAGTACATCATTGTTATTGTAAATTTGTAACTAGTTAAATTAGAAATGTTCAAATTCAAAGAAAAAAAACAGAGTTATTGATTGGCCTTGCAATTAATATCCAAACCCATATTAATTAAACACTATCACTTAATTCAGATGACAATCTTTGTCATGGAAAAATATACGAATACACATCTTCACCCCTCAAGCATAGTAATAAAAGGTCGTACCCATTACACAATTCAGGCTCCGCTATTTAATACAGGATCCGAGAAAGGTCCAAATCTAACTAATAATTTAAAAATAAAAAAAATATAGAAGGAAAGGTAATTAAATAAGTTGTTTATGAACGAGATCTTCAATAAGATGATAATTAATTTAGTTAACAAAATCTAAGGAAAATCTCTAGGATTTCCATGATGATGATGATTCTCCATACCTCTTCCCATGCTATCAACTCGAAAATCTCTAGGGTTGTTTCCATGATGATGATGTTGAGACTCCATGTTACCTCTTCCCATACTATCAACTCGAAAATCTCTAGGGTTGTTTCCCTGTTGATAATGAGACCCCATCATGTTATTACCTCTTCCCATGCTATCAACTCGGAAATCTCCATTGTTATTAGCAACTTTAGCACTACTAGGCATCGACTTCATCTTAGTATCGAATCCCATCATGATATCGCCTTCCTTAGACCGGTACCCAAACTCGAGGTCTCTGTCCTTAGGCCGCCCTCCTCCGCCGCCGTGGTGCGGCTTACCACCACCCTTGTGGTGGTTCATCATGTGGTTGTGGTTAACGTTGTGGTCGTGCTTACCCTTCTTAGACCCCTTATGAGGCTTATTAGGGTGGTGGGATTTGGATGACTTGTCGGATTTCTTACTACAAAACCGGCCAAGTACACAAGCAACGGCCGATACCACGAGGATTATCGCTAGGACGACGAAAACCATCCCGAATGACCCGGTTGAGTGGTCGGGCGGGCCCGTGTTTTGCACATTTCCGTCTGTTGTTGATGAGGCGGTTGTTGGTGTTGGGTAGAACAGCCCAGGTTGCTGTTGCTGTTGCTGTTGCTGGGGTGGTCCGGGATTTGGAAGGGTTTGAAATGAGGCAGACATTTTTCAAGATTTTTTTCGAATTTTCTAGTTTATCGAAAGAGGGTTGAGATTGGAGGTTTTTAAAGGAGAATAAAGGAGAAGCTAAGCAAAATGCAAGAAGCACTAGTCTCCTACAAGTTATGGTTTATGTAGAAATGGATATATTAGGCTTTTATTTGTTTTAAATTATTTTTTTAATTTGAATTCAAAAAGGGGAGGAGCTTAAGATAATTTGCTTTTCTTTTTCTTTATTAAAGAAAAAAACAAAGGAGATCAGAAGCTAAGTTAAGTAAAGATTATTCCTTGTAAATGAATGTATATATTCCGATGTTGTGTACGAGAAATACCTAATACTGTCTCCGTTTTGGAATACTCGCACCGCTTTTCTTATAAAGTTGTCTTGAAATACTTACACCGCTTTTATAAATGACATAATTTTTCTAATTTTAAATTGTTTTTCTCACTTACCATAGGTCTCACATGTATTCTTAACATCTAAAATAAACATTAAAAAAATCACTCCACACCCTAAAAAAGTGACACATTTTCCACCAACTATATTAAAAAAAAGTACTCCGATCCGTACTCAATATCAACCACCACATAATTAAATAATAAGTCAACCAAATTACTTTAAACTATGTGTGGATTAAACCGGTGCGAGTATTGCAATGTAAGATTCTCTTAATGGTCATAGTTTGATTCAATGTGTTATGTATTCGGTATTTGTTAAATTCGATGTTTATTGATTTTTTGAATTGATGATTTTACTTAAAAAATAAAAGAGTAAAGATTATTCCTTACTGTTTCTTTGCTGCAGAATAGAAGGAATTCTTAGACCAGTTCTTTTTTCCTGAATTTGCTGCTTTGTATGAAGAGAAAGCAATCATTTTTTGCTGTAGTTTATCATTCCACATTCTCAAGTGTGTCCCCAAGAAAGTGTTTGTTTTTAGTTCAGATTTGATCATTAGCTTTTGCTTTTTTGAATTAGTGCTTCTCAAGGGGTCCATGTTTCATCTTAATTTGAGTCTTATTGATATTATTTAGACCTTAACTTGATAGTGGATTTTAACATTGATTGACACCTTAGCATGCACTCCCTCCGTCCAAAATTGGTATTTAAATTAATAACGTCACAACTCACTAGCTTCTCATTAGATAGAGTGGTATGGATTAGAATTTATTAATTAATATCTGTAATAGAATTAACCGTTTAGATTTTTAGTGGTTTGATTTTCAAACGGGCGATTGAAGAGGTAAATTAATGGAGGTGATCCTTAGAACGATAACTCAAATGCGTGTTCACATAATTTCAATAGGCTACTTTCTTGTCTCCAAGACAATTTTCTATGTGCAACTATCTGGATGTATATGTTCATGACGAGTTGAAGACAATATCTAAGTATATAATTTGTTTACATTCTAAATATGGAATTGTGATTTTGACATACTCAGCACATGAAACAATCTGCCTATACTCACATAAAAATGTAACAACATCAATAAAGTGGTACACCAAAATCAATTTTCGTCAATTTGGATGAAAAAAGGGAGTAGTTGCTCGACTAAAAAGGATATTACAGAAATACAGAATAAAAATATTAATGTGGGAAAATGCCTTAAGAAATTCCATTATGTACAACATTGAGCCAGTCACAACTCAGAAATGACAATATTCTTTTGAGAGATATTGCTTTTGCCTACCAAAAGGAGACACTTAACACGCCGAACAATACTAAAAAAATCAAAAATAAAAAAAAAAATAAGAAAAAAAACAGTGTTATCTTTATTCTTTGCTTTTTTCTACAGATCGAATGATTCTGACAGAATGTTGTAGCATAGGCCTTTTTATTTTGTTTAGGATGATTACTTCATTACTTGGATTTTTGATCGCTTAATCATTGTTATATTATCATCACTACCCCTGATTTATCAGAAAAGAATCCAGGTAGCTCTGTTCTCAAAGAATAGTTACCGTTAATAGATGCCAACTAGCTTAATTGATCGTTAAAACTACGAGGATGAAACGGACTTATGACCTAGCATAAAATCCCCTCTACGTTATTTGCCTCTTAACAATACTACTTAGCTAAATGCACGGTGTCTTTATGGATAACTTTCAAATAACTCGTATTCTGCAGGTAGCGCTGTCCTCAAGGGCTCAAGATATGGACTATTAGTTGTCGTTAGCGGATGCCAACTTAATCAGTTAAAGTCAAAAGAGTGATACCGAGTACTAATTAGCTAGCTAACCACACTACTGTATGATCTCTTTATAAATATTTTAAAAGTATGTGGCCAAACTTTCCTCCGATGTAATATGTCTAGTCTGTGTATCCGGTGACTGGGGATGTTGATGTTTTAGCTTGGGAAGATATGGGCACCAAGCACAATCCTGGAAGTTACTAGAGCATATATAGTATAGTCTTGGTCCAGCATGCCAAAAGTGAGTTAAAAGCAAAGTAAAACAGTGTTCTTCAGCTCCGATCCATTGCTTGTTTGAGTGAGCATCTTTAAAGGGTTAAGCTTAACAACATACTATAAGAAAGGCAATCTGTCCCTATTACAAACAAAGTAGACAAATTATCGAATATATTCCTTGTAACAAAACATGAAAATTAGTGGCCTTTTGGTAACTTGATCAAACAAACTGATCGAACCTTAATTGAGTGTTAGTTTACTTTCGTATAAAACCGCAAGGGTAACGATTTCATTTTCAACCTCATGATTTATCGAAAAATGTTAGACCATGCTCAGAGGTACGTATCTACAATCTAATAGATAAGAGATGAGTGACGTGACATGTGATCTGACACTAAAGTTAAGAGATGAGTGACGTGACATGTGATCTTACACTAAGGTTAAGAGATGAGTGACGTGACATGTAATTTGACATTAAGGTTATAATCAAGAACTTGTATAAAAAAAAAACATACGGAGTAATAATATAAAAAACAAATAATAATAATAATAATAATAGAGGTAGGTAAAACTTGTAACAGCTTCCATTTGGTTTTTTTACCTGGTTTGGTTTATGAAATTCTCTATGAAAATTAATCAGTTGATTGGGAGGATACTTTTGACGGAGGATAGGACCACCTTCCAACAGGGAAATACAATTCGATCGATTGATTTTTTTGTTCTGTTACATCTGCTACATGCTACTCCCGTTCCTAAATAAGTGTCCAGTTTTCATAAATAGCGTTTTCTTATAAGTGTCCAGTTTCCATTTTTGGACATACACCTTTCCCACTTTTCTATACACTTTTCCCACTTTTCCACACACTTTTCCCACTTTTCTATAAATCATTATTACTTTTTCTTACACATTCTACACTTTTCCCACTATTCAATCCCTACATCCCTTTTTATTTGTACCTTTAACATTAAACAATTATATACTTTTTCTTTTTCCCAAATAAAACATTCTCAATCATTACATCTTACGCACAATTCAGTTTTATTAAATCCCGCGTAAATGTCCAAAGTGGACACTTATTTAGGAACGGAGGGAGTATTTCATTTGGCCTTTGAGGGCTTCAATTGTGTCGATCTGAAACGAGATATGATTTATTTAATCCATAAACTTGATACAGAGTATCATTAATTACCTAATAAAGTTTGGCTCGAGTTTGAACCATCAATCTTCCGAGCTCCTTATTTAAGTTTGACGCGCTTGTGAATTACTCCGTACTTGGCATTAGGCTAGCTCAGAATCAATTCAAACCCAATTAACATTTGTATCAATTTCTACTTCGGTTTCTTTAAATATTTCGGATTGTTATAAATTGTGCCACGGGCCACGGCTATGTAATTGTGTCTATTTAACTTTTCACATCCCCAAAATGTTACTCCGTATTGTCTTTGATATTAAAGTTTTTTTATCTTAAAATTTCCCCCTTTTGCGCTTGTAATTTAAACGCATGAAATCGACTGTTTTACATTAACATGGTGACAAACTATATAGTCCTTCGTACATAGCAGAATGTGTGAGAACTGACAAGGACTATTCCGAAACATCAAGCAAGCCGTACGTTTGGTCCAAGTCAACAGTAAGAGTTATTTGGTCCCAAGGAACCACGCCCCACATTCTCAAACTCCAGACTTTTTTTTCCGATGCGAATGAGCCACAAGGGTAATATAAATTATAAATAATTAAGGGCGGTGGAATTCGAACCTGAGACATATCGCACACAGACCATCAGTTTTAACCACTATGCCAAGACATCATTGGTATAAAGTTCAGACTATGGTTCACCTAAAGTGCACGGAGATGGTTACTTTGCGGTTGTTTATAGTACACTACTAAACAAGCGGGAGCATGAGATACATACACACCGATGATGCACATCGTTGCATGGTGTTGCACTTGCCGCACCACACATACCAACTATTGTTGTGGTGCATACATCTATCGATTTGTAGTGGATGCATGACGCAATTTATTTAGGGTATCTACCCTTACATTTTGAATCAGGGAAATTACGTAGTCCCCGACTTGACCTAACCTCAGACTTCATAATATCCTTTTGTGGAAATCCAACATGCAATTGTTAACCTTGAATGCTTCCTGGAATACGAAAAATGTAGGGTGTGAAGGTTGAGCTCTTCACTTGCAAGTCGCAAAAAACCACACTCCTACTACATATATAGATGGAAACGAGTTAAAAGCTCATTTACTCCATATTTTTTTGCTCAAACGTTGTGATTATACTTCGTATTGTTGTTTATGTACTCCGTACATAGTGAATATACATATAGTATACTCGATAAATATGAATCATATCAATAATTTAATAATATATATAATAAAATATTAAAATCCACGTTTACTAATTGATAACAATTATTCTCTATCAAACTTTTTTTTGTAAACTTATGAAACCTCACAAAGGAATTACACACCACATCTCTACTTGCAACATGCACTACTCCTATAAAATTAGGACCTAAAAAGAGCATATATCATTGTATTGGTAGGTGATCTTCATAAAAATAAGAGATAAAGTAATAGGTAGATCTTATTTTCAAAATTTTATTTGACCGACCCATTATCATGCACCAATGCAAAAGTTGTTTCTCCCATAGGTTGATAAAAAGAAGCTCACCATCTTTACTACAAATAAATCTTCATTGATTTCTATGAAAGTGTAAACTTACAACAGTTAGTACCCTGGTGGAACAGATCCCTAGGAAAAAATACATTAATCATGCACGATCCATTTTTTTTATTTTTAATACAATCGATGGTTATTACTCGTAAGTTCTATTTAGTTCACCTGATTTCTACTTGTATTAACTTATTTGAATTTTATTTTATTTAAAAATCCTATTGTTGTTAGAAAAATATTTTTATAAGTTAGATTATTTGAAAGAAGCTTATTCTGTATTTGTTGTCAAACTTATATGTATTTATCTTATCTGAAATAAATCAAAATACGTTAAAACAAACAGATCGTCAGTTCTTACCAAACCATTTAACCCAAAATAAACCATCTTCTAAACTAATTACACCCAAATTTTCTCTAATATCTTCTTTAAATTCCTCCTCTTTTATACATAATCTCAATGTTCCAAATATGAGAACCCACTATTTTATGTTTTTACTTGTTTCTTTTCTTTTCTTCTCCCTCTTCTCCCTTTCACATGGTATGTTTGTGTACCTTTAACATTTGGTACATGAAAAAAATTCAACACATTTTTTATATGATGATCACATATACTCCTTAATAAGTTGTACAATTTACTCCACTACCTCATTTAGCCAATATTGTATAACACGATGACACGATCACTACTTACTCTGTGCGAAATCATAATTGCTTTGATATATTTAATAGTTGAACTAGTAATGTGACTAGTGGCTTTAATGCATAAAATAGTGAAACTAGTAATGTGACTACTAAATCTAACATAAGGAAATGGTATTCCTTGTACTCCATATCCTCTGTTTTTTTAATCTTTTTAATTTTAATTATAAAATATTCCCTGTTTAATTTTGCAGGTGCACCAGTTGGAATATGTTATGGAAGTGTAGCAAACAACCATCCACCAGCATCCACAATAGTCTCCCTCCTCCAATCCAACGCGATTCAGACAGTTCGAATCTTCAATCCACACCCAGAAGTCTTACAATCACTCTCAAACTCGGGAATTAACTTAATGATTGGAGTTCCAAATGAAATGCTGCCATCATTAGCCACAAACTCAGTTGAATTCTCTGTTCAATGGCTTCAATCCAACATTTTCAATCATTTCCCAGCAACCCAGATCAAATACTTAACAGTTGGTAATGAAGTATTCATCAAAGATCCATATAACACCCAATTCGTAGTCCCATCAATTTCAAATCTTCACAAGGCATTACAAACCCTAAATCTGGATCAAATGATCAAGATCTCAACCCCACATGCTACTTGTGTTCTTGCTAATTCTTTCCCACCTTCAAATGGGACTTTTAATCCTGAAATTTTGCCACAAATGATCCCATTGTTGCAATATTTGCAGCAAAATGATTCCCCGTTTATGGTAAATGTGTACCCTTTTTTTAGCTACATTAATAACAGGAAAGATATTGGGTTAGACTATACTCTGTTTAACTCTCAGGGTGTGATGTTGGACAATGAGTTATATTATGACAACTTGTTCGACGCCACGTTGGACTCGTTCGTGGCGGCGATGGATAAGGTGGGGTTTCGGGGGGTTCGAGTGGTGGTGGCGGAAACTGGGTGGCCGACGGCTGGCGGCGAGGCGGCGTGCCCGGAAAATGCTAGGATGTATAATGGGAATATTGTTAGGAGAGCATTAGGAGATGTTGGGACTCCAATGAGGCCTGGTGTTGGAGTAGAGGTATTCTTGTTTGATATGTTTGATGAAGATGAGAAGAATGGGGAAGAGTATGAGAAGCATTTTGGGGTGTTTGGGCTTAATGGAATTAAGGCTTATGATGTTAGCTTTACCTAACATCATTATGCAATTCAATTAAATCCAAAGTAAGTTTTAGGAAATTATTGTATATGTCACACTAATAATCAAAATGATGGAATCCTCTCTCAATCAAATTGATCAAATTCTCTCTTTTGGAGTTATGGAATATTTGAATGATTATGATCGAATTTCTTGCATTCCTTCCGTTGATGGTGAAAACTCGATTTTATCCAATGATGTTTTTTCTTGCTAAAATAACTAGTTGTGGTCTCACTTTAACGTTTTCAGTGAAAATATACTTTCTCCCCAAATTGTTGATTTGCATATCTTAATGCTTTGGTTTATATAAATGAGAGATAGATTGAACTGTGTCAGCCTTATATCGCCATTGCCTTGTTTTTTGTGTGTTAGCACTCGATTCACCCTTAGGGCTAATCCGGATCCTGGGCGAGTTTTGGGTGGATAGGTTCCAGTCCCCTCCCAATTGTTGTTGCGGGTGATCGAACATGGGTCCTCCCTACCAAGTTCAACCCCAATCACCACTAAACCAACGAATATCGTCATTGCCTTGTAGTTGTACGAATATTGTCTTTTTAATTATTTGTCGATGCATTAGATTACTAATATAACAATTAGCTATTTAACCCCACTCAAGCTACATCGTGAATTTGTGATGAGGAAATCTCAATCCCTTTAATCCTTTATCAATCAGTCACCTCTCTACTCACTTTTTTTCACACTATATATGTTAAAATATATTAATGATGGGAAAATATAATACTGTGTTTTGTATTGTGTTCTGTTATAAGTGGGCATACACCTCTATTTATAATACAAACTAGATCTCCTACTCTTCATAGGTTTCCTAATTCATATAGACTTCTATCTTATATCATATAGCCTAGTTATAACATAACTCTACTATAGTATATCATATAGCTATATTCGATATTCTATCATATAGGATAACTGTCTTATCCTCAATACCCTCCCGCAATCGGAACGGCAGTTTCACGAACGTTGCGATTGGAGAAATAAAAAAAAATGTCATATGCTTGTCCTGTCGTGTCAAGGAGTCCTGTCGTTACTGTCGTTTCGTACAAGGAAAAAATGTCATATGGTTGTTTTGTCGTATCAAAGAGTCCTGTCGTTACTGTCGTTTTAAGGAGTCCGGTCGTTTCGTACAAGAGAAAAATTGTTATATGCCTGTCTTGTCGTGTCAAGGAGTCCTGTCTTTACTGTCGTTTCAAGGAGTCCGGTCGTTTCGTACAAGAGAAAAAAATGTTATATGCCTGTCTTGTCGTTTCTGTCGTTTCAAGGAGTCCTGTCGTTTCGTACAAGAAAAAAAATATCAATATGAAAAACCTCTCTCAAGGCAGTTATCCTCAATAATATACAACACGATAAAGGATTTGCCGATTTGGTCTATATGCTGGAACCATATAGTACTCCCTTTGTATTTTTTAAGAGATACACTTGTCTTTTCCGGCCGTATTTATTTAAGAGATACACTTGCTATTTTTGGTAACTTATTAACCCCACCATCTAATTAAATAATCTATTTACACCCCACCTCCACCACCATTTCCTAAAATGACATGATCCCCACTTATTTTACTTATTAAAATATCTACTCAACCCCACTTGTTTTATTACTTTATTTCATTCAATTCTTTTTTTTAATACCCGTGCCGGACTAAATGTATATCTTAAATAAATACGGAGAGAGTACAAGTTTTTAAAAATAATAAGTAGGTTGTCGCTGGCGCTCAGATGAAGAATCATTTTTGGCATAAGAAATCTAATTAAGTCCGACTCCTAGACATGAAGTATATAACGTAAACAACCTCAAGCACGATAATAATGTAGAAAGTTTTGTACCTATTTTCACTTAAAAATATGAAACCTAGGAAAAAAAATGAAGAATTTCCGACAGGGGTGAAGCCAGAATTTTTATACAAGGGGGCCGAAATTTATACAGGAATACTTGTCTAATTTCCTAAAATAAAATACTTGGTACTATAATTTTAATATATCAAACCAACTATTTTTTGTTGTTGTTTTTTTAGTACTGTAGAATGTAAATTGACCTAAAATTCTTAATATTTTAAAATACTAACAATAAAATACTTGGACACTATTAAAATAAAGTTTCAAGTGACACCTGCTTAGTACCGTTAAATATAAAATATCTAGGTAATAACAGTTAAGTAACATTAAATATTAAATATTTACTTTGTTGGACAACATAACTTATTTTCTACTTCCATACTATGACAATAAAAGTAATGAAAATTACTCAATGACAATAAAACAAGTTTGAAAAATGAATATAAGTCCATAATGGGTTTCGTAAACAAGGAACAATAGATGTATCAAATTAAAAATAAAAATGATAAATAGAAGAGCTTAGCTAGGAATCAAACATGCAACTAGCAACATGACAACTTGTTATTACTACCAACTCAGCTAAATACCAATTGAGGTTGCCATGAGTGGTTAAGGGCCTCTTGCTCCTTAACCAAGGTCTCGGGTTCGAGCTTTGAGAATGGAAAAAATCTCAACTGGGAGGGATGCTGCCCATCGAGGTACCCATGCAAACTCCCACGGGAGATTACCTCGCCAAAGGCGGTGGGAACTCCTCGTAGTAGAACAAAAAAAAAACTAACTCAGCTAAATGAAATGGATAGTTTATAGTTGCAACTTTAATTATATATGTACAATCTGGGGGGGCCATGGCCTACCAAGACCCCATATAGCTTCGCCACTGATTTCCGAGTATTATAAGTATTATTTTTTGAGGCGGTCAATGAATTAATGAAGTTCTAACAAGTTTGAATATTCTAGGGAAAAGAATTCCTATATGCTCACTTCAAACTTACACGGATATTCTATCTGGCAATAAAATGATCATTGTATTACCCGGTCGTCTATCATGCATACACAAAACAAATTAAAACACTTGCTAATACGAACAATATCATCATAGAGAAGGAAAATTGGTGCAACTCCCTCTTGCTTATGAAGAATTTCCTAGTACTCTTGAGTCTTGAGTCGGTTTCAATTTTGATTCGGATCACTTTCGATTAAAATCGGGTATTAAATTGGGTCAATCAGTTCGGATAATAGATTACGATTTACGGTCCATACGGATCCATTTTGTCGGGTGTACTAACTACACACAACACGATAGAGCCATAGAGTAGAGGTGACCGACAAAAGTGATTAGAAAATGACGATACTAGAAAATGACGATTAAAAGATCAAAATCATAAAATTAAAATGTAATGACCAAAAAGGGAACACTCTTGAATATCCCCTAATCATTCGCCAGCTTTCTTCTGTGCACTGCCATGGCCACCATAACATATGATCTTCCTTCAATTCTGGGTTCCACTCATACCAAATTCCTCCTTCGTAACACCGCTCTTCAGGTCTATCTCTTTCTCTCTCCTATGTTCTACATGTTTATTTGATTAAATCGGCATTAATTTAGCATTTTCCAGTTCTTATTTTCTGTAATTGAATTACTTCACTTCTTTAATTGAAGTTAATCCCCTTTTTTGTGAATAATTGCTGCGAATTTGGTTCATCTTTCTTTCATTTTTAACATTGCGTTGACTTCTAAGAGAAATTAATTTAGGTTGAATACTTCTGTAAGAACCTTCAGAATCGTGGGGTTTAATGTAAGATATGATTTTGATTAAAATGGATATTATGACTTAATCCAATTTGAAGATGATATCAATTGACAATTGGGATCTTCTAAATTGCAAATTTGTGGAAGTATTTGATCATTTTTTTTTTTTGTCATAGTTGGTTAGTTACTTGCCAATGTTTTGCAACATCAGCAAGTTGTGCTGAATTCTACGAAGTACATAATATGCAAGTGGGGGTATTTTCGCGGTGAATCTATTGTTTATCTTGTAATAATGTGTTTTCTCTTATTGTCCGAAATGATGAGTTAGATTGGTCTGTTCCAAACTTCCAATAGGTTAGCTTAGTTATATTTCCTTATTGAAAACTTGAAATAAATAACAAATTGAACAATGTGATTAGATAAAGGGGTTATTTTTTTGTTGGTACAAAAATTGATGATATACTACTGTAAATGAGATTAACTAATGATTCAACTTATGAGCTATGAGTTATATGATGAAGTTTGTGATGGGTCATGAGTGTTCTAGTGTTTCCTCCACTTTCTTTGTTGAGTGTAATCTCATGTATGGTCTTATGTAGGTCAGTATTGATACTTTGAAAGGAAAGAAAGTCGGGCTGTACTTTTCAGCATCTTGGTGTGGGCAGTGTCGTCGATTTACCTCAACTTTGGTTGAGGTATACAATGAGCTTATTTCTCAGAAAAAGGATTTTGAGGTTGTTTTTGTCACAGCCGATGAAGATGATGAATCATTTGATAAGTACTTCTTGAACATGCCCTGGCTTGCTATTCCGTTTTCTGATTCAGAAACTCATGATAACTTGGATGAATTGTTCAAGGTGGAAGGAGTTCCTCACCTTGTGATCCTAGATGAAAATGGCATGGTTCTAACCAATGATGGTGTTCAAATTATTCGTGACTATGAAGCCGAGGGGTATCCTTTTACCCCAGAAAGAATCCAGATATTGAAACAGCGAGAGGAAATGGCTAGAAAGGAACAAACTTTAAGATCTATACTGGCATCTAATTCTCGCCATTTTTTGCTCTCAACTAATGGTAAAAAGGTAATCTTTAACTACTAAAAATGTGTTAGTAGTTGCGAACTTTAAGATATGCTAGAAAAGTATGACTTACTGCAGTCTTCTGATTCTGAAGGCATTTTGTTTTGCCAAAAATGCAGGTGCCTGTTTCTGCCCTTGAAGGCGATACTGTTGGTCTATATTTCTCACTGTCTTCATACAGACCATGCATAAATTTCACTCCCGTACTTGTAGATGTTTATGAGAAGTTGAAGAAAAAGGGGCAGAAGTTTGAAATTGTTTTGATTTCCCTTGATGACGATGAAGAACTATTTAGACAGGGATTTTCCAGCATGCCCTGGTATTCATTGCCTTTTAAGGACAAGAACTGTGTTAAACTGGCTCGTTATTTTGATATCTCAATGCTTCCCACTTTGGTGATATTAGGACCAGATGGGAAAACCCTTCATTTCAATGCAACCGAGACAATAGAAGATCATGGAGTTGAGGCATACCCTTTCACACCAGAGTGGTTTCAGGAGCTTGCACAGATAGAAAAGGCAAGGCAAGAGGCTCAGACCCTTGAGTCAATTCTCATTTCTGGGAAGCAGGATTTTGTAATAGATAAAACTGGCACAAAGGTGAGATGCTTAAATGGTATGAGTTTTTTGCACGCTTCTTTGATCATCAAAATGTTACTCGGACATGAGTACTCTTGTTATACACTGGTATTTTTCCAAATGTCAAGTCTCAAGTGTACATGATGTCAAGGATCTGATATGGGTCTTTGCATATCAGTTATCTAACATGCCGCACCAATCCATTCTTCCTTTTTATATGTTTATACCATACGATTTATGTTGTGTCGTTTTTATTTTTATTATTGTTTCTGCTGAAATTTGAAATCCCTGCTTTAGTTTCGTCAGTGATTATCATTGACTTGTATAATTGCAGAGTCCCTGAAAATCTATCTCTTAAGTTCATTGATGATTTACATTATCCTAGGGGATGCTTTTCTCTAATTCCAAGTCATATTTTAGTATTTTACTGCTCAATTAATTCTTCTAGTTTGTTTTCTGCAGGTTCCCGTCTCTCAGCTTGTAGGGAAGAACATTCTCTTGTATTTTTCAGCACACTGGTGCCCTCCATGTCGTGCTTTTCTTCCAAAACTTATTGAAGTTTATCAGCAGATAAAGGCAAAGGATAATACCTTCGACGTGATCTTTATCTCAAGTGACAAAGACCAGACTTCCTACGAGGAGTTCTTTACTGCAATGCCCTGGTTAGCTATTCCATTCGATGACAAGAGAAACACTCATCTAAGTCGTTTATTCAAAGTATTTGGGGCTTCTAAATTGGTTGCAATTGGACCTAATGGGAAAACCGTCACAACAGAAGCCAGAGAACTTATTATGGTTCATGGAGCAAAGGCTTATCCTTTTACCGATGAGCGGTTAAAGGAAGTTGAATCTGAACTCGAGGAGATGACTAAAGAGTGGCCCGAGAAGGTGGACCATGCTCTTCACAAAGACCATGGACTTGTGCTCAAACGGCGTAATGTATATAAGTGTGATGGTTGTGAGGAAGATGGGCAGAAATGGTCCTTTAACTGTGAAGAATGTGATTTTGATCTACACCCAAAATGTGCTCTTTCAGATGAAAATGGAACTTATAATTATCATCATAATTTGAAGGATCATGAAACTTCAAAAGCTGGGTGGATCTGCAATGATCATGTGTGTGTTAGAGCATCATTTTGACCCATTTTTCCTATTGCCTGCAAGTTTACGATTTTACTGTAATTATGTTGTGAAGAACTGAAGAGTTTAGGAATGGTAGTGGTATACGTAATGATATGGGCTTGGACCTCAAAATCCTGGAGAGGCCCAGTGTAATTGAAGCCCATGCACGCATGTAGCGCTTATGGAACCTTAAACCTAGCTGTTCTAGCTCACGTTCCATCCTTAAACAATCTATCTATCTATTACTATATACTAAAAGAGACGCCAAAAATGACACGTGTCATTTCCTGGTGTAATTTTTTTCCGCCTAAATATTTTTTTTATTTTTTTACTTTAAAATAAATAAATTACATTACGTTTTGTTAGGAAACTAAGATAAAAATATATGTAATTACCATAGACGTGTAATTCATAATATATTATTGGAGGAAAGCTAAATCAATATTATTTTTTCCTTTATGATATAATTTTATTTATGTATTATTATAACTTTTAAATCTGATAAGAAATATAAAAAATATTGATAAATGAAATTCTAATGTTAGTCTACTATTAATAATATAATACATGGTAACTGGTAAGTAAGAATGTCAATTAAAATAATAATACATGGTAAATAGACTAACGTACGGAGTATAAGTTTATTTATCAAGATTTTACTCAATTCAAAATATGTTGTATTTGACTAACTCGGTTATGCTCGAGTCTTTTCGAAAATTAGTCTTGAGTCATTCAGGTTTGGTTAACGTTGTTACATCGTTCTACATACAAGTAAACAACTATAATTTTTAACTTTGTATAGTAATATGCAAATTTAGTTCATTTGAATGTTTTTTTTACACAACTTTGAATTTATACTTTTTCATATATATATATATATATATATATATATATATATATATATATATATATATATATATATATATATATATATATATATATATATATATATATATATATATATATATATATATATATATATATATATCATGTTTTCCTAATATCACAAGTCTTTTAGTTAGTATTAAAATAATAAAATGTTTTAGTAGTAGCCGTGCGTTACACGGGCCCTAAACTAATTAAGCCTCTAAGTCCAATCATCTCCAATTTCAACTTTCAACACAATAGTTTTCTTAATCACCAGAAGAAAAAAAAGGTTACTCGTCAGAGGTGTAAGTGTATTGAGAAAAGTACAATTCAATCCTCCCTTATTGATTTTTAAAGGGGCTTCTATGGGTTTTCACGGTTGGAAAGCGATCTTTGGCTTATTTGTTGCTTTTCCTTTTGTTTTGTTTGTTTGTTTATTTTGAGGTTTATAATAACGCTTCCTCCTTTGCGAGGATATTTCTCCCTCGAAAAATAGGATTTTTCTTCTCCTCCCTTCTTCACCATGAAATTGGTTCATTTGTAGAGAATTATGCAGGATCGCAAAAGTTATTATTCAGTCGAATAAGGGTCTGTTTGGTAAGCTATTTCAATCACCTTAAATCATTAGGTGCTAATATGATAAGTCACCTTAAACAATTAGGAGTGTTTGGCAGATAGCTGAAATAAAATATAAGGTGGAAAAAGTGACTGATATTGAAACTTTAATCTGATTAATGTTTGAGTTTCAGCTCCTGAAATTTTTTATTTCTTTATAAAAAAAAATAATAATAAAATCCTAAATAATTGATAAACCCCTAATAAAAGGTTATACTTTGTATTTCTTTGGGTAAAAAGCTCGGCAGACTCTGCAACTAAAGAACAAACCATTGTTGATTTTTTTTTTTGATAAAACAAACCATTGTTGATTACAACCGGGGAAAATTTTGCAATTATTTGAATACTCCCTGCAATTAGGCAACCATTGTCGAACATTGACGCAAGAACCTTAAGAAAATTGAGTACTCCCTGCAATTAGGCAAGCTTAAGAGGTTAAAGTGTTTTACAGCTTTTGGATTCTTGGTATATTTGATTTGTTTTTTTGTTGGTGGAAATTGAGTAAGAGGCAATGGATATTTGATTTGTTTGTTGTGACACTAGTGGCTTCCGGAAGGTTTGTAACTGACATAAAATAAATAATTTGACAAGGTAATATGAAGTATTATGAGATTTAAATTCATATCCCTCCGATAATCGTAAAGAGTATACTACTCTATATATTGTATTTTGGACAAAAGGAAGTAAGTTAAAAGTGTTGATTGTATACAAAATAACAACTTTGTGAGGCAATTTAGAAGGTGCACCATGGTGCACATAAAGCATGGTGCACCTTAAGAACACTAGTATATAATTGAAAGAACATCTGGTTACGAGAAAAGAAAATGAGTATTTTTTTATTTAGGTTTTTAATAAATAATAAAATAATATACATAGCCTAAATCAAGTAGTTAGATTGTTCCTCCGAATAAGTTGTATATTTCGATCTAGCGTTATGTGTGAAATTTGTTAGGTTCAAATTTCTTTTTAGATGTCGTATGACTTTTATTATTATTATTATTATTAATGAATTACTTTTACTATAATTTTTTTTGTTATATTATAGTCTTTTTGTTTTAGTTGTATTATACTCTGTTACGAGGACATAGATAACACGGGGATCTCTGTTACGAGGAGATATATAAAGAATGTTTACAACAATAAAGAATAAATGGCACAATTGAAGGTTGGCTCAAGCAAGCACTATTATCCCTCATCATTATCATTACCCTATTGTCTCAAAAAAACTCCTGCGAGAAGCGGGATAAAGAGGATCGGACTCACTATTAGCCTTCCTTTGAAAAATAAATAAATAAAGCAAGCACTATTAGCCTACTACCACCCCTAAACTGGGAATGTAAGGGAAAACAAATGCAAAATTACAAGTATCAGCCACATTATTTTATTTTAGCTACTTGGTGGTAGAAATGTGCAAGACCCAATAACATTCCCGGGGCATCAATTTCCAATAACAGCCTTCCTGAATCCTGATTAGGTTGTGGTATCAGTTGCATCCGAAAGCACGTTTAGATCTATATTGCTCCTCGTCCATTATTAGAGGTGGAATATTCCATGGTGCAAGAGGATATCCATATACCTTTCCACCTGAAACACCATATAATACAATGTTCTGTTAAGATCTGAACCATGAAACATCATGTGTGAGAATCCCACGTTGATAAAAGAAAGAAAGTTAAACACTTAATAAGGCCAATGGCTATTCCCCTTATTGTCATATGGTTCTAAGGTGGAACCTCATACGGTCTTGTTAAGTGGACTCTCTCTTTTGACGACGGGTGCGGCTCAGGCCCGTATATAACATCTTTTCTATGATGACTAGTTTTGAATGGCTGTATCAATAATTGGCAACAAGGTACACCCTCTTACATTTTATACATGTGAGAGAAGATCGAATTATACCTTCTCTGGTTGCTTCTTCGCACCTTCTCTTGTAACTCGAATAAAGCTCCGGGTCCAAAGATTCGGACAGTTTTTTACACTTCTCTTCAGCCTCGGCAATATTTTTAGCCTAGGAATCCACATAAACGTACAGATAGCATTAATATATACGGAGTAATCAACCATATATAAATAATAATTAAATACTTGGTACGTATATATTTTGAAGAAAGAATGTATTACTAGCTTGGTTGAGGCGTCAGCGCCATATATTCTGACAAACATGCGTAAGATATTGAAATTATTCTCCAGCACATCCTCCTGGACAAGAAACAAACCACATGAGCACATGAACTAGCTGACCAGATCAACAAATTACATATTCGGATGACCCTTTTCACATAAACTGACCTCATAGTCGAACCTGGTGCATCGTCATCGTTTTCAGTAGAGAATGATAATTGAACAACAAATTAACACAATTAAGTTTAATCATTATTGTATGGCCGTGGAGAAACAGATCGAGGTTCACAGAAATATAATATCAAAGGGAAGTTAGTTACTCACAGGTCATCTGATACCTCCACCAGATATTCGGAGATTGTCAAGAATTCCATATGCAGATCATTAACCTTCATCCAATTCAAGTTCCAAATATAAACCCATTAATCCATTATATATAGCACCAGTGCCCAAATTAAAGGACACGTACACAGTACACAGTATACAGTACACTGTACACTGTACACTTCAAACTCACAGACTTTTAAGCAGGAAAACAACAAATTAAAGGAAGGAAATACCTCTGCTCCCCGCAGCTGATACAGAAGAAGATTCAAAAACCGATAATCAAAAGATTTCAGTTCAATACCCCTCAATACGTCTTCAATTGAAATCTGTATATAATTATGTTCAAATAAACAACAATTAATGTATTAACTACTTCTTTGAAACTTAAGACCCAGATAGTCGTTGATAAATATGTGAATTTTCACAGATTTAATTAAGCACCTCAGTTTGTTCTATTGCATTACAAAGCCGCCTTTCTAAAGCCCAGTACTCTTCTCCATCTTTCAGTTCTTTTCTTATCCTGCACGCGCCCGCGTTTAAGGAAATTAAAAACAATTCAACACGTTGCATCAAAATAATAATAATTCAACACAGACTTGTAAGTTGTAACAGAAGCAATACGTACCTCTGTGTTAGCAGACCATGATTCTCAAGTAGGAGCGTAAGTGGCCGTAATGGTTCTGATTCAAAAACTTTGTTGAGCCTGCATACCTGGATATTGTATAAATAAATTTTTTAAAAAAAACTCAGAAAAATTCCGGTGTTCAAGAAGAGTCTAAAAAAACAGCCATTTCATCAGCTTACTTACTTCATCGGATTTTCCATTTGGATCAGCTTCTTTGTTTACAGTTACCTCAACAATTTTCTCATTCAAAGCGTCCAACTGTTGATCAAAAGCAAATGTATTAAAGGCCATAACAATCCAGACCTGATGAACTACGAATTTCTAAACACCACAAACTCGATCGTCAAACCAATTCATTTACATAGTTATATACTGGATTTTGAATTATTCTGTAGGACAACACACGATTTTTGATCTCACGGGACCAAATCTTCATACCGACGGATGATTTTGAACACAGTTTTATGATGGGGACATTAGAAAAATTAAGCTACTCCTATATAGAATGAAATTTATATGATCATACTCAGATTTTAACAAGGGTCGGAACTAAAAAAAAATACACTATGAAATTTTCCGTCCAGAAATCCGGGTCCACCCAGCTAGGCCGCAAGGAATATACCCCATCGTACCTGGTAGATAAAGCTTTCAGTGAAAGAAAGCATAGGTAAATATTTGAATATAGCTTCTGGGCTGTTCTCATCCATCCCATGGAACATATAGTACGATCGACACTGCAAGAAAGCCGGATGAATTTTAGAATCAAGTGTTTGACGAAGGTTTACCACAACAAAGATTCAAAGAAAGCAAGCTAGCTTCAATTCCACACATCGCTACCTTTTTTATTTTTTCTCTTGTCACATGGGTAATAAATAATGTGAACTAAACAGGGCCTATAGAATAGTTCACATGTTTAACCATCTCGATCCCTTATTTAATTAGAAAATTCCAAAATGTAAGCGTACTTTTTAAAAGAAATACAAAAGGCAGTCTGGGTATCAGACAGTCAATATCCGATTTTTCATGTCAGTTACAGAACCTTAATTTTGATAATTCGGGTTAGAAAATTGAGTGCGGGAAATTTGGTGGGTATTTGATATTTAGGTTAATGATGTTAATAACTCAATACGGATAGCAAGGGCATAATGTTGGTGTTCTTTCTTCTCTAGAACTTTCTACCTCTGCTAGATTTTCTAGACACTTTGTAATTAGATTTTTTTTTAATATAATTTTGATTAATATTTTCACAATTCGTATATTCAAATGTCCAAAAATGTCAGCCTATCATAACCAAGAAGAATAAGTCAGTCCATCGCGATCAAATGGTACTAGGAATGAAAAGTTACTGACAAAGTCTTCAAGTGTGGAATTTGCTCGTTGCATCGCATCCAACCCAATAAAAGCGTCGCTTTCCAAGGACGGATTGGTTGCAGACCCATGACTGCTACTGCCCGTATTCTTCTTAACCAGATTAACAGATATTGATGAATCACCCAAACCACCTGTGGTCCCTCGTTCTCCTACAACATAAACAATCAGATCATCTATGCGGGTACAAGTGAGTTATATCTGACAAAGACATCTTCCCCCTTTTCTTGCTTTTGAAAAAAAAGGAGTTGGTATAATATTTTACAGATAACGACCAAAATCGCCATCAGAAATTTGAAGGTGGAAGTCATATCATAAAGAGTTGACGGACGTACCTTCGAGCTGGAGTAGAGTCGTCAAGTCTTCATCTCTCTTGGCCATCGTAGCCACAGTAGACGACGATGGCGGCTGTGCTCGGAGGCGGAGGCGGAGGCGGAGGCAGGGATAACCGCATGGAAGACTAAGGCCATGAAATGAGGATTTTGGCGGGAATGAAAACAGAGAGTGGGTTGCCAACATTTTTGAGAAGAGAGAGTGGGTTGCCAACATTTTGCAACAAGTGATCGATCTGCTTTGAATTGGGAGTTCTATTTAGTGCTAAGCGACTACTCACTACTCACTACTCACTACTCACTACTCACTAGTGAGCTTCAAAGATCGAGTTTTTATAGTGTCTTTATTAATGTTAGGATACAGTGCTAATTGTGTATAAATAATAATATAATAAACGAATATATTATTCTTTTATATAATTTTTGATATGATTAACTCTTATTTTTACAATGCTTATATAGGTGTTGTAATTATGTAAACACCTTAAATAACTAACTTAAAAATGAATGATATTAAAACTAAATCAATAATAATTTAGTAATATCTAAATATAAATTCTTAATTTAGAGAGAATTAAGGATGCTCTTTTATTTTTAACACTCCTCCTTGAAGAGCTTCATTTGAATGCCAAGTTTTTCTCTTAATCGCTCAAAGCTTGCTTTCGGAAGTGCTTTTGTAAATATGTCAGCAATTTGTTCTTCAGAAGTACAATGAACAAGGCTGATCTTTCCTTCATTTTCAACTTCTCGGAGAAAGTGATATTTTATTTTGATATGTTCTGTTTTTCGGTGAAGAACTGGATTCTTAGCTATAGTAATAGCAGATTTACTATCGCAGAATATCGTTATGGGTTGTTTTTGAACTTCACCCATTTCAGCTAAAATTCCTCTAATAAGCCATATTGTCTGATTTGCGGCTGCACATACTGCAATATATTCAGCTTCTGCCGTAGATTGAGCCACAATATCTTGCTTTTTCCAAAGCCAAGAAAATACGACATTTCCAAGTGAAAACACGTATCCTGATGTACTTTTCATGTCATCGATAGATCCAGCCCAATCACTGTCCGAATATCCAATTAGCTCAGAATATTTATTTGGCGTATACCATATTCCATAATCCGAGGTTCCTTTTAGATAGCGAAGAACTCTCTTAATTGCTTGCAAATGTATTTGACTTGGTTTCTGCATAAATCTTGCTACCATGCTTACATCGTACATCATATCTGGTCTTGTAGCAGTTAGATATAATAAGCTTCCAATTATGCTTCTGTATTGTTTAAGATCAGCATCTTCTGAATCATCTTCTTTGCTCAACTTCTCATTTTGAGCTAAAGGAGTGGATGAAGGTTTGCTATTTTCCATCTTAAACTTTCTTAAGATGTTTTGTGCATATTTCTTTTGACTTATGAAGATCCCTTCTTCTGTTTGCTTAATCTCCATACCCAGAAAATAGTTCATTAGGCCAAGATCAGTCATTTCAAATTGATTCATCATTTCTTGCTTAAACGCTTCTATCATAGATAAATCATTCCCAATAATGATTAGGTCATCCACATAAAGAGATAAGATGATAATGCGTGACCCATCTTTCTTTATGTATAAGGTTACTTCATTAGGACTCCTCTTGAGACCTTGTTGAGTAAAGTAACCATCAATTCTACTATACCAAGCTCGCGGAGCTTGCTTGAGCCCGTATAGAGCTTTCTTCAATCTCAATACTTTATCTTCTTTTCCTTCCACGACAAAACCAAGAGGTTGTAAGTTTTTTTGTTATGTCAAGTACATAAGTACTTTTTCCGATTATATATATTACTTTTAGTCATAGGCTATTTTTTGTAATGTTATTTTTCATTATAAATGTTGGCCAATGTTTGCTAAGCAAGAAAATTTAGGAGGGTATTAACGCCGGTATGGGACGGGGGTGAGACGTAGATGGATACCAAGCCACCAAGGCAGGTGGTGTGCGACGATAGATTTTAATTTGTACCCGTTGGGATGAGGAACATAAATTTTGTATCGACCAAGAGTGAGGGGACGAGGATAAGAATGAAAAATTTGAAGTAGGGATGGAGATGAAGGGAACGTAACTATGTCTATATGCGCATCTGTCTAGCCCCACCCCGCCCGTCCCGCCCTGCCGCGTCCCATCGACATCCATACTTATAAATAGAGATGTGCCACAGGACACTCCACTATTCTGTATCAGACGATTCAGACTTCGTACATAAGTGTGTGGCTAACAGCTAACTGGCTACCCGTGAAGATTGGCAAATCTGTAAAACGTGTTTTTTTTCTTTGTTGTTGTTTAGGTAAACTTTTGTGTTCAGGATTGCACATTGCAGGCATCTGACATCATATTTCAGACGGCACATGCGTGGGCCTTGAACAATCCCAAATTAATGGCAGTTGAGATTTCAGGTACATCATACATTCATACATGGCTACATGCACATGTGTGGGCCTTGAACAATCGCAAATTATATGGCAATTAAGCGACTACCGAATAATAAAATTATCACTATATTTTTTTTTCTACTTCTTCTTCCAAGTGCAGAATAACCCCAACTCCCCAAGGGAGTGATCAACCGCTGTTAGTACTATACTCCCTCCGTCCTTTAATACTCGCACCGGTTTGACCGGTGCGGAGTTTAAGACATTTGATTTGACTTATTAATTTAATGGGTGTTAGTTGATAGTGGGGTATTTTTTTTAATATAGTTAGTGGAAAATGTGTAAGAGGTGGAGAGTGGTGAGTGGGGGTGGGTATTTTTAAATGATTTTTTTGTAGGGAATAGGGGTGTAGGTGGGGTTAGTAGTAAGTGTGAGAAATAATATAATATTGGTATAAATTTCCATTTATAGAAGCGGTGCAAGTATTAAGGGACGGCCCGAAAAGGAAATCGGTGCGAGTATTAAGGGACGGAGGGAGTACTAGATAAAATGTTATGGTTGTATTAAAATTTGATATATCCATGCAAAAAAAAAATTGAAACAGAAAAATTAAGAAGACTACTTAATTTTTTTTTTGGTTCTACTACGAGGAGTTCCCACCGCCTTCGGCGAGTGGACTAACCTCCCGCGGGAGTTTGCATGGGTACCTCGATGGGCAGCATCCCTCCCAGTTGTGATTTTTCCATTCCCAAGACCTTGGTTAAGGAGCAAAAGACCCTTAACCACTCATGCCAACCTCAATTGGTAAGAAGACTACTTAATGAATGGGTAAAAGTATTGTTATATATATACTTTCAATGTTTTTTAAAATATTGTCATTGTTGTATTAAAATATGTCATTATTGTTTATATTTTAGTCATTTGTTTGACTTTTCAACATATTATGCGAAAATACTATTTTGCTCGTTGTCTGACGCCGGTGTATCACTCCTCGCAATTCAGCTCGCTTTGGCTAACAATAATATAATATGGACTTTATTGTTTTTTTTTTTTTTTTTACTACGTAAGAAAAACCTATTGAACTATCACCTATCACAGGTTAGCCAGTTCGACCATACAAGTCAGAGATTGAGCCACTCTCTAGCATTTTTGCAGATGATGAAGCTCGACCCTACTCCGTATAACTTTCAAGTTACATACAAGTTTGAATTTTCCACCAATTCTATCAACTTATATTGATTATTGCTCAGATGTCCTATGAGAGTATGATGTGTTTCATATCTTATCTTATCAGGTACGACTCATACAATTATATAACGGTCACAAATGAAAAAAAACATGTAACTTATGTCATGTCAAGTGGCATCGATCAAATGAACGAATATCACATTATTTGCTTATCTTTACAGGTAGGCGACTAGGCGGTAGGCCACAACTCACAAGCCCACAAACTAATGTCCGCTATGGAGTATGGAGTACCCATCTTATCAAGTTATAAGATTGGGAGATCCGCATAATTCATTGCTACCGAGAAGGAAACAAGATGGCGGATAAGCTTGTAAATTTAGGTGTCATTTAAAGGGAGAGAGTCTTGTATTTCGATGTTTCACCGCACGAATTCATAAGCCACGAGAATATCATGGGCGTCACCACGCCAAGATTTTTTAGTTAATAGCTTTAATTTTTGTACGAGGCTTACCACTCCTTAGCATCAAAAAAAAAAAAAAAAAATACTTATATCGACCATAATTTATGTTATTATCATGACTAACTAATGTTTCACTCCTACCGTTCCAATATAATTGCCCTAATAAATTTTGAGTTTTCAATTTAATTTCCCTAGTAATTGTTTTATCGAGTTTTATGTGACAAGTCCGTATAATTTTAATTGAAAAATGGCCATGGTGGGAGATAAAGTTTTTCATGAAATGCTCCTAAGGTTTTATGGAGCGCAACAAATGCTTTCATGGTTTTAAAAAATATAATATCCCCCCCTCTTTTTAATATGCACCAAATACCTAATTTTTGACGGTTCGTTAGTGCTCTTTTAAGTCATAAACTCAATTCACCAAATACACCTACTTTGAAACTTATTACACCAAATGTACCTATTTAAAATTTATTGCATATACCCGTTTGAAGAAGAAAAGCAGGTATGGTGGAACCCTAATAAAGAGAAAAGAAACAGTGGATATTGTTATTAGTATGAATAGAAAAAACTTGTGTTAATAGTTTAATTCTTAAACAAGAGTAATGAACCAATCAAAAGCGTTAGGTGTGAACCAATTAAAAGACCAAACTCTTTTTGACGGAACCTTTCGAGTTTTTAGAGAAAATCACGTAAAATTTTTGCAAGATTTCAAAAAAAAAAAATCAAGAAAACTCGAGAGACTCTTTTCACTTGTCTTCAGCAAGTCTTAGACCTTACTTTTGCGATTGCTCGACTCTTTTCGGGTCGGGTACAGGTCGGGTTTTGGGTTACCTGTTTTACCGTAATTTCGGGTCATGGTCGGTTACGGATTCGGTCGGTTCAGATCGGATTTTCGGGTCGGGTCAGTTTTTGACAGCTCTGGAGGAAGCTAGTTGTGGTAAGGTGTGATACTACTATTAGTACGAAGCGTTATTGTATTGGAAACTTTCCACAAAATATTATAGCTTTGGTGGTAATTGATCTATTTTAATAAAATATCCACTATCTTCTCATAAAAAAACAGTTTTTTTCCCTTAAAATTAATTTATTATTTCATATTCTTGTTTCAGTTTCATTATACTCCAAATGCATCATTTTTTATTATTTTTAAAAAATTCGTATCATCTCCTAATATACATGCGTAAGCGGATTTTTAAATTAAGAAAATATGTGCATTACACGAGATAAAAACTAATTTCTCTTATAATACGGAATGATGGAATATTTTTTTTGGTGTTACTAAACGGTTCACCCTTAGTGCTAATCCGGATTTGGGGCGAATTGTAGGTGGATAGGTTCTAATCCCCTGCCAATTGTTATTGCGGGATCGAACATGCGGTCTTTTCTTCCAAGTTTAGTCGTAATCACCACTGAACCAACAGACAATTAGTAAAAAAAAAAATCAATCTCAACGAAAAGAACTGTCCTAATTTCATAAAAGAAAATCAAGGGTGTAGAGTAATGCACATTTTTTTTCTAGCCGTTGGTAAAATTATCCTTATTCCTGTTTTAGAGAAAAAAGTGATAAGAAAGAGAAGAAAATGATGCCGGCGTGTGTTCTTGACGTATCTGCCGTCAACACCACCGTGTCAAGTGATAATAGTAGTCCTCCTGGCTTCGCTGCTGCCGTTTCCAACAATGTCGATCATCTCTCTCTGCCCTTGCTAGGTTTGTTTTCCACCACCGCCGCCGCCAAAGAGTGGTCCCCATCTCATTCATCATCTCTCTACCGCATTGACCGCTGGGGCCCACCTTACTTCGCTGTTAACAACTCCGGGAACATCACCGTCAAGCCATTCGGTGATGCCACGTTGCCTCCCCAAGAAATTGATCTGCTAAAAGTTGTGAAAAGAGTTTCCGACGAGAAATCCAACGGTGGATTAGGTCTTCAGTTACCACTCATCGTACGGTTCCCAGACGTCCTCAAACACCGCCTTGAATCACTTCAACTGGCTTTCGATTCCGCCGTGCGATCCACCGGGTATGGGTCCCACTATCAGGGAGTGTACCCTGTGAAATGCAACCAGGACCGTTTTATTGTTGAGGATATTGTCAAATTCGGGCACGGGTTTCGGTTCGGACTCGAAGCCGGGTCTAAACCGGAGCTCCTGCTCGCTTTAAGCTGTCTCTGTAAGGGTCACCCTGATGCTTTCTTGGTATGCAATGGTTTCAAAGATGCTGAGTACATTTCTCTTGCAATCATCGCAAGGAAGCTAGCTATCAATACCGTGGTTGTTCTTGAGCAAGTAGAAGAAGTTGATTTGGTGATTGAATTGAGCCGGATACTTGGCATTCGACCTGTAATTGGTGTCCGTGCGAAGCTCCGGACAAAACATTCAGGTAATTTCGGGCCAACGTCGGGTGAGAAGGGAAAGTTCGGGTTAACAACCATTCAGATTCTGGAGGTTGTGAAGAAGGTTGATGCAGTTGAAATGTTAGATTGCCTTCAACTCCTGCATTTCCACATTGGGTCTCAAATCCCTTCTACGGGCCTTTTATCCGATTGTGTTGGCGAGGGTGCTCAGATTTACTGTGAATTGGCCCGCCTTGGTGCTAATATGCGAGTGATCGACGTGGGTGGCGGTCTAGGGATCGATTACGACGGGTCGAAATCGAGTGAATCGGATATCTCAGTGGGTTATACGTTAGATGAGTATGCTTCTGTTGTTGTTAGTGTGGTTCAGAATGTTTGTGACCGCAAGGGGGTGAAACACCCTGTTATATGCAGTGAGAGTGGGAGGGCAATAGTTTCACACCACTCAATTCTAGTGTTTAATGCTATATCCTCCTCCTCCACCTCCGCTATTACAGCCACTCCGGCGGCGGCGATTCTGTCGCAGGAATGGGATTCTTTGGTTGAGGGTCTACCAGAAGAGACTCGTCGAGATGTACACAGCGTATCTTGTTCATTTACCCAAAAAGATTTCGATGCTTGCATAGTGCATGCTGATGAGTTGAAGCAACGTTGTATTGAACGGTTCAAAGATGGGTGTTTGGGAATGGAGCACCTGGCCGCGGTCGACCGGTTATGCCAAATGGTGTGGAAAGCGGTTGGTAATGGTGTCGGTGACGGTGACTCGTCGATCACTTCTTACCTTATTAATTTGTCAGTTTTTACTTCTATTCCTGACTTTTTTGGGATGGGGCAGTTATTTCCAATAACCCCAATTCACAAGCTTGAAGAAAGGCCTGTGGTTAGGGGGATTTTGTGTGATTTAACATGCGACAGCTATGGTAAGATTGATAGGTTTATTGGAGGTGAGTGTAGTTTGCCTCTCCACGAACTGAAGAGAAAGAATAATGTGTATTATCTGGGGATGTTTTTGGGCGGGGCTTATGAGGAGACATTAGGAGGAGTCCATAACCTGTTTGGTGGCCCGAGCGTGGTTCAGGTAATGCACAGCGACATAAACAACTACAACTTTGAGGTTACGCTGGCTGTACCAGGTCTGTCTAGTGGGGACATCCTCCGGGCGATGCAGCACCAGCCCGAGCTCATGTTACAGACACTTAAACAAAGGGTTGAGGAGTACCTCCCTAACAACAACAACAACAACAACAACAACAACCGCAACAACCACAACAACAACCGCAACAACAACCGCAACAACCACAACAACAAGGATGACGACGACATTGCCTCCCTCACCAACGGGCTGACCCGTTCCTTCAACAATATGCCGTACCTTGTGGTGGGACCTTTAGCTTCGTCTTGCAGCTTCACCAACAATAATATATGATCTTTACTTCTGTGGTGGTGGTGGTGGTGGTGGTAAGGACTGAGGAATGACTATGAGGATCGGATATATAGCTGCAACGTAACGTAATGTAACGGCAATTCGTCTCTATGATTGATTCAATGGTTATTTTTTTTTTCAAAAAACAGTCATAAACACATATCAACGATCTGTATTATTAAAATTATTTGTGCAATTATAAAGAACCATCCAAACAATTATATTATTTGTGTTGTTTTAATTTCGTAGTATTATTGTTCAGTCCCTAGGGATATGATTTATCCAAGTTTCATTCTAAGTCGAGTTGATCTTGTTTTTAACTTGTTAAGTGTCTTAATGTCTGATTGTTCCGAACCCACGGTTGTGCCGAAGTCGGTCTCTGCAACCCTCGTTCGGCTTAACCACATGTTTATTGTCATTATTTCTTGTTTGCTGGAGTAATTTTAATAAGGACTACTTATACAAGATTCTGGTCAATTTTCAGTAAGATCTCATATCCCTACTACCTACGAGGTACTCCGCCGAACACCACCCTCTATTTTGCTTAATTTTCTTTTTCCAATTTTACCCCTCCCCTCGATTAAATCATAACACTTATAAAGGCCTGAACATCTATATAAATATATAGCATACTAAAAAAGGAAATCATTGTGGTGATGACAAATGTCACTCATAGATTCGCATCTCTTTTAAAAATAATTAAGATATTTTTTTTCTCTAACTATCTCTAAATAAAAATCTATTATGGACTACATAATATTAGATTTTCTAAATGCAAGAAAACTACGCATATACGATTAACTAAACACACTATTGATTTGAAGTTGATATGTGTCTAATTTACGTATCAAAATAGTTATTTATGGTCATATATTTGGAATAATAAAATCTATTACCATGACAATACAATACTAAAATTTTCTAATCCAGTTTGTCATATATTTGGAAGAATAAATCTAACAATACATTCTACTAAAATTTTATAATCCATTTTGTCATATATTTGGAACAATAAAAAAAATCTATTACCATGACATAAATAATAAGAGTTTTCTAATGGTATATTATTTTGTCGACTTTACATAATTACAATTCTAAGTATTTAAAAAAACGACCAAATATAACTAAGAATGTACATTATCTCTTATATTGGATAACATATTAATAACTAGATTCGACTAATATTACAACTATTAAATTGATATTCTATAACATACGATGATTCTATGTACCTTTCAGGAAAAGAAAGTTAATTTAATTTATATACATTTAACTGTACTACATATTACACTATCAAAGTTATACTATTTTCTAGAAAAATTTTAAACTTATAATATAAAAAAACCGACAATAATTTTATGTAAGTGACCTTTTTTTTTTAAAGTAAACAAAAAAATCTTGGCTAGGTATATTTGTAATTTTTCACGCCATGCTTCCAAGGTATACTCACAGTAAGAAAATAAGATATGCAACATCTGGGCATACTTTATAAACCCTCATATGAAACATCTGGGTATACTTTATAAACCCTCTTTGCAAGAGCTTCAGCGAAATAAGTCGCAACTTTCCTCATAGATATGATGCAACTTGAGAAGCCACTCAACACACAATTTGTTTCAACAGAGCTTCAGCCAACCCCATATTTTGTTGTTCAATCGCTTCAGCACACGCCATCAGATTATGAACCAATCTCACCCCGTTCTCTTGCGAATCCACCAACACAACCGGTTGTTCTAGCTTTTGTGTGACCTCTGTTATGCCTATGTTTATGCCTTAGACCATCTTGCTCAAGCTGTTCTTGGAAGGAGAAGCAACGAGGAGAGAGAAATGAAGATTTTTTTTAGGGTTTCTGTATGTAATTAGGGGGAATTACAGGGAAAATATTAAAAATTAAAAATTATTCGTTTTTACGGGTCACGTGCAATTCACGCGTTGGTCAACGCCGGAAAATGGGTCTTGGTCCTTATTAACAACAAAAAATCGTATTTGGGTCCTATCTCACAATTTTTTTTTAAAAAGGTCATTTGTCACAATTTTTTGATTATACCAAAATTCCAAAATATTACGATAATGAGAATGTAGTAAAATTTATTTTTGATATTTAAGATTAAGTATTCGTACTAAAGAAATTATATGGCTAGAGGGCTCATTTTGTTAATTAGTTAATAAAGGGCCTATAAAATATTTGAGACAACCTTGTTAAATACATTAAAGCAATAGTTAACTTTTGTTATGCATATCCATATTCATTATATGGCACATATTTTTAAATAGTTGATAGTACTATAATAATATAATTGATAGTCCAAGTTAAACTATTATAAGATTTTCTATATCAGTTATCAGAATTGAATGCAAAGATCTTTCATTGGATTACAAATAATAAACAATCAAAGGAACGATCCAACATATTTGTACTTAGTATATTACAATTTCTAAACAAAACTTGATAGTACTTACAATTAGTCATATTTATGTCCGTAGTATAATAAATAATTCGTAGTATAATCTATTATTACCATACGTAATTAGAACATTTTAGGTAAAATATATACAAAGTATATTAATTATTTTATCTTAGGTTAGTTACCAATACTATAAAAGAGGCAAATTAGAGCGGCATTTGTCAGTTCCACATCAATTTGCCTAACTTTTAGTATAGTGCTCCGTATACAATTGTTTGTTAAAAGTCGACCAAAATAATATGTCGACCAAGATAGTGGGTCAATTCACGGTCTATATCTATGTAACTATGTAAGTATATATCATACGAAGTATATGGTACTAGGCCGGCTACGAGGAAGTGGCACTATTGGTATATAAAGACATTTTCGATGTTCTCTTTTACGAGGGAGGCAAAAACACCAAATAAGTGTAACCAATTTGAGAATCTTTTTACCATTCTCCTCACTTCCAAGAGTAACCTGCAAAAAATCAACATAAGTTGGTGGAATTGATGGGGAATTCATTTTGTGACTTGGAGGTCACAGGGTCGAGCCCCATTAGTTGCGAAATGCTTGAGAGTGACTCAAGCGAAAGTCTGCATAACTGGACTGATTAACTTGTGCTAGGTATTGGTCCAAAAGGGTCCCTTTTTACCTATTAAAGTAAAAAAAAGTAACCCACAAATAATGAATAAAGAGATAACAAAGTGTTCCGTAATTTCTAAGTGTTAGCAACTAATACTAAAAGAGTAAAAGTGTATAAGAAACCAAAGATATAAACATTAGCTTACACTAATCATTAATAATATTGACCGGTGTGTGATTTTGACATACATTTTAAATAATTTCAATTTTAAAATACGTTCAATATTTAAGGAGTATTTTCCCTAAAGGTCATGTTTATTACCTGGAAAAGAAATGGACAAATGATGGACGGTGGTCAACGATAATAAAGTTAAAATTAAAAAAGAAATGGGACCATAGTTGAAGACTTGAAGTCATGTTTATTAGTGAGGTCATTGTTAAATATTCCCGCCGTCTCGGAATACTTAACCTGTTTTTCTTATCGGGCCGTCCCTTAATATTTGACTTGTTTCTAAAAATGGAAATATTATAACAATATTATATTACTCCGTATTTCTCACTCCACCCCTATTAACTCACCTACCCCCTACTCCATACAAAAAATAATTAAAAATTCAACCCCTACTCTCCCCCAACCCCACCTCTTAACCCACCTCCAACTAACTACATTAAAATAATACCTCATTATCAACTACTACATACTCCGTATTAAATTAAATAAGTCAATTCAAGTCCCTTAAACTCTGTGCCGGTCAAATCGAGTCGAGTATTCCGGGACGGAGGGAGTAATATGTTGAGTTGTATTCTCACATTCAATTCTTCCTCTATTCTTTCATGAGAAACGAATCACCCACCGAATCCTCCAACAACCATGTAATTTCCGCGAATTATTAATCTTTTTTCTGCTTCATCCAATTTTCTTTTTCTCATATTAATGATCCATTTCAAACTAGAAGTATTTGGAATTTTAGATAAATAAAGTGAAATTCCAAAGAAAAATACTTCGTTAATGAAACGGTAGAAACAATAGAAGAAAATATTGCGTGTCCTGTTACACTTTCTCCATCTTACTAATTTATTCACTTTTCCTTTAAATTGGCTACTTAAAATGCGAAAATTATGATTCACAACTTGGAACTACATACGTACTCAACCTATAGTTTCCGTGATATTTTTATTTATTTATTGGCAATTAGAGAAATTAATGGTCAAATATATACGTTGACAAAAGTAAATTCAAGACATTGTAACTACCCAGTAGAAAAAAATGAGGGAAGTTGCACAAGTAACTTTTTTTTCTCTTACAAATTCTTGTAAAAGTCGTATGATACTCATTCCTAGTTCCTATCTACTAGACTAATAGTATCAAATACTCCCTCCGTCCCGAAATACTTGACCTGTTTTCCTTATCGGGCCGTCCCTTAATACTTGACCTGTTTCTAAAAATGGAAATATTATAACAATATTATATTATTTCTCACTCCACCCCTATTAACCCACCTACCCCCTATTCCATACAAAAAATAATTAAAAATTCAACCTCTACTCTCCCCCAACCCCACCTCTTAACCCACCTCCCACTAACTACATTAAAATAATACCCACTATCAACTACTACCTATTAAATTAAATAAGTCAATTCAAGTCCCTTAAACTCTGTGCCGGTCAAACCGGATCGAGTATTCCGGGACGGAGGGAGTAATCTGATAGAGGCTATCTGTGTCTTTTTTTATACGGATTAATCATTTTACTTCCACCTTTTTTAAATGTTATACTCGCCCAAATCATTCACGAAATTGCTTTTAGGATTTTTATTTTGTAAGTCTAATGATTAAAATAATCATATTGCCAACAAAAACTGAGAGCTTTTATATTTGATTTTTAGTTTTGTAAAAAATAGAGAACTTGAAAAAAAAAAACCCATAACAAATGGACATTAAAGGTGTCATTTATTTCAAGTCCTCTCACTATTTTTTCTTAATTAGTAAGCAACTAAGCAATGACAAGGATTAAGGAATATGCCTGCATCGACTAAAAGTCGTCTCTTTTTATATTCGTCGTCAAATGTTTATATAAAAGTAACACACATAAATCACCACTTTAATCCCAACTAATTACTACAAATTTTACAAAACAAAAGACTAAAATGGCTGAGGAAATCTCAACTAACAATGAGTGTTATGATCTTAGCTCTCTTCTCTTTACAGGGGAGAGAGATTTTCTCATCCGCAACAATGGTAATCAGGTAATCCCCTTTCTCTCTCTCCCATCTGTTTTCTGCACATTTTACTACTGATTATATTGTAAAGTTATCAACTTTTGCTTATTTTATGATTTGGTTATTATGGAATTTTGCCAATTTTTTTTTTTTTGGTAGTAGTTGTTCATTTATTCGTTGTTTTTGAAGTTTTTTCGATTTTTTTTCTGTTATTACTTAGAATATAGTTTGCCTATTTTGCTGTTAATTTTGATGGGGAAATTTTTTAATTTTTGATTTTGGGTATTTAGCATCTTTTGCTGATTTCGTTTGGTAGGGACTAGGGTTTTCATCATCCAATTTCAAGGGGTTTTGTTAAAAATAGGGAATTTTATTTTCAGTTGTTCAAAAATTGTAAGTTAAATTGTTTATGAGCAGATTGGTATGTATGTATTTCTCATTCTAAGATTGGTCATTTTGATTTTTTTGTGGGATTGCTGAAGATGGCCAATTTGACTGTTTATGGATGTTGTTAATTTTATTGTTTATGGACGACAAGTATTTGATTTGATAGATTTTAGTTTAGATTCTTGTGTCTTGTTTTGTGGGATTGAAAGTTCCAATACTCAAATTTAATTTGAAGTTGATGATGATTGTAGGTCAAAATCAATGCTTTGAGTGGAAAGACTGTGGGTCTGTATTTCTCTGCATCATGGTGCCCTCCTTGCCGCGGTTTCACCCCAAGTTTGATCGAAACATACAACGAACTCTCCACGAAAGGGGATTTTGAAATCGTCTTCGTTTCATCAGATAAAGATGAAGAATCCTTCCAGGGTTACTTCTCTAAGATGCCATGGCTTGCTGTTCCAATTTCTGATAAAGCCACCAAAAAGAGCTTGGGGGGAAAATTCAGTGTGATGGGAATCCCTCATCTTGTGATTCTTGATAAAGATGGGAAAGTCTCAACTGATGAAGGGGTGGAATTGGTCATGGAACATGGAGCCCTAGCATACCCGTTTACCCGAGAAAGAATTAATCAATTGAAAGAGGAGGAAGAGGATGCAAAGAGAAACCAAACCCTGAAAACTCTTTTGGTTTATGGATCTCGGGATTATGTGATTTCAAGTGATGAGAAGGAGGTAACATATTTTCCTGATATCTCATTTTATGCTTCTGGATATTAATTTTAAGGTTTTCTGTTTGGGATCTTTGTTGAAGAAAAGAAGGCTGAGTGTTTGGTTTTATCTGTTTCTAGTTCTACATTTTGGATTTTGGAAGTCAGCAATTAGTATCTGTTGATTCAAATACGATTTCTAAAGTTAATTTATGATAAAATTCTTTTGTTCTGTGAGATGTACACATGTGTTTTCAGAATTGGAAATTGTTCAGATTTGTTTCACATTTTCTCAGCTTACAGTAGACTCTGGTACATTCAGCTTGTTTGTTACCACTTCAAGAAATCTATTTGATTGCTTTATATGGTTTATTTTGATCTCTCGTCAGGTTTCTGTAACTGAGCTTGAAGGAAAGATGGTTGGCCTCTATTTTTGCGTAGGCTCCTATGAGCCCTGCACCGAGTTCACCAAGAAGCTAGTAGGGGTTAATAAGGAATTGAAAGAGAGAGGCGAAAACTTTGAGATCGTTTTAATCTATTTGGATGACGATGATGAAGAAGGATTCAAGGAAGTGTTGGTACAAATGCCATGTTTTGCCTTGCCCTTCAAGGATAAGAAGATTGAAAAGCTTGCTCGTTATTTTGAGCTGACTTCCATTCCCAGGCTGGTCATAATTGGGCCAGATGGAAAGACTCTGAATCCAGATGTTGCAGAACTGATAGATGATCACGGTGCTGCAGCCTACCCTTTTTCGCCAGAGAAGCTGGTTGAGCTTGCTGAGATTGAGAAAGCCATACTCGAGTCACAAACCCTTGAATCCGTTCTGGTTTCCGAAGAACTAGACTTTGTCATTGACAAAAGTGGCTCTAAGGTAATGATTTCAAGCGGATCGCAATTTTTAAGTTCATGATTTCACTGTTACTTTCCACTATCACTAATTCTTAAATGAACCTGGTTCACAATAATATTATTGTGGACATGAAACTAAAAAAGGTTAACAACTTGATTCTAATTTTATTTTGACTGTGTTTATTATAATTGTTATGTAAAAAATATCAAATTTGTGTCGTTAGTACATGTTTTGCTTGAATAATGTGATTTTAAGTCACGATTCTCTTTTGAATAACATAGGGTTACTTTGATTCAAAAAATGGTTACTATATCTAAGAAAATTGGTGTTTAATTTATTATTGTCACTGTGTGAACTATAAAGGTCACCATTTAAGTAGAAGGGGTGCTAGAGTAAACTGTTGGCTTATTGTGGACCAGGTACACGCAAGAATAATCCTTCAACTATGGACTTCAATTTATTGATGTTCTTTCTTACCATTTTTTGTCAGGTACTCGTGTCACGGCTTGTTGGAAAACATATACTCATTTACTTCTCAGCGCACTGGTGCCCTCCATGCCGTGCTTTCACACCAAAGCTTATCGAAGTATACCATGAAATCAAGGCGAAGGAAAATGCATTTGAGATCATATTCGTCTCCAGTGATAGTGATCAGTCTTCATTTGACGAGTATTATTCAGACATGCCGTGGTTAGCCCTTCCATTTGGCGATGAGAGGAAGGCGTCTTTGTCTCGCAAGTTCAAGGTGCAGGGTATTCCATGTCTTGTGGCTATTGGACCTCAAGGTAGGACAATTACTACTGAAGCCAGACAACTCATAGGAGAACATGGAGCTGATGCATTTCCCTTCACTGAGGATCACATTACAAATTTAGGAGAGAAAACTGAGGTGATGGAAACAGCAAATGATGATGAAGATGATGATGATGATGATGATGATGATGAAGATGAGGTTAAGGTTGAGACCAAGGAAGGATATGTCTGTGAAGGTGATGTTTGTCGTAAAATCTAGAGATGTACCGTTTTCCTGTGTGATATCCTGCTGTTTATTGCGAATATGGTGATTGTTATTGCAAGTTAATTCGCTTTTCTATGAATTTCCTTGTTGTATTTCAATGAATAATCCATTTATAATGTGTTTGTCCTTCTCAAGAGTGTCATCTGAAAATTCTAGGATAGCTCAATGGACATATGAATGAGAATGGTTAACCCACTGCTCAGCACACTCGGATCTCAAACAGTATTAGTCAAAATTTGTTAAGAAGAAAATAGATTAATCATAGTTTGGTTCAATCCAAAGTAGAGAAATCAACTGATCATAATTCATACATTATACATCTCCATGAACTATACAACAATTACTGATCAACCAAGTTCAAGATCAATAACAACTTGTAACAAAAGTTAGAGAACAAAAAACGTCATGTAATTGATTGATCATACACCCACAAGTTCCGGAACGGAAAAAAAATGTAGAGTACGAAGTGAGCAAGAAACTTCCACGACATCCAAAATATCATGCCGTTCATGTATCTTCCATAGCAAGATGTTGCATCCTTCCACTTCCCTTCAATGGTTCGTACAAAATTTGGTGTGTTATTCAACACTGAACACTGTAAAATTATCTGCAAGCGGTTTCAGATTCAGACATTCAGTGACTGTGTCTGTCTAGCAAATGCAGCAACAATTCAAATCAGCCGCTTCAGGTCTAGCAACCAATTGCAGGTTAAGCATAACACCTTAATAATAAACAGTAGGCTTAAATGCCCCATACGGTGATCTTTATTCGCGAAGTCTTAAAGAAAATTTCCTCACAGAACTGAAAATCACAAGTCCCTGAAGCTCTTGGGCACATCAACAACTCGTTCACCGTTTCTTCATATGGACAAGGGTGAATCAACACACGTTTCAACACTTGAGAATCTTTTAGTAAGTACTGCAGTGCTTGGACTTCGTCATCAAATCCTGCAAACCATTTAACTCCAATTATCTGGAGGTTTTCTAACAAACAAAGAGGAACATTATCTGGTGGAGTCCACGGGCATGGTTCACGGGCTTCAATTTCCCAATTCATCCTTCCCTGGAAGGCTAATAATTAGCTTCATTTCACCTCAAATTATTTAATGAACAATAGGAGCAAGGGAGCATACTGATTAAGCTTATACTCACCAAATCCAAAATAAGAACTTTCAAATTGGGAGCAGAATGGAGCACTCTTGGGAAACAGGTCCAACCCGATGTGTCAGTTAAATTCATTTTTAACATCGTCAAATAGGGGAATGTAGGCCAGGTATACCTGAGAGCTGATCCGAGAATCTTCACACGAAATAAATGAAAACTTTAGAAATGAAATAGAACCCGTGTTTTTCATGCTATATTGTACAGAGTACTGAACAAGCAGAGCATAGTTTAAAATACAACTGATAACCAGGTGCATAAAGATGGAATGAAAAGAAGAATCTTACAGATGCAGTGGGGAAATGCAATGTCATCACATCAGCAGCAGCAACCCCCTTCAAAAGCTCAAGAAGCCTATTTATATGCTTAGGCTCTAAAGATTCAATACATACGGCTTCGTACATGATCTCAACGTGATGGAGACGTGATAGATTTTTCACCACAAATCGAGAAAACGAGTCATCCTCTATGTATAGGTATTCGAGATTGGGTGTATCGATGAGAACATCATACTCACCTTCTTTACTGTACTCTAGACACAGCCTTAGCTTTTTAAGAGTGGGGATGGATATATTGATTTTTCGAACATTGCCAGAATCTAGGAGCCCAGAGAGGGACAGTTCTTCCAACACCGGACAGGAAGACAAAAGCTGATGCATAACCCTTTCCTGATTAGGGAGTATCACATGGAAACCAAGTGACTTGATATGAGGAAAACAAACTACTGACTCAGGTATGCGAAGATCAAAATATGAATCAAGCTTAAGCACTATTAACGTGCTGCAATCAAGAATGCATGTTGGTAAGGGAGGTGCAGGTAAATCTGGAAAATAATTCCAGAAGTAGAAGACTAGCTTTTCGACATTACAGCTAAGAACAGTAGAAATCCACGCATTTATACGTGATAAGCATATGTTATCAGGAGATTGTTGACAAGAAAGCTTAATTGAAAGAAAGTTTGTGGATCTACAATTGTCAAGTACGTGCTCCACAAGGTTTGCAAATCTATTAAGATTAGATTCATTACCCTCTAAAAGAATACTATTAATGCCTTTCCAAAGGTACTTCCACCTCGAAGATAAAATGCTAGTTCTAATTGCCTCTTCTGTTGGAAGAAATGAAATTATGTGTGCAATTATATGGTCCGGTAAATTACTAATGATGTCCAATTCTTCTACTGGCTTCTCCCTTTTCATCTCACCTTTCCTGCATAAATGACTGCTTATGTATCAGCTCCTTTGATCAATATTAATCATTAAACTACGACTTGTTGATTAAATGCTAAATGTTGAATATACAATAATGCATCAATATGTTAAAATCGAGTTAAAATGCTCATGAATCAGACGATAACAGCAAGTATAAATTGTTATCATCCAATTGGCGAGAAAAGAAATTTAATTATTTGATAAATTTACAAGAAATTGAACTCTTAATTAAGTTCAACCATATGCTCAATAATTGACATAAAACATAAATGAATTGACTATAATAACAGGAAGAACGGTTATTGGCGACGGTTACAACTTACAAGAGGCCAAAAAAATGGTGTAAATTCCTTAGATTTATCATTTATGTTCTTTAACATTAGTGAAATTCCTAAAAATTTGCACAAAATTCAGCCACAAGCAGAGAAACAAAGTAAAATCAGCAAAATGAATAGGTTAATTGAACTGAAAAGAAACAAATTGAAGACTTGATTAGATTAATTGTTACCAAAATTAAAACCCTAACTAATTAGACTTAATTCGCATGCATCAAACCAGTACAGAAGCTATGCGTACTAATAATAACATGAGCACAATTTGAATTATTAAATTGAAAAAACAGAAATTGAGATGCAAACCTGGTTATTTGATGAACTCGGATGATTTTTGTATTGATGAACCTTGAGTGTTTTGACGTTGAGAGTGATTTTTTGGGAGTTTCTGGGAAAGGAATCAGAGAGTCTGAGAGTGGGAATGACCGAGGAGGTAAAGATGGTAGTGGGTCGGACTGGGCTGTGGCCTGAGTATCTGATGGGCATGGCCATGCCAAATCTACTTGTAATGGGCCGGGATAAATGAAATTCTCAGAAATGCGGCACAAGTTCACGTGTTGGGCCGGGTCGTTATGTGTCTAAGTCTAATTTTACTCAATTTAACGTGATTTGTCATGCTTTATCGTATTTTTCCACAAAAAATGCGCTTCAAGCCGAGCCAAAGGTCCAGGGCATCATCCTCGTGTTGGGTCGTGCCTTAGGTCGGCCCAATCCACTGTTGTCTTTAGGAGTGAGAAGGTCAATGTTATAAAATATGATCCAACCACATTTACGGTTAGTAATTTTCGAACGTGTGACATAACATATACAGACTTTCGGTCTTTAACTAATATGCCAAAATCTCATTAGTCCAACAAAATTATTGTTGGGTGGCAAATGGATCATTCGATCGAGACATAAGTTGAAGTCATCTTCGTTTAATAAGTAATTCGATTATGGGACCGATGCATTTCCCTTCAGTGAGGATCACATAAAACCTTCCAGGAATAAAATTGAGATGATAAAAGCAGAAGATGTTGCGATGCTGATGATGAGGGAAAGGTAGAGACCAAGGAAGGATATGTCCATGAAGATGCATTTCCTCTTCGTTGGCCGAGCCTATACAGAGTTCTCGTTCCTGTGAACAGAGTATTGTGTAAATCATGAGGATAAACCAATGAATATGGTCAGTTAATTGCATTATGACTTTTGGTCTTCACTAAAGTACAAAAATTACTGATCATCCTCCATACATCTCCATGGACTTAACAATAGTTACTGATCAACCAAGTTCAAATACAAGTAATAACTTGCAACAAAAATCACAATAAAAATCATCGACATGCACCCCATGTTCCGGAAGAAAAAATAGAGCACAAAGTGTGCAAAATCTTACACGGGATTCAAAAAGTATTGCCATTCATGCATCCTCCAAAGTAAGTTGGTAGAGAAGTTGTGAAATTTTCTGCAAGCGCTCTCAAATTCACCAAATGTGTTGTCTAGCAAATTTCAGGTAGCAGCGATTTTACCCAACCCTTTCGGGTCAACCAACCATTGCAGGTTAAAAATAACACCATAATAAAAATGGAGCTTAAATACCCCATACGCTGATCTTAATTGGCGAAATCTGAAAGAAGATATTATCATAGAATTGAACATCACAAATCTCGGAAGCTGTTGGACACATCAATAGCTTGTCCACCACTTCATCGTCAAGTGGATAAGAATTAATCATCATACGTTCCAACACTTTAGCATTTTTTAGTAAGTACTCTACTGCTTCTACTTCGTCTTCGAATCCTGCAAACCATTTAACTCCAATTACCTTGAGGTTTTCTAACAAACAAATAGGGACACTATCTAGTGGAGCCCATGTGCATGGGTTACGGTCATAAGGGTACGTTGTATTCATCCTTCCCTGAAAGTTTAAAAATTATCTTCATTTAGCAACAAGTAAGCATATGGATTAAGATTATACTGAGTAGTGAGTACTCACCAAATCCAGAATAAGAACTAGCAAATTGGGTGTTGAATGGAGCACTCTTGGGAAACAGGTCCAACCCGTCTCATCAGTTAAATTAATTTCTAACATCCTCAAATTTGAAAATGTGGGCCAGGTATGGCTGCAAGCTGATCCGAGAACCTTCACACAAAATAAATGAAAATTTGATCAAATGAAAAGCAGTCAAACTTAAATAACCAATTGAACCATTGTTTTTTATGCTCTATTGCACGGAACAAGCTGAGCATAGAATACAACATTAGTAGTGCACAAAGATAAAATTGAAAAGAAGAATCTTACGGATGAAGTGGGGTGATGCAATGTCATCACATCAGTAGCAGCAATTCCGTTTAAAAGCTGAAGAATGCTATTTTTATGCTTAGTCTCTACAGATTCAACACATATGACATCATACGTGATCTCAACATGATGGAGACGTGATAGATTTTTCATCACATATCGAGACAACGAGTCATCCTCTATGTATAGATATTCGAGATTGGGTGTATCGATGAGAACATCATACTCACCTTCTTTACTATACTCTAGACACAGCCTTAGTTTTTTAAGAGTGGGAATGCATATATTAATTTTTCGAACTTTACAAAAATCTAGGAGGCAAGACACGGACAGTTCTTCCAACACTGGACAGGAAGACAAAAGCTGATGCATAACCCTATCCTGATCAGGGAGTATGACGTTGAAATCAAGTAACTTGAGATGAGGAAAACAAACTATTGACTCAGGTATGCAAAGATCAAAATATGAATCAAGCTTAAGCACTATTAACGTGCTGCAATCAAGAACGCATTTTGGCAGGGGAGGTTCTGATCTATCTGGAAAATACTTACGGAAGTAGAGGAGTAGCTTTTCGATTTTACAGCTAAGAGCGGTGGAAATCCACGCATTTATACGCGATAAGCCTATATTATCCGGACAAGAAAGATTAATTGAAAGGAAGTTTGTGGATTTACAATTGTTAAGTACATGCTCCACAAGGTTTGCAAATCTATCAGGATCAGATTGAGTACCCTGTAAGCTAACACTACTAATGCCTTTCCAAAGATATTTCCACTTCGAAGACAAAATGCTCGTTCTAATTGCCTCTTCTGTAGGAAGAAATGAAATTATGTGTGCAATTATATGGTCAGGTAAATTACTAATGATGTCCAATTGTTCTACTTGCTTTTCCCTTTTCATATCAACTTCCTGCATAAAAGACTGCTTATGTATCAAATTATGAATCGTTGATTATGATAAATGCTGAATAAATAATACTCGGTAATGCATCAATATGTTGAAATCGAGTTAAAGTGCTCACAAATTAGAGCACAACAAGCCTACATGTTTATAATCCAATTGGCGGAATATAAATCAGATAAATTTACAAGAAATTGAACTCGTGATTAAATTCAAACAATATGTTCACAACAAATTGGCTATAAATCTATAATAACAACAAATCGGCTATCGGAAATCGTTACGGTTCTTGGAAGTAGGAACAACTGAGTCTAATAATTTCAAAAATGGGGGACACATTTACAGATTAATTGGGCTAAAAAAATTGCTGGAAATTTATCCATTTTTAGTGAACAATTTGCACAAGAATTCAGCCGTAAAAGAGAAACAAAGTAAAATGAACAGTTTAATTGGATTGAAAAGAAACAAATTGAAGACTTAATTCGATTAATTGTTCCCCAAATCAAAACCCTAACTAAAACTTAATTCGCATGCATCAATCAAGTACCTAAGTACTCCGGACTAATAAAATCAAGAACACAATTGGAATAATAATGAACAAAAAGCAGAATTGGAGATGCGAACCTGAGTAATTGATGAAGTTTGAGGGTGATTTGTGATATTTGGAATTTTGCCGGAGAAAGTAAATAGAGTCTCTGAGAGTGGGAGTGAGAAGGTGAGTGTTCTCAAATTCGGAGTAGGGTTCACGGTCAGTTAAACTTGTTTAGTCGAATAGAGTCAAACCCGAATAATTTTACTTCCTCCGTTTTTTTTTTCTTTACTTTTTTTTTTGGGTGTCTCAACAAGTTTTTTTTTGTTGGGTGTCACAAAAAGTTCTTTCTTTTTTTTTTTGTTCTTTACGTTTTTTTTGGATATCTCAAAATATACTTTACATTTCATTTTATATTATCACATAAATGTTTTAATATTCTATCAAAATTTGTGTCAAATGATTATTTTAACCAATTAAATTCATTTGGTTACTTAATTTTTCACATCTTTCTATTAGGACATTAAATTTTTCTCATATTCCCAAAAAGTAAAAACATTATAAATAAACGTAATTGTCATTATTTAAATAAAAAAAATAGAGGAATTTCAATACACATTAATTAGTCCTTAATAAACATGCAAAATGTCAAACGTAAAGAACAAAAAGAGACGGAAGAAGTATGTTTTTATCTCGTTAAATCCGTGAAAAACTTATCCAAAGTTGACAATAAAATTTAAAAAAGTTCATTTGTAAATTACAAGTGTTGTGTTTATGATGACAAATCGTCCAAACTTGACAAAAAAATTGCACTTCTAAACTATTTAATCTTTACATATACTCCACCTCTAAACTATTTAATCTTTACATATACTCCACTTTGTATATCTTTTATAAGAAACAAAATACGGAGTATTTCATAATAGATAAAAATTTAGCTTTAGATTTCTATTGGATTAAAACTTGGATTACCTTAAATGGATTTAGAGATTTAAAAAAGGGAAAATAGTATTTACATCATTTTCCTCAAAAAATAAAAACATTATTAGCATTTCACCCCTATTTCCTTCTTTCTAGTTGTAGTTTTGGCATCTAGACACCTAAACAACGTCATCTCACTTGATAATTTCCTATTTCCTTCTTTCTACTTTCTTCGTTCCAATATTATTGCACTATATGCCTTTAAAGTAAGTTTCACAATTATTACACCATTTTCATTTTAGGAAATGAAATATTTGCTTTCTCATTACATATAGCCTTGCATGTTAACTCTTCTTGTTGTTAATATTTCAATGACATGGACAAATTTGTATTTTTGCATTTCTCTATCATGCCTTTTCCCTCCACAAAAAAATCTAGTGTTAAACCTCCATGGTACAAATAAATTTAGAACGGAGGAAGTATTAGATATTTGCCTTGTAATATTAAATCTTAGTACATCGTACTTTGGAGCACCTAAAAGCTATTGCAATCATGTTTGTAGTGTAATCGATAATACGAAATATTTCTCTATTATATTCTAAAATAAATTTGATTTATTTGTTCAATGTTTATAACATACTTTATATAAAAAGAAAATAATCAACTTAAAAAAAAAAACTAGTACATAATATTTATCTAACATTGTTCAAGAAACAAATTATCCAACACCAAATTATGTATATATCCTTAATACGGTTAAAAACTAATTTTACCAAACACTTTTAAACAAGCAATTAGTCAATATTGGAGTATATGATCAGAAGCAAGACAGCAGCACACAATATGATCAGAAGCAAGACAGCAGCACAGATCAGTCCACTACAAGAGCTGTGTTGATCACTGCATTACTGTCTCAACTACTGACATTTGAAGATCATGATGCACAGATTAATGACATGGCACTATAGTACACAGATTAGTGACATGGCACAAGTTGTTACATGATGTAATAGTTAGTTATAACTAACTCTTTCAGTTGTGTTTGTAAGCCTAGTAAACTGACACACTAGTATATAAGCTGATGTACTTCTACTTGTAATCTGTAACAAGAATCATTCTGATTCTCAATCAATAAAAAATCTCTTCTCTTCTTCTCTCAATCAGAAGTTCCAATTCAAGAACTTCTTCATGGTATCAGAGCAGGCTACAGATCCTGCTAAGCTTTCCGCATTTCATTAAAACTGTTAAAAGAACAGCAGCAAGTTTTTTTTAACACTTAGCAATTTTTCCAGAATCTGTTAATCAAAATCAGAAAACAATCCTGACAATTCAAATCAAAGTTCAATCAAAATTCTCTGTTTGATTTCTTGAAGATTATCTCTTGAGTTTATCATGGGAACAGAAGCAATGCAAGATCCTAACAGTGTGTACTTCATACATACTTCAGAAAATCCTTATGCTGCAGTTGTATCAGACAAATTTGATGGAGAGGGTTATGTAGAATGGAAGAGAGGCGTATTGTTAGCATTTGCAGTCAAAAACAAAGTTCGTTTCATTGATGGATCTTTGCCTAAACCAGCTCTCAATCATGCAGACTATCAAGCATGGGATAGATGCAACAGCATGGTCATGGCATACTCGTTAAGGTCTCTGAGTCCTACAATTGCTAAAAGTGTAGTGTTTCTTCCAACTGCAAGAGACATTTGGAAGGATTTGGAAGAACGTTTTTTAGTCACTTCAGGACCACAATTCTATGGATTGCAACAAAGTCTAAGTGAAGTTTCACAAGGAGATAGCAGCATTACTGATTTTTTCACCAAGATAAAGATGATTTGGGATGAACTGAATAGTGCCAAGGCTGTACCAGTTTGCATTTGTACTAGCTGTACTTGTAATGTCTGTCAGAAGTTTGTTCAAGAAAAGGAGGAAGAAAGGTTAATCCAGCTGTTAATGAAGTTACACAAGAAACACTCTCAAGTGAGAACTAATACTCTTATGATGAATCCTTTACCAAGCATTGCTACTGCTTACATATTGCTTGTTCAAGATGAAAAGCAACAAAGAATGTCTGAAACCAAGAAGTGAAGCCAATGGTGTTTGCAGTTGCTGATGATGGAAGGAATAACAACTACAATAACAACAGGGTTTATCAGCCCAAGATAATACAGGGTCCTGGCAATAACAAATTTGCAGTTTCAAACAAAAGAACTGGAAATCCCTTCTTCTGTAATCATTGCAACATGGCAGGTCATTCAATGGAAAGATGCTGGAAATTACATGGATATCCACCTGGTCACAGAGGCAAAAGATTTGCAGGAGTGATGCAAGGTACTGAAGATGTTCGAAGTGATGAGAGTATCACTCACATCTCTGAAGAACAATATCAGCAGTTTTTAAGCCTAACCAATGAGCAAGAACAGCCTGTTCATGCAGCCAATGTGGCAGGTACATGTCTAATCACATCATTTAATACAAGATGGATTGTTGATAGTGGAGCTACAGACCATATTTGTTCTAATTTGGAGTTATTTCATACATTTTCTGAGTTGAAAGAAGGTGTTAGGACCATCACAGTTGCTGATGGTAAGAAAGTTGAAGTAAAACATATTGGTGATGTTTTAATTGGGAAGAATATTGTGCTTAAGAATGTTCTACATGTGCCTAACTGTCATTTTAATCTTATCTCTACTCATAAATTGTGTAAAGATCTTTCCTGTGACATCATATTCACTCATGACAAGTGTATGATTCAGGAACATTCTCAGAAAACTTTAGTGGTTCTTGGTAAGATAGAGTCAGGATTGTATGCTGTGGTTGAAAGTGATTTGGAGAATAAAAGGTTGCAGAACAACTCAAGTTCAGAAGTTCTGGTTTCAGTTACTGAAGATATCAAGTTGTGGCACTTAAGGATAGGTCATCTACCTTTTGATAAACTCCATCTAGTGAATAAATCTTTGCCATCTGTTGGAAGAAATTGTGACAGCTTTTGTCAAATTTGTCCTAAAGCTAAACAATGTAGACAGCCTTTCCCTATTAGTCATACTAAGACTTTTCAATGTTTTGAGTTACTTCACATTGATGTATGGGGCCCCTATAAAGAAAAGACTCATGACAATTGTACATTCTTTCTTACAATTGTAGATGACTATTCCAGGAATACATGGACTTTCTTAATGAAGCATAAATCTGATTCTGTTGATATTCTATCCAATTTTTTGAATTTTGTTGATACTCAGTATGGCTTGAAGGTGAAATGTTTTAGAACTGATAATGCCAAGGAACTTTTTTGTGAAGGCAGAATCTTACCTTTGTATCATAAGTTTGGGATCAAACATCAGAAGAGCTGTACAGACACTCCACAACAGAATGGAGTGGTTGAGAGGAAGCATAGACATTTACTGGAAACAGCTAGAGCTTTGTTTTTCCAATCTAGACTTCCAATGAGATTTTGGGGTGAATGCTTGCTTACTGCTACTCATCTTATCAACAGAATGCCCCTAAGTAGCATCAATTTTGAAATACCTTATGAGAGGTTAAACAAATCTCCAGTTCAGTTAGATCACTTAAGAGTTTATGGTTGTCTTGGTTATGTTTCAACAATCAAAGCCAATAGATCAAAGTTTGATCCTAGATCCATTCCTTGTGTTTTAGTTGGTTATCCACCTGATCAGAAGGCCTATAGAATGCTCAATCTAGAAACAAAACAGATTGTTGTTTCTAGGGATGTCCATTTTCATGAAAAACATCTACCATTTCATATTTCAGCCACCCAACACACAAACACAAACCCTACTTTCCTTCCAGTCCACACTCCATTTGATTTAAATACAGATTTTGACATTCCTGATGTATTTGATATACCATCAGAACCAGATTCCCCAACTACAGATACAAATTCATCAAACACAGACCTTGAACCTGAAACACACACAATTACTGAACCTGAAACACACACAATTACTGAACCTGAAACAAACATCTTTGTTGAACCTGAACCACCATTCAATCCTGAACCTAGACAGTCTACTAGAATACACAAACCTCCAACTTGGTTGGATGATTATGTGTGTACTGTTTCTGAACTAAGTTGGTGCAACATTGTCAGTTACAGTGAACTTCCTGTTTTTCACAAAGCTTTGGCATCACAAGCTGTTAAAGCTCCTGAACCAGTTAACTTTAATGAAGCTTCTCAGTCTGCAGATTGGGTTGCAGCAATGAACAAGGAAATTGATGCCCTCACTGCTAATCACACTTGGGATATGTGTATTCTTCCAAAAGGCAAGAAGGCTATTGGTTGTAAGTGGGTTTACAGAGTAAAGATGAAGAAAGATGGTTCTATTGAAAGGTTCAAAGTCAGACTTGTGGCTAAAGGGTTTACTCAGAAGTATGGAATAGATTATGCAGAAACTTTTTCACCAGTTGTAAAAATGGCAACTGTCAGGTGTTTGATTGCTTTGGCTGTCACTAAGGGTTGGATCATCCATCAACTGGACATTAATAATGCATTTCTGCATGGTGATCTAACAGAAGAAGTATACATGAAGGTTCCTGATGGCATTCCTAATCCAGAAAGCAAGGTGTGTAGGTTGAAAAAGTCCCTATATGGTTTGAAACAAGCAAGCAGGCAATGGTTTGCCAAACTTACTTCTGAACTGCTTCATCTTGGTTTTGTTTAGTCAAAAAATGACTACTCTCTTTTCATTAAGACACAGAACATTGAACACACTCTGGTTGCAGTTTATGTTGATGACATATTGGTCACTGGGCCTCATCACTCAGAAATCATTGCTCTCAAGTCTCACTTGCACAAAAAGTTCAGCATCAAGGATTTGGGTGAACTAAGCTATTTTCTGGGAATTGAAATTTCTAGAGTTCAGAATGGTGTTTTTCTCACACAATCCAAGTTCACTAGGGAACTTTTGACACACTGTAACTTGGATGTATCCAAACTAGCTAAAACACCCCTTCCTGTCAAACTTAAGCTCACTGATTCAGTGGATGAGCCATATACTGATCCTACTCAGTACAGATGTTTGGTAGGCAAGCTTAATTTCCTCACTCACACAAGGCCAGACCTTTCTTTTGCAGTGCAAACTCTTAGTCAGTTTATGCAATCCCCTAAGGTGTCTCATTTTCATGCTTTGCATCACCTGCTTAGGTATGTGGCTCACACAGTTGGTCAAGGGATCTTCATTCAATCCTCTTCTCAGTTGATTTTACAAGCCTATTGTGATTCTGATTGGGCTGCTTGTCCAGATACCAGAAGATCTGTAACTGGTTATGTCATGCTTCTTGGTACAAGCCCTATATCCTGGAAATCCAAAAAGCAAGGTACCATATCCAGATCATCTTCTGAAGCTGAGTATAGAGCCATGGCAGCTGCAGCTTCAGAAATTACTTGGTTGGTTCGATTATTGCAAGAAATGGGTATTTCTAACCTAAGTCCAGTTCAGCTTAAATGTGATAACTAGTCTGCAATCCACATTGCAAAGAATCCAGTTCATCATGAAAGAACTAAACACATTGAGCTAGATTGTCACTTCACTAAGGATAAAGTGTTAGAAGGTTTGATTGATCTCACTTTTGTTCCTACTTCTGATCAATTTGCTGATGTGCTAACAAAGGTGTTGTCCTATCCTCAACACTCTGACTTGTTATCCAAGCTAGGTATGCTATCCCCACCTAGCTTGAGGGGGGCTATTGGAGTATATGATCAGAAGCAAGACAACAGCACACAATATGATCAGAAGCAAGACAGCAGCACAGATCAGTCCACTACAAGAGCTGTGTTGATCACTGCATTACTGTCTCACATTTGAAGATCATGATGCACAGATTAATGACATGGCACTATAGTACACAGATTAGTGACATGGCACAAGTTGTTACATGATGTAATAGTTAGTTATAACTAACTCTTTCAGTTGTGTTTGTAAGCCTAGTAAACTAACACACTAGTATATAAGCTGATGTGCTTCTACTTGTAATCTGTAACAAGAATCATTCTGATTCTCAATCAATAAAAAATCTCTTCTCTTCTTCTCTCAATCAGAAGTTCCAATTCAAGAACTTCTTCAACCTGCTAATACAAATAGCAATCAGCGAGTCAAAACAGCTAACAACTAATTGTCAAACAAGCCACAACCCAGAAAGGAGCTAAAGCAATCTTTACCGTTGTCCTGTTGTGAATGACAACCGTAATGTCCCTAACATAACCCAGTGTTTTAATAAACTAAGACATTCTCAGCTGGAATTCTGGGATAGTTCAATGGAAATACGAATAAATAATGGAAGGGTTATCTGATTGATCAATGGACATGCAACTAATCAACCATTCACCCGCAAGTTCCAGAAAAATATAGAGCACAAAGTGAACAAAAGCATCCCAAGTAATCCCAACTAAATCTTGTCTTTGATGAATCCTCTATAGTAAGCTTCCAATTTCTGTAACAATTCCTCAACATAGTAGAGTTCTCAGCAAGCGCTCATTCAGTGACTGCGTCTGCTTAGCAGCAATTATTAGGCTTAAATGCCCCATACGGTGATCTTTGGCGAAGTCTTAAAGAAGATTTTCTTATAGAACTCAACATTACAAGTCCCTGGAGCTCTTGGACACATCAATAACTCATTCACCGATTCTTCAGGGGGATATGGATCAATCATCATACGTTCCAACACTTGAGCATTTTCCAATAAGTATTCTAGTGCATGGAATTCATCATCGAATCCTACATACCTTTTGACTCCAATTATCTGGAGGTTTTCTAACAAACAAATAGGAACGCTATCTGGTGGAGTCCACATGCATGGTTCACGCTCATCAAGGTCCCAATTCATCGTTGTCTGGAAGGTTAAGAATTAGCTTCATTTCAACTTCAAAGTCTTTAAAGAACAATAGCAACAAGTAAGCGTAATGATTGATTAAGCTTATACTCACCAAATCCACAATAAGAACTTTCAAATTCGGGGCAGAATGGAGCACTCTTGGGAAACAGGTCCAACCCGTCTCATCAGTTAAATTTATTTCTAACATCCTCAAATTTGAAAATGTGGGCCAGGTATGGCTGAGAGCTAATCCGAGAACCTTCACACAAAATAAATAAAATTTTGACATATGAAATGTAATCAAAAACTAAATAACCAGTTGAACCAAACATTCAAACAAGCTGAGATAAGTTTAATATACAACTGATTACTAAGTGCAAAAAGAGAATGAAAAGAAGAATCTTACAGATGAAGTGGGGAAATGCAATGTCATCACATCAGTAGCAGCAATCCCCTTCAAAAGCTCAAGAAGGCTATTTATATGCTTAGGCTCTACAGATTCAATACATACAGCTTCATACATGATCTCAACATGATGGAGACGTGATAGATTTTTCACCACAAATCGAGAAAACGAGTCATCCTGTATGTATAGGTATTCGAGATTTGGTGTATCGATGAGAACATCATACTCACCTTCTTTACTATACTCTAGACACAGCCTTAGTTTTTTAAGAGTGGGAATGCATATATTGATTTTTCGAACCTTGCCAGAATCTAGGAGGCCAGAGAGGGACAGTTCTTCCAACACTGAACAGTACGAAAAAAGCTGATGCATAACCCTATCCTGACTAGGAAGTATGACATTGAAATCAAGTGACTTGAGATGAGGAAAACAAACTAGTGACTCAGGTATGCGAAGATCAAAATATGAATCAAGCTTAAGCACTATTAACGTGCTGCAATCAAGAACGCATTCTGGCAGGGGAGGTTTTGATCTATCTAAAAAATACTTATGGAAGTAGAGGACTAGCTTTTCGATTTCACAGCTAAGAGCGGCAGAAATCCACGCATTAATACGTGATAAGCCTATTTTATCTGGACATGAAAGCTCAACTGAAAGAAAGTTTGTGGATTTACAATTGTCAAGTACATGCTCCACAAGGTTTGCAAATCTATCAGGATTAGATTCACGACCCTCTATTCGAATACTAGTAATGCCTTTCCAGAGGTACTTCCACCTCGAAGAAAAAATACTAGTTCTAATTGCCTCTGCTGTTGGAAGGAAAGAAATTATGTGTGCAATTACATGGTCAGGTAAATTACTAATGATGTCCAATTCTTCTACTTGTTTCTCCCTTTTCATCTCACCCTTCCTGCATAAAAGACTGCTTATATATCAGCTCTTAAGACCAAGTAGTCATTGAATTACTACTCGTTGATTAAATGCTAAAGGCCGAATAAACCATAATGCATCAATATGTTAAAATCTAGTTAAAAACTTAAAATGCTCACAAACTAGACCATAGCAACAGGTATACATTTTTATCATCCAATTGGCAGAAAAATGACATATAAAAATCAGATAATTTTACAATAAATTGAACTCGTAATTGACTATAAGATCAGTTGTTTACAACAAATTGACTATAATGACAACAAAATCGTTTATCGGCATCTATTACGGTTCTTGGAAGAAGGAACAATTGAATCTATAACAGATTAATTGGGCCAAAGTTGGTGGAAATCTCTCCATTATTAGTGAACAATTTGCACAAAATCCAACCATAAAAGTGAAATAAAGTAAATTCGACAAAATGAAAAGGTTAATTGAATTGATTAAAAGCAAATTGAAGATTGAATCAGATTCATTTTTCTTCAAATCAAAACCCTAGTTAATTACACTAAATTAGCTTGCATGAAACCAGTACCAATAACATCAAGAACACAATTTGGAATTATTGATGAAAAGAAAAGCAGAATTGAAGATGCAAACCTGCGAAATTGATGAACTGACGAGCTTTGAGGGTGATTTTTTTGAAGTTTTGGGAAAGAAGGAGGACTGGAGGAGCCTGGGAGTGGGAAGGTCGAAATGTCGAACGGGGCTGAATGGCCGATGTTCCAAAATACGGCCAGTGAAAATCTTGTACTTCGGCACGGTAAACTGACGCCCGCACTTATTTTTGTGTTTAAATAATTGAAGAAACTAATTTTTTGTGAAATGATGAAAAAACTTGGGCTCCGTTCTATTAAATTATTTTGACCGAACTTATATTATCTTAACTTATTTACTTTTGTCCGAAATAAACTTATTTGTGTGGGTAAATGTCTAGAAAAAACTTATTTTTGTTGAACTTATATTGTCTGAACTTATCTGAACATATTTTGTCTAAAATAAGTCAAAATAAGTCGAACATAACAAAACCTTATTTGTATGCACTTATCTTATCTCAACTTATCTGAAATTAGTAAAAAATCTAACATTATACACAAAAGTACATATTTGCCTCTTAAATAGAAATTCACCTCCCCTACCCTCACGTACTCACTCCCTTCCTTGATTCCTTCCTTACTTGTCTCCCATAAAATCTGGCAGCCACCACCACCATCCACCACCATAAAAGAAAAAATGGATGAAACTGAAAAATTCCCTCAGAATAAAACAAAAGTATTAAAATAAATCTAATATTAATTATACGGATTGACACATAATTTGTCATACATATATTTTAAAACTAATTCCAATTAAAAACAAATTAAATGTTTGTTTAAAGTACTATCACTAACAAATTTCATTGAACCGTCATATTCCTAATAGGCGAAACTCTCACTCTCGAAGGCACAAGTCTCCAACATCTGACCACGCGAGCATCGTGAATGAGATAAGTTACATTATTTAGCTCAGTTAACTAGTACAAAAATTTAGATAAATTTAATATTATACTCCGTACGTTTCATATATTTTCAAACCCGGTCCACTTACTCTTACCAACTGAGTTATCTCTAGTAACGCTGGGTCAAGAACGACCAGGAAGACTAAAACTCTACAAGTATACAACATTTGCGATCTTAAATCTTAATGATTACTCCCTCCGTCCCGGAATACTCGACCCGGTTTGACCGGCACAGAATTTAAGGGACTTGAATTGACTTATTTAATTTAATAGGTAGTAGTTGATAGTGAGTATTATTTTAATGTAGTTAGTGGGAAATGCGTAAAGGGGTGGGGTTGGGGGAGAGTAGGGGTTGAATTTTTAATTGTTTTTTGTATGGAGTAGGGGGTAGGTGGGTTAATAGGGGTGGAGTGAGAAATAATATAATATTGTTAGAATATTTCCATTTTTAGAAACAGGTCAAGTATTAAGGGACGACCCTATAAGAAAAACAAGTCAAGTATTCCGCGACGGAGGGAGTAAGAAAGAAACGGGAAACCGTAGGGAATAAGCTGCATGACTTGAAGTCGTCACTTTTTATAATTCTTCATCACGCTAATTTTGTTCTTTCTCCTCTCACTATAAAACTCATCAAACACCTCTTCAATCCTCATTTAAATTCTGCAATTACAAGACTGAAATGGCTGAAGAAATCTCAATCAACACTGAGTGTTATGCTCTGAGCTCTCTTCTTTTTACAGAGGAGAGAGATTTCCTCATCCGCAACAATGGTGATCAGGTAATCCACCTTTTGTTTTTGTGCATGTTACAGATTAATATGTCAAGTTATTAAATTTAGCTTATTTATCTTGTGGGTATCAAGATTTTTTTACAATTTGTTAGGGGACTGAACTTCTATAATTTAGGGATTGAACTTGTATAATATATAGGTCATTTTCAAATTTTCATCTATTGTGTGTTTGTTGGAATTTTTTTTAATCACCCAGTTTTGGGGTTTGACATACATAATTGGAAATTAATTGTTGATTTTGGGTATTTAGCTTCTTTGCTGATTTTATTTGATGAGGATTAGGGTTTTTCATCATCCGATTTATGGGTTTCTGTTAAAATTTGGTCAATTTTATCATTGTTTGTCAGTGCAATTGTTTCTGTTTGAATTTTTTCATTTTAAGATGGTCGATTGGATTGTTTAGGATGCTGTTAATTTGATTGTTGATGGATAGCATGATTTTGATGTGATAAAATTGATGTTTAGGGGGTCATGTGTTCTTTTTGTTGGATTTAACTTGTACTTATCATTTAAATTTCTTTCGGAATTGATGATGATTGTAGGTCAAAATCACTGATCTGAGTGGAAAGAATGTGGGTCTGTATTTCTCTGCATCATGGTGCCCACCTTGCCGCAATTTCACCCCTACTTTGATTGAAACATACAAAGAACTCTCTGGAAATGGGGATTTCGAAATTGTATTTGTTTCATCAGATAGAGATGAAGAATCCTTTCAGGGTTACTTCTCTAAGATGCCATGGCTTGCTGTTCCGATTTCTGATAAAGACACAAAGGAGAGCTTGGGGGATAAATTCAGTGTGATGGGGATCCCTCACCTTGTAATCCTTGATAAAGATGGGAAAATCTCAACCAATGAAGGGGTGGGATTGGTCACGGAATATGGAGCCCAAGCATATCCGTTCACTCCAGAAAGAGTAAATCAATTGAAAGAGGAGGAAGAGGATGCAAAGAGAAACCAAAACTTGAAAACTCTTTTGGAATCTGGTTCCCGGAATCATGTGATTTCAAGTGATGGGAAGAAGGTAATGTATTTTCCTTATGCCTAGTTTAATGCATCTGGGTGTTGAATTTAGTTTGTCTGTTTTTTTTTTGGACCTTTGATGTTGAAGACCTTTGGCAGTATTAGGAGTGGCGGATATTTGCTTGTTTCCGGAGTCTAGGTTTTTGGACTAGGAGACCTTTTTTCTGACTCCTGTGGCACTATAATTGATAAACCATGGTAAATTTCTTTTGGATTGTATGTTCAAATGATTTTAGAGTTTAGATACGCTGAAACCATTGTTGCTTTGTCCTGAAGTTGATTAGCGTTGTGTTAAAGACGTGAGATTTTGACAATTGTTGAAAAGATGTGACCGAATTCCTCTTTTCCGAAAGACACATACATATTTTCCAGAACTTGGGAAATGTTTCAGTTTTGTTTCACATTCTCTCAACATGGACACTGGTATATCCAGCCTGTTTGTTACCACTCCTAGGTATTAATTTTCTTTGATTTATTATGATCTCCCGTCAGGTTTCTATAAGCGAGCTTGAAGGAAAGATGGTTGGCCTCTATTTCTGTGTAGGCTCCTATAAGCCCTGCACTGAGTTCACCAAGAAGCTAGCAGAGGTTCACAAAGTACTTAAAGAGAAAGGCGAGAACTTTGAGATTGTATTAATCTATTTGGATGATGATGACGAAGAAGGGTTTAAGGAATGTTTGGCACAATTGCCATGTGTTGCCTTGCCCTTCCAGGATAAGAAGATTGCAAAGCTTGCTCGCTACTTTGAGCTGACATCCATTCCCAGGCTGGTCATAATTGGACCAGATGGGAAGACTCTGAATCCAAATGTTGCAGAACTGATAGATGAGCACGGTGCTGCAGCCTACCCATTTACACCAGAGAAGCTGGTTGAGCTTGCTGAGATCGAGAAAGCCAAACTTGAGTCACAAACCCTTGAATCCGTTCTGGTTTCAGGAGAACTAGACTATGTCATCGACAAAAGTGGCTCTAAGGTAAATAGTTCCTTATTTTTTGCAGGCCATTAGGGGGCATACTTCTTGGATCACAAAATGTATGTAATTCATCTTGTTTCTGCTGTGCATCTCAGGACTCGTTCAGTATCACTCTCAGTTGCCAGTTTTTGGTTTTTTGGTTTTGAAAGTCATATGGTTTAGATTGAATCATCAACTAAAACATAGTCATACTTATAATAATAATATTGATTTTGGAAACTGGCAACAAAAAACTGAAAATTGCCTTTTGTGATTTTCATATTTTGGTTTTTAGTTTTGTAAAAAACAGAAAACCGGAAACAAAAAACGATTTTGTGGAAAACTGACAATAAATTTTTTGAAAATACTCTATGTGGTTTTCATATGTTTTGTTTTGTTGATTTTATGTTTTGTTGCTCAGGTTCCCGTGTCGCAGCTTGTTGGAAAACATATACTCATTTACTTTTCTGCACACTGGTGCCCTCCATGCCGTGCTTTCACACCAAAGCTTATCGAGGTATACCATGAAATCAAGGCGAAGGAAAATGCATTTGAGATCATATTTGTTTCCAGTGATCGCGATCAATCTTCCTTTGATGAGTATTACTCAGACATGCCTTGGTTAGCCCTTCCATTTGGGGACGATAGGAAGACTTCTTTGTCTCGCAAGTTCAAAGTTCGAGGTATCCCATGTCTTGTGGCTATTGGACCTGAAGGTAGGACAATTACTACTGAAGCCAGACAACTCACTTCAGCTCACGGGGCAGATGCATTTCCGTTCACTGAAGATCACATAAAGAATTTGAAAGAGGAAATAGAGAAGATTGCAGAGGGGTGGCCTGAGAAGCTGAAACACGAGCTTCATGAACACATACTGGTAAAGGTTCGCCGAGATGGTTATTATTGTGATGAATGTAATAACCCAGGGAATAGTTGGTCTTTTCACTGCAAGGAATGTGACTTTGATCTTGATCCGAAATGTGCCTTGAAGAACGGGGTAAAGGTTGAAGACGATGTTGAGACCAAAGAAGGATATGTCTGTGAAGGTGATGTTTGTCGTAAAATCTAGAGACAGACAAATCTTGCAAAATAACTGTCAGTCTTTGGAGTATCAGGCTGTTCGGCTTTTCCCTTTCCTGTGTGATATAATAGTGCTGCTTGTTGTGTAAATCATGTGGACTTGGGTTTGTACGATTACGATTACTGCAGGGAGTTCATTCGCTTTTTTATGAAATCACCTTCTTGATATCATGATATGTAAGCTGTATTTCGATTCAGACATACTTTATCCAGAATAATTAATGTATGCCATTTTATGAATGAGAATGGTAACCCAGCGTTTTGACAAATCATGACATTTTTCCTGCCGAGGAGCGGGGGGTGCTTTGTGAGTCGTTAAATATTTTCTTAAATAATACGGAGTAGTGAATTGAACAATTTGGACAGAAGGGGAAACGTCAATTTTTTGAAATGCCCTCGGTTGATCTGAAGGATTAATTGCAGACGGATGCGTAATACTCTATACGCCCCGAAACGTTTTTTCTGTTTGCTATTTTACGTGGTTATTAAAGAGAAATAAACATTAGCAATCATGGTTGTACTTCTATGGGGATATTGTTCACAAAAAAACAAAATAGTTGTAAGTATTGTGATCCAATAGAATTTCAGAAAATAAAAATAAAAAATGTCCAACTCGTTAATCCATAGAAAATTAAACCACTAATGAAATTGCAAGGTCTTTTGTTGATAAATCAATAGAATTACAAGGTTAAGAAGGAAAAAGAATAAACGAGAATATCATTTTGGGACACCTTATAAGGAAATGAGAAAAAAAATATTTAGGGACAAAATGAGTAAAGATTAGAAAACTGTATAAATTACTAAATTTATGATTAAAATTGATATCCGATAAAAATGCTAGAAGATGTCAAATTTTTTAGGCAAATTTGTCAAATACAACCTAATAAAGTTCACTATTTGTCAATTACAACCTCATATTTCTAATTTTGTCAATTACAACCTTAAACTTGTACATCTGTTTTAAATTACAACCCAAAATCATTTTCCGGAAAAAATCACCGGAAGATGATGTAATAACGTTATTAAAAAAACTTACGAAGTACATAATATCTATAAAAAAAATATTTTTTCAGTTTTTGTTTTGTTTTAATTCTTATTTATCGATTTAATTTTTTTATAGAAATTATGTAATTTTTTTAATAACATTATGACATAATCTTTCGGTGATTTTTGCCGGAAAATAACTTACAAATAAAGAACGTTATGAGGTTGTATTTGGCAAATTTTTCAATTTTTTAAGTGCATTTTTATGCAAAAAGGGAGGCAAATTGGTGTACGACTAAAATGCAATTTGATTGTTCCAAGTCCAACTTCACATATTGTTTGGTGAAGCAGAAAAGTTGAGGAACCGTCCATATTCCAACAAGGGAGGCAAACCAACAAATTGCCGGCAAAATCAACTAATCAAAATATATATCACGTGCCAATTTATCTTCCAAGAAAACAGTTTTTTTTTTGTCAAATTGGTGACTAAAATCATACTCCTCCGTGTAAATAACATCAAAATAGGATTTTTTTTCTCCAGAAAATCTGGTTAAATTTTGCCTTTACACAATCTCAAATCCTTTAAATTGGGATTCTACCAGAATCTACGCCCCAGAATCTACCTGTTCTAATTTCCAAGTATATTCTGCCATCAACATAGATCCATTCAGTAAGTAACTTATAATCTCCTTATCTTCATTTTCTCTCTCCTATCTAATTTTACATTTTCTGTTTGTTTTCTACTACTAATGAGTGACTATATAATTGAAGCTTTTACAGCTGTTCTAATCCAAATTTCAGTATCTGGGAATCTATAATTTTGTGTTTTTGGGTATAAATAGTAACTGGGTTTTGTAGAAATGGTGGAATTTGATTGAATTATGATAGTTTTAGGGAAATTTTTGGTACCCAAACGAAAATTTAGGTGGAATTTGAAGCTAATTGATGTAATCCTTGAAGGAGATTCTATTGAAATGGAATGGGGAATTCTTTGCTTGGAGAATAAGTGATTCCATATGAAAAGAAAAGTAGTAAGATTTTAATATTATGGCTCAACATTTTAAAGAAATTGTATATAATTGATGAAATTCAGGCGATAATGAGAGAGACAAAGATGAGTTCAACAAGCCAATCTACTGATATAAATCATCAACGACGTCAGCTAATTGATCCTGCATTTCCTAAGTTCTTCACACAAGCCCCTCAAAGACTGCAGAATTTTTTCAAGGTTAGTTTGTGATTTATTTATGGTGTTCATGTTAGGTTTGTGATTTGTTTATCAGGTTGTGATAATCTAAATTTCCTAAAATGGTAGTCAGTTGAGAGTTTGTGCAAAATCATGTGTTGTTCGGTGTTATTAAAACTATTACATGTAACATTTTGTAATGAATTTTGCTGGGATTTTTTTTTAAAATTCATGTGTAACACTGAATGTTGCTTGACAGTCACATCTTACAGGACTAAGGAAAGCAGGGCAGAGAAAAGATGTACATGAACTGCAGCAGGATATCAGAAAGGAACAGAAATCTTCGACTGATTTGGAAGCTGATCTGCAGAAGCAGCTGCAACTTTGGCGAGCAAATCCTCATTGGGGTAGTCCACCACCTGAAATTAATGTGAGAATCAAATCAAATATGTTCACATCATTTTCTTTGTTTTTCGTTGATGGGTGTGTAAATAAGAGAATGCTAAACAAAATAAGAGAATCAAATCCTCTTGTGTGTGCAATGAGCCAAAATATGCTAAATAAATGAACACATAGTGTTAAGATTGGCCTTCTTAGTTGCTGTCAATGTCAGCACAATGTGTTTCGGTCTTTACCAGGACTTACAGGTTAATATTTGCCTCAAACTTCTGCACTTGAAATATGTTGCAAATATGGCCAGCTTACGTTTCTTCAGAGTTGTGAGCTAATAATAAGCAAGTAAATCATAACGAATTAGCTATTTTCTTACAGGTTACTGTACCTAAAGGATCACTTTGCAATCTGAACGTGGAATTTGATGTTGGGTTGCCACCAGATGCTGTGTACAACATTGTCATTGACCCAGATAGTAAGAGGGTCTTCAGAAATATCAAGGTCAGTGGTAACAGGATATAACTGATTAAGAACTACTGCTCATTTTCCAGAAGAAGATGATAATTTTGCTTAGGCTTCTCAGACTTGGTTACTAATTTGAGAATTCTTTATGTAATGAAATGAACTATGGTTTGACCTGCAAACGTTGCTGATGTAAGTGAATTGGCATTTCAGGAGGTGATTTCGAGGAAGGTGTTGGTTGATGAGGGGTCTAGACAGGTGGTTGAGGTGGAGCAAGCAGCTATCTGGAATTTCCTTTGGTTGTCAGGAACAATCTCAGTCCACGTCTTAGTAGATCAAAACAGAGAGGATCACACTGTAAGATTGTGTTCTGTCTCGTGGTCTTAACATTTGTTGCCATATTATTTTCTTCACAAATTCTTATTTACAAGTGGTGAAAATATTGTTCACCGGAGTAAAAGTTAACCTAAAATGCTTAAAAGTTACCCTAGTTAAAAGTTATCTAATTTTTAGTGATAACATTTTTCAATTTAATAAAAAGTATTTCTTCAAAATCACTAATATGGTATAAAATTAATCATTTAACTCTTTAAAATGTTTATCTATTAACTTTTTTTTTTAATATTATACGGAATAGTTAATAAAAACATATTAAAATTTATAAAAAATAGGTAAAAATTACAAAAAACTGGGTAAAAGTTATCTTGGTGTATAATAAATTATGTACACCTTGTGCGTACCTTTTGAATTTTCATTTACTGCCACAAGTCTCAAAACATAATCTCGATTCCTTCCCTTTTTGGTTTAGGCTCTTGATTTTAACTTCTGTTCCCGTATAGTGTTTCTTTTACTATCACAAGTCTTGTGATCTCGATTCCTTCTTTTTCTGGTTTCTTAGATGAGGTTCAAGCAGGTTAACACGGGATTTATGAAGAAGTTTGAAGGTTGCTGGAGAGTAGAACCGGTATTTGTTGATGAGAAAATGTGCTCCCCCTTTAAACCCAAAACCTTGTCAGATTATCGTTCATGTACAGGAGGAAAAGGAAGGATAGGATCAAGGGTTAGCCTAGAGCAACTGCTTCAACCAGCTATCGTTCCTCCCCCTCCTATTTCATGGTATCTTAGGGGAATCACCTCAAAGACCTCAGAAACGCTGATGAACTATTTGCTTGAAGAGGTTGCACGGATTAAAGGCATTTCTCAAGTAGCAGGTTCAAATGGAGATGAGAAGTCGGTTTCAGAAATTACTAATGAACCGGATATAGATGAAGTACGTGACATTAAGAAAAGATGGGCTTTACGGAGAAGACATGCTTTGCATTACAGAAAGAAGTAGGTGCAATGTTTGCTTTTGTTGAAGATAGATAGAAGGATATACAAGTATTGTTCTGTGGATTTGTGGAAGTGATTCACTTTATTGACTTAGGCAGAGATGTGAAGTTCAATTAAGTTAAGCCAAGATCCTGTGATTTTATGTCATTTCTCATTGTTAGATGGATTTGACAGTAGTGCCAAACTGCTAATGTGTTGTAAACTTCTGTTTTGCCAGAATGTAATTGTAGAGTTTTGCAGCATCCTCCATGATCCATTGATGAGAAAATTTACTTGTACTCCATTTGTCCTTTTATATTCTTTACTATATCTGTTTCTAATGTCCTATTTTAATCTTTACATTTTGAATGTTTCCTTTTATATTGTATTATAAATGTCCTTAATATTCTGTCAAAAATCGTACAAATGATTATTTTAATTAGTTAAAATCACCGGGACATTAAAACTTTCGCATTTTCCCATTGAGACAATAAATCTCTCACATTTTCCCAATGTCATATTTTGGATAAAAGTGAAAACATTATCAATAAACGTAATTTGCATTGTTTAAATAAAAAAAGGAGAAATTTGTATCAACATTAATTAGTTGTTAAATCGCGTACGTGATACCAAATGTAAAGAATAAAAAGAGACTGAAAGAGTAATAAGTAGATGATTTTCCAAGAATTTCAAAACCCAATATATTACCTTGTCGAATTATATGTCACAATATCGGGTAACTTTTTTATGTACAAATAAGATTTTCAATAATGACACATTACCATATTGAATGTTGAAATGAAGAATACTGCTAATGGTATAATACACGACTATAATTAGACAACAAGGCAAACAAAAATTTGCCACAAAACCCCCCAAAAAACCAGGTTTAGGTTCTTTTCATGGTATCACTGCCAAGAATGCAGCAACCAACGCTTTCAGCATCTGTTGACTCAACAAGCAAGGGGCCATTTGACTTTTGTTCAAGCTGAGGGCGAGGTGATGCTACAGGCGATTGTTCAGATAAATGGTGGCCCATTAAACTACCAAGGCCGTGCTTCTCATAACTCTTGAATGCACCCAATGCTCCCAAAAACCCTTCATGTCTCAGAAACATGGCCTTCGTTTCACCTTTCGACCTGTAAAGAATATTCAGAAATCATAACCACAGCAGAAAATAGCAGCAGTTTAAGGTTTAATCAAGCCACCAAGGCTTCTGCAGTCTGCACAATCAGAACCAACTGTAACGTTAAATCACAGTTTTTAAATGCAGACATATCATCTGTTACCTAGGGTTGTGAATTTGTGATAATGGAAATTTTATTTTCCTAAACTAAATACAACTAATTAGGAATTTAAATAACTAAATACTAGAGTCCTCAACTTAGAACTTCGTAACAGGCAAACAGCCTCGCAAATTGCAAGGAAAGCTGTGTTTGGGAAGCTAAAATGGCCGGAAGCTCCTATAGGCCCAGACATAGCCCTGCACAAACATGCAACCTTCAATACTGCCGAACTTCTTTACTCACCTACGACGCTCCTTCCAAATCTGAACCCAAATCCACCTCGTGACTTGGGCCCCACTAACCGTGTTGGTCTTTTGGGCTTGCCATACTTAACATTCCTTTCTTGGATTTCTAAGGTTGTTTTCCTACAATTAGCTATATTAATATATTAGTTGTTGTCAAAAAAATCTAGTCATTGAAGTTCAGCATGTCATGATTCACCTCCTTGACCACCGAGTGCCTACACACACTATCTTATACAATTTCCCATGGGATGCACTTTGCTACACTAAGACCAACAATTCCCATATAGTTAGCCCAATCTGAAAATCTCGAGGAGAGAACCGAATGGAGCTAAATGGTACAAAACCCGGTCAATTTAGGCCACGAAAGTATTGCAAATTATAGTCCTGCATGTCACAATGAGTTAAAAAGGATCTAGCTACTTGTGGAGATGGACCAAGGGGCTTCTAAAAATAGGCCTTCTAGATTGCACTTATAAAGATATAGGTGGTACTCTGGTAGATTGGTAGTTGTAAAGTGTGGCTTTTACTTTTGTAACTAAGGATACCTTTAAGGCCAAGGTTGGTCAAGTAACATAGCTAATCATCACTCATAAAGGCTACATTCTCTTCACCTTGAAACGACATACTCCAACACTCCGTATTAAAGAGAAGAATCTCAACACTTACCAGTATTCAACTCCATCGGATATTGTTTCCATAATATATTCATGGCTGCGGGTAAACGATCCTCCAAAGATTATCCGTTTTAATTTCCCATGCCACATCGCAATCAAGTAAGCAATCTAGACAGAAAAAGAAGTAAAGTCAAATAGAATTAACTAAACAAAAATAAGAACTTATATCAATCATAATGACCAAAGAAAGCAATGAGCTAATAATGGTGTAAAAGTGAATTTCTATTTTTGAGCTAATAATGAAATGAACTACATTATCATTATCATTACCCCATTGCCTCAAAGAGGCTCCCGCAAGAAGCGGGGTAAGGGGGGGGGGGGAGGTCGGACGTACGCAACCATACCCCTGCAATTGCAGAGAGGTTGTTTCCAAATGACCCAAAAGTGATAACGGGACGACAACGGGACGAACATCTTCTACTTCATGGAAAGGAAGCGAAGAAGTTTTAAGAGCCATTTTGATTTAGTCCATTACATCTCACGGCCAAAAGAACAAATGAGTCTTTTGCTCCATCGGAAATGAACTACAAGCCAAAAAAAAAGAAAACTACAAGCCTTAATCCAAATAAAATTTGCATCAGTAAGCTAAATTAAAAAAGATGTTAACATGATCATTTTTAACATCAAGACCTTTAACGTTATAATTTACACTCCCCCGTTCACAAAAAATCTTCCTCTTATGTTTGGGCACACATATTAAGAGTTTTAGTAGGGTGTGGTAGGGATTTGGGAGATAATGGGGAAATGAGATGTAAAGAACAACATATAAACAAAATTGCATGCTCCTAGAGAAGTTTACCTGTGCAAGGTTGTTTGAGATCATCCGCAATAAGGATCGGGCAATATCCTCTTTCTTGTAGTCCTTCAGTTCTTTATTATCAAAAATTACCTTGCCAAAACTAGACGCTATTGTTCTTGCCGACAGGCCAATCTGTCATTGTTAGGTTTACATTTGTTTAGCCAACAAAAAGATAATATATAAATGATGGCTACACCAAGGAGGTAGGAGAAATAGTGTTGTAAGTTGGTATTTGTAAGAAAAAGTGAAAAAGAGTACTATAAGAGTATACATGATTTTAAGAAAAAAAAGTTATCTTAATAGGAAAATAGCCAAAGTGTAACCAAAAAAAAGGAACAGACAGAAGTAGAAAGCTTAAGCAAACAAAAAAAAACAAAAAAAAGTAGTTGTCTGAAATTTAAGTCATGCCTTTTGCTTGTTTAACCAATAACCCATTTAAACCACGGCAATCAAGAGGCCTATTACATATAGGGAAACTAGAGTAACACCTCCACGCTTGAGTAATTTCACATATAGGAAGATTATTTAATTTTTTTACTAATATTATTCATCCTCTCTACTTGGTAACCAGGAAACTCCTAATTTAAACATTTTCCAAAAGAAATATGAGCATAATGAAGCATTTGCAAATTACACACTCCCCCTTAAAAGTATAAATGTGGTTATAAGGATTTAACCTATGCATTCTCTTGATCAACAGAGGAATAACCACATCACTCTCAAGTCTCAACCCTAACACTCAAGTACCCAACAATAAAATGCCACGAAAGGTACACTGAAGGCTATTTTTTAACATTGTGATACTACAATTTTTGTTAAAGAGATTTCACAAGTTGCATTTACGACCAGTTTAGTAGCCGGTCATAAATGGTGTTAATGGGAATGAATTTGTATGTAAATTTGTAAGAAAAATCAATATTCATTCCTACGGTAATGCTAGTTCACTCAAAATTATTTATTTTTTCTTCATAAATTTTCATTATCATCCATTACCATCTGGAGAGTGGTATTAGGTGGGAGTGCAAATTTATGAAGAAAAACACCAAGTTTGAGATAAGGTTTCATTGCCATGGACATTGTGATGTTATTTTTCATACCGAATAACACTTGGATTTATTCTCATTTCACCATTTATCACTGGGTATAGAGTTTTAAACAATCCACAACTATCACTAAAAACAAGTCAGTGGTACATGTCTAACCTCCCTCCCTTGTATGAAAATGTGAGCTCTCATCTTAAAAGGTATTCCTATAATGCCATCGATGACTACTTGCTAGTAGAATACACAGATATCAGAGAACTTCCCAGATATAGATATCATTCTGGCATCGGGCCAAGCGGGTCAGGAAAAAATATGATCAATGGAAAAAGTAGGGGTATCCTCACTCTACAACCGGTTGTACCTTGCAAGGTACAACCAAGGATATTTTTTAGCCCATGTGCTCACAAGGCACAAGCACATCGGCAAAGAAATAGCCTTGGTTGTACCTTGCACGTGTTACAGGCAGTTGTATCTAATTTTTTTCCCAAAAGTAGTAATTGGTGAATGTAAGTTGATTAAGGGTGCTAATTCTAATTAGTAGGTTCAAAACAAGTGCCAAACAAGTGTCCCTGGCATGTATGGTTTCCGCAAATATTGACTATGAAGTTGTCACTCCCATACTTAGCAGTTAACATCCTTCTCTTCGGCTCCCCCACCCACCTACAGGGGGAAAAAAGGGGAGTAGAAGCTTTCTGATACTAATGCAGAGTCCACATAGCAGCTAATCAAAATGGGTGTATTCGGTAGAACAAATTATATCACGCTTTGAAGTAACTGGAACACCTTTACTGGAAAATGGAATTACATGCATCTCAAGTACTAGAAAAACAGACCTTAGAATAGTCACTTCCATAAATGTCGCTGACAAGCATATCAATATTTCTATTATCTCCCTTGTGACTCATCTCCAGCAAGTCATCAAAGCTGGAAGTAGAAAATTGTATTCAGCTAATAAAATACACCCAAACATAAAAAGAAAAAACAGAACCAAAACCAAAGCATTTAATTATCTGACCAAAAAAATCTCAAACATCTCAGTTTCTCACCATGAACCCAAGGATATTAACATTTCACTGTGCACATTCAGTACAGAAGAATCCTCTAACAAACATGATAAATGAAACAACCAAAAGAAATGATAAAAAAAAATATACTTCCTTCATGTTTTTCTTATTGCACTAATTGGATTCGGACGAAGATTAAGCAAGGGAGTAAATATTAAAATTGTTCATGTGGTTATAAAGAAAGGAGAGAGAGAAAAAGTGAGGTAACAATGGAAAATACTAAATGTGTGCAAGGGTAGGATGGGTATTTGGTACGTGGAACGGTGCACGTGTATAAAAAAGTGTATGAAAGCATACCAAAAGTAGAAAAAGGTGCAATTAGCCAATAAGTATGCAACTACCAAAAAAGTGAAATAGTACAATTAGAAAAAAGAGGAAGAATGTAACAATGTTGATATCATGATTTTTTGTGTGGTAATTAACTAAAAATAAATGAAAATTTTATTTCTATACCACAGAACAAGTACATCCTAAGGACACCAGCCGAGTAATACACCTTCTAGGAGAGTTTTTCTCAACAGCAAGCTCCTAAAACATTAACCTGAGCTCAGGTATTTATAACCAATTACTCAATGACATGATTACCTTTGGCATTTTGTTAAAAGCATTCCAAGACCCAAGAGGGTGCCACCACCTAAACTTGTCCCACTAACTCGCTCAAACTTTCCATCTCCAACAACCTACAGAAGAGAAATGATACTGACAATTAAAAACAAAAACTGAAAAGAGATGCTAATTGTTAACAAGTTACTAACAGAAAAATGAGAAGAAACATTGGAGACACTGAAAACTGCTTTCCATTTTATTAATGCAAAAATTAATAAAGAAAAACTCAGCATAGGAATCTAAACTACAGTATATGATTATTACCTTAATCATGCTAATTCCAGATCCAATGTTGACTAGGAGATAAGGAAATAAATCACTGGAATTAATCTGCACAAAATCTTTCCGACCTTCCATGTACGTGAAAGCTTCACAAGGGACTGCCTACTCAAAGTAAAGTTACAATGCCCTTAAGACAGTGGTTTAAATTAAAAAATATAAGAAAGAACAAATGTTTAGCTTAAATAGACCTAAGGCTCACGTGAGATAATCTATATGATGTCCACTATAAGTCAAATTGACAAACATCACAAGATAAACAAAATACATGTTACTTTCAGTAGTATCATATCTATAATCTAGGATAACTTACAAGTACATATACATAAATATTTGTTACTTTATATTTTGGGGTGTTTCATAATGTTCTACCACTTCTAGTTTATTCTATTTTTGGCAAACAATTTTTTTGCCATCTTGCGCCATTTCCCCACATGATTTACACATGGAGTTCATATATAAAAACAAAACTAGGAGTTGATGGATATGGAACAACCTGGTTTGTGGCTCTTGATAAGATCAGAACAAAGGTGAAGCTGAAGCAGGTGGAAGCGAGTGATAATGAGATGTACTTGTTATGTGGGCAATTAGCAGAGAATACTTGGCACCTCTTCTTTAGATATGCTCACAGAAACAGTGGAACAGAAGATATGCTAATTCAAAGGTTAATAAGAAGATATGCTTAACAGCTTTCACTGCTTCTGCCTATCACATCTAGAGATAAAGAAATAAGTCTTTTAGTAAGCAGTGAATTCCTATCCCAGAATAGTTGTAAAGATCTTTTCTCTCTTCTGTCTGAGAAATGGAGGAGCACTGATGTTGTATAGTTTAGTACCTTAAAGGAGACTAGTTGATGTTTTTGCTAGCTGAAAGCCTAGGTTTGAAGAGAAGTCTTGTTCACCTTCATTTGTTTCTTTTGTTTGTTGACTTGGTGATTCATATTGTTGGTTTCTTTAGATGCTTTTATTGAGAAATTCTTACTTGCTTACCAAAAAACATAAAAGCCTGCCAGCCAATATTCAGTATCTTACTCTAGTACACACTCTAATTTCAACCTTAAATTTCTCTCATTGGGAAAAACCCTTGAGGCTTTAGTCTCATCTTAATAGGTAGTAAAACCTAATCTCAGGGCTTTACCCTATCACCACAGCCAAACAGAAGAAGAATAGGGAAACGCCATAAACAGTCCTTGTTGAAACGCTGTATACCACAAGTGTTATCACGTTCACAAATCCTCACCTTTAGCAAAAAATTAGCACCAGACACAAGGGAGTTCATCTCATCCTCCTTGTCAAACGTAACCCCAAATTTCTCTTTAAAGAGATCAGCATATTTATAGGCTCCACCGCCAGTAGCCTACAACCAACAATAAACAGTTAGCAGAGTTCCACAGCGAAACAGAGAAAAAATTATTTAGAGGGAATGGAATCAAGGAGGGAGATACAAATGGGAAACCAAGCCTCAATGTCAAATTCATAGAAAAATATATGTGAGATTGTGAGGGGCTCATAAAAATTATTTCCCTGCAGGTCATTGGTGACCAAACTGTTAACATCTTAAAAGAGGAATCATTAAAGAGATTATCCAATATTATGGTTGTGCGGCTTGTGCCACACTGCCACCCCGGGTCCAACAATTGAAAAGAAAACCTTAATTTACATCTTTGGTCACCAAATCCGCAAGATTAGTTTAGATAGGTATTATGCAACCCAATACTCAAACTTCCACGTAAGAAAGTGTATAATCAACACACAGACTCATTTTGGTAGGTAATGACCTTCCTGACTTTGCATCAACCGCTAGTAAGACTTTTTATGTAGTTACACCAGTAGAACTTCGTAAATAATTCAACAGACTAGATTTCAGCCAGTAGATTTAAATGCTCTTTTAGAAGCTGCTGCAATAAATTTTACTGCTTCACTTCAAGTAAAACCAGCAAGCAGTTTATCAAGCAAAGTCTGCTCAGTCTCGACGTGATCCAACGTAGTTATACATTATTGTATATACTTCATCTAGCTTAGTTCCAAAAGTTTCATGTACTTTAGTCTAGGTCTTCTGACTATTCTCACAAGCCAGCAACTTCATTCTGGGGGCACAACGCACTAAGAATAAATAAGAAGCAAGCAGAAAGAAGGCTATGTTCTTACGATAACTAACAAATAAGACATTAACTGCTATGTTCTAGTCACAACTATGTATTGTATCTAACGGGTCACTACCTTCCTATTCTTCACGTAGAAGCAAAGTATGATGTGCAGAAACAATTATCGGGAGAAAATTGAGAAATAATGAAGAGGATAAGAAATTTGAAGTAGGGCTTCAATTTTATTCTTATTGTTGTATAAGCATTTTGAAGAATTCGAAGAGCTTCTTTTGCTTCTAAAACTTGATTAGAAAAGAGAGAGAGAGAGAGAGAGAGAGAGAGAGAGAGAGAGAGAGAGAGAGAGAGAGAGGTGAAGAAAAACATCATTACCTTGATTATCAATTTTTTTTTGCCTGAAACCTCTTGATGCCTGCAACCTAGATTCACCTAGATATGTTAGAACTTTGGTCAAATACAAGTATATCATATTGATCAAGCTATTAGTAATCTGAAGCACACATAAAGAAGAACCTAGCGAAAAGGCTGTCCTGTAAACTGGTAAAAGTGTAAAACAGTGTGTGGTCATATATTTAAGTTGTTTAGAGAAGACACCACAAATGGGTAGCTGCAAAGCAGATCACTAAACTAATTTTCAAACTATGTTATGGACTAGAGCTTTTTTTTTCCCAAGGAGTAAGAGCAATATCCTGTAGAACAGGATATCCTTTGCTAAAGTGTGTACCGGCATACGTATTCAGTAGAATCCTTAAAAAGGAACAACTCACGAGTGTACCATTTAGGATAACATGGATTAGATAGACCTAATGTTACAATTACTGGCCAATCTTTATTTAGTGCTTTTAAAGCACCTTTTCTGAGGTCCAAAAGTTTCATAAATATCTGGTGAGTGTAAGAATAGAATCTAGCTATTAATGTTGAACTGTATGTGAACTGAATTCTATAAGCCATGCCTGCATGTTATCTTTGTCTTAACTAAATGCAAGAAAAAGTCCATAATGATTAGTACAATATGACCTCCATGATGGGAGATAAGAAACTTTAGGACAGACTACAGGCCACCGGTTCAGCATGTATAATAAACAAACTAGCTAAAGCTTTGAATCTCTAGCAACCTTACTTATGTTAAAAGAGCCATTTCTGAAAACTCGAACTCGATTGTGTTCAACTTGAAAGGTAACACACTTCTAATTTCAAATTATTTCTATTTGAATTACTTGGGGGGGAAAAGGGGAAAAGAAATTTCCTGCAAGTGATCCGAGATCAAGCTTGGCTCAGACTCATTATTTCATAACCATGTCTAGGTCAAATTTAACTTTACAGCTCGATTGAGCTAGATCTTAAGACATTAACTCAGTTAAGCCAGGTCTGCCTTTAGGAACATCATGAAACATCTAATTTATTCAACACACAGAAGATCTAGGCTAGTCACCAGCTTCTATTGAATGTTTGACAAGGTAGAACCGTAGAAGCATGCACGCGTAACAAATTGAAGGTCAGGGGGAATAAAAAATATAGACAAGGGTTGGTAGAGGAGATAGTGTCATACAGCTTCCCTGGAGTAACTTGGATTCAATAAAGTCCAAGCACTCATTTATTTTGCTGGTCTGAAACTTTTTAAAATGGAGCTTGCCATCGAGAATAGGATAATTCTTGGAACTAGTTTCAAGTCCAACCTCCTCAAGTCGGACACTGTTTCCAAAACTGTTCTCTAAACAACCATCTTCTCTTGAAAAATATACCAACTTGATAAGAGTACCTACAGATAGAAGACAAGCATTGCAAATAACTGCATTAAAGCCACATACATGCCTTTTAATGAGAAGCAATGATACAGATCTCCTAATAAAGCGAAATCATCTTAAAAAACAAATGCTCCTTCAAGAGGAGAAATAATATCAATGAATGGAAAGTCAGTCCAATGTAAGAAAAATTAGTATATATCAATTTTCTTACAGGTATTATTGACAAAATGCAAGTAATAATGATGCAATTTTCTAATAATGAACATTCAAAATAATGTGAGTAATTATGATCCATTGTTTTAAGTTTCTAATTGGAAAGAGTTACATGCAAAAGGTCTCCTCTAGCCTTGCCCCTGCAATTGCAAGGAGACTATTTCTGTTAAATGGTTAGACCCTTGATCCGAATAGTAAAAAACCAACTCACTCCCCCACTACTTCGCTGAAAAAGAGAAGTAGCAAAGAACAGTTCAATGAGAAATGAAAAAGTCAACTACAACCAAAGTCGAAACATTGCCTATTACAAAGTCTACCAATTTCGTTGAAGATGTTCTATTTCGTAGTGTATTTTTAGCTACGGCCCCTAAAATTTGTATATAATTGTATAAATTTCATACTATATTTGCTTAATTCTTCTACTGCCCCCCTCGTAAAAATGTCCAAGGTCTGCCAATAGAAAAACATTACAAGGATATAAACACCTAAACTAACACAATAGTTACTTGTAAGCATGATCATAAATTCATAAAGACTTGTAATCACTAGAAGTCGTAAAGGCAATAATTTCAACTTCGGCTTATAACAACTCAAATCAAACGTCTCTCTTCAGTCTCAAACTACTTAGTCTTATGCTCTGATCTCATTTTTCTATGTTATGTCTGATTTGGTCTAGGCTGATTTTAACAAGAATAACGTGAAGAGAATTAATTCATTGTTAATTCAAAGGTCAAACAAAATATGGCCTTTTCAACCTTAATCAAGAGGTTAAGCATTATCATATCCACCCAGAACTCACCCCGAATCCGGATTAGCCCTAAGGGTGAACCGGTGCTAACACCAAAAATTATCATATCTAGCTTAGATGGTAAATTCGGGGATTGAAATCATCGAATCTCGTCTACATCACTACTCAAGTACTCATTCATTCATTATACACCACAAAGAAACAAAAGAGTATTGAGTTGACTACCCTTAGTTGTACTCTTGGTAGGTGCTACCCAGTTTAGTTGGTAAATTCGACCTAGGATCGAATCAGACTACATAACTGCCCTTTACAAATGGGCTCTAGCAAAAAAAAAAACTACAAATTACCAAAATATATCAAATTCGAGCTAGAAAACGCATCAAAATTCAACAATTATATTCCCAACTTCACAAAAGAAAATTTGAAACAAAAATAGAGAGAAATTAAAAACCTCCAATATCAAGAGCCCAAGGAGAATTGTGATCATATGAATCAAAATCATCAATTTCGACGCTGCTGCAACTTTGATCCTCCATTGAAGTGTCGAAAATTTCCTCCTCTTTCTTTCTCTCTCCTCGTGCTCAATCAAATTGATGAACTGCAGAAGATTGGTTGATTGATTTTGGGAGATTTCAACTCTTATTATATGATTCTTACCTAACCCAGAATTAAATTAAGTTACTTTATTAATTTATTAATATTATAAATCTAGAAATTGGAATGTATAGTGTTGGAAATTTTGTAATTCGAGTAGAATTTAGAGACTGGTAATTTTGAAAAGAGGGATTGACTATGAGATGGATTGGGAGGAGGGAGTTGTATGATTGCACAGTTGCATGTCTCGTGGCCCACGTGGAAATCTGTTTTTTTTTTTTCATTAATCTCGTCAACATTATTATCCTTGCACTCGTAAATTTAGCAAATTAATCAGATAAGAATAACAAGATTGTTTGGATAGGGAATTTATGTCTACATTGTTTGGTTTAAAAGTTTTGGAAATCGTATTTAGAATAACATTAAAAAATATATATATTACAAATTCACGAGTATCACCTAACTTTATACATGAAACGTTTATTTGTATAAGAAATCGCACCAAAATTACTTATAAAATTATAAGAAATAGAAAATATCTGGACCATTGTCAAGTATTGGTTGAGTATGCTCAACAACACAACATTTAAGTGGAGCAATGCACATCAACTCACTACTTAAAAGAGCGAGTGCATTTTGTGACATAACTAAAATCCGGCGTCAAGTATTCCAAATAATCTTAATGTTTTAATTTTTCGCTTTATTTTAACGCCCGCATAATTCTACTTTGGATTCCAACTTCCTCCATGATGCAATTATATAGCAAATGTACATGCTAATATGCTATAGCCTAATGCATTGCCAACAAATTTGACCCAAATCATATGAAAATAAACCACACAAACCATAAAATTCCCAAATAAATAATATAATAATACATTTTGTTTCAGATGCCGGATTTGATTTAAGTCATAGAATGTACACACCTCCACACCTGGTGTTGTGCATTGCCCCAAGATTGTCTTGTTTGGTGCACCCTGCCATAGTTAGTGTTGTTCTAACTAATTTTGCCTATAAGAAAAAGGTACCTTGTCGATTTTGCTCATTGACATTTCTCTAGACATTAGATGGGCACGTGACTTCACTAAAACCCTTATTTTCTATTCTACTTTTTTTTTCCAAGCATTAACAATTTACAAGCTAGAGTGTGTTCTTCAACAATTCGCGTAACAGGTATTGCATGACATTAACCTTACGTTTGAAATGTCAGAACTGACCCAAACAATCCATTTAGAAATTGCATAGTACAATAACTTGCCTTTGCACCTCACTTAAATTCATACTTACCAAATCAACCCACAAAAGTTTCAATTCTAATCTCAATTGATGGCATTTGAAATCCACCAATCTCCCTTTCTTAATTTCAAGATTTTTGAGTTAACTAACACTTAAAAAAATAAAAGGTGTGGACCATCATGCTTGTGCAAAACCCCTGCGCATTGCCGGTTGATGTGATTTTTTTGCCGTATCGGGGTATACGACGGACTCATATCGTGACGAACCTATTTTATATCGGGTTGCCTCATACATCCCACCTGCCCCAAATGCTCATGCCCCATGCGCCATTGCCCATCTCTAAGGTAGTATATTGAGTCGATTTGAGTCTAGTGACTAGTGAGTACCGTACTGAGTAGTAGGGGTGAGCAAAAATTGGTCCACATCGAAAAAATGGATCGGATCGGATCGAAGGCAATCGGTCCGGTCTCCGGATCGAGAAATATTAAGTTCCGGTCTTCGGTCCGGTCCGGTCAGGTCAGGTCCAAAACTCGATTTTAGACCAGACCAATTTTTTCTTAATAAAATATAATATAAACTATTTTAAAATTTAATTTTTTCCTTTAATATGTTGTAAATATTATTATATTGTGATATATTTTATTTTAGTTTCAAAAAAAACCTTAAACAATTGATTTTTTTTAATATATTTTTTACCATATTTTTTGAAAAAATAAAACATATATAGAAATCAGCGCGTCTCCTGTGAGACCAGTCACACCATATATAAAACATATATAGAAATCAACTTGATGGTGTGACGAGCGCGAAAACAACAGCGTACCTCCCCTAAAACTATATAAAAAAAGTAACAGATCTAAACTATAGAAGTAACATACCTAAACTAAAAAAGTACCTCCTCTAAAATTATATAAAAAAAATAACATGTCTAAATTATAGAAGTAACATACCTAAGCTAAAAATGTACCTCCCCTAAAACTATTTCGTATAAAAAAAAGTAACATGTCTAAACTATAGAAGTAACATACCTAAACTAAAAAGGTACCTCCCCTAAAACTAATCCGTATAAAAAAAAGTAACATGTCTAAACTATAGAAGTAACATATCTAAATTCGCAAGTGTGAACTGGTCTCACCATCAGTTGATGGTGAGGACAGTCTCATATAAGAATTTGGGTATAGAAATAGGTCTAGCCGGTCCTAACCGGTCCAGTCCGGGTTTTAGACAAAATTTTCCGATCCGGTCCGGGTTCGGTCCGAACATAATCGTTCCGATCTTCGGCTCTTAAATGATCAAATTTCGGTCTTCGGTCCGATCCGGGTGGGTCTGGTCCGATCCGGTTGATTTCACCCCTTTGGGGCGCGAAAACCCCAAATTAATTCTTTGCAGAGTTGCAGCTGCGAAATGGAGGTGACGAACCTCAGCAAACAAGTACGGTTTCATCAATGGCGAACTAATTACTTTATCTCATATTCTCAATAAATCAATCTCAACTTCTCCTTACTCATAATGTTTGCTTGCTGTTCATTATTTTGTCAGTTGATTTCACTTGCAGTCCAAAGATGTCGATTATCAGGAGATCCCTGCAGAATTTCCGTCTTCCTCCGACAAATCACGGTTTCCGATTCCGTCTTCACTCAAATCTCAAGTATAATTTCTCTTTGTTTGTCTGTATATTACTTCGTATAATGTGATTATTATGCGCTCCAATTGTTTGATTGTATGCGACTAAAATTGTGAAATAAGGGAAAATGAATTTGGATGTAAATGTATTTGTTATTTTAGTATTTGATTATTGATTCCCCCCAATGATTGATTAGTAGTTTGATGCTACTACTAATTTGAGGATGAATGTAAAGGATAGTTTCTAGTGAAATTCACTGTAATTCATTGATTGTTTTATGGGGTCTGAAAAAGTCTATTTGGATTGTTGACAGTTTCTGATACTGGAGTTGGAAGTTGCTTGAAAGAATTCCAGGAATTGAAAATTGGCTATAATGGCTTTGCCGAGTGGGGTTTGTACCATGATAAACCTTACTGTACTATTTTTTTTGAAGTTTGGGGCACGAGCAAGTCGAGCATTATTGATGTTGATGTTGATGTTGATGTTGGATGATTGTTCGTGTCTACTTATGTTTGCTCGTTTGTTTGGGTTTGTGTTATAATGCAGATGGTATGCTTTCAGTCACAACAACGAGTAAGTTCTAATCATATCTTTGTCTCTCTAATGTGGCTAAACGTTATCTTTGATGTTGCAAGGTTGTTGTTCCGGTTGTGCTTGCTTAAGGTTTCTGGGTAGTGGTGAGTCTTGTGGAAATAGCTGGATCAACTTTCGTCGAACTGTTTTATTATGTGGCTCCGCAACACAAACTTGGCATGATAGTGCATGACTTTCTTACGTTGTGTTAACTTCTCATTACAATGTACGAGTAATGACATAATGAGGGTGTGAAATTATATAGAGTGTATGCTGGTGATCTTAAGTGGGGATAGTCTTTTTTGTTTCATTACTAAGATGTAGCCTAAGCTGCCTAACTACAGGATTACTACTCTATGCCAAATACTTCGTTATTTCTCAGCTAGTGCTACGTAGTCACTAAAGGCAGATTCTGCAGGCCTAGGTGATTCTGAGATTTTCCATTACAAGGTAAACCTAAAAGAGAACGCTCCTAACAAAAGGCTAATTAAGCTCCCTTCAAGCCCAAAGAAAAATGCTGTTTTCAGGTCTGGTTATCAGCTAAAAGGTCTAGTTTCCTAGTTATTCTGTACATACTACCTACATGCATGGTTTGGTAAAGTCATTTTACTTTGATTCTTCTTTTCCTCAGTGGAACTGAAGTGTCTACGTCTTCTGCTGAAGACATGGAATTATTATTGGCAGATATGTCTTCCTTTCTCAGAAAGGTACATGCTTTTTGTATATAGTCTTCAGATGCTTCACATGATTGTAATTATCTCCAAATGATTGACATCAAAAGTTAGATGGCTTAGCATGATCTCTAATATCATCAATGTCAAAACGGATCTGAGCTGGTACTATGTTACATTAATGCCATCGTTTATTGGTTGTTTTTCCTGGAGATTTTTGATATTCTTATGCAAAACAGGCTTCATCTTTCACTCTAAGTGAGTATGGAACATGTTTATTTGCTTGCCCTTTTTCTCCTTCACACAAGGACTTATTTTTTAAACTTGTTTCTACAGATGATTATTCTGAAGATGCATGTAAGTTCTGCTTCCTATATTAGTTTCTGTATTGCCACAGAAAGCTATGTTGTTGCATACTGACTTAGGGCATGCTTGGTTTGAGGTAATAGATTATGGGGTAATAAAAGTCAAACCACCTTAGTAAAAGGAAAATGAGGGTAAATTAAGGTGGTTCCAAGGAGGCAGGGGCGGACCTACATAGTCCTCGAGGGGACCAAAGGGACCCCCATTATTTTTGGAAGAAAACAACTGATAAACTATATATTTATTGTTTATGTCTGCTAAAATCTACTAAAACTTAGCGTAGCTCAGTGGCTTTTGCAGTCTGCTGAAAACATTTGGTATGCAGGAATAGTGTCGTGTTCGAATCCGAACAATAGTGCTTTTTATTCTTTCTTTTTTTTCCTGTTTTACTTAGCAATCCTTCTTTTATCTTTCAGGGTTTCTTAGTTTCTTACTTTTTCTCATGAATTACATAATACCCCAATGCCCATAAGTGTTGAAAAAGATGTGAACTTAATTTTATTACTAGTCTCTTTTTTATTAGTTCAAAGACAATAATTGTACCAAAGAAAATTTTCTTTAAAAGCATAAAGTTTGTCGTACACACTCGTAATTTTTTCCTTTTAAACGGAAATAGCCCCAAATTGTGGTTCTACTTTGGGCTAAGATGTTGAAATTCTATACTCACAAACCAAAATTCCTAAATACTCCATTCAAAAAATTTTGGACCCCCATTTCTAAATTTCTGCAAGGAGGGTGATGTGGTGGTTTTATGATGTGAAGTGGTGGTGTTGTGAGGAGAAGGGAGGAAGGGGGAATTTTATTACCCCCAAATGAGTGTTAATCATCCTAGTGGGATGGTGGATAACAAACTAACAATTAACCCCATGACGAGGATAACTATTTCCCCCTTTTTCTTTTTTTCCTTACCAACACTCGCTTATTCTCTTTACCACCACTTTATCCCCTTATCATCACCTTCAATCACCTTATTTTTTCTTAGTTTGACTTTTATGACCCCTTAATGCATTACGCTCAATCCAAGCATTCCCTTTAGGAGCAAAATTAACTGCTTATATCTGTGAATCCACAGAACATTGCAATTGAGCTGGTGGCTGAATCACGTGATGAACATGGATTACAACATGAAAAGGTCGTTCTGGCTACTGAGTTGACATTACCTTCCCCAAAATCATCAAACGTACTACAGCTAGCATCAGGACTTGAGGATTATGTTTGTAAACATAGAAACTTTAATGAAAAGTGCCAGTCTTGCTTTTCAAGCAGGTAAACATTGCATGCTATTGTAGCTTTAATAGGATGAAGTATGAGCCAGGTTTTCCCTTCTTTTAGCAGAAGGGGAAAGAAATGGCAAAGTCGAAAACAAGTAATGAGAAAATGGTTATGTATTTTGCTCTGTTTATCTGTAATGAGGCATTTTGCTTTTCTCCTTCCCTCAGAGACAACCTGAAGGTAGGGAATGGGCAAGCATGCAGACAGAAGCACGGAAATGATGCATTGACCGTGGAAGTTGTAATTATCATCAGTGACAATGAGTTATTGGGTCCATCAAATTCAAGCCCGTCATGCTTGAAGGCTTTTGAGTCAAAAACAGAGGTCCGTTCTCTCTGGTGAATGATGTGCTCTTAATATGCTTACTGTTCTGACAATAAGCTGATAAAATCGTTCGCGGTCCTGAGTGAAAACCTCAAAAGCTTTGAACTGATTATCACTTTCCTATATTTGCATTCAAAGTTTGCTGTTGTTTCCTGAAAGAACTGCTTATTGTTTAGTAGTACCAGATGTATGAGAAAATAATCTTTAATCCAATTTATATAGGCTCGGCTGCATGAAAAATGTGCGTCTCTGAAACATTCTGATGCATATATTTTCATGCATTAAAGAAAGCAGATTCGGAATTGTATGAACAAGGAAATACAAATGTATTTATATTTTATAGTAAGACAATTGAGAATTGTTTCAAAACTTCTAAAAATCAAATGGATCTTTATGATTCAGTCTGTAGGTAACCCATTATTGCCAAATAAAAAGCTTCTGAGATGAATACATGATAAGAGAGTCTACAGCAACACTTACCTAACATGCGTGGACTGTGACTATTTTAACTTTCAGGTTCTATATTACAGAGAATTCTCGCCCTGTTCAGTCCACCAGTCGGCTGTCAAAGCATTAGGAAGCATCAAGTGGAATAAGTATGGGTTGACTCCAAGAAGTATTTCCGATGAAGAGAATTCTCTTGTATTTGAATGGGAGAACTTGCCACCAAACACCCATATTGACATTGCCCTTCATTCTTACGACAAGCAATATCCAATTTTAGTTGCATTTTTGTAGTTATAGTTGGCAATAGTATTCAGAAGCTACATGCATCTCGTTTGTGCTATATTCTGCTGTATACAGTTATTTCTTGACTTATTTTCAAGGTGACTGTACCACCACTAAGGCAAGGAATTCAACTCGAGACGAAGCTTGTGAAGGAAGCCATCAGTCTTGCTCTGGATGATTTGAAAGAAAGGTACACTGGAGCTCTTCTTAGTGATCACGCTTTGAAGGTACCTCTCTGTTTAAATACTTCAGCCATGTTTTTACTTCCTTCTGATAAATAATATTATTAAAGGTAAACTTACATAGGCGGAATGGCAGATAGGCCCCTATTTTAAAGGTTAGAAGGAGGGATTGATACGCCTTGAACCTGGGACAAAACCACAATATCTGAGGGAAACTCTAAAGACGTTATTGTACGACTAAATATTTTGATAAAATACTGGCTTAAAAACAGTGAAATTTAGCATCAAACATTCCTATTTCCCTAGACCACAAGCAAAGCTAAAAAAAATCGAGTAGCATATTGAACCACATGCCTCTACTTGTACACAAATCTAACATTTAGTCTTCTGTTTTGGTTATCACTCTTATCAGATCCATAATTATGCCCCTGATCTTGCAAGAAGCATCTCTGGTCTGATTCTGTCTTCAAATGATCCTAATTTTCGAGATGAATGTTTCAGTCTCCTTGGCATGCAAATAGGCAATGTTGAAGGAGAACTCTTAGAGAAGTGCATAAAAGGTAAGATTATCTCGGCAATAGACATGAATGACAGGAAGCCTCCAGGCTTGGGATGCAAAGCAGCTGTGCCATTTCTTTTCGGAGATGATCATTTCCAAGAACCAGAATACATGGATGAATATGATGAAGGTGAGGAAGACAGCTGCAATTTGATGGATTTCTAATAATGTATATCTATTTTATTACTACATTCAGATATATAATTTTCCCGGATTCTCGGTTAGTATATACATAGTGCAGCATACAAACTCCAATGGTATTGATTACCATGCTTGAAGGAAAAGGCTCTCATCTTTATGTAGATTAGATGAACTGCAAGCATGTCTTCTCCTTTACTACTCATTATGCTAGTTCAATTAAAGGTGTTTTGCTTTTATGTTGTTTCCGCACAATATAGCTATGGTGTGATATACAACACATTTCATATATTTTTGTATTAAATATAGCAGTAATTTAGGGCTCATGCCTGTGAGATTTCGGAAAAGATATCAGAAAGGGAAACCAGATAATCTGATATATTTCAACTGTTTTGTTTATGTGGAGGGATTTTGTGTGAAATCATGTGTTAAATAACGGGAATTCCGCTAGTTGAACCGTTATGCCTTTGTTTCTGGGATATGGTTCAAAGTTGAAAGCTTACTTGGAATAGTTTTCAGATGAATGACTTAAGCACTCTACGTTTTTGTCAAAGGAAGAGCTGTAGCCTAGTGTAGTATTCTGGATGGATGGCCGATGTGTGAGCCAGATTAAGCAAAATCAACTTCAGACATAAACTGTGAAGTTGAAGGATCCAAAAAGGCTCCGAAAATGTGTTGGTTACCTCATTCACTTTGCTATTACCAGGATCAAACTAATTACTATGTTCATATTATTTCTTAGTTTATACAAAGACCCCCGCTAAAATCAGCACTGCATGTTTGGTAATTTGATGTCTAACAAAAACTTGCAACGACAGCTGAAAACATCCCGGAAAACGGGATATATATACAAGGCTTGTAGTTGAATTTGATTGTTTGGATATTGTTACTTAGATAAAGAATCCTGTTATCCTTGGGTTTATTGATTTATTTTGCTACCAACCTTGACCCAGAGCACATGTGCGACTGCAACCAAGCGAGCCTACAGGCTACAACTGACAAAATCGTTAGTGGTGCATTGCGTTTTGTTTGATCTAGTTGTCTAATAAGAAAATTATTTTATATTTTATACCAATTTCTTTCAGACAACGTAAAACTGCCGAACACAAGTAAAAGATCCATAAACTGGTCAATGTAATGAAACAACTGAATAACTCCATTGGCTAACTGGTCTTGGATGTCCTGCAGCTAATACAGATTGCATTATCCAAGCTCACAAGGCCATATAAACTACTGGTAAACGAATAATGTGAAAGTAACTTAAGGATAGTAATACAAAATCACTAAACTGAATCACCACTATCAGGAGCCTCACAAAGACGGCTAGTATTTAACTTTCAGTTACATCTATTGCAATTACACAAATGGGAACCCAAAGAATCTTGTGTTTACAAACAACGCTCAACCGCTATTTAGTAACATATATCCATATGCAAAGCTCTAAGCCAAAAACTTATCGCTCCGGTCCACAAAATTACAACCACAAACTGAGTTTTCTACGGTAAAAATGGTTAACAAAAACAAACGCGACTTAGATAATCTTCACCCCTGCATCCAGGACCAACAGGCCATGACAAAATTCCAATTCCTTAAGCCTGAAATCACAACAAGTAGATATTATTAGTCTAACCTTGCATCATCAACAATTATTATTCAAGAAAAAAGAAATTAACACAAAAGTATCTGTTACTTTCGCAAAGACTGAGAAGATATATGATCCATAGAAAATTGCTAAATCATTAGGGAGCATCGAGAATAGCATAAACAATCAGATATAGATTGAAATGGTATTTACCTTGTTTGCAATGTTGTTCGAAAGCCAATCCAAACCTTCATAAAGTCCCTCCCCAGAGGTTGCACAAGTGCTCTGAATATACCTGAAAATACAGAAAAGCAGTTTAAACAAAAAAAACAACAAAAAATCTTTTGAATAGAAAAAGTCAGTCAAGTATGAGTTTTACCAGTGACGCTGTCGGAGAGAGTGAAGGCCGAGCTTATCAGTAATTTCAGCAGCATTCATCGCATTAGGAAGATCCTGTTTGTTAGCGAAGACAAGCAACACTGCTTCGCGTAGCTCATCCTGAGCAAAATAAATTGGCACAACTCAGGTCTAATTCAAGTTTCATCGATCAAAATAAAAAAAAAAGGGCATATTTCCAAGTTTCAACGGACATGCATAAATTTAGAAATCATCTTTCAATATCATACAAAAAACTGACCTGAAAGAATGTACCTTTGACCATAATTACACTATGTACCTATGACACTACTATTGAATCAATCAGTCAACAAGAATTCAAGTACCTCATTCAACATCCTGTGCAACTCATCCCTTGCCTCAACAACACGGTCTCTATCATTACTGTCAACCACGAAGATGAGCCCCTGTGTATTTTGGAAATAATGCCTCCACAATGGACGGATCTGCAAACACATGGGTTTTAGCATAAGTGTCTCATAGGAGTTATTTTATTTGAAGGATAATGGATGGAATTTTTCTTATCCCCATTTTAGCAAAATAAAATGCATCAGAAACATTGTACATAGGCCATGGAGAAAAAAGGATAAACATTTACTTTAGAAGATAAGCAAGCCATTACATTAACATATATGGATACTAAATGCACCATTGATTAATACACTGCTTTAAGTGAAAGGCAGTATGCAAACCTTGTCTTGACCCCCGACATCCCATACAGTGAAGCTGATGTTTTTGTATTCAACAGTTTCCACATTGAATCCTGAAAAAATAGACCACTTCCATCAAGATACAAGCCACCAAAGGGTTTTATAAAAGAAGTATATGGTGAAAGCACATGTTATACTGATATACTTGTAAACTAGCAGGTCTTGTAAAATGTAAAAGATGAAATGATTGACTAATGTGCAACAACACCCTGCTCATATTACATCACATTTAAAGTACCAATAATCAAAGCAATTTATGAAACTATTATCTCATGTAAAATAAATATTAGCTTCATACAAGTGTAGACATCTTTCCATCTATATACGTAATAACATAGCATGTTTACATAGTGACATGTTTACTTGACTGACAAAATCACAGTCTCATTGCTCATAAGGAAAGGATCATACTACAGTTAATAGCATTTTGATGCACACATCACTAAAGTCATGGTTTATAAATAATACTCATTTCAATACGCTATAGATAAGGCCGATATGTTACACAATGTCCACAAGATGCAGTCTATGGTCACATTGTCCTCTAGGTATTAATCCTGCAGGATTTGTGTATTCTTCTACCATGGAAGGGAACCAAAAAAAACCTTCTTGATTTCAAGAGACTCAGAGCCTTGCATAGCTTCTAGGTATCTGTAGATTACTTCGACAAAGATAGTCTCCCCCGGTCCCACCTTCAAAATATATTATCATGCATGCTCACTTCTTATTGAATTGTGTGACAAATTGCACAGTCAGGATTTCAGATATGGAAATATTTCACACAATTTTTGTTTTTGAAAAAGAAGCTAGCAGATTTATACTTCAAGGAATTAAAAATGCCATTACTGGCAAGATTTGTGCCGTGCATGGAGACCCTTGACCATGGAAACATTGTGTAATAGGTCCCAGAAAGATTAATTACGCCACATTCATATCACAAACACAAAGTCAAGCTGCTTGGAAAAGAACCAATTGATATGGCTACCCCACATAATATAATAGTCAAGTTGCATCTCTAAGGTCTGAGCAACATATAGTCAAGTCGCACCAGCAGAAACACATGCTCCCATCAGTCATTACATAAAAAAAGTCACTCATGACCGATGGATGCAAATTGTACAAGATCCACCGTTCAAAACTACAGATATGAGTACAAGACTTGCAAACTAACTATCAGAACTCTAACAACCCGAGATCACAGTTAAATTAAACACAGATCAAGCAATTAGGGAGACTGAAGGATCATGACTTACCAATAGTGGGGATGGTTGTGACGATCTCACCAAGCTTGAGCTTATAAAGAATGGTGGTCTTACCAGCTGCATCGAGACCCACCATAAGAATTCTCATCTCCTTCTTCGCGAAGAGGCGGCTAAACAGCTTTGTGAATGTAAGCCCCATATTTCCCCCTTAAATAAGTCACTAACTTCTACATTCAGTAAAAATTCATGCATCAACATCCGGCACCAAAAATGCAATAATAATTCAGGCTCATTTATAATACGAGATGCACAATTAAGCAGAATATAACGAATTAACGTAAGAAGAAATGAAGCAAGCACTAGATCATCTAGAATTCTTAGCACATTGCCACATATTTGGTAAATTCACAACACCAAACTAAAATCGGCATTTGAATTTCAAAATCAAACGATACGCTTGGATCCATATGATTTAGGCAACTGAATTCTCAGATCGCCACAACAAATGATTCGCAGGCGCTAAAAATCAGATCAAAAAAGCTGATTAAACTATGAAAATCCGTAATTCAAACACAATCAAGCTTTGGAACTTCTAACATTTGCGCATTACATAAAGATCTTATAAATGACAACATTATTCAACAACCACCAAATCGCATCATAATATCATGTTACTATCTAATTCGCAAACGACTGAACCAAATCGTCATTTTCAAAATTCAAATTCCATCTAAAAATAATTCTACAGATCTATACGATTTACACCAAAAAATCTTCAGATCATCGAAAAAAGTTTCTAAAACCAGCAGTAATAAGAATCAAACATCTAAATGACAATTATCAAATCTAAATCAACAATGAGAATGCATAATTCACTGAAAATACTGCTAATTAGATCAAATAATCACATGAAAGTAAAATCACTTAATAACCTAAAAGATTCTCTAATAATCAGCAATGAGGAATCACAAAATTCAATGCGTCGATCAAAAGCTACATAAAAATTCAAATTTAAACGCAAAAAAATGCAGACGAGATCGAAAAATGAAACAAAGATTTGCAGAGTGCAAGTTTCGAAACGCACCTGTGAAGCGCGTAGAGACTAGAGAGAGAAAGAGGAGAGAGAGGTAGCGTAGAATATCAGTGAGGGGGAGAAGAAGAAGAGAGGGAGGTGGGATATAAGAGGGGGTGTTCTTTGACAGAGGGGTACCGGAAAAAATTGCGTGGTTTAATTGTGATTACGGAAATACCCCTTGAGATGTGATTGAAGAAAATGTGAAGGGAGGTGAATCTTGGGGTTGTTTAGCCATTAACATGGTGCCACGTTTGATTTGTAGAACGACAAATGGAGGGTCAGCTGCATTGGTGCTCAATTGGTCAATGGAAGTTTGATTCGTATTGGAAACTGAATCCAAATGATGCTTCCATTATTTGACCTTTGAATTTTACTCCTTTGTACAGATTAGGCCTGTTCTTTTTTTTTTTTTTTTTCTTAATTTTAGTTTCAGGATTTATTTGTCAATTCAGTTCAGTTCAGTTCAGTTCAGTTCAGGAGCATTCAGTTCAGTTCAGTTCAGTTCAGTTTAATTTAATTTAATAATAATAATAATAATAATCCTCTCAAAAACAGGCGATTAGGGCACGATGTTTACGTGCGTTTAAGGCTCCCTCCTCGTCGATCATCCAGGGATCTCCGGCGTCGGCGTCGGTGTGCCGGGGTCAGGCGAGGGCGGTCAGGTGTCAGGCGACGGCGTTCAAGCGGTTTCCAGGCGGTTTCGTGGGGGTTTTCGCAGGTTGTTAGCAACGATTTTCGCAGCCTTTTCCGGTGGTTAAGCAGGCATTTCCGGTGGTTTTCAGGGGGCTTATGTGTCGGCGGTTTTCAGGCATTTCCGGTGGTTTAGCGCGGCTTCAGTTTCAGGTTCGTGGGTTCGTCAGTTCGGCAGTTCGGCAGTTTCAGTTTGGGTTTCATTTTGGGTTTTCAAACATTTCCGGTGGCTTTTCAGTTGTTCGGTGGTTTGGGTTTCAGTCTGGGTTTCAGTTCCGTTCGAGAGTTTCAAGTGCGTTTGTTCGTAAGTTCGTGGGTTGTTCCGTTTCAGTCTGGTTCGCAGGTTGGTGTTGCGTTTTGGTTTTGGTGTTGCAGTTTATGTTTTTGGTGTTGCAGTTTGTGTTTCGATCATTTCCCGGCAATTTGGAGATCACTTTGGGGTTCTGTTTCAGTCGTGGGTTTCAGTTTGGTGCTCAGCTTCATTTTGGGGTTCTCTTGGGCGTTTCGATCTTCTCTTGTGTGCAACAACCGTGATTGTTGTTCGTGAGTGTTTTGTTCACTTGGGTGTTTTGATCGTGAGTGTGCAACAACCGTGAGTGTGTTCTCTTGGGTGATTTGTCCTCTTGGGTTTGCTGTGTGGTGTTCGTTGGTGTTCGTTGGTTGAAGTTACTTTTTGGTTGAAGTGCTTTTTTATGGCGGCTTCCGTAGAGAAGTTTCATTGCCCTTTTGTGGGTCTTAGCGGGTGCCAGGATGGAGGTGGGCGTGGTTTGGTGAGGAGTTCTCTGATCACTCACTTACGTGATCGACATTGTTGCACTGGTGTGCGGGATGTAACCCGTCATTCCCTTACTACCAATTTGCAGGTTTTTACTACGGCTGAGGTGACCTTTCGTCGTATGGGAATTTGGTTATGTGGAGATTGTTTCAAGACGCATACTCATCGTATTAGGTGTCGTCATGGAAGTGGTTCTAGTACGGTTTTTGTGGACCCACCTGATTCTGGGGATGGTACTATTCGTTTTACTCTCTACGGTATTCAAAAACCGCAAGCTCCTGCTTCCGAGCTGTCTACTTCTGTTGCGCCTCGAGAACATCATTTTTCTTTTGATGTTGCTCTTCTAAACACTTTATGGTCCAAGCGGCTGCGTTCTGTGAAATCCATCCCTCCCAAATGTCGTTTGGGTTTTTCGCGAGTTCTGAAAGGGGCGCTTGATAAGGTGATTTGCAGGCCAGATGACATCGCTTGTTGGGTTCAGTTGCTCGTGTTACCTCTTTGTGCCCTCAAGACTTTTTCTCCACGAAGTAATCGTGAGTGTTCCTCCGGCGTTAGGCGGCGGCAACAGGAAGAGAGTATCACCTCTGCTATTCGTTCTTGGGGTGTGCCTGGTGGTTCTGAGCAACTTGTCATAGACACATTGGCTAGTGTGTCTCCCCCTCTATTGGATGTTGACGACGACCATGGTTTGGCGGAGCGTAATATTAAGCAATGCAAGAGAAAGATTTCTGACGGTCACTACACTGCTGCCGTTAGGGTTCTTTCTTCCTCAGATTATGGGCTTTCCGCGTGGTACTTCGTGCGGTAGAGATGGCTTGCGTGCTCAACACCTTTTGGATTGCTTGGGTGGTGCTGCTGTAGCTGTTTCTGATGAGTTGGTGGATGCTATCACTCAGGTTGTTAATCTCTTTCTTGCTGGAAAGTGTCCCGCTGAGCTTGGAGGATACATTGCTAGTGCTCCTCTTACGCCACTTATTAAGCCTGGTGGGGGTATTCGGCCTATTGCCGTGGGCACTATTTGGAGGCGCCTTGTTTCTAAGGTCGGGGCAGCTTTGATTGGTCCGCGTTTAGGAAACTACTTTGGAGGTCTTCAGTTTGGAGTTGGGGTTCCAGCTGGTGGTGAGGCCAGTCTCCATGCTGTCAATCGGTTGGTTGAGGCTCGTGGGGCTGATGTTGGCCTCTCTATGTTATTGGTGGATTTTCGGAATGCGTTCAATTTAGTTGATCGTTCGGCTTTGTTGCGTGAGGTACGGCTTCATTGTCCTGCTCTTTCGCGTTGGGTTGAATTCTGCTACTCTTCTCCAGCGCGGCTGTATTATGGGGAGCATACCTTGTGGTCTTGTCAGGGTGTACAGCAAGGGGATCCTCTCGGCCCTTTGCTTTTTTCTCTGGTTCTACATCCATTGGTGTGTCGAATCAGAGACTCATTTGATCTATCTCTTCAGGCTTGGTACTTGGACGATGGCACTATCGTTGGTGACACTTTGGTGGTTGGACAGGTCTTGGAGTTGATTTTGGAGGAGGGTCCTCATTTAGGTCTCCATGTTAATGTTGAGAAGACGGAGGTTTTCTGGCCTTCGGAGGACCCCCGCAGTCGTCTAGAGGGTGTCTTTCCTACGGATATTGCTCGTCCTGCGCTTGGTGTTAAGTTGCTTGGTGGCCCAGTCAGTACGGATTCCTCTTTTTGTAAGGAGTTGGTTTCGCAGCGTGTGTCGAAGGCTGTTGTGTTGATGGATGCTGTAGCCAAGCTTAATGATCCCCAGTGTGAGTTGTTGCTTCTTCGTGCGTGTACTGGAGTTTCTAAACTCTACTTTGCTATGCGCACTTGTCCGCCTCATCTTTTCGAAGCGGCCCAATTATCCTTTGATGTGGCTTTGCGGGCTTCTTTAGAGCGCATCGTGACTGCTTCGGGACCTGGTTTCGGTGACTGGCAATGGCGCCTTTCCACCTTGCCTTATTCTTATGGAGGATTGGGTGTTTATTCAGCTGGTGATGTTCGGCATTATGCTTTTCTTGCATCCCGTTTGCAGTCTTCTGGTTTGCAGGATTCGCTTCTTCGGCTTTCAGGTGTTGATGGTCCGGGACCGGCCTTTGACGATGCTCTTGGTCTTTTCAATAGGACCGTGGAGACCGACCTTATGCGTAGCCCTAGTGAGATCGCTGCCCCCAGACTCATGAAGAAATTGGCAGACATATATTTCACGAAGGTTACTGCTGATGCGGAATCCGCCTTCTCCTTATCTTCGCGTCTTGTTGCCCTATGGAAATCACAGCAGGGGGATCACTCCTCGGCTTGGTTGCGGGCAGTCCCCATCTCGGGGTTAGGCCAGACTATGAACGGTAAGACTTATCGTTCGGTTCTTTGCTATCGGTTGGGTATTCCGTTGTTCTCTTATTCGACGCCGTGTTCTGCTTGCTCTCGGGTTTTCGACGGGGACATTTATGGGGATCATGCCGTGTCTTGTGCTGGGATTGTGGGTATCAAACATCGGCATAATGTTGTTCGTGATACCCTTTTGGATATTTGCTATCGGTCGGGGATTTCTGCTCGCAAGGAGGTTGATGTTGGGCTGACTAGTGAGAGTGATGGAGCTCTTCGTCCTGCAGATATACTGCTTTACTCATGGGATGGTGGTCTGGATGTGTGTGTTGACTTGACTGGGTCTTCCCCTATGACGCAATCTGGGTTGTCAGGCTTCGTTCCGGGTCGGGTTGTGGCGGTTGCAGCGCAGCGGAAGCAGAATAAGTATGGGGCACGTTGTAGGGCTTTGGGTTACGGTTTCTTCCCTTTTTCCTTCTCTTCTTTTGGGGAATTAGAGAAAGGGGCTGTTTCTTTGCTGAAGCGGGTCCAGGCGTACTCCAGGGCTCAAGACATTGGGGCACGGGCAGCTGCCCACATTTTCAGCAGGATCGGGTTCGCCATAGCTAGAGGAGTGGGGGCCCAGATTGTATCTCGGCTCCCCTCCAACTTCTTGTAGTTCATTTGATCTTTGTAGCTTGTTAAGCTTGTAACGTTTTATAATAATTATTATTATTATAATAATAATAATTATTATTATTACTATATTATTATTAATATTACTTATATAATTATTTATATTTATATTATTATATTATTATATTACTTATTATTTATATTTATATTTATATTTATATTATTATATTACTTATTATTATTATTATTATTATTATTATATTTATAACTAATTATTTATTAATATTATTTATTAATTAGTTACGGATTATTAGTTATTAATTATTTAGTTATTAGTTATTAAATATGAAATATTATTATTATTAATATTTATCATTTATTGTAATTATTGAGTAATCAATTACAGATTATTATTATTATAATTTATTATATAGTTATTTAGTTATTAATTAATAATTATTATTTAGTTATTATTTAACATTTTTTATTATTAATTATTAATTATTTATTTCGGTAATATATTCTGTTAAGTTAAGTTAAGTTAAGTTAAGTTAAGTTAAGTTCAGTTCAGTTCAGTTCAGTTCAGTTCAGTTCAGTTCAGGAGCATTCAGTTCAGTTCAGTTCAGTTCAGTTCAGTTCAATTCAGCTCTAAAGAACAGGGCCTTACTCCTTAATTCCTTATTACGGAGTATGTTTCTTAATACAGATTATTCCTTTGTACAGATGAATCGCTTAATTTTTTATATTATTTTTATATAACTTTGATTATTAATATCTTTAATTATGTATTATTATAATAACTTTTTTAATAATATAAAATATCTATTGTGGTTAACCCAAAAACAATCAACTTATGAAACCTTTTGACCTCGCAGTCACAACTCATAAGGTGAATGCCTACACTCGTAGTATTGACTATTCCTAATGAGGATTTGTATAATCGTACGAATGATGGAGTGTATACGGAGTAATAAAGATGACATGTATTGTGAGGGGGTGTTGATGAGTTAACCAGACTATTAAAGATGATATTGGATTAGTAGCGTGGATGAGTTAGCAAGTCTATTAAAGACGATATTGGATTGTGTCGTGTAACCGATCATACTTTTGTGTAGTGACTCTTTTTTTAAATGGAAAGGAATAAGGATACATTGGCAGAAGATTCATATTGTTCTATAAATTGGACATTTCTCCGACCATAAACTTGGAGCTACTGTAAAAAGTACTCCGTATACGCGTAAAATGTGTGTAACATCGACAACTTTGTCGGTCACATAGTTCAAGTAATAGAGATAGTATGCTGTCCAAAAAAAAAAAGAGAGAATACAGAAACGCAAATGGTTACTTCTAAGATTTCTTAAGATTTGAATTTGGACTCGTTTATAATCTTTATATAGCACAAGTGTGAGAAGTACAGAATTAGCACCAAAAAGATCTGGTACATGTACATAAGACAAAAAAAATTGAAATGGTACTTTCATTAGCTTTACAAGGAAGTGACCAAAGATCTATTTTTTACACCTAAAAAGTACTCATTAGCAAACTAATCAGCTATGCTACACTGTACAATGTTGAACAAGCAAAGGAAAAGGGAGTGCAAAAAAAAAAATGAGAATTAAAACACCTGCTGTAATACACAATTATGTACAACTTTGCCTCCCTTCATTGCCTCAACAATTCTGCATCCCATCTACCATATGAAGTACTCTGTAAGAGGAACATATAAAGATCTCGCAATGTTTCTGATGTCTATAAAGGCATGAAAAACTCACGCCAGCGGTTGAACATGGAGATTGTAGAAAGTACCAATCTGCAAGAAATGCAGGGACACCTACAGAAAAGTATGCCGATGATATTACCAAAGGGGAATGGGAGGTGTAGTACTAACAGTAGAGTTAAGAGGCCACAACCAGTCTCTAAACCGTTGCTAAAGTTGGAGTTAATTAGGTCCCTCATTTTGGATGGAAGTCATAACAATAATAAAGAGAATAATAATAATATAAAAAATGGCATCCCCAGTTGTTATATTGAACAAACCAGCACCACCCGCCACAAGTACCAGAACATAATACAGCCACCGCGGTACGGGGTGCATCCACTGTCGTCTATCTTCCCTCACCACCCAACTCCCTCTTTGATGAAAAAAAGGAAAGGAAAAATTGATAAGGGCGGTCCTAACAATGAACGTTCGTTTTTAAAAGGGTCAAACTATGGATTATTACTGGCAGGTCCCAACTTTGGGGGTGTGTTTTACAAAAACGGTCCTAGCAGGTCACCTAACCTGCTACAACAGGTAAACCACTAAAACCACCACCCTTGCCACCCTCGCCACCCTCTCCCCTGCACTGCCACCCCCTCCCAGCCCTAGAAACCTCATCCCCTGGTCCGTCACCCCCTCCCCCACCCTCGTTGCCTCCTCTCGCTCCCGGCCACCCCTCCCCGCCCCTGAAACCGCCACTTCTTGCCTCCCTGCCGCCGGCTCGCCGGAGCCCGGCCTCCGTCCTGCCTGCCTCCTCCCTCTCTCGTGTCCCTCATTTCCCCTCTTCCCACGCAACACTCTCTCTTCCCCTCCCCCTAGTTCGCTGCTGCACCACCACCACTACTGCCACGCCACGCCATCATAAAACCCCTCCACCGACCCCCATCCCCTGCCTAGAAAAAAACAAGCGATTAAGTTAGGTGGGGGTTCGGGTGTTTTCCAGCTGCGGCCAGACAACGAGGGGAGGCAATTGACAGTCGGGGGGTGATTCTGTCGGCATTGTTGGGGTTAGGGTTGGCGGCTAGGTTGGGGTCGACGGCTGGGGTTGGGGTTGACAGTTAGGGTGGTAGAAGGTTGTTGTCGGTTGAGGGAGGGAGGAGGTAAAATAAAAATTTCAATTATTATTTATTTAAAATCAAACACCCAATGATGTTGTGCCATGTGGCTAGGAAAAAAAAAAAAAACTTGTTTAGCAGGTTATAAGTCAAAAAGCCCGTTTAAACACCCCTCAAAGTTGGGACCTGCCAGTAATAATCCATAGTTAGACCCTTCTTTTGATGACGAACGCTTATAGTTTGGACTGCCTTTGTCAATTTTTCCAAAAAGGAAATGTGAGACAATATTCTCAAAAACCTGACATCTTCAACAACAGAAATACTTCCCAGGTAAATATTACATTTCAGCATTAGCATATCAAATTCCGTTGATTTGCTTTACTATATCGCTTCCGTTGCTTTGCCTTGGTCCACATCCGAGCTTGATTATATGTACCTAAGATATACATTTCAGCATTTGATATGCTAATGCTAAAAGGATATAGGAAGTATTTATCTCATTTAATAGGCTTATTTCACTACACCTGATTTGGCCCATATTCAACAACAGAAATACTTCCCAGGTAAATATTACATTTCAGCATTAGCATATCAAATTCCGTTGATTTGCTTTACTATATCGCTTCCGTTGCTTTGCCTTGATCCACATCCGAGCTTGATTATATGTACCTAAGATATACATTTCAGCATTTGATATGCTAATGCTAAAAGGATATAGGAAGTATTTATCTCATTTAATAGGCTTATTTCACTACACCTGATTTGGCCCATATTCCACTTTCGCGCCCAGCTCAAGGAATCTTACTCGCATTTACATATATGAGCCGAGCTAGAGGAATCTTACCTAGACTCTGCATCGATGTTGTTAGGGCCCCGTTAATATACAGATCAACGCCAATACTGAGCCCATCTATGAATCGTCTCAACCATTTGTGGGAACAAGGCACTAACACTGTCATTGATGAGATCTTGAAAAAAGTGTATGCTGGCTTCATCATCCAGGTCCAACCGGAACTTCTCTTGCAGCTAGACAACACCAATTTCAAACTTACAGAACTTAGTGATGAAATTGTAACCAGGCTTGCAGTGACTGATCTACGCAGAATCGCAGATCATAAAAACTTAGCAAGCGGAAACAAATGTTACCTTCAAAATACCCTTTTCAGGATCTGAAGCAATGTCAGGAATGTTAGAACCCGCCATCAAATGGAACAAATTTAAAATTAAGTTGCTGGATTTGCGAAGAATATTGTACGCTTCACAACAATATTGCTTGAATCTTGTGTAATATTGGCTGCAAGAATAAACAAAAAAGAAAACAAACAAAAGAAGTGGTAGGTATAAATTGTAACTCCTGATGCAATGACAAGGATACCAACATGAGATATCAAACAAAATCTGGAAAGTAATTAATACCTTTCAGCTCCACCCATAGCCTCAACCATCTCTTTACAAAGTTTCATTGGTGGTGGAAATGGTTTAGGGTCTCGACCCAATATGAAGCCAAAATCTACATGAAACAATCGTCCATCATCCCTCAAGAGAAGGTTGTCTAGATGCCTACAAAACATGAAGATTAATGAATTATAGCCCATATATTGTTCCAAAATGCAAAGAAAAAGACTATCCAGCAAACAAGAAAGAAACGAAAGAGAACAATCAACAGAAAGTACAAGGCACTGAATGTACAGCACAAAAGCTGCACATCCTGAAAAATTACAGAGCCCCGCAGATTAGGGTGTAAGGCTTCTATGTTCAACATGGAAACAAGAACAAACAACTTCAGGAAGGAATAGTTTCATAATCTATGTTCAATAGTTTCTAGGCGTAACGAAACTTTTCAAAACAGCCAAAAAAGCTAAAAGAAAGTAGATATGAACCAGCCATACTACATGAAAATCAACTGGAAACGGACAATAAAAAGCTCAACTGTTATGACATCATTTTAAATGCTAACGGATTACCTATCTCCGACACCCAGGATGTATGTGATAACCGAATAACCAGCACAGCTCTTAATAAATGTTTCAAGACAGGTAGCAGTTATTCCAAATGGTCCATCCTCGTCAGGGTGGAATTTCTGAAGAAAACCAATGATAGTGCGATGTTCTGAAAGAATCTGGAGATCAAACAGAATATAGAGTTCAACTTTCCAGAAACAAAAGAGACCTCTGCACCTCATGGAAGGCAGGAAAGACACAACAAATACAAAGATATAAAGTATAATCATATTGCCCTGCTCCGCAATTTGGCTGCAAGGGAAGAAGTAGGGTAAGATTCAACACCTGAGCTAAAGAACGCGATGGTATAAATTCCATCATGCCTTCATCTTGCCCAGTTGCCAAGACTCTGTATGGAGTAAGATGGAGGTCAAGATTCTCCAACTTAAGCAACCGATCCATCAGAGAGACCATTTGAATTACCTACAAGATAGTATTATTACCATATTAGGATGAAATAGGAAAAAGTGTTCCCTCCAACATTAACTACATTATGAACTTCAAATATCAGCTGAAGGTGTACGAGTGAATAAAAAGAAGTATACTGTACCAATTGGTCTTGCCGCATATCATCTCCCTTCTTAAATATAATCTTACAACTTTCTCCACTAGAAGTACGGAAAGTCAGGCGTAAAGGGTGCAACGCGCTTTTAAATAATCCACACTCATTTGGAACAATCCCAGTAATGAGCACTTTTGGATGCAACGGGGATCGTATTGGCTTCATCAGAAAACATTAACATGTCAGTATTACAGAAAACAAGGAACTGCTTGATTTGACAAGAGTAAATAAATCATAAATATTTACAAAATACAAAGTAAAAGAAACAAGGTCTATCCAAGATATATAGTCATACGGTCATACCTCCTCAAAATAGGTAAGCTCACTAAGAAGACCTGAAAGAAGTTGTCTAAGCTTTTGCATTTTCTTTTGCGTACTACCACGCACGTTACGAACATCCCTCATTATAGAACACAACTGAGCTGTCAGTTCGGTTTCACGAACTAAACTTTGCCATAACTTGAATCCATCCTCATCTCCAGTGTCATCAGCTGATAGCTGCCAGCACGTTGATTATAAATGTAATAACAACTAATCAGAGGAATAAGCAAACATGTTTACCAGTTACATATTCACCTAGGAAATGAACTCATTTGCAGAAACATTAAGTAATATGTTTAATAACGCTTTAACATGATTCCCGCAACAAATTTACTTTCCCCAGGAAATCAACATTTTGACCTTCAAAATCTTACAGGCTTGCACAAGAAAAGTACAGCCAACTTACATATAGTATGTCAGTCACAGAACAAGCAATTCTTTCAGCTATACGTAAAGCACAGTATACAATCAAATAGTACACTGTACACGTGTTTTTCAAGTACCGCAAGTGTAGACTTTTACCAAAGACACATAATTTGGATGGTCGAGTTTATACTCCAAAAAATACTGCAGCGTAAACTGTTAAGTAAGCCTTTTCACGAGGGCGACTTCATTAAAATCATTGCAAGGTATTCTTTCCAATCACCTTTTTTTGTAAACTCGTAGTAAATCATATAAAGACAATTCATATTTCATATGACTAATTGTGCAAGAACTACATGACTAAGAAGCAATTTCCGATTTTCCTCTAGTCAGAGCATGAAAGTTGAAGTGTGCCTACCTTCAACATATTCTCTTCCAGCATTTCGTAAGTACAATAAAAGCGCTTTGCATACGCAGGATCGTGAAGTTCCACAGCGACATACCAACGAAGAAAACTGGCCAATTCAATATTTCGCAAGGCTGCAAATAGGTATTCAAATCAATCAACCCCAATATACCAGAAATTATAACCATTAAAGAAAGATGAAGACAAGAAAGTACAGCGCTGCACAAGGAAATGAGAAAGGCGCGATCTATCAGAGCGCTCAAATCGAAGGGCCTGGACTAACTGAAGAAGATAACACTGTAGTTCATCATCATCAGCTCTTTCAAGAACACTTACAGCATATGCACGAACCTGTTGAAAAACATCAATTGTATTAAATGTAATGTAGCTCAGGCATGAGATTAGAAAGAGATGCAAAAAGAGAAGCATAAGTGCCCCATCCACCTACCTCCACCACCCAAAAGAAAGGGAAAAGGTAGTGAAATGATAAAATGATAAAATAAAGGAACCTATGTGTGTAGTACCACAAGAATGCATGAATAGCAAGAGAGAGCAATAGCCTTACAAAGTAGATCCAAAAAAAAAGGAAAATAATTGTTTCAACTGAAACTATATCGTTCAATAAATAACCATTGGCAACACAGACCTCTTCACTTTCAAATACAGGAGATAACAGCTCCAGTGCATCACAAACATCAATGGTCTCCCATCTTCCCATCAGTTCAGTTGTCTGCTTCGCTTCCTGAAGATGCATCAACCACGTCAACACTGAGACTGACTAATAAAGTATTCTGTCACAGAAGATTCTTGAAGTACTGTTGTAGAATGTGGCAATCCAAATAAGGAATATCAGGTTATCAGAAGACAAAAAATCTGAGTGTCCTGACCTGTACATCACTCCATTCAACACACCGAAGAAACTTGGTGAGAGCTTTCTTCTCGGACATCAATGAGAATCGAAATTTCCACAGAAGCTGCTTTTCATCTCCACTTAAAGTCCTTGTTGGTGGGTGCTTTAATATCCTTTGTATCGCTCTTAACATTAAGAAAAAAAAAATTGTTTTAAAACCTTGAGCTTTTGTTGTGAAGATATATTAAACGAGCTATAGTAAGAAAGAAAAAGGGGATATCCAATATGAAAAAATACGAACAAGTAATTCCTATGAACACCACAAGTAAACCAGGTGTGTTGACAGCGAAAAGACATTGAAACACAACACATTGTTGCAGTTGCACACAGAATTAAATGATAATACATCATGGACAAGTACCACAGAGTTATCATTGGAGATACAGAGGACTTTATTTACAAGCTACAATGCTACTAAATCTTTAGGTTCTTTAGCTACATGTTAGATCAGATAGGTTAACAGTTATCGCAGTGAGGGTGTATAAAGAAATATCCTGCCTTGAAGAGGAAGGACAGATAATCTAAGCAATGAAACATGACATGCATTGAAATATCCTCTTTTCAGAACGACAGGTATAACATAAAAGAATAAATTACTACTCAAAAATTGTCTGAAATCGAAGCTTACTTCCTTTCATTGGAACTTGGTTTCAGATCTCGATCAATGATTCCACGAGTTAAGCTCCTAGCAAGTTTTATTTGTTTGTGCTCTGAAGGATTTATCTTCCCAACTTCTGGATCCCACACAGTAACAAGTTCATTTGCACCAATTGGAGATGGTAAGAAAACGTTTGGCCCAGATTCCTGCAATAAGATTAAAAGAAATCACCAACCAAGCCCACCATTATTCGAGGGTACATAGTCATAATCCTTATGTAAGAATGAATAATTAACTCATAACTCAACATCATTGTCAATGAAAACAACAAGGTGTGCATAAAGAGAAGGCCAAAAGATGTACGAACTTCTGTCAGCTGATTATGGAGTGGGAAATATCAAGATTGAAGTGACCTCAGAGCCCAAAAGCTACATAACAGTAACATGTTAGACTACTAGTTCACCTTTAGCAGTCCAGAAGTACAGCAGATTTCACTGCACAGCTTGACCGGAATTCCGCACCCTTAAATTATCAATAGCGCAACCCAGCAAGAGAAACCCAATAAAGCAATGATGGGCAATAGGCATTTCATGAATAAACAAAATCTCACAGTTTTTGAGGTCAAACTGTGAGTGATAATTTCTTTTGAGAAATAGTAATAAAATTAATACAAAAGATTAAAATTTAAATATACTTGAAAATATTATTTTCTTATAACTCTTGTCAATATATTTTGAGAGAGATCAACAAACAATGTATATTATGAAACTGATAGGAGTATATTTGTCGTGGTAAAAGACAGGATTTAGGCCAGAATAACAAGGAACACATTATACCCATTTCAGAAAAGCTTAAAACAAGACAAAATCAACAAGAAACAGACAATGCAGTAAAATAATCAAAACCACAATTGCCATCTGCAAATATATTAGTTGATTTCTTGATAGAGAAACACAATTTATCCAATCAAGTCTTAGGTTGGCAAACGGCAAGTAATGATAGCAACATTCAATCCCCGCAAAGAAATCACATAACATTAGTTCTCACAAACATTTAGACAATAAAAGACAGTTGCCGGTTAGGAAGAAGACTTAGGCCAGGTTCTCCTCACCTGATTTTTGCTGAACTGGAATTACTTTTACTGATCTAAAACTGAATTTAACACAATAAAACTTTATTTTACTGAATTAAAATGGTTTTTACTGATTTGAACTTATTTTCCTGATTCCCTGTTGTATTTTCTTAATGGAGTTATTAATTTTTACTATTTAAAACTTGTTTTACTATTTTCCTGATTCCCTGTTGTATTTTCTCAATGGAGTTATTAATTTTACTATTTAAAACTTGTTTTACAGAATCTTATTTATTTAAGGTTAAATGGAACAGGACTTTACAGAGTTTATAAAGAAAATAATATAACTGTAGACAATATGGCGTAGTAATAACAAAAGGGGTGAAAACAAAAGTTGGCATAATACAATTCAGTAAATATAATCAAGGAAAAACAAGTAGTTACCTGGAAGACAACCTGATGCTCGAAACTGCAAAAATCAACAACAACATATAATTGGGAACTCCTGGTACCACAACTTTCACGATCTTTAATCTTCTCCATTGCTTTAAATGTGAGCCGATCTAGCCAATCAACGCGTGGAATTTGTCCTCTTTCGTATTTATTCATAAGCTTCTCTAGACGCTCCAACTCCCCCCGTTCATGCCTAGGGACCTAGATAACATAGGATGTTCCACTAATATTCAAAACTCTGTAGGTTGTGAACTTCTAACAGAAATAACCATACAATATGTGACCTGTCTACATCAGAAAGAAATTGATTACCTTTCCAGGTGTGGAAGAAGGAAATGCTCCATCAGCTTCTTTCCCCAGCCACAGCCTAAGTTTTTGCTTTCCCGTTCTAAGTTGCTTCTTGCTGTTAAAAAGAAGAATTGTTGCTCCACCAATAAGCCCTTCCTCTTTGCAGCAGGAAACATCCCATACCTAAATTTTGAGAAAAGGCAACCAACAAACAGATCTCAGACACAGGATAAGACCAACCTGGGAAAATTATAATTGAAGGCATACTTCTTCCAAGAACCGAAGGGAAAAGACAGGGAACCACAAAAGAGTAAGTGCAACAAAGAAAACTAGCCTAATGGAAATGAAAGCAATTCATTCAGATTTCAGACAACCAGAAATCAACAACTTGCAAGTGGCAACTATACTGACTGATCTACAGAAGGATACTGAAACTTAGTAGCATCACGAAGCAAACTCATGGTCCATATTATTCAAAACAGCATGCTGGGGGTTGATCTCAAACAAAGTATTATGTCAGAACACAAAAGAAAACATATCCTTGTTGCATTTTGACTGATAAGGCAGAAAGGTGCAAACTAGGGAGTATATAGTGTAAAGCTACAGTCTCATTTATGGTTCCTTAAAAGACAAAACATACACAGAAAATAAGACACATGCACCTAAGCATTTAACAGGAGAAAAGGTAAGAAATAACTTGGTACAACATACCACGTAACAATTTCCATTAAAAGAAATAGAAGAAACTAGAAGGTACAAACTGGAAGGTACTGGTTACCGTAAAAGAAAGTTGTGAGTGTGCAGTGAGATCCCGATATTTGGTACTCAGTGTAATAAGCTCACTCCAGCAAAAAGACTGACCAGATTCCAGCCTACAAGAATGTTTTACATCACAACAGTTAAGAACTTAAGCTTAGAAAGAAGGGAAGGGGACAAAAAAATGCAATATTGTTTTGCAACCAATTAGTAATAAGCTGTCAAAAAATGTTTGGAGATTTGCTGAAAACAAAGGCTCTGTTTTGTTCGACTTATTTTGACTTATTTCAGACAAAGTAAGTTCAGATAAGTTCAGTAAAGTTCAATTAAGCCAAGGTAAGTTCAATTAAGTCCAATTAAGTTCAGATAAGTTTAGATAATATAAGTTAGCAAAAATAAGTTTTTTGAGACATTTTCACACACAATAAGTTTTTTCCGGATAAAATAAGTTCAGATAATATAAGTTCAGACAAAATTAGTCGAATTGAACGGAGACTAAATGGAATCATACTATACATCAATAAAATCTGAATATAACACAGGAATACAGGGAGCAATCAAAATTTCAAACTCTCATCTTGTATCTTTGCCCGAAACCAAAAAGAATTTCACCACTTAAAAAGCAATTACTCCGTAGTTTTTATCCAAAGATACAGAGACTTACAGTCACAGCAGCAAACAAAGAAGCTTTTCAATGACAGAGACTAACAACAAAACCATACACAGGACTACATGTAGGTTGTCCATGCCAATAAAATTACAGCAAGATCATTGCTAAAGGAAATTTTCCTACTAAAACACTAATGGAATGATCCACCAAATAATCCATATCAATCACAGATCAGAAGGCTTACTGTCTTTTCTCAAGAAAAGATACAAAAAATATCCGGGTAGAAAGCCCAACACGTAAGTGGACTCTGATAGTTAGGACAAATGAGCAATGCATGGGTCATTTGGAATACAGCTGCACTGCCAGCTCCCTGCATAGTATAATGTGGGCCTATGTGGCTGCTTCCAAGAATTGCATGGCCGCAGGTGTGTGCCATGTACTGGAGCAATTTCACACTTTTGACTTGTTTCAAAATAAATTTCCAGCTTGGTTTTACAAACTTTAGCACCAGTCTTTCAGACACTATACGGGACATAACTTGAAAAATAACTGTAATCAGGAAAAATAGTGTGTAACTACGGAAGAGGATTTTTTTTAATTGGATCAAAGTCTCCTAAGAGAGTATCCTAGTGAATTCCAAAGAAGACTAGATTTGTTGGCAATAATCAGTAAGAAGGTTGGAGCTTTTAATTAGGGGTATACTGGCTAACCAATGTTGCTGTACAATATCAATATGAATTAGTGCGTACAACATTATCGGCCATTCTAAAATATCAATGCAGCATCGAATAGACGAATACCTCTTTCAACATCAATATAACATTACAAAGCGTTTCATAGTATTCAATACAACATCAAGTAGAGCTTCACGATCCCAATGCAATTCTTTTTTGAAATAGACCGAATTTGTAATGCGTATGAAAATGACTAAAAATATTTAGACTTAGTATCAGGGAGACTGAGAGAGTATAAGACAGTAAGACCTGGTTCTCATAGGTAGTCCAAAAGAAGCACCATCGACGTACAAGGCGCATTCAACATAAAGTTCCCCCCTCCTCTCATCTGCAGCATAACCAGTGTCTACAGCAGCTTTGATCACAAACACGCAAATAATAGTGGCGATTATTATAACTTCAGCAAAATCTCTTATCAAACAAATTCTACTTGCTTCAGAAAAAATTCCCTAACTCTTATCACAAATCTAAGTTCAAAATTGTATCATAATTAACAAAATTGTCTTGCAACTTAGCAGCAGGAGGAAATTAAGACTTTGAAATATCAAATTTATGATGATTTTTTAGGTCCCCTCCAATGATTTTTTAGATATCATAAGGCACTGATGTACATGGAATTCAATCCAAGTTCTTGTTCGACCACCTAAGACTTTTACCCAACTAAGCTAGTTCCCATCGACTTGTAAACTAATTTCCATCAGAAAACTAGAAAATGGACTCGTTTGACTAAAATTGAGCAACTGATTTCCGAAAATTAACAAAAAAAAAAAACAAATTAACAACTAAGACAAATGGCAAGGTTACTCGTACCTGAAATAGGAGATTTGAGATGGGGCAAAGTGCCCTCCAAACGATCAATTCGGAAAGTAACAGGGAGGTTGATATCGCAAGACAGGAAGAATCTGAACTCGTTTCCGCTCATTGTTTCTTATGTTATTCAGTAAATTTGGCAACGCATCAGACCGATAAATGATGATTTCCCCCAATTTGCAAGACAAGATAGATAATTTTCAATTGAATGATTATTTTCCCCAATTTGCAAGACAAGAGAGACAATCTTCAATTGAATGATGAGTTTCCCCAAATTGTCTCCGAACACTGTAATAGTGTAATTTGATTGAGGGGAAAATCTAGCAGAGGGAAATTTAATTTAGCATTAGAAACACTGGGTCGCCGGAGATAATATGTACTTGCACGTCTACGGATAAAGGAACGAGTGTTAAACAATTGTAACACAACCAATTGCTTGTGTGATTGGGGCTGAACTTAGTAAGGAGAACCGTGTTCGGTCCTCCGTAATAATAATTGGGAGGGGATTGGAACCTAACCACCCAAAACTCGTCACGAATCCGGATTAGCCCTAACGGTGAACCGGATGCTAACACAAAAAAAAAAAAAAAACAATTGTGACACAATTACTGAAATACTCCCTCCATCCCGGAATAATTTCACTGCCTTTCTTATAAAGTCTTGCAATTTATAGAAATTCCAAGCTACTAGCTTGATCATTGGAGTTGAAATGATAAAATAGATTGGCCAAGCAAATTAGCTTAAATAAGCTAATTTGCTTGAAAAAACTTGGCCAATGAAATGATATTAACTTAAATTAAATTTAAATATTGATTGACAAATATGAGTATAAATATCAAGCTAGTAGCTAACCACTAAAATACTAAATAGCTAGAAAGGGAATTAGCTTGAAATATTATGTGGCATGACAGCTAATTTAGAAATTAGCTTACCGTTAAAGATGCTCTTATATAAATGGTAAATTTTTATACGGAGTAAATATTACTCCAACTACCCCTTCACATGTCATTTTGTGGTCTCATGCACCCTCCCCTACTCCCTTACCCCCTTTAAAAAGTTTATACGTATCTCTATCTATATTTAAAAATAACTCACTATCAACTACTCCCTCCGTCTCTTTTTGTTTTTTACGTTTTCCTTTTTGGGTATTTCAAAATGTTCTTTACATTTCTTTTTATACCATCACATAAATAACTTAGTATTCTATCAAAATTTGTGTCCAATTATTATTTTAACCAATCAAATTCATTGGGTCATTTAATTTCTCACACTTTTCCATTTTGACATTAAATTTTTCTCATTTCCCAACATCAGAATTTTGATAAAAGTGAAAACATTATAAATAAACGTAATTTATCTCGTTTAAATAAAAAAAATTGAGGAATTTCAATGCAGATTAGTTATTCGTTAAAACGCGTGAAAAATACCAAACGTAAAAAACAAAAAGAGACGGGGGGAGTACCATGTAATTAAATAATAAGTCAATTACTCTGCATTAAACTCTGTGCCGGTCAAACCGTTTTAAGTATTCCGGAACGGAGGGAGTATACACCAAAACGTACCGTCTAAATGGTGGAGAGAGTGTATCTCTTAAATAAATACGGCCGAAAAAGGCAAGTGCATCCCTTAAATAAATAGAGATGGAGTACTCCACTGCTCCAGGATTTTTTTTTTTTTTTTTGAAGGTACTCCACTACCAGTGGCGGCTCCAGTATGGGTTCAGTGGGTTCAACTGAACCCATACTGGAAAAAAAAATATTAACTAGTTTCTGAAACTAGGAAATATGTTATCTATATTTTAGCGCTAGTATTACTCAAAAAATTAATTCTGAATCATTGGTTAGAGAAGCAAACTCACAGAGAATGGACGCAGGTTCGATTCCAGTGAGATGGACTTTTTGATTTATTTTATTTATTTTTCTTCCTTTCTTGTTTACTTTGTTTCTCACCCCTTTAGCAATAGTTTTAAACTTTTACAAATACATATTTTTATAAATTCCTATTACTATACTTCTTTCAAACTTTGAAAATTATAAATGGCTTTTGTTTTATTCATTTTCTTTGATTTTTTTTTAAAAAAATTATTTATCTTATGTACGGAGTACTACAGTACGTATAAAACCTGTTATTTGTACACAATAAATCAGTAAAATTTGCTAATGTACGTTTTGCACCAAAATATGACATGTTTTTAAATTTTTCGAACCCTTAATACAGATTTTCTGGCACCGCCACTGTCCACTACTCCAGTAATTCGTGGACCATTGTCAAGGTACTACATTTATTAGTGGATTGTGGACAATAGTGCACAATAAGTATAGTGTAAAAAGAATTATGTGTACAAGCAAAAAAAACACGACCTTGCGACAAAAGAACATGCGATACATTTTTTACATTTTTTTGTTATAAAATAATATATTATTTTACTTTTTATTAAATTTATAATTATAAATATAAGTATATTAATTCATGTTCTTTTTACATAAGGACGATAAGGTAATGTTCTTTTAGCTATGCATGTACTTGTATTCTTTAAGGTGTGTTATGTTCACTAGCTATGTACCATGATCTACCTTTTTAAATTGCGCCAAAATCATAAGATGATACAACTATACAAGGGAGTATTTGTGGGTTGAATTACTGAATTTTACGTGAAAGGTGGTTTTCATGAAATTTGGGTGACATTTTGTGACAGATAGATAGTGACTTTAATCACCAATCTATTATGTATATAAATTAAAGCTTTAAGAAAATCTAAGAAAGTTTTCATTCATTTATTTATGGAAATTTGGTGAAACACTATTTTTAAGTTTAGTGATTTTGTGAATTTCTATCTTATAAAAACATTTTAAATTTTAACTACCTTATAAGTTTGGTTTGTTTGACTAACACTACCATTTCAAGTTTTTCGTTAATGTTTTCCGTCTTTGAACTCCACTACAACGGTTATTTAATATGGCAAATGAGAAAAAACAACAAATGAACAGAGATATTTAAAAGAATAGAATAAATATACGACGGAAAACATTGACGAAGAACGTCAAATAAACTTATAAGGTAGTTAAAATTTAATAAGTTTCTATAAGGTAGCAATTCAAAGATAGTGTTTCACAAAATTTCCTTTATTTATTAGGTATGTTGACATGGGCTTCTTAACATTGCAATCCAAATTCCTCACTTTCCTTTAGTTTTTAAAAGAGTTTCACTTTATATACTTGTACCAATTATTGTATGAGACCACGATTCTCTTATACAGATCGATATAATTCCGTTTGATTAATAATTCGTGTGATATCTTAAGTTTCAACACAATAAGTCAATAACTTACTGAAATATATACTACGTACAAAGTATAACCCTTGTTATCCACTTGATCAAATATTTTAATACCTATAATACCACTGACCATTGTATAGCAACAAACTCTAAAGGCATACCCTATACTAGGGTTATCAAGCTTCGATCAGTAACTTAGTATTTTGACCGCTTAGTCAAACCACTCATATATACATGAGTGGTTGTTTCCCTTCGATCAATGATATAAATTGACCACAAAAACGAATAATACATGACATAATATGGATAATTAAAGTTTAATAATTCGAACGGCCATGATATGATTGCACTACGATCACTAGATCAGAAGATAAAAGACTTTCATATGAAATATAATCATATTTATGTCATTATCAATATGTATAGGGTAATATACGGATATCGCACAAAGATTTGAGACTAAGGAATAAGTCTATGGTTGATTAAATTGCCATTTGCCACATTTGTTATATATATCAACAAATCAAATAACATATATAAAATGAAAAGGAAATTAAGAAAAAGACATCGATGATCAATATCATCCCCCACATTATTGAATGCTCATCTTATTACTTTGTACTTGTTGTTATTAATCTCTACTCTCACCATCCTAAATTACTCTTTAAACTTACCTATGCATATAATTTTAGATGATAGTGGTTGTTTGGTTATCAATTGTTATTTTATTGAAAAAGTAGATGTGATGGGAGTTAGTGAGATATTTTTTAAATAGAATGAGAGATGGGGTGGGGACAAAAAAATATTTAGTGGGAAGAGATAGACAATATAATAATTGTGTGGTCATTCCTAATTTAAAAGTGTAACAACAAATCTGGAACGGGCGAAAAAGGAAAGTGTAACAAATAATCTGGGATGGAATGAGTATTATATAAGTGAATATGTGAGATTATTTTATTAAATCCACTTTTGGTGTCCTCCTTGAATTACTAAAATGCCCTCCACACTTATAGAATAGAATAGAGAATATAATGACAATCTACCTAACAGAAAAAGCCCAAAGAAGCATTTTAATCAATCTAACACCTTAAATAAATTCTTATCATTTTAATCAATATGTTTATATGCGTTCAGCTCTATCTAACTTATACAGTATGTTTCTTATATTTACACTCATCACATTTATATAATATTTTTTACATGTTATTTCAGGTTAAATATAATAACACAAATATATTTCTTATATTCGCACGCATCGTATGCATATAAATATAAGAATAGTAATAAGAAGAGACATGGCCAAAATTTTGGGTCCCACTTTTGGACCATGACTCCATGAGTATGACTACACACACAAGGATATCAAGCAGGTTTGTAATTGGAGGATGAATTCAATGAAAAATTCAAAGTGTAGCTTCATCGATTGAATGTTCCCTCATTAAAAATAAAGATAATACTTAAAAGGTACAATTCAAGTAGTTATTTATGAAATCAATCAGTAATATAAAAGGGAAATTTGTAACATGTTGATCATAAATAATGCAAGAAAACCATACACATAAAATGAAGCACATTACTTGCTAATACTCGATCCGTATTACGGAAGTAGTATTATTAATACGTTGACCCAATTAAGAAATAAAATACTTCACTCGATGTCGATACCAGTGATAACTATGGAGTCCGTTCCTGATTTAGGGACAATAGTGACCTGAATAGAGTCGTCGTCGGTGGCATCAAGGTCTTCAAGGAGCTGGTTCAATGCCAACTTGAGGACAGTGTTCTTACCCATATCCTCCTCTGCCATGTGGCTCATGTCACCTCCACCTCCACCTCCACCATGGGTTAAGCTGGTGAAACTTCCAGCATACTCAAGATTGATTTTAGTCTTATCCTCGGGTTTATAATCAGTTCCATCATTGATATAAACATCAAACTTGATAAAATCCTTTGACTTTCCTAATTTGAAATTTATAACAAGAACCTCCTCATGTTCCAGCTTGTCTTCCTTTGTTCTAGACTTTTTAGGCCTATCGACCTTCGTTTTTATGACCGAGTACTTTAAGGGCAAAGGGAGCATCACCTTTAATTCCGTTAAAACCTTTTTAACTAGAGAAAACGTTCTCGTCTTGAGTCGTCCCCCCAGCAGCGGTTGTCGTTGTTGTTGTCGTTGTTGTTGTTGTTGTTGTTGAGTAATTGACATCCATGGCAGTTCCTGATCTTCGTACTTGTACCCGAGTCTCTCCGTGTCGAAACTATCCCTGACATAAACCCTTACAGGGTTAGCGTTTTCATCGTAGAAGTAGAAATACGCATTTCGATAATCATCGTATTCAGGCGTCTTAGGGAAGTTACCCCCATGGAGAACGTCAGTCCAAAGACTCCACATTCTATCTACATTAGAGTGATGACAATAAAACAAAGGGTCACGTCCAGCAGACCAGAAGGCACCCATGTCTTGATTACCCTTAATAGTATTACTTCCGGTCCATACATGGACCGAGTTGTGAGGCATACGCTCAAGAATCCCAGCACCACTTACATCCCCCTCCATTTTGTCTCCTGCACGGTACGGACTCCCTAAGAAGAGCTCAGCCTTGTTTGGATCGTCGGAAACACTCGGGTACACCATCGCCTTACGCATAAGCAATATGTTTTCTTCGTATTGATCATCTTCATTGACATCGGAACCTTCCTCGTCGGATACAAACGACAAATTCATCATCTTGTCAAGGTGGTTTGTATTCCGGTTAGGATCAAAGAGGGGAGAATCCATTTCTTTGAATATCTCAGGGATACGCATCCCATCACGATGATCCCAATTCCAGTAAGGCAAGGCGAAATCAGGTTTGTTGATCAACTTCCCAAGGATCCTCTCGTAGAAATAGAGATACCATCTATGGAAAGAAGGGAATAACCAACTAGCGTGGACCTCAAGTCGAGTATCATTGTGACCGAGTACCGGATAAGATCCATCACAATAAGCACAATGTACCCTAGCTTGTTGCATGTGGCTGCGAGGGTCGCTCATTGGGAGTGACTTCATTATGGCAATTGCTCTTTTATAATCATTTAGCCATTCTTGGTCCTCGTAGGCTTTGTGTGCTGGACGCCGAACCTTCTTCACGTGGTTATGATAGTTCTTAAACTCGAAATCTTTCGTTATGTTGAGATCGAAGGGTGGAGGGCAGCAATGATCACCAACTGACCCGTCCCATAGGGCGTCACTCAGGGTACATTTTTCCACGTCAGGGAGAATGGGGGCAGCTAGGGTATTATAGTAATTAGCTCCCTCACTCCCTAAGGCAGCATACATGCCACCTAAACCAAGGAGTATATTTCTCCTATCTAATAAATACGGTGTGTTTGTGTTAGGGTTTTGAATGAGTTGAAATTGGTTATTGTCATCGTTACCATTGTTGTTTTTTGTTTGGCACGAGACTTTTCCGTTTACAGATCGAACACCACGGTGGTGATGAGCGGAAAGTTGGGGTGTTTTGGGGAGAAAAGGGTTGTTGAGGAGGATGGAAGTAGTGGTGATAATGGTCGGAGAAGAGAGAGTTGCCATTTTGCAACTAGCTACTAGCTAGAGGGTTAAGATATTTGTTGTTGAGGTGGGAGTATTGTGTAAACCTTAAACGGTATTTATAATATACAAAGGTTGCAAAATAATGAGCTACGGCAAATGAAAAGAGGAAAATTCAAAGTTTTGTAATCGGCCATCATTGTTTTCTTACCGCTAATCCCACATTTTCTTAGGTTCCCTAAATATTGCACTATAGTTGATTTTAATATAATCGAATTATGTATAAATAAAAATTATAAAAAACTGATATTTAGAAAATATATATACTCCCTTCGTTCCTTAATACTCAACCTGTTTTGACAGGATACGTTTGTCAATGCATAACTTTGACCACCAATTTCTTTAACTACATATTATAAAAACTCATAAAAATATTAATATTTTTAAAATATATATTAAGATGAAGCCAACAATATATTTTATACTAACATTTATTTTCATATACTAGAAATAAAATAGGGTTAAAGTGAATTTGTGAATAGCGCAAAATGTCAAACCGGGTCGATTATTAAGGGACGGAGGAAGTATCTGTACAAATCTAACAAGATGCCGCATGACTACAATTTTCCTTATGTACGAATCATAAAAGATGATCAATGATCTAATATAAATCGTATTCATCAAAATTCTGTCAACTTATTGGCTATTCTATTCAAGATGATAACAGTTAAAGGAGAAGGATTGATATGGGAAACACTACAATATTTAAAGGAGAAGATTGACATAAATCACTAACATGCCTTTGCAGTAGTTATTCAACCCCCTTTTGTTTTTATAAAATTGTACCATCAATTTTTTGAATGATAATTGTTCTCTAAACCATTATTTGTAAAATATTATGGCTTTTGAAAATAACAAGTATCAATGGCTATATTTTCCTAGCAAAAATGTCCTTATGCTTTTTGCAAAGAGTGCATTTTATGCGGCTATTTAGATATTTAGGTACTAAATTTACAACTCATGAGTTAAGGACATTGTAGAGGAATATAAAAACACTCAAGCACATATACTTGATGAGCTACTCAAACATCTTTTATAAAGCTTTATATCTCATTTCAAGTGGCTCTATTGCGTAGATTTGCGATACAATTAGATTTTTATACAAGCAATACTTTTGCTAAACATAATTTATATAGGAGAATTTACATAAATTAACAAGTGCTTATGTTTTATGTAACATTTTTACGAGATGATTTTGTATACCTTGGGGGACTGTGCGCGCTAGCGCACAGTCCAACAACTAGTAATGTAAAAAACAAGATGGTGTAATATATATGAAACAAAAATATTTTTAATCATTTTCTCAATATCACGTGGAAATGGCTATTCATTGTCGAATAATCCATATAGATATTTTAAATCCAATGTATTATGCAAAAAAAGACACAAACAAAAAACAATTGATTTCTTTTTACGGAGTAGTTTTTAGTATACAGCTGGTCTAGCTGGTCCATATTGATTTACAATTCAATTATACATGTGCGAATTTGAATATCGTGCATTCTGCGAGTCCTTTGGATGTAGCGTCTGGTGTTGGTGCTACTTGGTTTATACAAGCTGTCTTGAAAGAGTATCCGTCTGCCCTTGGTAGAGCACCCTTAGCTTGGATTAAAGCATGTAGGAATGGTTATCGCGAACACAAATTCTTATTTACAATGGGTGTACAATAAATATTGTACACCGAAGTAAAAGTTAACTCAAAATGTTTAAAAGTTACGCTCTTTTATATGTAAAAGTTATCTATTTTTTAGTGATATTTTTTCATTTTAGTAAAATTTATTTCTTCTAAATCACTAATAATGTATAAAATTAATCATTTAACCCTTTAAAATGTTTATCTATAAATTTTTTTTACTAATATAAAAGTTAATCAAACTAGGTTAAAGTTACTTATAAATGGGTAAAAGTTATCTTGGTGTACGATAAATTTATTGTACACCTTGCGCACGCAAGACCTTTTGTATCTCGAATCCCTTCCTGCCTTTATTGACCATAATCCTGGAAGTTTTAGAGATATTTGTATTAAAATTTTGATTATGACATGTTATTGTAAGACACATCTTTCCATGCTGTGTATATAAGCTGATCGGTGTGTTGAATCAGTTTTCATAAACTACATGTATGCAACACATAGCGCAAAACCTGAATCTCAACTTGAACCATTTATGTCATACTTCATTGTTTCATTCGATCACTTCTTTGCATATAAAACGTAGTGTGTGTCATGCGTTGCACCCCAAGTCTCACTAGGTAGTTTGTAATTCGGAATGCATTCGTTTTTTTGTTGTTGTTCCCAACTACGTAATACTCCCTCCATTCCTTTTAGTTCTTCCTGTTTCTATTTCGGGCGTTCCTATATTTTCTTCCTATTTCCTTTTTGGACATACCTTTTTAGCATAAAATTCTCCAGCATCCCTTATTTAATTCATTCACATTTCCCTATTCAACCACCCAACCCCACTTTTATGATTTTTTATTACTTTATTAAAAATATCCTCTCTCTCCATTTCTTTATTACTTTTCTTTAGGAACGGAGGAAGTATATATAAAAAGAAAATTGATAGATAAACAGGGTAAACGGTTAAATGATAATTTTATACACTATATTAGTGATTTTGAAAAAATATTTTTTTTGCTAAAACGGAAATTTTTATCATTAAGAAATAGATAACTTGTACATATATAAAATGTTAATTAAACATTTTGATTTAATTTTTACTCTGTTGTACTATATTTTATATACACCACGATCAGCTCGTAAATAAGAATGTAATATTATAAATTCAGTATATTGTACTTCCTGTGTTCCTATTTACATGACACAATTGGGTTGTGGAAACTATTCATACAACCTACTTTGACTATATTTTGTGATTTATACTTACGAAAACACATAAATGTCTGGTGGAGTGGGATCTTAATGTCTTATTAGATTCGTTTCAATAAATATTTTTTAAATATCAACTTTTTATAATTTTTTCTTATCCGCAATTGAAGAGATTAGTGTTTGAAAGAACGAAAGAATTTTTTTAACAAAAGAAATAAATAAAAAAATTATATAATAAATTAAATGATCCATATTTGTGTAGCCTCATACTATAATACTCGTAAGTCGTAACTAATACTAGTAGCGCTTTCCTTATAAAGTCGTCCCAGAATACTTGCATTGTTTTTATAAATGACATATTTTACTAATTTTATATTATTTCTCTCACTTATCTAAGGTCCCACTTTTATTTCTAAGATCTTAAAAAACATTAAAAAAATCATCCCACCCCACCAGCCTCAAAAAATCGACATATTTTCCACAAATAACTATATTAAAAAAAATACCTAATATCAATTATCACCTAATTAAATAATAAGTCAATTAAATTTCATTAAACTATGTGCCGATCAAATTACCGATACAAGTATTTCAGGACAGAAAGAGTACAAAATGAAATATAATAAGTAAACTGCAAAATACTTCGTAGTTCATACTCCATAGGGAGCTCATACACTTACTCCAAGGTAGGTCTAGTCATCATACCCTGCAATGGACAATAGACATATCAGCAAGTGAAATTTCACCTTGGGGGGGAAACAACTGACTTTAAGGGGGGGGAAATTTGGTAAATACCGCCATATGTATTAGCGGGATTTATTTTTACCCTACCTCCTCCCAAAAATCTGCCGCCCAATATTTGATTTAATTTTTTACAAAAATTATTCTTTTGTTTTCCTCATAACCTCCATTATCGTTCAATCGGAAGTTTTACAAGGTAAATTTTTCTCATATTCTAAATGTATTTGCTTGTTAGCCTTTCAAACTTTAATCCTCCAATTAAGAAACAACAACTATATTTTTTTCGTAAAATATATTGCAGATCTGTTTTAATAATAATAAAAAAATCTTAAATATATAAAAATTTCAATTACTTCAGTTGAATTTAAAGAGGGAAAAAAGAATGAGGTAATAGGACAAAGCAATTAAACAATGGTTGAATCGATTGATTCTTGAAGACTAAGAAATGGATCGACAATAACAAGGCAAAAGAAGCAAACTTCGGTATTACCGATAATGAATCGACCTTAAGCTTAATGTGTTCATGGAATTGAACAATTGATGATCTAAATGGAGTTGTAATAGCGCAAAATAAGATTAAAGAGGGGAAAAAAATGTTCAACGGGATTAGCAGAAGAGGCAATGAAGAAGGGATCCAAAAAAGAAAATGGATCAAAGTCTCAAACACTTTGGTTTCATCGCCGTTCACGGACAAAAAAAATTAAAGGAAAATAAGTTTGGTTTTTTGAAATTCAAAATCAAAATGGGTCTGGAAATTTTGAGTTTGATTGGAATCTGACTAGGACATGACTTGGCAAAAATAATCAATTACTCCCTCCGTCCCGGAATACTTGACCTGTTTTCCTTATCGGACCGTCCCTTAATACTTGACCTGTTTCTAAAAATGGAAATATTTTAACAATATTATATTATTTTTCACTCCACCCCTATTAACCCACCTATCCCCTTACTCTATACAAAAATTAATTAAAAATTCAACCCCTACTCTCCCCCAACCCCACCTCTTAACCCATCTCCCACTAACTACATTAAAATAATACCCCACTATCAACCACTACCTATTAAATTAAATAAGTCAATTCAAGTCCCTTAAACTCTGTGCCGGTCAAACCGGATCGAGTATTTCGGGACGGAGGGAGTATAACAAGGGTATGATGAGTGTATGTGCTTCTCGATAGACATACTAGTCTGATACACGTCCGGAGCTGGACGCCTTGACCCCTTGCAAGTTGGCAAGTTGTTAGTGTAGACTGTTAACAAGAATCACGTGATCATCCCCTAAATTTCCATGAGATTTGGACATAAAAATATTCCTTTAGTTTTGTTTTTTATGGAGAAAAGTTGTTTGATAGTTACTACTCCATTAAAGGTCTAGATTATTGATGGACCTATTAATCTTTTCTACTCCTGTAACTTTTATCTATACGGGGTGGCCTATCGATATTAATGAATATCGGTATTACCCCGTAAGTAAAACTAACCAGCAGCTGATCTGGTCATCTTAGATACTCATCTCTTAGCGGCATATTTGTAATGTCTTTACTGGCCAAAGTATATCGACGATCGATCATCGATCAATGTGTTAAAGGGTGAAATTAAAACATAAGTCATAGGTTTTTTGTGCAGTGAATATATTAGCAGATTTTTCCCGGCTTTCATCAAGTTAGCGCCTTAGCGGCCGCCATTTTTCCCGTCAGTACTCATTATATCCCCCAATTATCCGTTTTTGAGGTTTGCGAAAAGCGTATGATATTTTCTAAATTTAAATCTCGTGATAACGGTTTTTGCTAGGGTTTGGTATGTTAATTTCGATAATTGGATGATTTAGTATGTTAGTTGCAAACCTATTTGTTTCAATTGTTTGGTTGATTTGTTAAGAATTCCGAACTTCGAAAATTTTCAAGAATTAGGGCTTGATTTTTCTACTGGTTAGCAGTTCCGTAAAATTTAGTGGTTACTTGAGATGATCATGTGAATGTGTTATTTAATTGTTGATTGAACTGGTATGATTATTGGATTGATTTGGTAATGATTAATGAACTGCTTATTACTTGGTTGTTAGGTCCGATTTGACGGTAGGTTGGCGATTTCGTATTGTTAGTGTGGATTGATTACTGGGAAATTTGTTGTAGATTTCGTTGTTAGAGATGTGAAGTTGTTGTGGACTCGGAGTTACGAATTACGATGGTTATTGTGAATTTTTGATAGGTTGGTCAAACCCTAGGTTTGATGGTCGACCGGTTGTTTTATATTCTAGATTTCTAGCACGTGAACGGAAATGTTACCCCTTTGAAGGGTAATAATGTGGTTTTTCTCATTATATGATTATGTTAGCAAACTCAAATGATTTTATCCTATCACAAGCTTGTTAAATTTTCGACCATGAGTCAAAATAGCCTGCAAAAAAACCAAAGAAGGGAAAAAAAGAAAACCAAGAGCAGTTTAGCTTAGGGGGTGATGCGTATTTATTAGGAATTTTGCACATATTGTCACAATGTTAAGTACGAAATTGAGCTTTTTGATGTTATATTGATGTGTAGGATTTTGGATGAACAACAAGGAGAACAATCAGAAAACTATAAGGTCATTAAATTGCTTCAATCACTCACTAATGCTGTAAACTGGCTTATTGCATCAGAATTTGTGGCACATTCTTCTTCCTTAAAGACACACAAATTTAGTGGGAGAAAGGGGAATTAATTTATTGAGATAATATGAATTAAGCAACTTGTGAATTTGATCCTGAAATTTACATGTATCATCATCCCCCTTTCATTCCCTTCATGTGTATAATTTTTTTTCCCCCCTTGATGTTGTGGTTTTATCTCTGATTGTTTCCGATAATGTACTGCTTCAATGATCAGTGCTTAAGATATTTATCCACTTTTCCTACCCGTTGATTGGTTTACATCTTACGGAATGTTGCACTAAGAATGCAGCTCAGCACAAATCTATATCTCGGAAGACCTCCTAGTCTAAGCCTGTTGACACTTGACAGTGCTTTAACTTTTGATCCAGACAAGATAAGGGTGATTTCGAGTTTAATCGTAAGATTCTGAAAGCATATGTAGAATTCGCTTCTGCTGAAAGGGATTCAGAGCTGAAGTTTTCGTAGGAAGTTGAATACAGTGCGCACCTGATGAGAAATCTGATATCTCAAGTTCAGTTGATTTTTTGGTCACTAATAGCAGTAAAGGCTCAAAACAAGAACTGCAGTACACTGAATTCAATTGCAGTTGACGTTTCAGCTGATATGTTTGTCTCAAATGTGAAAAGTTAGTTAGTCAAAGCAGCATGGTTGTCTATTCTTCGTTACAGGAAGCTAGAAACGTATTGATTGTATTTTGTTCGTTTATGCATTTACCTTTGCAGGTTTGGTGGAATACATTTGGTCGTGTTTATAGTTGAAGGCTACCATTCGTTCCCAAACTGCCACTTCCTGCCCTCTCTCAAGGATATGGTCTGTGCAAGGACAGTGATGAAGAAGGCACAGGGGCAACTTCATGCATGCAGGGTTTTCTTTTCAATCTCGGGGAGGATGGATATGGTGTTAGTGTTGCTCGAGAGTCTCAAAATAACAATGCCACATTTTGAAAGTTTTGGTAAGCTTTTATGTATTGAATTGCATTCATTTGACATGGTAACGTCTGAGCTGACTGATACAGTAATTTAGTTACCTAAAGTAGCAATTTGAACAGAATGAACTGACATATGGTTCTAATGGATTCTGTTCTCTGTGCTCAAGAGGGGTGCGGCCATGAGGCTGTTCACTTAATTCCCTCTGAAGATCCCAGTTCGGCGGGACATGTCTGGCTGTTGCTTTATTGTATGCCTTTAGTTACAGCATTACAGGAATTCTTGCATAAACGACGTCATTTTGCATCAAACTTTCAACCCTAAACAAAAGAGAGGAAAAATTAAACGAGTAAAAAGATTCATCAATGGAGTTAGGCATAGTTATCAAGAATGCTTGTATTAAGAGATGACCGTGTCAGAGTCTTAACCTCGATAGGATGGGGTCATCTGCAAAAACCGAATATTTTATTTCCAATGGTCATCGACAAAGATTTCAACTCATGCTGACATTTAATTTTCTGCTAGCTTACTGTTTGACATTTTTGATATCATACTAATATAGACTTACTAAAACTTTTACTTCACGATATTTAGTATTATTAGTTTTAAAAGGAAGCTCAAAACTTAATGGGCATATACTTATTAGAATAAGACTTCACTTGTGGGCATCTATGATGCGGGGTTCTGTACTTCTGTAAACTCTACCACTTAGCTTTCCAACTAAGTGAGTAAGTAGGCTATTATTATGTTATGAAAACAAAAACGTTTGCCTCAAGTTATGTATTAAGGGCATGCGAATGGTCTTGGGATTTTCTCATTTAATGGTCATTGCTACTTATGTGGAACTATATGTATGATGCTGATCACTGAGATTGAATTGATGTTAAGTTCTATGTACATTATTGATGGGAATGTGGGAATGTTGCTCTTGAGCCTCTTGGAATCTGCTTGTTAGAGTAGCAGAATCTCATTGGAGTTTTAGTGGTAATTTTGGGCTTCTGTTCCTTATCTAGGACGTTAATGCTTGGTAAATGTGCGCAGAGGTGTTTTGAAGAGAATTATTGATGTTTTTTTTTCTTTTTAACCATCAAAACTAACTTCTACAGTGTTAGGCATTGCTTCTTTTCCATATTGACCAATTAGGTTGGAAGGTTTTTAACTCTCAGGGTAGAAATGAAGAATACTTTCTAGATTTTTTTCTCCCAGGTTTGGAACAGGGTTGGTATGACTTGGCTGGCTCACTCCAGAATATTACAGCAGAAGTCTAGTGTGTGCCTTAGAATCGATATTGAAGGGTTGAAATTAGAGTAACTGGATCACAATGAGGATCACTCTCTTTCCTCTTTTTTGCCAAGTCATCTACCATTAGGACATCTTTCATTGTCTCATTTCTGCTTTCAAGCCCTGGTTGATATTTTTGTGAGGCAGTAAGGTTTCAGCTATTGCAATTGGTGTAAGTTTTAAAGATAGCGAATCAGGGTAGAGTTTATTGAATAGTTACCAAGACAGTGATGAAGATATATATTTCTAAGCCTTTGTTAGGTAAAAAAGAATTGGAAGGAAAAAAAGAGAAAGGAAGAGAAAAAAATATGGGTTCCTGTGTTTGCTTGGAAAAAACATACTCCCTCCGTCCCTTAATACTCGCACCGGTAAACCGGTGCGGAGTTTAAGACATTTGAATTGACTTATTAATTTAATGGGTGTTAGTTGATAGTGGGGTATTTTTTAATATAGTTAGTGGAAAATGTGTAAGAGGTGGAGAGTGGTGAGTGGGGGTGTGAATTTTTAAATGATTTTTTGTAGGGAATATGGGTGTAGGTGGGGTTAATAAGTAAGTGTGAGAAATAATATAATATTGGTATAAATTTCCATTTATAGAAGCGGTGCAAGTATTAAGGGACGGCCCGAAAAGGAAACCGGTGCAAGTATTAAGGGACGGGGGGAGTATGAGACTTAATGGGAAATGGAAGGAAAATATCATTAATAAATCTTCACTTTTCTTTTCTACCAAAAGTAGGGAGGTTTGGAAGGAAAGAGAAAAACAAAACCTGTTTAATAATTTTCCTTTCCTTTCCACTCACTTCCTTTCATTTAAACCAAAAAATGAAAAATAAATTAAGTTTCTTTTCCTTTCTTTTTCTTTCTCTTCCCTTAAATTTTCCCTTTCTTAATTCCCTTCCTTTATTGCCTATTTGGTTCATTATTAGTAAAGGAAAGGAAGAGAAAAGAAAGGAAGAGAAAAGAAAGGAAAAGAAGGGAAGGGAAAGATATTTTATTTTCATGTGTTTGGTTTAAGAGAAAGAAATGAAGGGAAGAGAAAAGAAATATAAATGACAGCTTTTTTATTTTCTCTTTCCTTCCGAATTCCTCCAATTTTGGGAGGAAAGTAAAGTGAAAATTGTACAAAGGAGTTTTCCTTCCAATTCCCTTCCTTTCCTTCCATTTCCCACATAATTATTTGTACCAAATACAAGAAACATTATTTTACTTTTCCTTTCTTTTCTTTTCCTTCCAATTCCTCCCAACCAAATAAAGCCTTAGTAATGTCGTACCAAACAAAATGTAAAAGGAAAAATAACTAATTAACCAATTAGATATTATTAAATTGTGCATTTTAAAATGACAATCATGTATCACATGCATATAAAAGTAGTTTTCTAATATTTTAGCCAAAAAGCACTCGTTTTTATAAAAGCATCACGTCGGAATTTTCCTATTCCTAATATTGCAGATGGAGTAAGTTTTTAGAGCGGACCATTTGGCTATTGTCCCACACGTAGGGTCCAATTCGGACAAACAAGTCGGTTTGCATTGGGTTCATCGATTCGGGTTGAAACGGGTACATTTGGCTATCGGGTCGAGTCGGGTGGGTTTGGGTTGAGTAATTAACGATTCGGGTTGGTATTAATCCACTTCGTATTAATAAAACATTTATTGTTTAATTAATAACTAATAGCGTAGTAATTAATAATCTATAACGATGAACTAATATTTAATAATTTTGTAAAGTTTGTAAATTCAAGTCTATCATATATTCGTACTAGTCTTATATGCACGCTATGCATGCGATATTATATAAAAAAAATTAAAGATTGTGTTATGACAACTAATCACAATAAATAATATGCTAGAAAAATTGTTCAAATAGTTCATATGAAGAAATATTAGATATAATATCTAATTACAAGCATTTACACAGCTAAACAATGTAATACACGTATATTGTATGACGAAAAATCTAAATTGTAGTACTAAAGTAAAGAAAATTAACATATAAATAGTGCGTTTCTTAGATAAATTGGAAAAAAGAATATTGGAAATAGATTCACTTTTTCATAGAGAAATTGTAAAAAATAAAAAATAAAAAAATAATAATAATCGGAAATTAGGTTTTGATAGCGAGTACAAAAAGAATGTCGTTGAGTGGATTATTTGGACTACAACATTGAGCGTCGTTCCACCATTTGGACTGCAACATAGTGTTTTTTTTTTAATTTGTAATGAATTAAAATGGAGAGAATTAAGGGGTGGTGAATTAAAATGGAGAGCATTAAGGGGTGATAAATGGAGAGAATAAATGATTTTGTCATTTTTACCCAAGTTATTAGCAATGTAACATTAACAAACATACATTATGGAGGTGAAAATTAAGGGGTAATTGATTGACTTTTTGACTTTTTTAATTTCTTTTTATTTTTTATTCGTGTGTTATTACGGAGGGTTAGTTTGCTGTAAATAAGTACTTCCTCCGTTTAGAAATAGTTGCATCACTTTCACTTTATGCACTATTCATATATTAACTTTGACTCTCTTTTTACACATATATAAAATATAAATGTTATTGTATAAAAAAAATGGTTGGATTAGTCTTAATGTATACTTTTCAAATTATCAAAAAATAATTAATTTTACTAATGGATAATTAGAGATATTAACGGTCAAAGTTGTGCGTTGGAAAACGTGAAAGTCAAAGTGATGCAACTATTTCTAAACGGAGGAAGTATTTGGTAAAAAAAAATATTTTTTTAATTCATGGCTTTGATTTTGGTGGGTTAAGTTAGCTGTAATTAAGTACTTGGTAAAAAAAAAATTCTTTTTAAAATTTTGAATTTTTGCCAGTTGTTAGTTGTTGTTTCATTAGTGGCGTAATTTGTGGTAGAGCCTACGTAATCTTTACTGTGATTAAGTTATTTTTTTGTATTTTTTCGAACTTTTTTCCTTTATGACATTATTTATTGTGGCTATTGACTGATTTTCTTTTTTCCCTTGTTTATTGTATTTAATACTTATCTTTATTATATAAGCCAGCTCCTGAGGTCATTTGAGTAACTTAACTTTTCGTGTCCACTTGCAAAAATACAAAAATACCCTCCCCCGTTCAACAGCTAATCTCAATTATAAGGCTACTTTTATTCAGTAACGTTCCTCCCTTCCTGCTCTCATGCCTCCCGTCATTCTCTTCTCTCTCCTCCCTCAAATCCTCCCGAAAAAACCCAAAAAGTCAAAAAAAAAAAATCAAGATCTAACTGAAAAATTCAAGACCTAATCTATGCAAATCGAGATCTTCTTCATGACCCATGCTCCGACAATTCTGATTCGCGAGACGTGGTCGGAAAATCTTCCGGTTGTTTGACGCCTCTGCTACCATGACGTCTACAAAAATTTGCTACATCCACCGCCGATTCAGAAGAAAAGTCACACAGAGGAAGAGAGAGAATTCGAGGACATCCTCCCATTTCTTTGACAACCAATTAACAAGAAATATCCCAGCAATTATTATACGCATTCACAAAATTCAATCGAAAACCAAAATTTCCCCAAAATATAGTAGTTTTCTTTGAATTTTTACCCTGGAATTTGTGCATTTCGTCCAATTTCTGATCTGGGTTCCCCAAATTTTGTCTACTTTTGTGGGATTTGAAGTTTATTGGGTATTCCAAGCTAGGTTACAAAATTTCTGATTTGATTCATGATGATGTGGAGGGACCCTGGACAACCGGCAGATTCTTATTATGAAGTCAGACCTGATATTACCGATGCTCCAAAGACCAAGTTCAGGATCAAGGTTTGTTGGGTTTTTTTTATTTTTTCGCATTTATTTTCAGCTATTAGCTATTGAAAATGTTGATTTTGTCTAATGAATTTTATTTTGTACTTATATTATACGACCTGCAATTGCAATGGTTGCATAAAGTTGTGAGGAAAATGGTGAATGTTGCCTATGTCTTGCTCAATTGACGTATTAGCTTATGAGTCGGTTTTCGATTTGTTGGATTTCGGAAGTGATGCTGCAACAAACTAGGGTTGCTACTCCCTTTACCATCTTTCTCTTGCTTCTCTTGAGGTTGTTCTTCTTTCTCCTTTGTCGTTTTTTTTCTGAATGTTATGGGATGGCAAATTATCTTATCAAATTCATATGTTCAAGTCATATGAATCTATTTTTACAATGACTATAATCTTTCCAATGCAAATAGCCATGACTGTAGTAACTATGAGGGGCTTCACCAGTAGAAAATTGTGGAAAACACTTAAGCATGATATTCATTAGATCACTAACACCAACAATTTCTATAAATTATTCTTCCTGTTAAAGAAAATATTCTTTTTATTTGCATCCAAGGTGAAAACAAATAAATACTTTATTTTAAGTTAATACTGGTCACTGATGAAGAAATACATTTATTTATTCTGCTGTTTTTATTCTTTCTGTATGAAGTTATCTTTCTAAGATTTGCTGGTGGAGTGGTTTTGTTGGAGGTTGATTATTATCGTTTTCTGCTATTGTCTTCTAAAACGGATAATAATTATTAATAATGGTAAGTAAACTGTAATAATATATAGCATGTAAATTGTAATAGAGGAACATAAACTTTTTACAATTTTTTGAACCACACTTATAGCAGCAGGAGAGCAGTCCAGAGTTTTGACAGAAAGAAGTGGTTATATCATATTGCATTTTTGAATTAGATCTTACTTTGGAGCTTAATGTGTAGAAACTTGGGACTAGCTTTTGGATGTTGTGGTGTGTCTTATTATGGTTTAGTAAAGCTGTTGCTCTAGACTCTGTGAAGTGATTTTTCAGCCATTGGTCGATACATGTTTCCATAAAGACACCAAATTAGAGAATGGGATTATTCCATTGAGTGACTTGAACAAAATTTCAGGAACACTTCAGGTTGTTTGTTGTAGGACCGAAGTATTAATGTGCTATGTGTGTGGAATTGGGCGGGAACTAAGGGTTAGAAGACATATCCCCTTGCTGCAGACTTGCAGGATATCTATCAAATGTTGGCAGAAGCGAGCACCAGCTGTCCAGCATACTAAGCTTATCTTTCAATTTGTTTAAACAAGTTCTGATGGAGAAATTTTAATTTGGAGGTCTTATGTGTTATGATATTAATGTATGTCGGTTAGTATTTGAAAAATGAAAATAATTATCAAATTAATATGAGTCATTAGTGTCACTAGAAGCATCCATGTTTAGCTTTCTTGGAGCATTTCTATTTAATACATGGTAAATGAATGAGGCATATTTGCTTTAGGGTTGTACATGATTCTCATAAATATCCTGTATCTCAATTTTGTTGTCTTCTTATTGTAATTTAATCAATGAATAATTATTTTGATATTTTTTGTTTTGCTAAATCATTCAATTTCTCAATGCAGCCACCGAAAGAGTAACAACAAAAATACATGTGTTTGCATTTGGTGTAGTACTAATGGAGATAATAACCGGGAGAAAAGCCTTAGACGAAAGCCTAGCAGAAGATCAAGCACAATTAGCATCCTGGTTCAGAAGAGTGCTCATCACCAAAGAAAGCATAAGAAAGGCCATAGACCCTAACCGTGATAGTGATATAGTGGAAACTTTCGAAAGCATTTGCAAAGTGGATGAGCTCTCATGGCACTACACAGCTTGAGAGCCACATCAGCGTCCTGAAATGAGTCACGCAGTTAACATCTTGTTGCTCTGGTGGAGCAATGGAGGCCTGCAGAGCTGGAAACAACAATGATTGTGTTGGGAAAAATATCGACACGAGTCTTCCTCAAGCTCTTCAGAGATGGCAAGCTGGTGAGACTACGACTATGAGTGAATATAGTAGTGTTATGGATGATGATAATAGCAGACATTATCACTCTAGCTCCTACTACACCTACTATGGGGGAAAGCTTTACCAACTTCAATGGTCAATGATGTTAAATTCTTATAATTGTTAAGATTCATGAACCTTATAAATGGGAGGGGGTTGGTGATGACTGATGAGTGAACTCCTTCTCTCGAGGCCGAGCAAAAATCGTTAAATCTCAAGGGGGCATGCTAAACTTAATTTTGAGATGGCTGTTTTTGAGATGGGGCAGAGTATTACCACTTGAGATTTAGAGGTTGTTTTAGCAGATCATGTGTGAGAAATGTTTCTGTTTTACTTTTGGATTATAGATGTACACTTACAATTTTTAGTTTTTATATAATCTCGCACGCATCGCGTGCATATAAGATTAGTTGTTAATATAATTTATGGTTAGTAGAATAGTAGGGGCATGTTAGTCTTTTTATAGGGGGACCCCAAAAGTGCATTTATTAAAATAACAACAAGTGTTCCCTTATAGAATAGAGATTGGTTTAAACAACAACGAGACAAACATATTCAACAACGAAACGAGCAAACAAGTTCAATTATTAATGAATAAAGTCTATTTAGTTAAAACAACATAGTTTTCCGATTAGTTGGTCGGTTATAAGTTATAATGTAATGAATCATATCAATTAAGTTTAGTAATCGATTAATCAGTTGAATACGAGTCAATAAAAGAGTGCAAGACTAATAAAGTTACACGAACACATAAGTTTGATAACTAGACCTAATCAAGACAAGCCCGACCCTTCGGTCAGGCCCGCCCCGCCCGAAATTTTTGCGGGTTTGGACAGAATTTTTTGGCCCGATTTCCGAGCCCGGCTCGGAAATTTATTTTTTTGGGCGGGTTTGGGAAACACAAAACTACACTTTTTAGTTATAAATTTGGCCCGACCCGAAAATGGCCCAAAAAGCCCGGTATTTTAGGCCCGGAAATAGCGGGCTTGGGCACAAATTTTTGACCCGGTCCGACATAACGGACTGATTTTTCATGCCTAGACCCGACCCGAACCCGGCCCGGTCCGCTGTTTGATCAGGTCTATTGATAACAGTGTAAGTAATTAAGGACTACTCCCTTCGTATTTTAAAAAGAGATGCACTTTCCTTAAACGGCCACATTTTTGAAAAGAGATACACTTTTCTTTTTTGACATGTTTTGGTCCCTACTTCCCACTATATTAATATTTTTCTCTTTCTTGTGGTACCGATACTTACTCACATCATCTTTTTACTATAATAAATAATTCACTCACTACTCCACTTTCATCTTACGAAGTATATTTTAGTAAATTCAACTCACTCTCTTAAAACGACGTGCCGATCAAATTGTATGTCTTTTTAAAATACGGAGGGAGTATAACATTTTACATTTGATTACTCTAATAAGATCGATAATAACTGATGAATTGATGATCATAACTATAAAACGGTTTGGGTTAAACGTGTCAAGGGTTGCAAAACGGTTTGGGTTGAACGAGTTGCGAGTTGTAAACGGTCCGGGTTGAAACAATTCGGGTTATAAACGGTCTGGTTGTAAAATGTTTGGATTAAACAAGTTTTCTCAGGTTAAAAGGGTTTGGATGAAACAGATCGGTCACTAACGGGTTTCAGATCCATCGGTTCGGGTAGAAACGGTTCGGGTTGTCGCAAAATGGTTTGTTATCGGGTTCCAGGTCTTAATCGGGTTTAAATTTCCAAGTCGGCTATATTCGGTTGAATAACTTGCGGGTTAATAACAATTCAAGTTTTAAATGATCGAATTAACCCAACGAATTTAACGATTCGAATTGAGAATTGACACCTCTGCCTACACGAGTTACACCAGACACACACTAACAGTCTAACACTACCACACGTCCACAGTCCACAGTCCACAGTCCACACACAATTTTTTAAAAAATGCGCGCGCTCACTCATTCTCTCTCCTCTCACACAAACACACTCTCCCTCCAAAGTTGAACAGCACCGCAAGAGTTCATCAGCAACCGCCGCCGACGAATTGTGCAACCGGTAATTCAGCTTTCGTCTAGTAAGAGGCCGCCATTTCCCCCGTCAGTACTCATTATATCTCTTTTCCCCCCAATTTCCGTTTTTGAGGTTTGCGAAAAGCGTATGATATTTTCTAAATTTAAATCTCATGATAACGGTTTTTGCTAGGGTTTGGTATGTTATTTCGATAATTGGATGATTTAGTATGTTAGTTGCGAACCTATTTGTTTCAATTGTTTGGTTGATTTGTTAATAATTCCGAACTTCGAAATTTGTCAAGAATTAGGGCTTGATTTTTCTCCTGGTTAGCAGTTCCGTAAAATTTAGTGATTACTTGAGATGATCAGGTGAATGTGTAATTCAATTGTTGATTGAACTGGTATGATTATTGGATTGATTTGGTAATGATTAATGAACTGCTTATTACTTGGTTGTTAGGTCCGATTTGACAGTAGGTTGGCGATTTCGTATTGTTAGTATGGATTGATTACTGTGAAATTTGTTGTAGCTTTCGTTGTTAGAGATGTGAACTTGTTGTGGAGTCGTAGTTACGAATTACGATGGTTATTGTGAATCTTTGATAGGTTGGTCAAACCCTAGGTTTGATGGTCGACTGGCTGTTTTATATTCTAGCACGAGAACCAAAATGCTAACCCTGATTGTGGCTTTTCTCATTGTATGATTATGTTAGCAAACTCAATTTATTTTCTATCACAAGTTTGTTAAATTTTCGACCATGAGTCCAAATAGCCTGCAAAGAAACCAAAGAAGGGGAAAAAGAAGGGAAAACCAAGAGCAGTTTAGCTTAGGGGGTGTACGTACTTGTTAGGAATTTTCGCACAATTGTCACAATGTTAAGTGGAGATTGAGCTTCTTGATGTTGTATTGATGCATAGGATTTTGGATGAACAACAAGGAGAACAATCAGAAAACTATAAGGTCATTAAATTGCTTTCATCACTCATCCTAATGCTGTAAACTAGCTTATTGCGTCAGAATTTGTGGCACATTCTTCTTCCTTAAAGACACAGAAATTTAGTGGGAGAAAGGGGAATTAATTTATTGAGATAATATGAATTCAGCAACTTGTGAATTTGATCCTGAAATTTACATGCATCATCATCCCCCTTTCATTCCCTTCATGTGTATTTTTTTTTTACCTTAATGCTGTGGTTTTATCTTTGATTGTTTCCGATAATGTACTGCTTCAATGATCAGCGCTTAAGATAATTTATCCACTTTTCCTACCCGTTGATTGGTTTACATGTTACGGAATGTTGCACCAAGAATGCAGCTCAGCACAAATCTATATCTCGGAAGACCTTCTAGTCTAAGCCTGTTGACACTTGACAGTGCTTTAACTTTTGATCCAGACAAGATAAGGGCGATTTCGAGTTTAATCGTAAGATTCTGAAAGCATATGTAGAATTCGCTTCTGCTGAAAGGGATTCAAAGCTGAAGTTTTCTCAGGAAGTTGAATACAGTGCTTGCACCTGATGAGAAATCTGATATCTCAAGTTCAGTTGATTTTTTGGTCACTAATAGCAGTAAAGACTCAAAACAAGAACTGCAGTACACTGAATTCAAATGCGGTTGACGTTTCAGCTGGTATGTTTGTCTCAATGTGAAAAGTTAGTTAGTCAAAGCAGCATGGTTGTCTATTCTTGGTTACAGGAAGCTAGAAACGTATTGATTGTATTTTGTTCGTTTATGCATTTACCTTTGCAGGTTTGGTGGAATACATTTGGTCGTGTTTATAGTTGAAGGCTACCATTCGTTCCCAAACTGCCACTTCCTGCCCTCTCTCAAGGATATGGTCTGTGCAAGGACAGTGATGAAGAAGGCACAGGGGCAACTTCATGCATGCAGGGTTTTCTTTTCAATCTCGGGGAGGATGGATATGGTGTTAGTGTTGCTCGAGAGTCTCAAAATAACAATGCCACATTTTGAAAGTTTTGGTAAGCTTTTATGTATTGAATTGCATTCATTTGACATGGTAACGTCTGAGCTGACTGATACAGTAATTTAGTTACCTAAAGTAGCAATTTGAACAGAATGAACTGACATATGATTCTAATGGATTCTGTTCTCTGTGCTCAAGAGGGGTGCGGCCATGAGGCTGTTCACTTAATTCCCTCTGAAGATCCCAGTTCGGCGGGACATGTCTGGCTGTTGCTTTATTGTATGCCTTTAGTTACAGCATTACAGGAATTCTTGCATAAACGGCGTCATTTTGCATCAAACTTTCAACCCTAAACAAAAGAGAGGAAAAATTAAACGAGTAAAAAGATTCATCAATGGAGTTAGGCATAGTTATCAAGAATGCTTGTATTAAGAGATGACCGTGTCAGAGTCTTAACCTCGATAGGATGGGGTCATCTGCAAAAACCGAATATTTTATTTCCAATGGTCATCGACAAAGATTTCAACTCATGCTGACATTTAATTTTCTGCTAGCTTACTGTTTGACATTTTTGATATCATACTAATATAGACTTACTAAAACTTTTACTTCACGATATTTAGTATTATTAGTTTTAAAAGGAAGCTCAAAACTTAATGGGCATATACTTATTAGAATAAGACTTCACTTGTGGGCATCTATGATGCGGGGTTCTGTACTTCTGTAAACTCTACCACTTAGCTTTCCAACTAAGTGAGTAAGTAGGCTATTATTATGTTATGAAAACAAAAACGTTTGCCTCAAGTTATGTATTAAGGGCATGCGAATGGTCTTGGGATTTTCTCATTTAATGGTCATTGCTACTTATGTGGAACTATATGTATGATGCTGATCACTGAGATTGAATTGATGTTAAGTTCTATGTACATTATTGATGGGAATGTGGGAATGTTGCTCTTGAGCCTCTTGGAATCTGCTTGTTAGAGTAGCAGAATCTCATTGGAGTTTTAGTGGTAATTTTGGGCTTCTGTTCCTTATCTAGGACGTTAATGCTTGGTAAATGTGCGCAGAGGTGTTTTGAAGAGAATTATTGATGTTTTTTTTTTTAACCATCAAAACTAACTTCTACAGTGTTAGGCATTGCTTCTTTTCCATATTGACCAATTAGGTTGGAAGGTTTTTAACTCTCAGGGTAGAAATGAAGAATACTTTCTAGATTTCCCCCCCCCAGGTTTGGAACAGGGTTGGTATGACTTGGCTGGCTCACTCCAGAATATTACAGCAGAAGTCTAGTGTGCGCCTTAGAATCGATATTGAAGGGTTGAAATTAGAGTAACTGGATCACAATGAGGATCTCTCTCTTTCCTCTTCTTTGCCAAGTCATCTACCATTAGGACATCTTTCATTGTCTCATTTCTGCTTTCAAGCCCGGGTTGATATTTTTGTGAGGCAGTAAGGTTTCAGCTATTGCAATTGGTGTAAGTTTTAAAGATAGCGAATCAGGGTAGAGTTTATTGAATAGTTACCAAGACCGTGATGAAGATTTATATTTCTAAGAGTCCATTATGGAATTCTGTTTTAATGGTAGTGAACCAGGGTTACAGAGAACTTTTTAATGGCTGGAGGGGATTCTTATCTTCTATATTTATTTAGCAAGCACCTGAGTAGTTACCATGGAAGAAGACAAGCTGTCCAGAGGCTTTCAAGACAATTATTTGTCAGAAAGTTTATAGGCGAACCTCCTAACTGCATAGACGAAGAATTTTGACCCTCGGTAGAAATATTTTGGAAGTGTTAGGAGGACTTTTCAGCTTCAGTTTATATAACATAGCCTTGAGCTGTTTGATTAGATCCCTGACAAACTGTGCAGTCAGGAGTTCTGGCTAAAATTGAACTTCAGACATGGATGCCACACAGTGGATGATGCGAATGACATAAGATATATGGTGTATTGTTAGCAGGTTCTTTATATGCCATACTATATGTAGAGAGTAGATCACTAGATCTCTTTTCGTCGTATGGGCTGTGGTGTAGATCACGAACTTTGAATTTGGTTCATCTCACATTGTCACTTAACTCTGGATTTGTTAGGGGCCAGAAATGGATACACCTACCCTTTTGAGCTTGCATTTCTGTGGAAGTACATTCCTATATCTTGATTTTGGAAGTACACATCTACTGACACTTCTAATCTGTACCATTATTGGTTACAGTTCACTGAAATGCAGCGAAGCTCCTCAAAGTGTAGGATTACTGGTTGTTTCCACTATTGTGCGCTTCATATGAATAATTATTTATCGAACATCTATATGAAGCTTTACGTAATATCTTACACTGGGACAATGCCCGGAAAAATGACAGTGCCTGGTAAGCAATAATCACACTGGTTTGTAACTGAAATAACCCCACTAAGCAGGGTTCTTCAACCTACTAAAATTAATCTATATACTCTTTAGCTATCTAGCCAATAGTGTGAAAAGGGTCAGGACAAACAATCATCTGACCAACCACAAAAGGATATTGGAGTACTTTACGAGTAGTTATGATGTCATCAACATATATCAACATCAATCTGAACCTTGCTCTTCAATGGCTTTCCTATTTGAAAATTTCCAAGTGGAGGGGCAATAGGAGCCATAAGTTCACCATATGAGTTCCAGCAGTAAGGATCATATAAGTGATACCGTTCTTGCAGTGGCTTTAGTTGTATGGTATTTAATGATATGTCTGTGCATGGTAGTTCATCACTGCATGCTAAATGTACAGGCTTTACGGTGTACGTGCCTTTAATATTTTGAAACGTGACACCTGATACAGCAACCGCCGTCGTTTGATTCTTGCATGTGCTTTTGTCGCAATAATATTGGTCTATTACTATTGGAAGCTGAACTTCATTAACTTGAATGTTTGAAAATGTCACACCTTTCACAGATCCTGAACCACCCTGCAGAATAAAGCAGTCGGAGACATATTTAGCTATGCATATGGTGATGATGTTGCATAAGTAGAACCAGGCTTTAAATGCTATTCGGGTTTAGTTTATGAGTTAAATTTCTTCTCAGGTTCTGAGAAATCTGATTTTTTACTTTTCCTGTTTAAACTTTCGAGCCTTGTAGTTTGAGAGGCCCTGTTTGCTTTACCTGATTTTTACTGATTAAAGCATTTAAAAGTATAAAACTGATTTTTTCTGATTAAAACTGGTTTTAATTTATTAAAGCTGATCTCTACTAATATTGATGAGAACAAGGCCTTAATGATTATAATAATACCAAATTATACTTTGTTATGTTGTCAACTGATTGCATTAATGTATGTGATTATTTTTAAATGCTATGTATACCTGCCATGTCTTTATGCGGACTCCAGTCATCGTGCCATGCATGTTTACGTCTCTGACAGTGACATTTGAGACACATGCTTTACTGTTATACCTTCCCAGACTCCCAATACTGATGCCATGTCCAGGTCCGCAATTTACACTGTGTATGTATACATTCGAGCATCCTGTTTGTATGGATATACAATCATCACCTGCATTCAGTTGTTCGCGTTAGATACTGCCACCATGGCGTGTGAATATGTGATCCTGTTTAATATTCAGTTTTTATGTAACTGGAATTAGTTTTCCTTGTTTGAGTTTATCTTGAACTTGTATTGCAATTGTTCATGGACTTTGGTTGTGGAGAAGGACCATTATAAGGTTCTGGCAGATGGCATCTTATTGTGGGTGGTCCTGTATTCATTCGCATCCTATCCCTATGGATTTAGTGGTGACAATTATCTTTTGTTACTTGGTTGTAGGTGGTTGTAGCCCCAGAAGGCCAGAACATATTTTATCTGGAAGATGGCACTTGCTAGGTGACAATGGAAAAATAATGGTTGAACTCCATTGTCAGGATGATAATTTGGAGGTAACTCTTAGATTTAATCCCCTGTATCCCAGTGTTGTTGCTTTCTCAGTATCAAAATTTCTTTATATTTCGTAGGTATTATATTTCTTGATCAGATTCTGAATACTAATAGTAAATAGTGAATAGATACTTTTGATCCAGAAAAGTGTTTTTACCACAGGCAAGGCTGCTGGAGTGAATGAGCACATCTTTGGAATTTTGGAGGTGGATTCCATCAGTATTAGGACTGTCACCTGGTGATGATACAGTCACTGAATAAACCAAGACTCCATTACAATTGTCGAACTTGAGATGACATTGAGGACTGTTTTGAAGTGTTATTCCTGTGACCGTCACGTTAATGCTTCCGTAAAACCTTAGTGCCTGTGCAACATGAGAGATCCCTTGTTAGGATAAATTGCTGATCCTGAAACAGAATTATTACCGTGTTTGTAATTTGGTGATTTTGGTAATTACCGTTGGCTTGACACTTGGCATTTTCCCGCTGAGCTCACTTCTCACCTATGACATGGTTGGCATATAGTTAGTTAGTGGACTGTAAACATGTTTTGGGTAGAAATCGGATGAGCAAAGATAATTACCGGCATTGGGGGCTTTTCTAAGATTGTGTCATTTAAGGGGATAATCATTTCCAATTCATGATCTTCCGATTCATCGTATGGAGCGTCTGTCCACCAAACAGAGCCACTTCCATCAATGACGCCCTTCCCCTGTATGGTAATTCCTACCAGTTTTGTGAAGTCCATCCACCACATCAGGTTAGATTTCCAAGCATTGGGACTTGTTGGAGCGACGATAGTCCCATCAAGCTAGAGCGTATGCATATTTAACAAGCCAGGTTAGAACAACTTCTACGGATAATTTACTCTTATAACATAAGTTGATTGTCTGATTTATAATGCTACTTATGTATTTATCAATTACTCAACCGACACAACATGCAATCCCCTTCCCAACAAAATTAGAAAAACATGGGGCTGAAAAGGAATAGATTCAATGAAGTAAGAAAAATAGAAAACGTAATTGAGTGATTGGTGATTACCTGAAAAATAATGTTTCGCTGGCAGTAAGGACCAGAGAATGAAATGGGTCCCACAAGGAACTGATATCCTGATGGAATCAACATCGTTGATGACTCAACTTTACAAGCTGATGCCCATGCATCTTGGAATGCCTGCATTGCACCATAGTATATTTAGCGAAAATACATTTATTGTATCTGTCAAAATACTTTTGCGCACAAACTTTATGGTTGGTTCTCATGTGGCAGTTTGTGCATTTGCGCATATAATTAAGGCTGAAATCTGGACCCTAACTGCCATAACTAGAAAATTTGTCACCGGTCCTAAACCTTATTAGCGTTGTCCTTTTTTACTTGGCCCCCCTCATGTAGAGGGACCAATTTATTTCACTGTTTTTGAAGGACATGACTTTTTATTTTTATTTTTATTTTGCTCTAGATTTAATCAATTATCTCTAACTATCCTTTAAATTTTTCTTCTGTAACTTAATACGGAGTACTCCTCTGTAGGATTGTCCGTTGTCGTTCAGATCACGGGTTTATCAGCAACAGCCTTCTTTCAATTATGGAGGTAAACCTTAAAACAGACTATTTTCCTTTGTTTAGATAAAGTTGTGTACGTCTGATCACCTTTACTCCAATTCTAGATATAAGGTTCGTTTGAGGTTTTGGGTTTATAGCCTAACTGATTACCTAGGTTAGAATAATTTTGTTTTTCTAATAGGTTGTGTGAAATAATTAATACAAAAACTTATATGTGACGGTCTTATGTATAAGACCAATTTCTTACCAAATAGTTATACTTTATGAATAAATATGAATAACTAGTTAAACACTAAAACATTGTGATTAAATATTTATGTTCAATAATTATAATGAATCAAATAGCTATACTTTCAAATTAAATAGTTACATTGCGTCAGTGTATAATGATGACATCACCAGTCTTATGCATAAGACGATCTTATAGGAGACCTATTCAATACTTTTAGCGTGCTAAGATAAACGCACCTAGTTTATCACCTCGATAAACTCTTGAAAGATGTCAAGATGTTGACTTTATATTCAACACCTATGACTGACAATGCATCAATTGTACTCCTTTTATACAATTATATTTTATGCATTATTTAAAAAAAAAAAAAACAGAGACAATTTGTTTTGACTGTATATTTTATGTACATGCAATATGTTTGTATAACTTTTGTGTACGAATTTTCACTTGAATATACATCCTCATATTTGTTAAGGGGATAAACTTGGTGTTTCTCTTGCTACGATTTCTATATAATAAAAATATATTTGTATTATTGAGTTTCTTTTGTTTATTTTATTATTCAAGATATCGTTTACCATTTTTACCTAATAAAATATACGGAGTACTTCAAATCACACTTTGTTTTACCTAAAATAAGCATCCATATGGTGCATAATGACATTTTGTGCTAATGTCAACGTTACTAGTGGTACTGTGGTACATACAATGATTAAATTAAACTGGAAAATGTTTAACAAAATAAAACTTTTTTTTTTTAACATTTTGAAGTAAGTGTTAAAATTTCATGGTATGAGCAGCTTTTAGGAAAACAGAGCAGACAGAGTATAATGCTTGCTTAAGTACTGAAACTGAAGCCAGTTCAGTTCTTCAGGAGTCCCTAAGCACGACAATTCACCAGTCTGCATTATTCATAATTTTATATTTCTATAATGTATTTTACTGACTTTCTTAAGAGTGTTTCAAAATAATAATTCACTTGATTATTGGAGTTTCTTGTGTTATCTTTCTCCAGTTAGTAGCTTAAATAATAACAAAAATTTAGACCATCTTGTTATATTGAGTGGCTAATATCTAAAAAAGTGACTGAGGAACTATCATGTTCAAAATTTTACCTTAGTGTCATCACTAGTACCATCACCTTTTGCTCCATAATCAAGCACACTGAAAATGTTGGAACCCTTTGGTTCTGGTGATGGAACTTCCACTATTGGTGTAGGATTTGGTGGTGACTTGGCTTTAGGAGGCGACCTTTTATAGTATGGAGCTTTCTGAATTGGTGGAGGCAATGGCGATGGCGTGTCCACATCTGGACTCGGCTTTGTTGGAGAATGAGGTTTTGGCTTTGGTTTACTGCTGTGGTGGTGATTGTGGCTGTGATATCCATGACCTTTACTTTTCTTTTTTAGCAATGAGGCTGAAAGAGGTCTACTATAATGCCTGCCTCTTCTAGCATTGCACGCATCAAAATTTGTAGACCAAAGGAGTATAACAATGAGAAGCATTAATGTGAGATTTTTGATGTCTAAATTACTCATTTTTGTGGTTCTACTAGGACGAGCAAAGGGAAGGAGGAGGAAAAGAGAGAGAGAGAGAGAGATAGGGAGGCTGTATAGGAAGAGGGTTAGGAAGAAGAGAGAGACGCACACAGAGCAGGTGCTACTTCTGATAAGTGATAACTAAAAGTAGAGGTGGTTGTGGTTTAAATAAGTGGGGAATTTCTAACAACAGAAGACTATGCATACACGAGCCAATCTTCCATAACGCAAAGCATTTTTGTTTTATTCCTCCAATTCTTCAAAGCTAGCTTTACCATCATCATTCTTTTGTTCAATAAAACCTTTTTTTTTAGGATAATTTTGTGAGAGCCCTCATATTCTTGACATGTGTCGCTTTCTTGTTTGCATGTGAACCATCCAGTTGGGTTGTTGCTAAATTCTAATATAATGCTCCTTGATTACTTTCATATTTCCAACTAGGCAAGCATTTTGCATTAGCATTCTCGTGAATTTCTCTGAAAGCTTAATGACTATGAAATGTCGTATAAAATACGAAGTATGACATTGTGTACCGCTTAAGGTATTGACTTTAAAAATAAATAAATTACAATCTAATTGTCTTTAAGACGTAAGTTCGCATTACTACACAGTTGACAGTTTTATCATTAGGTAAAATGTATTTTGTTTACTTTCATATGTCCATGAGCTTTTACTATTTTGATTATTGTTCTTGTGAAGTACTACCGAGTACCGACTTCCTGTAATCGTTTTGATTTATTGTTTGCCCATGTGTGAGAACTATAGTATTAAGACTGATGCATCATATGTTTTATTTCTAATGTAAAATTAATAGGAACAGCTTCTAATTCTTAATCTCCCCTGTTTTTCTTTTCCATGGTGTAGGATTTATATGCTCCTATTCTTTTAGTAGTGTTATTTGCACTGGAAAAGCCAAAGAGTGCACGTGACTGGGTATCATCATATGGCTATAAGTTTTTCAAGGGCTCTGATTGTAACAGCTCTCTATGGATCACATGCAACATTCACGGGCAAGAGTTTTTGTACTTGTCTTCTCAACCAACAGCAAATACGGGGCCAGAGGTATCTGTAAGTCAAGTTTTTAATACTCTTTAAGCCTTGGTATTTTTTAATATGCATGATTTATTTACAATTTTCTCAACTTTAACCCCTATGGAACCTCTCTAAGAGAGTTCAAAATGTTTGAAGTAGAATTTCTCGGCGACACATAAATATATATGTTAAAGCCTAAAAATGAATCAATATTATTTTTATGAAATATTTAATGTCGAAAAAAGTAGCTTCCACAGCCTGTCAAGTTTATAACATAGACTCATTAACTATATGCAAGAGATATAGTGTATAATATTTTAAGTGATAATTAATTAAAATATATAACTTGAAGGCATTGATCAACATATTTGTCGTTAGGAAAGGGGGTGGATAGTTTGTATAAACATCACTCTAATTGGAACCACCTTTTGAAGGGATTAAACAGAAAAGAGTTTTATGAGTATTATCTGATACAAAAAGTACAATTTATAACTTTCAATTAACATCAGCTACAGTTGTAGCTAATCCAGGTGAAACCTGTTCTGTGCAGAGTAATTACTGAGCTAAGGATTAGAATAGTTCCATCACATTATGTTGAAATACTATTACATAGCAGCCAAATTAGCCCATCGTTTTGAACTTTACCTGGTTTGTTATGACAGATAACACTCTGTTTTTGTAGTGAGAATGCAATGCAAAAAACAAGTACGAGTACTTTTCTTTTCAGAATGTCAGGTGTCATATGGACTATATTCTACAGAGTATTATTAAGGTCATGATCGTCATTCATTTTAGTGTAAGTTCCTGAATCGCAGCTGTTGTATACCATGCTTAATGTTTCCTAATGACAGAAAAAACAGACGATTAAGATTTAAGAATTAAGAATCATAAGAACCTTTTTTTTCAAGCTACAACGCTAAGGTGGACAAACTCAAATCAGTGATTCTGGAAAGTACCAGAAATGATTCAGTGCAGTATAGCAACCTCCTTTAAATCAACCACCAAAACAGGCTACTAAACCTTTAGAACAAACATCAAGCCACCTTAAGCGATATTCCCCCTGTCCCTTGACGATTGTCCCATTCTCTATTTCCATATTATTAAGAGTGGTATTGAGTGGGTGGGTAGATTTATTGTTTAGCATGTGTGGTATACGTAAAGTAGAGAGAAACCATGAGGAGCATGTGAACTAAAAAGGAAATAGTGCAATCTTTTAGGGACGGCCCAGAAAGGAAATTGAGGCAATCTTTTAGGGATGGAGGGATTAATAGATTTGAGGTATGTTACTTGGTCTAAGGTATTGTGTGTTTGTGTGTAACACTCGGCTTTTCTTATGAAGTTTTCTAAGTTTTTTATGCAACTAAAGTTAAGTGTTAAGTGTCCGATACATCCGTATTCATTTCAGGGGGTTGAGGATCACACATGGGTACTAGTGGCAATATGTAAGTTTGGGTAACATAGGAGTGGAGATATATCAAACATATGCCAGGACTAGGTAACATAAGGTGAGTTCAAGTTCAAATACCAATAGTCAGTAGATCAACTGTGTATTAACATCTTATTATAGTTTTATATTGCTTTCACGGTCGAAGAGCTTCCAGACAAATGTAGATCAATACTAGTCCCAAAGATCACCTCTTCCGTCCTCATATGCGTAAAATGTGGGATTTAACTCAGTCAATTAGTATCTGTGAAGGCACTCCATAAGTGTAAAATGCCACTGTGAATGACATGTGGTATTGATGCTATCATTTATTATTACCATAGAGAAGACATGAATAAGATTGACAGTCTATACAATTATTTTAAATAAAGGTTTAAGGGTCGAAGCACAGCATATTTTGTCAGGTGCAGTCTTTAGGTGTATGATTTTAATATGTTATTCAAACATATTTTTAAGAATTCATTAGTTCTAAGCTTCTAAGTAGTAGGCATGTTAAGGTTTAGTATCAAACAAGAAAAAGTATTTTGTCAAAGACGCGACAACTTGCGCGCACAAAACCAGATAACCAAATATATCAAAAAATTTACTCCAGAAATTTGACTAGTAAACAAAAAATTTAGAATCTTATAATCTTTCATACCTCCTGATATAGTAGTAAAGGCTACTTTTAGGTGATAGATAATTTGCCTAGGCAAAGCTTGTTTTCTTTCCTATATTTTCTTCTCCTATATTTTCTTCTCTAGACAATAAGGTCTTCTTTGTGAGTGTGAGTAACTATATGCACACTTGTGAATAATCTCAGCAACAAGAATGGCGTGCTTAAGACTTAAGAGTGCATACAGAGTATGAGCATTCATGTAGTACACATCTCTCCTCTTGGGTGCACATCCTGCTCTTTTATTCGTCAACCACACGACATATACTGTCATACTGAGACTTTGACTGAATCAGGAGTTTATAAGTGTGTAGGAAGAAACTTCAGATAGACTAATTTATTTATGATAAGTAATTTTGCCTAATTTCTATTAAGTGTATTTTTGGAGATTTTATGTTTGGTTATGTAGTCTGTGATCGATGTCATTATGATAATAAAAGCAGCAGTGTGTGTCCAGAAGTCAAGGGTGCGAGTGTTAATTTATTGACCCTGTTTGTGGTATACACAAGAAGTTCTGAGGTTTTAAGCAACTTGTTGCTCTTTGATAGGAAAGAATATCTCCCCTCTTCCCCTGTATTTGAAAGATAAATTTTACTCTCATGTTATTGCAAATGAAGTAAGAGGCTAAGAGCGTGTTTAATGGTACATGACACTCCAAAAGGGTCTCCCCTCTTTCTTTACAAGATACCCTTAAGATACCTATCCAGAAAACCTCGATGATGATAAGTGTCTTTTGATGGAGATCTACCCAACCAAAACATAACGGAGAGTCATGATCTCTCATGGACACATTTCCATGAGCCTTTGTGTAGTGCCATTTTATAGAGGTCATCCAAGAGCTACTTAAAAGCAAAATTGTTGGCCAGAGTTGGTCTTTCATTCTCTCTCTTCTACAAGAGCCTTTGAACAACCCCAGTGAACATGCTAGAGGGATGTAGATGTCAATTAGCTTAATTGGTGAACTATAGGGAGTGAGTTTTGTCAATGCCTTTTATGACTCCCAGTTGATAGAAAACTACAATGAAAAAGTTTTGTTTGGGGTTAAGATGAGGTGTAAAGTTTATTTAAGGGTTTAGAGGAGGTGTTAAAATTGGAGATTTGATTATTAAGATTCACGGGAGGTCTTGCTAAGTTAGATGCAATCATGCAAGGTGGTAATTTAAGCACATATCTAAGGAGAACATTACATAATGAAAATTTACAAAGGAATACGAAGTATATAGGAACAATATTGGTGCACACAACATTGTAAGGTTGGATGGTCAAAACTAGTGTTTTATAGGTAGCACATCATTTCATCAGCTAACTATCTTTACCTCTTTGTTATTATATGTTTCTCATTGAGCTTTTTGCCCCATATAGACATTAGAAAAAGGAACATCTAGTTAATTTCCGTCTAACAACCATGCATATTATTTGTTTTTCCTTTTAGTCTAGCTGTAAAATATAATGATGTAGGACGAGTCTTAATCAAAAGTCTTGGGTATCATCTCCAAAACTTTGCCAACCAAATTCATTTGGTCCTTATCTTAACGTAAAATTAGGTACCAAGGAACCATATTTATATTTACTAGTATTTCCAAGTGGAGCAATGTTGTAAGACCTTTATGGATGAAAGTATGAAACCGTGAAATAAAATTGTATGATGAATGACCATCATGAGTGAATAATGTAGTGAATAAATTGAGAAAGGAATTAAATGGTTTATAGTAGATGTGGATGTGACTTAAGGAGCCGTCTTTTTGTGGGATATCACATGCTTGTGAATTTAGGGACCCTCTCGTGATGTTTAATGGGATATAAATTAACGGAATGATTGGGAGAGTGCGTTACCTTTTTATTAATTCTGTTCCTCGGCCTGAATTATTATTTGCGAAAACTGGACACGGAAGTGAAATGTATACTCCACTTCTTTTTTCTTTTTTTTTAATTTTTTTTAATTTTTTAATAATTGCATTCATTAAAATTTCACGCTTATCGATATACAAGGTTGCTCATTAATACTCTAAATATATATTAACAATACAAAAAAAACTAGTATTTTTAAAATATATTTCGAGATAAAAACGTGAATATATTTTTCCTTGCACATGATTACAAAAGATATAAGAATATGTGAATAACTTTAAATCTCAATGGTTGCAATTATATAATAAATGGAGCAATTGCTAAAATGTGTTTCCTTGTTGTTAGGGAATTGGTTGATGTAGGAAAGCTTTTAAGTTATCATGTCCTTATTATGAAATGTCTTGAAAGGCATGCATTGGACAAATAAGCCATTATTTCATTGGGGACAAAGGAATCATTTGGATTTTATGAGGTTTATGTTTCCTTCTATATCTTCTTTCCTATTGTGGTGTGTTGTGACTTGTGGGTGGTTGAAGATGATGATGATGAGTAATGAGAAACTGTGGATTCCCTAAATCCACAACTCTAGGTTATCACATATTGTGACTTGTGAGGTCTAAAATGTGACTATGAGGGGCTTTTGTTTTTAGATTTTTGGCCGTTTTGCTCTCAAGGGTTGGTTTATTATGAAGATAAAATTCAAAGGTGGTTCATTACATTTTAGCTCATTGATTATAGTTAAAACTAGTATAACACCCATGCGATGCACGATTTATAATCTAAACATAAATTTGTATGAAATATGGTAGACAATTATCATCAAAATAGAGCTTATAGCTATCCTCCAAATTATAATTAATGATGGATAAATTTGAAATTTCCCATTCGGTGTCATATTTATAAAATAGTTAAAACAAATAAGGGTACATAAAAAATTTTATTTTCTTTCGCATTCACCTGTTGTGTCAAGAATAAACTTAATGATCTCATCCACCATTCACTTCGACAGTAATACCAAGTTAATACTTGCAAAGTCGCCCCATTAACTTAATTACCCGACCACTTAACACCTAATTACACCATTTAATGTATTTAGTTAGAGATGACTTTGAGGCGAGGCGAGGCCTGCACACTCATACCCGCCTACAATTCTCATCTCTATCCCCTCAATCCACGATAGGAACGATACCCACCACTCGAGAGGTACAAAGTAAAATGTCTCCCTGCTTCACGACTCCCCCTCCGGTGTATCCAGTACCCATGCATCCTAAAATTACCCACCCATAGACTCAGTTTTTTTTTGGTAAAATAGTTTTGAATTTTAAAACTTATTTTAGAGTTTTTGACAATCCGTTTATCTGATTAGAGTAATTGAGTAATAAATAAAACATTATAATATGTAAGTTAGTAGTAACTTTTTTATATATATTAATAATCAATTAGATGAAGGATTAGCAAAGCGTGCATTAGAGCTGGCAATGGGTCGGGTTGGGTCGAAATCAGGTCAACCTGTTTATAAACGGGTTGAGATTTCCCCAACCCGAACCCAACCTGTTTAGTTAAACGGGTTGCAATTTTCGACCCAACCCAACCTGAAATTAAACGAGTCAACCTGATTTCAACCTGCTGACCCATTTACTTAAATTTTTTTTGTAGACAACCTGCTAATAACCTGTTCTTTCCAATCTGCTAATTAAAAAGTCTCAAACTTACAATTTTTTCCATTAATCAATGCGCTATCACAAGTCATAAAGCTTAATACACCACCAAATCTGAAATTAAAGTTTAAGAATACATAACCAAATTCTGACATAAAGGTAAAATTTAAATATGTTACAATGCGTTAATAGTTGTTCAAAGCTCGTTTTAATAGGGGCTATCCCTATTTAAACATCAAACTTTGTTGGAATTTTGAGTTCTTGGTGAATCAGCTATGGGTGAGGGTGTCGTATCATCCACATTCACGAGCATTCTTACTTTTGAAAGCCTTCCATTACTGTAAAATAAACCAATAAAAGAAACTCTTATTAAATGTAGTTTAATTCAAAATTGCATCAGATCAGTAATTCATATTGGCAATTACTTTCACTCATTTAGATTAGGTTCTCTAGCTTTTTCTTTGCAAATTAACAAATAATTTAGAACATAGAACTATAGAACTATCTGTACAAATGACTGAAATCCTGAAATGAACCTTCGAACAACCCAAACACATTACTAGTCATTGGATCTCGTTAACAAATAAACAAAAAACTTACAAATTAAAAGGAAAAAGTGTACAAATAATTAAAATACATGAGCATATTCTAGAAAGGCACAAATGCACCATCATTAATTTCAATAGATATGAGCCAAATAAAAAGAAACTGTTAGGATTTGATTAGCACAAATACACCATCATTAATTTCAAAATTAAACCAGGAAGTCAGGAATCATATCACAAACTCAATAACCCAAAAAATTACTCCAGATTTCGAATTGAAGTTTCAAAATATTACTCTAAATTTCAACTTAAAATTTCAAAAAAACATACTTGAATTAGAGTGAGTGAGCGGCGCTGTGAGAGGAGACCACCGAGTAACACGGTGAACCGGTGAGACTGTGAGAGGAGAGTAGTAGACCGGCGAGGCGACAAGCGGAGCGGCTGCGCGGCGTGAGAGTCTCAGACTAGGGTTTCAGTTCTAATGTGAGAGAGGAGATAGACCGAGAGAAATCAGAGAATGAGGGTGAATAATGAATGCTAGGGTTTTCAATCTTTCATATATAAATGATTAAAGAAAAAGGACCTTAAGCCCAAACAAATAAAGCCCAATACTGATTTCAGATTTTCATTAATTTGTTTTTTAACTTTTAAACGGGTTAATGGGTTAGGTTGAACGGGTTGACCTATGACCCAATAATTAAACGGGTTAGGCAGGTTGCTTTCGGGTTGCAATTTTCAACCTGACCCAACCCATTTAATAAACGGGTTGGGTTGGGTCAACCTGTTTAACTAAACGGGTTGAAAATTTTTGACCCAACCCTTTATTAACGGGTTGGGTTCGGGTCGGGTTGGTGGGTTGGGTCAGCTTTTGCCAGCTCTAGCGTGCATGTCCAATCTAAAATTTATCCGTGTCCCCGTCACTATTTTCGACAAATAATCCACTTGGGGGCGGATGAATGGGGTCTCCCAAAAAACTTGCCCCATTGACAATATGACATCACTATATTCGATAAATAATCCACTTTTTCTTTCAATTAACTTTAATATATGGAAAAAATATTACGATAATGAGAATGTAGCAAAATTTGGTTTTGATATTTAAGATTAAGTACAGGCTAGGGCCCGTCATAAAAATCATATGGCTACGGGTCTCATTTTGTTAATTAAAATCTGACATATAAAATGTTTGAGACAACATTGTAAAATATAAAAATCAAGAGTTAAAGTTTATTATTCATATCCGTATTCATTATATGACACTAATTCTTAGAACGATGATAGTATTATAATAATATAATTGATAGTACATATTCAACTATTATAAGATTTTCTATATCAATTATCAGAAAAAGCATGCAAAGATTCATTAGATTATAAATAATAAATGAACGAAGGTAAACTTACGTTATACATATCCGCATCCAGTATAACATAATTTCTAAACAAAAATTGATATTGAATCTAGTAGTTTACAATTAGTACGTCATTATTTATGTTATAAGATAGAGAGACAAATCATATAGCGACATTTGTCATCTCCACGTCGATTTGACTTACTTTTGGTATAGTACGGAATATATAGATATAGATACATATATAGTTTGTCATCTCCACAGACTATACTACAGAGTATAAACATTTGTAGGTAGTAAATAAGTGCTTAGTAGTATAATCGATTATTATGACTCATTCTTAAGCATATGAGTAATCATCTAATACTTAAACATATCCACAAATTTATGGGTCATGAGTAAATAAGTATTTCGTAGTATAATCGATTATTACCATAAGTAATTAGAAGGTACGTTATAGGTAAAATAAGTACGAAGTATATTAATTATTTTATCATAGGATAGTTATTTATATTATAAGAGAGGCACATCAGAGAACATTATTTTGTCAGCTCCACGTCGATTTGCCTCTATTTTATTATTGTACTACGTATACAGATGGTGTTAAAAATTGTCCAAAATATAATTCAATTGTTTAGCCTAAAATATTTGGTGGAGATTTTTTAAGTAGAGAGGATCATGTGTTAGTTGCACATTGATTTTCTTGTTTACTAATTCTTCCATGTTTTTGGATTAACCAATTTTATTTTCACGGTTGTTAATAAGTAACAACTGTTAATATCTTAAACTATCAAATAAGTAAAAATTATTTTTAAAAAATTACAACATTGTGCAAGTATTTATACTAATCCAAAAAAATGTTACGGGGTACTCCGTACATGACTATGTTCATCATATAGTATTAATAATCACCAAAAAAACAGAAAAAGTAGAGCGATGTGTTAATATAATAGATAGTACAAAAATCAAAGAGTTGCATCTAAAAATTGAGGAATTAAGTAGTAGAGTAGTATAGTAGTAGATACATTAGATTACGCAATATATGTTTAAGGAAGTTACATATTTTGTTTTTTAAAAATAGTAAAATATTACTATCAATGGCAGTGATAATATCAAATGTAGTTGCGACATATACTACGTATAAAATCTTAGAACCAATGGCGGTTATAATTATCGAATTTAGTTGTTAAAATATTATAGATTACTATAGTAAAAAAAATTATACACTCTTAATTACATATACTTGATTGATTTTCAAATTTATTTGTATTCTAATTATCCAATATCAGTAAACTACTTTTAAATTTTTATAAGAATCCTACTATGTATTCCGTAAAATGGGTTAATTTTTTATAAAAAGATAATCTTATATTGATCATATTTGTTACCAAATTATAGAAAATATAATTTACAAAATAATTTCCATGTGTAGAATCATTTTTTTTTTGAGAAAAAATAGTATCAAATATTTTTATGAGGTGCAAGTTAAGAAAATAATTATAGAATCAAATACTTTTTTTTTAGTATTTTTGTATATCTATAAGAGAGACAAATTAAAGAGATGCATTTGTCAACTCCACATTGATTTTCTCTCTTTAAGTATAGTATATAGATTTTTTTTTTGAGGGAAAGTATAGCATATAGATTAATAGATAAAATGGTAGTATTATGTAAATATTTAGACAAAGTTAACAAAATATTACGGAATACATAACTATGTTCATCATACAATATTAATAATCATAAAAAAAATAGAAAAGAGTAGAGCGACGTGTGAATATAAAAGCTAATGTAAAAACTAAAGAGTTGCATCTAAAAAATTGAGGAATTACGTAGTAGATAGATTAGATTACGCAAGTTTTGCTCATGTTTACGGAAGTTACAAACTTTTTTAAAGTAGTAAAATATTACTATCATATCAATGACGGTGTTAATTATAGAATTTAGTTGCTAAATATAATACATCTAAAATATAAAATAGTACAATCATTGGCGTCTATTATTAGCCAATTTAGTTGTTAAAATATTATAGAGTACTACAGTAACTTTTTTTTATACACTCTTATTCATATTGTATTGATTTTCTAATTTATTTGTATTATAATATATTATGTAACCACAAATTTGTAGATTACTACAAACTTTTATCCTACTATGTACTTCGTATAATGGACTAATTTTTTTATAAAAAGATAATCATTTTGGTTATATTTGTTAACAAAATATAGAAAAGATTTTACAAAATATTCTCCATGTATTGAATGACATTTTTTTTTAGGAAAATAGAATCAAATACTTTTTAAGGTGAAAGTTAACAAATAATTTTTTTGTTTTTTTATATTTAAAAGAGAGGCCAATCAATGAGTGACTTGTCATCACCACATTGATTTCCTCTCTTTTAGTATAATATATAGATGTTCTAGTACGAGGAGCAGAATGATCACTCTCTTTATTCTGGGTGTGTGTTAGTGTTAGTGTGTGCGAGGGGGAGGGAAACGGGAAGAGGGCAGATTGCAAAAGAGGTGCAAACATATTTGATAAATGAAAATGAAAGTTAGGGAATAAAAATTTGTAACGGGAATGAGAAATTGTTTTTTTTGTTGAGAATGAGATCACAGGATCACCTGGAATCGAGATGGAAGCTATAACCAACTGAGCTATCCATCACTCTCAGATAATGAGAAATTGTGATTGCTTATTTACACTTTGTCGTTTATATTATGGTAAAGGATTTTCGTTGGAGTAACATGACGGATTGATCTTTCATGTATAGTGACCTCCCATTCTCGTGCTCTATTTGATAGCTCTACTCCTTCGCTTTATGACTAGATTAGGTGGTAATAAGATGATTGTGGTGGAGGTTGTCTATCCAAATATAAACCACAAATATTCTCACGCCCACCAAACAAACATAAAAGATTGAAATACACAAGAGTTGACTTTTTATTTTCATTTTACTCCGTAGTCTAATTTCACAAAACAAACACTAATGCAAAAAGATCAGATTTCTTGTTAGATAGTTTGACACTTATTTTGGTTTTATCAGTTGGTTTTTTTACCTTGTCCTCCTTGAGTTTTCCATCACACTGTTCTTTACGAGTGTTTACGATGTACTAAAACCTCAAATATATATACAAATGTTTGATGCGACTTAATAGCCCTATCTAATAATATCCAAACAATTATTATCCACTTCTGTACTCATAACGAATTATTGATATTATGTGCTCCATAGTCCATATCGTAGTTGTTGATGCCCCAATTTAGTGGACCACATTTTGGATAGTTTACCGACTTACCGTTGTACCTTGCCATTGAATTGCTAGTTAGTTAAAATCCAATTCAAAAAATGTGAAATGGGTTACCAAAATTCCAAGTAAATCCAATTCAATTCTCTATGTTGAATTGCATGCTTCCTATTTTGGATTTTGAGGTCAGTTGCAATCCATTGTCTGATAGTTTTCATGCATGTGGTATTCTCATCCCCTTTCTTACCTTCTCCAAACACAGACATTGACATAAAGTTGTTTACTAGAGATGTCTTGACCATCTTGTGATCATCAGTTGCCATCCCAAGGCCCTTGTTTGGTTCCCCAAAAAAATGGAATAGTGAAATTAAAGAATATAGTTATAGCAAAAAAAAAAAATCACGCATAGGCGGAAGTTGATACATATTCCATGGGGTATATGGACCCTCTCATTTACAACACCTAAAATGATGCACACCACATTAAATGGGCCAAAAACAAAAGGGAAAATGGCGGATGGGAGTTATGAGACCTACACACCCAACCAATGAGAGATGTGGGATGCAAACATAGACGTTGGGTTACTTGGGTATGTGTAGCCTTTACTCGCGGATAGGGATGACAATGGGTAGGATTTAGATCGGATATGCGGGTTCAAAATTTTTGGATCCAGATCCATATCCGCCGGATCCAATGGATCCGCGGGTAGGATCTGGATCCACATGTAATTTTTTTTCCTACAAAAAATATTATTTTTATACTACTTTTTACAAAAAATAAAATAAAATTATGCATTCACCCTATGATGCAAAATATATTCTAACGGAATAAAGAACATAAACATCAAAATTATGAAAAAAAATTAAATTCATACAGAGTATTATTTTATACATATTTTTTAATTCAATTTACTAATTTTTTTATATTAAGATGGATCCATGGGCAGGATTTGGCCCGATCTGGATCTTAAAAATGGGATCCAGATCCTATCTGCTGAAACGGATTCGGATCCAGATCCGCAGGGTCCAAAATTTGGAGATCCAGATCCTCTAAAACAATCCATTGTCATCTCTACTCGCGGAGGCTTGTATGTATTTGATATGTGACAAAACATAAACAAACTGCTCGATCTTCTTGCTGTTGGTAGGTTGTTTTTGGGTTAATTAGAGAAGATAAAACAAAGTGATTTTCGTCTATAAATTGGCATTTTCTATAAATGTTGTGGAACCTTTCAAATAGAACAAAAATTTATCTTTAAGAGAGTACGTGAGTTCTTGATTTATATTGTACGTTAGAACAATTGCATGATCATACAATAATGTCTCTTGTACGTTAAGCTTTTAAATACTCCCAATTCCTAACAAGGGACAAAAATTAAAGAATTATATATAGTTGGTTACAAATTATTAGTTGATAATATGGGGTATGGGTTTTCCTGATTTATTAGCTGTTCAAATGTGATACATTCATATTCATTAATTTAAAACTACAGGGAACAAAATAATGGCTAACACATTCACAATTACACTATAAAGCGTCTTTAACTTTGTTTCATTTTAAACTAACACTCGTATAATTTTGTTTTTTGAGATCATTGTGAATATTCTTCTTATTACGAATGTAGTTTTTATTTTATTTTATGTGATAAAAAAATTCTTATATCATTTTGTGACATCCTAATTTATTTTTCCCGGTATTCGTCATTATAATATATGTGGCTGTCATTTTTATAACCGGTGAAATTACCTAGGAAAAACATTAGTACGGAGTAGTAAAATTCAATCAAGTTATAAGAATATCCACCGGTTTTTTGTGACACTAGCTAACGTCAAGTTAATACACCAGTTCATACAGTAAGAAAGAAACAAGAAAAGAAATAAAAACAAAAGAGAGACAAAAAGGGTTCACGGATCATCTTTGAAATTGGTGTCGACTCGTATGAGTGTGTGTTAGAAAAGCAAAGGCACAAGTAAAAAGCTTCCAAGAGGGAAATCTAGCTCATAAATAGTACTCCGTAGCATTTGTTTTTGTGTGCTAGACATGTGAATATTCAGTATACCAATTAATACTTCAGAAAATAATTGCAAAGTTTTAAATTAAAAAAAATAATCTGAATTTTGCTTTTGCATTTACAACGTTTGTGGTCTCTTTGAGATAATTATTCTTAAATACTCTAGATGACAATGAATCGGATTCGGATCAGATGAATCTTCACCCGCATTCATTCATTTATCAATCCGCTCCACCCGCATCCATCCATCACTCGATTAACCCATCACCCGCATCCACCCATCTATCATCCGCGGATGAAACGGGTGGATAGGGTGAATAACGGATGAAGATTTTATTTTTTATAAAATTACATTTACTCTAACATGTAGTCATTTTCATCAATAAAAAATTATTTTTGTATTAAATAATAACAACAAATGCTTTTAAAAAAATAATTTGCCACAAGAATAAAATTATTTTAATGAATTTATAATATTTTTATTAAAATTTGGGTGAAAAATATATTACACGGATGAATGGATGATAAACTGATGGAGCAAGCGTCATCCATGTCCGACCCGACCCGACCGTCACCCGCTTCATCCATCACCCGCATCTCATCTATTTAGTTCGGGTATCGATCCATTTAATAATTGCGGGTAGATCAGATAAATGGATATCTATTTAATTTTGCCATCCCTTAAAACGTTTGTACATACGCAGTACGGAGTATATTTTTTAGGAGAAAATCCGCCAGCAATCTGGATGTGAAATTACTAAAATGGCCCTTTATTTTTGTGGGCTAGACATGTGAATATTCAGTATAGCAATTAATATGACTTTGTTTTCTCTCCTTTTCTTAATCTTATAACTGACCTCTTTTTCTTCTCCTCCTCTCTTATGTGTATGATTTCTATTGATGCACGTAGTGTTAGACAAAGAAAATTAGCCTTTTGTCTGTTACTAAAGTTGAGGAAGTCTTAATCTACACTGGGTAAACCATTGAAATGGTATAGTAATATTCTGCATTTTTGTTTCGTACTAAACCACATAATTTAGTATAAGAAAAGTAGTTGTATTTTCTCATGTAATACCAAACAGTATAGTTTAGTAACATGGTTTCATTTTTATTTGGTTCCAAACAACATAGTTTGGTTCTCACAAGTCAAAAATAAATACTCCCTCTGTACCAGAATACTCGCACCGGTTCGAGTCGACACGCTTGCCAATGCACAATTTTGACCACCAATATCTTTAACTACATATTGTAAAAACTTATAAAATATTAATATTTTTAAAGTATATGTTAAGATGAAGCCAACAATATATTATATGATAACTTTTGTTTTTATATACTAAAAATAAAATAGGGTCAAAGTGAATTATGTGAATAGTGCAAAAAGTCAAACCGGTGCGTGTATTCCGGGACGGAGTGAGTATTATTTAACGTGGGCCAGACTCAATTTGTTACATGAACTTACCATTTAACCCTTAATATACCAACTGAAGTTACTATATATCATTTTAATGGTATACCTAGTATAGATTCAGAAAACCTCACTAAAGTTTCTGTTTTTTACATCATACGGAGTAAGATCGAGGGACATTGATAGTGTTAAATGGCCTACAAGTCTACAACTCTACAAGTTAAAACTAGGCTGAATTTTTCTTCTTAGAAATCACGGATCCAATTTTGAGGTGTAGAAATATGCTTTGAAAACATAATCTGTTACACTTTTGACTCCATATATCTTTTACATTTGCATGATCTCTTTCCTTTTCATGAACTGGGAGCATGATTGGCCTTTTTTAGTTGCTAACTTTATTTTTTATGGGCACATATATCAGTGGTAACTAATAAGATAGTTCCAATTACTTGTGTCTTGGTAGAAGTTGCTCTGTTTCCCATTTGAAGTCATAAATTGCAGTAATATAGTGAAAGAGTCCACATGTGAATAGTCAGTAGTCATCAGCTCATCACTCGTTGACAAAGAGGAGGGAGGCGGACGAACTTATAAGTTTAGTGGGTTACTCCATCCGGTGTTGAGGACGAAGCCTCATTTACTTCGTATTATATAAATAGATCAAGCACGAAGTGGTATATAAAATCTTATTGTCTCTCTGTCATACAAATGATCTGCTTTTTCTTTTCATGTAAAGATAGAATGGGTGTTGAACTGTTGATAGTAACTTAATAATAGGATGGTGAAATTCCTGGCAGATGTTAAAATACAATTTGTGTGATCAACCTCTTAAAAGTGTTTTAAAAAAAAAAAAATCAATTCTTATTACTGAAGTATCGAATTGCTTCAGTTAATCGTCATACACGGTTGCCTGAAAAGTTTATAGCTGGTTAGTTGATGATGAATTTCAAATAAGTGATTAAGCCCCGAGAGATAGTGTTTTCTCTAAATGAGACAAGTGCTTCTGTTAGAAGAAAATGTTCTGTTATGAAAAGGCATCGTTGAGATATGCAGGCCTAAACTTTTATAGGAGCATATAGACAATTAATTCTTTGATAACAAACCACTTCAAGCTTGTGCTTAAGGTTGCTCGGATTTGCTCGTAAGTGTCATAACACACATACATTTGACCTCAAGCCAAGTCCACGGTTCAATCAAGTTTAGAAACCCAACTTGATAAACGATTTATATATCTTTCTGCCATTAGGTTCTATTACTAAGTTTTTGTTAGTATTGTGCAAAATTTTTGCTATTTAGTGAAGTATTACCCTTAAAAAATGTCAATACTTCGTATCCAAGCCTATTTGTGAGCTTCTTGAGCCAAGTTTACCTCTACTCTACTAATGGGAATCTTGAGGAGAATTTGAGTAGCTTCCAAGCCAGTTAGGTTCATCGGTCATCCAACTTCTGTAATTAGTAGAAATCACAACATATTGATCTTAGTTAATACCTCAATCACTGTTTCGGTAGGTAGGGTTGATTTTTTTTTTTTGGTATAGCACCCGGTTCACCCTTGGGGCTAATCCGGATACGGGGGAGTTCTAGTGGTTAGGTTCCAGTCCCCTCCCAATTGTTGTTGCGGTGGATCGAACACGGGTTCTCCCTACCAAGTTCAGCCCCAATCACCACTGAACCAACAAGCAATTGGTTTGGTAGATAGGGTTGATGACTACACTGTGTATCAGGCTAGCGCTTCCTTTACCTCAGTTGAGAAAGGAATCGGTCAACTTCTGAAAAATTCTCTGCTTGAGCTAACCCTGTATTTGAAGATATAATTAGTCCAAACCAGACAGGATATTTGTAAAGTTATTGAGTAATTAGCAAACATTATCACGGGAATTTATAGTTACGTGCACTAATTTCTTTGGTGTACTAAATAAACACCTTGTGTGACGAGTAATTAGTATGAGAATGACTGCTCCACCAAGAAAATTCCAGGTTGTAGCAAAAAATAGGAAGATATTCTAATAAGATGTTTATGTAATCATTTATTAGTCAAAATTTGGTAAGGAATTGAGCTTCAACTTTGATGAGAATCCAATACTTCCCTGATCGTACTCATAAGAACTTTCTAGTCAAGAAGGGCTCATTGTGTCACGTATCTTTAGAATAGAATCATAGCTAATGTCGTGGCCTTAGCTAGGCTACATGTGTACAAGTATTACTCACGTTGTTGGCATTAGTAGATACATACCCTATTCTGGCATGTATGATCAAATTTGTCTCCTTTCTCATTTACGGAGTATTGTTTTATTCTGTTAACAAATTTTACAAGGTGCCGGTGATGAGAAAGGAAAAATGATCTGACTATTATTGTAAGATGTTTTGTTAGGTTCATGCGGATCATATTCTCAACTCTCAATGAGGGGTTGGGAAAACATGAAAACTAATTCTGGAGAATTTCTTCTTAGGATCTCTTTCCGTAGAGAATTCAAATGATACCTTAACCTCCCCAAACAGAGTTTTCTATGCATGATTTTACCAAATTGGTAAAAATGCATTTTGCTTTGATATTTGGTACGAAAATTCCGTGGACAGAACTGTTGTTTGGATGGAAAATCGAGATCAACCAGAGAACGGAAAGCACTCCAAGCTTAAGCGAATACAAGATGGCAATCTCAACTTGTGCAGGGTATGCACCTGACTAATGTGCTTGCTTAATTACCAGGTTTCAAGCTTAAAGATCATTCAAACTGTTAGAAGGTGCATCTGCTCAACTGCTATATCTCAAAGTTCCTGAACATCAGTGCTTCTATCATGTCTCTGAGCAGCACACTGAAGATCAGTCAGAGCTCTATTGTAAAGCTTGTGACATAAACACGATTCAGCTGCAAAGAGATTATCAGACAAAGGTTAAATGCGGAATATTTGAAGTTGTTAGTTTGGTTTGCTGTTGGAATTGGGACTGTGGAACTAATTTGCTTTCTACTGGTGTGGTCCTTTCTATTTAAGGGTTGAAATGGCTCAAACAAGGTAACCAAGATTATGATGCCATAGTTGGCTTAAAAAGGTTTGTTCCTACGCAATTTAGAAGGTGCAATTTAGAAGGTGGACCATGGTGCACATAGAGCATGATGCACCTTAAAAACACTAGTATATAATTAAAAGAACATTTGGTTACGAGAAAAGAACATGAGTGTACATGGATTGCCATAGGAGGACTCAACCACATAGTCCACGGATTGCCATAGGAGGACTCAACCACATGAACCTAATTCAAAATTTCAAATATGGGGATTGTGTTCAAGGAAGGCAAAGGTGTTAAAGAGTACATGGAAAATAAATCACTATTTTGTACAAGGATATTTTGTGCAAGCTTATTGCTATTGCTTCTAGTATAAGAAGAAGATTGATCGCCTTATCGGTATCAATTATCATTGAAATGTTGGCCTGGTTGTTGATTGATCTGCAAGTATGAATTATTCAAACTCTCAAGATTGTGCCCCCTTTCTCACTGTGTGTATAAATTCAATAAGTAAAAGTTATACACGGTAACACGGTTGTATTTTGAAACTACGTATGGAGACTTAACAAGCTTCTCTATAACTAAGTTTTTATGTACATATGGATTACCAACATTGATTAAGGTGATATACGTGGATAATGCATTAAGGTAAAGTATGCAGATTAAAAAGTAACGGCGTTAGTATAACTTTACCAACAAATGGGATTGACCATTAATTTTAACGTACTCACACTTCTTAAAAGCCAGATACTGGGACAGTTCAAATTGGGAATGTACCCAAGATTGAGAAATCACAAATTCTTATTTACAATGGGTGTACAATAAATATTGTACACCGGAGTAAAAGTTAATTCAAAATGCTTAAAAGTTAAGCTTATATATGTAAAAGTTATGTATTTTTTAGTGATACATTTTTTTAATTTTAGTAAAACTTATTTCTTTAAAATGACAAATAATGTATAAAATTAATCATTTAACCCTTTAAAATGTTTATCTAAACTTTTTTATTATTAATATAAAAGTTTATCAAAACTAGGTTAAAGTTACAAAAAATTGGGTAAAAGTTATCTTGGTGTACAATAAATTTTTGTACACCTAGTGCGCGCAAGACCTTTTGTTGAGAAATTCGATCTATATCATTATGCATTATCTTATTACATGGATAAATACTTAAATCTGTCACCGACTACGGACTGTGTGTAAAATTATTCATAATAATACAATGAGTCATATAAATCCTCCTGCATTTCTTTTTGTTGTGTATGACTCATAATAGTAATATAAGTTATAAAAGGGGGAAAAAGGATTTGAACCTGTAATATATCGTTATTGTACAATGACTCTTATGAATCCGCTTGCATGAGAGGTAAATGTAAGGCTGTAAAATTACACTCGGATTATAATGGATGTTTTATAAGGTCCTGTTCTTTAGAGCTGAACTGAACTGAACTGAACTGAATGCTCCTGAACTGAACTGAACTGAACTGAACTGAATGCTCCTGAACTGAACTGAACTGAACTGAACTGAAATTTACTTAACAGAATATAATAAATAATAAATAATAAATAATAAATAATAAATAATAAATAATAAATAATAAATAATAAATAATAAATAATAAATAATAAATAATAAATAATAAATAATAAATAATAAATAATAAATAATAAATAATAAATAATAAATAATAAATAATAAATAATAAATAATAAATAATAAATAATAAATAATAAATAATAAAATAAATAATAAATAATAAATAATAAATAATAAATAGTAAATAGTAAATAGTAAATAGTAAATAGTAAATAGTAAATAGTAAATAATAAATAGTAAATAGTAAATAATAAATAATAAAATAAATAATAAATAATAAATAATAAATAATAAATAGTAAATAGTAAATAGTAAATAGTAAATAGTAAATAGTAAATAGTAAATAGTAAATAGTAAATAGTAAATAGTAAATAGTAAATAGTAAATAATAAATAATAAATAGTAAATAATAAATAATAAAATAAATAATAAATAATAATAATAATAAAAATAGTAAATAGTAAATAGTAAATAGTAAATAGTAAATAGTAAATAATAAATAATACTAATTAATAAAAATAATAATAAATTATATTAATTATTAATAAATATTTAGTTATAAATAATAATAATAATAATAAGTAATATAATAATATAAGTATAAATAATAAGTAATATAATAATATAATAATATAAATATAAATAATAAGTAATACAATAATATAAATAATAATATAATTAATAATAATAATAATAATAATATAAATAATAATAATATATTATAATAATAATTATTATTATTAAAATAAATTAAATTAAATTAAATTGAATTAAACTGAATTAAACTGAACTGAATTTAATGCTCCTGAACTGAACTGAACTGAACTGAACTGAATGCTCCTGAACTGAACTGAACTGAACTAACTGAACTGAATGCTCCTGAACTGAACTGAACTGAACTGAACTGTCAAATAAGTCCTGAAGCTGAAATTAAGCCAAAAAGAACAGGACCTAAGTAGTTTACAACTTTACACACACAAGTATCAAGTTGAAGGTCTCTTAACTTATCCGTTACAACTTACAATCCTAATATATAACCTAACTGTAATTTAATTAAGTGAACTTGTCTTTTATGATTGTTTTAAAATTCCCTTTCTATTATTATACACTAGTAGTACTTTGCCTCCTCTTTAAGCAAAGGCATCCGAATCCTACTTCACCCCCAATTCCTTTCGGTCATACGGACACTTTTAGCTCTTGTTAACTGAAATATAAAATCTGGCCTCAAGTCCCCGGATGTTTCACTATTCTCACAACAAACCCTTGATATACATACAGCTTTTGTGAATTTGTGCTACATAAGTTGAACTACGATTGAAGCGATAAATTTTCATTCTCACCAACAAATTCAATAACACAATCTTTCAATAATGCTTCAATAATAACAATCAATTACAAATAAGATATTGCTATTGCATCATTACAATCCAAATCAGAAAAAGAAAATAGGAAAACTTAAAATTTTAGAAATGGAACTAACACCTTTCCCTAAAGTATGTATTCTACATCATTTAAAATACCATTTGAGTTTAATAAACCCATTACTAAGCTGCTATATTAGTACCTATAATAATATGATGGAAGCAAAATCACAGCTCTGTATGAACTATGTGATCTTCAATCGATTCCCCGAGTTGGGAAATTTTCATGTCATCAGGATTGGAATAATCTTTGTCATTGGAGGTAAGGCAATCAGCTGAGGGATTGATTGTTCCGAAACCAAAACCAGTAACAGAGTTACAGTATGTCTCTGCTGTGCCATCCTTCTTGTGCAAGTCAATATTAGAGAGAACAATGTTCCTGCAAGGAACCGAGTCGCTGCAAGCAAACTTCATGGCTTCTTTGCTCTTTGTAGTTCCAGTAATATTCCGGTACATCACCTGACTAATTTGCACAGCAGTCGACTGAAAAACCAAAAGGAAATCAAGAAAAGATTAGGCAACTTGATCATGTGATCATAAACTAGAAAAGGGGGAAAGTTAAAATATGGAAAGAAGAAAAACGAAAGAAAGACACATCATTACATAAATTCTTGCTTCCATTGAATGGATACCTTTTCGACCTTAATAAAATGAAGAAAAAAGAAGCAAAAACACGCTTTCCCTTTTCAAAGGAAATGCTATAAAAAGGTCTATTTCAGCTGGAGTTTCCTTGCTTTCCTATATTAATCATTATCTAGGAGCTTAAATTAGTAAGCACATGGATTCTTGACCAAAGTGCTATTTTATTCAATCATCAGAGCAGAACTGCTGTAGTATTAGAGAGGGAAGGGTAACACTATATCAGTACAGCATTTGAGATTCTTTGCTTAACTAAGCTTGCTTTTTCTTAGGCATAACTTCCTTGCTTGTGAATTGAGTTTCAGATTTCTTGTACAGAAGCGATTCCTTAATAGCTTCTTTCAGGTGCAACAACGGAAAGTAAAAGGACCATGAAGATGGAGCTACAGATCACACTCTCCCATAATCTAACACAATATACCAAAGTATCAGCTACACTAGTGGAAGAGTTGGTTTTCATTACCGGAGAAGCCAAACCAAAAACCTCGAAAAATATCCCAACCCCACTTACATCCAGTTGCTACACTTCCATTTCAGTGAAATCTATTGCAGTTAATAACTGTATAGTAAGAGAACAAAAAAAAAGAGAGGAAGTTCATCACAGATCCCCAATAGAAACTCATTGTATGACCACAAAAACCAATCCACTACTTCCTTTGTTCCAAAGAAAACTAATCTGACACCCAAAAAAACAGCTGCAACTCCCAAAAACATTCAACAACTATGATCCGCCTCAAGCAACGAGGAGGCACTGTCAGCCACGACAATGACTACAAGCTGAAAGATGCTAGCCCTCAGCTGGGAGAACGGTGGCCCAGTGGAGGAGGAGGCTATGGTGGACGAGCATGGATGAATAGTGGAGAGAAAAGTAGTACTTATGATCTTGTTGAGCAAACACACTATCTTTATGTTCGAGTGGTGAAAGCCAAAGATCTTCCCCACAGTGGTGTCACTGGAAGCTGTGATCCTTATGTAGAAGTCAAGCTAGGGAACTATAAAGGGCGGACCAAGCATTTCGAGAACAAAAGGAATCCGGAATGGAACCAGGTTTTCGCTTTCTCAAAGGAACGTATCCAAGCATCTGCATTGGAAATCTTTTTAAAGGAGAGAGAGACGGTAGGGAGGGATGATTACATAGGAAGGGTGGTGTTTGACCTAAGTGAGGTCCCAACCAGGGTCCCACCTGATAGCCCGTTGGCACCTCAATGGTACAGGTTGGAGGATCGCCGAGGACAGGGGAAGGTAATGGGGGAGATCATGCTGGCTGTTTGGATGGGCACGCAAGCTGATGAAGCCTTTCCAGAGGCATGGCATACAGAAACAGCCTTTGTTCAAGGAGAGGGGCTATTTAGCATTCGATCTAAAGTTTACATGACCCCGAAATTGTGGTACCTAAGAGTGAATGTGATTGAAGCTCAGGATGTGATTCCAAATGATAGGAGTAGAGCTCCAGAAATTCTTGTGAAAGTACAAGTTGGGAACCAAGTTTTGAGGAGTAAAATAAGTCCACCCAACAATATGAATCCGATTTGGAATGAGGATTTGGTTTTTGTAGTTGCTGAACCCTTTGAAGAGCAGTTAGTCCTCACTGTTGAGGATCGTGTTCACCCAGCAAAAGATGATGTGCTAGGCAAGATAATTCTACCAGTCAACATCTTTGAGAAACGGCTTGACCACAGGCCAGTTCTTTCTCGCTGGTTCAACCTAGAGAAATTTGGGTTTGGAGTCATGGAAGCTGATAGGAGGATGGAGCAGAAATTTTCCAGCAGAGTTCACCTTAGAGTCTGTCTTGAGGGTGGTTACCATGTATTGGATGAATCAACAATGTATGTCAGTGACACACGCCCAACAGCACGCCAACTTTGGAAGCCACCAGTAGGGATTTTGGAAATGGGTGTTTTAGGTGCTCAGGGTCTTCTTCCTATGAAGACAAAGGACGGTAGAGGCACGACAGATGCTTACTGTGTTGCAAAATATGGTCAGAAATGGGTTCGGACTAGAACGATTCTAGATTCCTTTGTTCCTAAATGGAATGAGCAATACACATGGGAAGTTTATGACCCATGTACAGTAATAACACTGGGAGTGTTTGACAATTGCCATTTGGGTGGATCTGAGAAGCAGGGTACTGCGGCTAGTTCAGCTAGAGATTCAAGAATAGGAAAGGTAAGAATTAGACTATCAACGCTCGAGTCTCACCGTGTTTATGCAAATTCCTATCCTCTCCTTGTTCTGCATCCAGGTGGGGTAAAGAAGATGGGAGAACTCCAGCTAGCAGTTAGATTCACCAGCCTCTCCCTAGCCAACATGATTTACATGTATGGCCATCCCTTGCTCCCTAAAATGCATTACCTCCACCCTTTCACAGTCAACCAAATAGATAGCCTTAGATTCCAAGCTATGAACATAGTGGCAGCAAGACTAGGCAGAGCTGAACCACCATTGAGAAAGGAGGTGGTGGAATACATGTTAGATGTGGATTCACACCTGTGGAGTATGCGAAGAAGCAAAGCTAATTTCTTCAGAATCATGTCAATTCTGTCAGGCACAATATCAATAAGCCGGTGGTTTGGTGATGTTTGCCATTGGAAAAATCCTATTACTTCAGTCTTAGTACACATTCTGTTCTTGATATTGATATGGTACCCGGAATTGATACTACCAACAATGTGCCTCTACATGTTCTTTATTGGTCTATGGAACTATAGGTTCCGCCCACGCAACCCACCCCATATGGATAACAAACTTTCATGGGCAGAAGCAGTACATCCAGATGAACTTGATGAAGAATTTGACACATTTCCTACTTCAAGGCCACATGAAATTGTTAGGATGAGGTATGATCGGCTTAGAAGTGTGGCTGGAAGAATTCAAACAGTGGTGGGTGACTTGGCGACTCAAGGGGAGAGATTCCAATCCTTGCTGAGCTGGCGGGATCCAAGAGCGACAAGCTTATATATAATGTTCTCCCTTTCTGCAGCAGTGCTACTGTATGTGACTCCATTCAGAGTGATTGCTCTAGTAGCAGGGCTTTACATGCTGAGGCATCCCAAGTTCAGAAGCAAGCTGCCTTCTGTTCCTAACAATTTTTTCAAGAGATTGCCTTCTCGAGCTGACAGCTTGCTTTAAGCAATAGAAGCTAGTCTATTGGATATATAATGCGCCTTCAATTTCAATTTGTATTTCAATTTCGGTTATTCCAATTAGGATCTTATCAAAGATCCATATGTTTCCAAGATATAAGTATGATTCACTTCTTTTATTTATATGAAAGTGTATTTTTTGTTTAACAAGAGAGACAGAACCTTTACCCTATTTTTGAAAATGAAATGTAGGATTATCAAGTATTTTATATTTGGACAAGATACTAGAGAATTTTGTCTTCTACTTCGTATATGGAAAACACATGAGGGCTGAGGCCGGTTTACTCAAACAGGAAACATATAAAATCTCTAATGCAATAGCAACGAAAAGAATGGACACCAAGAAGTTACCTGGTTTCCGCAAGCATTTGGTGAGTCACAATAGAATTGATCTATAATTATAGGATTTGCAACGTCTTCCATCATCACATTTTCAAAGCGTACTGCTTTGACATAGCCAGATCCTCCCTACATTAATTAGTTAAATAGGAGACGATATTCAAGGTCTAATGACTGAAACTTAAAGAAAGATTCAAAAGGTAGTTTCAGAAAAGGTACCAGAGCATATATGAATAGGTCCAAAACTCCAAAGTAAATTCAAATTTTAGAACAAGGGTTTACGATTGGAATAAGGGAGAAAATAGGAATGTATCATGTCATATTGTCATACAAGCAGCAATATCATATTGTCACTTGAAGACATTAAGTCAGTTCTTTGAAATACATTGTTTTCTTCTTAATTGTCTGGTTCATTATTCTTCTGTTCTCAAAATTACCAGAAGGAATGGCACATCAAGATTTGACCTTTTTCCTATTTAAGATATTCTCTTTTCATATTTTGTAAAGTATATCTGTATTTCATAATATCATGATTACCTGCCAAGTCTTAATCCTGAGTCCATTACTTGCACCCCTTATAAATGCTCCACTCAGGACAACTTTTGTGACAATGCCAGTTGAGTTATCCTTACCAAGGCTTCCTATGCTGTAGTAGCAAAATCAGTTAGTGAAAAAACAGAATAGCCAAGATTTTAAGGAATTATGTCACCAAGGTTGTGATAAACTTGTTAGAACTTAGAACATCTAATCGTTCAAGGAAATACCTAATTCCATGCCCAGGACCACAATAAATTTTCTTCATCTTGATACTTGAACTGGCATTGACGATTGAAACACAATCATCCCCTAGTGAACACGTGTCAACACAAATAATAGCTAGTTAGCATACTTAGATCAAGTAATGTTTTATGGGGCATATATATATAACATAGTGCACTGTGCACACTTATTTCCAGGTGGCACTTGGACAAGCTAGCATGTGAAAGTTTTTCAGAAGAACAACATTTAAGAAACTACTCCGTACTTCAAGTCTTCAATTACAGTATAAATCCCTTATCACCCCAAGTATTCATTTATAGCAGGTTTAAAAAATAATAGCAGCAACATCTATGAACAGAGGAGGCACAGAGAAGTTCAAGGTTAATAATACCTGTTCCAATTTTACAGTCAAGAAGAGCAACATTTGTTGATCCAGTGATATGTATCCCATCAGTGTTAGGACTGTCTTCTGGTGACGAAACTAGCACATTGGACACTCGCACAGAATCACAGTGGGAAATAACAAAATGCATCTGTTGGCTGTTCTGGATAGTCAAACCCTTGACCCTTATCGAAGAGCTTGATTCTATTGTTAGTGCCTTCAGCAAAAAAAAATACAACGAATCGTTGTTAGATGCAACCTATAGATTCCAATAATTACATTATGTGTATAACTTGTTTAAAAAAAACTACAAGAACAGCAACTCCCACCCCATTTCCATTTTTACAATTTTACTAAAGTGAATCATATCTAGATTCTTCCAGATTCACATTTTTTGTAGAATCTACCCGCAATCCAAAATAAATAAATAAACAAAATAAAAAGTTCCAACAGAAGGGATACGTACTGTAGGTGCTCCTTTACATGGCTGTAAGATCAAGGAAATTTGAGAAAACAAAAATTTAGATCAGTACATAACACAATCAATTCTATCAGTCAGTAGAAAAGAATTCAGAGGACGACAAAGAGTTACATTGGTCTTGTTCTTTTTGCAGGATGCAGCCCACCATTTACTGCCTGACCCATCAATGACCCCTTTTCCTTGGAAAAGGACACTTGTCAAGTTGTGAAAATTCAACCAGCTCCGGGAAAATTTTGGATCCCAGTCATTCGGTTCTCCTGGTGCAACTACTGTACCATCAATCTGCACTCCAAGCAAACAAAAGCAGCGAATAAATAATTTTCACAACTAGAATGGAGAACAGACATATTGACATTTCTGGATAAAAACTTACCTGAACAACTAATCTACCAGCACAGGGTCCTTCAAATCTTGTTGCATTAACAAGATAACGACGTCCTTCAGGAACTAATAGGACAGATTTTTGCATAGAACAAGCCTGCTTCCATGCACTTAAGAAAGCCTGAAAAAAGTTCATAGAAAAATAAGAGTAAAGCAAGTGTTAGCTTGAACATGTAGGTATAAAGATCATCAAATCAATGAATCTCCAAGCCACTTGATAATAACCTGGGTATCATCAGAAGTTCCATCTCCAGCAGCACCAAAGCTATCGACATTCACAAGAACATGCGCAGAATTAGTACTGGTCCATGAAGGCATTTCAAAATCTTCTACTTCATCTTCTTCATAAGTGTCAAAGCTTTCAAGTTCTCCAAGCATAGCAATCTTGTCATGTACACCATATTCTGCAATCCCATGAACTGTGATCAATAAGCTAAGGAAAAGAACAAAAAATATTTCCATAATTTTTGAGTTTGTGTGATTAGAAAATTATAGTAGGATAATTTATGAACAGACACTGAGTTTGCATTTATATGCATAGATTAGCACTCAAAATGAAGAGATTTGTGGAAATCAATCTGGCTTGACTTGAAAGTAGATGAAGTGCCAACACTTTCTCCATGCCTACACTTCAAGTTTAAGTGAAATTTCTTTTACATATCTTTGCTTTACTCTTAAACCAATAAACTGTAGTTTCACCAGTCAAAAAAGTTTATGAGATTCTCCACTAGCACTGGATATATATATGTACTCCTTCTTTATGTCCCTACATAATAGGTAACTTTTCTATTTTAGGCCGTCCAAGTATAGGCCATTTCCAGAATTTGGGAAGTTGATTTTCAAACTTTCCCAAATTGCCCATAATATTACCATTAACTAAGATTCCAAAGATAGCCTGCATTGGTATTGTGACACTGTAAATCTATGAAAAAGTGAAGGATGATTACGGTACTTTTAACTCAGAACCTTAAAAATGACCCCAAATCAAGCATGACCTATTACTTAGGGGTGAAGGGAGTTATACTTTTTGACATTATCAGGCAATCCAATACCCAGCAATTGTAAAAATGTGAGTGATGCTAAAGGATCATACACTAGAAAACCAGAAATGGATAAATCTATAGGTCTAAGTTAAGGTCAACCATTTAAGTAATTCATACTCTTCCAAACTGGAACAACTTCTGGGGTGCTACTTTCCTGAGTCCCGAGTTCTGAAGCCAAAAAAAAACTTTCTATTTTGAGATGGATAGTTGGTCCAGGCTCATCAAAACTCTAAAAACCCAGGTACTATTCTATAAAAATGCTGCAATTTGATGGACTTTCACGGCTTTCTGTGACATTACCACAATTCAAACGATAAAGCTGTGACCAATCTCCCTGCCTGATTGCCTTGCTATCCAGATGTCTCTGTAATGCATGGACAATTCAGAATCTCCAACTTCAAGATAAAAGTTTGAGACTTGCAGGCACACTCCAGAATTTCCTGGTTCAAGCTCCACCAACCGTTTTGCAACTCTTTGTCCAACAACAACATTCTTGTGTATCCTACAACTTCTCAGTAATGAGCTCCACATTAAAGAACTGTCCCTTATAAGTGACAGCTTTAACAATTCTTCAGCTTCACATACCAACCCTGCACGGCCTAAGAGATCAACCATGCATGAATAATGCCTCGGATCTGGTTCAATACCATGGAGTGATTTCATGGACTCAAAAACCCTTCTTCCTTCCTCTACTAAACCTGAATGGTTGCACCCTGTCAAGACACACAAGAACGTCACTCTATCTGGTTTTAAACCCTTTTGGAACATCACTTCGAGCAATTTCAGGCACTCTTTTCCTAATCCATTACAGGCATAACCATTTACAATTGATGTGAAGGAGACAACATTGGGTGAACATAGACCCTCAAAAACACCGCGTGAATGATCAACCTGTCCCAATTTGGAATATGTATCAATTAGTGAACAAGAGACCACGTTATGAGATTCGAATCCAATTTTAATAGCAAGAGAATGAAGCAATGTGCAACTTGATAAACTCATATAGGAAGATCCCGACAATGCTTTCAGTGTGGTGGACAAGGAGAATTCATCAAATCTAATTCCCTCATAACCCATGAATTTAAACAACTCAACCACCTCTTCAGCATAACTACAATGTAACATAGATGTCAAAAGAGCATTGCAGCACTCCATAGTTTTACAAGTGCACTCCTCATATATATTAAACGAACTCTCAATCTCGTAACATTTCCCATACATATCAATTAGAGCAGACTGAACATGGATGCTTCCGCAATCAAAACCCAGTTTCAGAACAAAACAATGCAACTGTGTTCCCAAAAAAAGATTCTCACTTTTGCTGCACGAATTCAAGAGCGCAACAAATGAACGCACAGATGGTTTCATACTCCAATAGTGCATCCTCACAAAATGTTCAAGTGCATCAGACAACACCCCACTATTAGCATATGCAGAAACTATCGAATTCCATGAAATCACGGCATCATAAGGAATAATTTCAAACGATTTGCTAGCGTCACTCAAAGTCCCGCAAGCAGAGTAAAAATCCACCAACGCATTAGCAACAAACCGATCCGATTCAACCAACCCAGCCTTGAGAGCTAAGCAGTGCAACTGTTCTCCTTGAATCACAAAGTTCCCATTACAACAACCCTGAAGCAAATAACAAACCATAAGACCATTCAACATAACCCCATCAAATTTAACTCTAGGAAAACACCTTATAATCTCATCCCACATACCCAATTTACAAAATCCTCGAAAAACCAAATTCCAAACAGCAACATTCCTCTCTGGCATTTCATTCAAAACTTTCAACCCATCATCAACAAACCCCATTTGCACATAAAGATCAACGATAGAACTCCCAATGTACAAGTTCCCACAAAACCCAAGTGAAATCACTCTACTATGTACTTGAATCCCCTCAAAATAAAACCCATTGTTACTACAAATGCTCATAACACAAGAAAACGTTGATGGGCTTTCTGCAAAACCTTGAGATAACATTTCAGAATACAATTCAAACGCTTTCCCTGGTAATCCATAGCGTTTGTACCCAGAAATTAGCAAATTCCAAGAAACAACATCCCGAACAGACATTTCGTCGAACAGTTGGTGGGCATAGTCTAAAGACCCTGATTTGATGTGATCATCTATTGCACGATTGTTAGAAAAGATTAGATCAGATGTGTCAGTCTTGTAGCAGGAATCAAGATGCAAGCGCCGGAAAAACGCACAGATTTTCCGTTTATTTGAGAGTTTTAATAAGCTCCCAATATTCTGGGGATTTGATAGTTGTTTTATAAATTGCATTTTGTTTATACATTAATCAGACACACCATTAAGAATTAAGACATAAGAAGCACCAAAAAAAAGAATTAAGACATAAGAGCTGGTAATCAATTTGCTAATTATGCTCAAATCCTCCATTTTCTTTATCATCTTTTGTAACTATACTTGATTAGAAGAATGGAGGGAAATGTCAAATGTGTGATTTTTTTTTCATTTGTTGCTCATACTCCGTGTGTTTTACTAGTTTGTAGGAAGCTACTAATGGTAAATTGGGAATAAGATGTGCTCAAATCCTCAATAAAAGTGGGAAAAAAAAAATGCTCAATAAAAGTAAATATATTGGTTAGGAGGTAAAAAGAATCATCAAATTAATACTATGAAACATGTAAAGGCGCAATTTGGATTATATATTAGGGTATAAAGATGGCACTGAGTTGGAACCTGATACAATTGATACGATTATAAAATCGTGGTCATGGACTGGGCCTGAATTACAAATATGACCCAACACGACAAAACACATTAGATTTGGTGAAATTAGGCTTAGGCACATGGGCGTGGGCCGTACCTGGACTGCGCTATTGAAATTTTCGGCACAGCCCAGCCCGACATGTGTGAAGTGGGATAGGCCCGTTCAGGCCAAGGCACGTGGACTCATTCGAATTTATGAATTATCTTAACTAGACTCTCAATTTTAATCGATAGACCAAGACCTGACCGATAATATCATATTGCATAGAAATATTAAAACATACCATTGTTGACTTTTCCACTTGAATAACCAACCATTCATTACAAATGGCCACCTTAAATTGCTTGTTAGACTTATAGACTACAAGGATTGGTTAGTTGGGTAGTTTGTCAACTCCCCATGATTTGATCTTTGATTACTTTCTTTATTCATTACTACAACTAACTACCATTAATCCATTATAGCACAAACAGAAGCAACCTTCTTTTTTAGTGGACGGTGGATTTGGCAAAACATAAGCAGACAGCAGTGTAAGGAAATACACGCATAACAACTTCTAAATAGTCATAACTCTTTTAAGTGGTCAAAACGTGCAAGACCTTTGAAACTTAATTGACAAGTCTTACATGGTGTATTTTGTGTACGCCAACCCTAATTTTATTACTCTTTCTCTTATCAGGTAAGACAACGCCAACCCTAATTTATTACTCTCTCTTATCTTGTGCGCCGAATTTAGTACACCAACCCTAATTTTATTACTCTCTCTCATCTCATATAAACTCGGCCTTTTTCAATTAGATCGTTATGCGACATAAGGTGACTTGAAAGTGATATTAAGCGTTAAGCCCATTTTTCACAAATACATAAGAAAAACTGATTATTATATCTTGTGATTAGAGTGGACATTGTGCCTCCTAGACATTTGTGTGCAAGATTTTACAAACTAAGATATGTTTCAAGCAATTACAGGACAAACTTCCTCCGTATCTCAAAATTCTAAATTAGTATTTAAAACAATGCATCTATTAAGAAACGGAGGAAATACAGTACTAACATTTAAGGTTCTTTAAGTAATTCTACATACTTTCATGCAAAATCTCCTATAAATAAACGGAGGAAATATAGTACTAACATTTAAGGTTCTTTACGTAATTCTACATACTCTGATGCAAAATCTCTTGATAAACAAAAAGAGGAACTTCAGTTCCATACTTCCATGGCTAACAAGCCGCAAGCGAGGCAAAGAATAGTTATCACATACTACAGTTTTTTTTGATGGGTAACCATAAACATGGGCACACTAGTATACAACATAAATGCAAGCCTAGCTTAAAAATCTTCTCTAATAAGAGCTAGCTTCGGCCAATAAGTATCAACAGGTAGCTGCTATAGCCCCGAGGAGGGAGGTAATGAAACGCATCTGTGTTTCTTCATCGATCTTAGAGAAAAGGGGAACATGCACGAAAAGGGATTTGTGGCCTCTGGCTTCTGCAAACCTCGCGGAGTGATAGTACACGTAATTACATACAAAACGACCAGCGTCATCTGAGATCATTACATCAAAGCCTTTCTTCTTCAACAAACTTTGAATAGCCTCCACCGAGCATGTAGTCTTCATCCATGTAAAAAGAAAAAGATATCAAGTATATTAGGAAAAAAGTTGTTGGGACAACGGTGTACGTGTATAAATGTCAATTTAGTAAGATCCTCATTCTCCCCATTCTATCTCTCTCTAGAACCTTACTTTCCCCAAAGTTGTTACGTTCATATGCATGCCATGAGAAGGGACTTGTTGCTTGACTCAGGGTGGCACGCCTTATTTTCATACAACTTAAACTTAAATATTAGTGAATTGTGGCAATAAATCCTCCTACAATACGTGACATACGTCAATACCCAATGATGCCCATCTTATCTGCCCTCGGTCCATGGTGCAAAATACATGGACTGGACATCCACACACAAGGGCACAAAGGTCATTTCTACGGTTTGTGCATGAAATCCTAATCCACATGTTGGGATTAGCTTATACTTCCTTAAAATGCCCTTTCCGAGAAATTATTTATAGATAGAAGCGAAATGAACTCCTTAGAACTATCAGGGTGTCAAGCCTAGACCTGGAATCAGAACTAGTAACAGATTTTAGAACACTGCCGTATTTCATCTCCAAAAGAGGATCTAACTCTTTCTTTCCGGCTCAGAGTACTTGGCTCAGGTCAAGTTCCAGTTAGAAATAAATCAATACTAAAAGTTATTGTCATCTTTTCAGATTCCAACAGTGAGTCTGGACACAGCAATTCAAACCGACCAGGATGATCATTTTAACTTATGTTTTACCAGCTAGTCCTTAATATAACCTTTTTTCTTTCTACAGCATATAACACAAGGAAATATGCATATATGTCAAAGCCTTATTACCATATTAAACAGATAAAAACAAATCACATGTTGGCAGTTACCTGTCTCGTATTAGATATTTCCCCATCATCTGGGACTATTGGTACTTGCTGAAAGAAGAAAGATAATGATTAATAAACTTGAATATAAACCAAGCTACATTGCTAATAATGACAAGAGTGGTGAGGGGGAAGAGAAGAATCTTATCTACCTGTGGTTGCCACCCGAGCTCATCAGAACAGCGAAATGTTGCTTCATTGAACGCTTGACGTTCAAGTGCAAACTTTTGGGCACCACTATTCACTCCCAAATGAAGCTGGAAATAGCAGCCAAAAAGTCAATGACATGGTATATTCAAGTCAATATAAGGATACTGTCTCCATAAACAGGGACAATTAAGCAAACCACTACTGAAAGGAACTATATTTAGCATATTACTGGTCGTACTTATGGCAGTGATTGTAAGAAGTACTCCGTACAAGAACATCATTTACCTATTTACTTTACAGAACATTGTCACAAATATTTTTGATGATAAGTTCTGTGCCTCGAGAAGCTGGACATAATGCTTAAACTGGACAGAGGAGTAGATGATTCCCATTAACATCAGGGACAATTCGACAATTTTATTTCGAAAACGGGTTATTACTGCATTATTATTAGTGAAAGACCATACATCATTGCTTTTATGTTTCTACATAAACTTGATTAACAATTCTCCCCTTATCCCACCTTGAAAATGGAGCGAGCCAAAAATATAAAGGTGGACAATACTTTTGGGATGGAGGAGTAGAGTACATTTTTTAATACTCCCTCCGTCCCAGATTAGTTGTTACACTTACCTTTGCACAAAGTTTTAGGTGATAAGTGGTTGTTTGGTTATCAATTGTTATTTTATTGAAAAAGTAGATGTGATAGGAGTTGGTGGAGTATTTTTTTAATTGAATGAGAGAGGATGTGGGGACAAAATAAAATTTAGTGGGAAGAGAGAGACAATATAATAATTGTGGGGTCATTCCTAATTTAGAAGTGTAACAACTAATCTGGGACGCACGGAAAAGGAAAGTGTAACAACTAATCTGGGACGCACGAAAAAAGAAAGTGTAACAATTAATGTGGAACGGAGGGAGTAGTTACCCATCCTCTCCTTTTCTTGGTTTGCTTTAACTACTTCATTGGAAAAACAAGACAGCACCATTAGAATAAGCAAAATTGCACAAAGAAATCATCACATATTCACATCGCAACGTTTTTCATAGTGTGTTAGACTAAGTAAAGGAGCCTTTTTATTTTATTGCATTTAACAATTGCCCAAATGGAAAGTACAAGCGAGTCCTACATGTTCACACAAAACCAAGCAATAAGTTCATGGAAGATTGGCAATCACTACAATCACACAAAAACAATCAATAATAAGTTCATGGAAGATCGGCAATCATTACAATCACAAAAAAAAAGGGGGTTAGACTCAAACTTTCCCGGACAATACACTTGTTCCCATCAAACCAATCATAAATTAGACAATCAGTGAATTAGATGTCAGCTACAACATGCTCATGATATACCAATAAAAAACAGATATTTGGATGTATTTCTCAAATTCATTGCTGTTGCAAAGATGATAGTACGGTAAATACCTAATATAGGCATATAGCTGCGTAGAAAGTTAAGGCAATCAATTCTAGAATCCATGCAACTATGCAAGTGAAGACTCACCCACACAACTGATTCATTGTCAGGATTAGGGGCAGCTCTCTCAAACAACTCGAAAAGAGCTGGTTTCGCCCCCTCACCGGCTGTCTCAAGAATTGTGCAACTTGCAAGTTTCACCCCAGTAGGAAGGCCATTTTTCGAAACATACTCATTCAAGTTACTAACAATGGTTTCCGTTGGATTCTCTGATACTCCTTGAAATTTCTTGAAACCAGTAACATGGCATGTGATATTCTTAGGTCCTTCTGATCCCATGTCCACCTTGCGAACACAACAATTCCCAATTCTTTATCAAGGATGAAATTCCAAGAAAAACCTACAGGAAAAACAGTATTCAAGAAGCAAACTGCTATTAGATTAACGATCGCTAGAAACTGATGGAAACTCACTTTGTGAACAGAGTAAATAAGCACTTATAGCTAATACTTGTATGTGACCATGCCGGGGTCAGGGAAAAGAAAGAACACTTGGCCCTGTTTCATGCACTCTGTTCAACCAATTTTGATGATCATAGCAGAGGTTATGTAAGATCTCTGAGAACAAGCCATTATTCAAATGGATAATCACTTGAACTAATACTGATTACTGACTATCACAGCCATGCTATTCTGATCTTATACGCTTTTCTCCTTGTACAACTCAGAACTTAGTAAACCTTATTCAGGAGGAATCCTAGTAGTCAAACGAGCTAACACCAATGCATGATTTCATGTAGTGATCAGACTATAGTGATGCAAATAACTGAAATTTACCAAAACAAGATGGGGAGCACCAACATGTACAAAAAGAGTGACAGAAAAGCAAATTAAGAGCTCAGCATCAGACAGACACACAAGGCATTCCAAAATAATAAAGGAACTTGTTTGTTCCATTTGCAAAAATAATCAGCGACACAGATTTATCAGTCGCTGGCGCTCTGCACTCGATTTCAATGAAACACACGTCCTGTATTCAACATTCAACGCATTTCCCGCGTTATCAGAGGTAACACTATCAATCAGTTCTCTGTTACCACTTTTAGCACTCTCCGTAATATTAATCTAATAGTAGTATGTGCTTCAAACCATAAAATTTAGTCTTAATGCAACAACTCTGTCCAATAATCTACCTAAGACGATATAGCAGCATCTGTAACCCAATTCGGTACAGCCCCAATAAAGAAAAGCCGCAAAGGCAACGTATCCTTAGAGCTGTACAGATAAGGTAATAAACTCTGAACATCAATTCCACACTCACAAAACGTAGCAATCTGTATTTAATCCACATCATACAACAACTTATATGGATCCAAACACAAATTCATGTCACTGTCAACAACAAGAATCCGGTATGTATTCGGTAAACTCGAATATAACACTGTACAAAGTGCAAATTGCAATGATTTTACCATAATTGCAAGACACCCTAGGAAGGTAAAGACAGTGGAATCAACACACAAACTTATTCTCAAACTTTTCAGAACTTGTACGGTAAAGAACATAGAAACATCAAATATACAAAAAAAACAAAAAAAAAGACCCAACAAATAAAGCAAAACACTGAACAAACCAATCAAACCCAGAAAATCTTCAAATTACACAATTCAACAATCCACAATTTAGATGATATGAGAAGATCCTCCAAATAAAACCACCTACCAAATCCTACTTACAAAATACAGTAAACAAATCCCAATTGGATGATCAATAATTTAGACTATATTGAGGAGCAATTAAAACAGGAAAAACTATGCAATTCACTCGCTCAAACATAATTGAGATTATTAATAATAATTGAATAAAATTAACAAACTTGTACATGAAAAAAGCTGAAATTTTGAAAAGGAATGAAAAGGGAACAATTCTTACAGGATTACAATTTGAGTAATAATTGGGAAGTCCTTGAATATGATGATTGCAACCCCCCTCCTCCAAAATATTCGCTTTTAGCTGGAGGAATCGAGAAAAGAGAGAAACTGAAGTTGAAGGGTGTGTATATATATAAATTTGTAAACTTGCTGAGGGGTGCCTATCTAAATACTCCGTAATTTTTATTTTCTGTAGAAGGAATAAATACCAGTAAAAATCTGTAAAAGGCCCCTCAAATCCTCAATTCATCAAATTTTATGCGAAGTAGCCCCTTTTGATTCGGTGGGGGCGGTGCACCGGCTTTATTAGGTAGGAAGTACGAATACAATTTTGTTACCTCCAGTCCCCGCCCTCGTCGTTATTCAGTGAGATGTTGTTTGGTGGTTGATCAAATCATCTCCGCTACGGTGGTACTCGTGGTTACAGGTTCGATGCTCATGAATGGGGTATATGGATTACTTTCTTTTTTTTTTGTTCTACTACGAGGAGCTCCCACCGCCTTCGGCGAGGTAATCTCCCGTGGGAGTTTGAATGGATACCTCGATGGGCAGCATCCTTCCAGTTGAGATTTTTTCCATTCCCAATGGTTGAGGAGCAAGAGACCCTTAACCACTCATGCCAACCTCAATTGGTAATAATATGGATTACTCTCTCTTTTTATTATTCACAGGGAGCCTAGGAGGGAGTATAAGTACCATATTAACAACTTAATTAACGAGTGAAATAAGGAGTATGTGAAGTACGTAACAGGCTAGCAATGTAGGTTATGTAATTCAATAATTCTTGTTCCATAAAGAACATCCAACGTAACAAGCAATGTTTTGACATAGTAGAAAAGATTATACTTTTCAATTAAAAAGATTGGGGATTCAAGCCCTACTTATAGCACTTTAAGGGAGGGATCCCTTTATCATTCTCACTCTTAAAGTGTCTAGTCTGCTAACCCAGATCGAGTTGACCCATGCGGAATTCCGGTCCAGTAGGGACTTTATCTTGCTTTAAAAAAGAAAAAGAAAAAGAAAAAAAAGGACCATACAACGTTTTCTGACCTTGTAAAATACGAAGTACATAGTATACACTTATTATTTATTAACGTGTTAAATTTATTTAAATGAAAAAAAAAACCATTTCAAACAAAAAAATATAGAATCCTTTCATTTATGTAAGCAACTGTATAAGTACTTTGTATGACATTTGTTTGCAAAATTACAATATCAAATATCACGCTCACATCACATGCATAAACACCAGTATATATGCTTAAGTGAGCAATAAAAAAAGAGGAATGTTGATGGTATTTGATTCGGGTGTTTTAAGTTAACCTTCGTAGAGTTGACCTAGAAGTAAAAGTGGAAAACTTTGAGTATGAATGTGGCCTTCAAAACTTTAACCAATTAAGTCAAATAATGCTTATTTCTCTTATAAATAATTCATAATTTTTTAGTTGCAACGTTTAATTTACTTTTACACTATTTATATATTTTTCTTTGACCAGCTTTGATGATTATATATAAATTATATAGTCACGTGAGATATTATTAGATTCATTTCGATTTATATTTTCTCAATGTCAATTTTATAAGCTTTACTTATATGCGTTAGAGATATTAATGGTAAAAAATATACATTGAAAAGCGTGAAATTTAATTGTTACAACTAAATACGGAGTAGAATGGAGGGAAGTACTCCGTAGAAATTAAGAGAATACTCCCTCCGAATCTAAATGTTTTTCCCATTTCCTTTTTAAGTGTCACAAAATGATATTCTCATTTGTTTTCTTTTCTTTTTAACCTTGTAATCTTATTGGTTTATTAATATAAAACCATGCAAGCTCATTGGTTAGTTTTAAATATTGATTGATTGATGAGTTGGCATTTTGATTCCTTAAATTCTATTGACTCTACAAATAAAAACATTAAAAGTTGATTTGTTTTCTTGTAAAAAAAACAGCAAAGACAACAACTCCCCAAAAAATACAACAATAATAAAATAGCAAATGGGAAAAACTCTCAATGTTGCTTGGTTTTCTTTCTCCTTAATTACCGCGTAAAATAGCAAATGGGAAAAACTCTCAATGTTGCTTGGTTTTCTTTCTCCTTAATTACCGCGTAAAATAGCAAATGGGAAAAACATTAGATTCGGATGGATTATATGTTATCGTATCATATCGTGTGACTTTAATGTAAAATTAGGAGCATCAAATGAAAAATAGTACTAATTGAGTGAAGAAAATCAAACATCGATAATTCAAACCTTAATTCTTAGGAGTTAGGACTATGGAGATAACACTAGTTTTGCATGACCTAACGTATTTAAACTTTGAAGAGGATTCTACCTAACTCTTAACAAACTCTAACTTAAACTAGTCTAACATGGGTTTTTTTTTTTCAAGAAGGAAAAGTACATAATGTTAAGATCTGATCCATGAAACACACGTGTGAGAGTCTCACATTGATAAAAGAGAAGAGAGTTAAACACTTTAATAAGGCCAAGGGGCTACTCCCCTTATTGCCATATGATTTTAAGGTGGAACTCCTTCGGACTTGTTAAGTGGGCTCTCTCTCTTGATGACGGGTGCGGCCCAGAGAGGGAGTGATACACTCTGACCTATGAAACATCACATGTGACCCATATTGAAAAAGGATCAATATATGGGTCGTAATGTTATGACCAAAAAAGTAAAAAAAAAACCCAAAAAAAACCAATTGGTACGTCCAAAATAAATTGTGGCATGCTACTAGGGTTGGAGAGAGTATGCCATTGAGGAAATTAGTTGTGTATTACTCCCTCCGTCCCTTAATAATCGCACCGCCTTTTCTTTTCGGGTCCTCCCTTACATTTCTCACTAACTATATTAAAAAATACACCGTACCGATCAAATCGGTGCGAGTATTAGGGGATGGAGAGAGTACATAGTATGAATTGCAACACATTTCACTGTAGAGTAATAACACATGTCTACATAAGTTCCTAAATTTTCAACGTACATTTATCGACATTAATCTGTCATATTTTTTATATGTTTAAACTATGAAGTTAATAACATTGTGTAGCGTTTTTAAAATTTAGTTAGGGTGTTAGGAGATTCGCTAAGACGTCAACACATTGTTGTCCCATTAAAAAAAAAAATCATATCCTCTTTATATGAAAATCAACGTAAAAAGAAATAAAGCACAAGATACACAAAACACGCTTATGATGTAAACACAATCACATGAGATTCATTAAGTGAATGGTAAAGAATGTACATAAAAAAGCATGAAAAGTCATTTCATGCAAACAAAAAAGAAATGAGGTAGCAACATTCTAGACACACACAAGGCAACTTCAAAGCAGTGCCGGGGCTATAACTACGCCTTATCAATGGGCCCTGTGCAATTTTTTAAAATGGGGCCCTCAATTCAAACTTTAATCAAAAAATCAATTTTTATAAAACAAAAAAACTTCCCTTAAAAAATTTGTCGAAATGATAAACATAAGAAAAAAACAAACATTAATGAATCACTTAAAAAGAAATCAGATTGGATTTTTAGAGCAATCAAGTTTGTATTTTTATTTGTAAAAATTGAAGAACTTTTTTTGTACATATAGGGAAATTAGGGTGAGAAATAACGGTTTAATAATCAATTTATTGTAACATTGAAGATTAATCCGTTGAAAACGAGATTTGATAACGATTTGAAGGAGAAATTAAATTGGAGATGAAAGGTATATATTCAAAGTTGGATGAGATTATGAGAATAGAGAAGAAGGGATGAATGTTTATTTTCCAGTAATCGACTAATTGGGAATCCCAACTGTTTGCATAGTAATCTCCGCGGAATTAAAAAAAGAAAAAAGAAAAAAAAAATACTCAGTCAAAGGAAGGACACCTGTCAATGTCCGAAAATCATGCAAAAATGCAGTTTTATTGCCAAAGGGGATTCGAACCCCATACCTTTTATACATTATCATGTTACCTTAACCAATGCTCCATATTAGTTTTTATGTATATTTAGGAAACTGTTTACCCTATATTTAAAATTAAAATATGAGGGCCCTGTTCCGTCGCTCACCCCGCGCCGCCCTAGAACCGGCCCTGCTTCAAAGATGTCCCGATAAATATAAGCTTGATTTGATATTGTTAACCATAATTTATCCAGACTTTTTCAGACACATCCACCTACAAGGCTACAATAACTAAAATATTAGTCGTATACAACAATGAAGGTAACACTACTATGTAGCACCGTCGAATTTCAGCATACTCGCTCAACACATCAAAGCATATTTATCGCGTTAAAAGATGTCCTCTCTTTATCTTTCATATCAACGTAAAAGAAAGCACAAGATATAGGCCTTGTTTGGCAAATGGCTTTTTGCTGGCTTTTTGGTTGGCTTTTGGCTGTTGGCTTTTTAATCTGGTCAAACAGCCAAAAAATGTGTTTGGTAACTGGCTTTTTAGCTTGCTGAAAAGCTAGCTTTTCCGCCAAAAATGAAAAGCTAGTAGCACTAGCTTTTTGGAGTTGGCTTTTGGCTTTTCACTATCTAAATTACTTTTTTGTCCTTGTTTTTTACTAATTAACTAATAATTAATAATTAGGGATTAGTGATTAGTGATTAGTGATTAGTAGACCTGTCAAAAATCGACCCGACCCGAAAACCGACCCGAACCCGACCCGAAAATACTGGGTCCTGAACAAGATTTTGTGACCCATAACCCGATTTTATCCGAACCCGAGCAACCCGAAAAGTAATGGGTCAAAACCCGACCGAACCCGTTTTGGACCCGACCGATTGAAAATCATTGTATTTATACTAAAAAATGAGATTATGAGAAAATTTAAGCATAATAAGCACGTTGTTTTTACTATTGTTGTGTGTAATATGATTTTATTTATACTTATACGTCATTTTATAGTTGAATTTGACTAAATATAAACTTGTGTAGGAAAATTTGTTAATTTCTGCTAATACTTTGTATATTTATCACCTAAATTAATGAAAATATAATGCGCGTTTTAAAATCTCTCAACCCGTTGGGTCGACCCGAACCCGAAAGTTCTGGGTCTTGAACAAGCATTTGTAAACCCGAACCCGAAAATGACCGACCCGATTCAACCCGAACCCGAAAATAATTTTTTACAACCCGACCGACCCGTTTGACAGGTCTAGTGATTAGTGAATAGTGATTAGTGATTAGTGATTAGTAATTAATAATTAATAATTAATAATTAATAATTAATAATTAATAATTAATAATTAATAATTAATAATTAATAATTAATAATTAATAATTAATAATTAATAATTAATAATTAATAATTAATAATTAATAATTAATAATTAATAATTAATAATTAATAATTAATAATTAATAATTAATAATTAATAATTAATAATTAATAATTAATAATTAATAATTAATAATTAATAATTAATAATTAATAATTAATAATTAATAATTAATAATTAATAATTAATAATTAATAATTAATAATTAATAATTAATAATTAATAATTAATAATTAATAATTAATAATTAATAATTAATAATTAATAATTAATAATTAATAATTAATAATTAATAATTAATAATTAATAATTAATAATTAATAATTAATAATTAATAATTAATAATTAATAATTAATAATTAATAATTAATAATTAATAATTAATAATTAATAATTAATTAATAATTAATAATTAATAATAATAAGTAATAATTAATAATTAATAATTAATAATAATAATAATTAATAATTAATAATTAATAATTAATAATTAATAATTAATAATTAAGAATTAATAATTAATAAATAATAATTAGTAATAATAATTAATAATTAATAATTAATAATTAGTAATTAATAATTAATAGTTAATAATTAATAGTTAATAGTTAATAGTTAATAGTTAATAGTTAATAGTTAGTAGTTAGTAGTTAATAATTAATAATTAATAATTAATAATTAATAATTAATAATTAATAATTAATAATAATAATTATAATTAATAATTAATAATTAATAATTAATAATAATAATAATAATAATAATAATAATTAATAATTAATAATTAATAATTAATAATTAATAATAATAATTAATAATTAATAATTAATAATTAATAATTAATAATAATAATTAATAATTATAATTAATAATTAATATAATAATTAATAATTAATAATTAATAATAATAATAATTAATAATTAATAATTAATAATTACGGAGTATTAATTAATGACTAATAACTAAGAGTGAATAACTAATTAATAATTAATCATTAATTATTAATGATTAATTAATAAATTATTAATTATTAATTATTATTAATTTAATTATTATTAATTTAATTATTATTAATTATTAATTATTAATCATTGATTATTACTCCGCAATTATTAATTAAAATAATAATTTATTAATACTATTGAAAAAATTAATTTATTTTTAATGTATATTTATTTATTTGTAATTACGTTTTACTCCGTACACAATACACAGTATGTATTGAAAAATGAATAAAAGACATTAAATGTCCTTAAATGTCATTTTACATAGCTACAGCCAACAGCCAACAACTGATTTTACCAAACACATTTGTAACCAATCCATAGTCAAACAGCCAACAAAAGCAGCCAACTTGAACAGCCGGTCAAACCAGCCAAGTAAAACAGCCGACAGCCAACAGCCAACAGCCAATTGCCAAACAGGGCCATAATATATTTTCTCTGTTCTCATTTACATAACGCAATTGATATTATTCACACAAGCTCTTTTGACTTCCTTCTGTGATTTATACATAAGAAAAAACATAGTCGTGTGGGATTTTATTAGATTCGTCTCAATAAATATTTTTTAAATAACAACTTTTTATAATTTTTTCTTATCCACAATGGATGATATTAGTGGTTAAAATCGTGCATTGAAAAACGTGCCTAAATAATTGTGTCATTTAAAAAAGAACAGTGGAATATACTCTTTGATGATGTAAATTAGTCACATGGCCTCATTAATTGAATGATAAAAAATGTGCATTGGAGAATGTGAAAAGACATTAAAAAAAAGATAGTAACATTCTACACTCATATGCATTGGAAAACGTGAAAAGACATCCAAAGTAAACAAAAAAAAAGAAAAAAGATAGTAACATTCTAGACTCATATAAGGGGCAGTTTCGGAAAGGACCCACAAAATATAAGCTTGATTTGACATTATTACCCATAAATGATTCAAATTTTTCAAGGCTAATCTACCTAGAATGACTAAAATACCCTATAAAACACCATTTTCATCATTTTGATCGTTCCTTCCCCCTCTAATATTTGGTTTTGGCCATATTTGGGTTGAAATCTTGAAGAACAGTGTACCTTGACAGTTGATATCCTTCCTCTGCTTCATTACTCTTTTGGTGCTCTGCTTTCTCTCTCTTCTTCTGACCCACGTTCTTCTGCATTTTCTCTATTTTTTGTCACAAAATTGCAGTTTTACCATCACCATTTTCGCAGTTCAGGTATGAAACTCATCGCGTTTTTTCATTTTTCTCTCACAGTGTTGTAATTCTAACGCTAACTATCACCACATTAGTTTGTTTTTTCGTTTTTTTGTTGTGGGTTTTTGGAAAGTTTTGTGAAATAATGGTAAAACGCAGAATTTCTGGTTGTGGGATCGTTTTTATCTTTTCATTTTCTGGGTTTAAAGTTTTTCCCCCGATTTTAACAAACCTACGGCGAAATTTTGGGTTGAATGATAAAATTTTGCTTAAACCCTTAAAGTTCCTGTGTTGGGGTTTAAGAAGTTGAACTATAAATCGTATTTTTTCACGAATTTCTGAAACGCCGACGAGCTTTTCGATTTTTGTTGGTTTTTTTTTCGAAATGTATGTGAAAAAATGGTGGGATTTTAGTGTTTTTTGTTTTTTTTTTTTGGTTTTTGGGGGCTGTGCTTCATAATCTGAATATTATATTACCACCAATTTTATTTTTTATATGCTTGGATTTGAATGTAGCATTTTGTGTGACTTTGCATATTCATATTTTGCTGATATGAATCATATGATGTTTTTTCTCTTTACAAATGTGGCTTTGATTGTTGTTTAGTTGAAAAAATTGATTGTTTTCGTGTACATATTGCTAAAATTTGGTAAAAGGGTTGGGATTTCTGTTGTGTCTTGTGGGTTTGGATTTTTGGGTTGAATTCCCACAGTAGATTTTGGCGTTTTTTTTTTCTTTTTTCTTTTTTACATATTTGTGGGGTTGTTTGTATTTGATTGTAGCATTTTGTGACTTTGCATCTTCACATTCTGCTGATTTTGCTGGATATGATTGTTTTTTAGTTGAAAAAAGGATTGTTTTGATGTTCATGTTGCTTTAATTTCTTAACATTTGGGCTTACAGCCTTACAGGTGATATGGACCCTCAAAGTATCCGGCCAGACAAAGGGAAACAGATCATGATAATAGTGAGTTTGTTTAAAATCTGATTAATGATTCAAAATGATGTTAATTGAAACCTGAACAGAGAAACAAAAATATGATTAGCACTAGTACGTACGAAATGTACGAGATCCATAGTTGATCATTTGTTCTATTTTCGATATGTTGTCGGCAGGAGGATCAAGATAGTAGCTGGCCAGACAAAGGGAAACAGATCATGATTACAGTGAGTTCATTATTTATAATCTGAACAGAGAAAAAAGGATATGATTAGCACGAGTTAGTATGAATGCACGATATCCATGGTTGATGTTTTGTTCTATTTTCAATTTGTTGTCTGCAGAAGGATTCAGAAGTTCATTCTCCAGTAAGTTATGAGGAGGACTGGGACACTGATGATGAGCTAGAAATGCAGTTTTTTCAGGCTTTTGATGATCAAGTGAGTAGTAATTTTGAACCTTAAATGATACTTTGTTGCATTTTAGGCTTGACTTGATGTGTTAAGTTAGCATTAAACATATTACAATAAGCAAGACGATATAGGTCTTAACAATAACGAGGGGTTAGGAAAAGCCTAGTTCATTTGACTTCAAATGCATGGCTTCTAGCGTTCTTTGCTAAATAATTTGGGCTAGTCTTAGGAGATAAAGTGAGTCTACTTTTATCCCCATTGATTTTTTGGCTTGAATCCGCACAGAAAGACTGCAAAAGCAGATAAAGTGAGTCTAACTGCGAAGGCAGATTTTTCATCGACCCTCCCAAACAAGAGGGAGGTGAATGATTGTAACCTTGACTTGATGTGTTAGGGCAAAAGCAATAGAAGAAACTCCAATGAAGTTTGTTCTCATGCCATATCATTGTTTTATAAACCTTGATGGTAATGAACCTTTTACCAACGATAGATAAACCTATACAAAGGTTCATATGTAGAACCATTACATTCATCTCATTTGAAACAAAATATATTAAAAAATTTGAAAATTAATATGTTATGCATATATGGCAAAGACAAACCACTTACTCTTTAGTAACCTTTGGTTTTGTAACTTTTCCTAACAATAGTGAGGTTTGTCTACAAACCTCTAAAATACAATACAAACCTCTTGACAAACCTCTTATTGATATTGCCTTCATTTTAATGCTAATATGTTGTTTCAACACTCTCTTATACTTCTATGACCATGGGTTCGTATTTCATTTACTTGTGAGTGGCTAGTATACATAATAAGTTAATAACTCAAAGTGAGTAAGAAGCATTTTAGCACAAACTGGTTCTGTCATTCTTGGCATATTAGCAATATACATTGCAGATTACAATTCTAATTGATTTTGTTTGGAAAAATGTTACTAACTAATGTATTTATTTTCCTACAATACAAAGGGCGTGGCTTATGAGCATGATTCTCCTGTTGACTGCTTTGATCATGCTTCATCAACTGGTTCTTCCAGTTACAACCCCAACAAAGTCGACCACTTTATGTCAATGGGTTTTTCGGAGAAGATGGTGGTTCAAGCCATAAAAGAAAACGGTGAGGACAATGATGAAGCAATACTCAACAGTCTTCTAACATACTCGGTAAGTTTTTCTTTTTTAAGTTTTTGGTAAGAAAGAAAGCTTATTATTACCCAGCCAACCAGAATTACACCTAAAAGGAAAGAAAGTTGAGGACAAACACCACTTAACTAACCTTGAGAAGCTAAGAAACACCACAAATTACAAAGGAAACAAAAGCAAAACAACACAGGTCTTCACAAGGACTGGAACAAAAATACATCAGTCTGCCTAACTTTCTTCTGCATAAGTGCTTGAATACGCTGCTTCACATTACATTTGATGTCTTGTACTATCTTCTACACAGTAGATATTTTCCATTCCATACGGCGTTATTTCTCTTCATTCATACTCTGTAAACTGTTGCCATAACAGCAACCACAACCATCTGTTTTCTGAACTTTGAGCAATGGAGCCTCCTGTATGCCCAACCCAAAAGTTTTGGAAGTTCAACAGTCACAACCTGAATACCCAGCTACTCTTTAATTATCTTGATGCATTTCTAACTGTATGGTACTCTAAGAAAAGGAGTTTATGAATTTCAACCTGCTGATCACAAATGAGGCATTGATCAGAGTCACACACGGCAAATTTCTGCAACTTCTGCCTTGTCTGTAGTCTCTCATGCATGGCTAACCAGGTTATGAACATATGCTAAGGGAAATTTAAGTGATTCCAGACCAGCTTACACCAGTAAAATAACTACTTGATCAAGATAATAGGATGCTTGGTCATATAATATCCATTGACCTGGTTATAAAATTCTTAAATGCAGGTTCTTGAAAACTCTCCTGGAGAAGATATCAGTTCTTCTTCCAAGTCAAAGTCACCCGTTGATATAAATGAGGACTTTTTAGATGGATTTTCGGACAGTGATAGTGATTGTGGAGATGCAGAGGTATGTCATTGTACAGTTGTCTGGATTGTTTGCCTTTTGATTTAAAGATGGAAGTCAAGTAATTGGTTCTATCTTGTAGGGAAGTGGAAGAAATTCTGATGACCCCAAAGAAAAAACCATAGCATTAATGGTTGATATGGGTTACAACCTCGAGGATGTTCTAATTTCTTTACAGAGATGTGGTTAGTAGACTAAACTATTAAACTTGTTTTTGCCTACTTGATTAACATGTGCATGGTTTCTGTCTCTAATTAGAGTTATATAATTAACATTCAGGTCATGATGCGTCTGTTGAAGAGTTAGCTGATTACATATCTGCTGCTGAAGTGGCGAAAGTTGCTGATGCAACAGAATTCCCAGACCGTATTCGGACTGTTCAGAGGTTTCAGGCAGAGAAGAAGAGAAAAATTCCTCAGCTGAGTAGTCAAAAGCCGAAAAAGAGACCAGAAAAGCCGTTGGTGCGAAAATTCTCAAAACAGATGGTTGGGTTTGGGCTTCCAGGGTGCCCTCCTGTTGTATCTCATAGGTATCTACCCGATGAAGCTGTAGGTCCTCCGTATTTTTATTATGAGAACGTGGCTCTTACTCCTGTCGGGGTTTGGGAACACATCTCCCGTTTCCTGTACGACATACAGCCAGAATTTGTGGATTCCATCCACTTTTCAGCAGCTGCAAGGAAAAGAGGCTACATTCACAACCTCCCTATCATGAACCGGAAGCCTTTACTTCCCATTCCACCAAAGACGATTCATGAAGCAATACCTGATACAGCAACCTGGTGGCCTTCATGGGATACAAGAACAAAGCTAAATTGCCTTTTAACTTGCATTGGAAGTGCCCAGTTGACTGAAAGAATTAGAAATAAGGTTAAGTCTGGTCATCCTTCTGATGATGACATTAAGTTTGTTATCGAGCAATGCAAGAAGTGGAACCTAGTGTGGGTTGGGAAAAATAGGGTTGCCGTCCTTGAACCAGAAGATATGGAGATGCTACTTGGGTTCCCTAAATGTTACACAAGAGGTGTTAGCCGTACTGATAGATACAAAGCCTTGGGCAACTCCTTTCAGGTCAGCATATTATTTATCAACTCTTCAATGTTATCAGTAATCTTCATTTTGGCCTATATTGAATTAAGTTTAGCTCTCGTCTTTAACAATTCCACGGTATTAACTATTAAGATGCTGCATCAGACCTGTTCTTTACTTCTGTGGTATTCAGAGTGCATTCTCATTTTTCTAACTCTTTGAAACGTTATCAGAAATCATACATTACACACAAACTGCTCTGCTAACTGTAGGTGAACTTAAGAGTATGATTAAATGAAGATATCATACTTCCTAGAGAAATTCTGTATCATCTTCCTTGTAAATCTGCTCAACTACATATTACCCTGTATTACTATATTAATGTTTCAAGTTCATGTTTCAGATCGACACTGTTGCCTACCATCTTTCAGTCCTGAAGCCAATGTATCCAAACGGCATGAATGTTCTTTCTCTCTTCTCTGGAATTGGTGGAGCAGAAATTGCCCTTCACAAACTAGGGATCCCCTTGAACAATGTTGTGTCAGTAGAGATTTCCTCTGTGAACCGAAAAATAGTCAATCAATGGTGGGAAGAAACAGAGCAAAAGGGCAGGCTGATCCACGTTGCTGATGTTCGAAAGATCAATAACTCAACAATAGATGGGTGGATCGACGAGCTCAATGGATTTGATCTGGTGATTGGTGGAAGCCCTTGCAATAACTTGGCTGGTGGCAACAGGAGGACCAGGGATGGACTCGAGGGAGAACATTCCTGTCTCTTCTACGAGTACTATCGAATCCTAGACTATGTCAGGACGGCCATGAAAAGGAGAGCAGCAGCATCGTGCAGGTTCGATTGAAATGGTGCTCATTAACAAATTAATTTTTCTCAAAATGCATGAGAAACTTTTGTCAAGCTAACCACACAACAAACTTATACCAACTGTTTGCTTGTATTTTGCAAAGGCAATGCCTCAATATGCAGTTGTAGACTTGTAGTACTGCCTCACGGACCTGATTCATTTTCAATGTTCCGATTTTGTCAAATAGAATTTTGGGCATTGAATATTAGTTATACTGAATTATACTTTATTTATATTTATCATTATTAAGGGCATGTTTGGAGTAACATTTACAAGAAAGTGTAAATTTTCTTATACTTCAACAATTTATTTAACTCTCAGAAATTGAGTTCTTGGCAACTAACGCAGCCCAGACAAGATTAAATATGAACAGTCAAGTGTAATTTATGCTATAAGAGTTGACTCAAGCAAACAACAAACATAAACTGATTTCCTGACATACATTCCTCGGTCAAGGTCCAACTTCTTACATGCACCGGGGTGTCTATATATATATAAGTTCATACATTCCTCAGATGCTTAAAGAGTCATACGACATCTACAAAAGAAATTTGAATTACCGACGTATATATAAAAATAGGTATACCAAGACATAATTTTCTCGTTGTTCATTTTGATTTAGACACAAAGGCATTCTACAAGATGCGAAAGCTAGATTGATGAGAACATATTTTAGCGAGTAGATAAGCTCATTCCTCAGATGCTGTTAATGAATATTCCCATTGACTAAACCAATGAACTTATAAACAAAGATTCAAGATTAAAGATGAAGTAAAATGACTCGTTATTGTAACATGTAGAATGCACCGCCAAATATATTCACCACGTCTCCATTCAAGCAAACGTTTGCCTCTTTCACCAAGTTTCTAATTTTACAGGAGCATTTCACTCAGTAACAAAGTTGAAAAACGACAAACGACAAACTGCAGGAGTAGTAGAAAGAGGGCAGTCATATTCTTCTTCGATTATCTACTCTAGTTTTCTTTGAAGCCGGGCCAGATTGCGTGTTTGAAGAACTTGATTCTATCTGAAATGAGGGTGGTGTAAAAAGATTCAACAACTAGCTCTCAACGCCAATCTTGCAAGAATTAGAATTGCAGAATATGAACACTCACCTTATCTAGCTTCTCTCTCACTCTTCTAACCGTTTCATTCATTGACTGGGATGGGAAATAATCCTGACAGTAATACAACATATGTAACTGAGGTTAGACCTTTAAGAAAAAACAGGAAGATCATCTAGATGGTATCTAAAACAGTAATACTACAACAAATGAACCAAAGACGATAACATCAGCTTCATGTATAAATGATCTGAAAGACAAAAAAATGCTGGATCAGGAAGTTGTTGCAACAAAATGAGTAAAGGGGAGGAGTGGAGAGGAGTGGAGAGGGAAGAGGAACATGGCAAAGCTAAAACTCAAACTTTGGGGCAATAGGGTAATTTCACATCTCAAATTGGAAACTGCTAAATGAAGACGCTGCTCCAAGAGAATTTCAGTGGCAGATGTGATATCCTTGTGGATAAAGTAACTCAGAGAATCTCTTACTGGAGTAGTCGACATCTCTCTTATGCAGCTCGAAACGTGTTGACTAATGCAGTGCTAATGAGTATCAATACGTACTGGGCTCAGGTGTTTTTCATTCCTAAAACTGTGTAGGGCTTTTTTTTGGGATGGGAAAGCTATGCTCTCTAGATCCGCACCTATTTCTTGGGATTGGGTTGGTAGGCCCAAGAGGTGTGATGGACTAGAGATTAGAGATTGTATTGCTAGGAATCAAGCAGCTCAAGGGAGGTACGTGTGGCAAATAGCTATGGAAGAAGATATGCTTTGGGTTGAATGGATACATAGTGTGTATATCAAGAATCGGAACTGGTGGGATTATGTCCCACCAAGGAATGCGAGTTGGAGTTGGAAAAATATCTGTAAAGTGAAGGAAGACATGAAGCAGGGGTTCACTCTTAATGGTTGGTGCTCTTGGAAGCCATATACAATAAGTGCTGTGTAATGGGTATAACTGTAAAGTAGTTGAAAGGAGAGGAACAGAACTTGCCTTGGGTCCATTGGGTGTGGAGCAGGACGAATATCCCTAAACACGCCTTTATCTCATGGATTGCTGCCCAAGGAAAGCTCAGAACCAGAGATAGGTTGGTACGAGCTGGAATAACTTAAATTGATGACTGTCTTTTGTGTGGAGCAGAGCCTGAATCCACCAAACATATTTTTTACACTTGTTCTTATATGTATGAATCTGATTTGTGAGTGGTTGGGAATTAAAGTTCAACAAAGAGGAAATCTACACTATGTGGAAGAGATGGGGCAGAAGGCATAAATCTAAGATGAAGAAACGAATTGTCTATGCAGCATTGGCAACTCTTGTTTACCATGTTTGGAACGCATGGAACAAAGCTCTTTGGTCTGCTGTGTTGCCTATGCCCGAGGACTTAGTAAAGAAGATTAAATTTGAGGTACATTGTAGGGCCTTTCATCTGATTAATGAGAAGTGGTCAGATGAAGATAAAGCTTGGTTGATCGCTCTAAATTCTGGTTTGTAATTAGTTCTGGCTAAGTGCTGACTGGTTGATGGTGGTGCTACTGGTGTTTTCAGTTCTGTTTTTCCTTTTCTTGGTAATCTTGTGGTTTTTGTTGAGCTGGTTGTATAGCTGGGTAGGCTAGTCTTAGCTTTTCGTTTCTGGCTTGCTCAGGTGTTTAGTTGGTTGGGTTTGTACAAATTTTGGTTCCGCTTTTTGGTTAATAATAATTGCTTATTTACCAAAAGAAAAAGAAAAACGCTGCTCCAACCAGCATTTTCTAAATTAGCGTTTCAGCGTCAAAAAGCTATTTGAAACCGCTCACAACCAAAGACTTAAATTAGCGGTTTGAGTCAGTCAAACCTCTAACAGTGCCCAAACCGCTAAAAGCTCACCAAATCTCTAACAAACAGGGCCAAAAATAAAATTTGCAGGTGATAATAGTAAGATTGGTAGCTCTGCTCTACACATGAGGTTATTAAAGAATTGAGTGACTTGTATAATGCAGACACTTAACAGTAAGAATACAAAGTACTTTATTGATATTTTATAGTCAAATTTGCAAAATGAAAACAGTTTTATCACTTCCAATAGTTCAGCAGTTTGGTCTAAGAAATGCAGAGTCTTGCAGACACTATAACACAATGTACAAAAGTGGAAATTACTAATTAATCAAGTGTTGCTGTCCAACTATAATTTACTCATTTCTGGTATTCTACAGAAAAAAGTATTTGAAGTAGTATTCGGATTACCTGGTCAGAGGACACCCTGGTAATTGACGAATGTTTAACTTCAGAATACTGATCTGTTTCTTTGGCGTACCTGGATCAAAATTCACTGAAATAAACTCCTAATGACCTTTCAAAAACTGCCACATTGGAAAACCGTAATCAAGTTGCATACTATACCATCCTGGGCCTCCTGGCTTTAAGTCCAATTGCTGAGGAACTTGTGATGGAGCTCCGTGTGACAAGGGACGAGTTATAACACCTTTACTCTGCATTTCGTGACCTCTGGATCTTCCAGCTGCAATTACACCACGTATGGCAGAATTCAGAAGTATTCAATGAAAATGAAATGGATTTAGAAAAAGAAAGAAAGACAGAGTACGTAGGAGTTTAGGACTTAAGAAGCATGATTGTGTATTATTAAAAAACGAGTTGCTTACTTACGCTTCAATCGTGACATAACCTCCTTTCTCCTGCCTTCTAACTTCTCTTTTGTGTCAGACAGAGACTCATACTCAGTAGCATATGACACCTGCAGTCGATTTCCAAGGAAAACAGACTCATCCAATTTTCTTTTTGCAAACCTAAAAAATGTAGCAAGAAACCATGACAAATTACTCTGCTTCTTTCTTAAAAATCTCAATCCCTCATTGATTTTGCTATATAATGTGAACATTTTAGTATCTTCATGCAAGCATTTTATATGTTATATTCCTTTTACCAGTCAAGCACTAGCAATGCTGCCGGCCCGGACTGTATTCTTAACCATGAAAATAAAATTATATTTGTGCCCATGGCTATGAACACAAAGACAAGCCAGCATTAATCACCTGGCATTGCTGATCAGTTGAAATTTGATCCAGTACACATCAGTGAAAGCCTCAGTCTTCCGCATCCATAGGTTTACACCTATATTAAACGTAGAATTAGGTAATAGGCTAATACCTAACAAAGCTAAGAGACCAAATCTTTATCCACTCAAAAGGCTGGCTATATAGATACTACATACTCAAACAGAGTCTTGAAATACAGAAACTCCAATCAAGTTACCAGTCTAAATGATAAAGAAAAAAGTTATTCAGGAATCTTATACTTCTTACGTTCCACAAATATCGCACCATTTTGACTTTTACACTATTCAGGTTGTGCCTTTGACCATCTTTTGTAATATATACATAAGAAAATATGTAATCATGTAAGATCTTATTAGATTCTATCGATATATATATACTTTCTAAAAATCAAACTTTTATAATTTCTCTTATGCATAATTCGAGAGATTAAGAGTCAAAGTCATATATGACAAAGTTCTGGTGCAATATTTAAGGAACGGAGGAAGTAGTAATATCTAGAATTCTAGATGCACTTAAACAGGTTTATATCAACATTCAAACCACATTGTATCGACATATATGACAAAGTTCTGGTCCAAAGATGAACAGCAAGGACAAAACAGTTAACTAAGTATCCCAGGGGAGGTGGGGATGAATTTCTAAAACATTTCAAATTCTTCCAAAGCTCTAGTTTGCACTTGCCCTTGTGGCACTCAATTATTTTTTGTCAACCGCATTGCTTTATCCTCAATCTATTCTTCTTGTGTAGAGACTAAGGAACTTGTAATGCTAATGAGTAATGACATCAGCAGAATCCTTCAAAGTAGGCCTTCCACAAAGCAACTACAAATCTACAATTGTCGCAAGTACAGGATCCACTAAAGGACTCTTAAACTCTTAATACCCAGAAAGGGCTCTTTCGACTAAGTACATAAGCTAGAATTACCATTAATCAAGTAACTATCGCGACAATTTTATGTATATAGCACTAAAATTTCTTAGAATCCTATTTCCTGAAGTCACCGACTAATCATCTCAGGATCCTATAAGAAAGCCAGTCTTTTTCCATTCCAATAACCTTGTGTACTAAAAGGCCGTAGGAACCCAACTACTTCTCTTTCCTATCCAAAGCAATAAAGCATTCGTGTTAGAGTGCTTGACTAGTCTTTTGGGCCTAGGCCTCGTAGGATTGTCATGTTTTTGCGTTTATTAATATAATTCTTACCCTTTACCAAAAAAAAAAAAAATAGAGTGCTTGACTATTGGATACCTAGATACAATTCATACACTTCAAATTTAGATTAAAAAAAAAGCATGAAATTAATTGAAAAATCCAATTCACAAGGCCACATCAAATCTATTGGCACAAACTCACAATCTCACAGAACTCAAATACCATAAATTCCTATTTAGATTATACTACCACTACTAATCATTACAATTCAAGCAAGTCAATCACACTTCACAACAATAAAATTAATCAAGGACCTTAATTAACCCCACAATGTCATCAATCAGTAGAACAATTTACAGTTATTGAAATTCAGTAAAACATTGAAAACAAATTAAGTTAAAAAGCAAGCATACTCAACAATTTACAGTTATTGAAATTCAGTAAAACATTGAAAACAAATTAAGTTAAAAAGCAAGCATACTCAACAACGTCTCCATAAGTTGCAAACAGTTGTCTTAGTTCATCACCACATCCCAGTGCTGGAACATTCCTCACAATCAAGTACCTTTAGCAAATGGTTAACTCCTAAAAATTAATAAATCAGGCAAAAATTGAGGGGAAATTCATCAAATTAACTAAAATTAAAAAAGAAATCTAAACAAAAAAATACGAACTTTGATTCATCAAAAACGGTATATACACGAACAGCAGGAGGTTCATCCTTATATCGCGGCATAATTTTATTTTCTTCCACCCTGAAAAATCCCAGAAAATGCCATCAAATTAACAAAGAAATACAACAATCAAGCGTTTTTCTGAAGCTGGAAATTGCTGGCATTCTATCAAGTATAAATCAGGATCATAATTTAGTAGAAGGAGAAAGGACGGAAATTATTGATTTGAAGGAAGTCAAGGAACTTACTGTGAATTGGCGAGCTGGAGTTGCCGTAGTTAGGAGTTAGGACTTAGGAAGTTAGGAGCTGAGTGGAGTTTTTCCGACTGATTGGAAAAATTGTTCCAATAAAATGGCATTTTCGTAAATAAATGAACATTTTATTACGAAAATGGTATTAAAAGTGCGCACAACTATATTTACACTAATATAAACCTGGTCCATGCTAACTTAGCGTGGACCAGGGCAACGGATTAATTTTTATGGGTAACATATGTAACTGTCACGTGACAGTTATTTTGTAATTTTAAATAGTAACTATATGCGTATTACAGTAACTATGTGTTTTAAAGAGTTACTATGTGTTTTGAAGAGTTTTAATGCGATTTGTGTCTAGCCCAATTTATATACGTTTTAAACTTTTTTATTTTTCAAAATTTCAGATCTACATTCTGTTCATTCTATTTCATTTTCTCTCTCTTCATTTTCTCTCTATGTTTTTCAAAATTTAGCCCAAATTTCTAGGTTTTGTTCGATTTTTTTTGTAATTATCTTATAATTCTTATGATTGGATCTATTGATGAGGAAAAATTGGAGGAAGTAGTAGATCAAGAAGGAGGTTCGTCGTTGCCGAAATCGAATCGAAGAATTTGCGCTCGCCTACAAATCTTCGCAAGAATTTTTAGAGATCATATCTCGGTTTGTTGTTTTTTAAAGAATTTTAAGTCTATTTTTATTTAAAATTGAAAATATTTGTTGTTTTGAAGAAATTAATGTTTGTGTTTTACCGAAGTATCGTTTTCACTTCGCGAATTCGATCAGTGACTTCACGATTTTAAATAGTAACTATATGAGTAATACAGTAACTATATGGTATAAAGAGGTACTATGTAATTTTAATGGTTACTATATGTACAATAGTTACTATATTATTTTAATGGTTACTATAAGTGTACAACAGTTACTATATGTGTACAATAGTTATTATTTTGTTGAGTGATTCGAAATGTTTGTTGTTTTGTTGAAATTAGGGTTAGTGTTTCACATAGTTAGTATATAAATGATATAGTCACCTTTAATTTATGTTGCGAATTAGTGTTTTTAATAGTCACTGGAATGTTCATAATGTTTATGTTAATAGTAGTTTTTAGAGTAACTATACTTTTTTTAAAAGTTACTATAACTTTAAAACAGTAACTATGTGTTTAAAATAGTCACTATATTTTTTAGAAAGTTATTATAAGTTTAAAACAGTAACTATGTGTTTAAGATAGTTATTATGTTATGAACCGTTTATAGTGACTTTTTGATAAATAATAGTTACTATACGATTACATTATGTACTATGTTATTTAGAGTATGTATTTGTCCGCTTCTTAGATAGTGACTATATGATTATAATGGTTAGTATATGTGTTCAATAGTTACTATATTTTAATAATATATAGTTACTATATGGTTTATATAGTTACTATATGGTTTATATAGTTACTATATATTTGATATTTGTATAAGAAAATAATACGAAGTATCAATCACATGTTATTCCAGGTCCTAAAGTTGCATTATCTAGTGACTCCAAAAATACTTTACAATATCATTTGTATAAGAAGAAATAATGCCTTAAATTTAGAAAAAAGAGACAAAGGCTGTGAACTTTAAGAATTGATGCAGCAAGCACAAGAGGTAGAAATAGTGTTTGTTGTTTGGGTGAAATTAGGGTTAGTGTTTCATATAGTTAGTATATAAATGATATAGTTACCTTAATTTATGTTGCGAAATAATGTTTTTAATAGTCATTGGAATATTCATTGTGTTTATGTTAGTAGTAGTTTTTAGAGTAATTATATTTTTTTTTAAAGTTACTATAACTTTAAAACAGTAACTATGTGTTTAAAATAGTTACTATATTTTTTAGAAAGTTATTACAAATTTAAAACAATAACTATGTGTTTAAGATAGTTACTATGTTAAGAACAGTTTATAGTGACTTTTTGATAAATAATAATTACTATACGATTACATTATGTAATATGTTATTTCGAGTATAAGATAGTGACTACATGATTATAATGGTTACTATATTTGTACAATAGTTACTATATTATAATAATAGTCACTATGTGTTAAGCTAGTTGTTGTGTGATTATAATGGTTACTATATGTGTACAATAGTTACTATATTATTATATTAGTTACTATATGTTTGAAATAGGTACTATGTTTATTTTATCATGATGTGTTACCATATGTTTATTTTCTTCAATAGTTACTATATTATTTATATAGTTACTATATGTTTGAAATAGATATTATGTTTATTTTATCATGACTTGTTACCATATGTTTATTTTCTTTAATACGTAGTAGTTATTGTACGTTTTATATAGTTACTATATTTTTGAAATAGGTACTGTGTTAGTTTATTATGTTATGTGCATGTTTTTATGTCATTCTATATTTTTAATGATATAGTTACTGTATTATGGATAGAGTTACTATATTATTATCACATCAACTATGTCTGCAACTCTGTGACTAAATGACCATCAATAATATTTATAGGTATTATATCTTGTATTATAGTAACTATATGTTTGGTATAGTTTTTTATGTATATTATAATGTTCTTTTCATGTTCTTTGTTGTCTTCTATGTTATTAGTAATAAGAGTTACTATGTTATGATCACAACAACTATATGATCATAACAATAACTATATCTACAACCTTACTCGTATATGACTATCATTAATATTAAGAGTTACTATATCATGTATGTAGTAACTATATATTTTTAATAGTTATTATCTTATCATTATGTTCTTTTTATGATCTTTCTTTGTACTCCATGTTATTATTAATAATAGTGACTATATTATTTTGACAGTAACTATATGACTATAACAATAACAATAACTATATATGCAATTCTGCAAGTATTTTACCATCGTTAATTGTAAGAGTTACTATATGATGCATAATAGAAACTACACGTTTTACATAGTTACTATGTTATTTTTTCATATTTAAATGTTAAATTATTAACTTAGTTTAAATATTATTGATTCAGAAATACAAAGATGATGCACCCAGAATTGAAATCGTGCGAAGAATAAATTCTGCAAGGAAAACAAAAGCAGGAGGAGAAGAAGAAAATCCTGACAACAATGGAAACCAAGAACGTGGTAGAGGAAGGACATGATGTGTTGGTGGAAAAAAGAGACGTGGTCCACGTGGACGTGTCGATTAGTATTTTTTAGTTCAAAAAACATTTGAGTTTAACATGGTTTATTTAACAGATGCAAAGAATTAGAATGTCGTAGCTAAACAACTAACCAAGTAGTTAATGTTTTCTTTATTATTGTTCAAGAGTTATAATTACTGTTACTTTTGATATAGTTACTCTTTTATTTTCAGTAATTATGTGATATATAATAGAAAAAATTATTATATGACCTCTAAACCATCTATATCATATTGTTTATTTTTATAATATAGTAATTGTTTTACAGCTAAAGTTATTTTTCTATATAATATAGTTAATCTTTGGATAGAATAATTGTTCTCATCGAAATTACTATATTATTATTATTATTATTATTATTATTATTATTATTATTTATTTCATAGTTACTATTCTGAAAATATAGTTACTTTACAGAACCTATAGTTTCTATAATTTACTCTTTTTGTCTGCAACAATGAATATATAGTAGTAATTGTTTTACAGTTAAAATTACTTTTCTATATAATATAGTTACTCTTTGGATAGATATAGTTACTTTACAGAACCTACAGTTTCTATAATTTACTCACAGTTAAAATTACCTAATTACCCTGGTCCATGGTAATCTTATGGTGGACCGGGTCCATGCAAGTGGAATTGGCACAACTATAGTCATGTGCTATTTGATGTGGGCCCATATATCATCTATATTATATTTTTGGAATACATCAACAACCTTGTAATATACCGTCAACGACTAACAATATACAATAAACATCCATTAATATGCCATCAACAACTATAAAATACAGTCAATCACTTACAATAAACAATATTGAATTTTAGTAATACATAATTACTCGTAGAATATACAGTCAACGAGTAATACTTAACAATCAACGCCAATTAATATACAATCAAGAACTACTAATATACGGTCAACAAATAAAATTATACTGCCTATACTTTCCCAGCAAGATATTTACGAATTTGCCCTTCAATTGTAAAGTTTTCCCAATCACTGAGATTAACTCGCAATTTCTCAGCTGAGTGATTATTTTGCTAAAGTTTATGAACACAACGGAAAAGCCAAACTAATTTCCTCATTTCTCCATCATTTTATTTTTGAGGTATTTTTTCTTTTACTTTTTCTTAGATGGGCCTGGTAACCGGTGAGTGGTGAAGAGACATTTTTACACGGGGTACATTGGTCAACATAGAGAGACTTTTAGGCTCTATTTGATTTGGTATAAAAGGTGTACATATAAAACAATTTTTATAACTCACTCGGATCGTAGGATCGTAAGATCCTACAAAATTGTAAAAAGGAGTAAGAAAAATGCTGCTAAATGATAAATACATACTCCCTCCGTCCCGGAATACTTGACCTGTTTTCCTTATCGGGCCGTCCCTTAATACTTGACCTGTTTCTAAAAATGGAAATATTCTAACAATATTATATTATTTCTCACTCCACCCCTATTAACCCACCTACCCCCTACTCCATACAAAAAATAATTAAAAATTCAACCCCTACTCTCCCCCAACCCCACCTCTTAACCCAACCCCCACTAACTACATTAAAATAATACCCCACTATCAACTACTACCTATTAAATTAAATAAGTCAATTCAAGTCCCTTAAACTCTGTGCCGGTCAAACCGGGTCGAGTATTCCGGGACGGAGGGAGTATCTTTTAAACAACATAGATGCTAACTACATATTTTTTTCTCACATAATATTGATATTTTAAAGCCAATATGGCTTTGTAATAGTTATATAAATTAGAAAAGAGAGGTATTTCCGTTTATGAAGTTACTCCCTCCGTCCTAGAATACTCGACCCGGTTTGACCGGCACAGAGTTTAAGGAACTTGAATTGACTTATTTAATTTAATAGGTAGTAGTTGATAGTGGGGTATTATTTTAATGTAGTTAGTGGGAGGTGGGTTAAGAGGTGGGGTTGGGGGAGAGTAGGGGTTGAATTTTTAATTATTTTTTGTATGGAGTTGGGGGTAGGTGGGTTAATAGAAGTGGAGTGAGAAATAATATAATATTGTTAGAATATTTCCATTTTTAGAAACAGGTCAAGTATTAAGGGACGACCCGATAAGGAAAACAGGTCAAGTATTCCGGGACGGAGGGAGTAGCTTATTAATTTTTAGGCTTAAAGAGAAAGTTAGTTGCTTTAGGGATCATTTTAATAAGTAAAAAGTAGGATCAACCCATCCTGCACGATCCTGTACGATCCTATACGATTCTGCTCCGATCCTGTACGATCCTATACGATTCTGCTCCGATCCTGACCGATCTTGCACCAATCTGAGTGAAAAAGTAGGATCTTACGATCCTATTACGATCCCACCGATCCTATACGATCCTACCGATCCTGCTACGATCCTGAACGATCCTGCTATAATCCCACCATCCCTGCGATTCTGCTTGCGATCTGGATCGTTTTGCAAAAAATGGATCGTACGATCCTACGATCCGGATCGCGATTCTAACAACAATATCTACCTATATACTATTACCTTCATTTCATAATGATTTTTACAGTTACTTTTTGCACAAACATTAAAAAAAATAAAAATTGAAAAGTATATAAAAAGGTGGGTGAATATAATAAAATATGGATAAAGTAAGAGAGAAGTATATAAAAGGGTGTACGGGTAAAGAAAAATAACAATAAAGTGAGTTAAAATTTGTAAATGTTCTGAGATAAGAGGGGTAAGGTAGTACGCGTGCATGCCCAAAAATAATAAAAAAACACAATGTCAATAACATTATAAATGGACTAAAACGAAAAGTATAAATATCATTTTTAAAATGAGGTAGTATAACACAAACAAATAGATGCAAGACTGGCAAAATCTATCTTTTATACGGAGTATACATATATTGTTGGGCATCAGGCTTTAACCTCCTTTCTCAGTCTCCCTCCGATTTTCCCTTGGCAAAATGCGACCTGCCATCCCTCGTTGCCCTTAACTTTGTATCCAAATTTATTGTTTGTTCTATCAATTTAAATTGCTGCAGAACTCCAAAATCTACAATGTTATATCACGGACAACCCGATATAATGTAGTGTGTCTGTGTGTACGGAATACTACCTGAGAAATACAAGTCAACATCCTTAACAGACTGAAAATGTAGAAATATGCCGGCGATATTTCGAATTTTTAATAGGGATATGTGTTGTTCAACATGAACCTCACGTTGAGAATTTGCAATACATAATAAGATTATAACTTAACTTAATTAGTACTTGACTTGATCTATTCTTAACTTAACATGATTACATGAACCTCCAGTTGAGAACTTAAAGTCTTTTCTCTTTTTGTGGTGCAAAGACTTCACTCGCCATCTCAGAAAACGAAAAACAATGAAGGAATATGATCCATCTTTACTTGCTGATTCTCATCCTGTTTTTTCTCATGAGGTCGAACGAGCGAGACCAACCCCCACGCTGTCTCAGCAACAATTTTCTCAAGCTACCACTTTAGAAATCCCAACATACGATTCAGCAATATCACCATCTGTTGCCCAAACTAGATGGAAGTTTTCAAGACATGTTTCCCATTGGGTTATTGCGTTCTTCATAGGGTACTTTTCCATGACCATGAAAAACCGTTCCAATATTAGTGGTATAAATCTTCTATTTATACCATATCTTTTGGCAACTCCTTTCATTGCTAATGTAATCGATAGGCATTACAATGGTATCATCCTCAATCTACTTATGTTACTTTTTCCAATTGGTGCTATATGTGTTGGTCTTGTTGCGGGAGCACTTGCTTCTCCCATAGCAATTGTATTCTTACCATGTCTATTGCTGTCCTTTATACTTGTCCGATTACTTCAATTCATTAGACATGGTGAGGCCTATGACAATCTCGTTTTACTTAAGTTTTATATCCGCACTTGGATATACTACCTCTATCTCTATTTGATTGCGCCTGCTCTAGCTATTTACCTTACAATTGCTTGGTATTCTCGAACCCTTCAATCTACCTTCTTCAACGGATTGCTACTCGGATACTCGCCTCCGACTAAAAGTAAAGTTCTAGGAGATTGGCAGCACATATGCAGTGTAATCAGTGGCATGCTTATAATCAGCACTATACTTCTGATTCTTGCCTTCAATTATATACCACGACTCCAACTGGATCTTCTGGAAAGTGGCATTAATGTTCCGGAAGCTGTGCTCGAAGTAGCTGACTGTCTGAACGTTTTCATCTGGATGAAGATATTACTTAAGATAACTGCTGCTCCTGCTTTAAAGCATCACAAAATTCTTGGATTAGAAACATGGAAATGGATTCAGGCATTCATTTTCATTGTAATCATTTACAATGTCATTACAATTCTAACTCGTCTGTCTGTATGGTCGCTGCAAAAGTACGTCAGTCATGATAAACCTGCTACACAGAAAGATACAGCCACAGGGCGATCTTCAATCTTACATAAAATCTTTCGTAGAAGATATCTGGTATATTGGGGCAATGGAATGAAACACAGCATCAACTTCATATTGAGCTCATCGTTGTTCCTATTTGCTTGGGTGTTGTATTTTAGATCCTACTTGAAAACAACACCAACAGCCAGAAAAGTTTGGGAATTTGGTACCTGGACCTGCCTCAGTTTTTTAACATGCGCCATTTTTTGGCTGATAAAAAATTGTGTTGTTCTCTCATGGGAAGCTGATTCAATCTACATTAGATTAGAATCAAAAATCTTACAAGGAGCGAAGCAATTGTACTTCCTTGGCATCATGGGTCGCCACGATTACGACATTTTCAATCTATTGTATCATGATGAAATGCCAAAGGGACAAAAGAAATGGGGGTTCATACAAACTTTTTCACGATTGCAACACATGTTTACTTTCAGTTTTGTAATAAATCTAAATACTCAATATCACAGAAAAACTGACGCTGTGGATGAATGGGAGAATGACAAGAAATTGTCCCAAAAAAAGAATAACAGAGCCAAAGACTACTTGCTGATGCAGGGTAACCAAACTCCAACCATTTATGGTGTACAACAAGCGGCTTTATACTTTTTCATGGCTAAAAGTAAATTGTTAGAGGAGAAGTATACTTCCGTCATCCTCAAAAAGCTGGAGAGTTATAATCAAGATGATGATAACAGGTACAACACGTCACACATATACTCAGTTACTGTACTTTTCTTTTGTAGCAACAGCCAGAAACGGCAAATGATAACTAAGCAACTTAGCATCTATATCCATTTTAAATCACGTCTCTTGTTAGTTGTTAGTTTGATATACTACCAAAACAATGATTATCAACTGCTTAATATATTTACATAACTCATACAAAGTATGACACTATTTTACATTCGAAATAGTATTGTCCAGTAAAATTCTTGAACGGTTAATTTCAATCAAGGTTCATGAAACTTTTTTGGCATTTTTTTCATGATTGGAAAGCAGTGGTATCGAACAAAATTTGAAGCGACTAATTGGAGAGGAACACTGGGAAGATTTTCAGCATCAACTTGATGAATATGTGGGTTCTTCAGAATCCATATGTTTTGAAACAAAGCTTACGGCATGGATGGTACACACATGCTCAATCATCTCTGATTTCATTTTTAAGAATATCATGACATAGCCTCTGTTTGTTCATTCAAAACTGTTGGTGGATGTGGGGAAAGTGTGTACCTTAGCTCTTTCTTCTGCCCTAAAATATCAATATATTGAATCACAAGAACAATCCACATGTGAATGAAAGTGCTACCCCACAATGGAGAAAAAGAAAGAGGATTAAGCCACTTATAAGGCTAAGGCCTTCAGGGGTACACAATCATCTGATAGTAATATAGTATTACGACGGTATTTGATTGGAAGTGTTGTTTCATCATTTCGGAATTGCCTGCTTTACTTCTTTTTTAAGTGGTAACTTACTACGTATCATGGTATTTGATTGGAAGTGTTGTTTCATCATTTTGGAATTGTCTGCTTTACTTCTTTTTTATTTTTTGGATTTATTTGGCCTTGACTTTTTCTTAAAGGAAAAAAATTGGTTCGGCCACTGGTAGTATAACTACTACTCTACTAGTAAGGTACACCGCAAAGATGACACCTTGGATTGTATGCTTGTCAGGAAATGGCACACAACAATTGTTTGTTCCTCGCAAACACATTAAGTAGTGGCAAAGAAGTTGTGGATTGTTTAAACAACATCATCAGCTTTGTTCTAATCTTTGCCTCTTTCATAATGTGGCTTCTTCTCACGGGGTTGGCAACCACAAAAGTACTTGTCCTCATTTCTGCACCACTGTTAGCTGGAAGTTTTATGTTTCAAAACACTTGCAAGATCCTGTTTGAAGGGATCATGTTTGTTTATGTGGTGCATCCTTTTAACGTTGGAGATTTATGTATCATCGATGAGAAAATGGTTAGTTATCCTTTTAAAATCTTAGTATTAATTTGTTTCATCTTATACTTGGTAATAAAACCTTTAATGCATATATGTAATACAACTAAGGTATGATTTACTTCTAATTCTAATAGATGGAGGTCAGAACTGTTGGTGTTTGGAGAACAACATTTTCTAAAATCGGTTCACAAGAGGAAGTAATATATTCAAATTCGGAGTTAGCCACCACAAGTATTGTCAACCATAAGACCGATTTTGATTGGAACGAGTCAGTGGAGGTTGATGTAGGTTCTTTAAGCAATGGAAAAATCAAGAATCTGAAAGAAGAAATTGAAAAGTAAGAATCCGTTGTCAATTTTAGTTTTTGAGTTTACGATTTTGAAAGTTATGCTCCACATATGACTTTAATTGAATCATGAACTTAAAACTAGTTATTCTTATAACAATCATGTCAACTTTTACAGTTAACAACAAAGAACCAGAAACAATTTTTTGTAGTTTTCATATTTATTTATTTTAGTTTCCTAAAAACTGAAAACTAGCTAGAAACAAAAAACCATAAGAACGGGTAGATTTTAGTTTCATTATTTCTGTCGCATGCTACTTCGTTAACATGACTTTCATACTCAATTTGTCTTCTTTATTTTGGTGTGTTTCATCAGATATCTTGATGGTAATAAAGATAAATACACACCAGGATATAATTCTGTCGAGGTGTTGACAGACGGAGATACTCTGAAGTTAGTTGTTTGTTTTAGACACAAAGTGAACCTTAAAAACAGCAACTTCTTTAAATGTCTAAAGGAAAAGCGCAAACTACGATCTGAATTTGTTCTCGAGGCAGAGAAGCTTGCCGATCGAAACCAAAACGGAAAATCAATAACATAAGGTTTGTATGTACATTAGTAGAAATTAGAAGTTTAATCCGTTAATGCAAGTACATTACCTCTCAACTTTATTGCAGAGAGACGTGCTGACAGTGCTTAAGATGATCAGACAGAAGCTAAGTCTCGCGATTTGGGTGGTGAAGATGCTTCTACAGCAGGAAAGACTAAGAATGTATTTATATTTTTGTCAAGACTCTAGAGCGCAGAAGAGACTCATTGTGTGTAATATTTTTTTGCTGCATTTTTGTCAACTTGGTTTCCACTTTCAGTAGTTGTCTTCCTTAGGCCTTGATGCCTTATCCAGTTATCAGAAGAACATGTTCTAAACAGCAAAAGTAATGCATATGTACATGCACAAATAACTGTAAAGGACTTGTACCCAAAAACAAGCAGTTTCATATGTGCAGATCTTTTTATTTTTAAATTTCACTCATCAATAACCCTCCAAATGCAATATTACGTATCTGAAACCAGAGTGAGTAGGGAGTGTACTACTAAGATTGTTAGGAAATTACGTTATGATGAGTGGGTTATGGTGGAGCTGCAGGGACTTTCTGGAGGAATTATTATCCTTTGGCGTTCAATGGACAACTCCGAAGGCTTGAACCCATCAGGATAAATCAACAAGGCATCCGCAGCATTATACAGATATTTTCTTCCAAAAAGAAAACTTTTTTTCTGTCAGGTATTTAGAAATTTAGAATTAGGAAAATTTTGGGGTCTGCTACTCAGGTATGCTTGATCTTGCTAGTATTATGAATTTTCTTGGATTGAGATGGGAGATTTTAATAACATTTGTTTTCAGTAGATAAAAACTTGGTGGCAGACTTAATAAAAATTATAGGGCTACCACTTTCCCTAATTGAATGGAAGATTGTCGGTTAGTTGATCTTGGTTTCTGTGAGCAGAAGTTTACATGGACAAACAAAAGGAGATACCAAAGATTGGACAGAGGTTGAGTCCATTCAATGGATTGGTAAGTTCCCTTCGGCTTTTATTTAGCATCTGCCTCGCTTAACCTTTGACCATTGTCCAATCCTTCTTCATTTTTCAAAAATAAGCATTTTAGTTAGAGCCTATGTGAGTATGGAACTTGGTTTGAAGGAGTTTTGTCTGATTATTGGGAGAATTGTTCCCAAACAGTCTCACCCCAAAATGTCAAGAATAGAATAAAAAAGTTTAGAGTGTTCAACCCTTGGATACCCAGATTAAATTCATACACTTTGAATATATGTCAAAAAATATGAAATTACTTAGAGTTCGAGTCTCGGCATTGGAGCCACACTCATCAAATCCGTTGGCACAAACTCACAATCTCATAGATATCAAGTATCATACATAATACATTCCTATCAATCATACTACCACTACTATCATTGCAATTCAAGCAAGTCAATCACACTTCACACCAATAAAACTAATCAAGGAATTAACCCCACTATGTCATCATCAATCAGTAAAACAATTCACATTAATTGCAATTCAATAAAACATAAAAAGGAATAGGGAAAAAAAGTTCAAAAAACAAACTTACTCTTCATTCTTCAATTTCTCCATATGTTGCAAACAGTTGCCTTAGTTCATCACCAGTATCACCACACCCCAGTACTGGAACATTCCTCGCAGTCAAGTACCTTTAATTCCTAAAATTAATAAATCATGCAAAAACTGAGGGAAAATTTGTAAAACTTAACCTAAAATTGCAAAATTAAAAATTCTACCCAGAAAAAAAAAAAATTAAACAAAATAATACTAACTTTGATTCATCACAAATGGTATATACTCGAACAGCAGGAGGTTCATCCTCGTATCGTGGCATAATTTTCCGATTCTTGTTCCCTGAGAAAACCTAGAAAAAAACCATGAATTGAAAAAGTAATCAGAACAATTAAGCGTTTTTTCTGAAGCTAAAAATTGCTGGCATTCAGTATAAATCAGGATCATGATTTACAGGAAAAAGAGAAAGGGGGGGAATTAGTTTGAAGGAACATACTGTGAATTGACGTACTGGAATTGCCGTTGGTAAGAGCTGAGTGATTTTTTTGTGATTATTTACGGAATCGAAAACGCCAAATTTATGGGCAATTATACGTGACACGTGGCTCTCTGTTTATGAGGATTTTAAACAATAAAGCTTTCACAAATTCTTATTTACAATGGGTGTACAATAAATATTGTACACCGAAGTAAAAGTTAATTCAAAATGCTTAAAAGTTAAGCTTATATGTGTTAAAGTTATCTATTTTTAAGTGATAAATTTTTTCATTTTAGTAAAACTTATTTATTCAAAATCACTATAATGTATAAAATTAATCATTTAATCATTTCTATCAACTTTTTTTTAACTAATATAAAAGTTAATCAAAACTAAGTTAAAGTTACGAAAAAATGGGTAAAAGTTATCTTGGTGTACAATAAATTTATTGTACACCTTGTGCGCGCAAGACCTTTTGTAAAGCTTTTTATCACTAAGCTATTACGGAGTACATGTTTCATGTTATTATTGGAAAAAAAAACACATATAACTAAAAGTAAATGTTATTAATATAGTAACGCGGGGCATCGCTTGGGCCTAAAAACTAGTTTGAAGTCTAAACATTGGGGAAATGTCTGATTGGCAAAATCGACTCTAATCTAATTTAACAGACTCGTACTTGAAATTTGAAATAAACTCTAATTGAAATTAACTTAATTGGAATTGATCTATGTTCCACAAGAAGCTAATTGACAATAAACATGAAAATTAGTCGAACGAAATGTACTCAAACCTGAATCGAAAGACTCATCACCTGAATATGACTCAACTTTTTTTTTTTTTTTTTTTGACATGACTCAACTTATATTAACTCATTTGGACGATTATTTTAGTACATGCCTTTGACTTATGAGCAACAACATAAATCGGGACTTGTCCAAATCTTTAAAATTACGGTTATCCAACTCATGCTTAAAATAAAAGTTACTATTTTTACCATCTTAGCTAGTCACAATGATGTTATATCTTTCTATTTAAATAATAAATATAACCTTTTTAAAAGTGAAGTGCTAAAAGCCACCCCATATTACTCAAAACCGCCCTACTATTTTCCCTTATTTTTCATTAGTACCCTTACTTAATATTACTTTCCAATTCTCTCCCGCCACCGTCATCACGTCGTCGGCGACAAAATGGCCACTTTTCACAAGAGTTTATTTTTTTGTGCGGAATTTTTTTAGAAACTTATGCATTTTTAGCTTGTACCATGGTACAGGCTTATGAATTTTAAAATTGTACCATGGTACAAACTTATGAGTTTTTAGCTTCGACCATGGATTGACTTATACAATTTAGCTTGTACCATGGAAGGAGCTTAAAATTCATAAGCCCATACCATGGAAGGAGCTAAAAATGCATAAGTCTCTTCTTTTTTTTCCAATTACATTAAATCAAATGCAACAACAAATCAAAACCTTAAATAATATAAACTTATGAATATTTGGCTTGTGCCATGGTACAAGCTTATGAATTTTTAGCTCCTTCCATAGTACAAGCTTAAACTGCATAAGTCATTACCATGGTCGAAGCTAAAAACTCATAAGTCTGTACCATAGTACAAGCTTAAAATTCATAAGCCTGTACCATGGTACAAGCTAAAATTGCATAAGTTTCTAAAAAAAATTCGGAAAAAAACAGAACTCTTGTGAAGACTCGGTCATTTTGTCGCCGACGACGTGATGGTGGCGTTGGTGGCCGGAGGTGGTGGCCAGCGGTATCGGTTAGATTTGGGGTGGGAAGGTAAGAGGGTAAATGAGAGGATAAACAAAGAAGGGTATATGGGTAAATGAATGGGGGCGGTTTTGAGTAATATGGGGCGGTAAAATAGTAAGCCCCTTTTTAAATGAATAATAATGAATTAAAGGAAAAAAACAAACAAAAGGGAATTAATTATAACTTATAAATGTACAATTCTTCTCTTCTCAACTTAAGCTTAAAAAATAAAATACTTAGGGCAATGGAGTGTAATTATGAGTGCGGAAGAGGGAAACATTGACAAGAGTATAATAATCAACTAATCATGAATAAGAGAACTCGACTATGTTTTGATTTTCGGATATGGGAAGGAAATTTGTTGATCGGCCACTGATCTTGCATGGAAATAAAAATAACAGCACCACATACGCACATATTTAAAACAAGTAAATCCCACTAAAAGTAAAATCTGGATCAACGCCTGGGCCACAGACTAGTTTATTGGTAATAGATATGAAAATTACTCAAACTTGAATCAATGACCCAACTCATATCCGAATTAAACGACCCAGTTTTCCACCTCTGGAAAACTGAACCACAACAACTCATTTGAATGATTATATTAGTACTTCATTTAAATTAGGAGCAAAAATATAAATCTATTACTTGTTCAAACCTTTAAAATTAAATTTTCATATGTCAAGATCGAGTTTTGAAAGATCCTTGATAAAGCGTAAGCACACAATGATTTGTTTTTTTTACCGTGTATACTATACTATCTACGGAATTATGGTTGTGTGACTTGTATCTTATCCAATGTTACTAGTCCGATTTTCCCACTATCATTGAGAAGTGAAAAGGTCACTTCCTCTTTGAATACCAACATCAACTCCCAAGGTTTTACATATTTCGTATTTATTTTTTGAATTTTGTCTCTTCATCTTCTCCACTCTTTCAATCTTACTCCACCATCCAGTATATATATATATATGCACACCCCAAATCACACATTTTCTCCTACTACATACACAATGAGTCAAGCAGCAAAGCTTCAAAAAAGTAGTGGTGTTGCAAAACATGTTGATCATCAAACCGATTTTTGTATCATCAATGATGAAGGGGAGGTGATCACCAAGGATTTCAGTCTTTCCTTTTGCCTCGAACCAGAGGATGATTTCCCTCATCCAAGGCACCTTTGCTTAACTTTCCCGATTGGAAAATCATCTCCTAAGAGACACTGCACTAAGGTACGTCCCATCCGTACAACTAACATAAGCTCTATATATTTCTTGTTTATGCACTCCTAGTCCTTCCTGTTTTATAAAGTTGTCACGTTACTAGTTTAAGTTACATAATATTATGAGCGTGTTATAATTTAATTTGTTACCACTATATATATGCAGTGTTACTGTTATGTTTGTGAGGAGATTGCACCTTGCAAGATGTGGAGGAAGACTCCTAAGAGGCACTGTGACGCAACTGATAAGGATGATAAGTGGAGATTGGAGAGGAAACTTAGGAAGAAACTCTCTGGAAGTACTACTATGGTATTCAAACTACCATTTCCTCCAGAATAATTATTTCTTTTGTTATGGATTGAGAACATGATTAGGATTATATTCTTGACATTTGCAAATGTGGTACTCCTTCTGTTTCTGAATACTCGCAACACGTATTTGTTTATGTGTAGCTTTAGGAATGTTTGGGTTAGTACATATAATTATATAAATGATTAAACTAATGTGCAAGTGTGTTTAATTGATGTATTTTAATTGTTTGTGTGAAAGAGAAATAATAAAGAATTGATGCAAGTGAGGTTAAGTAACAAAGTGAAAGAGTTGCAACTTGCAAGTATATGGAAAGGCCTAAGAAGGCAAGTGTTAAAGTATTTAGAAACGGAGTGAGTACATCCTAACATATATATGTACTTTTAAACTGTAAAAATGTTATTTTGAAGGTAAAATTAGCTGCGTACAAAACACAAGTGATGTATTGGACTAATAGGTAACTTTTTGTTACAGGTATTTCACAAGCTAACTGTAAGTGCAACCAATCATTTCCCTGACGGACCTGGTTTACCACGCCGTGGATTTGCTGGTGGATTAATATGCAACAACAAAGACAAATGGGTTATAGGAATGTCCATACGCCTGGTTAACAACACCAACACTCGTGACTATTCAGTTTCATTCTACTCTGCCCTCCTAGACGTACTACAACTCGCTTGGTCGAGAGGATTCCGATGCTTAGATATTAAACTAGGTTTCGTATTCCATGATGATTTTTGGACAGACTTCAGTAAAGATGTCGTATCTAAGAAACTTCGTCTGTGTGTTTATCCATGCTCTAATCGGGCTTCTCGTAGGACAATGATTATCCTGAAACTTGTAGAGGATTACTTAAACAGAGATTGGTTTATCAATGTGAAGAATACTGAGTCAATTGAGGAGGAGGCTGGTGCTTTAACTGTGTCAGCATTGGGCGAGTGTCAAGAGCTGCCTAAAAGAGTTTATGACTATAGAACAGACCCTTTACCCCCAGATACTATAACAAGAGATGTGGTGCGTGTAGGTCGTGAGATTGCACGTTCTACTTTCGATCAATTTCCTCAAGGTAGGAAGTATTTTGGATTGGATTAACTTTCTTGGTGATTGTAGCAACTTGTAAGCCAGCTTAACTGTTTGGTCTTTTGTTGTTTTTACTTTCCTGCTCTTTTTTCCTTTGTTGGTGGTTGTAAGAAGATTACTTTGAACCTTGGGTGTACTTTGCTGCTTTTTCCTTTATGGATTAGGAGTACTAATTTTGCAGTTTATCCATCACTTTAAGTTTGATTTAGACTGTACTTCATTATTTGGTAATACAGGTTCAAAGTTGGATTATGCAAGTTTATGGTAATAAGCAATGGATATGCTAGCGGAGTACTCCCTCAGTCCCATTTCAGTTTTTAAACTTTTTATTTTTATCCGTCTCACATTAGTTTTTACACTCTATTTTTAAAAAGACCCCACAAATATTTTAATACGGAGTGCCTTTCTTTTCTCACAAATGAGAGTCTGACACAATTATTAAATGATACAATTATTTAGGCACGTTTGCCAATGCACGATTTCAAACATTAATATCTCTAATCGTGTATCGGAAAAAATTATAAAAAATTATACGAATCTAATAAGACCCCACACGACTATGTTTGTCCTTATGTATAAACCACAAAAGGAAGTCAAAGGTGTTTGTGTGAATAGTGTCTAAAACCCCGTTGTGTCATGTAAATAAGAACAGAACAAGTATTTGATAAACAAACACCAATTTATTTCCTAAAACTCTATGGCATGATAAGTGTATAAACGAATTTGGGACGGACGAGGGTACTCCGTAATAAGTAACATTGACATCTTAGAGGATTCTGACCCTTGAAGAGGATTTGTCTTTCCAATTAATCCAGTTTCAATATTGTAATCCAACTGTGGAGAAATTTTGGTTTATCAAAATGGCGCTTATACTGTGCCAGTATTGGCTGATTCTCAAAAGCAAGATAAGACAGTAACTTCAGAACACACCCTTCAACCGCAAAGATTAAGGATGTGCTAGATTGACAATTAACGCCACAATGTATATGCTTATAAGATGCAAATTACCAGAGACATGAGAATTAACCTTTTATAAAAACACGCAATTATCCATAAGACGGGCAGACACTTGCAGAAGGCATTGCCTGTGGGTTAAAAATAAGCAGTTTCATATGTGCATAATTTTTTTAGGTTTGAATTTCATTCATCAACAATCCTCCATAACAAATGCAGATAGCTGAGTGACAGGCTCTTTTCCATCAGCATTTGCTATATCAGCTAGGTATACATTTTAGTAAGACATACATGGAAACATCCATAGATCAGATCAGATCAGATCAGATCAAGTCAAGACAAGTATATCTCCACACTAGCACTTTTAGGGACATTGCAGACGGGGCAGACACTAATGAACCCATCACATTCCTTACACATACACAGATGCCTACATGGCATCAACAACATTGATACCTCCCGTGTTCGGCAACCTCTGCAGATCAAATTCTCAGAACTCGGGCCTGCTATGGATTTCCCCCGCCCTCCTGCCACCGTCAGGTAATTTGTTGGGTCAATGTAAGAAGTTGCATCATCAACCTCGCTGTCTCCAAACCCTTCCTTCCCTTGGTCAGCACCCTGAGAAATTGCATTCTGAAGATTGTTTTTCAGAATATTAACCATTGACTCGTTGTACTTAGCTCGGTAATGCCAATTATGTGCTTCTGTTGCCACCTGCTTTATTCGCTCCATAAGTTCCCTGTTCTTGCGGTTTATGTTTTCCAACTCAGTCTCCTTTTCTCGAAGCTTCTTACTTATGCCATCCTCTATAGTATTTAAAAAGGAAGCCATATGTCTCTGTTTCATGTCTCTAACACCCTTTGCTAATTGCTCTTGCTGCTCAAATGTCAAAATAGTAGATATTTAGCAATTCTGCATTCCTATGTTAATACTTTTTCTCTCCTATGTTAGTAGCAATTCTGAAATCTATTATTACTAAAATTTTGAAGTTAATAACAATGTAAATATAAAGAATCTTCTAAAAAAAATGTAAATATAAAGAAGGAAAAGGAACCAGAGACATATCAGGTAGACAACTAGTGAAATGTCATGCCAAATTTGAACTTAACAGTTTAATGTTGATAGTATATACCTGAATTTTGAGGTACTGATCAAATTCGTCTTTCTGGCGTTCAAGCTCACTCCTGATATTGTCACCAAGGGACATGAGGATGGAGGGTGTTGCTGTCATACTTCCACTGGCAGAGGTCACAGATGAGTTGGGTTCATCATCATCGTATGAAAGCCTTAACCCAGTTGATACTGGATTATGGTTTGGAATGCTAGCTGAACGGTCAACTTCATCATGGCAGAGGTTGTAATTCAAAGAAATTTGGAGCTTCTGTTGTCTTGACAGATCTTCAGCCTCTCTACCTCGTTTGTTTGGCCGGAGAATAGATGAATTATGCTCATTCCCAAAATAATTTACTGGATCAACTGTACATCCCACAGGTACTGTAAAAAAATTCAAGTGAGACGACAAATTACTGGTAGCTCATAATACAATCATCAATTTAAACAACTTTAAGATTCAATCAGATTAATAATTTGAAAGCACTTTCTCCTTGGAGGCTCAAGCAGAGGTAGTTGACTTCTGAAAGTGTCAGCACGGTTAGATTTGAAAACTGAGATAAGAAAATCAATAGGGGAAAAAGAGAGCGATGATTTGTACAACCCAAGTTCCATAAAGCACCCCAAAATGGGAAAGGGAAGAAAGATAGGCATGTTTCATGTGACAATTATGAGGTAGCCAACTCCATAGGTTAGACAGCTGAGTGACTATAAAGGCCTAAGTAAATTACAGAAGTAACTGAATCCCATAATGTGGGTGGGTGTAAGAAAAAATGAATAAAGAGAAAGTGGAAAGTTGTAAATGTTGTAGGGTAAAAGGGGTAAGATAGTAAAATTTTATGTCCACAAATAGAATAAAGCACAATGTAAAGAACATTATGAAACGGAACAAAACAAAAAGTGTAAAGATTATTTTGAAACGGAGGTAATGGAAGTTAATTGTCAGGATGACTTCTGAACACAGTGAGCATATATGTAAGGAGGGTGCATCCACTTTGCCCTCTCTCAGACTAGTATTAACTCATTTTTATCTGTTGCCTTCATTTATTGTAGTAAGGAGTGCAGCTGTAAACTGTTCTCGTTTTCTGTTATTCCGTACTTATATGGCATTCTAACAGAAGAATGCAAGCATGCAAAACAATTAAGATTCATTCCCCCATTACTTCACCACAAACTTCAGTGAGGTTTGTGGTAATACCCAATCAGGTGTTAGCTTATACTAGAAACTTATCCAACTGTTTATCAGTTCTAGGCCAGATGATGACGTGTCTGCTATTTTTCGATTAGCTGAATTGAATACCATGATTCGACCAGCAAGAACGAGAAGGAAGAAGGGTAAAATGGGCCACATGCATTACCAAAGAATGCACAACTGCAGTTATTCACAAAGCTCCAGTTACCAAACTGAAAATGTTTTTTTCTCTATCATCTTAAAAGAAGCTGAAGCTTTAACTCCCTATATTTGCAGCAACAGCTGCATGCTTATTTAATACAACTACATTTATCTAGTTCAATTTCCATACTCCCTCTGTTCTTAAATATTAGTCCTGTTTTGACTTTTCAACTCGTTTCAACTCAATATTTAAACGTAAATATCTCTAAATACGCATGTTAGAAAAATATAAAAATTTGATATTGCAAAACTACACATTAAGACGAACAAAATAAGATCATGAATATGTTTTGAAGTACGTATTGGAAAGAAATTAGAAGGTTCTCTTCAATTGTGAATAGTGTCAAGATTCCAAAAAGGACTAATATTCAAGAACAGAGGGAGTACTCTATGAAGGAGTCCATTTGTCCAAGAAAATTTTAATGATGACAAGGGCACAAGTGTCACGGTCCGAGTGTTTTGACACCGGATCCGTGCGGCGCGCTCTTGCCTATGGGGCGGCAAGGGCGCAAGCCTTGTGCGGAAAGTGAATATCAAGGCTTGGGGCACGAGCGGACGTCTGCTTTAGAATGGGCACTCTTGCCTATTGGCGACAAGAGCGAGAGTCGAGGGTCGATCGAGGCGCTTGTGTGCGCACAGCAGGCACAAGCGGGACCGACGACGGGAGTGTATCTGTTTTGCAAGGGATTTTGATGGGTCTTGGAAAGCTTAAAAGCATGCGACAGCACAATATCTATAAAGGCTAGCAACAACACATGAATTAAGCAAAGGCAACTTCTGATGAGAGGTATTGGTTCATACCCCTCATAGAGGTTTATTTTGAATTAGCTAAATCTGCCCAGTGAACACTGGAATTACAGTAACATAATAATTCTTCCTAAAGCCTAGAAAACTATTAGAAAGATCCTAGAAAGCAATAGAAAGGAGAAATACAAGTAAAGGAAGGTTGGATTCTAACATCCTCCCCCACTTAAGCTGTCGACGCCCTCGTCGACTTACAAGAGTTACAAAAGATGAAAGAAAAAGCTCCTATTCTAAACTCTGTAGTCCTCTCTGCGCCGGTGGTTGATGGCGGTTGCTGGAGTCTTCTCGAATCTTGTTGTGTCTTGATAGGCTGGTGAGTCTTGTGAATCCAAGTCTTCCTTGTTTTTGGTTTCTGGCTCGGAGCGGCTTGGCTTGAGCTTGCATCTTGTCTCTTGTTTCTGATGCGAGGGGGTATCTGAGATGTCGCCTTTCTGAGTGGCTCCATCACTCGCATTGCCGAAAGGTATCGGCCCTTCTCTTTTGTCTTTGTGGGAGTACCTGTACTTCGAACTAGACAAGTTTGTCCACCTGCTACAAGCAAAGAATTCAAGTGAGGCATTACAACTGCTTTGCTGGTGCGGAGGAACTCCAATCCAAGCACAAGGTTGAAGTCGTCCATGTTGACGGCAGTGAAGTTCATTTTTCCTTCCCAGTCTCCCAACTTTGCTTCCACCTGTTCTGCCACACCGAGGATCGGCTTGGCTTTAGAGTTGACGGATTTCATGCTACCGCCTCCTTTCTTGAGCACTAACCCCAATCTTCGGGCTTCTGCTTCGGTCACAAAGTTGTGAGAGGCGCCGGTGTCTACCATGGCTCGAGCATTCCTCCCATTTACCACGAGGTCCACGTACATCATGTTTGTGGGTTCCTCTCTTGTCTTCGGGCCCTCTTTCCCCATTGCATACATCATGTAGACGGAACTCATCCTGCGGGGTTCTTCGTCCTCATGGCATGCTTCTTCTTCTGTCTCTTTTGGGGTTTCCTCCACGGACATGGCCGACAACTTCCTCTGTAGGTTGTCGATCTCCCCTTTGTGTTTGCACTCCCACCATTTGTGTGGGCCTCGACATAGCAAGCAGTTGAGTCTACTGATGTTTCCCGAGGGCGTGCTGATCTTGGATTCCTTTGTTGATGCGGAAGGTGATGACCAGGATTTCTGTGAATCTCCTCCCCCATTTCCTTTCTTGAATCCCCCGACTGAGCTGGACGACACCCTTGAGTCACTTCTCGCACTCTTGGGTGAGCTTGGAGTCGGGCCCTCCGAGCTTGTAGGCGTCCCCCTTGTTCCTTCTTCCGAGCGATGACCCCTTCCCGCGGAGTAGTCCATCAATCGCTCTGCAGCAGTCATAGCGGCCGAAAGCGTGTCCACTTTCGCCCTCAATACTTCACGCTGCGCCCATTCTTGCAGCCCGTGAACAAAGTTGAACAACCGATCTTTCTCATTCATGTCTCGGATGTCCAACATGCAGGCCGAGTATTCCTTCACATAGTCGCGTATGGAGCCCTTGTGGCGGATCTCCTGTAGCTTCATTCTTGCAACAAACTCGATGTTCTCGGGATAGAATTGATCTTTGAGTTCCTTCTTGAACTCTTCCCAGGTGTCTATCTTTACTTTCCCTTCTTCGATGTCGGCGTGCTTGGTGCGCCACCACAGCTTCGCATCATCCGACAAGTGCATGGTCGCGGTATCCACCTTTAGATTGTCACTCAGTTGACAAATTCTGAAATACTGTTCCATGTCGAAGAGGAAGTTATCAACTTCCTTTGAGTCTCTAGCCCCACTATAGTCTCGAGGCTTTGGAGGTTTGATCTTCATCGCACCACCTCCATTCGAGTCAGTCCTTGCAGCGCGCATCAGTGTCGCGCATTTATCTTGGGCATCTTCAGCTTGCTTCTGGACAAAGTTGAGTTGTTCCTGAAGCGCTTCTTTCTCTTGCATGAGCTCATCGACCGCACCCTCGAGTCTTTCTATCTCTTTGGCTTGGCCAATCACAATTTCCTCGAGTCGGGTCCAGCTCTCAGACTTGCCTTCTAGCCAGGCTAGTCTTTCTTCGATCGTTTCCATCTCAAATTGCTTGCTTGGGTCTCTCGATGCCTAGGTTTGAACCTTGGCTCTGATACCAACTGTCACGGTCCGAGTGTTTTGACACCGGATCCGTGCGGCGCGCTCTTGCCTATGGGGCGGCAAGGGCGCAAGCCTTGTGCGGAAAGTGAATATCAAGGCTTGGGGCACGAGCGGACGTCTGCTTTAGAATGGGCACTCTTGCCTATTGGCGACAAGAGCGAGAGTCGAGGGTCGATCGAGGCGCTTGTGTGCGCACAGCAGGCACAAGCGGGACCGACGACGGGAGTGTATCTGTTTTGCAAGGGATTTTGATGGGTCTTGGAAAGCTTAAAAGCATGCGACAGCACAATATCTATAAAGGCTAGCAACAACACATGAATTAAGCAAAGGCAACTTCTGATGAGAGGTATTGGTTCATACCCCTCATAGAGGTTTATTTTGAATTAGCTAAATCTGCCCAGTGAACACTGGAATTACAGTAACATAATAATTCTTCCTAAAGCCTAGAAAACTATTAGAAAGATCCTAGAAAGCAATAGAAAGGAGAAATACAAGTAAAGGAAGGTTGGATTCTAACAACAAGGCTATCAAGGAATCCAACCAGGGTTGCATTGGATGAACTGAGACAGCTGAATCGTCTTGTACTCCGCAAATCAATACCTTCAAATTGGCAACGTCGATAAATGTCACATCTGAATATTAAAACAATACCAAATAAGTCTTAATAGGTTCTCTATGGGGAGGGGCTTGATTCCTGGAACCAGGAAAAGGTTTAGAAGTTAGGAAATCCAATGGTTTCGGACTTTTGGTTACATGCCGACCAAACAATTTCAGTGTATAGGATAAATGATGTTGATCTCCTTCTCTCCTCAGTGGAAACAAGTGTTACCTGAATGCTTCTTAGCCTATTGACTTTATCAAAATGACAAACAATTCTTGAAAGAAATCCTACAGATACCCACGAGGAAAGGAGAGTAATGAATGGGAATCTAGGCACCCAAAAAAAAAACTCAACAAAAGAACAAGAACTAAAAAATAAGTGGCATGAATAACAAAACTAAGCAAGTCATCATAACTTTTCAGTTTTTTACTTCTAAGATCTGGCCCTAACTAACAGAACACAAGCTTCTTACACTGTACTAAAGCCTCGTACACAACGAGTCATTTACTTGCTAAGCAGATACAAATTGCAAACAGTAAAAGAACACTCCATATATGATAACCTTCCAATTTCTGTAGAACCTGAAGTGTAAAAAGGAATTGATTCATGCTCTACTCATGCAACCAAACTCTTAAAACTAAGAGTTAAGAGGTTGGAGAAGCCTATGTCATCAAACTTCCACAAACAAATGCTAATCTTTTTACCTCCAACACCCTACTAACTCTTTCCTTTCCTAAATCCCCAAAAACAGTCAGGAATCTCATTCGATTCCTTGACTATGTTCAACTCACAAGAAAACAGCAACGAAAACATAAAGAAATACTCAGTGTAAAAGTGAAACTATTAAAGACAACGAGATAATTACAAGAGTAAGGGCTTGAAATAATATTTCAGAACTTACAGTTCCCAAAGAGCTGAAGTTGGTGGTTTGGTGCATTAGTATTAAGCTGAAAACGATTCTCGTCCAGAAACATAGGAAGTGCATGATTGCTATTGTTGCCTCCAAACATTTTGATTGAATAGTGCAACTTAAGATTAAGTTTACAGGCTTCTTCCTTCCTAAAAAAATGTTGTCACGGAGAAGGGACACCTGAAGAATCTAAATACAAACATGTGCAGGTCAGATTTCAGAGTAAAAAAAGGCTGGTAACATATGAAACAAGCTTCCAACATATCATAAACTATAGGGATATTCAGTTCAGCTCCTACATGCCAACAAAATTCGATATTTAGTAAAAAGCAAGAATAACACTAACAGCCTAACAGGGTAAACTTGGCAAAACAAACAGAGATATTAATTACCTAGCTTATCTTGGTTACTTTATAAAAATTCACACTACCACATAAATAATTCAATTAAATTTTCACTTCTAAATTTAATAGACATTCAGCCCCCTGTCCAAAAATGGAATGATGAACATCCAAACAAACTTGACCCATAAGAAGGAATAATGATAACATTACAGATTTTCTTATAGTTAACCAATAATTATCATGGAGGAAGAGATTAATGTCTATTTCCAACAGGCACGTCAAACCCCAAGGTCGCCTGACGTACATATGGTCCATGTTTATCTATGGATTTAAGTACAACCACCTTGTATTTTCTCTCCTACAACACAATTGACACACTTGCATACAACATTGAAATATGTCAGGTAAGTCTGATGTGGTTGCTTCTCAAATCACAATCACAAATAAAACTCCTGCTCTTTCTTAAGACTTCATCAAAAGAAAGGTCAGGAGGATAACAACCACTGAACCACTTAAGGGTAAAGATAAACATCTTACTTCAAATTCCCTCACTAGCATACCATAACAACATCCCACAATATACAATTCCAATATCTAGCAGATACACACTTACACAGTGCCACAATAGACTTCCAACATTATCATAATCCACGCAGTAGGTCTGTATATCATATGGCATTGGAATAAGGCACTTCTTAAAGAGAATAAAGAGCCAGTTAAATGAAACAAAATCAAACAGAACAACAATCCCCAAGAATACTCTCATCTATTTATCAAAAGTTAAAATGGTACATAAGAAGATGTGAAGTCCTGAAATATATGTGCATTTACTAGACTTATTGCTTTCCACAACCTTTGTGCCAAGAAGTTTACAGCCTCAGCAAATATTTTCTTCATTCAAGACAGGAAGCCAGTCCATAATCCTGGCATCCTACACACGTTGCCCAGCAAAAGATGGTTGAAGTCTCAACCTCCCCACCACAGAAGAACAAACAAAGGGATAAAAGCATCAAAGGACAAACAAGGAGTTGAGACTAACTCGATAACGGATCAGCGACTAAGAGGTTCAAGTGGTACTTAAAAAGTTAAAATTTCTAACTTAAGACAGAAATACTGCAACTAAGTTCCAACCAAGATTGTTATATCTCCAAACCACAAATAGTGCCATCCAACTTGATTGCCATATGTACCAACATCAAAAAAGCTTCTACCATTATCAGTTTCATACTTAGCCTGATTATATAAAATAAACACAAAAGGCAGAATAATAATTTATTTACATCACAGGTAAAAAGGGAAAATTATGCTACAGATTCAACTAGATGGATAAAAGGGCAAAGCATCATCAGATGATACAACAACCAACTAACACAACTGTAGATGATCATGCTCATCAATTCAGATATACCCTTACTAACCTAAAATCAAGACTTTTCTAAAATCTTAGTAAATCAGCAATTAGATGAACCCTAAAGAAATCCCATCTTTTGTTAGTCAACCTGGACAAATCAAATGTCCAAAACCTAATCAAAAACCCAACAAACCAAAAAAAAATATCACCCAAAAACTGAAAAGATTCCTAGATTCCTTCAAAGCAAAAACACAAGTATAGACAATCAAAAAACAGAATATCATCCACATATATCAAAAATCAAGGGGTGATTCATAATTTTCCAGAAAAAAAAAAAATTAATTGCTGATTACCTTCAAAAATTAATCTCCTTTGAATTCAACTTCAGCAGAAAAACTCAAGAACAGATCCTGTCATTACCGTTCATATCAAAATAATTATGGCATACCCCATCAAAGCAAAAAAACAAAAAATGAACTTCATCCAGAAAGGTTTAATCTTTACCCAGAAAGCAAATTAACCAAGCATTAAAAATAAAAACCAAGACAAAAAATTAGGTATATGAGCTGAAAATACAACAAACCTCAAAAAATGGGTGGAAATTATTTACAGAGAAATATAGAGAGAGAGAAAGGATTATCAGGAAGATCCGTGAAACGCCATAAATACGATGGTAGAGCTCATAAATTAGCACCCAGAAATGGAAGAAAAAAGGAAGCAGATATGGAAAAGAAAAAGGGGAAAGGGGGGGAAAATTAAGTTGTGGGAATTTTAAGGTGAGGAGAGAGAAAGTGAGAATAATTGGAGTGTGGGAGGAGGTGGGGTGGTGCAGGTGCAGGTGCCCGTGATGCCGTTGTGTGTTGGGTAATGGTATTGGATTTACGCAAACTCAATTCTTTATTTTCAGAAAATAAAAAAAATTAGTAGGTACAAGAATTACATGATGAATTGCACCAAATATTGAATAAACTGCATGATGGGAAATGATCAATATTCAATATTAGTAGCCAGTAGGTACAAACCGCAATTTCGATGGTGCAGGCGTGTGCACCTAGATCTAGGTGCACTGGGATTAAAACGCAAACATTTTAAAACAAAACGCGTATTTTCATTAATTCTGCAGTTAAAAAGAACAAGTCTCACAATACAAAAGAACATCATGTGCTCTGTTCTTCCCTGTTTAGTTTTCGCGATTTTTTTTGTTCTTCGCTCCTTTTTATATGTCTGGGCTTCATAATTTTGAATTCAAAAAGTGTGAATAGGAGAGAGAAAGCTTACATTTGTGCATAAATTTTTTTTAGAGAGAGAAACTGATGGAAAATTCTCAAATATTCCATGATTTCTCTGTTTCAACATCAATTTCGAATGATTCTTCTTCTTGTCATCTGAATTCTTCAGCTGAAAATCAGAGTTACGAAGGTATTATTTCAATTTGTAATAACGAGTTGCATTTTTCTTTGATTTTATGATTTCGATTTCATAATAATCGTACTTTTTATGTTTTTTGTGATTGTAATTAGTTTGATTAATTTAATTTTGAATCTCATTCTTCGTTGATTTTGGTGATTGTTGATAATGAAGGTTACGAATTGGTTTTTTCGTTGATTTCGCATTTATTTCATTTATGTGGTGAAACTGATTCTGTAATAACTATTATATTTAAGGAAGATACGTTGATTTTGTCTGTTTGCAGAAAAGAACATTGTATCATTTCAGAAGAACATTTTTCAGTATCAAATGAACATGTTAAGAATACGTATTGAGACGTTCCTTTTTATTATATTTAGCTTTTCAAATAAACACTGATTGTTCTTTATTGATTGTTCTTTTAACTCTTCATTGATTGTTCTTTAAGTCATAGTGTTCTTTTCGGTCACCTTTTGTGTTCGTTTACTCTATTTTTATTGTTCATTTTAATAGTTACTGTTCCTTTGATTCTTTATTGGTTTTTTTATTATATTTGCACGGATTTTTCTTTTATGTTTTTATGAGTTTACATTGTTCTTTTGATTGACAAAATTGATTGTTGATAATTATGCCGATATTGTTCTTTTAGGTTTTAATGTGTTCTTTTGATTGACAAAACTGATTGTTCTTTTAACTGTTTATTGATTGTTCTTTTAATGCGTAGTGTTCTTTCCAGTCTAGTTGGAGTGTGTAATTTACTCTTGATGCATTGTTCTTTTCTAATAGGTACTGTTGTTTTTTATTCTTTATTGGTTGTTCTTTTATATCTGCCCAAATTGTTCTTTTAAGTTTTAATGTGTTCTTTTGATTGACTAATTGATTGTTCTTTTAACTCTTCTTTGATTGTTCTTTTCATGCCTAGTGTTCTTTTCAGTCTACATGGATTGTTCGTTTACTCTGTGCATTGTTCTTTTTAATGGCTACTGTTCTTTTAAGTTCTTTTGTTCTTTTTTTTTCTGATTTTTTTTATTTTATAAATTTCCAGATATATTAAATAATTCAGTTAATAATTCAGAACAAAATGATGCTAATGAGGATCCAGAATCCTATGTGGTTATTGGCCAAGGTACATGAATTGTACTTTTACTTGTTTATCACAATGTTCGTTTACGTCTTGTGTTTGTTCCTTTATCATACTTATGATGTTCTTTGTGTTCTTTTTTATCGTCATGCAGATTTTGAAGAACCAGTTTCATTAGAGGGAAGTGTAGTTAAGGATGATGATGAGGCGTATGAGTTATACAACAGTCATGCATTTAGGAATGGTTTTGGTACTAGGAAGGGTAAAAAGGAGTATAGAAGTGGTACTAGAATAGTTCGACAACGGTTTTTTGTTTGTGCATACGAGGGGTTTAAAAATCCAGATGGTGTTGTGCCTAAATCCTTTAAAAAAATTGATAGGAGAACTGGATGCAAGGCTTCAGTTCAGTTTGATGTTGATAAGAAAACTGGAGTGTATGTTCTTTCTAAACATTCCCGTCTGCATAACCATTCAATGGTTCCTGCTAATAAGAGACACCTTATTAGGTCACATAGGCACATTTCAAAAGAACAATTGGCTTTTCTTACTACTTTTACTTGTAGTGGCACGAAGCTTGCTGATGTTCTTAGAGCTATGAGGAAAGAAGTTGGTGGTGAGGCGAATTTAGGGTTCACTGTTCCTGACGCGTATGATGCTGTTTTGGCAGAGAAGAAGAAAAAGTTGGATGGTTGTGATTCAAATCAGTTGATCAGATGGTTCGCTATGAGGCAAGCTAAAGAACATGATTTTTATTATGATTTTCAATTGAATGAAGAGAATCAGTTGATCAATTTTTTTTGGAGAGATGGAAGAATGCGGTCTGATTATGAAGCTTTTGGTGATTTATTGATTCATGATACAACTTATCGTACTAATAAATACGATATGATTTGTGGGCCTTTTGTTGGAATGAATCTTCACACTCAAAATATCATGTTTGGAGTGGGTTTTATATTGAATGAGAAGGCAGGTACTTTTGACTGGCTTTTTAATTCTTTTTTGACTTCAATGGGAGGGAAGCAACCTGTGACTATCATGACTGATCAATCTTCTGCCATGGACAAGGCTATAAGGTAAAGTTCTTTTAGGTTGTTTGTATGTTCGTTCATCAAACACTTTTGTTCTTTTGTATTTTTGTACAATTTTTTATGTTCTTTTTCTTTTGTCTTTTTGTTTAGTTTATATTTTTATCTATTTTTTTGGTTTATGGTTTTTTAGGGAAGTGTTTCCAAAATCGAGGCATCGTTTGTGTACATGGCACATAGGGGAAAATGCTGTTGTAAACATCAAAGGTGTTATGGCCAAAGAAGGTTTCAAACGTCGGTTTGATTATGTTTTGAAATATACTGACACAGTTGCTGAGTTCGAGCATTATTGGAATAGGTAAAAATTATTTTGCTAATAGACTGATTAGTATTTAAAATTTTGTTTTGTTCTTTTCATTCGACGACATGTTTTTTGTAATGTTAAATAGTGTTCTTTTCATGGTTGATGAAACTTGTTCTTTTAATCTGGTATTTTAATGTTCTTTTCTTTGTTTAATAGAGTCCATACTTCTTGAACTGTGATTGTGTGTACTTTCTTTTCAAGTTTTATTGTACTGTATATTGTTCTTTTTTTGTCTTCATTTGTTCTTTGTTTTACTCAGGGCGTTCGTTTTGTGTCTCTGATTGTTCTTTTGTTCTCCTCGTTTGTTCTTTTGTAGTCTTATGACTGATTACAATTGCAAGACACACAAATGGATAGAGAGGTTATATGATTTGAAAGAGAAATGGTGTCCTGCATATAACAAAGAGTGGTTTTCTGGGGGTATTTTATCTTCTCAAAGGAGTGAGACGACAAATCATTCTATTTCTAGGAGGTTGCATAAAACGAATGGTTTATGTGATTTTTATAAGTGTTTTTTAGATGTAATTGATGAATGGAGAAGTAAGGAGAACAAGGGAGATTATAATTCTTCTACTGGAAATAGATATTACGCATGTGCGGATAACATGTTATGTTTGCATGCGCGGGATGTGTATACCATTGCAATATATTTGATATTTGAGCAACGATTCATCAAAGCAATTGGTTTGAGGTGTCAACGCATTTCCTATGAGTTTCCAGTTTCTAAGTACATTGTTGGGCATCCTACAAAGGATTTTATTAGACATGTTGTGATGTTTAATGAGCAAGAGTTGGTTGTTGATTGTACTTGCAAGTCATATGGAGAGATAGGAGTTCTTTGTTCTCATATTCTTCGAGTTTTCATTGTCCATAATGTTGAAGAGATTCCCAAACAATACATTATGAAGAGATGGACCAAAAAGGCTATGAACATGATTGTTGAAGAAGGAGAAGATAGAGATAATGAAGTAAGTGTTGTTTCTGCTTCAGTTTGGAGGATGCAAAGCATAAGAAATTGCATTAAAGTTATAAATGAAGCTCAACATTGTCCGGCTGCAAGGAAGCTTATTGATTTGGGTGTGTTGGATATGTCATGCAAAGTGAAGGAGTATATTGGTGGTGTTGAAGGGGATGGTAATGTATCAAACAAGTATGTGCGAGAAGAAACTCTACTTGATGGCATTGAGCCTTCAACAGACACAGTTTTGCCGGATGTTGTTGAACCGATTGCTGAAAAAGTCATTCCAACAATGATTCAAAATCCACCAAAGCGAAAGAGGAAGATTAAGAACGGGACTGAAAAGGCTAAAGAGAGGAATGTGAGACCTAAAGGAATTGTTGAGAAGAAACGCAATAAACTGAAAGGTTGGAACAAGAGAAGAGAAAGACATGTTGATAATTTGAGGGAGGAAACTCAGTCTACTGATCAGGTAAACTGTTCTTTTTAAACATTTATTTGTTCTTTTATTACTTTGGAATGTTCTTTTTGTTTATCATTGTTCTTTTTTCCATTTTTATTTTCTATTTATCCTTTTTGTTTATGATCTTTTAGTTTACTTTATTATGTTCTGTTCTTTTTAATAATCTATTTGTTCTTCTATTCCTTTAGTTTGTTCCTTTTGTTTATCATTGTTCGTTTTTCTTTCTATATGTTCTTTCGTCTTTTTGTTTATGTTCTTTTGCTAAACAGTTCATTTTTAAAAAAAACATCTATTTGTTCTTTTAATGTTTATTACGTTCTTTTTTGAACTGTTCTTTTTTATTATCTATTTTGTTCTTTTTTCTTCTTTATCATGTTCTTTTATTCCTTATTGTTTGTTTGTTCTTTTTCAGTGTATCATAAATTTACCTGTTGGTGGGGTTTTGGTTCATCCAACATCTTCAAATTCACAATTGGAAGCATATGTTCCAGATGATTATTTTGGAGTACACATACAACCTTTGTAGATTCATTTACGATTGGTAATATTTTTATTTTTAGTTTGTTGTGTTTTTAATCATTTGTTTTTGTATTCTCAACAATGTTCTTTTACTCTTTTGATGTATATTTTTACGGGCTACTGATGTTTGGCTCATTCAATATTTTGAAATGAGAATTTTTAGTTGTATATATTCTTATTTTTGTTTTTATTTTTGTGCAATTAGGATTGCAAAATTATTGCATAAAGGAGTATATTCTTAAATGTGAAAAGAACTTACTAAAAGAGAATAAAAAGAATTTTGGAAAGGAAAGAACATATCCCATGATATAGAAGAACATGGTCTGGGATTGAAAAGAACTTGAACCTTTAATTGAAATACTTGTTTAAAATATCCAAACTACTTATCTGCAACTACTAGAACATCTAATTGTTTCCAAAAGAACACCACACATGTTTAAAAGAACAACCCATAACTCCAGCAATAACCATATCTACAAAATATACCATTGTTTTTTAAAGCATACTTCTAATAAAAGGTAAATATTATTCTGCCTTCATGAAAACAACCAACTATTCAACTTGATTAGCTCTCTTCAATGCCAGATACATTAGCTCATGCCTTTTGTTCAGAACGGATAATAAGATTTCAGTACCGTACCGCATTCTCAGCCTGCAAATAAAGTCTTTCTGAAAACATAAAATAGTACATTAATAAAAGATTATATATTAAAATAATATACGTACATATATTCAAAATTTACTTACATCTTCATCTGTGTTTTTGAAGCCACAATTCCAAGTCTGGTTGCCTTTGTAGGTCTCCATATGCCTCATTGCATATACCCCACAATCAGTCTTGTTTGTTCTGTTCTTCCATGGCATTTCAAGCAACACAATTTCATATGCTGAAATCTGTGCCTTCCGCAAAGGATGTCCTTCTTGTTCAGAAAATATTGTCCATGCTTCAAACTGAAATAAAAAGAACATTTAACTTAGTAAAAGAACAAAGAACAACAAAGAAACATAGAACAACAAAGGAAGGAAAAAAGAACATTTAATTTAGTAAAAGAATAAAGAACAACAAAGGAAAGAACAAATAAAATATATAAGAGGAAATTCTTCAAATAGACTTACAGTTCTTTCTGCAAATGTTTTATATTTATCATCATATGTAATTCCTTCAGGTAAGGAGAGATTGTCAATGATCTCCACCTTCTTCGCCTTTTGGTTGATTACAATGAGATAAAAATGATCACCAGACCAGACTGGAAAGAACAACTACAAGCAGAGAAAAGAACATTAAACAAAGGAAAAGGAACATATGTAAAAAAGAAAAGAACAATTTATAATTTTACCAGATGGAATCCCTTCAAAGACTTCACACCAGCAGTTTCATACTCATGGCGTACACTTAAAATAAAATTTTCTAAGCGTTTGCTTTCGGTTGCTTGACTATCCTGTGATCCACCATACGGTTCATTCTGGCAGAGCATATTCTGCACCGAAAAAAAAATAATTTTAAATATATGTTATATAATAAAAATTATTGAAGAAGTACGAAAATATGATTTTTTAGTGATATTAAAACTTACGAAAGGGATTGTAGAGAAATAGAACTTCAAGTTACTCTTGACACTTTGATCTGGATCATCATTCAGTATTCTTGCAAAAGTGTCAATAACATTATTCATCACCCACGCATTGGGAGCTGTTTTAAAGGAAAAGAACAAAAATATGAGTAAAAGGAACATCAACAGCATTTAAAAGAACATTTTAAATTCCAATAATTAAATATATACCTAGGGTTTGAAACTCTTCTCTGGTAACTATATTCCAATCATCAGTGTACAACACCTGACTGTTATAAGAATGAAAATAAAATTTCCATAAGAACATGTACAAAAAGAACATCTACATTCAAATACTTGTAATAGTATAAAATTCTTACGTTGGGCTTCCCTTTCCAAAGGCATAATCCAGTACGCATCGCATGTCCTTTTCCTTTTGATTCAACTGTTCTTCCCCAACCAGTAGGTGTGAATACTGAGTTAAGAAGGGTGACAGTAACTTGAGGGGAACATTTTTCTTTCTCTTAACAAGTTTAGGTACTTGTACGTTATCTGGATCCTCTTCCTCACTTATGAAAACAAAGACATTATAAAGTAAAAAGAACATATTAGAGGGAAAAACGAATTCAGACTAACAATAAAAAGAACAACAAAGTGAAAAGAAAAGAACATTTTATAAATGATAATGAAAAATAACTTGTAATAATAAACGAAAAATAACTTATAAAATAAAATGCAGTAGTCATACTCTATGTTCATAGATGTAGGTGCATTTTCTGGTTGCGAGTACACCGCACTTGGAGTGCTAAAAGAGTGGAAAGAAAAGAATATATTACTATAAATAAAAAGAACAAAAGCGAGAAAGAAAAGAACATTAAATTGAAGATTATGAAAATTATATTTTAATAAAATACAGTAGTCTTACTTCAGGAATATTGATGGAGTTTCCATTTCAGTCTGCGACTCAGCAGCAGTTGGAGTATTAAACTCGGATTCTTCAGTTCTAACAGTTGGAGACATGGGGTTTCCATCTTCAGCTCCTTTGATTAAACCTTCCATAGTCTGAAACTCGGAGTCTTCAGTTCTAACGGTTGGAGACATTGGTTTTCCATCTTCAGCTCCTTGGATTAAACCTTCCATATCTGATCTCACATTTTCAGGTTCTCTGTGTATTACAAAAAAAAAATAAGAACATGTGAGGAGGAACAAAGAACACAATGAGAAGAATTAAAGAACAAAAGTGCAATGAAAAAGAACATATAAGTTAATATTAAAAGTAGGAAGATATTAAAGTAAATATAGAAAGAACATAAAGAAATATATGAAAGGAACATTCCGAATAAAAGAAACAAAAGATCCATTAAATAATTGTATAAAGACAGAGAATTAATAAAAAGAACAAATCAAACGAATAAAAAAACAAATAATTGTTTATAAAAGAACATTGTGAATAATGAAAGAAACAGTCACATATTTATTATACATGTGTATGTGAACTGTTTTAAAAGAACGCATACTCAGTTTTTTCTGTAGGTGGCTGTTGTTTTTCAGCTTCATTTTTGTTGTCCCCTGAAATTGTCTCCAAATCACGTTCAGTCAAAGTTTTGTTTGCCAAGATTGCTTCTAATCTCATTTCCTCTTCAAAGTCGTGTGCCTGAGGAGGAGGATTTGAATCGGAAACCATTCCAAGCTTCAATGTCAAATCAGCAAATACATTAGGCTGGGAAGGCATGATCGGAGGTGTTAAAAATGGTGGCAAATCAAATGTAACATCCTCAGATTCCTTGATTTCCTTTCTTTCATTTCCTTCTGTTGCCTTTCGTACTGCTTCCTCAAATAGTATTGTGAAGTAGTCTGAACTGAAAAATTCTTTATCTTGACTGAGGATTGAACCAATCTCCTCAGTATTCCTTCCTTCTTGCCGCTCTTCTGTAGAGTTGCCCTTCTCAAAAGTAACTGGAATTTCAGTTCCAGAGCATGTTGACCACATTTTTGCCATATTGAATGGCAGACTTTTTTTGACATCAATAGTAGTGTCAAAGAACTTTCTGGACAACGACAATAAGTCGTTGAACTTGTTCATGACACTACTGAGTTCAGTAGTGGTTTTAGTGAATTCAGCATGGAATTCCTGTTTAACAATAACAACAATAAGGACTGGATAAATAAAAAGAACATTCGAATGGAAAAAAGAACAAGAGAGATCCCTAAAAGAACATTCAAGTAGAACATAGAAACATTGTTAAAGATCGAAAGAACATGTTAAAGAGATAAATGAACATGTAAATAACATGCTTAAACATATAAAAGAACATTCAAATGTAAAGAACATCTTTTTAAGAAAAAAGAACATGCTTAAATAACATGAATAAACATTTAAAAGAACATGTAAAAGAACGTAAAGAACTAGTTTTTGATAAAAAGAACATAAACACAGAAAGCAAAAAACATGGTAGGAAAAAAGATTATATTGAGTACGTAAAAGAACATTTGTTGGAGGAAAAAGAACATTACAACAAAAACGTTGAAAAAATAAATGCAATGGTTTTGTTGAGTGAATTTAATTTTTACCTCAATTGTAGAAGGGACTTTTGCTTTCTCACTGGGGTCTGCCTGTTGCTCTGGCAAATCTTTGTCATCCCCGAGTTGAGTCACTGGTGCACCTTGATGTTCTCTGGACACATCATTTGTGGACCAGTTAGGCTCTTGGTGTTGATGTTGCTGTTGTGGTTGCTGCAGTGGTTGCTGCGATGGTTGTTCATCATGTTGCTGCTGTTGTTGTTGTGGGTGTTGAAGAAGAAGTGGTGGTGGTTGTTCACTGAGTGCTTTTTGCTGTTTGAGCAGCTCCATATCCTCCCTGTACAGTTGTAGCTCAGGTGGACCTTGAATTCTGTCCAGAATCAAGCCATGTCCGAAGCCTGTAGCATTGTCATTGCGTACCCTGCTGCTTATCATATCTCTTGTCCAGCAAGAAATTAGGGGGAAGTTCCTTGGAGGGTACTCTTCCATGATCTGCACCCGATCGAAATAACATACCTAATTTAACAATAACAACATAATTTATTGTTAGTTAGGTGAAAGAAGAAGATGAAAGTAATATATATAACAAAGGGAAATGCTAGCTTAATGATTGAAATTTACCATTAGAAATGGTAGTGGACCAGCAAACCATCTGCTACGGTCCACATTCCAGTACATAGCTGCCCCAAGAAGGCTGGTGTATGCATACTGGCACCAATTTAGATTCCTCACTTGCTCCAAGTCAACAGTGCTTGCTAGGAATCTGAAGTTTGGCTTTTGAAACAGAAAAATATAAAAGAAAAGAACATTAATTATGATTTTAAATAGAATAAGAAAATAGAACATTCAATAGAAAATAAAGGAACATTAGAGAGAATGAAAAGAACAATGAAAGAAGAGCAAAAGAATATTGAATACAACTGAAAAGAACACAACTAACATTCATATAAAGGAAAGTACAACAATAGGACAGTGAAAGAGAAAGAAAGAACATGGAATTCGACAAACAAATAAAAGAACAATAAATATTAATAAACATTTAAAAGAACATAATACGCAAACAAAAGAACATTAATGAGAAATAAAAGAACATAAATGAGAAACAAAGGAATTTTGATGTAAGAAAGAACATGGAATATCATACAGAATAAAAGAACAGTGAGAAATATTTAAAAGAACATAATACGCAAACAAAAGAACATTAATGAGAAATAAAAGAACATTAATGAGAAACAAAGGAATTTTGATGTAAGAAAGAACATGGAATATCATACAGAATAAAAGAACAGTGAAAGAGAAAGAAAGAACATGGAATTCGACAAACAAATAAAAGAACAATAAAAATATTAATAAACATTTAAAAGAACATAATACGCAAACAAAAGAACATTAATGAGAAATAAAAGAACATTAATGAGAAACAAAGGAATTTTGATGTTTACCGATAAATTAGTAGTGGATTTAATGCAGGTGTTAACTGCAACCACTAGGAAAGATCTCTTCCAGTTATCATCAACTGGAGTCTCATCTTTGATCAGTTTTTCAACCATTTCTTTCAATTTTGGGCATCCAGACTTCACTTGCCAGTATGCCCAAAATTCAGCAAAAACCCTCAACACTTCAGGATCTTGTTCATCCGTCCATTCCACGACCGGAGCTCCTCCAATAGGTATACCGTACACCAGGTATACATCCTCTACAGTAATATCAAGGGAAGACTTTGGTAGATGTAAGGACCGGTCGGACGAGTTGAAATTCCTAACCAACTCGTACGGGAATGGATTTTCGTTTTGTGGGATGTCAAGTTGCAGAAGAGATCCAAAGCCTAACTCCACGATGGCTTGTTGTTTTCTTATATCATGTGGTTCATTAGATGCAATTCCCCTCAAGAATCGCATCATCAATTGCGGAGTTTGCCTTAGATTTAGTTTCCTTTCTTCAGGTTTTGGTTTGGCAACAACCAAAGATTTTGGTTTCTCATCATCCACCTCCTCCATGACCTCATCAGAAACAACAATTTGTTTACTTCTTGTTGCTCTCTGGAAAAAAGAAAAAATATAAAGAACATTAGTCAGGGAGTAAAAGAACATTATATGGAAGAAAAAGAACAAATAACTTAAGAAAATTTTTGACCTTCTCAACTACTTTTTTCCCCTTCTTCATTAAGGGTTCACTTTCCTCTTCTACTTCTTCACCTTCTTCTTCACCTCCTTCTTCATCTTCCTCGTCTTCATAAACCTCCCTCACAACTATCTGATTAACTTTGCTACCCCTCTGAATGAAAAAAGAACATAAATGATGATGTAAAGAACACAAGACAGGAAAAAAAGAACATTCTTTATTTAAAACACAGCATTTATCTCTATTATAATATAACATTAAGGTAAATAAAAAGATATACAAAAAGGGTAATGTGAAGTTTACCTTAAGTGCTGCAGTCTTTTTCAAAGTAACTCCATTCCCCTTCTTAGCATTTGGTGCAACTTTTTTTGTTGAAATTTTCTCAGCAGGCAACAAGCTCTTCTTCTTATGTGCCTCTTCCAATTCCTGCTTTACCTCTTTGATAAGATCGGGAAATTCTTCTTTCAGCAATTGACTTCTGTTGACCAAAACAATAGAACATAAGTAGTAAAAAAAAAGTAAAACACAGAAAATAAAAAGAACACCATTTATGTAAGTTACCTTGTCCTTTTCCTGTTTGGTATTGATTTCCTAGACTTCCCCTTTGCTTTTTCAGGTTCCTCACCAGCTTCTTCTCCGTCTTTTTTCTTTCTAGTAAAAACATAAATGCAAAAGTATGTTTAAGAAACGAAAAATAACAACTACAATGTAAATATGAAATAGTATTAACAAACACAGATGATACCTCAAAGTAATTTTTAAGTTCGTTTTCTTTTCTTTTCTTTCTGGTTCATCCAGCTCTTCTGGAACTTTTACCTCAGCCTCCTCTTTTTCAGGTTCTTTCACTTCTTCATGCACTTTTACTTCATGCTCTTTCTTTTCAGTTTCTTCCTGCTTTTCAGGATCTTTGCTGGAATTTTTTTGTCCTTCTCCACCCTTCTTTTTTTGTTCAATCAGATCCAGCTGCTTTTCCTGTTGTAGCAGCTTTTCCTGAAGTGCTTGCACCATCTTCTGTTGTTCTTGCAATGCTTTCCTTTGTTTGGAAAGTCTATAATGAAAAAATATATGTCATGAAAAAAAGAACAACACCAAAAACACATGTTATGAAAAAAGAACAACAGAAAAATGTTTAAAATAACACATGTAATGGAAAAAGAACAACATGTCGTGTACAAAAGAACACAGCTATGCTTTTGGAAAGAACACATATTATGAAAAAAGGAACAACACAAAAAACAAGTGCACAGTTCTCATCCTGCACCCTTGTACAATATCTTATTCATCTGATTTTTTTTATTTTTTCATATACAATATATAAATAATGTTTGTCCTCCATATTCTCATTCATTCATCATTTCATAATTTTAGCAACACATTTTAGAGAGAGAAAAATGAGAGGTTTTATTTTCTCTCAACAGAAGAGAGAATTTAAGAGAGAGAAAGAGTGAAATGCGATTTCTACTTTCTTCTCTCTCCAACTTTTCGCATTATTGTTCCTGTTTTTTTGAGAATTAGTGAATTAATCAGAATACTAATTCTCAGGAGATGAAAAAATACAATTTGCTAATTTTCGTAGAAAGAAAATTGAAGGAGATAATGAAATTCAAGAGGATTGTGATCATTTGCTGAGGATTTATGTTGATGTTGTTGATAAATGTTGTTCAACTGTTGATCAAGGTATGCTTATATGTTCCTTTTCTTATGTTCTTTTTATTAAGTGTTCTTTTACTGTGTGCTAACAGTTTTAGGTTTGTCTTTTAAATGTAGATGGTTTGTTCTTTTATCCGTGATTGATTGTTCTTTATTTTTTAAAATACATTTAAGAACAAGTAAAAAGAACACCATCTTATCAAATCTAAGCACATTGTTCTTTTTAATTTTCATTGATTGTTCTTTTAATGCCTAGTGATCTTTTAAGTAGACATGGACTGTTCTTTTCTTCTAGATGCATAGTTCTTTTTAAGCCTACATTAATATTGTACTGTTCTTTTGAGTGTACATTGGTTGTTCTTTTGAGTCTACATTGATTGTTCTTTAAACCTGCACAGTTGGTTCTTTTAAGTTTTTATAGATAAGAACATAGATAAAAAAGAACATAGATCAAATTCAATAGATAAGAACAAAATTATAGATCTAGGTTTAAGTTCGTCAAAATTGTACTGTTCTTTTTAGTCTATTTGTTGTTCTTTTAACCTGGGCGAATTGTTCGTCAAACAGTAGGGCTAATAAAAAGAACAGACAGTAAATAAATAAAAGAACATAGATCTACTTATTTAATTTAAATTTCCACTGTTCTTTTGAGTTAACATTCGTTGTTCTTTTAAATCTATACCATTGTTCTTCTAAGTGTATGATTCAGTGACTTAAAATACATTTAAAAAAAAACATAAATGTAGATCTACTTTTAAATTCGTTAAAAAATGTATTTGGTTTCGTTATTGTAATTAGAACATTAAGGAAAACAAAAAGAACAAACAGAAGGTGTAAATGAACCTAGGTTTTTGTTTAAAAAATCCACTTACTCGCTCTCTTCTTCTTCTTCTTCCGTTTCTGAAACTTCTTTGTTGATATCTTCCAACAAATCCGCATCAATTGTTGGTGTAATTTCTTTCTCTTTCTTCTTTTTGTTTCTTAAGTTCAATAAAGTCGTTGTCAAAGGAACATCATCCCTTCAAATGAAATTTTATAGAAAATTAAAATTCATGGGAAATTCTCTAAAAATTAAAATTAAACTGAAATTCAAGAAAAAAGAAAAGAAAAATGAAGTTGAATTCTTACTCAATAGAACATTTCGCATCAACTTCTTCTCCTTTTTTCGATTTCCCCATTTTCAATTGTTAGGGTTCAAGTTTTTGTAACCAGATTATCACTTCCAAAAAACAAATTGGGGAAGTTTTTAGAGTGAAAATAGTAGAATTCCAAATTGGAGAAGTTCGGATTTGCAATAATTTGAAAGGTTTTGCACTGTTTTTTTGATTGTTGGTGAGTGAAGGTTTTGCATGTAGGTTGAGTGTGAAAGTGAAAATAAATGTCGCATTCAATGATGTCTTTATATATGATAAATTGAAGAGAGAGAAAATAACTGCTACAGTATTTTCAAATTTAAACTTCCTTTTTTTTTTGTTGTTCTTTTCGTCCGCTCTTTTGTTCTTTTGGCCTATAAGTAAAGAAAATGATGTTCGTTTGAGTCTCCTTTGTGTTCTTTTTATTATCTGTTGTTAGTATTTTTAAATTTGTTTTTTATTAATGTTTTTACTTAAATTATATTTTTTAATTTTTTTTATTTTAAACAGTAATCTACTTTTTAATTTGTTAAAATACAAAATGAAAGACAAGTAACTTATTTAATTTTTTTTTATTAAAAGATTTTGAGGAGAGAGAAATTAACTGCCACGTTTTATGTTTTCATAGGAAAACTTCTGTTTTGCGGTTTTTTTCTTGCCACGTTCATTATTTCAATAAAAAACTTCTGTTTGGCGGTTTTTTTCACTTTTTAACGTTTTTGTTGTTCTTTTCGTTGGTTCTTTTGTTCTTTTGTGCGTCTGGTGTTGCATTTGCCATGTTCTTTTTAAAAGTGCAGAGAAATCGTTCTTTCCTTGTTTTAACCTTTCTGGTTTTTAATATGTTTGTGTTTTTCTTTTTTTCTTTTTGTTCTTTTCCTTTACTTTCTGATCTTCTCTCATTTTAGTGTATTATGTTCTTTTACGTGTTTTAATCTTTTTGGTTTTTAATATGATTGTTCTTTTCTATTTGTTCTTTCGTTTAATTGCTGATGTTCTTTCTTTTTAGTGTTTTATGTTCTTTTACGTGTTTTTACTTATTGTTCTTTTACGTGTTTTTATTTATTTGTTGTTTTAACCTTTTTTGGTTTTCAATGCTATTGTTCTTTCCTGTTTTACTTATTGTTCTTTTGGTTTAATTCTTGATGTTCTTTCTTTTATATTTTTGTGTTCTTTTATATTTTTTGTTGCTTTTTTATGTTTTTGCGTTTTGTTCTTATTTTTCTGCGTTTTCAATGCTATTGTTCTTTCCTGTTTTACTTATTGTTCTTTTGGTTTAATTCTTGATGTTCTTTCTTTTATGTTTTTGTGTTCTTTTATGTTTTTTATTGCTTTTTTATGTTTTTGCGTTTTGTTCTTATTTTTCTGCGTTTTCAATGCTATTGTTCTTTCCTGTTTTACTTATTGTTCTTTTGGTTTAATTCTTGATGTTCTTTCTTTTATGTTTTTGTGTTCTTTTATGTTTTTTATTGCTTTTTTATGTTTTTGCGTTTTGTTCTTATTTTTCTGCGTTTTGGTTCAGGTGCACCTAGATCTAGGTGCACGCGCCTGTACCATCCGCGCGTTGGGTACAAACTACTATTAAACCAACTACGAAAGAGGAAAAAAATCTGTTGAAAATAGAGAAAGAATTGAAGACGATTTGGTAAACCGTAAACGTTTGTTTTTCGAAAAATTATGGATTCCGTTCAAACATCTTTAGGTATATCAGTGGTTGTTTTGTTGCACATAGGAAATTACTCGTATATTCTTGTTTGGTTCAAATGAGAATTAAATTTTCATGGCCTCATGGGAAGTTACTTACCTTGGAAAAATTCTTAGAAAATTGATTACCCTTGTTTGGTTGGCATAGGGCATTCACTCTTCATGGAAATTATGACTTACTAAGGGGGGATGGGTAAACAACTTCCATGTGAACTCCAAATTCCTTGGAAGTCTTATTTCTTCCTCTAATTGCTTGCAACCGAACATCAACTTAAATTCGCATATTCTCATGAAGTTTGACTTCATGGGAGGTGAGTGAAATTGATTAGCTGGTCATACAAATTTGGAATTTGCATGCAAAGTTTTGTTTAACCGGGGGGATCGGTAAGCAACTCCCCCATTTTAAAGAAAGTACTCCGTATAACTTTTCAAGAGCTATTATGTCTTATGTCCATATCAATCAAACAACTTATCAATCTTTTACTTCCTATAAAATGTCATTTTTCATAATTTAGATGTCAACCAATCAACCCCTTAATTACATTTTACCAAAAAATAAGGATACAATTTTTTTTTTGGAAGAAAAAATAAGGATACATTATATTCACCTCATATAAGATATGTTGTGTTTTACCTTGTTTACGGTATAAACTTGGGTATGAAGTTAATAATAGCAACTCCAATGAAATTAGCTTGTCATCTTGCCTAAGATTTTAAGCTAATTAACTTTCTAGACATTATATAGTTTATATTTCAATGTCGAGTTACATTACCAAACTACGGAGTAGCTTCATATTTAATTGGGTCTACATTTACATTTAACCATTTAATTTTAATTGTATTTTGAATTTTGAATTTTACTATTGGACAATTTTTTTTTCCAAACAAACTAGTTTGTACAACCTAATTTGTTTGGCCAAGCTAATTTATTAAAATCACTCTAAAGGTTAAGCTAGTACCTTGAAACTTTTGTAAATTGCAAGCAAGTCTCTATCCACTACCAGTGGATTACTCAAGTACAATTTATAACCTAAAAGAAGTATTAAAAAGTTCGAATAAGTCGTATAATTTCATTTGCGTTTGGTAAACGAAGATCATATAAATGAAACGCGCCCATAGTATAATTTAGGTACATATAATAGATTGAATATGTGACAACGTACAGTATATTGTTAAGAAACTCTTGGTTGTGTAATGTGTATGGTCTATACTTTAGATCATTCCCCCAACCTAATTTGGCGTTAAGATTGAAATTTTCTAGATCAAACTATTTACAACTTGTTAATTCTAAATCATCTTTTATACGTAATTACAGGAAAAATAATAAACGTAAGGAGTAACCGTTTAATTTGGAGAATTTATACTTTAACGGTGTGATCTCGGCTATGAACCTTCATTGTTATGTTTTTCTTTGTTGTCTTTGAATGCAAAACTTCAATTGTCAATAACTTAAAATTTCTTTTATATAGCTTAATTTAGTGCAAACCTATTTAGTAGCTACCTTTCTGCAGCAACAGAATTATGTATTGGCCCTTAGGATTGGCAACCCTCAGTATCTCATCTTGGATACAATTTTATGCGAGAACCTTATGGCTCTGCCATACTTTTTACATTTCCAAGTGCATAGTTATGAACTTTTAATTTCTTGGAGTTCCTTAATTCCAGTCATGTGTCGCTGGTGAAATTTGAAGAGAACAAGAAATGTACATTCAACGTAGTTGGTGACTTTGAAAACAAATAAAATAACTGTGTCACTGACGAACTCGCAACGAACATTGCAAAATTGATAAAAACGTAATAAGATCCCGCATTTCTCCGTGTGTACAAATCATGCGATATGGTCAGAGTAAAATGTGAAAAGAGTGTAAATGTACGTCCAGCTGATGCAATTAAAAAAACAACAATAGCAAATCATATGAATACGTACCCTTCAATTTGGGGCGCCAAATTTATTAGATCTAAATAGTTAGAGAATCTTGCGCTAGAAGAAGTTTTAGAGCATCAATTATAAGGTAACTCTTATTTGCCCCCTCTTAGTTCCTTCTCTCATCCACATCACCACCATCTCTTAATAAGAGATATCCATCAAAAACTCTAAGAAATAGACTATCTCTTATTACTATCTCTTAACTACCTTTTTACATATTTTTCCTTTTTTAAAAGAAAAATAAAATCACAAAGTAAACACAAACCTCCACCTCAACCCCACTCTTATTTCTAAGAGCTACCTCTTATTTAGAGGATGTCTCAAATCAACCTCTAAATAAGAGGGGGCTAAGAGTTACCACATTTTACCTAAGAGCTAACTCTTAAAGAAAGAGAAAAGTTAAGAGAGGGCTAAGAGATAGCTAGTATTGATGCTCTTAGAGTTTCGAGAAGACACCAATAGAGTGTCTATTTCTCAAGATTAAGCACTTAATAATTGAAGGCCACAAATCTCTATGTCATCAAGTATAACACTACAATGAAATTAAGTTACCTCGAAGAAGACGAGGAAGTCTCTACGGCTATCTGTTATTTGTTAGCGATAGAAAAGTAACGATAAATAGAAATGAAAATAATTTTGGGGTAAAAATGAGATTGTATAGTAAACAACACATGGACCTCTTGCTTAAAATGGTATTTTTTCCCCCAAAGAAATGGTATGTTTTTTCAGAGAAATGGTACTTTTTTTTTTAATGAAATGGTACTTTTTTTTTGAAGAAATGGTAGTCCTTTTAATGGAATGGTATTTCTTTTTACGAAATGGTATCGAATTTAACGAAATGGTACTCTTTTTAACGAAATAGTACTAAAATGATACTGAATTTTTTTTCTTGTATTTTTCTACTACCACCCTTGCTTATTTTGTCATTTAATGAGTGTTACATATGTTTTTGCAATAAATAACGGATAGCTGCAGCGACGAGCCCTGGAGAAAACACCAATAGAGTGTCTACTTCCAAGACTATTGTCGACGTGTAAAAAATATCTCGAAGTTCGACATGACCTCTTTTAACCTATTTTCGGGAGGCATGTTAATTAGGTGGCAATTTTATAACAAATTACTTTCGTATGTATTTGGTTTGACTCTTGCATCGATTTATTCTTCTACAATATCATTGGAAAAAAAAAAATATATATCATTGGAAAAAAGATTAGTAATGTCATGTTATATTCTAATGTGGTCTGACCTGCTGGCCCAATTTCACTCAGTTCGAAAATACTAGATCAAGCTACCAAAAAAAATTACACCAAAATTTGAATCCGGTCCAAAAAGTCTGACATAAATTTGTTGATTCGGCATGGGTTTCATAGTAAAATTCGACCCGTTCAAACTATTAATCATTTACGCCCTCTGTTCCTGAATATTTGTAATAATTTGATTGTCACATTTGCCAAAACACTAGCTTGACCATATTTTCATGCAATTACATATTAGTAAAAATTTAAAAAAGAATTTGATATTTGAAATTTATACATTAAGGTACGTGTTATTTGATTGACATGAAAAAACATGAGAAGTGTAACTTCCTGAGGAGTGGAAGGTTGTAGTGTTATTTGGTTTGCAAAAACATAGAAAGTCACATTTCCTAGGAACTTCTACTTCCTAAAAAATGGAGGAAATTGCTTACCTACGCCCCTGGTCAGTGAAACCTCCCATAACGCATTATACAATAACATACATTAGTAAGAAAATTTGGTCAAAGTTAATGTATAATAGTGCAAAAGTCAAACTGTTGCAAGTATTCAGGAACACATTGAATATTATATTCTTATTTTATTGAGTAATAAAAAATATTGAGATTTTACTTTTATTCTGACATAAATATGATAAGTTATAAAACAAGCAAGTGAATTGACAAATAAACATTCAAGATTAAAATATTTATTGAACTTAAGGCATATAAATAAAAGGAAAGTTATAATTCTTAGCTAGCGCACTAGGGCGCTCGTTAGCATTTACTCCCTCCGTCTCTTTTTGTTTTTTACGTTTTTCTTTTTTGGTATTTCAAAATGTTCTTTACATTTCCTTTTATATTATCACATAAATAACTTAGTATTCTATCAAAATTTGTGTCCAATCATTATTTTAACCTATCAAATTCATTGGATCATTTAATCTCTCACACTTTTCCATTGGGACATTAAATTTTTCTCATTTCCCAATATCAGAATTTTGATAAAAGTGAAAACATTATAAATAAACGTAATTTATCTCGTTTAAATAAAAAAATTGAGGGAAATAAATTATTCGTTAAAACGCGTGAAAAATAACAAACGTAAAAAACAAAAAGAGACGGAGGGAGTACCTATTTGAATTTGTATATTTTATCCGTTCCACAAATATCGCACTACATTGACTTTTACACAATTTATGGAATACATTTGACCATCATTTTGTAATATATCCGTAATAAAATATATACTTGAATTTATATAAGACTTTATTAGATTTATATTGATATATATTTTTTATATATCAATTTTTTTTATATAATTTTTACTTGTGCATAATATGAGAGATTAAGAGTCAAATGGTGCGTTTTATTCACCTGATTTTGACTTATTTTTTAAACTTATCTTATCTTAATTTATTAGAACTTATTAAAAATTATTTTAGTTATAAATTTTACTTGGTTAACCCTATTTTTCACGAACTTATCTTATCTTAACTTAATTTTCCTGAAATAATGAAAATAAGGTGACCAGAACAAAAACCAAAAAGAACAGAGTAAATACATTGATTGAATATATTTTCTATGAAATTATTTGAAATAAATTACTCCATATTTATTTAAATTTAATTTGTCATTTAGGGCGTGTTCGGCGGTATCATAAGTTACCTAAACGCTACTTGTAAATTATGTAAGTGTTTGGTGTGGTAGCAGATGAGGTAATGGTTAGAGGTAGAGGTAACGATTGGGTAGTTTTTGTCAAACATTAAAAATAGTAACGTTTGAAGATAATGGGTAGCATTGTTAAAGTTATAATAAAGTTTTTATAGCTTTATTTGTATTTTACAATCTCAACCACTACTTTTACCAAACACTCGTATTAATTATCCGCTACTTGACATCTAACCGTTACCGACTACTATTGACCGTTATCTGCTACTCCAACAACTACAAATTACTCAACCACTAAGCGCTACCTGCTGCTGTTAATTTTGCCCCGGTATAAATTTGATTTGCCAAAGTGGGTCCAACCACCCGGCTAAAATCAGAAGTCGTGCTCATCGGTGCACTTAAGTCATCACGCTGTCCACCCTCTTCTCAATCTTTCCTCCCTCCTCCATTTTCCTACCAATATTTTCGTCATTTTATGCTTTTTTTTGCTATGGAGTATTTTTCTTTTCTATTTTCTAGATCATTTTTTAAAATGAAAAATAATTTGCAAATTGATCCAAATACTGACATTTTCCACTACTTTATGTCGTCTTGTTTTGACTCCGATTGTAAGGGGTATTTTTGTCCTGTAAAACTTATACTCTGTATGAAGTATGTAATCGGGAAAAAAATAGGTTATTGAAAATTTGAAATAGGTAAGGTTAGTTTGGTAAGTAAAGTGGGTAAAGTTGTCAAAAATAGAAATGTGATAACTAAACGTACTAAAATATTGTTATTAGAAGAGCACAAATTCTTATTTACATGGGATATACGATAAATATTGTATATTGAAGCTAAAGTTGACGTAAAATGGTTAAAAGTTATCCTTATATATGTAAAACTTATTTATTTTTTGGTGATAGAGTTTTTATTTTAATAAAAAATATTTCTTCAAAGTCACTGATAATGTATAAAATTAATCATTTAACACTTTAAAATGTTTATCTATCAACTTTTCTTTTTAATAATATAAAAGTTAGAGAAAATTGTGTAAAAGTTAGAAAAAACTGGGTAAAAGTTATGTTAGTGTACAATAAATTAACTTATTTACACCTAGTGCATACAAGACCTTTTGCTAAAAGAGAATGAGAAAAAAAATACACGGTATTATTTTCTACTACGTACTCTTCTTTATGAAATTTACGGAGTTAGGTTGTCATAAACTTATCTTATTTTATCTGAATTTATTAACTCGTCTATTTTGTATTATTGCTATTTGTTGAAAGTTAGAAAGTGTAAACTTGTTACTCATATAAACTTATTAACCCTTATCTTATTAACCCTAAACTTATTTTATCTTAACTCATTATCCCTTATTTTATCTCATACTTCCTCCTTTTATTATTACACTATTTGCAATTTTACAATATTCACACATTCTCTTTTATCATTTTTTTGTGATTTATACAAAAGGAATTATATATTCATGTGAGATATTGACAGACTTGTTTCGATATATATTTTCAAAATATCAACTTTCTAAATTTTTAGCTAATACACAATAAGAGATATTAATTGCTAAGTTTTGGATTGGCAAGCATAACACATCAAATGGTGCAATAATATAAACAGAGGAAGTATTATTTTTTGTTGTTGGAAGTTTTAAAATACTACTTCCTCCGTCCTTTTTTGTTCTTTACGTATTCCATACCGGGTGTCCTATTTTATTGTTTAAATTGAGATTTTTCTTTTTATATTATCACATAAATGTCTTAATATTCTATTAAAAATTTGGCTAAAGATTCCTTTAGCCAATTTAATTCATTTGGGCATTTAATCTCAAACATTTTTCAATTGGGGCATTAAATCTTGCTCATTTTCACAATGTCATATTTTTTTATAAAAGTGAAAATACTATGAATAAACGTAATTTGCCTTGTTTAAAAAAATAGAGAAATTTCAATGCACATTAATTAGTCGTTAAATAGCGTGCATAATAAACAAACGTAAAGAACAAAAAGGGACGGTGAGAATATAACAATTAAACTTATGAATTAAGTACGGAGTATTAATTAACTTGAAAAAAGTGAAAAAAAGTTACTCAATAAGAACAGAGCCTTAAGATAATATGAAATGAGTAAACTTGATACATTTTCCAACGCACTAGTTTGACCAATAATATATGTAGGAGTATATAATAAAACATTATTACAAATTGCAAAAAGTTATAGTATGACAATGAAATTTATCGATACCATATATTAAAAGCGTTTATAATCAAGTCCATATGTCACGTGACGTTTCCCTCTTTCCTTTTCCAAAGGGTCTTATACTCCATGTCAGTGCTAAAAATCAAATCAAGTTAGTATATACGAATAGTGCTAAAGTCTAACTGTTGCATTTAATATGAAACGGAGGGAGTAAAATAATTTTAAATGAGACTCAAACCCTTGACCTCAAGTCTAAGTGATGAAGACTTATCCACTAAGCTAAGTTGTATTTTATGTCTTTCTTTCCCAAACAAAAATATAATAAATGATCATAAAGATACTGAGTAATAATTAAAATAATAGTAGCATTTAATCAGGATTTAATATGTAATAACATAAATATGGTTTCTAATGTAATGAATATATGGATTACGGAGTATTACACATAATACTCCTATTTTATCAATATTTTAAATGATAACATTTGTTTTTAATATGAACTATGCGAAAAGTTAAAATGTGTCCATTATTTTGAAAATGATAGTATAATAAGAAATTATTTTCTTATACGAGTACTTGATTTTTTCTCAAAAAAGGATATCGATTAATTTTCCTTTGATTCAGTGTTGTTTTCACTCTTTATTATTCCCACCGTATTTTAAAAAGAGATACACTTTGATCGGCACGTAGTTTTTGGAGAGTGAGTTGAATTTATTAAAATAAGATGAAAGTGGGGTAATAGGTAAATTATTTATTATAGTACATAAATGATGTGAGTAAGTGTGGAAGCTACAAGAAATAGAGAAATATTAATATATTAGAAGTGTGGACCAAAATATATCAAAAAATAAAAGTATATATCTTAAAATATGGTCATTTAAGGAAAGTGTATATCTTTTTAAAATACAGAGGGAGTATAATTTATAAGTCTTTTTTACATAATTTTAGCATCGAATATTATAATATAGACGAGGCTTAACAAGTGTTCATGAACACTTACTAAGAAAACCGGTGTATCAATTAAGGGTACATTCCCTTAACCTTTTATGTTTAACAAAATTGGTTTAATAAGTTCAGGTTAATTTCAATACGTCTAATAACTTTAAACGAGTTTACTCTCTTCTAATTAATTCCAATAAATTGTAATTACGTCTCATAAATTTGATAAGCTTAGAAAATTTCAGACGAGAAGAACACACTCTAACGCGGTAATGCGTCGAGTGTTACCAAGTATATCATTATTTGTACTATCATTTTTTATATTTTAAATTATTTTAAGTGGGGACAACGGAATGGAATGGATTCGACTAAGCACGATAATAACGTGATAAAGCTTATAAGGGGGGTTAGTGGGTAAGAAGGTGCTATGATTATGAAGTCAATTGCACATTTGATATTTGCATCCAACTAAGATTAGAGAATAAATTCATTTTGGACTTTGAAATTCATGTCCTATGCTAATATATATGTCACTTTTGCTTGGACTTTATTAATTAGATCTTGTAAAGATTTAATTAAGTGATCTCTATTATATAAGCCAACTCCTGAGGGCTTTTTTGTAAATTAACTTTTCGTGTCCCCCAATAAAATTACAAAAACACCTTTCAATGCTTAACAGTGTACACCAGACCCCACCTCTGAATTAAACCCGAGGCTCCCTTCAACGCGCTCTCTCTCCTGACTCTATCGCCCTTTCTTCGTTCATCTCTCCCGTTCTCTCTCCTCTCACATTTCAATTTTTTGAAATGTCTGCTCCTCAGATCTCTCCCATTAACCTATCCACGGCATAATCATCGGAGAGTTTACAGGCATCTTAGGGAGCGCCTTACAGATCTTTTCTAAACCTTTGTTCGCTGGAGCAGCGGAGAGGAGAGAGGCGAGGATGACAACGAAGTCGGCGGCCACCGTATTCTCCACAGCTTCCTTAGCGCAGCCACCGTATTTTCTTTTCTATTTCCATCAGAAGTTCAGATCTGAAGGTAAAATCTTCCCTCATTTCCTTTATTATTTTCATGTAATTATATATTTGTTGTAATATGTTTTCTTCAATTTGTTTATGTGAAATTCCACCATGATTAGGCGTAATTCTTCTAATTCTTCACTATTGCAGTACAATTTATTGGGTTTTGAATTAGGGTTTTTTTGCCATCCCTTTTGATTTCGAATTTGTTGAATTAGGGATTTTTTGCCCTCCCTTTAGATTTCGAATTTGTTGAATTAGGGTTTTTTCCCCTCCCTTTTGATTTAGAATTTGTTAAATTCTTATTCTTGACGTGATTTTGAAATGGGTTTTGGGTTTTGTTGAGTTTGTCGGATTTGTTTCTGTTGTTGCAACACCAATTTTACAATCTAGGGATTTTAATTGCTATTTTGTTTTCGTTTTTGCAATTTTAATTACTAATTGAAAGCATATTTATAACGATGTTTTGCTTTTGATTAGGTTTTAGAAATCTGATTTGGATTCCTAATAAGTTCTGCCTACAAGTCTCTATTTAAATCTGATTTGGATTTCAGAATCGATTTTTTTTTACAATGTAGGATTGAATATTGATTTTTTGGTGATTCAATTTGATTGGTGGTTTTGTTAGGCGAATGCGTTTGTGAAAGGTGTGACACAAAATCGGCGTCAAATCGATGAACTGGAGAGATCTTCCTGCGTTGATGGTGGTGATTTGACGACTGATGGAGTTCCTATTGATTTTTATCTTATTAGGTGGGATTTTAGAAGGATCTGTATTTTACTACGCATTCAGATCTTTGTTTGGTGAATTTGATTAGTTTTTTGTATTTCTTTTTGCAGATTTGTCAAAGGATTAAGCTATATATCCGACTATGTCGCCTTTGAAGGAGATTGTTGATGGTATTCATAGTTTTGTGGCTAAGGTTGAAGATGACCTTAAGGTAAAAGTTTCAATCTTTGTATTGATTATTTTTGTCTTTATTTTAAGGTTGTTTTTGTTACCAAGGATTTGGACTTTAGGGGTTATTATGCTATGATTTGTAATCAGCATCTTTGTGAATGCATAAAAGCATGTTTAACAACACATTGATCGTTGTTGAAGTACTAGCTTTTGTGTTGTTTTCATCCTGCTACAAGTACTATAGTGCGTAAAAAATGGAGTATAATTACGGCTTTTCAATATAACATCAAATTGAGTTGGATTCTGGTCGGATCAGAGATTTGCCTTCTCTACACTTAACTAAGCCAAAAGAAACGATAGATAGGAAACCAATGAAATCAGTTGCTTAAGAGATCAACTAATTACTACACCTTCCAATCAGTCCTGCATCCAGATTGGTGGAAGTTAATATAACAGAGATTTTTCGTAATTTTGTAAACCAAGGGTCTCCCAAAAACCCGCCATTTGAAAATCTAACATTCTTATATTAGGTTAATAATCCACATTACCTTCACCATTATCATTATCATTACCCCATTGCCTCAAAGAGGCTCCCGCAAGAAGCAGGGTAAGGGGGGGTCGGACGTACGCAACCTTACCCCTGCAATTGCAGAGAGGTTGTTTCCAATTGACCCAAAAGCGATAACGGGACAACAACGGGACGACCATCGTCTACTTCATGGAAAGGAAGCGAAGAGGTATTAAGAGCCATTTTGATTTAGTCCATCACATCCCACAGCCAAAAGAGCAAATGAATCTTTGGCTCCATCCCACATTACCTTCAGTTGAGGAAAATAATTATGCAGAAAATAATTATGCTGAAACCCTAACTCTTCTTTGTTTACTTACATTTATTATATCCATTAGAGTTATCCAGCTCTGTGAAATTTTTGGCCCTTTAGGGGTTCTCTTTTCTTTTAAATTTTTGGCTCTGTGAAACTTAGAATTCGTGTATATTTAATGTGTTCTCTAATCTATTTGAAATTTCAGGTATCCACGGAAGCTTTTTCGCCCCTGGCCATGGAAGAACTGCATATCTAGGGTTCCAGTGAACCAACTCTGCAACTCCAACTTCCTCTCTCCTAAAACCTCACTCTCTCTCCTCAACAATGGCACGAACGAAGCACACCGCTAAGAATTCCATCGGATGAAAAGCCAGACCGTTTCCCTTTCTTTGAGATTTTGTAAGTGTATTTTTCATAATCAATTTCAATTGCCATTTTCAGAATACTTGCTGCTTTTAACATCTGGCTTTGATGGCTGTTTAACAACATTTAAATTGACATCTTTCTCCAAGCTTTGCATGCCTTCATTGACATCCTGGCAAGACCTCTCTGAGGTAGAATAAATGGTTTCTGAATTATGAAATTAATGGTTTGCTGATTTTATGTAATCTGATTCTGCTCTTTGTATGCAACTTTAAGGATGCATGAAATCTACATAAACCCCCTTTGGGTTTGCTCTTTTCTGAATTGTATTTTTGTTTGAGAATTTGATTCATCTACTGTATTCAAAGTTCTTTAGAGTTAAACATTTGATTGATTAGGCTAAAGTTCTTAGTTTTTTTTTTTTTGTTTTTTTTTATCAATTGACTAGGGTTTCCGTTAAATCTGAATTTTTTTCGTAAGGTTTTTGTGATTTTTTTGTTTTGAAATTTGACGTTATGCCCGAAATTGTTTTAAGTTTAGAACCGGTGAATCTCGGGGATTTGGTTATATTAGTGAATTAAGCTTATATATATTTGCTTATATTATTGGATTTGCTTAAATTGATGTGATGTGTGTTGATATTGTCAAAAATGGGGAAGGTTTCAAGCAGTTTGGTAACGTTGGGGCTGGATTTAAGAGACTAATGATTGTAGGAGACATAGCCAGTAGAGTAAACCCGATGGTGAGATGAGTGTTTTGGTGAGTATGAAATACTTAGTGAAGTGCTTGCACTGCCATTTTAACTCCGCCTTAATTATCGTGCTCTCTATGGTGTTGTTCTTTGACTGTGGACTGTGGTTACCAGTTCTTCGTCTCTGGGTTGAGACAGAAGTGATAAAGCTCTCAGCTTCCATAATAGGATTTTAGTTCTTGATCTTGAGTGCCTCTTTCAACCTTTTTGGCAGCTTTGGTTATTATGTAAGTCTGCTTAATTTGACTCATTGTGCATGCTTATGCCTACTGTCTTGAACTGCTTAATTTGACTCATTGTGAATGCTTATGTCTACTATCTAAGCCAACTCTTGAGGACTGTGGTTACCAGTTCTTCGTCTCTGGGTTGAGACAGAAGTGATAAAGCTCTCAGCTTCCATAATAGGATTTTAGTTCTTGATCTTGAGTGCCTCTTTCAACCTTTTTGGCAGCTTTGGTTATTATATAAGTCTACTTAATTTGACTAATTGTGCATGCTTATGCCTACTGTCTTGAGCTGCTTAATTTGACTCATTGTGCATGCTTATGTCTACTATCTAATCCTTCAATCTCCAAACTTACATTAATGGAGGTACACATTAATACAACAGCTCTATACCATGTTCCAACTGTTTGAAGCTTTTTGAATAGTTGTGCTATCAAATAGCAGGAAATTTGGCAATTGATTGATTGGCGTAATTGATTTTTGTATTGGGTTATTTTACTAGAGGAATGCCTGATTTTAGAAGTGTCGAATTTCTACTTACCTTTTGCTGTTTGTTTTCATGCCGGTTGTTCCACTCTGCTGTTTCTGCAATATTGCGTTTTGTTTTGGGGAAATTCAGAAATTCTTAATTGGAATCTTCTCAAATCTGCATACAGAGTACTAGGTATGTTGCAAGTTTCCAATTGATAGTACACAGTCACTCAATTTCTTTCATTTCTTGAACCTTTTGATTTCAAATTTGTAATATTTGGGGGTTTAATTTGTTCCAGGATCCCACCTACGGAACAAAACAAGAAATTGAAAGGCATGGGGAAGAAGAACGCGGAGTCAGGATCTGCAGTTGGGATGAGCAACTCTTTGAGTAAGGTATTTCATAGTTGTAGTGCATGGCTGGATAAGTTAATGAAGCATAAGCATGGCTGGGTTTTTAATACCCCTGTTGATGTGAAGGCCCTTGGTTTACATGATTATTTCACAGTAATTAAGCATCCAATGGACTTGGGTACTAATCTAAATACCAACTGGTACAAATATCCCAAGGACTTGAGTTTGATTGATCGAATTTAGGAATTTATATTTTGGTACTAAGAGTTAGATTCTTTGTCATGTAAAGGCATGATTACTCGGTTTCACTATTTAGATGTATAATCGTATAGTATTAATTTTTTAAAATACGAACTTTGTGAACATTTATTTTTATCTAATATTTATATTTAGTTGTTATAATAAAATTTTAAGTTTTTATATAATTTCGCACGCATCGCGTGCATAAAATACTAGTGTAACAATGAATTAAGAGGCTGCCAAAATTCATGTCATTAAATCTGGTCAATATATATTATTCTAAATGAGCCGCAATGACAATATAAATTATAAATGGGAAAGGGAAAGGGAAAGGGAAAGGAAAAGGGAAAGGGAGATTTAAAACTTTAATTTATTGTACATAAATATTCGGTTTAAAACGACTAGGCCAAAATCTCATTGGTAAATAAAATTCAGATATGCTACACTAAATTTAATTAGTGAAAAGAATACAGGGCAATGATAAATCCAAGGAAGAATTTCATTTTTTCCAAAAAAAATCAACTTAAAAGAATGTGAATTTTCTTTGAAGAAATAAAATTTTCCTTAGATTTATCACCTCTAGAATATAGTAACCAAATTAGATGCTCATTTTAGGGAAAGAAAGTACATGCATTATATTTTACGTTAAAAATTATTCTAACAATATTTTACATATTAATACTTCCTCCATCCCAAAATATAGTGTCCGTTTGACTAAAAACACGGGGATTAAGAAAAAAGATAACATAGATAATTAACAATTATTATTTGTACTTTCAAGCAAAAGTGCATGTTACGTGGCTTTTAAAGAGAGAGATAAATTGGTGATTAAAGGTGTGTACATAATAAATTGGCCTCAAAAAGACAAATACCAAACAAATGGGTTGTCAAAAAGTACAATTTACAAAGTAAAATTTTTGACTATTTAATGACAATATTGTAATTACAATTTGTGCATGAGGACATTATGGGTAAAAGTTAACGGTTTAAAATAAAAATAGGCACATCATTTAGGGACAACATTTTAGGAAAACATGCACTATATTTTGGGACAGCGGGAGTATTTCAACAACTTTTGTGTAAGATCGCCTTACCGAAAAAACCTCTTTGATTGCTTAACTAATTGGTTCTATTGCTTAACTAATTGGTTCTATTGCTTAACTAATTAGTTTCAGTGCTTTACTAAATTAAGTTTCATTGTTTAACTAATTGGTTTCGGTGCTTAAATAATGAGTTTCAATGCGTAACTAATTGGTTTCATTGTTTAACTTATATGACATCAAGGCAATCGATCTTTTGTGTAAGAAAGTCTTATATGAAAGTGAAGCCAAATCTAATAAATAAATTAAATAGCATAAAAGATCAAAATAATACATATCTTGTGAACGGAAGTAAGGATGTTAACGAGCCGAGCCGAGCCGAGCCGAGTATTTGGCTGTTCGAACTAGGCTTGATAAGAAATTTTTGAATTCGAGCTTGAGCCGAGCTTAACCAAGCTTCCATTATTTCCCCTATTCGATCGAACTTGACTCGTTTAAGTTTTTCATTGTTCGAGCTAATTAGCTTACGAGTAGCTCATTTAAATTCAAGCTCGAGCTTACCCGAGCTATACAATATAAACGAGCATTTCACAAGCAAGCTTAGATAAACGAGCAAGATCGAATTTAAACGAACATATCAATAAACGTAATATTATTTTAAAAGTTAAAAAAATAACAATTCAAGTACATTTTTTGCATAGCATACTTTAATACTTCCTATTTTATAATCTCGTAAAATAAAAATATTCTAAACATTGAAGTATGACAAAATAATTGGAACTTACTTCTAATTTTAAATTCGATCTTGAACAAGCTTTAAATGAGCTTATAAACGAACACGAACTATTGTACTTATAAACGAACATGAACGAGCTATTAGCGTGCGAGCATACACGAGCCAAACATTAAGTTGTTCGAACTAGTATCATTTATTAAACGCGTTTCAAAATTTTGTTCGGACTCATTTATTTATTGATGAACGAGTTTTGATCGAGTTTTGATAGATCTTATTCACGAGTTATTCACAGACGTATCAAATCATTGACATCCCTAAATGGAAGTAAATTAAAAAAAAATAAAAAATAGCATGGGAAGTGCATAAAACATATTACATGTAGGGTGCACCGTAAAGCCCCTCATATTTTCTCTTTATAAGTGACAAGAAAATGTATTTTTTATTTTTTATTTTTATTTTACAGTTAGGAGAAAATGTGATAGAGCATACTAATGAACATATTATATCTTTCGATGCACGGTGTAGCCAGGTGCACCTAATAATTTCCAGGAAGTGCAGGCAGGGGATTGGTTAACAACATCGTGTAAAGGACCCACTATGAGTGTCTCTGAATCATTCTTCTTTAGCGGATAACCAAAACGACAAGTTTGTTGTACCCAAGGGACCCCATTACATGCAGGGTGTACCGTAAACCCTCTCACATTATTTCTTTATAAGTGACAAGAAAATCAATTTTTTTTTTATTTTTTATTATTATTGACAATTAGGAGAAAATGTGATAGAGCATACTAATTAACATATCATATCTTTCGATGCACGATGTAGTCGGATACCCCTAATAATTTTCAGGAATTGCGGGCAGAGGATCGGTTAGCAGCGCCGTGTAAAGAACCCACTATGAGTGTCTGTCTATGAATCATTCTTCTTTAGCGGGTAAATTTTGGCGGGTAACCAAAACGACGAGTTTGTTGTACCCAAGGGGCCCAGGACTAGACCTGGTTATCGGGCGGGGCGGGTCAGGGTTGGTGCGGGTCAAAAGAGGGTCGGGTATTGAAAGGGTCATTTTTAGCGGGTCGATAATGGGCGGGTCAAAAGCGGGTCGCGGGTCAATAGCGGGTCATTAGTGGGCGGGTCAATAAACGAGCAATGAAAAATGAAAAACAAAAGAGCCATGTGCAAGTACAAGTAAATACGAAGCTATACACGTAATTTTTTGTATCATTACTATTTTAATTTTCAAAATAATTGTAGTATAAGTTTGACCCTATAATGACCCTGTCCAATAAAGACCCTGTCCAATAAGAGCCCTGCCCAATAAAAGCCCTATTAACTTGACCCTAATCCTATATCCATTGGACTACCCTGTCCAATAACCAGGTCTACCCAGGACGCCACAATGACGAATTTTCCATGTTTATATGTTTTAATATCATTTTCTTATAATTCCTAATTACTCATACTCATAATTGATAATGAAGGATAAGTAGAATTACCTCACCGATATATATTGTACGTCGTTTCTAAATAAGTGTCCTTTAATCGGTCGTTAGTATTTAAGTGTCATGTTTCTAATTTTGGACATATATTTTTCTCAATTTTTTCATAAATCATGATTGTTTTTCTAACATATTTTACACTTTTCCTACTTTTAATCCGCACATCTACTTTTATTTGTACTTTATCAACAAACAATCACCCAATTTATCATTTTTCCTACACTCAAAATCATTGTTTTTTCGTACATATTTTTCACATTTCTTAATACTCGTATTTTTCACCAAACGAGATACTTATTAGGAACGGAGGGAGTACAATTCTAGTCACATTACCTTTTCTAGTATAATTAAAACTATTGTAATATTATAATTATGATCAATGCAATACACTCCAATTCATGGCCCCACATAAATAAGCACCAAGATCCACTCCTTGTTAGAGGTTTAACGACCTCAAGCTGCTAATTTGAGTGTTTGGTTGTGAACGGTTTCAATTAGCCTTTTCACCCGAAGTGCTAATTTAGAAAATTTTGGTTATAGTAGACTTATAATTTAGCAGTTTCACATTGTGATGTGAAATTACGCAATAGCCCCAAAGTTTGAGTATGAGCTTCTCCATGTTCCTCTCCACTCCTCTATGCTATATTTCCCCTCCATTATAGCTAGTCATCCAACCCCCATTCAATATCCTTAATACGCACTTCCTCCATTCTTTATTTATTGTAACGTTTTGACTTTTACACAATTTATATAATCTCCTTTGATCGACTTTGATGAATTTTATATAAACTAAAACATAATAAATAATGTGGGTTCTTGTGAGATTTATCTCAAATTATATTTTCACAATATCATCAACTTTTACAATTTGTACTCATACACGATTAGAAATATTAATAGTTAAAGATATGCGTTGGCAAACATACAAGTCAAAACGTCGCAAACTCGCAACTAAAAAAACAGATGAAGTATTAAAAATTGGTAATTGTATGAGTAACCTTTTCTAATTTATAAGTTGATATTTTATCTACTAGTTTTCCAAGTAACTGACATCTCATTTGTGAGTGTTTCCACAACAATAAAATTTCAAAGGAATTTGCCAATTTGGATCCGGATTGTGCTTAATACCAATACTAGTAGGCTAGTAGCCGTCTAGCCGAGTGGGTGTGGCACTGTGGCCGTGTGGACTTGTGAGGAAGGAGCCCATCTTTGACGTTTATTAGGCTTATATTTTTGTTTTATTTTAATTACAACAAGTACATGACACGGGCTTTTTGTCTTGGGCCAATAGGCCCAATATGATTTTTTTTGTTTTGTGTTGTTTTGTTTTGATAAGGAAATAAAACTAGGCGGACTGCCTAGCTCACCTGAAAGGGTGACCCATCCTTTCGGATGAAATACCAATAGGTCCAATATGATGATTTATGTAATTTAGATCGTTGGAGGTCCAATAAGAGTAACTACGGTAACTATGGGCATAAGAGCATCTCCAATGGTTGTAGCTAGAGACTAGCTTGAAATTTATAAAAGTTTCAAGCTAATAGGTAGACCGGCCATTGGAGTGAAAAAAATAATTACCTTGGTCAAGCAAATTAGTTTGTTAGCTCTCAAAATTGCCAAATAATTAATTGACAAGTGGACAAGTAAGACAAATTTAAATAACAAGCTAGTTGCTAGCCATTGGAGCACAATTAGCTAAACAATAAAATAGCTTGAAATGTTATGTGGCATAAAAAGCTAATTGTCAAATTAGCTTACCATTGGAGATGCTCTAAATGGGATGAACTATATTAGACTTCAAAGTACAAATTCACCTAATCCAAAAAACATTAGACACCCGTAGACATTTGGATATACACGCTGAATGCCGTTAAGAGCATCTACAATGATAAGCTAATTTCTAAATTAGCTTGTCATGCCACATAATATTTTAAGCTATTTTCCTTTCTAGCTAGTTAGTACCCTAGTGGTTAGCTACTAGCTTGATATTTAATGTAGTCATATTTGTCAATTAATATTTTAATTTAATTTAATTTAATATAATTTCATTGGCCAAGTTTTTTCAAGCAAATTAGCTTAAATAAGCTAATCTGCTTGGTCAAGCTAATTTATTATTTCAACTCCAATGGTCAAGCTAGTAGCTTGGAATTTCTAAAAATTGCAAGCAAGTCCCTAGCTAGAACCATTGGAGATGCTCTAAGAATCAAGTTTCATGACCTTGAGTATTACTAGTTTACTACCTCTATTTCTGAAAATACTTTATCCTTTGAAAAATAAGTCCAAAGTATGAAAATTTTGGCTATAAATTCTCGTTATTATATACATCAAAACTTTACATGTAAGATCTTGTTAGATTAGTCTCGGTATATTTTTCAGAATATCAACATTTTATCATTTTCAAATACGAAATTGGATATATTTTTATTAGTAGTTAAACATTGCATTGGAGTTCATGCAAATAGTAACTGTAAAGAACTTTATGAAACGGAGGTAGTACATAGCAAAACCTTCAATTTTATTAGCTCTATATCGTTGCTCACCCTGCACATCCCAAAAACCGCCTATGCACGTACCCTGTCTCATTATCCAATAGTAGCAATGGAGTATTCATGTTCTACTTATATTTTTGTAAATAAAATCACAAATTTTCATCTAAATTTCTATGTTCTTTAAGCAAGATCAGTTGGAAAACTAGTACCACAAATATTTCTCTCTTTACATATGTAAAATCGCATAAGTATTGTCGTGGGTTTGTTTATGGATTTTTAATTAATGTCCGGCGTTTGCTAAAAACACTGTGTATTCATGGTGAAAGGACGTTTATTCCCTTTACAAGAAATCACCTCCTCTTCCCCCTTCGCGGATGTAAAAGTTAATAAAATGGAATTATTTGTGATTTAAGTGGGCTCGTAATAAAGTAAAAAATAATAACCCACGTACGCTAAAATTGTCAAATACCCACTTGTATCATCATTATATGAAATTCAACTACAGTTCTTTAATACTTATGTTGGTCAAACATGTAATTCCTAAAAAAATTACAAAATATAGGTAATATACGGAGTACCTTTTGAGTTGATGAATTGACTTTGCTATATGAAAAAATTCACACAAGAATTATAAAAAACAATATATATTTGAAAATATAATTTGATAATAATCCAAACATTCCTACCGCTTTTACGCAATAACATTATAACAAAATACTCCGTAATACGGTTTGAAAGAGGTATACAAGTAGATTATGCAAAAGTGAAAAAGACTCCAATTAAAAAGGGATTGGAGGAATTTCATTTTTATTGATCCTTTAGCTACACACAAATTACCTTTTTATTTAAAAAAGAACGAGAGTCCATATACAATAAATCTCACGTTCGAATCTTGACCCATTTATAATTTGTTTAGTCTTCACGGCTCATTCACAAAAATAATTAAGAAAATAATAGGAGACGTACGATTAAGCTTTAATGAAACTGAGCAAATGGAAGAAATTAGTGATACGAACCGGTGAGAGACCCAACCACACCAAGCGGAAATCATCTGTATAATCAAGAGCGTCGATAACGCCGCACACTATATTAGTTGAAGTACTACTAGGACAATACTCGAGTTGATAAAAGCTCGAATCAACACTACTTCTCTCTATCTTTAACCAATTAGCAGCTGTCGTTTGCGAACTCGGTTTTCCGATACTTCCTCCGGTAGATAAGTATAATTTACCGGAGTTAGCATCGGGGGTGAGCTGCCATGCCCCTTGAGAGCAGACGGTAGATGTGGTGTTGTTGAATATTATGTTAAGGTCTGAAGAAATGTGGATATGTTTGTTTGATGGGTCAGATGGGAGGAACGTTATTGGGGATTCCCCGTTCCAGCCTTCGGCTAATTGGGCTACGTATTGAGGGCATTCGGGGTGGTTTGGTTTTGATGCGAAGACTAGGCCACCCCCGATTTGGAGTTTCGATAGTTCGGTGCGGACGTAATAGGGTGAGCCTGCTTCGAGTGGGTTCCCTTCGACGTCTAGCACGAGAGAGTCGTCGTCGGCTGCGGTTGCTATAGTAATCGTAAGAGATAAGATAAGGAGGATTGTGGTTGAAAGTTTTTTTTTTGGTTCGAAAGAGTTACTTAAACCATTACTTTAACAAAAAATTTACAAGGCATCATAGTTTCAGATAGTTTCCACTCTTGGTGGAGCAAAATTACAGCCATCCACTTCATGTGGCACAAAAAAACAGCCATCTATGGCGCAACCGGGATTAGAGTTTAAAGTTTCCAAAAAAGAGATATCATTGTTTTCAGAGATACTATCAGCTTTGTTAGGGGGGGTGTAGACTAACTCCTTGATGCGACGGATTCAGCAGCCTCCTTGCCTTCCTTGCTACGTGATCCACTTCCTTCATCGAATCTCGCCTTCTTGTTTGCAAAAACAGGCTTCTTTGGCTTCTTAGGAGTTCCCTGCATTTTCCATATATGTTAGAAAGCCATGTTGTTGGAGTTGTTTCCTCGCCTATGCTATCAACTGCCACCTTACAATCTGAGATTACCACAGTATCCTCCCACTTATTGACAGCAGCCCAAGATAGAGCTAGCAAGATTGCTTGAGTTTCAGCAGTTGTAGCTGACACTGTTGTTGTGGTACCAGCAACTCCATCTATATACATGTTGTTCTTATCCCTGCAGATAATTGCATAGGAAGCAAGCAAAGAGGTAGAGCAAAAGGAAGCATCCACTTTAACTATATACCTTACAAAGGAAGGGCTTTGAACAATATGCATTGGTCTATTGGGGGTGGGTTTGGGTATTTCAGTTTTGGCAAACTCTTTGGTCAAGGAAATTGTTTGAGTGGCCCAGAATTCAATGGGCTTAGATTCTTTCTGGAAAACCTACATGTTTCTTCTCAACCACATTCTCCAAATACAGAAGATAAAAACAGTTGCATGTTCTATATCTAACTCATCTACATTTTTGCTTTCAGAAACATTTTCCATGAACCAATTTTGAAAATCTGAGTTGGAGCATCTAACTTTGGGGATAAACTTGACTTTTGACCAAAACTCAACTGCCCTAGGGCAGCTGTAGAAGATATACTTGTCAGGGCAGAAAATGAGATTTTGGGGTTTGTTCTTTGGGGTTTGATTTGAAAGTTGATTAGCCATATTTTGGGGTTTGTTCTTTTGTGATTTCTGATTCTGACACTAAAATTGGTAAGAGAGAAGTAAGGAGTAGTTTATTTATAGACAAGGAAAACGAACTCAACTCACAGTTTCACTTTCACTATCACATTTGGACGGAAATTGGTGGAATTTGGATCGGTGGAGCATCACCCTCATCCATCGACCCACTCCAACCGGACACCCGGTCTACCCGTCACCCGTTTTGCTCATCACTCGCACTCTGTCTATTCATCACTGGCGGGTGAACCAGGTGGATCAAGTGACAATTATTAACCATAAAAAAAAATCAACCCATAATAATATGCATAATAGTTAACCAAAAAAAAGCTTATATACCTACACTTACTTTTGAAACGTATACTTACATCTCATCATGCATCACTTATAACCAAAAAAATTTAAATTAACATCAACTATAATAAATGCTCCGTAATGGATTTACAAACTCCGTAGTAAAATGAATAGGTAATGGGTCGAGTGATGGAATAAAAAACATCACCCGCATCCGATCCACATCCATTACACATGTGACTTGGCTCATCCACTTTTCTTTCCTTACTCTTACACATCTCTAAATAAAACTTCTATGAACATTCCTTATACAAAAAAGTTGTAGTTAATTAATTAAGACAATTTTTTTTTCCTGAAATACTACCTTATACTCCGTACAAATTAAAATATTGTAGTTAATTACCTTGTAAAAAACTTATATTGCGAGACCAATAAAATTTTAGGCACATGTGTAGTATTTAGTTACTAACATTTTTTATAAGGTAGTTTTTTATGAATTTGTCATTAATTTATCATGTCTACTACTTCTTGATACAACTTCTTCAATTTTATGTTTGTACTAAGTTAAGATAGATAAAGAAAAGTTAAGATAGGTTTGAATGAGTTCAGTTTACTTGATATAAGTTTAGATAATTGCATACTTCGTACTACATAAAAGTCCAGAAAGAACAATTTCGATGATATGGAGTATGCATTATGTAGTATGGAGTTCTCCGTATAAGATTAGACAAAATAAGCCAATATAGCATAACAAATTTTGCATGGCCGCGTAATATTAATCATGTCTTTCAGATAAAAATGCACTGTGTACTGGATTTTAATCATTTTTATCACAAATTAAGTAGATAAGAACCGGAAGCCAGAATTCTAATCACCACTCATTAAAAAAACAAAACAAGAAAAATAAGGAATGGAAAAAACGTGTATGTGTATGACTATGTACTGGATAATTCCTCTACCACAATATTTAGGTGGTCCTTCATTGAACTATTTTTTCTAACAATTGTGTTAGTGTCAATGTGTCATATTGGTTGTTGTCATGTTGGATTAGAGGATGATGTATGAAGTGATTAAATGAGAAAGATAGTGCACTCAATATTGGTGGTCCTTGTTCGGTGTCTTTAGTACGTAGTACCATATTGTTCGTTAATTTTGATAGACATATCTTTAGTACGGAGTGTAACTGTATGTATCTAATAGGATCAAATATATATAATTTGGTTATGGAATAACCAAAATAACGTAATGGAGTATCAATGTACATGAAATAGTAAATAATAAATAGTAAATAGTAAATAATAAATAAAAAATAAAAAATAATAAATAATAAACAATAAACAATAAACAATAAATAATAAATAATAAATAATAAATAGTAAATAGTAAATAGTAAATAGTAAATAGTAAATAGTAAATAGTAAAATAAATAATAAATAATAATAAATAATAAATAATAAAATAAATAATAATTAATAATAAATAATAAATAATAAATATAATGTTAATATTTATAACAATACTCACAATAATAAATAATAACTACAATAATCATAATTATTTATTAATAACAATAATTACATATAATATTAATATAATAATAGTAATATTTAAGTAATAATAACGATATATATATATATATATATATATATATATATATATATATATATATATATATATATATATATATATATATATATATATATATATATATATATATATATATATATATAAGTAATAGGAAAATTTGTAATTATTAATCCAACCTTTGCCCGGTTTTCTTTAATTAAGCCTACCTATGCGATATTTCTAAATAATCCAACTTTTATGACCCAACTACTATTATTAAGCCTGGATGACCGGTTACCTGCTACAAAGTCAAGGAAAATTTGTAATTATTAATCCAACCTTTGCCCGATTTTCTTTAATTAAGCCTACCTATGCGATATTTCTAAATAATCCAACCTTTATGACCCAACTACTATTATTAAGCCTAGATGACCGATTATCTGCTACAAAGTCAACGTTAAAAACGTTGACAACCTAATGTTGGTTTCCCTCCTAAAATATTGGACACGTCATCATCACTTGCCACCTAAACAAGGATTTCATTTTTTTTCAAAAAATTCTTAACCCTTCTCTTCTCTGTACCGTGTTTCAATTCCTCTCTCCTCCATTACTGCTGCTTCAACCACAATTATACTGGTTCATGACATCATCAGCGATTTTCTTGTGGAAATAGGTGACTTCATCCACGCGCATTCAAATTTCGTCTCCAAAATCGTACAATTGAAGGTGAACTTACGAACCTTAGCGTTTTTGTTCATTTTTTGATAAATTTTGAATTTTGGGCTTCCTTGAGGGTCAGTTCGTAAAAACCCGAGTTGTTGCAATAATATAGTTTTTTTTTTTTTTTATGTTGTGGGATGTTGGTTATTGTGGTCTTGTTGAAAATTTAGAAAGAAAAAAAAACCTTGAATTTGAAGAAGATCCAGGTCCAACAGGCAATTGCAGGCAATTGCTTTACCCCAGCCATAGCAATTGCTGATTATTTTTGATGAACTTCGAATGGAGAGGTATGACCGTATGAGGGATCGACAATGGTGGAGAAGAGGTAGAAGAGAAATAATGGAGAGGAGTGGAGGGATGAAGCAGAAAATCGCAGAGGAGAGAGGAACGAAAATTAAAATAGCAATTAAAGAAAATAAGGGAAAAAAAGGTTAAAAAAAATTATAATTGTTATATGCCACGTAAGGGTGAATACCGCCTATAGCAGGTTAGTAACTTGTTAGGCTTAATAATAGTAGTTGGGTCATAAAGGTTGGATTATTTAGAAATATCGCATAGGTAGGCTTAATTAAAGAAAATAGGGCAAAGGTTGGATTAATAATTACAAATTTTCCTAAGTAATAAATGTCAATTTTAATTGCAATATCAAGAATAAAAATGATTGCAAAGAAAGATGAATCTGTTCTTTTGAACAGAACTGAACTGAACTTAATAGAGCAGAGCTGAACTGAACTTAATAGAGCAGAGCTGAACTGAATTGAATGGAACTACAAAAAAGTCCAAAAGAACAGAGCCTAAATGTACGTAGTATATATAAAGTATTAAATGTATCTATTTGGTTTTTTTTTTTTTAAACAAGAAATGGTAAGTAAAAAAGGCTAGCCATTAGATTTGAACATGCAACTAGCACTTTGGCAGCAAGCATTTAATACCAACTTAGCTAAGTCAGAAGAAGTAGTTTATAAATGCAGCTTCTATTATACAACATATATATTCAATCTTAAGGGGGGCCATGGCCTACCCAGGCTCCCACTAAGTCTCGCCACTGGTTTACCTGATTATCGTTGAGCCATGTTTTATTTTTGGGAATTTATGGTTAATAAGGAATATAATACTCTGTACATTTTTTAAAATTATTATGTACATTCGAGTGTACCGTGCACACAAGGTTATTTTTATGCACATTGGTGGCCCATATCATATTTTCTCCTCACATGTAAGGAGAAAATGTGAGAGGGTGCACGGTGCAACCGGGTGCATGTAATAGAGGTTGTTTTTTCGCATATCAGATATGTGTGGCAACGCACATATCAACTAAAAGACAAATAGCTAAAAGACAAAAAAGGAAGTACCATTCATGTTAAAAGAAGTACCATTCTGTAAAAAAAAACACCATTCTAAAAAAAAAAGTACCATTTTTGTTTTAATAAGTACCATTTAATTTCTTTTTTGTCCTTTTTCCTATTTTGTCTTTTGTTCTGATATGTATTTGCCCATACATATCTGATATGCGCAAAGCCTTCCTCGCATGTAATATGCTCAAGTATATTTTATCGCATTAGTAATATGATGCAGTACTGCAGTTTTAAGGCTTGCTTGAAATACAAAATACTTTGTACTTTCATATTTATTTTTGGGAATTTTCAGATAGTGTTGTATGAAACACATTTAGGAGGGATTTATAGAGAGTTGAGACCAATTTTTTTGACATTGTATCAACCGATGAGATTAATATAATGGTTGGAGTTTTCTAATTTTGTAAATTCTGCCAGGCTAAGAAGAGGAAGTTATCTAATTCATTGTTAATGTGGGAATGCTTGGTCGAGATGATGTATTGGAATGCCAAAGAAGCTAGATTGGGTTCTCTAATGCGTAGTAGAAGCTACCACTATATATGTAACAATAGCTTTTAATGTCCTCCTATTAATAATAGATACGTAGTACATAATACGGAGTAATTTTTTTTGTAAATGTGAACATATTCATTACACCTTCAATTTTTTTTTTTTTGGTAAATGTGAACATATTCATTACACTTCTTTCACTTGCAAATAAGAATTATACATTTTTCTTTGATTAAATAACTAAGAAAGCAATGTCATATATGTTATACAAAGTAGAAAATAACTTAGTACGAGTAGTGGACTATTGAAACACCAGCAAATTGTGTTTGTAATAACCAATTGATATTCAATTGCTAACATCCTCCTTTTTCTCCTTACTAGGTAAATGATAATTATAAACCAGTAAAAACAAACTCCTTCCGAAAAGTTAGTTAAAAAATAAGAGGAAGAGAAAAGACTTAACTATATTTTGACATTACATGAATTCCCAAGTGTCATATCTTTCCTCCTCTCTCTAGAAAACCCATTTCACCGCCTTCACTTTGGGGGGTTTCCCTTGAACTCCCCATTTCCCACCATTTTTACCTATCCCCCCTAATATCATCTCCTCATCCTCCTGGTAAGGCATCTGGCCTCCTGTAAACCACCCCTCGCATTTTCCCTTTGCATTGATCATTGTCAACAACAACAACAACAACAACAACAACAACAACAACAACAACGAATTATCATGTAGATAAATAGAAGGAAAAGATCCAAGGAGGAGACTATCTAGGAGGTGATAAGGCGATGAAAACGTGCCTTAGATCTTCCCCAAAAATACCATGGAGGTTACCATTATTATTATTCATTGCTTTTATTTTCCTATGTTCAATAGTTGAGGTATGTCAAGCCAAACCCAAACCTAAAGCCAAAGACAAAGACAAAGACGTGGATGAGTTTGGTGATCCGAAAACAGGTTCTGATGCCTTTGGAGGAAGCTCTGGTTCTGGAGGACCCCCTGGACCTCCAAAGATCCCCAAAGAAGCCCAAAGTTGTGATGGTATTTACATCTCCTACAACTTCTTAGGGCGTGAGAAAGAGTACCCTCATGTAAAGAACACGACAGCCCAATCGTGGGCCTTTAAGTCTCAACTGCAGCTCGTGAACATGGGGATTACCGAGCTCAAGACATGGAAGGTCTTTGTCGGGTTCCAACATAAAGAGCTTTTGGTGTCGACTGATGGAGCTGTTTTGGTGGACGGGGATGATTTTCCTGCCCAAGTTGGTATCAATGGTACCACTATTGCAGGGTATCCACAAGCGGATCTCAAGACCTCCATCGATACAGCTGGAGATTTTACCCAGATTGCGGTGCAGGTTGGCCTTAAGGGCACTCAATTTGGGGTCAAGCCTCCAGGAATCCCAATGCCTAAGACCATTAAGCTTCAAAATGATGGTTTCAAGTGCCCTGCTCCCTCTAAACGCAGTAAGTTTCATCGATACAATTTTTGCAATTTATACGTTGCATTTGCTCCATATATGAAATGAGACTGCATTTGTCCATTTTCGACCATTAACATTAACAGCTTCAAGAATAACAATCAAGCAACCAAGCCTGTAAAATAAGACAGGGGAAGAAGCTCTCCTTAGCCCCCTGTAACCCATTTTTCAAAACCATTAAGAATTTCTACTTCAATATTACTTGAGATAAATCATCATTTTTCTCGTGTATTATAATGTGTTTGGACAGAAAGCAACATCTATTTATGTTGTCGGAAAGACAAGAAGTTCAAGGTGAACAACAGGCTGAAGTACACAAAAAAGAAAGCCGGTGACCTGAACATTATGTACGATGTGTTGCAAACAAGCGGTAACAACTACATGGCGCAAGTAACAATGGACAACGATCACCCATTGGGTCGCCTAGACCATTGGAATTTAACATGGGAGTGGATGAGAGGAGAATTCATTTCCACAATGCGGGGCGCCTTTACCCACCTCAAGGATCCGGCTCAGTGCATTTATGGGCCTGCAGGCCAATACTACCAGGATATGGACTTCACTCAAGTGATGAACTGTGAGAGGAATCCAGTAATATCTGACTTGCCTGCTGAAATGAAGGATAATGAGAAGATAGGCAAGTTGCCTTATTGTTGTAGGAATGGCACTGTGTTGCCCAAGATTATGAATGAGACCGAGTCAAGATCTATTTTCCAGATGCAAGTGTTTAAGATTCCTCCCGATATGAACCGTACTGCTCTCTACCCACCCCAAAATTGGAAGCCCACGGGTGTTCTCAACCCCAACTACAAGTGCGGCCCTCCAATACGAGTCGAACCCTCAGAGTTTCCAGACCCCAGCGGATTGCAGGTACTTTAATAACAAACATATTTTGCATCCCCATAAGTTTATTGGACATTGGGATCTAACTAGAAACATATATGTAATCTAATGGGTTTTGTAGGCTACTGTTTTGGCAATAGCAAGCTGGCAAGTGGTGTGCAACATAACCCGTCCAAAGGAGAAGCAAAACAGATGTTGTGTGTCATTCTCGGCCTTCTACAACGAGTCAGTGGTGCCATGCAACACCTGTGCTTGTGGGTGTGACAACCTTCCAGAAGATAGACAATGCAGCACCAAAGCACCCGCCATGCTCCTCCCCCCCGAGTCTTTACTTGTGCCCTTTGATAACCGGACCGACAAAGCCGTTGCTTGGTCAAAGATCAAACACTATCAGACATGGGACCCATTGCCCTGCCCTGACAATTGTGGGGTCAGTGTCAACTGGCACGTCGATGCAGACTATAAAAGCGGGTGGACTGCCCGCATGACCATCTTCAACTGGGGTGACACTGCCTTTGAGGATTGGTTTGTTGCGGTTCAGATGGGAAAGGCATCACAAGGGTATGATAAGGCCTACTCTTTCAATGGGACAATGTTGAAGGACCTGAATGACACTATATTCTTGCAAGGATTGAAGGGGCTAAATTTCCTGATTGCTGAGACAAATGGATCCAAACCCAGCGACCCAAGGGTGCCCGGGAAGCAACAATCTGTCATTTCCTTCCACAAGAAGCTAAATTGGCATCTCAACATTCCTGCAGGTGATGGGTTCCCCAAAAAGCTACTCTTCAATGGGGAGGAATGTGCACTGCCTAATTTTGTTCCAGAAAAGAGTGGAGGCATCCCATCAAAACGGACGAATACTATCATTACTTTCCTCTTCACTTCTATCATCACCTTATTCTTGGTGAGATAACTGCAGATAGGTTCCGTTTTATTTGATTGATTGGACAAATGTTAATGAAAAATGCAAGTAGATCAAAATGAGGTATTCTCTAACTAATGTTCTCATCCACTCCAACCAAGAGTAAGCTATCATATGCAAGGGAAAATGTCTATTTTTGTTAAGTTCCAGAAATTCTACATCTGTCATACAAGTCGAGTGGTGGTGGATGTTGGTGAGTGTTTGAGGTGAATTAGGTCGATAATTCTTAAGCTTTGTACTTGAAGTTATCTGATTTCCATATAAAACACAAAATTTTCAGAAAGAAGAAAACACATAGCACCTCGAAAATTTTGTAATAGGGGCAGATTACGTCTCCTCTCAGTTTTCTATGCGTTAGAAGATGAAGAACGTATTATATCAAGCTAACTGTAAATACTTTCTTCTACCCCCCTCCCCCTTTTGCAGTTCTTTCTTTCTACTCATAGAGAAAGAGAACATGTTTCCTAAGATAGATTACTGTCTACAACAACAATTAGAAAACTCGAAAATAAGCGGCAAGCAGGCAAGCAATACGTTTCAAGAAAAAAAACAAAACAGATAAGGGCCAACAAGTGTTGATACGTTTAAATATGAGCCAATAAGTTCTAGATAAATAAATTTTGGTTCGTAAAATGGCTAGTCACTAATAAGTTCAGATTACTTGCTTTCAAACTTTATTTATCCTAATTAAAGAGACCAAAAAAATTGATGCAGAATCTTTGAGTACCCAAAAACTAACCAAACAGCAGAAATTGTATTGGAATTGCAAAACGAGTATACAATAAGCACAGACTAGAAGCTTTTCCTAATTATTGATTAGAAGAAGCAATATCTAAGTTGATGTTACATCAACATTCAATAGATTGGAGTTTACTAAAGCCCTTTTCTTTTCTCTTTTTTTTAACCCATCTTCCCAACCTATTTCTCTCTTTTTACATCAACAACTTTACGTATGCATTATGCGAATCACAACTATCACATAGGGCTAACCCGAGGAAATATATATCCATCTCAAATATGTTTTTACAAAAACATATCACCCCGCTAAACGACAAAATAGGCTAAAGACAAACGCTAAAGGACAAAATCAAATTTTTTGGAAAATGACATCTGTTTTTGAAAAATGGCGCCTATTTTAATGCTTGTCTTATCACTATTTTGTCGTTTAATGAGGTGATATGTTTTTGTAAAAACATACTCCGTATATGATATGGGGCACGCCACCCTCGGGCTAACCCTGCCTTCACGCTTGATATAATCATCAACAACTTCCATTTCTTCAAGTGAGATATATATGTACTTTCCTCTATCGTCCATGACTCCTAAAAGCCTTCCTGCAATTTTCAGAGCATAATCTTTTCATTTAGAAAACTGCATCAAATTTCTTCAATTATGACATTATTCACAACTTTCACATAGAACTACAAAAGTGCCTTGTGGATTGAACCAACATACAGCATACCCTCCAAGATATTATAAGCACAAGCTCAATATAAAGTAATAAAAACTATCAGCTGAGAATACTACAAATTTCTCTAGACAGACAAAACTCAAGTATTAAGGCCTAATACAGAGCATATCAGGGAACACTAGCAGGGTAAAACTATAGTAAGGAATCAAAAACTAGCATATCAATTACTACAACAACAGGGCTCGTATAAAATACTTTAAGAATTATCCAAATGGTTCTCCTTCATTTCTGCATAGCGATCTTGCTTGTGTAGCCTTGAGTCACGTGAAGCTTGTTCAACCTTCAAGAAAGAGAAACTTCACATGCATCTAATTAAACAGATCATTTCCAAAACTAACAACACATACCAAGTATAAGCAATCAAGAGCAACATCAAAAGTATAAAAACACCTCACACATATAAACCTTGATCATAAATAAAACCAACCTTCAACAGCTGCTGCAGCTGAAGATGTACTAGCCCTGGTCGTTGGCCTCCTACGCATACGACGAGCCCCAGTAGCGCGAACCACATTTCTCCCCTGAGGAGCCTGAAATATTTGCATTCCACCATCAAATTTTCATAAACCTTACAAATCCAAATTCAACAAAATAACTGAGGGCATTATTAGTAAATATGAGCAATGATTAGGTGTCATATTTATAGTAATATCAGAGGGCATTATTAGTAAATATGAGCAATCGTAGTGGTATGAAATCCTGGGCCTGTCGGAGGTAAGGTTTGGCCCCGAGATTCTGGTATGAGCCCATCAGAAGGTTTGCGTTCGGGGGTATTTAAGTAATATATTTTCCTAAGAAGGTATTTTTGTGATTTTTCTATATAAAAGTGGGTCACACAGAGGAGTCAAACCAGCTCGTTTAGTAAATGAGTTTTAAATATTTTATCTAGCTCGTTCGGTCAATTGCTTGATAAACGAGCTTTTTAGCGAGTTGTCCATCTTGCATTTGAAGCACTAGCCTATTCCCTTCGTCCACCTCTTCCGTTATCCTCTCTCTCTTATTCTTCGACACACCCTCATCCCGACCATGTTCCGCATTTTTCATTTGCTCCCTATTATTTTAAGTTGTCAAATGGACTTCCTATAGCAGGGTCATTAGTAATAATAGGGTTTTTAGGTGAACAATGGATTTAGAATGGTTTTGGTTGATAATTTTAAAACTTCTAAATTCCTTTGAATGGGCTTGGGCCTAAGGATAGGCCCATTAGAAAGGGTGGCTAATAGGTAATAACCCTGTATTCTAATTTAGTACTACATACTACGTAGTTGGGTAAGTTGTAGATCTAAGTAAGGGTGCGTTCTGTTCAATAATAAATAATAAATAACAAATAATAAATAATAAATAACAAATAACAAATAATAAATAATAATATTATTATTAATATTGCAACTTATTGGAACTTATTGGAACTTATTGTAACTTATTGAAACTTATCTGAACTTATCTGAACTTATTGTAACTTATCTGAACTTATCTGAAGTTATTGGAACTTATTGAAACTTATTGGAACTCATCTGAGCTTATCTGAACTTATTGGAACTGAAACTTATTTTTTTAAGGTGAACAAAACGCACCCTAAGGCTCTCTTCTTTTCAGTTTGGTATAGTATGATTCTTTCTTGTGTTGTCTGTTTTGAATGTTTTTTGTGAGTATTTTTTTTTCTTTCAGACATGATCTGATCTGATTTTTCTGGATCATTCTAATAAGTAATAAAAATAAGGTGAAAAGAATAGAGCCTAAATGATTAATATTGTTTCGTTGAACGCAATTTCGATGGTATTTTGGTTATTAAGTACAGTACGTACTTTGTATAACAAGAGGATTATCAAGTGGGGAAAATTACATTGTCTAAACTCTAAAGGTCGATCAAGTACTACAAGGTACTCCATCTGATCATAAATACTTGCAATATTTTGGCTAACATACTTATCAATGCACTAGTTTTCCAACAATTATCACAAACAAATAAGTTTACTTCAGAAAAAAATAATTTTTTATTGATTCAGGTAAATCCAAATAAAAATAAATCGAAGAGAACGAAGCCTAAGTTTCAGCAATTGCGGAAACATAGTACATTGTTCTCCTTGTGCGGCAAATACTATTTGAATATTAAAATTTTCAAAGTTTTATTACAAATGCTCATCAACCGTTAATATATGGGTTTTGGATCCAGAGTTCTAAAATAACTCTACAAGGTAGAGTTTCAGCAATATCAACCATTGAATGAAAAATCAACGGCTCATAGATTATTTTTCCAAAATTCTCCCTATTTTTTCTCATGAATATTCACTCCCTGATTTTCCCTTTTCACTAATATGAGCCATTGATTTTAAAATGTATGATTTTGATAAAACTTTACCTTATAGAGTTTTATTAAAACTCTAGAGAATCCGAACTCATATATATGAGATCTTATTAGATTTGTTTTAATTTAATCAACACTTTTAAAGTTTTTTAATCCTCCTAAACACATCCACTACTATATATACTCAAAGTTTTAACTAGAAAAATAAAAAGTGTACGTGATAATGAATTTGGTATAGAGGGAGTAGTTGATATTAACTTAGATTTATATTCAAACATCATACTCTGTATTTATTATGTAATAAAAGTAACTCATGATTACACTCCAAACCATTGACTAATTAACTTTAATTAGCCAGACCATAGTTATTAATTAATCTTGCAATAATACTCCAACAATTGTTTTAAGCTTTCTTGAACCTAACCAAAAGAGGCTGACCACTAAAACCCAACAACCTCCTCCCATCTTCCTCAACAAAAGCACCAATATCTCCACACATAATCTTACAAAAGTTACAAACACCAGCACAATACACAATCTTATAATCATACTTCCCACTTCCCGCCTTCTCTATCTTAAACCAGTTACTAACCGTTTGCACTCCAGGATTACCGATTTCTCCTCCGACACCAATGTACCGCCTTCCGGTCTCTTCATCGATGGTTAACTCCCAAGTGTTGGATTGAACGCAGATGGTGGAGGCATCGAAGACGAAGTTGAGGTCAGTTGAGACAAATATCTTTGTGTCTTTAGGGTTGACCGAGTAGAACTTAAGAGGTAGGCCATTTGAGACTTCATGGTTTTCTTGTGCTACGTAGAGTGGACATACTTCAGTGGTGTTCTTTGATAACATTGTTAGCCCACCGCCTCGGCCGCGGACTACTGGGAGGATGTAGTAGTTGGATCGCGGGCGAAGAGGGTGGCCATTGATGTCGAGGACGGCGGGGTTGGCAGCGGTGGTGGTGGGTGGAGAAAGGGATAAGAATAGGAGGATGGTGGCTGCTGAGAGGAAGTAATGGATCATTTTTTTTTGTTATTGTGATGTTTGACTTTTGGAGATTGGGATAGATGTGGAGGAGAACGAAAGGATGGAAGACTGGTATTTATAGAAAGCGTTAGTACGTGGGGAAAAGAAAAGGATGAGTTGTAGAGAATTGCATCCATGTCACCGTCCTCCAAGTTTGACTAGATCTCATAATTCATAATTGTATATTTTATATTTTTGAGGAGATGAACAAGAATTAATATTTTTTTTACCAGAATAAGAATATGATTAGATGCATGAAAATGTAATTGTTAAGCCTTGTGTTGTGTTTAGTTGCTCTCTTCTCTCCTTTTCTCTCTAGAGGTTACAAGGTTTCTTAAGCTGGAAATTCGGAAATTTGGCTACAACATAAATCGTTAGACCATCTTTTTGAGGAAATGAACAACATATATCGCTGTAATATACAATTTTTTTTGAAGAGATGGTCGTCTAATGAATCATGTTATAGTCGTGATCTCTCTAAAGATTGTATATTACAGCAATATTTGCAAGAGATCGATCAATATCCCACGGTACAAGATATTCAAGGATCGTAGTTTTGATAAAAGAATACCTTTTCTTTTGTTCAATTTGTTATATATTTGTTAAATTCATTTATTGTACATATCATATCATATGACTATTTATTAACGAATTAATTTTACTACTTCGTTAAAACAAAATAGTGTATTTAGTTGACTTTGTGTAATTGGTTCATGAGCATGTACATTGGGGCTCTTGGAGTGGCTCTCCAAGTAGCTCTTCAACAAGAACTATCTCTTGGCCAACATTGTGGCTCTTGAGTAGCTTTTCATGGAGAGCTACTTCAAGGTAGCTCTTGTCCAAGAGACCTTCAAGAGTTGATTCTTGTTGAAAAGTGGGGAGTAACTTTGAAAATTGGATAGTAATTTGGTTAAAAACACAATTAATTATGGACCACCAAATGGTAAGAGTGATAATGGAGAGCTCATTTGAGTAACCAACCAATGTTGAGTGTTTTTAAGAATGAATTCTTGAGTGTGTCTTGTAGAGAGATAGTGGTAGAGAGAGAGGGGAGAGTCCTCCAAGAACTCTTTTAAAGAGCCAACCAATGTACATGCTTTAAGTTGTCGTTTTGTCGCAAACCTATAATGATTTCTACTATGTTTTACTCCCTCCGTTCTTAAATAAGTGTCACATTTCCTTTTATGGCGTTCCCTTATAAGTGTCACATTTCCTTTTTTGGACACGTACACTTTACCAATATACCCCCTTAACTTCCCAACAATTACACCCCATACCTACCTTTTATTAAAAAATGTGCCCAAAAAATAATAAATAAAAAATTTAAAAAAAGACTTTTTAGAAAAGGGGAACACAAAACAGAGGGAACAGAACACCCTCCCTCTCTCACGTTCACCCCTCTCTCTCTTCTTCATTTTCCATTTTCATCTTCTCTCTCCTTCATTTTCATCTTCTTTGTTCTTCCCTCTCCACTCTCTCCCCTTCATTTTCGTTCGTGCTTCTCTTATTTCACCCACAAAATTCAAGACTTTGTTTTAAATGGTGAAATTTGACCATGAAAATTCCAGATCTGAAGTTTTCATGGTTATTTGACCTTTTAAACCTCGAATTTGGCTTTGGATTGTTAGGTATATTGAGTTTTTGATAATTTTTTAGTTTATTTTAGTTTAATGACGATTTCTAGGTTTGTTGTTGATAATTTGTTGTGATTTTATTGATTTTTTTTATTTGTCTGGGTTTTATGATTTTATGATTTTTTTTTTCCCGAATTTAGGGTGGATCTTAGGTTTTTGATGATTTTTTTGTTAGTTTTGTTCGAATTTTAGCTGAACCTTTTGATGTTCGATTTTTAGGGTTCGTTTCATTTTTGGTGAATTTGGGTTCGTTCGATCGATTTTTGATATTTCGAGTTTTAGGGTTTGTTCAACTTTTGTTCGATTTTTTGATAATTCGAGTTTTAGGGTTTGTTCGATTTTTGGTGAATCTGAGTTTGTTCGATTTTATTATGATTCGAGTTTTAGGGTTTGTTCGATTTTGGGTGAATCTGGGTTTTGTTCGATTTTTTGATAATTCGAGTTTTGTTCAATTTTTTTTGATGATTTTAGGTTTGTTCGATTTTTTGAGATTTTAGTGTTGTTCGATTTTTTTTGATAATTAATCCTGGATTTGTTTGAATTTTTTGTTCGATTTTTTGAAATTTTTGGTGAGTGGGTTGAGTTTTTTTGGATGATCCATGGATTATTGCTCTTGTATTTCTATTGGTTGATGTTTTTTTTGTTGTAATTTGATTGGTTGATTTTGTGGGTAGTGGATTGATGACATGACAATGTCTTTAATTTTCTGATTTTTCTCTCTTTTCTCACTTTACTTTTTGTACTTTATTCAATTAAACAATTATCTACTTTATCCTTTCCCCAAAAAAAACAATCCCAATCATTAACTCTTACACACTTTACAATTTTATTGATTACCGTGTCGGAGCACAAATGTGACACTTATTTAGGAACGGAGGGAGTAGTTAATTAGGGTATAATTTTCAATAGCTACAATAAAAATGTAGCTATTATCACTACAATAAATTGTATTATTAACGACGGGAAATCCCGTCGCGAAAGGCCAATAAACGTTGATTAACGACGGAAAATCCCGTCGCGAAAGGCCAATAATAGTTGATTAACGACGGAATTTCATGTAGCGAACCCGTCATAAAAAGGGGGCCGTCGTTAATAGAAAAACTCGTCGTTAACCCGTCGTAAAAGACATTTTGCGACGGTTATTCTCGTCATTGATTGTTTGTTTGCCCCGTCGAAAAAGGCTTTTGCGACGGGATTTTTGGCCCGTCGTAATCGCAAATATGATGGTGCAGGGGTGTGCACAGTGCTCTTGGTGCACTGGTGTCCAAACGACATGCAATAAATATAAAACGCGGATATCTTGTTGAATTCGGAGAAGAAAAGAACAAACGTTGTTTTTTTGATAAAAAAAGAACAAACGTTGTTCTTTTGTTAAAAAAAAGAACAATGACTGCTCTGTCCCTTTTTTTTCGTTCTTTTGTTTTTCACTCCATTTTTCTGATATATATACCTTTTTTTTTTATAATTTTCGAATCAGAATTTGTGAAGAGGAGAGAGAAAAACTATGGAAAGGAGAGAGAAACTGTGAAGAGGAGAGAGAAAGTAATGGAAAATTCTCAGATATTGGTTGATTTTTCTACTTCAATATCAAATTCTATTGATTCTTCTTCTTCAAATTTGAATTCCTCTGCTGATAATCCGATTTGTGAAGGTAATTTTTCAATTTTTTTAAAACGAATTACTTATTTATGATGATTTTGATTTCCATGTTCATTATTTTCATCATTTCAATTTATTTTGATTTTTTTGATCATTTCGATTTCTGCATTTCTCAATAACCTTGATTAATGTATTTTGATTCTATATTTTGATAATTTTGATGATTAATGTATCTTGATTATATATTTCTGATGATTTTGATTTCTGTTCTTTTTTCGATTTTATATGTTCTTTTAGTCTTATCTTTTGTTCTTTTATATATTGGTTCTCATATATGTATTAAGAGATTGTAATAATACAGAAAATAATTATTGAACATGTTGTTCTTTTTTGCTTTAGCTTGTTGTTCTTTGTTCTTTTTTGCTTTAGCTTGTTGTTCTTTTGATATTACACACTTCAGATCAAATTGTTCTTTTACCATTTTTGTTGTTCTTTTATCTTTTTTGTTGTTTTTTTTTTCACATGGTTAAAATAAGTGTTCTACATGATATGTTCTTTTCTGCTATTTTTAATGTTTTTTTTCTTTACTTTATTATGTTCTTTTATGCTCTATTGTTGTTCGTTTTTTATTGGTAATGTTGTTTTACATGGTTAAAATAAGTGTTCTACATGATATGTTCTTTTCTGTATTTATAATGTTCTTTTTCTTTATTTATAATGTTCTTTTAGGTTCATCCTCTTTTTGTTCTTTTGAGGAATTGCTCTGTTTATTCAGCCTCTCTTCTTGTTCTTTCAGCTGTTTTTGAAGATTTAACATCATTTGTTGCTGGTCAAGTAAAAGCTTTCTTTGCTCTTCAATACTGTACTTTTTGAAAAAAGAACAAACATAAAAGAACATTAAGATTTATATCTAATAAACACAAAAGAACAGAACAACAAACCCCAAAAAAAAAACAAAAACAAGTGCACCGTTCTTATCATGAACATGGCTTGTATTTCTTCTCCTTCCCCCTCATTTTTTTTTATTTTTTTATTTTTCATTTTCTATATATATAATATTTCTCCTATTGGATTCATAACTTCTCATTTTAGAAACACATTCTTGAGAGAGAAAGATGAGAGCTTTTAGTTTCTCCCAACAAAAGAGAGATTTTATGAGAGAGAAAGTTCAAAACAAATTTACTCCTCCTTTCTCTGAAATGTGATTTTAATTGAATTACGTTTACAAAAAACTAGTTTATTAAGCGAAATACTATTTCAATTTCGCTATTTTTTGAATTTTATTATTCATTCAAAGAGGTTTATGCTGTTGATGAAGGTGCATCGGGTGATTAAGGTAAATTTTCTCGTTCTTAATTAATTCTATGTTCTTTTTAAATTTTAATGTTCTTTTCTTATAACTTTCTATTTCTGTGGCATCAAAACACTGTGTTCTTTTTTAGAATCAGCAATTGTTCTTTTTACATATTTATAGTGTTGTTTTCAGATATCTTTTGATAAATAAAATAACGGAATTAGAACATAAATTGGTTGAAAAAGAACATTTTCAGAACTTAAAAGAACAAGAAAAAATATAGATCTGGTTTTAAAGTTCATCAAAGGTTCGTCGTTTTATTTTTTAATTAGAACATAAATTGGTTGGAAAAGAACATTTCCAGAACTTAAAAGAACAAGAAAAATTATAAATCTGGTTTTAAAGTTCATCAAAGGTTCGTCGTTTTATTTTTTAATTAGAACATACTGTAAATTGGTTGGAAAAGAACATTCACAGAACTTAAAAGAACAAGAAAAAATATAACTGCTTTTTATATTTGTACCTTTTGTCTGATTTGTCAATATTAGTGTTCTTTTTGTTAGTGTTCTTTTTGTTAATGTTCTTTTTGTTAATGTTCTTTTTTTTACGGTTTTTATTTTTGTTGCGTTTTATTGTTATTTATGTGCGTTTTGGGACAGGTGCACCAAGAGCACCATGCACACCCCTGCACAATCTGAGCGTTGCGTCGTAATTAGGTTGTCATTAAAGATATAAATTTTTGTAGTGTATATATCTATTTTCAATCCCAGCCCCAAAGTAAAAACTAATCTTGTCCGTCTAATTATTTGACTTAATATTTTTCAAAAAGATAATTTTTCTTTAAAAAAAAAAAAAAATCACAATTAAAAAAAATAATTACTGCATTCATATTTATATGTTGAAAGAACCACTTTTATACTTCCAGAATCTTGCATCTCCACTGATGCATTTCCTAAATATCTCCTTTAACACTCTGCACCTTCTTCAATTTTTCTATCACTATTTTTTTTTTACTCCTCATATTATTTATAAAATCGTAAATTTTTTCACGCTATTGTGAAATCGTAGTAATGTTTTAATTAACATTTAAAAACAATCCGGATTTTGAATCACATGGTATAAGAATGGAAGCAAGGAAAAGATGGAGAGGAAGAACTCAATTACATCAACAAAAAAGAACGAAGAAACTGGAATTTTTTTATTACTGTTAATTTTATTTTTATTCCTTAATATATTTTAAATACAAAGTCACTTTTTTTTTTTGAACTATGAAGTCAACCTAATCAATGGTCTTGATTTAGTATTCGAAATTCAACGGTTCTGATAAAAAAATAACAATAGCTACAAATTTAGTGTAGCCATTGTAAAATCTTCCGTTAATTAGAATATATGAATTGAAATAGATTATCCTTTATCATTAATACTCCCCGTCCCGAAATACTTGAAATGGTTTGACCGACACAATGTTTAATGCATTGATTGACTTCTTATTTAATTAGATGGTAGTTGGTAGTGAGATTTTTTTTTAATATAGGTAGTGAGATGCGTGCACAAGCTAAGTCTACACGGTATAATATTTTATTTTTATATTTCATTACAAAATCACTCATCACATCTATATTATTACAAGATCATCACTTCGACATATCCATATAAAAAAAAAAATAAAAAAAAAAAGTAAAATTACACATTACACATTACACTCCAAGCTAAGGGTCTCCAACCCATTAAATAACTTTACAAGATTTTGCATATGCATGTAATATTTACCACTCCAACCATTTTAAGCTCTCTTAAACCTAACCAAAAGTGGTTGCTCTCTAATACCCAACAATCTCCTCCCATCACCCTCAACAAAAACACCAACATCTCCACACATCACCTTACAAGTGTTGCAAACACTAGGGCAAAACACAATCTTATAATCAAACCTTCCACTTCCGGCCTTCTGTATCTTAAACCAATTACTAACCGTTTCGATGCCTGGATTCCCGGTTTGTCCTCCGAACCCCACGTACCGCCTTCCGGTGGCTTCGTCGAAGGTTAACTGCCAAATAAAGGACGGGCCAGATGGCACGCAGAGAGGGACGGCATCAAAGACTAAGTTAAGATCAGTAGAGACATAAACTGTTCTGTCATTAGGGTTGACCGGGTACAACTCAAGAGGTATGCCATCTTCGACTTCACGGCTATCTTGGGCCGCGTTGAGTGGACATAGTTCAGTGGCGTTTCTTGGTGATACTGTAAGTCCCCCGCCTCGGCCGCGGACTACCGGGAGAATGTAGTAGTTGGAGCTGGAAAGAAGAGGGTGGCCGTCAATGTCGAGCACCGCCGGGTTGGCAGCGGTTGTGGTGTGAAGAGATAGGGAGAAGAAGAGGAAGATGATGCTAGTTGAGAGGATAAAGTGAGTCATTTTGTGAAATTTTGGGGTTGTTTGACTTTTAGTGTCGTGGATAAATTAAATGTGGGATGAGAAATAATTAAGGATTTAGAAGTGGGTATATATAGAAAGTGTTAATGGGATTATGAACACAAGATAAGGTGTAGAAAATGGTAAACTACTTACACGTTATTGTCAATAATTGGAGTGTTGGACTGAATTTACTAATTTGAACGTTACACTTGTTTTTTTAATCTTATTGAAGGTTTGAAAAAACAATAATTATTACTATAATATGAATTGAAAATGGTTTGTTGCGTAAGAATTTGAGTATATACTTTGATTTGGGGATAAGTGGCCAATTCAATGAGGTTGCACTGGAAATACGTTCTTAAAAATAAGGGACACGCGAACAAAACAAAATTGTCTAGAATAAAATATTAAAATTGTTGCTTAGCTTTTGATTAAATTTATAGAAAACTTTGCGCGTTTCTTGTTGGTGTAAGTTATGTGGCGTTAACAGAAATGAAATAGAGTATATTGATAAAAAAGAATTAGAAAAATCAAAACTATATCCACAATCATACAAATAATCTGCCATCTATCAACATGGCAAATAATCATATAATTCGTATATGTATCTTATTAGTTTTACTTCCTTCGCTTCACAAATCAATGTTTTTCATTTATTTTGATAAATGGATTTAAGAGAGTTGTTTTATGTAAGTATGCCCGTGGCCTCGGGCTTTATCGAGAAAATTATGAATCAAATTAGGCTATGTTATGTTCACCTTATTTCACAGTAAATAAGTTCAGATAAAATAAATTAAGGAAAAATAAGAGTATCACTAAAATAAGTTTTAATAAGTTTAGATAAGTTTAGTAAAATTAAGTGAAAATCAAGTGAATAGAACACACCTACTATCAACTTCACATATTTACTCTCACATTCTATTATTTAAATTAGCAAAAAGACCAAACTATCAACTTACCTACATGCTTTCATTTTGCATTATACTTAATAAAGTGAAAAATATTATATGGGGAAATCTTGTAGGGAGTGGTAGGGAGTATTTCGCAGAAATTCAGAATTTTATTCATATGATAATGACATTATTTAAAACGGAGCTGAGATAGAGTAACGCATGAAACTTAAAATGGAGATACTTGACCAACAACGTAAAGGTAATATTCCAATAAAGTAATATTTCAAGCTTTGATTTATTTTTATTTTTATTGTGACGGGGATTTATCAAGCTCTGATGAAGTTAACCAAAAGAGGCTGATCATCCCTCCGTAAACCCAACAATCTCCTCCCATCTTGTTGTATGAAAACACCAATATCACCACACAACGGCAAACAAAAGTCACAAACACCTGGACAAAACACAAACTTGTAATCATATTCCCCATTTCTGGCTTTCTCTATCTTAAACCAATTACTAATGGTCTGTATGCTTGGGTTACCAATTGTACCCCCTATCCCTACATATAAACCTTCACTCATCTCGCCCTCGGTCAACCTCCACACTGTTGATTCCACGCATATGGTTGCGACATCAAATACGACGTTAAGGTCAGTGTTGAGTGGGATTTTTTGGTATTGAGTGTTAACGGGATAGAACTTAAGAGGTAGGCCGGCCATTTGAGACTTGGAGGTTATCTTGACCTACGTAGGCGGGTGGGCATAATTCAGTACCGTTTTTACGCACCAAAGTTAGGCCTCCGCCTTGGCCTCCGATCACTGGGAGGACGTAATAGTTAGTGTCCGCTTGAAGAGGGTGGCCATCGATGTCAAGGACGGTCGTGTCAGCGGCCGTGGTGGTGGTGGTGGTGGTGAGGGGAGAGAGACAAACCAAGAGTATGATGGTAGCAGTTGAGAGGATTATTGAGTAGGTCATTTTTGTGGAATTGTGTGGCTAATTAGAAACTTAAACTTGCTATTTATAGACTCATTAACATGTACGGTTGCGAATTAAGATAGTTGAGGTTAAGCAGATTTGAACCTAAGACCTATTGTACACAAGCCCTCAGTTTTAACTAACAGACCAAAACATCATTGGTACAACATGATAATTACGAAGTACGTAGTAGTAATTACCAAGGACTCAAGGAGTATTATATGTCATTGATGTCATCCAAATTGGACTATCGTATCGTATCGTATGTACGGTACATGCGGTTTTTTTCTTTTGGGATCTTATTATTATTATTCATAATTTGAGAGAATCTTGTAATTTATTTCCAATACGTATTTCAAAATATGTTCACGTGGGATCTTATTTTTTTTGTATCAATGTTTAGTTAAACAATATTAAATTTTTATATTTATTTAACGTACGTATTTAAAGATATTTATGTTTAAATATTGAGTTTAAACGGGTTAAAAAATTAAAAGGAGACTAGTATTTAAGAACGAAGACATCGGAGTATTAATTTTGTTGTAAACTTGATCCACAATCTCTTAATTAAATTTGCTAGTATAAAATAAAGGTTGGAATACGGATAAGTTACCCAAAATGTTTAAAGTTATCCGATATAATGTAAAAATAATTAATTACAGTTGGGTTTGTGGTTTTTTTTTACGGTTTTCCTTTTATAAAATTAAAAATTTATTTCTTAAAAACCAAAATAATGTTTGACGTGTAACCGATGTAATTTCAAACATATACGGAGTATCTTCTCTATTGCATATTTGGCTAAAAAGTCAACATATGGCTTGGGTTATACGTTTCCTATAGAAATAAATCTAGAGGCTCCTACTTGCTCTAATTTTTTCTACGTTTGGTATCAATCAATTTGAATCAATTTCGACAATTTCCTAACTCTTCTCATAGTCATATATGATTGATGCTCTCGTCTTGCAACAAGTGCATGTATTTACAAAATTACGAAGTAGAAAACAATTTTATCCTAGTTTTTGACGTGTCGTGAATGTATTTTTCAAAATGATAGCAACAACTACGTTCATGTCTAGAATAACCCTTAGTTAAAACCTAATCTAGCTATGTATATATTCTGAGAAAAAATATTTCTCACATGGTATCAGAGCCAGCGTAGCACAAAGGTTATATACGTCAAGCCCTACAGTATGCGTATCAAGGTGTTGTCCAACAACCTTCGTAATGTCGGAGTCCCCGTGTCAAACGACCGACTGTCCAACATTCATAAAGTGTACCTCTCCCACTCTTTGAGGAGGTTCGGACTATGTTGGAGCTTGAAGAGGATTCCCTCACCGACAACAGCAACTCTAGTATTACCTTTGAATGTGCTCTTTTAAATTCTCATTATAATGAATTTGTTGGCCATGATCAAGCACAAGATTAGTTTTACACTCTATCACACCCCTTCCCCCAACACGAAATCCCTTTGGGTTTGAAGTGTGGTGCAACATAGACCTCTTCATACCTAGCGCGGAATATTTCACTTTGAAAGAAGAATTGAATGAGATTAATTTGAACCCGTGATCAAACTTTGTGTCACGCTGGCTATGATACCATGTCAAATAACCAACTCAATGAAAAGGTTAAGCTGATGGTTGAAGCCCCAAAGACCAAGTTTGCTTTTATACTTATCAATTGTATACTTGAATTAGTCCAAGTATATATAAAACATACAAAGTGTATGCTAACGTATTTGGAAACCATGCATGCCATGTAATTATTTGAGTGATATATAATCAATAATTTCTCCGTTTTGTTCTCCAACATCATTTGATGTTTCACGTTTATCAATGTAAATATTTAGCCATGAATATCTCTAATTATACATTAGGTGAAACTATAAAGATCGATATTTTGAAAATATATATCGAGAAAAACCTAACAAGATCTGACATGACTATATAATTAATTATTTATAAATAACAAAAAAATGATAAATTGAAGAGAGCGTGAATAGTGTAAAATTGCAAATGGTGCAAGTATAAAGATAAAAATAAAAATCTCGAATAATGGTAGGCCATGTGCCCCACCATGCCCATGCTAACTAGATCCACCAATGCATTTAACATGGTTGCATGAAATGAAATTCTTTGTTTTACCAAATGAAAAATTATTGATAGAAATGAATTCCTTCAATAGCACTTTTTCTTTTGAAAAAAATAAAAATTTAGGGATTAAGGATTACATATTTTTGTAAAATTTTGGATAAACATTATTCAAGTTAAATCGAAATTCGGCAAAAGATAGCCAGTCTTTCGCTAAAATTTACGAACACGATTTCTTGCATGTCACAATATTTTTTAAAGGTGGTTTTTCACAAATATTAATTTTTTAATGTGGTTTTGACAAATTTTTGTATGACATGTGCATAGTCATCCCTTGAAAATCAAGTCAATCATCCTAATCAACAATAGGTGGTCTCTCACAAAAATAAGTTATAAAACAATTTTTTTTTTCTTGAGCTAAAATTAAGTTGAAGTTAAAAACTAATGTCCTTAATTGTCGTAAATTTGGTATCAATCAACTTAAAGCAATTTGGACACTTTACTAACCATTCTCAACGACATATATTATTGATATTGTGTCTTGCAACAAGTGTGTTTACATTTACGACAATTCTCACAACAAAACACAATTTCATTAAAGATGAAGTGTTTATGACAGGCTCAAATCCCGTCATTTATGACGACAGAGTATTTAGGCTTTTCATAACTTGGCCCAAAAAATCTAATGTGTCAAATGATCACTAGCTGTGAGTCTGTGATATTTGCGACTGAATAGTCAATTATGACGATCCTCTTTCTATAGAAACTAAGCGCAAGCATGAAGATATTTTGGAGAGAATTATCAGTTTTCCATTAACTGAATCTCGTGAGAAAGAAGAAAAGAGAAAGCAGTAGTTTAAATACAACAATACTACAAGCTTAGCCTAACAACTTGCTGACTAGGACTAACAAACTTGTAACAACTTTTGTGTAAGGAAAATAAATCAATAACCATAAATAATCAGCTCCTATACTCCCCCTTCAAGCTGGACTTTAGATAAAAGTCCAAGCTTGGCAGACAAAGAGTGATGTTGAGAAGAAGCCAAAGGCTTTGTGAGCAAATCTGCAAGTTGTTGAGAGCTTGATACATGACTAGTGTGTATGAAGCCAGCTTCTACCTGTTCACGAACATAATGCATATCCCTTTTGAGATGTTTGGTTTTGTCATGGAACATGGGATTCTTAGCTAAGTGTTCAGCTGAAGTATTGTCACAGTACAAGGTGATGGGAAGAGGAATGTTGACCTGAAGATCTTCAAGTAAGCCTTGTATCCAAACAAGTTCACTAGCTGTTGCTGACATACTTCTGTATTCAGCCTCAGCTGATGATTTGCTGACACTTCTCTGTTTTTTTGTTTTCCATGAAATTAAGTTAGGACCAAGAAACACAGCATATGCACTGAGAGATCTACTGATGTATTGACAGGAGCTCCAATCAGCATCACTGTATGCTGACAATTGCATATCAGAACTTGATGAGTACCATACACTACTAGAAAAAGGGTTTATAACGACGAACTTTTTCGTCGTTATAAGGCCAAAAAGTCGTCGTTAAAACCTTTAACGACGAACCAAGTTCGTCGTTGGTTTTGTCGTAACAGCTTCCGACGTTATTAGTTATAACGACGATGTTCGTCGTGAATTTTAAACGACGAAATCATGTGTTCGTCGTTACTTATTAACGACAATATACTTCGTCCGTCGTTAACTTATTACGACGACTCAATTTCTTGCCGTTATTAATCATGAAATAACGTCGAACAAATAGAAAATAATGACCAACTAAGTTGACGTAAAAAGAAGTTCAAATAGTAAGCGAAATTGAATTAGCATCTAAAAACAATAACACCGCTTAAAATATTTCATTACTGATTCAAATCAAAAGTAACAAATTTAAACGATTCGTATAAAACCAATAGAAAAAATAATATTTTTATTAATAGCCAAAATATGGAAATACAAATTAAAGATCTCGCTCCATTTCACTAATCGAAGAAAGAAAAAAAAAGATCTAACACCCAGTCTTAGTTCTACTGTTAGCTCCACCGTCTTGTGATCAAATTGGACAAATCACCCAATACAATTATTTTTAGTACCTATATAGAGTATGTCAATACTAATACCACAAATGACTAGTATTGGCACTTGCTTCTATTTTGAACACAAGACACTTTTGACATAGACTTCTTTCTCCTACATTAGCCCGAAAATACATAATAAGTACATCAAATGATTTGGTGGTAAAAAAGCGAGTTGTTGACGGCTTGATGTCAGCTCCCTTGTTAAAATGTAAAATACCTACAAATGTAAAAGAAATCGGAAATTGTAAGTAGTAATGTTAATAGAAATAAAATATAAGATCATATACTCTGTATATAAACCATAGCATAAGTAATACATCATGTATTCCTCTGTTTTAGACTTCAAAATTAACCAATGATGCCCAAAAGTCTACAATTTTTCCACGCTTGGAAGTTAAAAAATGGAAGAAAAGGTTCTGAATGGTGAGCATTAGACCTGAGGAGAAATACTTGAGCAGATTATCAGTAGCCCAGTAGAATTATTGTCATTGTCATTCTAGAAATCCGGACTTCACATTGACATCTCCAACCTGCAACAAAGCAAGTTACTTAACTCCCTATTGATTACAAAAGAACCTCCCTAGAATCATAATGGTTATTATCTCTAGAATCATAAAACTTATTCACCACCATTCTGATTATCGAATAATAAAAATATTTTAACTTATGGAACAGAACATAAATAGCAGCATATTTAGTTATGACTAGAACATGAAAATCATGATATCAAAATTATTTATTTCCTGAGTTAAGTTATAGGTTTTGGTAAACTCGATTTCTACGGAGTGTATTAGAATCTAACAAAATTAAAAATTCTTGATAAGGATTAATTAGATATATAGAACTTTAAATGTCATTCAAACTTTATTATCAATTGTGTACTAAGTATTATTTTTTAGAATATACGACACATTAATTTGGGGGGAATATTGGTGGAATTCGCCCGAATTGGATATGTAATGAACACTTTGCCAGACTTTCTTAACAATTAGCAGAATTAAATAATAAATTTCTACATTGGAAAATTCAAATAAACATGTTTTAAGGAACAACATTGTTTGAATTTATAAACAGAATTATGGGAATTATACTCAAACGAAATTCAATATATGACATACCAGTTTTCTCATGTCTGCTACTTTAATGGCTTCTCCTTGAAAATACCAATAGGTTTTTACAATCATGACTCTAACATGAGCTACTGATCATCATATTCATATACTAATTTCAATTTCACAACAATTCCAAGTTTACAGCAATAACTTGTGAAGAAGATCAACAATTCTTATTCAACAATCTAACTATCACCATAAGCCAAATTGCAAGAAGTAGGACAATTAGAATTGATACCTGCACTATTAACAAATGCAGCAACATGAACTCCACCACTACCCGTAATCTGCACATGATGTTGCGGAACACTTTGTTCTTCAGAAGACGAAGTCGCCATTAAAGAGCTCACCAATTTCTTCAATAAAATTCTACAAATCGATCAAGAATCCAAAAGAAAACCCTCAAAAATATGGAACAAGAATCAAGCTGCAAATTGATCTGAATTTGCAGTAACGAACAAAGAGAACGACTAATCAGTCGCAAATGAAGAAAAGAGGCTCAATCGAAATTTCTAGAAATTCGATTGAACAGTACCCACAAAATTTGGGGAAAAATTACTCCAGATTAACAACTCTCATAACTTGAGATGCCGAATACGGTTTCGTAAACCAGTAAAAGAAATTCAAATTAAATCCCAGGAATTAGAGACTACCAGAACTCAAAACAGTACCTTACAAGAAACTTCAAAGGAGAACCCACCAACAAAACAGGAAAAAGATAACAAATCAGGTTAAATAAACACACAAAACCCAAATCCTATAAAATAGGAAATTATTAACGGAATCAACAACAATCTGAATTCGAAAGAGTTAAGCAATGAAAGAAATCAAGACAACCATTGATTTACCTGGATCAGGTGACTATGGAATTCGATTACTGTTTCCTTCTCAATTTTAATATTAGATCCTCAAATCCTCGATTTTGGGGAAGAAGATTGAGATTGAAAAAATCAACGAAGTTGTGCAAAAGAGGAGAGATGGATACGGTGGCTAGGGTTCACCTCTAGAAGGATTAGAAATGGGTTATAATAAACTTTAAAGCCTTTGTTATCTAAGCAAAGACGACGAACAGGGAAAACAAATGAAATTCCGCTTTTTTTATTTTTCATAAAATTTAAAATTAGATTAACCGCGCCTCTATATATTAGTTATTGCGACAATATTTTCCACATTGTCGTTATTTGGTTGTCGTTAATGTGTTTATTTCTAGTAGTGATAAGCCATCAGCTAAAGTGCCTTTCAAATACTTAAGAACATGCAGGGCAGCACGCAAATGAGGTGTTCTTGGTGAATGAACAAATTGACTGAGGTGTTGAACACAGTAAGACAGATCAGGTCTGGTGATGCTCAAATACAAAAGTCTTCCTACCAATCTTCTGTATACCTCAGGTTCAGCAATTAGATCACCAACATCAGTGGACAACTTTAATCCACATGACAATGGAGTAGAAGCAGGATCACAGTCCTCCATGCCAGCATCAACCAAAATATCATTGATGTACTTCCTTTGAGAAAGGAAGATGCCATTGTCATTTCTGTGTACCTCTATCCCAAGAAAATAAGTTAGTTGGCCAAGATCTTTAATGGTGAAAGCTGGATCCAAAGCAGTTTTGACCTCATCAATTTGACATTTAGAAGTTCCAGTGAGGAGTATATCATCAACATAGACCAATAACACCAGAAATTCACCATCAAGATTCCTAGTGAACAAAGAGTAATCTTGTATTGACTGTTGAAAATTCAGTGTTTTAAGAAATTTGCTAAGCTCTTTATTCCATTGTCTTGATGCCTGTTTCAAACCATATAGGGACCTTTTGAGTTTACAAACCTCTCCTGGTTTTGCCTTAGTGTAACCAGCAGGAGGAGTCATGTAAACTTCCTCATCAAGAAAACCATGCAGAAAAGCATTGTTGACATCAAGCTGATACAGTGTCCAATTTTTCATGGCTGCAAGGGCAATAACTATTCTCACAGTAGCAAGTTTAGCCACAGGAGAGAAAGTTTGGTTGAAATCTTTGCCTTCTATCTGTTGATAACCAATAGCAACAAGTCTTGCCTTATGCTTATCAATTGTGTAATCTGGATTGAGCTTTGTTCTAAAAATCCATTTAGAACCAATAGCTTTCTTGTTCTCAGGTAGCTCAGTTAAATCCCAAGTGTCATTACTTTCAAGAGCCTGAATTTCCTTTTCCATAGCTAGTACCCAATTTTCATTATTTTTGGCTTGGTTGTAATGCTTTGGATCAGAAGAAGAAACACACACAGAAAAGGCAAGGGACTCCCAAGTGTCATAGTCATTCAATGCTAGAGAAAGTAACCAGAGATCATCAGGTTCCATGGTAGAAGTAGAATCAATGTTGGGAAATGTATTGCTGACATTGAATGAAAGAGATTCACTGTCAGCACTATTTGGTGGAAGTGTTTTATCTCTGTGAGGTACATAGCCACCCACAAAGTCTTTAAAGGTGGATGGAGGTTTAATTGGTCTGGTAGATTTCCTTAAAACAGGTATAGAATCTGTGTTTGGGTTTAGAATAGGAACATGTTCAGAAAGAGGGGAAATGGTAGAATCAGAGGTAGAAAGAGAATTGTGAGAAGAAAGAGATTCAATAGGTGTGTTTGGGGAATTGTGTGGAGATAAAATGTCATTTTCAGTATTGACATTTTGAAAAGAATCAAGAGAAATAGAAGTATCAGACTCAGTAAACAAGTCATTGTTGTCTTGTGCTCTAGCAGTTCCAGAATCATCAGCAGATCCAAAATGAACCAATTGAGGAGTGGGAGATAACTTGGACTGAGAAGACAGTTTATATGGGAATATATTTTCAAAGAAAATAACATCCCTTGAGACAAATGTGGTATGAGTGTCCAAATCATAGAGCTTAAAAGCTTTATACCCACCAGGATATCCAATGAAAAGACATCTTCTAGTTCTAGGATCAAATTTATCTCTGTGAATGTGACCATTGTGAGCAAAACAAAGAGAGCCAAACACCCTGAGCTTGTCATAAACTGGTGGAACTTGGAACATGATCTCAAAAGGAGTTTTCCAATTTAACACTTTGCAAGGAATCTTGTTAATCAAAGAAGTTGCTGTCAGAATACATTCTCCCCAGAATTTCTTAGGAAGATTGGCATGAAATCTCAAAGCCCTAGCTATTTCAAGAAGACTCCTATGTTTTCTCTCAACTCTGCCATTTTGCTGAGGTATGTATGGCACACTTTTCTCATGTAGGATACCCCACTACTAGGAAAAGGGCTTTAGGCAACGGCTATAAACTGTTACTATAAGTCATGATACCGTTGCAACAAGCCTATGGCAACGGTTTAAAAACCGTTACCAATAGGGGGCGTTGCCATAGGTTTATTGCAACGGATTATAAATCTTTGGCAACAATTTTTTAAAACCGTTGCTTTAAATATCTTTGGCAACATTTTCCTACAGTAACAGTTCTAAACTATAGCAACATTTATCTAATAATCAAAGGCAACAATTTTTACCTCTATAGTAACATTTTTCCTACAAACTTTGTCAACACTTTTTAACTTTGGCGACAGTTGTATAATACGGAGTATGAAAACCCATTTCACCTTAAAACATATCCAATAGTTAAATACGGTTTTAAGATTGAAGAGAACAAGCTTATATACGACACAAAATTGATCATTTGCACAAAAAAAGTTGTATTCGTATATTGAAATCTTGAAAACATATTCTCAGTAGAACCAAATAACCAGTAAAGTTTAGAACAAAAAAAATAACCAATACATTCCCTTAGAGATTTATCTTCTATCAGGGAAAAAAAAGAAACAATAATTGTAGGTCTCTTCTAATAAGAATAAATGAACTATTAAATATACATTAAATTACCACCAATTATGCCATTTGAATTCACGAGAACATCTCACTAAGAAACATTACACAAACTCTATCCATGTTTGAAAACTTGGGAGTAAGGAGAACATGTAGTTAGCCCTTCAGTGGCCTACAAAATGATTGCATCTGCAGCTTGTCATCATGTTCAAAATCAACCCAAATTTGAGATGCTCTTCATACAGGTAGTAGAGAAGTATGTCCATAACCGAGAGGTTGTAACTTAGATATATTTGTATAAATAGCTGCAACAACATGACACCAGTAGTGGCGAGGAAGGAGAAAGAAAAGTAAGCAGCTACAAAGGAACTCCAATCATTACATTCACCTCCATGTGAGTGCGCTTCTTCGTAATCCTGATATGTTATAGTCTACTTCATTTACATAGATTCCATAGGCTCAATGTATTGTTGAAGCTATCTGAATAGTTGGCATTCATTTTATTCAACATTCACAGAGAGTGACAGACTAACATTATGGTTCTCATGCGGTTATAAGTTCTCAAGATGGCATATATAGCTGCCTAGAGAGCAGGAGGATGAAGAGTTGTCTTTAGGGTCCTTTATAATCCAATTGACAGCCTGATCTGCCTCGGAAAAAGGGGATGGGAGAAGTTTGCAGTAACAGTTAGAACAAAGCAAAAGACAAAAATAAGCATAAACGATTACATACTAAGAAGTAAGAATACATCACATAAATAGTTACTTAAAATATGCTACATTTTAACAATTGAGCTAGAGATAAAGAGAAATAATCTTACTTCCTTGGATCTTGCAAGAAATTTCACAATTCTGAATTTTTCTCGGGTATGGAGAACCTGCAACATAGAAAAGAAAAGCATTAATATCTTGTTGTGATCATACTTAGTAAGATAGGAAAATAAGGAGCATATTTGTCTAAATAACAATTAGCAACACGGTACTAATTAAATACTTGAGGCAAGCTGGTAAAAGTGGTAACACCTTATCTCAAGGGTCTTACCACTTTTCAAATAGTCCTAGACATGATTGATATTTAATTATGTTTTGTTCTTCTTATTCCTTAGTAATAAACCAATTATGTAGAAATTTAACTGTGTAAGGAATCAATATCATATGGGGAGTTGCCAATTGGACTATGTTACAGGATTTGGTACTTGTCTAGAAAGGTAGGCTCCATGAGAGGGTTCTTGCTGCACTTGTCATGCTACATATTCTAATCAACACCATAAGTTTCATGACCACAATGTATGAACTACCAGAAGAAATTATGAATGCAGGGAACAACAGATATATATATTCAAAATAAAGAGAAATATTAGATCAATTAAACACATCTTAAGCAGGAACAATTATTCGTATACTCAATTAAAGGTTTTCCGTTAACCTTGCTTTTGTCAAACTTCATGTCCAAAATACCTTATAATTCTCAAACCAAGACTTTCAAAAATATGTCAGGGCCTCATTTATTATTCAAAAACTCACCTGAAGCCAAGGTGCTCACATATAGGTGTAATTTAATCAGGCATCAGTTAGAATCATAAAAGAAAATTTTAATAATATGAAAATCCAACCTTATGCAACAGCAATACAACGACAATTCTGGAAGGTGAGTAACAAAGTATCAGTCTAACAAAAACAACTGATGTTCTTACGCAGACCTGAACCTGAATATACATCTCCCAACTGATTGTCCACATTAGAAATCTGCTTCCGGCTTCCTTATCCAATATATGAGTAATCATCTGCAGGAAAAAATCTACTTTAGATTTTACATTAATCAACATATTGTGAAAATTTAAAACTGAAGTTGATCCATTATTCATCAAATTAGTTGCATTCCGACAGTCCAATCAAGAAAGCATATATCTCAAGCATACCAATTTCACATTATATCTCATACTAAACCTAATAGATTGATTACCAACAACAAGTTTGATTACCATTAAAGAGTAAAAACAACCCTAGCATAGTTGAGAATATGTAAAAAATTATAGTTGCGCTCATAAACCAACCATCTATAGTAGCACATATGAAACGCCCAAATGCACAAATCAACTTCCAATTTATCATGATAAGAAGAAATTTTGGTAGGTACTTAGTAAAATCAAGCATACCCTCAACAAATCATTAGGAAGAGGTGACAAAACCTTGAGGTTGGAAAGAGAAAAGGAGCAACCCAGCAAAAACATACCCCTGAAACCAAGGATAGATGGAATAAAGGCCATAACCAACACTCAAGGAATGAAGACATTATAAAAATACATTGATAATTATACTTTCCATGGGACAATGGTGTAGGAGTTTAGGAGTCTATTACATTTTTGACTTACAAAAACCTAGCAGGAAGACGATGAAAGTGCGCCCAAAGCTTGTCATCGAAGCCAGGAGGAGGAGATTATGGATTGTTCGATTCCTCCAACCTCTTATGCACCTCAGTCTTATGGCGCTTCTGCATCAAATTTTGCGCACCATCATCGAAGCCCAAGACGTCGTCTCCGACATAATAGCTACTCTCCTGCGGTTGGATTCGCACGAGGTTCGCCCTGCCGCCCTGCTACTATTGCAACAATAATCGTTAGTTTCCATCACCATTCCTTCCTCCATCTCCCTCCTTCGATTTCACCTAAAAATTAGAGAGAAAAACTTAATTTTCTTAAAAGAAAACAAAATTTCTCTCTTCTTCTGCCGTTTGAACTGATGGGCATCAATTAAATTGCAGAAAAGTTAATTAATTGATAAAAATATATACTCAATGCAAAAGAAAGTATAAGAAATTGGAAGGAAGTAGCAATGCTCCATTTATCAATAGTCTGGAGATCGATATGCGAATTCTACTAAACACTAAATCAATTACCTATAACCATTAAAGAAATCTGATCGCCGACCATGGATCGATGTTATGCTCAACCCTAGTCATCTGATTTGCAAGCTAACTTCTTGTGAGAAGGAAACTGCTATGAAGAAAGCAAACGGAAGAGGGCGGTTTAAGGGTTTGTGAATGAAAAAGCGCCCAAACGAATAAAAGATTAGCAGGCATAGCATTTAGCCGCATAGTAGCCCAATTCCTTTTATTAATTTATTTTAATTTTTATCTAGGCATTAAAACTGTTGCAATAAAATAGCCCTTAACTCAATAATCAATAAGTGTTGGTATAGTTTTTCAATAGCAACAGTTTTTTAAAGTCAAAGCCAAAGAAAATGAATAAATTTATAACCGTTACAATAGCACTGCTATAGCAACGCATATAAAACTGTTGCCAAAAATGGCGTTGCTAAAACCCTTTTTTCTGGTAGTGCCCTTAGCAGCAAACAAGGATCTACATGACTCATTGACTATTTCAGTCCCATTATCATATCTGATTTTCTTAACCTTGGTGTTAAATTGAGTTTCAACCATGGATAAGAATTCAGATATGACTTTTTCAGTTTGCATTTTGTTATGCAACAGGAATGTCCATGTAGTTCTACTGTGATCATCAAGGATAGTAATAAAATAGGATGCCCCATCCAAACTTTTGACTTTATAAGGACCCCATAGATCCATGTGTATTAAGTCAAAACATGCAAGTGATCTGTTTTCACTCACACCAAAAGGAAACTTGTGTTGTTTTGAACTAAAACATACACCACAATTGTATTCAGTTATTCCTTTGCAAAAATCAGCATTAACATATTTCATCTTGGACAAAGAAGCATGTCCTAGCCTAGCATGCAGTAAATCAAGATCAACTCTATGCTGTTCCTTATTTACAGAGATACTAGTACTAGTTTTATTTGGTAAAACCAACTGGTTCACATCAACTAGGTTTCCCACAGTATTACAACTTGTATGTTGGGTAGCCTCTCCTTGTTGTATGCCAATACTTGACTGCTTATTTCCAGAATTTGCAACAAAATAGTAAAGTCCATTTGTCCTCTTTCCAGTGCCAATCAAGACAGATTTAGATGGGTCCTGGAAAGTATACCCAACAGTGGTGAATTCAACTTTAATGCCAGTGTGTTCTATCAATCTACCAACAGATAACAAGTTGTGTTTGAAACCTTTAACCAGCAGAACATTGTGCAGAACCAGATCATCACTCAAAACAACATCACCCATGATTTCAACAGTTAACTGAGATCCATCAGGTAATCCAACCTTAATAGGATTTTTAAGTGTTCTTATGTTGGTTAACATATGTTCATTATAAGTCATGTGATCACATGCACCAGAATCCACAATCCACAAGCAATCATCAAGCATTTCATTCACAGAACAGTTGAGGGAATGAGATATTATACCTGCATAGTTTGCATAGGAACAAGCCATTCCATTGTTGGTGTTGTTCTGTGGTTGCTTGCCTTTCATGGCCTTCATGACCTCTTGACAAATAGCATTCAGCATTTCATTGTTGACTGTTGTATTTTCAGCTCCAGTATCATCCAGAGGACAGTCTGCAAAGTCAATGTTAGTATGAACATTTGCAGCAATTCTGCCACCTTGTGAACTGTTTCCCTTGGAAGCTTTGATTGTATTGTACCAATCAGGATATCCAATGATCTTGAAACACTGGTCAACAGTATGACCCTTTCCTTTGCAATGTGTACACTGCCTGTTCATTTTATCTTTCTTCAGATCTTTCCAATCTTTCTTCCCTTGTGTTGATCCAACACTTCTGTAAGCCTGTGCAGCCATTGCACTACTATTCATAGCATTGCTTTCCACTGCAGCATGACACACTTCTTTCTGTTTTTCAATCTGTTGAGTAATAGAAAATACTCTGTTTATGCTAGGTAATGGATCCATTGACAGAACATTAGTCACAGTGTTTTCAAATCCACCATTCAAACCAAGTAGGAATTTCATCATCTTGTCTTCTTCTTCAAATTCAGCTACCTTCTTCATGAAGTTACAACTGCATTGTAACAAAGCACCACAAGAACAGGTAGGAAATGCCCTCAAATTCTGCATTTCATCCCAAAGTTTCTTCAGTTTTCCATAATAACTGACAATAGTCATGTTTTGCTGAGTCAAATTCTCAATCTCCTTTTTCAGCTGATAGATCAATGGTCCATTGGATTGACCAAATCTTTCAGTCAATTCTCTCCATAATTCCACAGCAGTGTCAATGTATCCAAAATCATCAGCTAAATAATGATTCATTGAGCTTAAGATCCAGCTGATTACCATAAAATCAGCACGCTTCCATTTTAAGTAATCCTTATGATTAATTGCAGGTTTAGCTATCTCACCATTGATGAAACCCTCCTTGTTCTTAGCAATTAAGGCTCGTTTAACATTTCTGCTCCATCGCACAAAATTTGTACCAGAAAATACCACAGCAACTAATGCAGAAGTCGGATTATCAGAATTTGCAATGAAATAAGGATCAAGATTATCACTATTACCTCCTTGATTCATGTTGTTGTTTTGAGTTTGTGATTGATTTTCTTCTGAATCATCAAACGCCATCACAATCTTAGGTGAACAATCAATCTGATTCTATAACTTTGCGCAAGAAAATTTCGCAATCGCAGAAATTTTCGCAACAAATTTTCAGATAAGATGATCGAAAACAGATCTTTAATCTGTTAATAATATGAGAAAACCTCAAGATCAAGCAACCTCAATCTCTTACCAGAGATTAAGCTCTGATACCATATAGAAACTAAGCGCAAGCATGAAGATATTTTGGAGAGAATTATCAGTTTTCCATTAACTGAATCTCGTGAGAAAGAAGAAAAGAGAAAGCAGTAGTTTAAATACAACAATACTACAAGCTTAGCCTAACAACTTGCTGACTAGGACTAACAAACTTGTAACAACTTTTGTGTAAGGAAAATAAATCAATAACCATAAATAATCAGCTCCTATACTTTCACAGCGTGTTTGTAACGGGTAATTATCCTGTCGTAATTATTCATTCACGGCGGGTCGGCGGCCGTCGTTAATTAATACGGAGTAATACTTTTTCTTGTAAGTTTCTATCACAATTTCTGACGTGTCATGGGTGTATTTTTCAAACATATATTTTGGGAATTTGGCTAGAAATTCCACAAAAGACCTACATAATCAAAATGATAACAACTACGTCCATGTCATCGTCATCCAAATCGGACATTTTGTATCTTAATGAGTTAATTAGTATGTGACTATGTGCATGTAGTGAATGGGAACAATTAAACGGGCCGTGGTATTTGTTTTAGAAAAATGAGGTTCATGGCTGTACACTTGTACGGAGTACTCCGCAATAATATACACCTTCCGTCTCGAAATATGCGAAATGGTTACCAGCTCAGGGTTTAATGTATTGTAATTGATTTATCAGTTAATTAGATGAGAGTTGATAAGGAGAATTTTTTAATATAGATAGTGGGATATGTGTCAAACTTGTAAATGGTAAGGGGTGGGATGGGGGTAGTGGAATTTTTTAATGTTTTTAAGGGCGAAGTCAAGTGGGTGGGTACTTAGATAAATGAGAAATTACTATAATATTAATAAACCTTTTCATTTTCAGAAACGTTGCAAGTAATCAGAAACGGTCTTATAAGGATTGTGTTTCGACTATTCCGCGACGGGGGAGTAATAAATAAAATCTATAAAAACCATCCTTAAGCTTCTCCCAATTAACTTTTCAAACAACAACAAAAATGAATCCTATCTTCCCCTTTGCAACTGCAATCACTCTTCTTGTGTTTCTTTCTCCTCTTCCTACACTCAACGCCGTTGTTCTCGACACCGACGGTGAGGATGTACGTAACAGCGGCGGATCCTATTACATCATCCCAAAAGGAAGTAGTAACGGCCTCACTCTTACCCAGAGACCCGGGAGCCCATCATGCCCACTCTATATAACCCAGATAACCACCTCTCCGGGTACATCTGTAACCATCTCTGCTCTTGTGAGAACACTTTTCATTCCAGTTTCCGCTAGAGTTAACATCGTGTTCAACACTGACGTTGCCACGTGCGCGGACCCGCTTGAGTGGCACGTGACCCCTGATTTGGCTACCGGGAAGTCTTATGTGACTGCTGGTGGTGGTTCGACGGTTTCCAGTTATAGATTCAGCATTGAGCAGGCTGGCAATGGTGAAAAGGACAATATTTATAAGATAAGGTACTGTCCGTCTGCTGAGGAAGATGAAACAAATTGTGGTGACGTGGGTTTTCTCGGGGAGAATGGATTATTGGGTATCAATAATGAGAATCCACTTTTCGTTCAGTTTAAGAAAGTTAATACTGGAATGTCTGAGATAGTGTAATAATCTTCTCATTTACTGCTGCTTTTTCTTGGAATTATGTCGTCAATAATAATGGATTAATGGGTATAAAGTATGAATGTATAATGCCTGTAAGTTTATTACAATAAGGAGAACTCTCTGTCTCGTGTTAAACTTAACATTGTTCATCATTGCAACTTAATTATTTGCATAGCTTCCCTCCATCCAGCGTCTTTCATTGCCTCATTAAAAGTCCTAGGCTCAAGGCCGCCAAGAACAGCTGCAAGAAATATACGATGTCGCAAAGAAAATTTTTCGCAATTCATAAAATGTGCTATAGGATAGGGAGTACCTGAAGAGCCAGTGGAGAATGGTTCATGGGTGGACGGACTCTTAGCTTGTACAGTGTGCGTGACAAAATTCTTGAGTAGTACGGAAGGGCGCCTGAGACGACACCCCTTGCCCAAACCAATCGGACCATCATCGTCCACCTCTTGAGAAGAGGATTGGGCCTGCTGCGTATGCGGCCTAGGTGGAGTAGAGGGAACGGACTCCTGTGAAGCAGGAGAAGAGAGATCAGCCTGCTGGGCCAAATGAGGAGATGGGCCCAATGGAGACACCAAGGCAGTTCGCTGGTCCAGTGCTGGTGTTGTAGGTGTTTGTGTTGGACTGGGCTGCTCTAAGGGATCAGCACGATCCACAGCCAAACCGTGGCCAGGGGCCATAAGATGCTCCCCTACCGTGGACTCCACTGGTCCAGTATTATCACCAAAAGAGTTTTCCAAATCATCCAAAATTGTTCCAGCAGTATCACCAAATGTGTTTTCCAAATTATCCAAATTAACCACATTATCATCACCAAGTGCCAAATCAACATCACCAATTGATGTAGCAAAAGGGAATTCGTTTTCATGAAATTTGACATCCCGAGACACAAAGATTTCAGAAGTTTCCATATCATACATTTTCCACCCCTTCTTACCATTAGGATACCCAATAAATGCACATTTTCGACTTCGAGACGCAAATTTATGACCCTTAGACTTTAGATTATACGCATAGCAAAGACAACCGAACACACGCAAATGATCCAAATCCGGTTCTTTGCCAAATAAAATCTCAAACGGAGTCTTATTTTGCAATAATCCTGACGGTGTACGATTAATCAAATAAACTGCACCCAGAATACATTCACCCCAAAGCGAAAGCGGAAGATTACCCTCAAACATAAGAGCACGACCAACATTTAAAATGTGTTGATGCTTTCGTTCAACCCGACCATTTTGCTGAGGGGTACCAACACAAGAAGTTTGAAAAATAATCCCATGTTCATCAAAATAACCCAACATACATTTGAATTCTGTGCCATTATCACTACGGACAAATTTGACAGTCGTTTCAAATTGACGTTCAATCATAGCAAAAAACGAACGAAAAACTTTATAAACTTCTGTTTTTGAATGTAAAAGATACACCCACACCGCTCTTGAAAAATCATCTACCAAGGTTAAGAAATAATGTGCACCACTAGTTGAAGAAATAGAATTGCGACCCCATAAATCACAATGAATTAATTCAAAAATTCTACTTGCTTTGCTATCACTAACAGGAAAACTATCACGATGTTGCTTGGCTTGGGGACAAATTCCGCAAGCTTTATTTAATTTCTTCATCACATTACGAGAACAATTCTTAATTGCAGGTACTAACTTGAGAACTCTATCAGACGGATGCCCCAGTCGACGATGCCATAACTCAAATGTAGATGATGCAGGAACAGTCACTGCACACACTGTTGGTATTTCCCGAAAATAATAGAGTCCATCCTTCCGTTCACCGGCTCCAATCAGGCTCCCCGAATGTTGGTCCTGTATAGCACAAAGTGAATCAGTGAATTTAACGAAGCATTTAGAATTATCAATCATTTGCGACACCGATATTAAATTGCAAGGCAAATTAGGAACATATAAGACATTATAAAGAATTAATGAGTTCGATAGTGCAGCTTGGCCCTCCATGGTAGCTATGACAGTATTTCCGTCCGGCAGGCCAATAGGAGAGTCAATAATAGACTCCATATTTGTTAACCGAGAAGCATCACCAGTGACATGACGGGACGCTCCAGTGTCAATTATCCAAGGTAACAAAGAACACTTACCCGTCATCTTATCTAACTGTGAACCATTATTGTTAAGCATATTAAGAATCGCTCGAACTTGCTCCGGTGTATACTCCACGGTGCCTGCTGTAGCTTCATCAGAAGCAGCCACAAAACTGCTCTCCCCTATACAGCCACTGCCAGAAATGGCATTCACACGCGCAGGCACCCCACGACCAGCAGTAACAGACGCAAATCCTCCCTTCGAAGAACCTCCCTTAGCCCGTTTCTGCTTCATCTCTTCATACCATTCCGGATAGCCATGGAGTTTGAAACATGTGCTATTATCATGCCCCGTACGTTTGCAGTGAGTGTAGGTAAGCTGTGTTTTATCAGGCCGGTCAAATCGAGGCTTCACACGTTCAGTTTGCACGGCAAAAATGGATTGAGTTTGCAACCCTTCCTTCGAGGCCTTTACATTAGCAATTTCACGGGAGCGTTCTTCTTGTATGAATGCGAGGTAAGCTTCATCAAGGGAAGGCAACGGGACGCGAGACAAAAGATTTGTGCGCACCGTAGCATACATGTCATCATCAACACCGACCAGGAATTGGTGTAGGATCTCCTCATCCCGATCCTCGGCTAATTTTCCAGCCATATCACACGAACAAGCACCACATTCACAGGTACGAAGAGGCTTGAATTGAACCAAATCATCATACAACCCCGTGAGCATGGCATAGTAATCCTCCATGGACATTCCCTTACCTTGCTTACAAGCCGTAATTTGGCAACGTAATTGTTGCAGACGAGGACCGTTTGCGACACCGTACTTCTTAGCCAAGAAATCCCATAATTTCTTTGCGTTGTCATGAAAGGGAATATGAGCAGCAATCTTTGGTTCCATGCTCCTCAACATCCAGGAAACTAGCATCGAATTAACAGTCACCCAATCGAGCAGTTTCTTTTTCTCAGTAGGTTGAGTAATCGTGCCATCCACGAACATAAATTTCCGGCGAGATTGAAGGGCCAATTGCATTGCCCTAGCCCACGCCATGTAGTTCTCACCCCGTAGTAATACGTGAGTAATTATGGTCCCCGGTTGATCTCCAGAACTTAAGTAATACGGAGATGCGGGATCGATCTTTCCATCACCTTCCATGGGTATTCAAGAATTTGTATTCACGCTGGTGAAACTTGAAGGAAGAAGACGGACGAGGATAGAAAAAAATTTGTAGGTTAGGGTTTGCTAGGCTGCTAGCTCCGATACCATGACAAATTAATTAGGGTAGATTGTTTTCTTGCCTTGTATTTCTCAGTAACGTGCGTTATATAGTACAGCTCTAATCTATGGGCTTTTAGGTTAAATATATTAAATACAAAATATAACCCTAAGCCCAATTTACAATAAATAAGCCCTAATAGACTTTAATGACGATGAGAATTTTCACCATACAACCGGTTATACACGTCTGTTTGGCAACACTAGCTGAAATTAACCTGAAACTGATAAGGCAACTGAAACTGATAAGGTAGTACCTGAAACTGATAAGGTGCTGAAACTGATAAGGTAGCTGATTATATTGTCCGTTTGGTAGAACTAATTTTATAAGTAACTGAAATTTGTAGTAGTTTGATTGACATTCTATATATTTTAACATCTATAATTATTTTAATTGATGTATTACTCCATAAAAGTTAGTAGTACGAAATAGCTAGCTATTATTCTTAACTATAAATACTTCATGCTTTCAAAGTTAAAAGATCCAAAATCTTACCACCAAATCAATCACATTGCTTCAAGCACACCAAATATAAACTAGATTAACCCTAAACAAACAAAGTTAACGTTAAACAAACAAAAATAACGCTAAACCAAGCAAAATTAACACAAAAATAATTACCATCATCAGCAAAAAGGATATACAGGGTGGTCGCTTTCAAACACCATTATTCACCAAAATCATACCACCAAATTATTCACACTGCTTGTAGCAGACTAGTAGACCAATGACAAACACAATTAACACAAAAACAACAAAATTAACTCTAAACAAACACGATTAACACAATTCTATTTTTTTTTAGTTTTGTAATTGCGTCAATATATGTCCCAGTTTGTAAACAACTAATTGCAACAATTTTCCAGGTTGTAATCAACATTTTTTTGTTCTTTTAGTTGCCTCAGTGATCCAAATTTGTAATCAAATAATTGCAATAATTATAGGTTACGATTGAACCCAAAAAACTCCAAAACAACATCTAGATTTATAATTAAAAAAAAGATAAGAATCAAAGTAGTAAAATTGACAACAACTCATCATATAATTTACAATCAAAAATCAAATTCAAGGAAAAACAATAAGAATAAAGAAAAATATAGAGAAGTAGAAGGAATCATCACATACCGAATACGACGTTTTATTATGGGTTTTTATTTTTTGAGGGTGATTCTATTATCAATTTTTTTTTTAAAGAAAATAATAATTTCAGGAGCTGAAACTCAAACGTTAATCAGATTAACGTTTCAATATCAGTCACTTTTTCCACCTTATATTTTATTTCAGCTACCTGCCAAACACTCCTAATTGTTTAAGGTGACTTATCATATTAGCACCTAATGATTTAAGGTGACTGAAATAGCTTACCAAACAAACCCTTAAGATACCCAAAGAAAAAAAAAACATTTTTGACCTATATGCTACCTACAATAAGTACGAGCATATAAGCAAAGATATATGGCCAATTGGTTCTTTGTACTGATTACTGTTTAATTGTGCCTCGATCATAATAAATTAAGAAACAATTGAAGATCGATAAGAGAAAACGTAAAAGGACACAATTGAAAAAATCATCATAAGGTGGGCCGGGATTGAGTTAATTGACCATTTAAATATGAGGCAAAAAAATTCAAGGGGGCTTCTCAGGAAAATTAACAACGGGGCTACACGGCAAAGCTTTCCAAAGTGGCATAGTCAACCAAAGTTAATTTGCAAGGAAGTTAGTCAACAAATTAAATTAACAAGGGGCCTAGACGATAAAAAAAATTTAAGGTTTAGCCAGCCATTTCAAGTGTATATAATAATGTGCTAGAATTTTAAGTCAGTTTAAATGATTAGAGTGGTTTGACAAGCACCTTAAATAGAATACAAGGTTTTGAAATCGACTTAAATTGAGACGTTACTTTGACTCCCGTTTCAATTTATATAAAGTCCTTAAATTTTCATGTATTTTACCTTCAATTTATTATTTAAAACAATTAATTTACAAATTTCAGTTTCTTAAACCATTAATTCTACCAAATAACTCATCTTATCTGGTACCTTATTAGTGTCAACACATTATCAGTTTTAGCTATAATTTAATCTTTTTATTTTCATCTCTATTTCAATTAGTTTTGTCAAAAATAGCTTTCATCAACGATTACACATTGAGGGGGCTAGTTGTTCGTGGAAGAAATAGACAATTCTAAACAATTACTTCTTGTATAGAGTAACACGTGATCGGTACTCTAAAATGGAGCTAGGTAAAGTAGCTAGCTATTTTAAGACGATGTTATAATACGAAGTATTAATAATTCCAGTACGTACGTAAATTAAAATTTCAAGCTTTCTTGAAGTTAACCAAAAGAGGCATATTATCCGTATTTATACCCAACACCCTCGTCCCAATTCTCTGTTGAAAAACACCAACATCCCCACAAAACGGTCTACAAAAGTCACAAACACCAGGACAAAACACAAACTTGTAATCATACTTGCCACTTCCAGCCTTCTCTATCTTAAACCAATTACCAAGTGTTTGTACCCCTGGATTTCCAATTGTTCCTCCTGTGCCTACGTACGGCCTTCCCTCCGCCTCATCGTTGGTAAATTTCCATTGAGTAGATTGCACACATGTGGTGGAGGCGTCGAACACGACGTTGAGGTCAGTGGTAAGAGGGATTGTTTTGTCTTTTGGGTTAACAGGGTAGAATTTAAGAGGTATCCCTTTCGAGAGTTCGGCTGTATCTTGAGCTACGTAGAGTGGGCATGATTGAGTTGATGAGTTTCTAGACGCCAAAGTTAGGCCTCCGCCTAATGGGACTCTGATCACTGGGAGGACGTTGTAGTTGGTGCCGGCTTGAAGAGGGTGGCCATCGATGTCGAGGACGGCCGTGTTAGCGGCGGTGGTGGTCAGAGGAGATAGACAAAGGAAGAGGAGGACGGTGGCAGTTGAGAGGATTAAGTAAGCCATATTTGTGGACTTCATTAAGAGATATATGAATATATGGATGGAAGAAACTATTTATAGACTGCATGCATGTTCATGTGTAACGTGTATACGTACCTGAATATAGGTGACGTACTAGTTGAGCTATACAATATGAAGACTACATATTATTGTCATCCAAACCGGACCATTGTCGGCATTGTATGTTTAATTGCATCGTATGTAAATGCATTTTTTGTAATGTACGGCATTCACACGTACTTGTAATAACTAATAAGTAATCAAATTTGTAATGAGTATACCTAAAGATTAAAATAAAATGGAAAACGATCTTTTTTAGTTGACTACTTAGCTTTGACAAAATTATTTACCAAAATTGTCATTTTCAAATTCTAATTCCTAAACTAGCTAAGAATTTTAACTGTGTTTTAAAATTTATTAAACGGCTTTGGTTTGGGTGCTTTTTACGTAAATATGGAAAAAGATTAATACTTTTTATATTCCGTAATAGGAATATATGTATGGATCGGAGTATCATTTTTTGCTCCCTGTACTATTTTGTTTAGATTTTTTTTTTTTTTATAATATACCATATAGATCCGGAAATTGAGAAGGACGTTTATTTGTGTTAAATAATTCAGCATTGACTATTCTAGATTTCTAGGATAAGATCTTTACGGCTACGTAACAAAACGTCCCACCGTATGTACAATCTTACTCCGTAGGGAGTAACTAGTATAGTACCCGTGCGATGCACGGTTTATAATCTAAAAATAAATTTATATGAAACCTAGTAGATTATAGATGTTCTCCAAGTTAAAAATATGATGGATAATTTGTTATTGCTCATGCGACGTCGTCTTATTTATTGGTTTAATTGAAACAAATAAGCTGGGTACATAGATAAAATTATTTCCATTCTCATTCACCACTTGTGTCAAGAATAAAGGTATCGCTTCCACCCTTCACTTCGATAGTAAAACCCACTTAATATACACATGTTCCCCCATCAACCTCATTACCAGATCATTTAACACGTACCTACACCATTTACTTTATTCATTTAGAGATGACTTTAAGGCAAGGTGAGACCTGCCCACCCGTACCCGCCTTCAATTCTCATCCTCATCCACGCCGTTCACGATAGGTTTGATACCCACCCCTCTCAATCCTCGTTTTGATAGATACAAAATAAAATGCATTCACTTCATCACCCTCCATGTATCCACATCCCCCTCAAACTCAACCCTAGACTCAACATTTTTTTTTTTTGGCAAAGGAGCTTTGAATTTTAAAACTTTAATCTAGAGTCTTTTGACAATTCGTTTGTTTAATTAGAATAATTAAGTAAACAAAACATTATAATATGCACTCTTAAGTTAGTACGGAGTAGTATTTTTTTCTATATTATTCATAATCAATTATATGTATGATTAGCGGCGCAGGCGAGTCCACTAGTGCAAAAACGCTCATTTGCGTCGGTACAATTGCCTCGCTCATTCAAATGAGCGACGCAAAAATACACATTTTGATTTGTAAATATGCTTTGCGTCGGTGATTTACTAATCTGTGACGCAAATGGACCTATACAAGTTAATTTAATTATTTACGTCGGTGATTAGTAAATCAGCGACGCAGTTTACTCTTAAATTGCGTCACACGCGTATAATTGAACGACGCAAGTGACCCTTTTATATTTTTTCATTTATTTTCTCGCATAGATCCAGGTCGAACAAACTTTTCGCCTCCTCTCCTTCTCTCTCCTCCTCCTTTCGAAATCTCCATTGCCGGAACTCCAACACCTCCCATCTCACCTTCAAAAATTCAGAGTCAACCTTATCCATTCGAAGTCTTCTCTCACCAAGCCGCCCCTTTCTATTTAATCTGAAAATTCGAGCTCTGCGAAAATGGGAAGAGGGGCGAAACCCTAGGTTTCGGCGCGGGGAGAAAGGTGACATCCTGAAGCAGAAAGGCTTAGTTTTTTAAGGCTGTGAAACACACCACACTACTGGATCACGAATTGTTGGTGTTGGAGCTCTAGTTTAACTCGCCGCCCGTACTTGGCTACCTTGATTGTAACACCCCCGATTTACTAACTATAAATAAATAAGAAATATAAAAGACTTTATAAAAATTGCGGAAGCTTACACCTAAATCGGAGGTATCACCACCACACTTGACCACCTTGTCAAGTGCTAAGGCTTTCAAGACTTAAACTATTACAACTCAATTACTAGGTGGTCTATTTACAACTGAAAAGTGTAAAACTGTCATAAAAGACTAAACAATAACACTTGAGCTCCTTCATCTTGAACTGCGATCTTTCACGATCAGTCTGCTCCAATTAATCTTGACTGCTCACCATAGAGGACAAATTCCAAAAGGATCGTCGCAGGGCGACCATAAGAAAAAGACATGGCCGCAAACACACATAGCAAATAAACACACACGTCAGCAAAAAGCTGAGTAATCACCTGTAATATACAAAAACATACTAATGTAGAATATATAATAAAGCTCATATAAATAATGTAGTATGAAACTACATTCAAATACGATCCCAAAGATAAAACTAACTCCATACTCTATGGAAACTATAAATCTTTACTTCATATGAACCTCAAATATATTGATATGATCTTTTCCTCTAGTAAACATACTAAAACCAATAGGTGCCATATTTGCTCTTTGTTCTATACCTAGCCTTGGACATGGGTAATTCGAATAATAAACCAACAAGTATAAAAACTTGAAACTCTCAATAGCTACTAAAAAGACTCTCTGAGTCAAGGCCACTTTTGGACCAAATCCCACTTTGAGGATATTAAGAAAATAATAAAGATTGTATCTTGCTCCTCTACTAATGGTTATCATCTCCTTACCAACATGCCAAGGACCAAGGTTTATAACATTGAGCCTCAAACCAAGAATATGATAATTCAACTTTTCCTCATGATTACATAATGTGATCAAAATCAACCTTATTGTTAAAATATACAAAAGAGTATTTCTCAATAATAGCACCATGATCCCAAAATCATATACGAATTGAAGTAACTCATTCTATAATATCTCACTCCTCCACTGCAAACAAAACTAATTCCCAAAAAATAATATTTGATCAATTCCAACAATTTATTTTGACTAAACCCAATATAAATAATCTAAGTCTATCACTAACCATAATAACAATAACACACCTACATCGCCATACTTGCATTCAACTACTAAACTAAAAAAAAAGCATATATACCAACAATTCGTATGGTACTCTTCTACAGCATCAAATCTATGAACATACAAAAATAAGTCATATACTTTGCACACCAAAAATCGAAATAAACAATATGATAACATATAATTAAGGAATAGATACGAACATCTTCAAAAAAACTAGCTAAGTGCGCGTGATTACAACTAATAATATACAAGAACAATTAGAAGGGACTAAGTGTGATTACACATAATAATTAATAAATATGAATAACTCAATAGACTAGGCCTGTGTGATTACCTTTCCGGATAACAATACCAAATAGTAAAATTCAAGCGAACGAGTAACATAATCAGGTACGACGTGCGGCTTATGCTCAATGATAATATGACGCGCATGATTGTGTGGTGATTCATTAGAGTTTGATAAAGAAAATTAAATACATGACCTGAGTAATCATGTGTGAGCTAGATCATGTGCTGCAAAAGGAAGATTTGATGATTTGTGAAGAAGATGAAGAAAGGAAATAGTGAAAACTCACGCACAAACCTAAGGAAAAATAACAATGACGGCTAATCACTACTTTATTAGAAATAGTTAGGGTTTAAACTGTATTTATATTTTTTCGTATATAAGGGTCCTATTAAAGACAAAAAAAAGTTTTATAACTTAATAAAAATAGAAATGCATCATTTAGTTTAGAAATGCATCATTTAGTTTAGAAAAGCTCACTTAAAAAATAAATATAACCTCATTCTAGATATAAACATATTTTATAAAATCATAAAATATTAGGGTATTACAATCTACCCTCCTTAAAAGAAGTTTCGTCCCGAAACGTCAAGTTAGAAAAATACAGGGTATTACATTGATGCTCAGGTATATTCTATGTCCTATCTTGATTTCCATGTTTAATTAATTTCCTCTGAATTTTTTTAATATGAATTTGGGGTTTAGTTATGTTGGTTAGTTTGTGAATTCAAGTATTTTTTTTCAATTTTTTATATGAGTTTTGTTGTGCGCCTGTGCATTTGATGATAAATTAAGTGATTGATTTGAATTTGATGATAAATTAAGTGTTGAATATCCAGAGCATATAATGAAATAGTTTCTCGTTGTGTGGATTGGATAAAATAAAAATTCATGCTGAAAATTTGTTTGGTAATCTTTGATAGCTTTGCTCTTTTGAATGTCTGGTTATCTTGGGGAAATTCTGAACTATGTATATGCAGGCAGTCATTTACTACACACCTGCTTCAGCTAATGACATCTTGGGCCGTTGTTTGTGATTTTTGGTATCTAGAGCCCCAAACAATAAAACCTGGAGAGACTCCCATCGAATTTGCCGAGAGGTGAATGAATATTTCTCTCTCTGGTACATTTTTATATACATGTTATGTTGGATACCGGATCAATTTGTTGCCTATTGTATCTATTTCTTTTTGCAGGGTCAGAGACATGATCTCTCATAGAGCAGGCCTGAAAAAGGTTCCTTGGGATGGCTACCTGAAGAGCTTACGCCCTAGCCCTAGGTTCACAGAGAGCAAGTAAGCCACCCCCCCCCCCCCCCCCCCCCGCCAATTATATCTACGGCGCGCGTCATTGGACTTAATTTGCCTAATCGTTTACTTGAGTGTACTTCTATGTGTTCTACTGTAACATTGGCCTACTTTTTGAAATAAGTAAGACTTTTTCAATTGTTTTCCATGTCCAAATCTTAGTAATATGAGTTCTTTTGATGGTTAGCTTTCAACTATTCTTTTTAATTGGTTTACTAGTAGAATTTGGATGGGTTTTTCTTTGGAAAGTTAGGGTCTGAGTTTGTTTGTTCAGCGTTCCTATGGGGCTTTGTTGTAGTTTGCAGTAGCTCTTTCATATATTGATGTTGCCTGTAATAAAGAATGGAAGAAGCATATACAATACTAATGGAAGGCTTTTTATGCTGTGAATATGTGCTCTTTGCAGATGTTAACTGTTTTGTTGTAATTCGAGTCCTTGTGATTTCTTGTTTCTTTATGATAAGCTTTCTTCTTAATTCCTGATGTTGCTCTAACTTTTTTCTTTCAAATTTTTTATTTACAGCTTGATAGCTATGATATCGGAAGAGGGAAAGAGAACTAAAAGTATACCTGATACTCTGATGGCATCGCTAGTAAAATATTGTTAGTGTAATATGCAAGATTGTTAGTTAATTTGTATAATTTTTCTAATAATACCCTGTAGCATTTCCCATTAAATAATGTCAAAGGCTAATACGTGAAATAGGATTTGATAACTTGAGAGGTTAGAGGTATTGAAGGATACTTCCCAAACTGTATGTATCATGTTTCCTTTGATGCAGCTTCAACAGATATTTTCTAGATCTATATACCTCTTTCTTACGCAAGTCATGGAAGTAGAATGCTCCGGAATGTTCCCTTTTATTGATATCATTTTATTTTAATTTTTGTAGACTATTTTATTGTTGAAATTGAATGTTAATTTGTATATTGTTAGTGTGAGGGAAAATATAACTAAGACTTTCACATTTTGTTTATTTTAATCTACATATATAGTGCAGATTAAATAAATAAATTGTGGAGGTCTTTTTTTTAAAAAAAAAACAAAAAGTCATTTAGCTAATGTGCGAGGCAAATGACTTTTCAGCATGGCACCAAAAACGTCATTTGCGTCGCACATTTAGCTAATGTGCGACGCAAATGACTTTTCAACATGGCGCAAGAAAAGTCATTTGCGTCGCACATTTGCTTAATGTGCGACGCAAATGACCCTCATTTGCGTCGCACATATGTGCGATGCAAATGACTTTTAGTCATTTGCGTCGAGAGCTTTTGCCACGCGCAATGTGCGACGCAAATGCACTTAAATGTGCGATGCAAATGAGCCTTTTTCCACTAGTGGTCCAATCTAAAATCCATCATCGCCCTGTCACTCCATAACACATACATTTTTAAACCTCGTCACCCACCAAACTTTCCTCTATCCCCGTCCCTTAGGAAGGATGCACATGGGGATCCACAAAAAAACTTGATCCACAGGCAATCTGACACCCCTATATTTGATAAATAATCCACTTTTGGACAGCACATCTATACCCCCCTTACAATTCTCATCCCTATCCCCTCCATCCACGACAGTAATGATACTCACTCCTCCCAATCCCCGTTTCGAGAGGTACAAAAAAAATGTATCCCCTCTTCATAGCCCCTCCCCATGTTTCCACACCCGCCTCAAACCCACATCTAGACTCAATTCTTTTGTTGGTAAGACAATTTTGAAATTTAAAACTCTATTAATTCTAGAGTGTTTGGCAATTCGTTTGTATGATTAGAATAATTAAGTAAATGGACAAAACATTATAATATTTTAGTTATTAGTAACATTTTTTAAATATTCATAATCAACGTGGTAGCACTTTTAGTAAGTGTCAGCTATACATATTATATTTGGTAGAAAGTAATAAACCATTTGATATTACGTTTCTCAACCCTATATTTAGGAATTTGCATACTATTTGCGTCAGGTCGATTATAGGACTGTGTTGTTGTAATTTCTTTTTTAAGTTTAATTATATTAAACCGTGCATCGCACGGGTACTATACTCGTATTATACTAAAAGAGAGTAAATCAATGTGTTGATATGATAACAAATGTCACTCATTGACGAATCAATGAGTGATATTTTTCATCACAACATTGATTTCCTCTATGTTAGTTCGTAGAATATATAGATAGATTACAATATATTAGTCAAAATTTCAATCAAAATACCCTTAAGACTTCAATAATATGAGTGAATAATTATTATTCGTCATAAAAAAGTAATTTTTAGAATGCCGGTGGCCGTGGACGCTATTGTAAATCTTGCATCGCAAAGGTGGGAGATGAAGTATGGATGATTTTTTATTTTGTACCCGACCTCTCGAGACGCGGATTGGGAGGGGTGGGTAGGCGTTAAGTGATCAAATAATGAGGTAAATAAGTACTTAGTGGTATGACTACCGAAGGAATGGTGAATGAGATAACTTAATGTTTGACAGGGGTGAAAATAATTTGTCCATGTACCATTATTTGTTTTAATATTTTTTAATAAATAAGACACTGATAGGGCAATAATAATTTATCCGTCATTATTTTAATTAGGAGAATATCTATAAGCACTATTTTAATGATAATTATCTACCAGATTTTCATATAAATTTATATTTAGATTATAAGCCGTGAATTGCACGGATACTATACTACACAGTACAAAGCACGAATAATAATTATCGTTAAACGTAGTGTTAGGATCTTCAACCGTTAAGGCATAGGAGCTTGGGAGAGAGTAGAGATACAATTTATTATTGTGCTTGATAATGATTATAAACGATTAACAATAGTTTTATTTTTGTATGGAAATTTACATAGATTTCATGGTAGTGAGCAGTGGGAGTTTGCAGAATTGCAATAACTCAATAAGGGATGAGGGAGGAGAGAAAAGAGACGGTAAAAATTTACCCAGTTAAACAAAAAAGTGAATAAATAAATTGAGTAATTTTATGATGTGGACTAATGGTATTAAGTTGTACACAGTGGGATAAAAGAGTGGGATAGAGAATCGAACACGTAAAGTATTTGATGTTTTTATTTTTTTAAGTTAAATTATTTATATTAAAGGAGATGACCATCAATGAATGAAATTTGTCATCACCACATTGATTTTCTTATCTTTTTGTATAATATATAGATTATAAGATAATCAAATAAAATAACGACACTTGTCATCACTATGTAATCAGATTTGTACATAGTTTGAGGAAAAAATAACATATAAGAATGTTTAAAAATGTAAATCTTGATAAGTTATATTTTTACGGTATATTTTTAGGATGTTTAAGTAAATTGCATCGTATGTAAATGCATTTTTTGTAATGTACGGCATTCACACGTACTTGTAATAACTAATAAGTAATCAAATTTGTAATGAGTATACCTAAAGATTAAAATAAAATGGAAAACGATCTTTTTTAGTTGACTACTTAGCTTTGACAAAATTATTTACCAAAATTGTCATTTTCAAATTCTAATTCCTAAACTAGCTAAGAATTTTAACTGTGTTTTAAAATTTATTAAACGGCTTTGGTTTGGGTGCTTTTTACGTAAATATGGAAAAAGATTAATACTTTTTATATTCCATAATAGGAATATATGTATGGATCGGAGTATCATTTTTTGCTTCCTGTACTATTTTTTTTAGATTTTTTTTTTTTTATAATATACCATATAGATCCGAAAATTGAGAAGGACGTTTATTTGTGTTAAATAATTCAGCATTGACTATTCTAGATTTCTAGGATAAGATCTTTACGGCTACGTAACAAAACGTCCCACCGTATGTACGATCTTACTCCGTAGGGAGTAATTACTAATTAATCAGATCAAGTAGTGTAGATCAGAGGCTTAGGCGATTGAGGAGGAATGCACGTGTATTGCATCTTATATTCCTATGAATGATCTATGTCATGACGTATTCACGCTCGAGGTTGTAAATGGGGTCAATGCAAAATTGCTTTAAGCAAACATAGACTTTTGGTCATTTTCAGTACAACAGAATTAATTTTATTGACTAAAATTAATTATTCATGTTTCCTCCCACTGCAAGAATTTGTATGTTTAACGACGACCTAATAACGACGGGTCAAAAATTCCGTCGCAAAAGGATTTTGCGACGGGGAAAACTACCAAACAATGACGGAAAAAACCGTCGCAAATATCTTTTACGACGGGTTAACGACGGGATTTTTAATTTACGAGGGCCCCCTTTTATGACGGGTTCGCGACAGGGAATTCCGTCGTTAATCAACGATTATAGGCCTTTCGCGACGGGGTTTCCCGTCGTTAATGGTAGAATTTCTTGTAGTGTCTGTATTTAATTAAAAGATACACTTTTTTTAATTGGTCGTATTTAATTAAAAGATACATTATTTTTGGGCATATCATTGTCCCACTGCCAATTATATTTATATTTCTCTTATACTTGTGCTCCTACATTTACTCACATTATCTTTTTGCTACAATAAATAATTCATCCACTATCTCACTTTCATCTTATTTTAATAAACCACTCTCCTAAAATTTTGTGTACGTCATCAAAATACATCTTTTAATTAAATATGGAGGGAGTAACTATTGAGATTCTGTGAATATGAAATGACCCAGGCCACTCAAGATGTAATAAGTCCACAAACTTATACTCAGTAAGATAGTGTTTATAGTCCTCATTGCGAAGGAACAACCAATAGAGGTTAACTAGTGGCTTAGACATGCCTAGTTATGAAAGGCCCAATAAACTTTAGCTGTGATACCATGTTAAATGTCAGACATTAGGAAATAGGCCTGGGCAACCGCTTAAGGAGGTGGGAGTTCAGTCCAATTATAAGCTCAATAGAGGTTCGATATTAAAACCAAAATTGACAATAGTGAGAATAACTCCACGATCTTATAATGTGGTATTTTTTTCCTTTTTCTCCGATGTGAAACAAATCAGATGTCTCTATTGTTGGGACATTCTACTGAATTTTATGAATCATGTAATCATGGAGGATAAACCTCCCTAGACCTCTTGCTTGTTGTCTTTAATGGATTTATTCCCAGCTTTGCATAAAAAAACAAAAACAAATCACAATTATACTACCTCCATTTCAAAAAGATCTTTACAGTTACTATTTGCACGGACTCCAATGCAATATTTAACTACTAATATATCCAATTTCGTATGTGAAAAATTATAAAAATTTGATATTCTGAAAATACATCCCGAGATCAATCTAACAAGATCTTACATGTAACGTTTTGATGTATATAATGGTGAGAATTTACGGTCAAAGTTTTTATACTTTGGACATATTTTCCAAAGCGTAAAGAACTTTCTGAAACGAAGGTGGTATAACATTAGGTTTCAAAAAATGACCGGTTGTTCACTAAACAGTGGGTTGGTGATGATAATGATGATGGGCACATAACATTAGGTTTCAATACTGAGTAAGTAATGAAATAAAAGTTCTTGTTATATTCTCGTTTAATGAACGAACAATTATATAATAATTGTTAAGCCGTCTATTAAAATGTCAATTTTATCGAAAACTTGTGGTTTTAGTGGAAATCAAGAATTCAAGATCAAGCCTTGTAATTCTACTTTGAGTCCATAGTTGGAACTTGAAAGTTGGAACCCGCCCAAAATCATAAATTTGTGAAATTTTTAAAGCTAAAATGTTAAATGGCCCATGGACCTTATTATTAAGTAGTAATATAAACATAAACAGAAAGCCGAATAAATTGTTGTCGCTGACTCACTTGTCCCTCCACGGAAGAAGAAATATAAAGGGTCTCTGGCAGAAGTAGGAAGTCTCAATCTCTTTTTGCTCAATTTGGTGAAGTTTTGAAGAAGTTCTAGACTTTAGAACTTCAGGTATAGAGAAAGAGAAAAGAGAGAGATCATTTTATTGATTAGAAAGAATCAATATTATTACAACAAGAAGCTTGTACAGTTGTACATGGTAGTCTATTTATATGACTGTAATACAAAGCTCATGTTTGTGATCAAGGAATCAATTGTAACTGATTCTTATAACCTATAACAAACTAGTACATGTCATCAATCTGTGTGTAGAACTGACGTGTCACTAGTCCGTGCACCTTGGTCTTCCAAGCTAAACAACTTTAGCAATGTAGTAACTAACTGCTGGTTGTGTTTGTTGTTGTCAACTTGATCAGCAGTCTGGTCATATACTCCAATAAGTTTGGGTGGAAAAATTTTACAACAATTATTCAAAGTTTTAGCTTGTTGTGCAAGTGGAAAATTTTTACTTCCATCATTCCATAAAGATGCATGTTTTTTTTATTTTTCACGTTTTTCAATGCATATTTTATATATTTTTATCTCAAATTATACGATAGTAAAATTATATATACAATATTGACATTTTTAAAGTATTCGATGAGACAAATTAAACATGTACAAGTTTTTTCTCATATATTTGAATAAATTTACAAGATAATATTCAACTGTAAATAGTGTCAAAATTCTTATGAAACAAAAGGCGAGTAAAACAATAATTTGAATTTAAACTTTACCTACCCAAAAAATTGAGTGGAAAAACTTTATAACAATAATTCAATTTAAGCAAATAAATGTATTAATTTTATCATAATGGATGAATTCCAAAAGTAAACAATAAACCTTGACTTGAGAATTGAAGTTAAGACTTGCAACATGCAACATGCAAGTTTAAACTTTTTTTACTTAGCTTGCAACATGCAAGTTTGACTTTCATGCTTACATAAAGTTGATATCATATTGAGACAAATCATTAAAGATAAACATATTCCGTATTTTTGTAATACATAGAGTCTATAAATAGCGTAAATGTTAAAGTGTAACCATTAAAGTTAACCGGAAGGAGAACCGGAGAAGGATGATAGTATTAATTGTCAAAATCTTTAAGCTTTCTTGAACTTAACCAAAAGAGGACGATCGGTAAGACCAAGAAACCTAGTGCCATCTTCCCCAATAAAAACACCAACATCCCCACACATGACCGTACAAAAGATACAAACACCTGGGCAAAACGACACCTTATAATCATACATCCCACTCCCAGCCTTCTCAATCCGGAACCAGTTACTCAAGGTATCGACACCCGGGTTTCCGATTGTTCCTCCAGTCGCCACGTGTTGTTTTCCGGTGGCCTCGTCGAAGGCCAGCATCCATCCGGTGGATTGTACGCAGATGGAGGCGGCATCGAAGACGATGTTGACGTCACCCCCTAAAGGGACTCTTTTCTCATTTGGGTTGACCGGGTAGATTTTAAGAGGTAGGCCGTTTGAGACTTCGTGGTTTTCTTGGGCTACGTAGAGTGGGCATGATTGTGTGGTGTTTATGGGTGTCATTGTAAGGCCCCCGCCTCGGCCTCGGATCACGGGAAGGATGTAGTAGGTGGAGCCGGTTTGGAGAGGGCGGCCGTTGATATCGAAGACCGGGGTTATTTTTGCGGCCGCGGTGGTGGATGGAGGAGAGGAAAGGAGGAAGAAGAGAAAGGTGGCTGCTGAGAGGATAAAATTAGTCATTTTCGTTGACTTTTTAAGCTGAGATATGATAGGCTAGGGGATGAAGAAACGGAAGTAGTTTAGGAGGTGTATATAAAACGAGTTGAGTAAAGTACATTCAATCCTGAAAATATAATTATAATCCATTTTTCTTACATTGGTTTCTTGCAAGTTGGGGAAAGGATAACGAAATTTCCAACTACTCCCCCGTCCCTTAATACTCGCACCGCTTTTCTTTTCGGGTCGTCCCTTAATACTTGCACCGCTTCTATAAATGGATATTTATACCAATATTATATTATTTCTCACACTTACTTACTAACCCCATCTGCACCCCTATTCCCTACAAAAAATCATTTAAAAACCCACACTCCCACTCACCACTCTCCACCTCTTATACTTTTTTCACTAACTATTAAAAAAATACCCCACTATCAACTAACACTCATTAAATTAATAAGTCAATTCAAATGTCTTAAACTCCGCACCGGTCAAACCGGTGCGAGTATTAAGGGACGGAGGGAGTATATAATATCGATCGTTCCTTTTATTGTAAGATCCTACAAGTATAAAGTTGCATATACGTAGTATATAAGATTTTTTTTTTTTAAAAACAAGATAAAAAGAAAGAAACTCCCCTCCGCACGAGGATAACTCCTAAGTAATCATCATTTACAATAGACTATAACTGCAGACTGTTACTAAAATCAATATACATAGAATGGGACTAGGGATGGCAATGGGTCGGATCTGGACCGGGTCCGACAGGATCCAGACCCAGACCCGCTTTTTAAGAGGTGGATCCAGATCCGACCCAGATCCGTTGGGTCCAAAAAAATCAGATCCAGACCCAGATCCACTGGGTCTAATGGGTTTAGGGTCAGGTCTGGGTCCTAAATGGGTCTAAGCGTATTTGTTTTCCAAAAAAAATTGTCCCTCATTTTTCTTATAATATGTAATTTTTTCGCCCATTTTTTGTATGTAAACGTAACGTTGCTTTAATAAAACCACTAAATATGGAATATTCGTTAATTTTGTTTAGGAAAAAAAATCATATTAGCCTTGTGATACAATAAGTATTTAAAGTTTCTAATATTATTATTTATATGTCACATCAAACAATTTTTAAATAGTTTAGTATCATAAGAATTGAATAAAGTTTAGCACGCAAAGATTGAATTATATTTAAATTTTAATAATTTTTTTAAAATTATATATATGGGTCTGTGTGTCGGATCTGGACCGGATCTGGATCTTTAATTCTTGGACCCGGACCCAGACCCGCCCCATTGAACAAAGACCCAGATCCGCCCCAGATCCACAGGGTCTAATTTTTTTGGACCCAGACCCTTAAAAATGGACCGGGTCCAACCGGATCTGGGTCGGATCTTGGACCCATTGCCATCCCTAAATGGGACACTAGATGACCAACGTTCGCAATCCAATATGTCGCTCTGTTGGCTTCTCTGTACACGTGCTGAATCTGAACATTTTGGAATTGCTGAAGAAGTATTCGAATGTCTTGAACAATGTTTTGTAGCTTCCAAGGCGTTTTCCAGATCTTTTTCACCGTATTAATAACAAGTAGATTATCGCCTTCGACGTGAAGATTTTGAATACCAAGACGGATCGTTTCTTGAATGCCTTTGTGAAGAGCCAAAACTTCTTCCATAAAAACTTGTGTGCTTCAGGTTGAAGGTAATAGCTGAAGAGACTTTGCCAGTGCTATCTCTGATGATGACACCTGCGACTGCTAAATGGGATTTGCAAGAATCGTCGAAATTGAGTTTGTAGGCTCCCGTAGGGGAGGAAACCATCTAACTAAGATGGGAGAAGGGGTATGAATAGTAGGAGAGGAGGAGTTGTTTGAAAGGGGTACCTCTAAGTTGTTGGGAGTTAATATGGAGCCGGAGCTCCTATTCCTTGTAGGCATTTACAGCCTTAAAGTAGTAGCAACAAGCGGACATAATAGTGTTGGAGAAAACACAATCATTTCTTTCCTTCCATATTGACCATGCTAAATAAATACATTTATGCAAAACAATGCGATGATTTCTTAGGTGTTCTAAAGTGTCAAGAAAATCTTCTAAAGGGATAGTCTGTCCTAGCCACTTTCTTAGGTGTTCATAGTATATGAGATATATAAACTCTACTTTAAACTTGTAAACTAACCGTATACGGAGTATGAAAGTAATAAAGGTTGCATATTGTAATAATAATATTAGTAGTAGTGACTGGCTAGATCTGGAAAACGGGTCGTTTGGATCGGTTTCGGATCAGGTCCATTCGGGTCGGGTCATTTCGTGTTATTTTCCTTTCAGGTCAGTTTCGGGTATAGATCAGGTCCATTCGGGTTTCGGGTAACTTCGGTTTTTTATAATTGGGTCGGGTCAGGTTCGGGTCAGGATTTCGGGTCAATGTCGGATCGGTTCATATCGGATCGGGTTTTTCGGGTTCGGGTTTTTCGGGTTAGATCGGGTTTTTCGAGTTGGATCAGATTTTTCGTGTTTCGAGTTTTGATTACGTTTTTTGTCTTTAGATTTGGTGGTCACTATCATAATATTGTCAAACATTTTTCCTATAAGATAAAAGAGTATAAATTAATATAAAGAAAATAATAACAATAATAATAATATCAAAATCAAAATCAAAATCAAAATCAAAATCAAATAATAATAATATGAAAAGCTAAAAAAACTTGTATTTAAAACTACGGATTTTTCATGAAATACCCCTCAATTTTCACGAAATTCACCAAATGCCCCTCAACTTTCAGAAATTCACCAAATGCCCCTCACCTTTAATATAATACCCAAACTACCCTTACTAATGACGCGCCGTTAGTCCGCCGTTAGTCTGCCGTTAGCCTACTTTTCTAATTCACCAAATGCCCCTACAATGTAACTTATTTCACCAAATACCCCTATTTTAAAATATAATTCACCAAATGCCCAAATGTAAAAATTACCTTTTTAAAGCCCAACGGCTAGTTTTTGGAATTGAAAAATAGCCGTAGCTTATTGTTTTAGTATAAATAACCCTGTTCTGAGTGTTTATTTAGTCACCAAATTGTTTTGTTGTAGTTTCATCTCATTTTGTGTCATGAGTTATCATTCAAAATCATCATCCACACATAATGAGTCCACATATGTTAGAGTCCCAAATAAAATCTGTTATCGTGGGAGAAAATTTGTCATTCGTAGCTCCGATACAACACTCATTCCACAAAGGGTATACTACAAGTGTGATCCAAGCAACAATGGCGAATATGCTTAAATATGATGTTTTTGATCAATACTACATATTGTTTCAGTATATCTGTCACTATATGAAGTTATTTTTGAATGGTGAATATGATCATTATGATGTTTTTGAATGGTGAATATGCTTAATCTAGTTTGATAAATGATGTTTTTTTGTGTGTTGAATATGCTTAATCTGTTGCTGATATTTTTAGTACACTTTATTTCTGACACATCTGAAAATATTAGTAGCAGAAATGCTAGATTGATTACAATTTCACGAGGAAGCAGTTTAGTTCCCAAATATGGAGTATTTAACAAGAGAAATACGCAACAAGGCAACACAAGTAAGCATCACGAGTAGCAGCTTCAATTTGTTGTAAAGACAACATAGTAGCACCCCAACTTCCTAGAGGTGCTGCAGGACCTTTAAGCACGTACAAAAACAATTCTTTACCCGGTGTAAATAGATTCGTCAAATATTGCAATCCAAATATTTTGAACTTTTCATTGGTCTGTTTTTTATCCTGTTTAACAGTTACAACCAATTCACGCAAATCAAAAGCATTCCTGCATTGAATCCCATAATCTCTGTTCAACGCTTTAAGAAAGTTGTTCATTTTAACAGCAACAAAGGTAAGCTCTTGTCTTTGGAAGAACTAAGCCAGTGAACAAATAGGTTTATTAATCCGCAACAACTGGATAATCAAGCAATTGTCGAAGAAAAACAGCTTCACTATGGCAACTTTTTCAGCAAGTTGGTGTTTGGTGTCATCTTGACAGTAGTGTCTTTCGATGTCTAGTCCTATTATGGACATGTGGTTGTCGCTAGAGCTACGGATTTTTGACATCAACTTCCCCAAACTATGATTAAGCTCAGTTATGGTGTAAACTAATGTTGTATTCACATCTAATAATAAAAAGACTCTCACTTGTCTTTAAAAAAATGGAGAGAGAGAACCCAACCCCAACCAAACCCCAACCCCAACCAATGGACAATTGTTAGCCGGAGAAATCACAGAAACGCCACCAATAAATTAGCACGGAGAACCTGCTTCATCAATTTCCTCCCCCATAACACCAGCCGACAAGGACTGTTCCTTCTTTTCGGCCGACATACACATGCCCAAAAACTAGCCGTTGGGCTTTAAAAATGTAATTTTTACATTTGGGCATTTGGTGAATTATATTTTAAAATAGGGGTATTTGGTGAAATAAGTTACATTGTAGGGGCATTTGGTGAATTAGAAAAGTAGGCTAACGGCGGACTAACGGCGTGTCATTAGTAAGGATAGTTTGGGTATTATATTAAAGGTGAGGGGCATTTGGTGAATTTCTGAAAGTTGAGGGGCATTTGGTGAATTTCGTGAAAATTGAGGGGTATTTCATGAAAAATCCGTTAAAACTAATTGGTAAATTCGAATTGCTCTCCGGTTCGGATTTTGTTCGAGTTGATTTAAATTTTACAGTTATTTTCGATTCGGGTTATTTCGGTTTCAGGTGAAGATCGGTTCGGGTCGTTCGGTTCAGGTCGTTCGGGTATCGGGTCATTTCAGGTCAAATCACTTCGGGTACGGGTCAGTTTCGCCAGGTCTAGTGGTGACTGGGTTAATTAAAGGTATTCATAAAAATAGGACTTTTCAATGGCTACACAAAATTGGTAGCCATAGTAATTGATATAAACCCGGGCCCTTGAATTTTATAGACCTAATCTTGTCCGTTAGATTTGTTGACCAAAATATTAAGGGAATTCAGTTATTTTAATTTCTACTAAACTGAAAAATCCCGCATTAGTTTTTTTTTTTTTAATGAAGGTTGCAAAGTGAAATTTGGTGACCGCATGATTCAATTGAAAGAAACTACCAGCTGTGAATTTCGTGGGAATCAACTGTCATTTTTAAAGGTCAAATTAATCACTCTTCTTTCTAAATCCATGAAGTATTCATGAGTCATGGCATATTGTCAAATATTATTCGAAGGTGTAGTTCTTATCATTGATAAACAATGTATTTATAATACATATGAGACCAATTCCTACGCAAATTATAATACTAGGCCTAAGTCTAACAGAATAACAATTCTATGTATTAGAATCCCTCTAGCATTCTAATTATATATCGTAACATCCCCCCTCAAGGTGGAGCATGAAGGTTTCGAATGCCCATCTTGCCAAGAAAAAATTCAAACTGTGCTTTCCCTAACGCCTTTGTAAAAATATCTGCTAACTGCACCTTGGTAGATACGTACGACGGGCAAATAATTCCTTCCTTAATTGCATCTCGTACAAAATGACAGTCTGCCTCAATATGTTTTGTCCTCTCATGAAATACCGGATTTTCTGCAATGTGAAGTGCAGACTGACTATCACAAAACACATTCATGCCCTGCTTGTGTTCCACACCTAGATCTATGAGTAGTTGTCTCAACCACTTTAATTCACACGTGAGGGCGGCCATTGAACGGTACTCCGCCTCTGCGGACGAACGAGACACCGTATGTTGTTTTTTCGTCTTCCATGACACAGGAGAAAGACCAAGTAATACGAACCACCCTGTTACTGAACGACGCGTTATCGGACAACTAGCCCAATCTGAGTCACACCATCCCTCTAGTTGTAAGGCACTATCGGAACGTAAAAGAATGCCTTGTCCCGGACATTTTTTCAAGTATCGTACTACTCTCAAAGCTGCTTCCCAATGCTCTTCCTTTGGTGCTTGCATAAACTGTGATAAAATATGCACTGAATAAGCCAAGTCTGGTCTGGTGACCGCCAAGTAAATCAGACGTCCTATGAGGCGCCTATATTTTTCTCCATCAACGAGATCTTTGCCCTTGACAAGTGCTAGTTTGTGATTCTGCTCCATCGGAAAATCTGCAGGCTTTGCACCTAATAGTCCTGTTTCAGAAATAATGTCTAGAGTATATTTCCTCTGACAGACATAAAATCCACTCTTATTGCGTGCAACTTCCAGGCCTAGGAAATATTTAAGATGGCCTAGATCCTTCATCTTAAAGCATTGACTTAAGTAGGCTTTGAAACTATTCAGTGCAAACACGTTGTTTCCTGCAATAATCATATCATCCACATATACTAGCACACTTAACTGCAAGTCTTTCTTAGAGAGGGTGAATAATGAGTAATCTGAATACGATTGTTTGAATCCGTACTGCTTCAGGGCAGTTGATAATTTCTCAAACCAACATCGGGGAGCCTGTTTCAAGCCATACAATGATTTTTTCATCCTGCAAACCATGTCAGTATTATCTTTTTGAAAACCGGGGGGAATTTTCATATAAATTTCCTCTTGTAAGTCACCGTGGAGAAAAGCATTATGCACATCCATCTTATGTACCTCCCAATTTTTCACTGCTGCAACAGCTAAAAAAGTTCGAACTGTTGTCATTTTAGCAACTGGAGCAAATGTTTCAGTATAATCGGTACCTTCTATTTGATGATTGCCTAAGCAGACCAATCGAGCCTTATTACGGATCAAGTTTCCATCCTCGTCTCTTTTTTCCGTATACACCCACTTACTTCCGAGTGCTTTCTTTCCGGAGGGTAATTTTTGTAGTACCCATGTTCCTTGCCCTTCGAGTGCTTCGATTTCTGCGGCCATAGCCTCTCTCCAAGCCTCATGTTTCATGGCCTCTTTAAATGTTTTTGGGGCTTTATTGTCTGTAATTGCTGCAATATAATTTCTATGTTTTGCAGAAAACCGCTCATATTTAACAGAATATGTTATAGGATAAGGAGCACCTGAAGAAGATGATGTCGAGGGTGAACTTGCCGGTGGACTATTAGTTTTCCGTATAGTGTGTAACACGTGGTCCCGTAATTTAAACGAGGGATACTTCTGTCTTTTTCCTCTACCGAACTCCTCTTCATTGTCCTTACCCACTCCCTCAACGAATCTGTCACTCTCCTGTTCCAGACCTGTGTTGTTGTTCTGTCTCGCAGAATGATCTGCTGCTGTCTGGCTCGCTGTTTCAGCAGGTGTGTGCAGCGCCTCGGAGCCTCGACACAGCGCCTCTGCAGCGCCTTGTTCCTGGGCGTCCTGCAGAGTATTATTACTGGGCTGCTGCGCCTCAAGCCTATGAGGCAGCGCCTCACCTGTACCCTCGTCTGTACTCACCAAGTCTGCACCCAAGTCCAGTAGTGATGCACTCGTCCTACTGCTATGCTGCCTGCTAGACCTGCTGCCAGTTCCCAGCACTTCATCATCACTGTCATAATTAATCGTAGGCAACTCCATCTCATTTTCTCTAACATTCTGCATTAAATTCTCAGAGTATGGGAAAATCTTTTCATGGAACCTAACATCACGGGAAGCGAAAAATTCCCGAGTTTCCAAGTCAAACAATTGCCAACCTTTTTTCCCAAATGGATAGCCAACAAGAATACACCGTCTACTTCTAGAGTCAAATTTGTCCCCTTTACTTCGTTGATTGTGAGCATAACAAAGACATCCGAAAACCCGAATTAACTCATACAATGGTACTTGTCCAAATAGCATTTCATACGGACTTTTATTTTCAAGCAACGGAGTAGGCGTCCTATTAATCAAATAACATGCCGACAAAATACACTCCCCCCAAAATTTCTTAGGTAGTTTTGCTTGAAATCGTAAGGCACGAGCTACATTTAAAAGATGTTGATGTTTCCGTTCTACCCTACCATTTTGTTGCGGAGTTCCAACACATGAAGATTCGAACAAAATACCATTCTTAAAAAAATAACGTTGCAGACTATTAAATTCCGTTCCATTGTCACTTCGTATTACTTTAATATGTTGATTAAATTGACGCTTACTCATTTCAACGAAACTCATAAACATTTCTTCAACTTCAGTTTTATCACGAATTAAGTAAATCCAAACTGCTCTAGAAAAATCATCCACAACAGTCAAAAAATATTTAGCCCCACACGACGAACGTGTCTTATAGGGACCCCACAAATCTAAGTGAACTAATTCAAACATTCTACTAGCTTTATTATAACTAACAGGAAAGCTACTACGAGTATGTTTTGCACGAGGACACACATCACATACTTTATTATTAGTTCTAGCCATACTTTGAACCGGAGGAAGAAGCTTCGTAATCCTTTCCGACGGATGCCCCATTCGTTGATGCCACAGCTCGACTACACACTCTGCCCCAACTGCCCGTACCTCAACTAACGGAATTCCACGGAAAAGAAATAGTCCATCTGCTCGTTCACCCAGGCCAATCACCTTCCTCGTCGACCGGTCCTGTATAACACATAATTTGTTAGTAAATTGAGCAGAACAATTTGATTCCTCATTTAACTGCATAACAGAAATTAAATTGCAATTTAATCTAGGCACAAATAACACATTATGAAGCATAAGTCCTCCTTCTAATTCAACCGAACCCGCTTGATTAGTATTCGTATATTGTCCATCAGGAAGTCCAATAGGGAAATTCGGTATGGTCTGGACGTTCTTTAATAGCGAAAGATCATATGTAACATGATTTGACGCTCCCGTATCTACTATCCATTCACAATTTTTCTTACCCTTTAATTTTGTTTTCGAGGTTAGAATATCCAGTATTTGCTGAACCTGTTGGTCTGTGACCCCTACTAAACCCTCTGTAATTCCAGCTTTTGTTGCTGCACCTGGGTTTCCAGAGTGACCTGGATTTGTCACTTTGTTTGCTCGAACAGCAGTTCCTGCGCCTGCGCTTATCTCCTTGTTGCTGCCGCCAGAACCTCTACCACCACGTCCAGCGCGGCCACCCCGACTGCCAGACCGCCCTGAGCTCCGACCACCGCGGCGGTTGTGATCCCACCATTCTGGAAAACCATGTAATTGATAGCACGAATCGTCATCATGACCCGCACGATTACAATGATTACAAAATCTGTTGTCCACATTATCATCAAACCGCGTTTTACCACGCGAATCAACCTTAAAGGCCATGACAGCACCTGTACCTTCCTCTTTGCGGAGACGCTCCGTATTTGTGACGCTGTTGTAAGCCTCGTCGATGTTTGGTAAAGGGGTCTGGGCAAGTAATTGAGCACGGATAGCCTCATACGGTTTGTCAAGACCAATAAGAAAGTGATGTAAGTAATCCTCTTCTCTTATATCTGCTATCTGTCCGGCAATATTGCATCTGCACGCACCACAGGAGCACTTCGGCACCCTTGCAAACGAGACTAACTCGTTCCATAACATTGATAGTCTGCCATAGTATTCGGAGATGCTCTCGTCGTGTGTTTGTTTACAATCTGCAAGTTTCATCTTTAATTGACAGACTCTCGTACCACTGACGACACAAAATCGCTTCTTTAGATGCATCCACAAAACCCCTGCATCATCGTAGTCTCCCACAGTTGTTCGCAATGACTCTTCCAAGGTGTGTTTTATCCAAGAAACCAACATAGAATGTACCGCGATCCAATCCGCAAGTCGTTCTGGATCATCTGTTGGCTCTAAGATCGTTCCGTCAACAAATCCAAACTTTCGTTTTGAAATCAATGCCCGACGCACGGACGTCGACCACTCTTCGTAATTCTTTGCACCTCTCAGTTTAATGGGGGTGATGATATTGCCCGGGCTTTCACTCGAACCTAGATAATATGCCTTGGCAAGGATTTCCTCCTTCGAAGATTTCACCTCCTTCGAAGGCTTAATAGGTTCCTCGTCGTCGCTCATGATGGCTGGCTATCTCACGTTTAGTATGTTTTGTATTAATGCGGAAGAAAAAAAAACTTGGTTATCGTAACCTAAGCTCTTGATACCATGTCAAATATTATTCGAAGGTGTAGTTCTTATCATTGATAAACAATGTATTTATAATACATATGAGACCAATTCCTACGCAAATTATAATACTAGGCCTAAGTCTAACAGAATAACAATTCTATGTATTAGAATCCCTCTAGCATTCTAATTATATATCGTAACACATATAGAAGTATAGAACTAAGAGATTCAATGTAATTGAAGACATGAAGTTACATAAATGAAAAACATCTTTAATAGATTTTCTCCTGCGCTAATTAATCAATTGGCCACGATCATTGTTCTACTTAAAACCTGACATATATAGGCCTCCTTTTCCACAAAAATTAAATAGAGATTGAGCAGGCATTCAATGGACGATCTTGCGCATGCAGAAGTTCCTGCATCAGAGAATTAGATAAAGGAAAGGCTAAGGAAAATTATGTATTTTCTTTGAAAATAAATTCTAAGTCAATAAAATGGTTGGTGTAGTTTAATACTAAGAAGACGGTTTAGATTTAAATATTATAATAGCTACAAAATTAGTGTAGCCATTGTAAAATCATCCTAAAATATATCATCCGGTGATCAAATTAAATATGCGTGAATAATTAATGAATTTGGAGATACTCCACCATTTTACATGCAAGTAGAATTTAACGGTAATAAAATGGTAGCCACTATAATCTTACTGAATCTCAACCGTTCGATTTTAAAGACTAAATCTTATCCGTTTATTTGTTTAATCACAATCTTTCAAGAAAAAAAAGTAAAGAAAAATAAAAATAAATAAAAAATTTAAACAAAAAAATCAGTTTGCATCACGAGGAAATAAAACTGCTTCAAAAAATTCATTTACATACTCTGTAAAAACAAAGCGCATTTATGTTATCTGGATTTTTAACCATCCAAACCCACAAAATAATAATCAAATACATTAGTTTTATGATATAAATTAAAACATACCCGGTTCTAATTAAAATTACTTTTCCTAACTAAATGTTGAAATTAATTTTGGTGATTTATATAGCTGTGGTTGTTTTAGTTCTAATGGTGTTTTTTTTTAAGCAAACTCAGTTTCAGTAGAGTAAGATTTTGTTAAACAATACCTGGTATACATCATTCAGAAAAATGCCCACGCATAGGTTAATACTTGTAAAATAAAAAATGCATAGGTTGAAGATAAGTTGATAACCATGGAGTTTTAGAGAAGAGGAGAAAACGAAAGAATATATTTTTTTATAATCAATTTTTTTTTATCACTTTCTTCACTTTTTTCTTAAAACGCATTTTAAAAAATAAATAAATTAAAAGTCAAGTCAATAAAAAATAAGCGGTATAGATTTAATACATCTAAATATAAGGTCGAGATTAAAAGTTTATATTGGCTACCAAATTAATGTAGCCATTGTAAAATCATCCTCTCATTAGACTATAACAAGGTCTTATCAGCCTCCAAAGACTGGCAGTTGGACTTAGAAACCATAAGAGCAACTCCAATGGTGGGCTACAAGGTGATGTAGCTAAATTAGCCACATCATATTTCTAGCTGCAATTAATTTAAGCTATAAACTTTCACATTGGTGGGCTACAATCTCTTGTAGCTCCTATAATATTTAATTCATATATTTCCCCTTTTATTTTTTGAGCTACCTGCCCAAAATAGCTACAATGTTTTAATAGCTGCTGATGTCATTATTGCAACAACGGTGGGCTACCTGCTCATATATTCTTTTTATTCGTGAGCAGGTCTATTTTCCAACCATTGGAGTTGCTCTAAATTTGTACGGGATACTCCCTGGCCCTACTTAATTCTATAAACATATTCTTAAAGAGATGAGCTCAACCTACAAAAGGCCCAAGGCCAAATCCATGAGATCCATTCATGGACCCATGATCTAATATTCTACATACCCCTTTAAGGGTTAAGGTAAAGCGGTCAATCGGTCAGGGATATTCCTCCACTCTCACACTTTACTCTCTACTTTCTCTCTATATTATATCAGGCACTAATATTGGGCGTTTGACGCTCCGATTCGGAGAACCTCACGCGTTTCGGGGTTCACTTTACAGGAACTCACCTTCGCTTTCAAGATTTGATCGAAGATCCGACCACATCACAAGATTCTGATACCGAAACAAAATTTGTGTTATATTTATATACTTTTGTTTCCTCCTTGACTCCCCCATCCACAAACCTAATTAAGTAACACAAACGGTATGAACAAAATATATAAAACAAAAGTAGAATCCGAAATACTATGTATCAATGAAGGAATTATCAACTTCATCATTAATATTTACATTCAGATAGGGTCAACAGCTCCCTATGACACAAAACACACTTGTGTTTTCTTCTTTATGAGATCAAACACACTTGTATCAAGAAGGGACACTCGTCTGAACCCCAATATAAAATAAATGAAAAATATTACCAATTTTTTGTCGATAAGACATCGTGATTATTGCCCTATACATTCAAATAAACGCATATTAATAGTTCTTTCGCTTCACAATATTCTAGTCACTTTTATTTTTAGACTATAACATATACAACGTATTTTGTACTATTAATATATCAAATTATATAACGGTGAAAATTATAAAACAAATTGATATTTTAAAAATACACATTAGGGCCAAAATTATGTAACGCTAGTGTCACTGCTAGCTAAAAAGAATCTTTTTTCCTAAACCTCGTTTAATTACTCGTATATCGTTCACACATCTCGTGATAATATGTATGAACAACTCAACCCCAAATATTTGTTGAATAAAGTGAAGTTAGACCATTAGTAATTATAAACGCTAAGCACAACCGAAGCTTGATCAAGAGAGTTCGAACCTTTGGACCTTTGGTTACTCTAAACTACATCATACGGGGTATTAGTTTATTAGTATTTATTGAGCGTATAAATAATCCAAAATGTGGTTTATGCAGCCGGGTATTACCATGTTTTTAAATGAACATCTACGGAGTAGTTCAAATATAAAAAAAACATATTATTCATACCAAAAAAACATATTGTAAATGAACATATAGCTCAATTTCAAATAACATATAATTCAAATATCCACTTACATGTTCATTAATTGTTCAATAATTATTTATCGATTAGGGTGTACAACGAGCACTATACACCCAGGTGTATAATCCAAATTATGATACCGGGAAAAACATTGTTAAAGAATTCAGCATTAACTGTTCTAGGATAAGATCTTTACGGCCACGTAGCAAACGTCCCACGATTTGTACGTTCTTAATAATCACTAATTAATCATATCAAGACGGATCAATGGCTTAGGGAAGAGGAACGCACATGTATTCCTTCTTACGAGTAGCATATTCAATTCCTTTGAATGATCTATGTCATTGACGATGTATTCACGTTCAGTGTTGTAAGTAAGATCAATCAAAAATGTTTGAAGGCAAACATAGACTTTTGCCATTTTCATTTCATTGGAATTAATCTACATCGACAAATAATGTAAAATAGACATTGATAAATGTAAAAATTAGAAACTAAATTATAATTTATTTTTATCTTTTTTTTATAAGAAAAAACCAAGTTACAATTATGGAATGAATGACTCTATCAGTATTTATTGGTGTGAATGATCTATAGGTCTAATATAAATTACAAACAGATCGAGAAGAATGGAGATCGAACGTGATATTTAACATGTCGGTGGTATTTTCAATTCTTGTAGTGATTAATACTCCGTACTATGTATATTGTAATTGATTTAAATTATCTCGTGTTTCTTGCATACTGTGAACAAGTTTAATTTATTAAAAGCCAATTTGCAATAAAATACTTGATATGTTGAGATCTTGACTGATATGGAGTACAAGCAAAGGCCACGTCTCAACGACCATGTTCTTATCTAATACATGTGCTGGACTCAGATCAAATTAGCCATCGCTAGTAATTCAAATTTTCCTTTCAAAATGATCAATTTTAACATGATCCTTGCTCTAATGAGACGGAGGAGTGGGAGAATCAAGTTTACTAAATAATAAAAACTAAGTACGCAATCGGTTACCTAAAAAAAAGTTGTTAAAAATATTACCTCTATTACATAATGTTCTTTACATTTAATATTAATTTGTATAAACATTAACACACAAAAAAGTGAGTAAATATATTTCCGAAGTGTAGAAAGGTTGATATGAAAAAATAAGAATAAATAAGAGAAAATGAGTAGAAAGTGATAGATATGGAGAACTGTGGATAATAAGAGTAATATAACAAATTTCAATTTGAAATATAGATTAAAATACAAGAACAATATGAAATGGACTAAAATGGAAAGTATAAATATTATTTTGAAACGGAGATAGTGCTTTACGCTTTTCGTTTTAGTCCGTTTCATAATTTTCTTCTTATTTTATTTTTGGACATAAACCTTTATTATCTTACTCCTCTTACCCCATAACACTTATCATTTTTAACTCACTTTCTCTTATTTAATTTTCATTTTTTCTTACATTCACACTCCCTCACTTACCTTATCCATATTTAATTACATTCACCGAATAATTTACCATTTTTCCATTTTTATATTAATAACCTTCATTATAAAACGAAATCAGTAGTAGTTTTGACAAATTATAAAGTTTCTATAAAACCATCTCTCCTCTCTCAACTCTTTCACCAATCTCCAAGTCAAACAACACCAAAAATGAATCCCATCTTCCCCATAGCAATCACTTTCCTTGTGTTTCTTTCTGCTCTTCCTTCACTCAACGCCGCTGTTCTCGACAGCGACGGTGAGATAGTACGCAACAGCGGTGGATCATATTACATAATCCCAAAAGGAAGTAGTAATGGCCTCAGTCTTAAACAAAGATCCGGGAGCCCATCATGCCCACTCTATATAACCCGGAAATCCAACTCTCCAGGTACACCTGTAACCATCTTTTCCCCTTTTAGATCACTTTTTATTCCAGTTTCTGCCAAGGTTAAAATCATATTCCAAGCTAATGTTACGAGCTGCACGGACTCGCTTGAGTGGCGCGTGACCTCTGACTTGTCTACCGGGAAGCCGTATGTGGTTGCCGGTGGTGGTGGTCCGTCGGTTTTCAGTTATTTCTTCAGCATTGAGCAGGCTGGCAATGGTGAAATGGACAATGTTTATAAGATAAACTATTGTCCACTAAACGGGGAAGATGATAAAAACTGTGGTGATGTAGGTTTTCTTCGGAGGAGTGGATTATTGGGTATTAATAATGAGAAGCCACTTTTGCTCCAGTTTAAGAACGCTAATACTGGAATGTCTGAGATGTAATTCTTGTTAACTTCCACTGCTAGTTTTCTGAAATTATGTCGGTAAATCGGTAATAATGGGTATGAACAATGAATGTATGATGGCTGTAATTTCAATAGTTTATTTCAATAAGGAAAACTATTATTATGTCATCTGTCTCATATTAAATGTAACATTATCTCATTTTCTTTACAAAATGAACTTAGACATTAATGATCCGATAGACTTGTCTACGTGACGAAAACAAACAATTAAGTAATAATATTTTTTTTGTCATATTGTTTTGCCTCATACAGTCATACGAGTAATAAAGAAACAATTAAAGAGGAGAAAACGTGGAAGCCACGATGAGGGCTTTTGTGGGTTTCAATTGCAAAAAAATCATTATGTAAGGCGGAGATGAGATAATTGACCATATATGTGAGGCAACTAATAATGCAGGTAATACATTATGATTTATGAGCAGAGTTCGTAAACTCAATCTAAACGAAAGATAGTGGATGTCAATTAGCCAGCTCGGTTAATTTTTTAGATAGTGGATGTCAATTAGCCAGCCCGGTTAACTAAAAATTATAGAGGATCGGATCGGATCGGATCGAATTTCACCTTCATCATTTATACTTTCCCGATAACTCAATGACCTTTACAATATTTAAACATGTGACAGTATGAATAGGGAAATCGATGATGATTTTTTCTTACCTACGGAGTAATTGTATTGTTTAAGTTACAAATTTACATGCTCGTAATACAAAATCTTCAGACCACTAAGCAAAAATATTAAATTAAGAAGTAAATTTTGATGTTTTTCCTGAATGTCCAGTAAACAAAATTATTAAGATATGGCAATATATCAAAGAAAATATGTTCAAGACATTATAAAATATGTTTAAATCAAATATTTTGATGTCTAAAGATACCTTATAATATCTCAAACATATATTTTGATATACGGACGTATCGTAGCTATATTCAGGGTAGTTTCCTAGCGACATTCGGAGTAGTTGCCATTAGCGAAGCCACTTAATTTCATCCTATTCCGCTTTAGCTAAAGGATCTACGGAGTATGACGAATCCGCCAGGACGAACCAACAATCTTGCTTTTATTTTTCTAAAAAAACTGAAAACAAAAAAGAATCAACTCACGACGATAATGAACGACCCTTTGCTTTCTTGAACATGACATGAAGAGGACGATCAGTAAGAGCCAGCAACCTAGTTCCATCTTCTTGAACAAAAACACCCACATCTCCACACATCACCATACAAAACTCACAAACATTTGGACAAAACACGATCTTATAATGATTACCAGATTCATTACCCCTTCTCCCAATAGTCCTAACCTTCTCTATGTTAAACCAACTACTCACTGTTTCTTCCCCAGGATTTCCAATGGCTCCCCCAGTTGCAACGTACTTCCTCCCTGTGGTGTGATCAACGGTTAACTGCCACCCGACGGATTGCAAGCAGTTGCTGATGGCATTGAAGAGGATGTTGAGGTCAGAGGAGAGAGTAACCAGGCGTTGTCTGGGGTTGTTGGGAAGAAACCATACAGGAAGGCCAGGGTACATTTCCTGGACAACATACAGAGGACAAAACGAGGTTGTGTTTTTGGATAACATTGTTAGACCACCACCTTGGCCGTGAGCCACTGGAACGATATAATACCTTGATCTGGCTCGGAGTGGGCGGCCATTGGTGTCAAGGACAGCATTGCCTGCAGCACCAGCATTGCCACAGGGAAGTAGAAAAAAGAGAAGAAAGAAGGTGGTTGCTGAGATGATTGAAAAACCAGATATCATATTTGTTAGTTTTATGAAAAAGTCGACTAATCAAGGGAGGTGGTGGAAGATAAGATAAGTTGCATTTAATCAAGATTGGACAGCTAATAGTTGAAGCATTAAAGATATGAAAAGTAGTGTATGAGTTGTACAGAAAGACATTAACAAATCCAGAGAGTAATACGGCACTATCCAGGACAATGGTCTTGGTACTCTATATAAACTGCGAATTATAAAGGTTTTGCCAATAGTCACTTTTTCCATTTTCACTCGTAGCAGATTAGCACTCAGCTGGAAGCATAGCACCGCTGTATAAGTCAACAGTCTGTAATGGAACCAAAATATATCACCATGAAAACATCTTGCCTGCTTAAAGAAGATGAATAAAAGGGAAACAATAATCTAATATTGCACAAACCATTCATCTTAGATGTATTTGACATAAAATCAAGAGAACAAACATAGAAAACTAGAGTTGTCGACAAAGTTCTATTAGAAACTACGCTCAAATTATCCAACTGTAAGATACAAATCCAATTCTCAAGACACCTCACATTCCCAAGATTTGCTTCACTGAAGCACCAAAATTTACCATTCAAATAAATGGCGTCTATTTTCAACTCTTTCCAGCCACCTTTTCCTTGGCTTTTTGGATCTTCAAAACCTTCTTCACAATCTTTTGCTCTTCAATGAGGAATGCTCTTATGATCCTGCAATATTTTCAACAAATATTCAATCATTCAATCACCACACACTACCCACACAAACAAGGAATATTTTGAAAGATAAAGGACAAGGAGAAGCATACCGCTCTCTAACAGCACTACCGGACAGAACTCCACCATAAGGACGGTTCACAGTCCTTCTGTTCCTAGGCAACCTTGACCTCTTGTATTCGGTGGGTCTCAAGTGAGGAATCTGCAAATAAATTCGAAAATGTTGAAGAGTGAATACAGTAACAAGGACAAACAGAATATTCATTCAGAAATCGTCCGACAATGACAATAATTCACTAGTGCAATGGCCACTGAACAGAGAATTTTTATGATAACCATAAATTGGAAACAAATCTATGAAGAATCTTTCAAGAGGCATATATCCTTGAGCTTGCTGAATCAAAGAACAACACTTAACATAACAGTTCAAAACTAGATTAAAAAATGTGAAAGGAAAGCAAATTTATTAAAAAAAAGACATCTAACTAAATCCACAAGGTACAAAACAAACAATCTTCCATTGCACTACTGGTCAGAAGCCCTCAGATCTCATAGCTTTAATAAATCATGTGCAGTTCAGGCACAGGGCAATCACAAAAGGCATTTACTAAACCACCATCATAATAGATGGATGAAAGAGTGGAATAAGTTGAGAGAGAGAGAGATGTATAGATAGATAGATAGATAGATAGAGTGAAGATGGTGGCCCGTAAAGACTAATTGTGAAAGGCAACCATATGCAACTGCTCTAAGTATATAGATTTCCATCATTGGGCGGTGCTTGAGTAACAAATGCAGAGATAAAATCCCACCAGTAATTCCAGAGATGACATTCAAGTTGAAAACTAACAATGTCATAGGAGAAGACATTAAAGTTGAAAACTAGCATCAACAGTAGTGTTATACACATAATATGAGCTCACAGGAGAAAAAAATATTGCCAAAATACACATTGTACACACAAAATATTTTAAAAAAATTGGATCAACTATAATGCAGACTGTTCGAATCAAAATCACACAACCACAACAATATTCTTCATGGATTTAATGCAGTAGTTAAACTTTAACAATGAACAGGCATACGAGAAAATCAGAAATGCATTAATAGAACTTTTAACAAAATCCCATTTTTGATACAAGGAATTTAATGCCCTCAGATCTCATAGCTTTTAACGTATCATCTGTGGCTATGAGCATACGGATTCAGTCAAGAGGCCTTTTCCACCACCATGTAGTATAAGTAGTAATGTAGTGTAAAATGATTGTATGAATGATGAGAATGTGAAATGTGATATAGATGGAAAGATAAAAGGGGAAAGGTGGTGGTGAGAAAAGCCTAATGACAAAACACCATATGCAACCACTCAATAATTATGATTTTCCATCATTGGGCAGCTTTTGAAAGCTAAACACCTTCAACTTTCGTTAACACATTATAAAGATTGACATTACAATTACATTGTTTAATTATGTGTCTTAAAACTTAAATCCCAAAATCAGCCATGAAGCGAAAACTCATCTCAATCAGAGCACATTTCACAACAACGAGAATGAACGTGATAATTTAACCATCCTCAATAAATAAACAAAGATGAACACAGTTTACTGGATCATTAAACAATGGTACCATTAACAATCAAATCGTGGTTTAGCATCTTGTTTTGAATTTCCAGAAATGATTAATATAATTAGTATAACAATAAAAACCTAAATTTCTACTTAAAATAACAATCATAAACTTAACAATTCCCTCAAAAAAAAAATCATAAACTTAACAAATTACATCGATAAGTTATTCAAAACGAATTGGGGAAAGACGAATAGTAAAATGTAGGAAAGTTACCCCTTGGATTCTCTTGCCAGTAACAGGACATTTAGGACCGCTAGCCCTCTTCTTGGTAGTCTGGTAGACTAGCTTCCCACCTATTCATCCCGCCGCCATTAAAACAAACACCAAAAACCATTACCAATCAAAAACCCTAAATGAAAGAAATCACATTAATAAAAAATAAAAAAAATAAAAAGAGAGAGAAATGGGAAAATACCAGGAGTTTTGACGATGCGATGCTGGTTAGATTTAGTGGCATAGCTATGCCTTCTACGGTAAGTAAGCCTCTGCACCATTTTCTCTCTGCGAGTTTTCTCTCTCCTCTAGTTTTGGGGGTGAAGCGAAAGAAGGGGTTTGTGAAGGTTTGGAGGTCGTGATATAAAGGATTGGGGGAAGTGTTCTTATTTTACCCTAGATCTGACGGCTGTTATGTCTCTACCCGGCCCGATCTTGTGATTTTGGGTTTTGTTGCTGGGTTTGGTTTGGTACCACATACAGTAGTCTTTGAAGTCATGGGCTGCTTGGATTGTGGATTGTGGATTGCGGTTTATGGCTTTTGCATTTCTTTTTCTCAAGGATAAGTGAGAAAAAAAATCGGATTTTTCATGAAATGCCCCTGAGATTTGCCTTAATGCACCAAATACCCTTAAACTTTCCAGAATGCATCAAATACCCTTGAGGTTTTAAAAAATAACACAAAATGCCCTTAATGAGCATTTTCCGTCAATTCCGTTAAGTCCCCGTTAGTATGAATTTACTTGTTTGCCCTTACTCACCATTTTCTCTACTAATCCTAATATTAATACTTAATTAAAATAATTAAACCCCTAAAAAACTAATTAACTATTATCTAAAAAAATTAAGCCCCTAAAATAATCTAATTAGCTATTAAAAAAACAAAAAAAATTGACCCCAAAATGTGAATCTGCTATTCTGCTTGCTTGCTTCTTCATTTGTCTTCATCTTCACCTTTGTAATTTTGATACAACATCTTCATCATCATCATCTTCTTTCTCATCTCAAACCACCATGGAAGCAATGACCATCACCATCCTATCCCTAATTAACCGTCTCTCCTCCAATTCGCAAAACCCGCCCCTTTTTCTTTCTCACTCTCGCCCAATTTCTCTCTCATGTTCTTCACCATCGCCATCATCATCACAAAACCCAACCATCAAAACCAAACAAAATCAGCCATTATATATAAGCACCCGGAAAAATTATTCACGAAATCTTCAACAAAACATACCCCATCTCCAACCTACACGGGCGACGACGGTGGTGGAGCCTGCAATGTGATTGGGGGAGACTACCATGGCTGCTCACAATGAACTCTTCCTCTTATTTTCTTCCAAACCCAAAAAATCAACCCAAAATATCGACCCAAAAAATCACCCAAAATTGAGAAATATTATCTACAAAAATCGAAGAGAAACACCCCTTAATTTGCAGATGATTCACAACAAAAAAAACACTCATAATTAGCAGAAAATTCGCAACCAAAAAACCCTTAATTCGCAACCATGGAGGAGGAGAGAGAAAACCCATTTTTTTTTAATTTTTTGTTCGAATTTAAGGATCCATGGAAAGAAGGGGAAGGAAGCAGAATAAAGGAAAAGAAAAAAAAAAAAGAAAAAAAAAATAAGGAAAAAAAATTTGATTTGCAGACTCCCTGAGATTTTGGGAAAGAGAAGGAGAAAGAACAAAGGAACATGAAAGAGAAAAGAGAAAGAAAAACAGAAAAATTTTAAAAATTAATGTTAACGGAGACTTAAATGAATTGACGGAAAATGCTCATTAAGGGTACTTTGTGTTATTTTTTAAAACCTCAAGGGTATTTGGTGCATTCTGGAAAGTTTAGGGGTATTTGGTGCATTAACGCAAACCTCAGGGGCATTTCATGAAAAATCCGAAAAAAAATGGCACTGGGTTACGCAGTTTTTCCATCGATCATTAGAACATATTTTTTTTTTCTTACATATATACATATATATGTGATGAGAAAATATGAGAGGGATCACCCATAGGTATAAAAATATTTTTGGGTGCACCTAATAATTTTCAATCGATTCATGCGTATAACTGTATTACGGTACTAATTTTATACATGGTAAAACGCGAAAATAACCATTTAACCCTAACTGATTGACCAAATTCATAATTTTGACCCGAAATTCAAAAATGATTAATGATCCTAACCGAAATAGAAAACTACAAGAAAGTGAGTTGATCCGGTATGATCCGATATAGAAATTGACTCGAACTTACATAAAAGAACTGGATTGACCTTAATTGTTCAGTCCCAAATACGAAGTATCAATCAATACCTAGTATTTAAAAAACATAACCATCTTCATTTCAAGGACACCAAGCAACATCATTTTGAAGACATGTGGCGGGCACGTAAGCAACAACATTTTGAAGACACATGGCCTTCAATTCTCCCTTTCAGCTTCTATAACCTATGAATTTCATTCAATGAAGTAATGAATTGATTTCTTCAATTCCTAATCTTCTCCTCTTCTCCCTCCACCTCCCCCTTCCACTGTAACTGAATTGAGTTTGTCAATTAACTCATAACATCCCTTACAAATTCAACATCCCTTATAAGTACCTCATTTGCAGATACTCACTTGGATTGCATTTCTCATCTCAAACTATCAAGGCACAATTGAACGTTGTCGGCTGCCTCAAGATTTCTGGTGACTTTCTATCTCTTTCGCTCTATTTTAAGTTGAATTTCATTTATATGTATATATGAGCAGTTGATAGTTGATATTTTTACTGTTGGTTCATAATTATTATTGAAATCAATGTGCAGAATTCAGCAATAAGATATTCTATCAAATGATTGAATTATAAGGTGAAAAGGGACCATGTTAAACAAGGGGGTGATGAGAGATTGTTTTAAATTTTTGGAAAATGGTTTCAGTTATGAGAGACTATTTTCTACAATTTTAGACAGCAAATTATTGATCCATCTTAGATGAAACCATTCTTTTGCTGGTTTAAATTGGCATTCTTTTTGTAAATATATGCATTCGTAGGTAGATTGCCGTTATTTTTTTTTTATTTTAAGCATTATAATAACAGCTTGTGCAATTGTGCTTCATGTAACTTATCATTTGTTTGAAAAATCGTAGTTTCTTCCTCAAAAAATAGTTTCAAGTTCCAAATGAGTAAAAACTCGTGCGAAGAACGGGCCTAAAAGCTAGTTTGTTATAATTACTCAGTACATCATAATAATTTAACCATCTATAGTAATAATATAATATTTTGTCCGCCACTTGTCCTCTCCATGCTTTTCTATGTTTTTTTTATTTTTTTTATTTGAAGTTTTTTCCTGAAAATACATACTTAGTAGCAATTGATTCTCTTACTATCCATGCCAAATATTTGTAGCATAATACGTTTTTTGAATGTAAACCTCGGGCAAAGGACTCATGGATATGGAAAAAAAATCCTCCAAATTAGACCCCTTCTTCTCAAGGGTCTCAGATGGAAAATAGACTCGGGATCTAATGTCCTTTTCTGGCTCGATAATTGGTGTTTTTCTACCAATTAGTCACCATTTGAACTTAGATATTTCTGTAATCCAAAATCTAGATCTTACAGTTGATCATTTTATCACAAATGATCGAACTTGGGATATTCCTGCACTCTCTTTGATTCTTCCACCTTCTGTTGTGCAAACTATCAAAGGAATTCCTATACCAGTAAGTGATTTACCAGATGAACTCTAGTAATGGTGCTTTTACAGTTAAATCTGCTACATGGCTAGCACATAATTTGCATTCCCCTACCAAGTGGGAATTTTCTTGGATATGGAAGCTAGATATTGCTCCAAAGTTAAAAATTTTTGTTTGGCAATTATTGCATAACGGCCTCCCTACCCGAGATAATTTATCATATCGACATATAAACATTGATAATAGTTGCCCTTTATGTGCTACTCAAAGAGAAACGCAAGACCATTTATTTTTTCATTGTCCGTTTGTTAGAGAATATTGGGATGCAAACGCCTCAATTCGATGGCTTGGCACTAATCTTCGATCTTCTTCTGTTCTTACTCTTTTCCGTGAACTCCGTAACAATGTTACCTTACCGGCTAAAAAGATCATAACTTCTATTTGGAGTATTTGGAAAACACGTAATGCTCACATTTTCAGACAATCTCCTGTCTCATCAGTGCAAATATACAGTAGAGCTTTCAAGATGTTTACAGAATGGAATATGCGTACACATCTTGATTCATTGGATGTTAACGTTAATAATAATGCTCTTTCAAAGTATCCACGTACCATGCAAGTTGCTTGGACACCTCCGACCCCTGGTATTGTGAAAATTAACTTTGATGGGTCAGTTCGTAACAACTCTGGAACAACTGGTGTAGTAATCAGAGACCACCTAGGAGATAATATTGTTAGTCGAACCTACAATCTTGGAAACTCCTCTCCACTTCTTGCTGAAGCAACAACTCTTCGTAATAGTCCTCTTTTAGCCATCGAAAAAAATATACATGTTTTCATTGAGGGTGATAATTTATTAATCATAAACATTTTGCAGGGAAAAACTCAATGCCCGTGGAAGATACAGGTATTAATGAATGATATCAAGCACCTTCTGAATAATTTTGATAGTATTTCTTCTCGCCACATTTATAGGGAAGCCAATCGCGCAGCAGATTATGTTGCTGCTTTAGGTCATCGCATACAAACGCACCAAGAAATTGACCCATACATAGATAGTAAATTTTCTTGTTATATATCTTTAGATAAGTTAGGATATAGTTTTGAGAGATTACTATCCTAACTTTCGTTTATCTTTCCTTTAAAAAAAATAAAATAAAAAAATTGATTCTCTTACTTCCATCAAAGTCTACGTCTTTCTCTCCTAATCAACTCCAATTTTATTTTATTTTACTTTTTTGATAATCAAGTCTTTTGGAGCGGGTTAATTTTTAATTATTTCGGGGCCTCCTATGGTGAGTTGTTGTTCAGGATTATATCTAGATAGAGTTCTTTTGCAAAAGATCTTGCGCGCACAAGGTGTACAATAAATTTATTGTACACCAAGATAACTTTTATGCAGTTTTTCGTAACTTTAACCTATTTTTCTGTAACTTTTATATTATAAAATTAAAAAGTTGATAGATAAACATTTTAAAGGGTTAAATGATTAATTTATACATTATTAGTGATTTTGAAGAAATAATTTTTTATTCAAATGAAAAATTTATCATTAAAAAATAGATAACTTTTACATATATAAATGTAACTTTAAAGCATTTTAAGTCAACTTTTACTTCGGTGTACAATATTTATTGTACACCCATTGTAAATAAGAATCTGTGGTTCTTTTGGGGTTAGATCCGAGTATTCAACTACTTCGTATTATCAAGTCGTTGTTATATAAATATTCAATAATAATAATAGGAAAAAATAATAATATTTGTCTATTCACAACTCGTTTTTTAACTTGTGCGATGCACATATTATATTTTAATTATGTAATGATGTATGTCCCCGTAGTACTCCGTAGTAGTTAGAGAAATATTGTTCCAACATTGAAGAATTAGATGTTACAAAAATTTAAAAGAATAATTTTAAAAAATGAGTCTATATTTTTTAGATGTTATTAATAACTGTTTATTTTGATATTGACATTATATGTTACATTATCACAATCATTGATTGTTCTCTCTAAATGTTGTTAGATTAACTTAGTCATATAAACTTAACACATATATATATTGTGGTTCTATTTATCTCAATCATTGATTGTTCTCTCTAAACGTTGTTAGATTAACTTAGTCATATAAACTTAACACATATATATTGTGGTTCTATTTATCTGTATATTTATATCTTACACTAAGCAAAAATTTACAAATGTGTATAAATAATTTAAAATATTATAATACCTAATTGTGTTGAGCAATGTAAGTACTTATAAATAATTTACAAAATGCTACTGTGCAATGCACGGGTCAAAATGCTAGTTTCGTTCGGTATCGCTTTTAGTTTTCAATTTTCTGTTTTTTACAAAACTAAAAACCAAAATATGGAAACCAGAAAAAGTAGTTTTTTGTTGTCGGTTTTCAAAATCAATATGATTACTATAAGTATGACTATTTTTAGTTCACGATTCAATCTAAATCACACGAGTTTTATAACAAAAAAAACCCAAAAACTAAAAATGATACCGAACGAGCATGATTATTGTACAAATTGACAAATGGCATCAAAAAATCCTATTATTCCGTATAAAATACTACGCATCCGCATTAGTAAATGTTTTTTTTTACGCATAGCACACCCGGAGTCTCCCAACAAGAGTTTCTGCATACGGCGAGGCTCGAACCCGAGACCTCCCTTAAGCGGCATCAAGTTGCTTACCACTTGAGCCAACTCAATGTTGGTTCGCATTAGTAAATGACATAATGCAAATGATATAATTATGCACAAGATATGGCTGCAGTCTGCAGACCTCTGCTACTACGGGGCAAGTACAGCAAGGTCATCTTTGGTTACTTAGTTTCCCTATAATTATTATACATGATACAAAATTCATTCCCCTAATTATCTAAGCAGTAAAATTAAACCCAAGGAACACATAATACATCCTTGGTCCATGATATTATTTTTTGTACACTGCTGTAATCCCTATTCTTTGCATCAGGTAAAGCTGTTATATTAGTATTACTCCTACTGTTTACAGATCATCCAAAACGACAATTAATTTAGCAAGGGAAGAGTAAAAATGAGTGTTCTAGGTAAATCTTCCTACCAATGATATCAATCTTGTTCAATTTCTTATGGCACCATAACAGTTGATCACTACTCAATTTCGGCATACTCAACACCCTTGACACCAGCCGGAGTTCTACCTGTGCTACGAGTGTTTCATGGCTTAGTCTCTGATCTTGATGCTTCTTGAACTTCTTCACTAAGCAATTACCACTTCTTACTAGGTCTTTCAGCCTCTTCTCTTTCTGCAAGTAACCAAAAACCCCCAACAAATCTCAGAATAATTAATTATAACATTCATATTGTACTAGAAATCAGAAGATAGCTAGCTAAGGCTAATTGTTATAAATTTACCTTTTGGAGACTAGACCGGATTTCTGTTAGCAAGTCTGCGTCTGAAGGATCTTGCAGAATGACCTGAACTCCGTGAATTCCCATCAGAGTTATAGCACTAGCACAGACTTCATCTTTATCAGCATGTAGAAAATCCCAAAACACGTTCATTGATGTCCCAATTGTATCCTTCAACATTTTCACTGAAATTCCACACTCCCCATTTCTTCTCCATTCGCTCTTTGGATCATCTGCAGGATAATCAAATAAGTTCAGATAATATAAGTTTAGCCAAATAAGTTTATTTCAGACAAAATAAGTTCAGAATAGTTCAGATAATATAAGTTCAGTCAAAATAAGTCCAATAGAACGCAGTATTGGAACTGTGCTTTTAGAACTTGTATAAAGATCTGACATGCTATCACAATATCAAGTTATTACTTAATAGGAGTACCTTTTATAAGGGGAACTTGAAGAAGAGAAGGAAGACTACAACGGCTCTTGACAAAATGCTGAACTCGGGGACCTTGATGAAAGGGCTCATCCTCGGTGAACCTCTGCAAGAGCACTTGAAACTTCTGATATTCACCGGCAACTTGGTTATGCTGACGGAAACCATCAGGATCATGAGCCTGCAACTCTTCGGCTTTATGATGTTGCCATTTCAACATCTCCCATGATAAGCAAAGCTGACCAACATACACCAATTCCAAGTCCCTTTGCAAATCTCTAATTAACTTCTGAACTGGATCATGCTTTCTTAGCTTGTTTGACCAAAAGTTTTGAGCTAGAAGGGACTTTACTACTGGAACTGATACCTTTTTGTTTAAGGCCAAATCTTGGTTTTTCAACTGAAGAAGACCTACAAAACAACAAAGATATGTCTTTTAATGAACTAATTAATAATGCTTTAGTATTTGACGATAGTATTAGCAACATCAACGTTATCTCAATACCTCTAAAGCTGTTGTTTTAGTTTAAACTTAATCCAATACACAACCATTGTACAATTGTGCTACTTGACAGTAAATAAGAAGCACAAACACTTTGAATATACATCATTTTAAGTTATTAATTAACACATAAAATTAAAGACATAATGCATTCATAAGTCAACTTAAGAGTGCAAGGTATTCACTTAATGACAGAGACAGAGGAACTGAACTTCATTAACATGTCAGTTTGATTCCATCCTATTTAATTAACATGTCTCTTAGGTTAAAGCAAGGGGCTTGCTTGTAATTCCATACTTTAATGACTGAAAGCACCCATTAGCCACTGCCTGTTGAGATTCCTAAAAAGCTAAACAGAAATATTAAGCTGATGCTAAATACAACAACTTCTATAGGTAGGTGGTAATAAAAGGCGATAATTACAATAAATTTATACGAAGTCAACTTAAGTATCATCACTGATCATAATGTCCATTATAAGTTACCGCCTACCAAACGGCCTATTGAAATCATTTGGTATGAAAAACAAAATGTTGACAGTTAAACTGATTAATCAAAGGTGAGGTAAGATCACACTATTCAGCATACAAGGTAAAAGGAAAAGAAAGGGAAAAAAGTGCCTGCATATTCACATTATGTTCATGAAATTGAAATAGTAACAACATCGACATAGTTGAAAGAGAGAGTAGACAGACAGGTGGAAGTGGAAAGTCATACAAAAACACACTTTGATCAGCAAAGGTTGGTGGAGAAGAAAAAGAAAGATGTGGACCTACAAATATATGTGACACACTTCTCTTAAAGTAGGTCATATATCTGCATGATTGTAACCAATTTCAGTTCAATCGTCATTAAAGAGATTTATTAATGCATAGGGATTAGATAAAGGACATTTAATGGTCAGCCACCCCCACCCCTAAGATGGGGTGACACATGATTGATCATTTTTGGATCGTTCATTTACAAATAATATCTTTGTCCACAGAAATGGTAGGGTGGAATTGGTTCCAAATGCCCTTTAAGTTATGCAACAATAGGTTAGGACTTAAGAGTAATTGTAAATTAGACTATTCTATGAACGTGAGGTAATCGAATCTCGTCTACTCTATTGAGCTTTCTGGCTAGAAATACATCCCCTAAAAGTTATACGTTGGTCAAATTGTAATTAAATGCAAAAGGTTTGAGTTAGGGTCAATCAATTGAAATTTTCGGGTATGAAGTGCTTTTTTTATATTTACACCTTAGTGGAGTTTGAGATATTTACCTAACTTTTGTATGGTTTTCGAATATTTGATTAGTATGTTCTTGATCAAGTCATACAATTTCAATTTCTCAGTTTGGAATGCAACTCAAATAACTTTCATGAGTATTTCAACTTGATAATGACCAGTTTTCTAGCGGGGCGGGTTTAGGTCTTTTTTTGGCAGTTTTGGATTTTCCTAATGATTACAAGAAAAAACATAATAAAAAAATAGGGTAGAATGCTTGGATTCTGCCCTTATTTACATTGTTTATTTGTATGACATCTTTTTATTAAGGATACGAAACGATTGAAAATCTACTCCATATTGTTAATTTGTTATGACATGATCCCAATATTTTAATAGATTTGAATAGAAATATATAGACTTCTAATTAATTCAATAATCTTGAAAAGACATTAAAGGTCAAACTTTACCCTCCAAAACTTAAATTTTGAATTAGAGGGAGGGTTAGTTTTTTTTAAAAGCTACCCACCAAATTTCTTTATCTTGCAATCCAACAAGTCTATAGTATTTTCTAAAGCAACACAGCTAGCCTAAAGAAGGGAAATCACATAAACCTTATACACCTTTCCCATCCTAGTCTTAATTATGCTAGATTCTTTACAATCAGCAATCAATTTGATAACCATGGAATAATTTTGACTATCTAATAGAATCATATTCATATTCTGAAATAGTAACATATGAATTTTTACTTAGAACGGAAGATTTAAGAGAATAAGAATCATCTAAGATAAAAATGAGTGAAGAAGAAAAGGCATAAGATGGTGTAGTAGTAGCTTACCAATTGAATACATTGTTTGTTGACTCAAAATGTCCAATTTCCTCATCTTGTCCAAGTACCTCCTATAGAAGGTTTGGATTTCGTCCATTCGATCTTTATGCCCGATTCTTTCATCAATCCTCAATGGCCTCAAATCTTCTTCCACTCTAGGAGACTCAGATTCTTCTAATATAGTGGGAAGTCCACTGATCTTCAATTGTCTCATTTCCTTTTTCATTTGCCGGATCAATTCCTTTTGTTCCAATAGAACATCTGTTCCCATTTGTTCATCTACCTCACAATTCTTTGTACCATCCAACTCTTTCAAGTCATTTAAGTTCAACCTTTCTTCATCAAACTCGTCATCCTCAGAATCCGAATACTCATCATCCTTTGCCACTTGCTCTTTAACATTGTTACTTGAACAATATGATTGAAGGTCGAGTTCAATGTAAGAAGATTCGACACCTTCATGCTCAATTCCGATATCAACATCATCTAATAATTCAGAATTGGCATGATCAATTTTAAAATCATCTGTTGAACTTGGACTATCTTGATCATAATCCACCCTTATATCACCAATACCAATTGGAGTTGCAGGGTCTAATGCCTCGATAGAACTTTTATCAAACAATAAATCATCAAATTCAGAATCAAACTTCTCATTGCTACTACCTAAAAACCCATCATAAGTGTAAATGCTAGCCCAAAAATCATCACTATCTGATACTGATGGACGAATTTCATCGAAAATTTCATTCTTTTCCACAATTTTGTCCATTTTCTCCACATCAATCTCTTCTTTTTCAATGATTTCGTCATGATCAAAACTTAATAATTTTTGCTCTTCATAACTAAGATCACAAACAGAGCCCTCTGTTTTCCCCTGTATTAAAACAGAACACTCTGTTTCCCCCTTTTCCACAACCTCCTCCTCCTCTTCTTCACTCAACTCACCACAATCATCATGTTCAAATGAACAAAAATTAACAACTCCTAAATCATGGCTAATAATGTTATCATCAAAATCGACTGAAAATCCACGAAAATCGACATCGAAAGAACTATCATCTTTATCAAGAGATTCTTGCCTAAGGGGAGAAGAGTGTGACTCATCATGGGAAATCACAAACATTTGTTGGACAGTAAAGTTCATAATTTGAGGCTCTTCTATATATGCACAAACACTATTCCCAGTAATAAACTGATACTTACTTGTGCTAGAATTGCAAACGTTTCCCACCTCAGACTCCAATTTGGGAACCTCAATCTCCTCACTAATTTGCTCAAATCCCATTTTCTCGCAATTTTCGACAATACCCATATCAGATTTTGCACCAAAATCATCCAAAATTAAAACATTTCCCACAGATTTCACATCAAAAAACCTGCAATGAAAAACCCCATTGAAAATCAGTAATAAATTAAAATTAACTCTTCTACAAATTGAACAAAGCTAATCGAAAATTAACAAACTTACCGCAAAAAGTACCGGAAAATGAACCCAAAAGCATGAACAATTAAACTCCAGAGAAAACCCCAGTTGGAATTTCTAACAAACATGTTTTATCAAGCACAATTCAGCAAGAGAAAGGCCGGATTTTCGGGATTAAACCCATGAAAAAACAGTTGAATTTTCCCATAATTTCAAAAAAAGAGTGGAAATTTCTCCATTATAAGCAAAGAGAAAGGTAAAAGGTAGTGACTTAAGGACACGGAAATTTGTGGATTCAGTATCTGATTAGTAAACAACCAAAGTTTGAGCAGAAAATGTTGGGAAATTTGGACATGAGAAATTGTGCATTTGTGCCGAGATTGTTGGAGGAGGAAATTAGTAAAATTGTTGTGAGAAAATTTTGAAAATGAAGGTGAAAATGAAAGGTTTTTGCAAAAAAGTTGTGAGAAATAAATAGGGACATGTTGTGATTTTGTAACCCAATGAAGACGGAATAGATTTTATTTTTTATTTTTTTTGGGCCCATTATAGTAGAAGAGGTTTCTTTTGGGCATGGACATTTCCCGCTATACACACGTTGAAAGTTTTGTATTTTTCTGTTTTTTAATGTTTCTCCTATATTTTCTTTTTTTAAGGTAAGATGTATCCTACAGTATTGGAATTTCGTATAGGTTTTTTAAGGTAAGATGAAGTATCTTATCGGATTGGAATCTCGTATGGGTCAATTCGTCTGATTAGTAGGCTCGATACGTTGAAAGTGGATATTAAGGGAAACCCTCCCTCAAAGTGCCTATAGTGAAAATTGAACCCCCATACTTTTTGTTTGCAAATGAAACTATTTTCACTAGATTTAGACATTGTGTTACGAGTATGTTTTTCCTATATGTCTAGTCTAAACTTGGCAAAATTTATCTAGACTTGTAATCAAATACTTAAATCATACGGGGTACCTTTTGTTTGCCCTCTGGGAGTAAGTTCATGTATAAAGTTTTGGTTAGGTTAGCTTAGGTTGATGGAAGAGAAATTTGTGTTACCAAAGATAGTGTATGTCACTATATTAGAGTAAAATAGTGGACCCCTATGATCATTTTATGGTATTGAGTAAACTCACTAAAAGGTCTTAAATGCATAAGATATACAATATACAGTAAATTTATTATACGCATGTCTCGGGTTTAAGGCTTGAGTATGGAAAAAACAGCAGTTGGACCTGGGAGAGATGTTGCCCATTGAGATACCCATGCAAACTCCCGCAAGAAATTAGTCCACTAATCGAATGCGATGGGGAACTCCTCGTAACAGAACCAAAAAAAAACTTATTGCACACCACAATAATTTTTGTCCAATTTTTTGTAACTTTAACGTATTTTGATTAAATTTTATATTTTGGAAAAAAAATTGATAGCTAAATATTTTAAAGGGTTAAATTTACACATTTTTAATAATTTTGAACATAACTTGTTTACTAAAATTTAAATATTTATTAAAAAAAATTAGAATAAATGCATCCATTTTTTAATTTTAAAAAAACACTTTATTTAAAGTGAACAGAATAAACTTCGAGTCACCCTTAAGGGCCTTAACAAATTGCATTTAACATGACGTTTTGTATTTAACAATTTTGTACGATTTTATATTGCCTTTTTCAAGACGTTAAAAGGTTTATATGCAAAAGTGAATGACGGAAGTGTTTGGGTGATGGAAATTGGCTTCTTAAGATTTGGAAAAGAGGAGTTGAATTGGGTCGGTGGAGTTTAGAATGGGCTAAAATACACCGTTTGATAGTTTAGATGTTATTCGAAGGAAACCTCACTTTTTTGACTTATTATTAGACTAATTTAATCACACAATGTTGGCTCAACAGTTGATTAAGACTTTAATTGGTCGACTCTCACTAATTAGTAGTCAACTTGTCCTTTTTGGTATTTTAGCATTGTTGTGAAAGAGGACTTAACAGTCAGTCTGATCACATGTCATTTCATGATATTATCACTTTTTATCTAACTGCATATATTTTACACTCTATTTATTTAAATATGTTATGACAATTAAGTAAAGATTATACTGTCTGATAATAAATTAACTGAATTAATCGCAGCACTAAATATAGAAACATAAACGAAAATGAATGAGGTTAAGAAGCTAAATTTATTATTTAAAACATGCAAACGGCGTATATATACGGGTTTTTTTATAATATATATTCCAAGCAAATTAACATCAAATTTACAAAAAAAAAAGAAGAAAAGTACACAAGCATAAAGGCTCTGTAGTGTACGTACTACGGTCATATTGAAAGAACATATACACCAATTAGGTAGAAGTGGAAAGGATTCCGCCTTCCTACTAAAAGGCTGGAAGCTCAATACCCACCAGGGGCACTTTGAGGGAGGGTTTCCCTTATCATTCCCCCATTCTTAAAGTGTTTAGCATGTTGGACGGAGTGACTCGTGCGGGATTCTGACCCGATAAGGTACTTAATCTTACATTCAAAACAAAAAAAGTACTTTGTACTAGTATACGTACCTTGGTCAGATCATTCAGTGTACTATATAGGATTCCTAATTATTATTATTTCAAATAAAGTACCCCCACCGTTCTTAAATATCAGTTTCCTTTTGACTTTATCACCCGTTTCAATTCAATATTTAAACATCAATATCTCTAAATACGTACTCCTATATTAAAGAAATATAAAATATTAATATTGTTAAACTACACACTGAGACGAACAAAACAAAATCTCACATGAATATATTTTGAGATACGTATTGGAAATAAATTAGAAGATTATCTTCAATTGCCGATAGTGACAAGATTTCAAAAGAGACTAATATTCAAGAGCGGATTGAGTACTTAATATTAAAATGTAACCATCAAAAAATATATTAAACTGTAGTCCGGTTGCATAAATCATTTTCCTTCACCTAAACCAGATTGCCATTGTAATTGAAGTAATTATCCTTTCGATTTAGTTTGTGTTCCGAATTCGGAACAAGATGTTGGTAAGGAAGGCGAGTAAAGGGACAATCAATATCAACGAACTTACATGGAAATTGACGATGATATTACATTATTAACTTACTAATTAATTAAGTTAATAACAACATTGGTTCGTATCATAGAACAAATAATAACAAAGAAACATAATCCATCAAGTAAATATTTTATTTTAAAGTTGTCCGGTCTAAGTGTGGATATTACAAGCATCATGTGATTTTGTGAATATTTTTGTATCTTTTTGCTTCGTGTAGGTGATCACATGAGACCTTCTTGGCTCTTGCCTGTTATGGCAGTGATTTTAAGTGAACTACTTCCTCCGTTCCGCAAAGGATGCATCATTTATATTTGCACGTATGCTAACACGCTTTTTTGAACATTAATATCTTTAAATGCGTATAAGTAAAAATTATAAAAAGTTGATATTTGAAATCCTTACACTAATACGAATTTAACAAGATATCACTTGACTATGTTTTTTCTTACACAACAGTAAAAAAATAATTGTCAAAATTGATTGATGAATAGTGCGCAAATGAGAAACGATACATCTATTGTGGAAAGGAGGAAATATATTCTAATAAGTATTATATTTATTTTGTTGTAACAAAAAAAAAAATCATATTTATTCTATTTTTAGCAAATTTTTATAATAACTAAGAAAAGAATATCAAGGTAAATTTCAAGCTATCCTTGAAAAAAAAAGGGGTGAAGTTCAAACGATTGATACTTTGTGAACTACGGAGTATCGGTTTAAACTAACAATGAAAGTGTGGGGACTGGAATTTTTTCCCCCTTCCGACTATGTATTAAGGTGTGTTCTCTTCACCTTTAAAAAAATTAAGTATAATAAGTTAAGATAAGTTGCAATCAAGTCCTATCAAGTCAATAAGTTTCAAATCATGTCTTATAAGTTAAATCTCTAATTTACTCTCTTACAATCAGGTTTAATCAGGTCCAATAATTTCCAATCAGGTTTAATCAGGTCCAATAATTTCCAATCAGGTTTGAACATATCTTATCAGATCGATCATATGTATTTAATCAGTTGCAATAAATTCAGATAAGGTCATTTAGATACGTTTAAGTTTTTTCATGCGAATAAAACACATGAAAAAATAGGAAACTCCAATATAAGATTATTCCATGCATATAGAAATCGACTCGACAAGAATGTTGAATTTTGGTCTGGGGTCAATTGTTGTCCTTACCCAAAATCACGCCGTTTAAAGTTTAAACCAATATCGTATCAAATCCGACAACCCCCTCCCAAAACCGTGTACCTGCTTATCTTTTTCCTCTCATATGGGAGGGAATATCATGTATCTGCCTTCTCTTAGAAGTTAAAAGGCTTAAAGGCTCTTAAAGGAGGAAGCCAAAATCCAAAACAAACATAGCACCAAAACCCCTTCACCCCACATGTCACTAGAGGGAAAACCCCAGTACAACTTCCTCGTTGAGTTGGACATAAAAAAATATAACTCAACAATCGCTTAGTCAATGCGGTTCTGTCGTTTTAATGGGTTGTTGGGGCGAACATTTATCTTGTTCACTTCAATAACTTTTCTTGAGGCGGATAGTTTTTTGTTCACTACAAGAATAACTTATCTGTTGAGGCTATTTTTTAAAATTTTTTGTCCTAATAGGTTCAGACGAGGCAAGACGCATAAGGATGAAACTACAAACCATTATTAGAGAAATAAAGGATAGAGAGAGAAACTCTCAAGTAAGGTCCTTAGTTATCCCGATCTTTATTGGTCATGGTTTCTTGTTTTCCTCTAGACTTTATTTCTCTAATAATGGAGGACAACGGTTAACTGTCAAATTAGCGGGTAACTAATACGAGTGTTCGTTAAAAATAACGATGATATTGTAAAACAAAATAAAAGCTATACTATTATTTAAAACTTTATTACTCGTATAAGTTTGTTTAACGCTACCGCTAACTTCAGACGATACTAATTTTAACGTTAGATAAAACTATTCTACTGCTAAATTTACCGCTAACCGCCACCTAAATGACTAAATCCTACCTTGCCAAACACTTACGGATTACAAATTTTACAAGTAGCTTTTTAACTGCGTCAAACAGCTAACCACTGCCCTACAGTTACCGCCTGCCTGGCTGAGTGGCTGCCTCGCCCATATTCGACTTCCTCAGTTCCTTGAACAAATAAGAACACAGTGCGTACTCCATTGTCCTCTTCGCGACTTCGCACTACCACATTCCTCAGCTCGTTGACGGGCACCGCCATCATAGCAGCCCCTTCTCGCTCCTTCCACCTGCGTAGCCACCCGCCTCCTCCTTCCTTCTCGCCGCGTCGCCGGTCATCTTCTCTCTCTCCTCTTTTGTCAAGGTTTGGTTTTAATGGTTTAATTGGTTTTCGGTTCTCGTACTTAGTTTGGTGTTTAGATTTGATTTTCCTTTGAATAGTTGAGCCTATCATGAGTTGATTAAGCAGAAAGTTTAGGCTAATTTTCCTAGTATTGGATGAAAATCACGAATTAGGGTTTTTCCCCAATCCTCCCATTTCGTTAATTATTCAATTCTTTTTGCCGAAGAAAATCTATTTGGATAGATTAAACAATTTGAGGACTATTTGGATAGATTAAACAATTTGAGGACTATTTGGATAGATTAGCTTCTCCAGTGCTTTGAGATTGGTGATTTCCACTATTGACATAAGTACATAACAATGGCGGAAACCGACCCAAGCAAGATTATGTGCAGCAATTGTGATTACCTAGGTCTCTATGTGGACGACGACGGTCGCTACTATTGCACCAACTGCAACTCCCAAGCCGTAGACATCATCGACCAAGCCAACGCTGACGAAGACTTCCTCGACAAAGGCAATGGTGCCTCCATCTACAACGCCGCCAACAAACGCTCTGCTCCTCTCTACTCCGCCGACCCCGATCGTGATTATCTGGGACCCACTGAACCTGCTGATTTCGGGAAGACCCCAAAAGGAGTTTACTACAAGGACGAAGACTACTACAATACAATTCGTATGAGGCATATTTTGGGTGTTCAGTTGATGATTCAATTTCAGTGTGAAGCTCTTGTGGAAAAATGTGGGGTTACTCCTTTGATTTGTGGAATTGCTGCTTCGATTTGGCTGCGCTTTGTTGCTACTACTAGGGTGTTTGATGATGATTGGGCTGATAAAACTGTCTTGGACTCCGAAACAGGTGATTTTTGTTGCTGATTGCGGATTTCCATTTTTTTTCCCCTTCTTGTTTTGCCAATTTGAGTGTGGTCGCATTGGGTATCTTGTGGATTACAGTATATGCTGTTGATTTGTGCCAGTTCAGTTTCGCCCTCAGTTTTCAATTTCCGGTTTATGATTTTTCAAGGTATGGTTGCATTTGTTATCTTGTGGATGTATGTGTTATCAATTTGTCCGGTTCATTATGACTGTCAGTTTTTGGTTTTATGATGATATTTAAAGCAACGAAGTATTCTTGTATGATATAACTATATAAGTCACTAAATGGTACACCAAACTTAATTTGTTCTTACAGTAATTGATTGATGCTTTCAGTGAAGATGAATGTCTACAACTACCCAATTTGTGAATATATACGTAAACTGAATTGTAGAATTCAAGTTGGGACCAATGTGTTAGCGTCTTGAGTTGTTTACACACATTTTTGATTTTTGAATTTTGTCCGTATGCTTTAAGTGTTTGTATATGAAGGCCTGTATGCTCACATATAAGAGGCCTTGTTATTGTTTTCAGGGGAAAAGAGATACCAAGTAGGAAAACACTGCATAAACGAGCCTCGAAATATGCATAACGAGCGTATGGTGATGATATGGTCTAGATCTTTGAAAAAGACGATACCATTGTCGTGTTCTTTAGCTGTTTCGTATTTGGCCTGTCATATTGCTAAAGAACCGGTTCTTCCGACTGACATTATTAAGTGGTCTATCGAAGGAAAGCTTCCTTATTTTGGTGCTTTCCCTAAGATTGCAGAATCCATCATAGAGATTGAGAAATACGATCACCATGTTTCAGTTATTTGTCCATTGAAAACAAGTACTATGTTCAGGCCTATACAACTTCCTTTACATAAGTTGGAGTCAATGGCAGCATCTATAGCTCAGTCTGTAGGCCTGAATTTGCCTCCAGTCAACTTTTACCGAATAGCTCACCGTTATCTAAAGCAGTTATCTCTTCCGGTGGAAAAAATTCTTCCATATGCTTGCCGCATACAAGAGTGGTTGATGCCTCCTGATTTATGGTTGTCTGCAAGCGAAGAAAAACTACCTTCTCGTGTTTGTGTAATGTCGATACTAGTTGTCGCAATTAGAATTCTATATAATCTCAATGGTTTTGGCAAATGGGAATCAACTCTATCTGCTCCAACTGTCTTCTCTTCAAGGGATGACCAGACAGCAAGTTCTGGCAAGTCCAACGCAAATAAAGGGGCTGAAAAAGCTTCTAAAAATCTGGGTGGAGAATCTGGAGCAAATTTGTCGTCCGTTCATAAATTTGAGTTTGATAGCACAGAGCTTTTGCGCAATCTTGAAAGGAGATATGATGATTTGAGTGATAAATTTGGTAATTGTGGAGCACTTCTTTCAAAATGAAAAATTATTCACTGCAAAAAATACCCTAGCTTTCTACTTTCAAATATTAATGTTCATTTGGTTGTGGTCGCTGCTTTATTTCTTTCTAATTATCCTTTTCTTCTCTCCCAATTTGGCAGAATATTCCAAGGATTTACCAACCTATCTTCAATATTGCAAGGATGTCGTATTTGCTGGTGTAGAGCCATTGTACAAGGATCCTACTTTTATTGAAGAACTTTGGGATTTTTATGAGAAGAATCGAGAGGTAATGTACATTGATTTCAGATCATTAGCTGCATAACCTGGCAGCATAAAAGATATTTATCTGCACTGGCTACTCTTCACAGATTTAGTTGTGTAAAAATTGCCAACCTGATTTTTGCCACCATGAAGTGATTGATGCTAGGACTTGAAACCTGTTACTCCGACACTTCAATATCTTCCCCAATTTCCATACCCTTCTCTTCCCCGGACCCAAGTACTCAACATCTCAAACAGATTAGATACTTGGGTGTGATCCTTAAAAGACAATAGGAAAACATGCAAAAGATAAGATATCTGCATTTGTGTCAGATACTTCTAAGAGTCTGATTTTTTTGAAGAGTCTGAGCAACCACTTCATCACTTCACACACTTGTAGCTTAGTTTTTGCAAAGAGACACTTTACAAGAAAGGCGCTGACCTATACAGATTATGTGACGAAGTGTGAGAGACAGTGGACCAAAACAAGCTGCCTAATCTGAACCCATACCTTCAGTTCTTTTTCTTATTCCTTACTTGATTAGAAAAAAAGCTCAGTGTTTTAGGTAGAATGAATGCTAATTTGTCAATATTTTACTCCACCACACCTTTTTTCTTATCACAATAGGGTGTGACCCAGATATTTAAGCTATAGTATAATTGAGGTACCCTATCAAGTAAGAAGGCGAGGCATAGCTGCATAGCATGTAATAGTTGAAATATTTTAAAGTAGATGGTGGGCGTAGAGAGAGGGGAAGTTTTTGAGGTATGTGCCCAAAAGGGTATTTTTGGGGAATGAAATAGATGTTTAATTCCCAAAAAAGTAGTGGGGAACAATATGGGATGTGTGTGGCTAAATTAAGGGATCGAGAGAGTAGCAACCAAGTGTATCTTTTCGAGAAGAACATGCTTACAATGATTATAAACATTCTTGCAGTAGATTAAGGACTCTATGCTCTTTTTAGAAACAACATCTGAAGTCTGAAGAGTTGCCTAGAATGTTGGTTCCATGTTTCTATCAGGTCAAGGGAGTGCCCAAGTTTTTGAAAGTCATTGATTTCCCAGCCCATTCCGACTTACATTAACAAGAGAAAGGGGAGGCTTGGGCTTCACGCTTTCGAGGTTTATTGGCAAATTGCAAGGTCAAAAGTGTGTAATGTTCAACTCTTTTCCCTTGTGATTTGTGAACACACCCAATGAAAATTGCTGTTGTGGACTGTAAATTGCAAAAGCTGTAGGAGATGTCACCTGCTGAATATACTTGCTTCAATTTGTTACCAGTTATAAGTGTGCTGTTAGCCTGTTCTAATATTCGAGGGATAGATACATTTGGTGTCTTACTTTTTTCTCTTTCCATGAAGCTCTTCTCGGACAATCTCCTAACTTTGTTCTGTTTGATATTTGTAGTTAGTTTAGCATCATGAACATATTGTTCCATTATGAGCTGGCTCCCAATTTGTAAATTGGAGGACCACTTCTATAACATTGTTCGGTGAATTTTCTTTGGGAAAATGGGAAGTGGGACTTACCTATATGACTTGGGGGCGATGGAAATTTAAAAATATAGAGTAAGAGCTGTTAAGTGGCACGATTGTACATTTTACTAAGCCTGGACATATTGGTAAAGATTCTCCAGCAGCAGAAAGTTTGCAGTAATTTTGGTCTCTGTCAACTTGTAACTGGTAGACAGTAGAATTTTAGTTTCTTTATTTAGTTGATCGTGCCTTTTCTTTTCATTGTACCTAAGGGTTTCTCCCCTCTTTATTAACAAGAATGTTATCTTCAGGATATTAAAACATCTGAGGCATTTGAAACTGAATCAAATCAGAAAAGATCAAGGGACAATGATAAGATTTTCAGTACTCCATCAAAGGACAACAAGAAGCATAGAGATGAAGGAATCACCAGCTCTTCATCAGCTGACAGTGGATTCCAGTGTATCTATAACAGCCCCAAATGGGACCAAGGTGCTGATAATACTCAGCAGAGTTCACAAGCAGACCAAGCTCCAGCAACTGTAGAAAAAGGTGAGGCATCATTAGAAGACATAGCACTTAAGTATCTGAAAATAGACATGGAAGAACACCGCTTCTGTTACATTCCACCAAGGGTGGAAATCAAGAGACGTGACCACCTACACTATTCGCGGAAAAAGGCCGATGGTTCTTTAGCTTTCGTTGCCCATGCTGATTACTATATACTACTTAGAGCTTGTGCAAAAGTAGCCCAAGTTGATATTCGTATTATGCATGTCAGTGTACTCAGTTTGGAGAGAAGATTGTCTTGGATTGAGAAATGGATCGACAATAGTTTTCTGGAAAAATGTTCCACGGGCTCTGTTGAATCTGAGGATGAGGATGGTTTAGAAGACGAATATGTTAATTTGTCGAACTTAAATATATGACATTCTGTGTGTGTATATTGGAGGTACCTTTCTTCTTCTTTGGTGGGCAAAGTTTCCGGAGTTTGGGGCTCATCTGCTAAATGAAAAAATCAGCAGTGATTTATGAGAGAGAGATTATCCTAGATGGTGGACAATTATATCTTTGCTGATTCTCTGCTTTTCGCCTTTTCTAAAATGAAACTGTCAGCGATAGTCCAAAGATTAACAGACGGCCCAGGTAGTCATGTCTACATAGCCAAGTTTTGATGTGCTTATATTTGGCCCATTTTTTCCTTTCCATTAATTGGTTGATGCATAAAACGAGAGCCCCAACATATATCACTTTGAAAAGTGAGCTGTTCAGAAATGCTCTGTCATCTAGTAGAACTTCTCTTTGAGTTTTATTGGGAAGACTGATTTTATTTCGAAAATAAAAATCTTCTGGAGACAAGTTCTGATGCTTTGTCCCCAAGAATAAATATTCACAAGAGATTTCCCAATGCCTATGAGCTGTTTCAGGTGTGCCACTGTGTGAGCAGGTGTCAACTGGTCAAGCAAGAAATCCATGCTGTCTTTTACTATCTTATTGCTCAAACGGTGTAATTTGAGGGTGGGTTTGAATGGGCCAATATTAGAGAGAGGCAGCTTGTGGCTGCAGATTTCTTTGGATGCGGACGTGTACAGAGATGCTTCAGTTGCATAGGTGTTTGGGATGAAAGAAATAGTGAACTGTAGGACTGTAAAACATCCTTTTGTTACAGTGCAAGAGGCTGTAAGTTATCTTGCTTAATATCTAGAGGTAGTAGGGAAGAATGGTTGACTCTTGGCAATCCCCTTCAGCAAGTCAAGTGAAGATAAAACTTGATGTTTCTGTGTTAGGTTCATTGGGTTTGGGGATGAGGGATGTGTTCATGATCCCACAGTTTGCAAGCAAGTGAGAGCAGAGGGAAGTCATTGATCGTGGAGATGAGAGCAGCAGAGTTGGGACTCTTAATGGCAAACTGCAAGACTTGTAAGCAGATTTTCTGGATTTCGATTTTATTCAAGTCATTACTGTGCTCTAGGGGGTGGACTGACTAATCAGAGGTATTGTACGTTCCTTTTATGTTTTTGTTTTGAGAGGTAACAACATTGTTTGTTTAGTTGCTTGCTTTCTTCGATTTCTTCTTGTCATATTCGTAGGGGGGTAGCCATAGTTATCTTGTTCTAGGTGGATGACGGTCTGACATTTATTACAGATGTAATTGCTTCTGATTTTGTTTCTTCATTTATATTTGTAATTTTCATAAAAAGCGGAGGGGTAGCTATAGTTTATCTCTAGGTAGTGTTGTTGATGGTGCATTGTTGATTTATTCTGTTAATGTAGCTGGGATGAGGTTCACTTTCGAATTTTCTTTCCCCTTCCATATTCATTTCTTGTTTTTGTTGAAGTTAGTATGTTCTGTACTGCTTGATTTCATGTAGTTTTGTAAATTAATTTTGGAATTACCTATATCCAAAACAAAGATACAACAGCCTAAATAGTTCTGTTTCTTTTTCAGTTAATCTTCCTCACCGATTTGCCAACATGCATCTTGTAAAACTACTTTCTCTTATCTCCGTATCATTTTTTATGCTTCTCTTTTGACGAACTAATGTAGCATACAGAAATTTTGTTTTTTTGGATATTGAAATTTTGTTAAAAAGATTAAAAAATTCTTTTATAATTTGTTGGTAGGTAGTTAGGGAAAGTTATTAGCATCAAGCTATCCTCAATCAGTCAGTTGTTCAATAGATTAGCTTATTTACTTTTTCTAAATCTTTTAAATGACCCTTTTGGGTGGTTGAAGGTAATTTACACAGCTTAGCTTTAGATTATTTAATCAATCTATTTTTGGTAGGCTTATCTTAGCTTTAGGTTATGTAATCAATACAATTCAGGTTTTATTTCTCTTCTTTATTAAAGGAGTTGGTGACTCAAATGTTTATCTGGAATTGTATTCTTCTTTCTAGATTTTAGGAGATACCAGATTGTTTGGGTTTGGTTCATGAAAGTTTTTCAAAATGTTAGTTCTGTCAGATTTTTGTTTGTCATTGACATTTTGTTGAATATGCGAAACAAGATCCTGTGATTTCTTTTTGGAGCTCATTGTTTCTTGTAGAAAAATTTAAATGACACTTTTCTTTGTCGCTACGAACAGACTGTTGAGCCTTCGGTTTTAAACTTGGAACAAAATTAATAATTTAACAACATGAAAAAAATGAGGAAAACTGTCTATTTCAGGTTGATTAATCCCAACCCAAAAATAAGAAAAAAGAAAATCGTTTACTTTGCAAGTTACCCTTTTTTATAAAAAAAGCTCTTCATAGCCCTTTCTTCTGTAATGACTCTTATCACTTATGTTATGGCTGTTCGTTTTAGAAATGATGTAAAAGTGATGTTCTATTTGTTCTGCGGGTGATAGAAAAACAGCCATATGCCAATATGTGAATGTTGTGGTGAATGTCGTAACACAGGCGGCTGTAAGAGCACTAAAAATATGTTGATGATTATGCAGGTGGTGAGGACGCCACAAAAGAGAGGCTTCTTAATAGGTGAATGAAACATAATCTGAATGGAAAGGCTTTGGGATACTCCTTTGTGAAAGTTCCCAGAGAGAGTTAAAATACTGGCAACAGTCATTGAAGGCGCGGGACAAGGTGATAATCGATATTATCCTTATTTGGTGCGACAAGCGTGTCTCGAATCAAAATATTGAAATTCCCCATAATAAGGTGACCTTTTGTAGCTTAGCATCGTTTTGCATCGCTCTCTTTCTTATTTACTGTTTTTCTGCTAGCTGTTTTGATCGTAGAGCATATAATATTATGTTAGTATTGTTGGAACTTGGCTGCTTCCCTAAAAGTTTGTTTTTCCTCTTCAAAACAGAGTATATTGTTTGTGAATCTATGATGTTTTTATCCTCATAGGATTGGAAGAATATGATCTTATAGTAGATGTTGCATTAGCTATTGTGATACTTCAAGTCTTGTTTAGATTAGTTCGTGTTGCTCATAAACATCAACAGTATCCTATTTCTCCCACCAGGCCACCAAGTAACTATTCTGGGAAATAAAATAACTTTGATGAAAGATATGCTTATTTACAAACTCTTATTTATATTTCACAATAGATCGAGGATATTTTAATGCTAGTTTGCTTTTTTTTGGGATGTTTATGCTAGATGGTGTAATATATTAGATCAGGGAAACTGTAAATTGGTGAAAAGATGTTAGAATCAGGCTAAATAACTGGTAATAGTTATATAGAAGATTCTATCAACTCCTCCACTGTGGCGTATAACCCAGGCCTTCTATTAGTGGCTGGAAGACCTGGAACTCTTGAAAGAAGAAATAAGAAGAAGGAGAAGATAACTGTAGTTTTCTGCTTACAATTTATTTCCCACCACCCTCTATTTATGATCCCAAGAATAACTAACATTCCCCTTTGCCCTGAACTCCACCATCTTGTGCCCCAAGGCAAAATTCCTCCTGACAGCTCATGCTGCCTTCCCTTTTTGTCTTTTTGTCCACATTTGCACAAGTCAGTCTAAAGGGTATTGTGGGCTGGGTGGTCTGGTGCATTACAGATGTTCGGATATTCTTTCTGCTTTGGAAGATGTAAATAGAAACCATGGTCTATTTCTTGATATCTCCGTTCCTTAGATTTTGCAAGTATGATGCGTTGGTCATAGAATGTGTTTAATGGGTAAGGCACTGCTTTAGTTGGGGAAGGCATGCTTTTATAAAGTAGAGGCAGTTTGCTTCAACTTATCTATTTGGATATTAAGCTAGAACAATTTTCCATTGTACAAGGTTAGCTTACTTGTTATGCGTAAATTATATTGAACTTTGATGAAGCAAGAGTGATTTTGGTTTGATAGTGTGTTGAAAAATGAAAATATTTGTAAAAGGGTAAGAAGTTTGTTCGTCTAAACTTCTTTATGTTTTACTCTACGGATTTTATTTTAAAAGGTTGAAAATGCCAAAGATAGAAGTGTAATGGAGGATTGAAAGCGTTAGGCCTTTCGCCCTTTCTTCCACAAGAAAATCTACACCTTTCTCCTCTTTCTTTGTTGACATCTACTCCCTCCGTCCCATAATATAGTGCCCGTTTGACCAAAATCACGGTTATTAAGGTAAAGGATAACATTGATAATAAAAACAATAATGATTTGTACTTTCAAGATAAAGTACATGTTAGTTGGCAAAAATGGAGAGATAAATTATAGATTAAAGGTGTGTACATAATAAATAGGTATAAAAAGGACAAAAATCAAGCACATGGGTTGAATAAAAGTCAAAAAGTACAATTTTCAAAGTAAAAATTAATGGTTTAAAATAGAAATAGGCACATCATTTAGGGACACTATTTTAGGAAAACAGGCACTATATTATGGGACGGAGGGAGTAATTTGCTATTCTTGCAACAAGAAAATAAAAAAAGGGGAATCTTCTATGTTGACATCTAATTTGCTATTCTTGCAACTGCTGCCTTTTAGCAATACCTGAACACATGATCATTCCCAGAAGAATGCATAAGATGCCGATTTATTCTTAGTCCCCAATCTCTTTCTTAGTTGTGTTAACCTGTTGTTGATAGTTCAACCTGTAGCCCTAGAGGTTGATGGTAAATGTATGTTATCCGCTTAAGATGTTCTCGGATACTTGATCATGAACCTTCTCATGCTATGGATTGGATAGAGTCATAGAGAGTTCTTAGACGACTTACTCGTATCTCAAAGATGCAATTATCCGCTTAAAATGGCTCTTACCAATAAAATTTATTTCATAACCAACCGGTAGACTAAAGTAGATAACTCTAGTTCGAAAATAGTAATTCAATCTTTGTTTCTCTCCGGACTCGAATTCTTCAACTTTTTCTGTGGGATCTTCCTCCTTGCTCCATGGGTTTACTACCTTTGGAAGATCCATTGGGTCATACACTTCTTATGCCCCCCTCCCCCCTTTTCTTTCAAAGGCTGATCCACTTCTATGACAGTCTTTGGTGCATCCCAGCCAATAACCTCACTTATGGCTTAGTTTTTGACCGTATTCTCACTTCCTATAGGTTTCAGACGATCATTCCCCGTGGACCTTAGGGCGAGATACCATTACTCGTCTCGATACCTATACTTAGTTGAGTGCACCTCTCCTTCTAAGGTGAGAGTATTATATTTTTTAAGGGGAATCCTAGGTTTAATACTCCCTCCATCCCCTTTTATTTGCCCCCATTATCCTTTTTTAGATGTCCCTTTTAGTTTTCATCTTTTCCTGTAGCAAATTTCATTTAGAAGGCGAAGGCCCCTTTTAAGGTGAGGGCTTTTGTGTTGACATTGGCATTAGGGTACTAATCACATGCTTCAAAAGCGTAGGCCATGATTTGTTATTTCACCGGATATGTACTTGCTTTGTCGTGCTAATGGTGTCACATGTTTCTTAAATTGTGAAATTCCGAGTTACCTTTGGAGGAGGTTGTTTATTCATGAGGAATCTGAGTTTTCTTTTTATTGGCTGCAAATTTGATTTGGGGGGGTTTGGTAAGGGCGAGGAAAGGAGATTGTTGTGGCACAATGCATTCATGGCAATTATGCGATGAGTGTGGTTTGAGAGAAACTCTTGGGTCTTTTCACGAGTTTCGTACTAGGTCACATATTTGCAATTTTATGGGCCAAGGCGGGTGGGGCATTCAGATTTCGGTTACTCGGTCAAGGAGGTACAAAGAAATTGGGCAACACATAATTTTGTTTTCTAGATTAGATTAGATTACAACTTGTGGGTCTTGTCCTCATTGTTTGTTCTCCTTTTTTTCCTATTATTAATATTATCTTTTTTCTTATCATAAAAATCAAAATTAATGGTCAATTAGGACCACCACTTTACTCTCGCATTCACTACATTTGCCCCCCTAATTTTTTTTTCTCACCAACTCGTGTCACCAAAAAAAAGGTCACAAACAAAAAGGACAGATAGAGTTTTTGGTATGGTTTTTAGCTAGACATCCTCTCTTCTAGGGGCAATATCATAGTTGTTTAAGCCTCCTATCTTATCTCTGTTCCCCTCAAAAAAAAAAAGTTGCGTATGGTGTTCATTGGGTGGTTCTCCATCTATCAAAAAGAACTGATAACACACCCGATTTATCCGTACATTAATTAAGTAAAGTTGCACAAATCAAGTCATATTATTCAATATTCAATGACCATCATAGGGAAATTTCCATAACCTTGGAACAAAAGTTGGGGCATATGAACACTCCCATCACAGTATTTTGTATCAAATTACGGCTTCCATTTTAGGAAATAGATACGAAGTAGGGAATGCTTGTTTGCGACTTGCGTACCTTCTCTTCTAATTTGTGTTTATTTACATTTTCCCTAAGGTATTAGTACTTTTTTGGTCTCTTTGCTTTTATTCGCCTACAGTCGCTCTGCAGTTTATTTTAAGATGTGGAGACTTCGTCCAATACTCAAATATTTCCTCTTGGTCTTCCCATGCAGGTTTTTATACTCCAGATATTGAATTCTCTTTCACATCTAGAGCAATTGTAAAAGTTGTTGATGCATCGGATTCTGGTTCTGTACTCTCACAGCTCTGTATGGGAAACTACAGGGTAAGTCACTTGGTTAAGATGTTAAAGTTTGGTGCTTTGTCAATCCTTTGCTTTAGTATTATTATTTATCATTTTTTTTTGTTTGGCGGGACATAGCAACCCTATATCCGGTAGTGTTTAGCCAAACTATAAATGGAATTGAAATTTTTGATAGATGCAGTTTCATACTTGTTCCCAACCTTCATTTCTTGTCCAGAATCTTGGAGAATACTTGTGCATTGTGGAATGGATTCTGAATGGGCTAAAGGCTTAAAGCTTAACAAACATGCACTCCGTTGTCACTATCAGGCGTCATCCAGTCATTTTACAATTATTTGTTTAGTGTGTCATATTAATCACAATCATTTATGCAATAATTATCAGGTCTCATGCGGCTCATGCCTGATTATGTTAAATTGATATTTCTATTGCTTGATTACTACTTGATTGGCTGTTCCTTTAAAAAAATCAGAAAACGTTGAAGAGGAAGGGGTGAGAAATTGTTATCCTTCAAAATCAGAGTAATAGGTCCCCCAAGATTCTGATTGAAGGTAGTATTCCATTCCCCCATCCCTCCAATCCAATCTTAGGTTACAATTTCTTTTTGTATTTTTTTGTGAAACTGTGTAAATATATTCGGCTTGAAACTGTGTAGATGTATTCCATTGTTAGGCATGTATTTTGAACATTTTTTCACCCATCTTTGCTCACAGGTACCTGTATACACGTGTTCCTACTTCCTTAGTTCACAATAACAGGAGTATAAAACCAACATTTTACTTGCTATGGAGTTGAATAGTGTGGTTCAAAAGCTCTGTATCATATTAGCTGCAGTAGATGGTTGGCAGTCCCTATTAACAAAGAGTAATCGTTTCGTGTATTCCGTAAATCATCAGTAAGTTAATGTGAAATGCACTGTTATATTGGTTTATTCATGTTAATCCTTACTTGTAGATCTTATTGCTTTGACTGCATTCTGTCTTATATGGTTCTCCCTTCTGATCTGTGGTTGATATCATACTCTGTTAAGAGATTTTGATTTTTGGTATCGGATTTGTTGTTATCTTGAACTCTTGAAGAATAACTAGAATTAAACAGTAACAAGTCTGCACTGAATTCTCCTTCTTCCTTCATGAACATATTTTAAAAACGAGCTCATCCCTCTTAATGCTCTATTACACCTTAGTATTAGTGATGGATCCGATGGGCTAGACGAGCAAAGTAGAAACTATACGTCTTATGATACCGAATACGGGCGGAGTGAGAATATAAATATATTATACGACCCAAATAACTTGGTAATTTTGGCCATGTTAGTTTGTTTCATACCCCATACTTTCACCATACTGCATTCATAAATTCAGATATGTTGGAAAAGATTCAGACAGAATTTGAAATAATTTAAATTCTGTTATATATTATTCAGATATTCGCTTTTGGTTTTTTTTTTTTTTTTATAAATTCAGCAAGCATATTATCGATTATGATTTGAACGTTAATTAAGTGTAAGAATAGGGTTGTAATGAGCCGATATGTTCGCTAATAACTCGCGAACAAATTCGGCAAAAGCTTGTTTATTAATTAATGAGCGAGTTTGAACGAAAATTATAGGCTCGATAAGTAAACGAGCAAGCTCAAACAACATCACGTTTGGCTCGTTAATGTTCACGAGTACTCGTTTATATTCCATTAACTACTCGTTTATAACTCGCTCAAGCTCGGAAAAATAATTTAATAGAATAAAATACAAATTTTAAAAAAATTATATGACCCTTAGATGTCAAGAAATGTATTAAATAAAAGCGAATCTATCATGCAATATAATATCTCATAGAATATTTCAGTCACACATATATTTTGTGAAGTTTCTCCTTGATAAAATAAATTTAATGATTTCTCAAAACTCTTTTATTAAGCTTGAATAATGCTCGTTTAGCTCAAGCTAGAATTTGGGTTTAATGCTTAGCGAACAAAGCTCAAACAATAAATTGCAAAGTACGAGACAAACTCGAACTGTGAAAATTCTTTTCAAACTTAACTTGAACAACGTAAAATTCGAATCGGCTCAGCTCGTTTGTTGCCCTATGTAAGAAGGTCTACTATAAGACTTGTGGTTTTGTTGTAGAATATAAAGAGTACTCGCAAATCGCAACACAGTTGTTTATTTTGAAAGATGGGTCGAAGTCAGAAATCTGACCATACACACTTTGATGAGATGAATGCCCCACTTAATAAATACAGAAACGTCGCTTGCAACTAAACCTAACTCAATTCCAGCCTTAACTCCACTCTATTTTTCTGCTCATAAAGTGAAATCCATCTAATTCCTCTATTATTACATTAATTTGCATCTAAGCAACTTACCAATATGTCAAATCTTCAATGCATGCCACTTAAAAGCACAGCAAACTCATTTATTCATCAAGACTAATAAAAAAAACTTCATTTATTCTATCAAACTTGTTACCATTATTCATTTACCCGTACTGCGTGATTAGCAAATCCATCTCCAAACTCAGTGTTTTTGCATGTGAATTTTCATTACCACTCATTATCACTATTCGTATGTTAATGGATAGCAAGACAACAAAAGAACAATTTAATAGAGCCGACTAGCATTATAGAGTTTTGTTTGTTATTTTGTTACAATTTAACATACAAAATTGTTTTGGATAGAGTAATGTGGCTGTTAATGGTGTGTTTCTTTAACCTAAATTAAATAGATTTCGGATCAAATAAATTCAGAGAAAGCTAGTTATTATAAGTTTAATAATATATAATAAATTCCAATAAGATTTTATACGGTCCAATAAATTATGCTTAATGAGTTTCAATGAGGATAAATTAATGTGTTACACTACATTGAAACTCATTAACGTGAAAATAATACAGCCTATATTTAAAATATGGTTTAAAAAAACAAAAAGGGATTAAAATAGTATAATTAAGAAAGACAAGGATTTGTGTGAAGATGACACGATTGACACCATTTGACACGACTAGCTACCATAATAATATTCAATTTTATTGGGTTTCAAGTTGTCAACTAAATATTCAATTAACCAATGATCATCAACATAGAAATTAGATTATATTTTAATCAATTTCAATATTGAAATTATCATGAATACTAGTCTTCTAGATGGGCAATCAGATAAAGGTTACCGCCATAATAACCAACTAAAACAGGACATGTGTCAAGCTACCCTAAATAATCTAATTAAAGAAACACTACTACTTGTCTTCCAAGATGAGATTACCTCTTTTGGATAACTTAATTTAAAATGTTAAATATTTAATGATTGCACTTTTTTCTAATTAAATTAAGAATGATAATCTTCTTATTTTAATCTACTGGTGAAATGTTCCCGTCTTAGGAGGCACAAAGGATGAAATAGTTAAGCTTATTTTATGTTTCCATTTTTATTACTTTATGTAAGAATGTAAGTTATGGTATGGTCCATAACAAATCTTTTCATAATTTATAAGAGCTGTAAAATGCATCATACCAAATACTCTGGCTAGTGGCCACTTTGCCTTATACTACAAGGAAAGCCTTTGTCAGTAGTTTGCTTCTCATTTTTCATTTACAGACTAGTAAATTTTGCGTGAAATCATTGTACGGTAAGACATGGGTGACTTGTATCGATAATAGATTGATAGTTCAATTCTTGAGTAACACCTCTAACACCATGTTTGAATTTATCAACTAATTTAATTGTCCTCTATTCAAGGCTTTAAGCTTGTACTTTTACGGTTTTAACAAAATGTTTTGATAAGATCATACGGAGTAGTGTAGTGGCGGATCAAGAATAATATATTAGATGATGCAGAATGTTATTTCTTTGTTTAAGTGTAGGGTTGCCAGTGGGGCGAATTTTGTGGGAGACCTGCCCCGCATCCGCCTGAAATACGCGGGGATGGGGGTAGGTTTGGCGGGTGATGGGCTGGAATGGGTATAAAAATTGTATCCGCCATGGGTGATGGGGCAGGTGTGGATTTTGTGTTGAACCCGCCTCATCCCCGCCCGCCCCGCCCCATCCCCACTGATCTTAATTGGGGTCAAATGATCCCATACCTAAATAGCTAGTTTTGCCCCTGTGGTAGTGTACGTAATTTAGTGTTACTCTAAAAAATACATAATAGGAAATTCAAATAGTAATGTACTTTATTGAAGATCTTAAAATTAAAAGATGATGAATCAAATAATTCAAATTCAAAACTGCAAAAATGTCACATGAAAGAGGTGAATTGAACAGAAGCAAACATGACATACAATGTGATTAATAAAGAACCCAGTACTATAAATTGATTTAGTAATGACATAAAGAATGGACCATCATGTATATTTGCAGCTAACAGCCAAATCAAACTTCCCACGTAGTTAATGAAATTCAGCATTACTACTCCCTCTTATAATATGGTATTCCGTGTTAGCTGTGACCATGTATTGTGTACATCAAACTTTATATTTCACTCATCCTTAAAAAAATTGTCCTATTTTTCATTTTATCCGGGTTTTTTTTCCAGGAAAATATAGTGCGACATTTTTATAAGTCAAATACACTTCCTCCAAAATAAGATACTTTGATTGAACGAAACAATACAAATGCATTTACAGTTTCACGAGTATCCCAATTTGTCACTAAGAGCACACACAACCTTGACATGTAGCTTGGCTCAAGTGATAATTAACAGGACAGAATGACTAGCTTGGGTCAAAATTTTATTAACTTGACCCGAGTCGTATATGTGACCCAAGGTCAAGTTCATTAAAATGGACGACTGAAGCGCAAATTGCATTTGTTAACTGTTTCCATACGGAGTATTAGGCTAATATTTGCTAAAATAATTTTGTATTGCATGCTGCGTGCATGCATATTTATGTTTTTTTGACTCTCCGGGTGCTGCCAGCCGGCCACACATGCAATTCATCTTATTTATTATTATTATTATTATTATTATTATTATTATTAATTTTGCATGATAAGTTTATATATGTATGTTTAAGGTTATACCTAAATTTTTTATTTAATGTAATATTAATTTAAATTCATATTTATTTGTTTGTTAAAATTAATAATTGTGTTTGAAGGTGAATTTAAAGTGGAGTATACGTAAAATTAGAGCTGGTAAAAATTGACCCAACCCGAACGCAACCCAATAATAAAGGGTTGGGTCAAGATTTTCAACCCGTTTAATTAAATAGGTCAACCCAACCCAACCCGTTTAATTAAATGGGTTGGGTCAGGTTGAAATTTTCAACCCGAAAACAACCCGCCTAACCCTTTTAAATTCAACCAAGTATGTAATATAGATATGTAGAATGTTATTTGAAAGATTTTACTTCTCATTTTTCCTTCAACATTGAATAATTATTTGACGTTTTGATTCATGTCAATACATATTGAAGTATTACTTTTTGCTATGAGATATGCCACACAAAAAATCACCTCGCAATTTTATAGTCAAGTCAATTTACACTTAAAAGTGGAAAAAAAGAAAATTAAACGGGTCAACTTCAGGTCAACCCGTTTATAGTTGGGTTGAGTTGGGTTGAAAATCTCAACCCGTTTAATTAAACAGGTCGGGTTGGGTTGGGAAAATCTCAACCCGTTTATAAATGGGTCGACCTGATTTCGACCCAACCCAACCCATTGCCAGCTCTATGTAAAATAAAACATGTAGGTAAGAGAAGTTAATGAATTTGAGTCAAGATTGTAGAATAAAAAGGAGAGATTTAAGTAATTAAGTGTGTGTCAAGTTAGTGGAAGATGGGGTCGAAGAAGGAGAAGGATGAGAGAGAAATTAGTTTTCACTTGACCAAAGGTCAAAAATGCACAAGATCTAACATATTACATGTCCTTTTAACATAAGAAAAATTGGAAAAAAGTAAAAATTTATTATCATCGTAATTCAAATGGGTAGGACTAATTAAAACCATTCCTCCGGCAACGCAATACAAAAAATTGTATCATTAACAACAGAAAATTTCATCGTTAAAGGCCAATAATTGTTGATTAACGACGGGATTTCCTGTTGCGAATCCGTCGTAAAAGGGGCCGTCATTTATGGAAAATCTCGTTGTTAACCCATCATAAAATACATTTGCGATGGTTGTTCCCGTCTTTGTTTGGTTGTTAGACCCGTCGCAAAATCCTTTTACGACGAAATTTTTAACCGTCGTTATTAATTGTCATTAAAGATACAAATTCTTGTAGTAACGCCAACACTAAGACACACCAAGACCAAAATCTTCTCTTCACTCTTTTTTACTGTTTTTTTTTTTCTTTTTTATGTAGTCTTACAATATCATAATACTGAATAACATTTTCTGTATCCACTCAACATAACTCCTAACAAAGAAAGATCGATATCAATGGAACAATCATTAAGGGACTGAGAAATTACTCCGTATTGTACCCAATAATCAAATTATGGAGCATGTATGTAAATTAAAATAAAATAACATAAAATTGAAAATAATTAAATAGTAATTTATTATGATAATATGGTTTCAACTACCCCTCTGGCAGAGTCATAATTGTCGAGCTTAAAATGACACAAGAAGATAAAAATGAGTGGAGAGATTTTTGTGCAGGATTTGCACCCAAAGGTTTAATGCAAAAGGACAAGTTTTGCAAACGACGTGCCTTAACAAAAAATCTATTTATTAATAAATTAATAATAATTGCGTACTCAGCATAAATTTTATTTAATTTAAATAATCTTGGGACCAAATAAAAACCTTGGGATAAGTTTTATGATAAGATAAGGTCATAAGAAGGTGGATGTTATTTTTCTCTCTCTTACTGAATATAGGAATAAAGCGATCTTAGGACAATTTGGTGTTAGTGGGTTAAATAAATTAAAATTAAATTTTATTTCATTTAACATTTAAAAAAAAAAATATCTAGTTTCTAGTCATTCAGTATAACACTTATTTAATTGTTACTCCTATTTGATACTCCCTCCGTATTTTTTTAAGAGATACACTTGGTCGGGCACAGGTATTAAAAAGAATAATTAAATGAAATAAAATAATAAAGCAAGTGGGGTTGGATAGATATTTTAATAATTAAATATGTGGAGACCATGTCATTTTGGGAGTGCGTCGAGGCGGATATCGGGCATGCAACAACAAACACATATCAACTAAAAGACAAATAGCTAAAAGACAAAAAATGAAGTACCATTCATGTAAAAAAAGTACCATTCTAATACCATTTTGTAAAAAAAAGTACCATTTGTGTTTAGAAAAGTACCATTTAGTTTTTTTTTTTTCCTTTTTCCTATTTTGTCTTATGTTCTGATATGTATTTGGACACACATATCAGATATGTGTTTTTACTTCCTCTCATTTTGGTGGGTGGAGGGTGGGGTGGGTTTATGAAAATATTTGTTTAATAGGATGGTGGGTGATAGGGTATATTAGATGTATTATTTAATTAGATGGTGGGGTTGATAAGTTACTAAAAATAGCAAGTGTATCTCTTAAATAAATACGACCGGAAAAGGCAAGTGTATCTCTTAAAAAAATACGGAGGGAGTAGTACGAACTAGGAAATGAATGATATAGATTGTGATTAAACAATTTTATGTGGAGTAACTGTAGATGATTTTTTTATAAGTATTTGTATTTGTAAAAGAATGCGTCTATAAATATAATAATAAAATAAAATAAAATTGATTGGGGTTCGAAAATAGAGGCAATTAAGATTATGTACTTTGCTTCTTTTTAAGCTTAAATATCATCTAATCATTGAGGATACTTTGTCCTAATTATCTTATCCTAAGCTCAACATCATAAAAATAAAGTGTATATTTTTTTATTCTTTTTTTGTAGTCAATGATTTTATGTAGCTTTAGGGTTCCGCACACTATAATTACATCATTAATTTAGTATCACAAGTATTTTCAAAGGAACTTTGCTTGAATTTGCTTTAATATTAAGCATTTATGCGTTAATGTTGTTGTTGTAATGGTCCATAGCACTACGTTAGCATATACGAGTACGAACATAAATTCAAGAGTTTTGACCATAATAATAGGAAAGCACAATAGTCAATAATCAATAGTGGTATGGTGTAACATTATAAACCTAAAGTTTTACTACGTACTTCTTTTTTTATTGTCCTAAAACGATAAGCCAATTTTCAAATTATTATATTTGTTTTAACATATTGTTAAGAGTCCATGATCAAATGAACATAATGACGGACTTATCAACTCTCTTAAGGTTTCTCCGCTAATTACCCTATCAAAAGATAAATTAAATGACGGGCTTAGCTTATGGCTCAATATGAAGCTCTTGTATTACTATGTCAGTATTGTTTTGATCCTTTCTTCTCCTTTTATCATCCTAGAGAATTTGTGGGTTGGACCTTCTAAAGAAGCTAATAAGGTTTTCGTCCTAATAAAATAATTAAAATGGACATAAAATGACAGTGTGCCATTTACTATATACTCTATTTGTTCCATAATGATGTTTCAACTTGTATTTTTCACGTTTGCCAATGTTTATGTTATATCATTTATATCTCTAATTATACATTAGCAAAAATTATAGAATTTTGACATTTATTAAAGTACCCATTGAGATAAATCAAACAACAATCTACGTGAAAATGTTTTTTCTGATGCATTGAAAATAATTTATAAGATTTTATTCAATTGTGAATACTGTCAAAATTCTAAATTAGAAAAACATTATGAAACGGAATGAGTAAACGTACATAGATTTTTTTTCATACACAATACGAGTATTAATAAAGTAAGACTTTGTCCAATTTACCTCACACTTATTTCAGGGTTCAAATAGGGAGTAATAAGTTTGGTTAAATTAATTCAAATAAATGAAAATTAGGTACATGACTTCATAACGCGCACTAAATTAATGCAAAGGTCCCACTTTTGAAATACTTACGTAATGCCATCGATCTAAAAAGAAGTTACATGAGGGTAATTAAAAAGCATCCACTATTTACCTTTTATACTCTGCCAAAACAAAGGTATAACTTCATAAGTTGAGCATGGTGTGCTTAATTAATAATACCGATACAATTAAAATCTGTAGTTATTATGAGTGGTTGGTAAATTTAAGTACTAACATAATGTACTCAATTATTCAAAGGGTATTTATAAAACACATTAGTATCATGCTTCTATCATTTGGAATTTAAGTACTTCGTACATGTTAATTTATTGAAGAGAGGAATATCATGTGATTAATTATGTGATTTTTTAAACTCACCGTTATAGTCGGCGGAGTACATTTATACGTTACTCTTATTATCTTAACTAATGTGAATAAAACGCATAATTAATTAGTGTTTACAGTTTACAACAAGCTTATAAAAATGTTAATTATAATTAGTTTTCAATTTTTTTGATAGGAAATTAAATTACGGAGTATACTACTACTCCATGACTTAGTCCGGAATTATTTGTCACATTAAATTTTTAGAGTAGTTCTATCTTTCTTCCCTCTCGGATCCCCCACTTCATTAAGTAAGGAACATGTTTGAAATTTTAGGTACAAGTGTACAATGTATTTCTACTAAGTTGTGTGACTATTTTTCAAACATTTTCAAAATAACACACATTTATTAATTCGTATTTTCAGATGGATTATAAAATCTAAAGGAATTAATTTTATTTATTTTAAAAAGCAAATCTTTTTAAAAGAGAAAAGTTTCCCTCTTTTTAGTATTTCGGGAAACAAACAGGTTCTTATCTGTTGAAACTAATATGTGTAATTCTGTAGTGTTTAGAAGGAGAAATGCAAACGTGCAATTGTACATTTTTTTTTAAAAAAAAACAGTTGTTTAATTAACTTGATATTTTCCCTTGACATTCAAAAATTATGATGCAGAAATGTGGATACAGTTGGATTTAACCAAATTACAGTTCACACTAAGCTACAAAGATAGACAAATCTACATAATTTAGCTGAGACATGATTCCTTAAGATGACATGATGGTCCAAAAATGACAAAACCAAAATAAAAAACGGATGTAATGGCGTAGACGAGATTCGATCCCAAGATACGTACCATTATTATTCGTATATCGAAGATAAACAGACCCATCATGTTTCATCATCATGTAACCACGTCGAATCAATAATGACTAATCCATGAACAAATTTTCAAATCCCATTAGTCAAATGATTCACAAATTAAAAACATTACCAAAAAAAAAAAAAAAAAAGGATCCTTTTTACATTCATCTTTCTTTTTGTCTCCCTCTCTTTGTTCTAAACATGGAACCAAAAAGTTTGGTTAGTAGGGAAATTATGTAAATGAGAGTACTAATAATAAGTAAAAAAAAGCGCATTATGATTAAAACCAACATTAGTCAAAAAATAATAATGAGCTAAATTATAATTAGCTGATCGATCGATAATAATCAAATTAATCATTGCGCTTTCGCTTCCTGGCCACCACCATTAGCAAAATTAAACTCCAGCGCTGAACCAAGAACTCCACCACAATTCATACCCACATTACTATTATTAGTATTATTATTGTTGTTGTTACTGCTATTATTAGTATTTCCATGTTTTCCGTTACTACTGGTAGTGATACTAGTAGTTGCAGTACTGATACCAGTGTTGTCATTCCGTTGCGACGAAGCTAATGCCAAAGCCGCACCCGAAACGGTTGCGGAACCAGTAGCGGTTGCGGTTGCGGTAGGGATAACGGTTGCGGAAGCGGTGGCGATTGCGATTGCAGAAGGGGAAGCGGAGTGTTTGTTGTTGTGCATCCAGACTTTGAACACACATCTATCAACACCCACTTCTTTGCAAAAATCTTGTACTAATTTTTCTTCTCCTTTTTTCAGCCTCCATCCGATTTTCTCGGAAAATTCGTACATTTTCTCCTTTTGGTCTTGGCTGAATTTGGTCCTGAATCTCTTCTTGCTTTGGAAACTCCCATTTTGCCCTCCGCTTCCGACTCCGTTGTTGCTGGTGTAGTACCCCATCACAATTCCTCCTCCGCCACTTCCGACGGTGGTTGGAGTCTGCATCATCTCGTGATCTGATGGTCCTGAGGGGCTTTGAGCATGGCCGCTTAAGGAGAGGAGGAGCTGTGAGGCTGATGGAGGAGAGTGAGCCCTACGCGCCGCCGAAGGTGGAATTAGGTGGTGGAGAGGAGCAGGGTCGTCAGGGTCACGGCGGTGAAAGTTACGGTGGCAGCCACAAGCGGCGCACGTGAGTGAAGTGGGGTCCAACAGGTTAGCAGTGGGACCCGGCATGAACTCACAGCATCCGTCTAGCGCGTGTCCACCAATGCTCGCCGCGTGGTTCTTCATGCACTCCTTGTACGACACGTGCTGCTCCAGCTGACTGTTGTTGCTGCTGCTGTTGTTGTTGTGGTGGTGGTGGTGGAGGTGGATCCTTTTAGCCGGCGGAAGATGCGGTGGAGTGTCGGTATCAGAATCAGGGGTTCTAGGAAATGCGGTGTTTGTTGCGGCGGAGGTGGCGGTGGGGCCACTAATAAAGTCCATGGCCATGGTGGTGGAAGGTGGTTGGTTTAAGGAGGCAAAAGAACAAACGGTGGGAGAAAAGGGGGGGAGAGAGAGAGGTTTTGTGGGTAATGTTGGGAGATTTTGTTAGAAAAGAAAGGTTTATGAAATAATAATAAGGGGTTGTTTGTTTGGTGGGGTTAGTTGTTGTTGAGAAGGGTAATAAATACTTATGTCTCAGACTCTACTTAAAATAGGAGGGTATGTTTAAGTTTTTTTAGATTTATTTTTAAATTTTTAGGGCATGAAATTTTAAAGGGAGAGGTAATATGGACACGTGGCAGATTGGGAGTATGGCAGGCCACATGAACCCCACTACGAGGCATAATTTGATTCGTAAGATATGGTTAATCTCCCCCCTTCTTCTTTAAGATTAGGCTAACTTTGATCATTTGATTTCTAACTTGACTACTACTATAACATCTTTCCCACTAATGCTTAGTTTAGGGTTGTCATTTAATAAAAAGTAATGTTGTGATCCTCTTGGATTTTTTAGATGTTAATTTTCTTCTTCTTCCTTTACTTCCGGTATCGTATTCAGGTAAAGTTCAACAGCAACAACCTCTTATAATTCAAAATATTTAATTCAAAGAGTTACAATTACTTTTCCGTCTTTTACGGGTCAAGCTTTAACCCAAGATACGCATAACCTAAAATGTGGATAGTCATTATTACATTAGCAATTTATTGCAAATTACAACCAAACAAAAGTTGTTATTTAGATACAAAATCAAACCAAATTAGCCTAATTTGGTCAAAAATAAAAGTTAACTCTCATCAGTCTCACTGATGCTTATCAGTTTATGGAGATCACTTAATTAACGTAAAATATTGTGATCCTCGTGGATTGTTCATACATTTTCTTCCTTTTCAACTTTAATTTCTTGTGTTTTGTATAACAATTCAAAAAATCAACAAACGACCTCTTACAATTCAATTTTTTAAATTCTAAGTATCTTAATTAGTTAAATCCCCCTTTTACAGATTAAAATCGATTCAGCCCATGACACAAGCTAAAACGTGGATGATCAGTGATACTGATTTATTACAATTTACAACAAAACAAAAGTTGTTACTAGGATACTAAATCGAACCCAAATTAGCTTAGTTTGGTCAAAAAGAAAAGTTAACATTCTTCCCACTAATGCTTGGTTTAGGGTATTCATTAAATGATACAAAATGTTGTGATCTTCTTGGATTAAATTCAAACGTCTTCTTCTTCTACTCTAATGACATTGGAGTACTTCGTATGTCATATTCAAATAAAGTTTAGCAAGTCAACAATGACTTGATGTACAGATATAAAAAATAAAAATAAAAATCCTTATATTTTTATTTTATTTTTTTTAAAAAAAAAAGGAAATGTACACAAAAGTTAGGATAGTTTTCTCTCAATACTGTACTCTAACTTATCTAAGGAAATCAAATAAGAAAATATATTGTCTGCGAAAGGATCAATATTTAGTTGACTATTAATGTGATGACCAATGAATGCTAAGTAATCAACAGTTCGGTTAGCTTCTCGATATACATGTCTCGAATTATGGCTATCGAAATTAAATTGACCTTGTGCACTCTCCCAATTGCAAGGATTTCAAGGTTGATTAAATAAGATCGACAAAGATTGGCACTTAATTATATAAAAATCCTTATACGAAGTATTAATTATTAATTAAGTTGCATTCATTAAAATTTTCGTCATTTCTTCACTCAATAATACGAAGTATAGCTTCTTGTCAAAAATAAAAATAAAATACAAAGTATAGATAATGTGATACAAGATTAAAAAATTAAAAAATTTACCATATTCGATATGCATGTAATTTAAAATTATGTTAATTTAATACTTTGAAATAAAGGATAAACATTCAAAAGCATAAAATTTCATTAGGAGCAAACCTACACAAGCAACTCGTGCATGTAAGACTAGTGGATATATAATCGAACTAAATTAGTTATAGTTGGTAAAAATGAATTATAGTTTATACACAAATTAAAGGCATTATATAAATTTTGTAAACAGTAAGATAAACACCACTCTTTCCTACTACTACGGAGTAATACAATGCATCAAAAAAACTACGGAATAATACAAAAGTGATTTGATAGATTATTATTTATTTTATTGATGATATTTAACTATTTATATTTCATTTTGTGCGATGATTAAATTGGGACGGAAGTTGAACATGGATCACGCTGAGTAAGAAGAAGCATTGAGTTGCAAAATAATGGAGAATTTCTTTATTAGCAAACATGTAAATCCTTGCTTTGTTAAAAACTCGACCTGAAAACTCGAGTGATAGAGTATCCCGACACACCCCGGTCTGATTATGACCTAGAATCTAAAATGACCTGATCCAAACCCGATTTGAGTAAACATTTTGACAACTCTATCCTATTATTTACTTAAATACGCGGTAGAAGCGTTCTAAAATCACTATTTGGAGACACTCCAAAGAATAGTTAGCGGGTATATCGGGGTTGGTATTATTTTTTTTTTTGAATATCGGGGTTGGAAATTGGGGTTTCAGTTCGTGTCATATCAATCAATAGTAATACTATATACTAAAAGACACACCAAGAATGACACATATCATCTCCTGGTGTGTCTTTAGATTTTTATTTTTATTTTTGAATAAAATTTTAATAAAAGAATCTTTTTAAATTTCCTGATTTTTGTCTTATTTTTTTTCTAAAATTTAATTTCATATGTATTATGGCAAAAATTTAACATAATATATTAACACTAATTTGAAAAATATATGTTATGAATGAAAAAATCACATTTTTTTTATGATATTATTGTTTTTATAATATACGTACATAGTAAGTTGCTACTCCGTAATAGCAAGATAGTATTTTAATTTTCATAAACCTTTTTCAAAAAATTATTTATACTCTTAGCCTAGTTACATGCAATAGTTTTACAAAAACAACGTGTAATTATATGTCAATACCCATACAAGCATTTTTTTATTATTATTTTCTTCTATTTTATGTAGCGGGTATGCCGTATGGGTATGGTTATAGTTATGGATATCATTTAATTTTAAAAGAAACGGTTACATGATAAAGGTATGATAAGTTTATTTTATTTTGCCTAACATAAGTATTTTTGTCGAAACCCTAAACACCTAAGATTGCACTAATCACTTTATAATTTGAATAAATAATCATTTGCTCTAATTTTTTTAACAACCCATGATAAAGTTTGATATGATTTTGTTTATTAAAAATGTATTCTAAATAAATTAGTCAGAATAGAGAAAAAAATTATTTAGTCTCATCCATGCGTTATACGGGACCTAGCCTAGTGTCCTTCTAAGTTATAGCCTTCGTGTGTCACTTATTTAATTAATTAAAAATCAATCATTTAATATTATTGGTAAATGTGGATGATGTGATAAGGGGAAAGCTAGATGAATAGACCTTACAATGACGAGACATAATATTCGATCGATCTATAGAAAGCAAATTAAACAAAAATCTATCCATCTCTAAAATATCGCCTAGCTAAATTTGATTTTTCAAGTTGGTCAAAACACGACTTAAAATATAAATATTTCTAATTCTACGCTAAAAATTAATATTCCAAAAATATATATTGAAACAAATCTACTCCACATTACTATATTATTTATTAATTAGAATTTATGGACAAAGTTTTCAAATTTTCCAAAGTTTAACCGAAAATATTGTAATGGGGCAATATTTTAGGCCGGAGGGAGTATGATTTTTTTTTTTTTTTAATGTGGTCAATTTTGCATTTGTACTCTAATTATGCTGTCATTTCTCTTTGTATAATTTGATTTAATACCTATCTAAACTTGAGCACTACTTGGAGTTGGATCCTATTAACTTACATATTATAATGTTTTGTTTATATACTCAAGAACTCTAATCAAACAAACGAATTTGCAGATGCTATATAAAAGAGTTTTAAAATTCAAAACTGTTATTTGAGTCTAGGGGTGAGTGTGGATACACGGGAAGGGAGGTGATGAAGAGGGGATGAATTTTATTTTGTACCTCTCGAGATAGGGGTTGGGAGGAGTGAGTATCATTCCTATCGTGGATTGAGGGGATGGAGATGAGAATTATAGGCGGGTGCAGGTGTGCAGGCCCTGCTCCATCTCAAGGTCATCTCTAACTCAATAAAGGAAATGGTCTAGATAAGCGTTAAGTGACCGGGTAATGAGGTTGACGGGACGACTGTGTGAGTATTAAGTGGGTAATTAATACGACAGAAGTGAAGGGTGGGTGAGATAAATTTATGTTTGACACAAGTGGTGAATTAGAATGAATTTTTTTTTTTATCTATGTACCCTTATTTGTTTTAATTATTTTAATAAGTAAGCACCGAATGAGCAATAACAAATTTATCCATCATTAATTATTTTATATTTGGGGAATATCGGTAAACTCTATTTTGATGATAATTATATACCATATTTCATATAAATTTATATTTAGATTGTAAATTGTACATCGCACGGGTATTATACTAGTACCTATCTAAACTTGAGCACTACTTGGAGTTGGATCCTCTGCGGTTCTTTTGTAACTAGATAGTCTAATTAGTTTTATAGTTGGAAATTCGAAAATGTGTTATCTATGTAAAATTTAAAAAATCATGACACCTGTTTTTAGTTTAGTATAGAAAGATTCTTTAATTGAATGACTTAGACGAGATTAGTTCTCAAGTCTTAGATACAATAATTCCGATATTTTAAGTCTTTAACCAACTAAATTTGTTGATGCAAAAGTCGATTTAAAAACTACTCAATGGAAATAGGAGGAGTGAGGAGAAACAATGCTGAGATGAATCTAGGGTTGTAAGAGTTAAGGCGACCACATTGTAAAGTAGGAGTAATTTTTCTCTTTGTAAATGCGTATAATTGGTGATATCTTAGACCGTAATTTGACTTTAATAATGATAATTATAAAACTTGAATAATATAATAGTTCCAATAAATTCCCATATAGTACAAATAAGTCTTTAAATTTATCTTTAATCGTCTTTAAATAAAAATAGTGGTCCAATATTCCAATAAATCGAATAATAAACTTTAATAGAATAGTAATCTTTAGAAGTTGTTATCTACTACGTATTCTAGTTAGTACTCCAAATAAAGGATGATTTTTTACAAAGCAATCTTGAAGCTAAGTAAGTTGATCCCCACTCTCATTTTGTTTTTGTGGACAAGAGAGATTTTTGAGAACGTACCACCGCAATCTCTTGGTTGGATATTATTGCCTACGGCTCATAAGAATCTAATCAGAATAAAGTTGTTGATTAGGATTCTCAAGTTGAAATGTTATTTTATTTTTTGTTTTTTTGTTTTTTTGGTTGGTATGGAAGGAGATTATTAGCAAAGTGCCATTGATCCCGCGACTCGAGGGATCAAACCCGGAGTCGGGTTGTGTTTTAACATAAAAACTAAGGTCTAAACTTATGTAATTGGACGAGCTTTTCGGGCTAGACTCAGGTTTGGGTTTCTTTAGGCCTAGTCATTGAGGACCAATTTTACCGGCCCACAAACTTATACTATGTGCGTAGTAATTGTTAAAAATAATCTTTTCCTCCTAAATAATTGTCATTTCAGTGTCTCCACGGTAATTTGGGAAATAAAAACTAGATACTTCGTATATTCTTTGTGTTATTAAAAAAATATTTATTAAGACAATCAATTCCAATACGAGTACAAATCAATCGTTGAAGCTCCTGAAAATAATATTACTCTTAAATTCCACTTAAAACGACTCTAATTTCCACCATACTCCTACCTCTTAAATTTATATTCCCCACTTCATGTACGGAGTATAATAATGACCGATATTGTTGTGCACAACTTTTTTTGTTTTGTTTGAGAAAAATATTGCTGTGCACAACTTAAGTTAATAAAGTGGAATTATGTTGATATATTAAACACGGCAATTATTTAATTACGGGGAAGTAAAGCTTGATAATTTTTATTAGAATGAAAAAGAAAAAAAGGGTGGGATGTTATGGTTGTGGGTATTTATTGTAAATTCTATGCGTTGAAATGAGAGTTTAGCGAAAATAAATGTGGAAAAACAGTAGTACGAAAACACTATTACAGCAATCAGACAGTCCTCGTGAAAAAAAAAGGTGTAAGAATTAATGTGTTAACATCAACAAGATCGAGCAATCCAGTTTGTAGCCGACTCAACATCTTCAGTGTACTTCACATCAATTTTCACCATTCTTTCGCGGCTTCAATTCCCTATAACTTGTAACTCTTGTACTCAGCTCCCGGGTGAAATATTTATTGGGTGTTTTTAACATAACTTGTTCGAGTAAAGTAATCTTTGGCACATCAAAATTTTAATCTTGACACATTTCATGTGAGTAGAGCACATAAAAGTGTGTTTTTTTTTCTTCTTACAAGGTGTGCCAAAATCATTCCGTTTTTCGAGTGTAAGTGCTACGAGTATCTATTAAACTAGATTTCCAACTCGTGCAAACACTGATGTGTAGAGTTTTTTCCGGTCCTAAGAACATAAAATAGTGAAATTAATGATGTTATTCTGCATCAAATAGCTTAAAAGAGCATCTTCAATGGTTGTAGCTAGGGCTAACTTGAAATTTACTACTTATAAAAGTTTCAAGGTAATAGCTAGACCATTGGCCGGAGTGAAAATAAAAAATTAGATTGGCCAATTAAATTAGCTTAAACGACAACTAGCTGCTACTAGTTGTCAAATAATTAACTGACAAGTGATACTAATTTAAATAACAAGCTAGTTGTTAGCAATTGGAGCACAAATTAGCTAGCAAATAAATAGCTTGAAATGCTAGTTGGTATAACAAGCTAATTGTCAAATTAGCTTGGTATTGGAGATGCTCTAAATGCTCTAATTGCCAAACAAAGCCTCTATACTTTTGTTAAAAATTAACGATAAAATAGCATATTGTACGTGACAAAATTTGCTTGCCCAAGCTAATCCGCTCGTCCGAACTAATTTCCCATTTAAACTTCAATTGTGAAGCTAGTAGTTTGGAATTTCTAAAAACTACTACTAAGTCTTTATATATAACCATTAATTGGAGTTTATCACAGCAAATCAAATGCATTGTTAAACTTTAAGTCAATGGTAAAAGTTGTTTCGCGAATTTCAGGTGGTGTTAAACTCACTTATATTATCTTATCTTAACTTATTACCACTTGTTTTATCTATATCATTTTATCTTACTTTAGTGGCCATTCTTGAAAGGTATAAAAATATGTTATTTGAACTTATTGATCCTTATTTTATACTCCGTAAGAAGTATTTCGTATTATATTATCTGAAGTTATTGACTCTTATCTGATCTTATCTTAATATAAATGAAATAAGTTAAAATAAGGCGAAGATAATAGAGATTAGACTTGTTTAAGGAGCTGAAATATCGTTTCAATTGAGGTGAAAAATAAAAAATGACATCTACCTATATTAAATGAATTAATTGATGATTTGTTAGAATAAATTGAATATTTTTAAAATGAGAACGTGGTTGTTTAGCGATCTTAAGTTTGATTCCTCGGTTGTGGTAGAGTGAAGAATGTCATACCCAAAAAAAGAAAGCGAAGAATCTCAATCCATTTAGGTGCTAACTTTTTGGACCACCATTTTCCCAAAATGCTAATCTCGCATTTCAATTTTTTTAAATTACTAATTATATTAAAATATTGAGTAGAGTTTTATATAAAGTTGGCGGGACACCCCGCTAAGCCTGGTCCATCCATCTCCGTTTAAATAGCGTGCTTGAACAATGGTTTTGGAAAAAAAATAAAAATTTGGATGGGCAAGCCCAGCCAAATAATGTTAACGGGGCGGACACAGGCATGATAAATATTTGTCGCGGGCAACCTGTCCGACCCGTTTATTAAAGAAAGTAAATTTATTTTATATTTTTTTAGTTAGTCGTTTATACTTGTATTTTTTCATTTCTTAAGTAATACGTAGTACAAAGTAGAAAAACACTGGATCTTGACTTTTTAGTGGGTAAAATTTTTCATTTTTATTAAATTATTTATTGGGTGATGATAAAGGTCGCAAGTTGCGACAATATTTAGTTGTCGCAATCTTACGTGTCGGAGTTTAATTGGTACATATAGGCGCCACGTATGTTATGTGTCATCAAAATATTTTTACTATCAATACAATATTTTTACTATGTAAATATATAAATAAGGTAGTCGGTATAAATAAGGAAACAAATTAGAATATTATGATTTTCCTACCTTTTTTTCAAACATGTATAATAGATTATATAAGTTAAATATTTTAGTTTCCAATTTAAATCATGACACATAAGCGTGCCATGTCATCATTATGACACGGCTTAAAGGTCGCATGTTGCGACCTTTATCATTTTCGTTATTTATTTAGTACAAATAACTTGATTCTTTCTCACATTGTTACAAGAATATCCCATAATTTTATTTTTTCAATTTGTTTTATAAGCTGGAACTCAAAAATGTAGAGATCATTAAGCAGAACAAAAAAATTAACCATAAATACAAAAATTAATTCATTATATTTAGTAAAAAAAAATTAAAATATTTTTAGGACCGGTTAGCCCACGGGGCAAGCCCGACCCTTTTAATAGGTGGGTACGAACAAGAAGTCAGCCGTTAAAAAGGGCCTGCATTTTCTATTCTATGCCAGTTGGACATAAAAAATAAGCTTAGGTTTGGCCCGCTACCCGTCCATTCCCGCAAATGATCACCTCTAATTTTATACTACTGCCTCTTAAAACGATCGAGTAACTTAAAATAAGTTTATTAAAGATACTTGTAGATTATGAATTCCTGTATCAGTCATGGATTGTAGATCCACACATGATCAAACTCCAAAGTAAATATGGTCGGATTTGAGTCACGGTATTACGCGTACGGCATACATAGATCATAGATTCATACGGATAGCATTAGAAAAGAGCAGTGGATGATAAAACAAAACAGGTAAAATGTTGATAGCATTAGAAAAGAGCAGTGGGATTAGAATAGTAGTTTCTGACAATGTAAACATTCTTACTGTACAATAATTCATAATGACACGCGTGATAAGAGAGTAGAGGCAGTAACTAATTTTGAATTTTGACTAAACCAAGTAAAACTTCACAATGTCACTTTGTAGGCCACATCTAAGATTCCACCATTTTTACGTTTCTACTTCCCCATTATTAGTCCCCTGTCTTGCCTAGCTATGGGGATCAAAACCCATATCTATTTTCCAAATTACTTGCAATTATTTGCCGCATTAACATTTTTTTTTAGCTTTTCACTTTTTAATTTGGCTTTTACATCTAACCCATATTCAACAACTATTTTCCACAAGGGTTAATTATATAGATATAGAATGATATAGATATTAAATGATGTACGTGCCGAAAGTTAGTAGCAAAAACCTAATCCGTATCTTAGAACTAAACTATGTTCTCTTCACTTTAAAGGAGAGTGCATGTTTGAGACAATGTTTTTTTTTTACAAGGTAAGAAGAAAAGGAAAAGCACTAGGAGACCCTCCTCACGAGGGGCATTCCTAATGCATTAGAAGAAATGATAGGAAATAAAGTAGAGTTATTATAAATATCAATATCTAAGCTAGTAGAAACAAGATGTCTAACATTAGCGATCCAATCTGCTGCTTTATTTGCTTCATTGTAGACGTGTGTGATTTTCCAATTGCAGAAAGAATTCAGGAGAATCCCAATATCAGTAATAATATGATCAATAATGTGAAACATGGGGGTATGAGTTTGTGTAATTTAGGCACTAAGGCCCTATTCTTTTGTGATAAAATATACTCCATATGTACGGTAGGCTTAGTACACCTTGTAATTGGAATGTCACAACTCACAAATTCGAACCTCGCCAATCGCTTATACTTGGTATTAATTTTCTTCCTCTTACCGATAAAAAAAGTTTAAAGAAAAAACTGATGGAATTATAAAGTTAAAAGAGTAGTCCATTATTAAAGTGTGCCTAAAGGCCTTGAATGGTGTACGGTGTACCCCGTATTGTTTACTCCGTAATCCCGTATGTGTAATGTGCCGTGCCCCCCAAAAAATGACAAGCTTAATTAGGACGATGAAGCCAAGGAAGACAATTTGCAAATATTAAAAAAGGATGACGTATGCAGCTCAAAGTTCAACGAAATCATGAAAGTCAAGCAATCCTAGTCAACTAGCACAATGACATCACTCACATCACTAGCTGTACAATTAACATGCCTCTATATATTAAAATAATAATAATATAAATAAATAATAATAAATAATTAGTGCTAGGCCCTAATTAAGAGAAAGTATGACCTACGAGATAAGCTAGCTAGCCTAGCTGAGTGATCAGTGATGAGACATGACAACACAATACGGAGTGTAATATGTTAACCATTCTTAATTATTACGAACTACTCCGTAAATGTTATGATCAGTAGACCAGATCCTGTTTAGTTGTTTTAAGCTTCCAGATTTAAGGGCAACGACAACGAGTTTAGTACACTGTACGTACAATCATAGTGAACATGTTATATGTATAAAAGGTAAATAGGTTATTGTTCGATTTTCTATAAAATCATTTGTAAATTACATTATCGTCGTACCTAATTTAAATAAACATATAATTCATATATATTATTATATACGGAGTAATCTCCTATTCCCTCGTGTTTTAATACAGAGTATGAGTTATTTTTGGTCGTCACGGAATTTTTAGGAGGTTTGAGGTACGGAGTATGAGTTATCCTAACTACTCAGTAGTTCATCTTTAGAATTTCCCCTTTTAAAGAGAACTTCTTCATAATTCTCCACCAATTCTTCCTGAGTATCTTATTGTTCGCCCCATGCACGTTGCACCAAATATGCTTTATTAAAATATGGATGGGTGAAATTGAGAAAAGACAAAAGTGGCGGGTCAAATGTATTTTATGTGAGAATAGAGTTACAGTCCATAATCAGTTTAGTAATGGAACAATCTATTGAGAACATACTAAGGGCTTGTTTGGTTGATATGTGAATTGAATTCCCACATGAAGTTGTAATTGAAGGGAATTTAGTTCCCTTGTTAAATTCGTGTGAATTTCTCTAAGTTGTTTGGTTAACAACATGGGAATTAGAAATTCCTATGAACTTTGATTGACCAAGGAGGGATAGGTAATTTACTTCCCATGTTTTGTAGGAATTCAAAATTCCCATAAATTTCAACTTCCTCCGTTTTTACTTTTTTATGTCAACCAAATAACTAGTCAATCTATAAATTCACATGAATTTTCACTTCCCCCATTTTTATATATCAACCAAACAACTCCTAAAATGACAATAGAGTAAACAAATAAGGTTACAGAGAGTACTTTTAATGAAACTATTACTTGAAATTGCATTGTAAAGTGAAGTACTATGTATATATTTTCCCAAAAAATGTGAGTGTGTGATACGGAGTATGTTTTCTCTTTTTCGAATGACCAATAAATCATTACTCCTATAAATTACAATTGCAAAAGAGGGATTTCATCATGTGACGTATTATTTATAGACCCTCATTCTTTACTACGTACTCCGTATTAGACTTGGAACTTTTTTTGTTAACACGTACTCCTTTGTCCGTTTTTAGTTGCTACTACTCCGTACATTCAATTTCTTTTACTTCATTTTAAGAGTTACTTTACATATTTCCATTAAATTAAGATTTTTTTTCAATTAATACTTCGATATAATTAAGAATACTTTAGACGATCTAGTTGATGTATTCAAACATTTTTTTTTAAATTATTCGTACACAATGAATTGGTACAGGTAAAATGATGGATAACGGTCTCAGATCTTTGTGACACACAACACACAAGGATTAGGTTCATGAACTTATGTACTCTTCGAGATGAAAAAGTACAACTTACAAGTACCCATGTTTGATTGTCCCATGATTATCTATCTGGTTAAATGTACTTACTTAGTTATAACTTTAATTTAATTAATTTCTGATCGATTTAACTCTAGACATTTGTCATTAGATCTAATGACAACATTCTATTTAATTAAGCCATGAATTAATTTAATCATGTTTAATTATAACTAAGATGGAGTATAATTTTTATTCTTATTACGTATGGTACAAGGGGTGAGTAAGAGTCCCAGTCGAAATTCCGAGAACCGGAACATGTTCCGATTTAGCGTATCCGTTTGTTCAACTTTTATAATGGAATATTTGTAAAAAAAAAAAAGGTAACTTTATTTATTTATTTTTACATGTAATTCAATCTTTTGGGGTATATTGTTTTTATTCGGGCTAAATTAGTAAATGAACACTTTTGTTTGTGCCTTATCTATTACTCCCTCCGTTTATTTTTGTTCTTTACGTTTTCATTTTTTGATATTTCAAAATGTTTTTTACATTTCCTTTTATATTATCACACAAATGTTTGAATATTCTATCAAAATTTGTGTCCAATGATTATTTTAACCAATTAAATTCACTGGGTCATTTAATCTCTTACACTTTTCTATTAAAACATTAAATTTTTCTCATTTTTCCAATATCAGGTTTTTGATAAAAGTGAAAACATTATAAATAAACGTAATTTACTTGTTTAAATAAAAAAAATAGAGAAATCTCAATGCACATTAATTAGATATTAATAAACGTGTAAAATGTCAAATGTAAAGAACAAAAAGAAACGGAGCGAGTACAATATACTAAAATAAACACTAGGAATGACACATGTCACTTCCTGATGTAAAATTTTCCCGCCTAAAATATTTTCCAAAAATATATATCTTTTTATTTTATTTTTATTCTCTACCTTTTTGTAAACTATCTTTGTATGGGAAAAAAAAAGTTAATAAATTATGGCAATAATAGATATCACGTGATAATAATTTTGCTAAATATTTTTTGATAATATTTTAGTCAAATCGGTACTATAGTAATGAAAAAATATATTCACTCGATATGTCGATCAAATTAGCATATTACACATATATAATATGCATATTAGATGAATAAATTTAAATGAGTATGTTGATTTTTTTTTTTATAATTATGCAGTATTTTGGGGATATTTAGTTAAATATTTTATAAAATATAATTATCATAATCCGTGCGTGCACGGGATCTAATCTAGTTAACATTATGACTTTGACATAATTTTAGTAAATAAAATAAAATTAAGCGATTAGATTTGGTAATCATGTACCTAACCGGTTTTGGTTCCAAAGCATTGAAGACAAAAAAGGGAAACGATTTGAGCCGATTCCTAATTTCATTACCCGAAATTAAAACCACACAACTAATTCCAGTTTCAAAACTATAAGCCACTTATTTTAATTTGATAAACCCCTATATTCAACCAGTGGTGTATCCGGGGGGGGTACAGTTGCACCCCCATTCCCTCAGATCCCCAACAGAAAAAAGAGAGGGAAAAAAGAGAGAGAAAAAAAAAGAGAAGGTTGCTGACATAATTATATATAAATACTAAATTAGTCAAAATGAATCACTTATATATTAATGTTTGCCTCAGTGGCAATTGAAGGGAAACCTTATGTTTTCCAAGGCTAGGAAGGCAGTGGCGAAGCTATGTGGGGGGCTAGGTAGGCCATGCCCCCCCACCCCCTAAGATTCTAGTAATATATGATAAAAGTTGCACTTGTGAATAACTTCCTCCTTTGGTTCATTGGTATTTGGTGTTAGCTGCCAAAATTCTAGTTCTGTTTTCGAATCATATGGCTAGCATTTTTTATTTTTTATTGAAGTAATATTCGCTTCTCAAACTTCTTTTATTATTTTCATTACATTTCTTTTTTAGTGCTTAATTTAGATTTTTCATAAAGTGTTATCCAATGGAAATAGAGAATAAGTATGTTGTCCAACAAAATATATATACGTTTAATACTTAGTATATGTTACTTAATTTTTGTTACCTAGCTACTTTAAACATAACAATACTTAGTCGGTGTTACTTAAAACTTCTTTGTTTATGGTGTCCAAGTATTTTAGTGTTTGTATCTTCAAATATTAAGAATTTTCGGTCAATTTATATTTTACTGTAATAAACAACAACAAGTTGAATTTATTATTGAAATTGTAGTATTATATTTTAGGGAATTAGACAAGTACTCCTATATAAAATTTCAGCCCCTCTTATACAAAAGGTCTGGCTTCGCCCCTGTAGGAAGGTCAAAGGTTTGACTCTTGTTACCTGCGTTTCTCTCCAATTGTGTTTCTTTTTAGCTTTACTAGGAGGTGTCTTGTGGAGTATATTTGTATTTTGATTTTAACTTTTTTCTTTTCTTTTAATCATTCTTTGGCTACATGGATTATACTTCTATTATTTTATTTTATTGTCAATTTTAATTTGTTATAATTTTCAAAATTGTAAGTTTGCCTAATGATTATAGATAAAATAAGATATTAAAATTTTGTTGATTCTTGATTCACCGATTTTGAAAATAATACATAAAGAGACTATGTTTTATGACTTATGGATTGTAGATATGTTTATTTCGTACGTAGTACTGTAGTAGCATATACAGAAAATGTAGAACAAATAACTTGCAAAATAAGTTATTGTAAAAAGTGTAATAATTAATTATCGAGTAGGTACAATCAACTAAAGTGTTTCAAACTTTCAGCGTAACAATTTAGTTGATTAATCTGAAAAATCTAAACAATGGATCATAATACAAAAAGGTTACTATTTCTTCGACGGCCCTAAACATCAATAACAGAGTTCTCCGTCGGAAAAATATCAAAGAGTTGTGTACATCCATGATTAATACAATAATGGATGAATATCTAATTATATTAAATTTGGCCCCAAATTTTAATTTAATTTAAATGTTGCCACAATTTTTTTTGGTTACGAGTTTATCCGAAGTTGTGTTTGTTAGTAATTTTGCAACCCCATCTCGAAATTTCTAGATAGGTCACTGTATTTAACTATGCAGTGCAAAATTAAAAGCTACTTTCTTGTACTTGAAAATCATCAAGATATATAGTTCGTATTGTTTTTTTTTTTTGGTACATTCTCATTTTTTAATTACACGTGTATTTAGGTTACCTGAAGCTTATATTTGGTCCTGGATATGCAATTTTATTTTCTTCGGGTCTTTAATTTATGAGACGCCTTATGCATAAAATTGTTGATGTCACCATTAAAATTTTGAACTATACGATGATAAAGTGTAAGCGTTGTTGGATAGAAGACTGGGGAGTCAAGGGGAAGTTCCTTTCCTGCAGGTATTGCTTCTACTGCATTCAAACTTTCCCAGGCGCTGCACAACACAAGTAGGCGCTAATAAAGAGGTTTGCATTAAAAATTATAAGTATTTAATTGATTATAACTAATAGAACTATTTTATCATTATGTGTAGCTATTTGATTAGAAAGTACAACTATTTGGTAACAAATTGTTCTTATACTGACATAAGACGATCACATATAGTGCATGGTTCTTGAGTTCTTACAGTGGTTAAATTAGATGTATCCATAAATACAAAGCCACCAAGGTACATCTTAAAAGTCCATCACAATTGACTAATTAAATAACCAACACAAGTAGTGAAGTTGGTGGAGAATTCGAGGTCACAAGATCGATTCTCATCAATTGCGAAATGCTTTAGAGTGATCCAAGCAAAGACGTACGTAGCTGGACTTACTAACACGTGATAGATATTGCTTCACTTGGCTCTTTCTTCTTATCTAATAAAAAAAAATTGTCAATAATAAAGTCTTGGAAAATTTTGCTAAAAGTAACCTTTTATAATCCAAAATTTGCGAAATAACTTTTAATTTTTTTTTTTGCGAAATAAGACCTTAAACTAAAAAAAAATTGCGAGGCGCAACCAATTGCTCATTTCAAGCATTGACTGAAACTTCCCGGCCAGTGACTTGCATGTGCAGGGCACATGTTCTTCAATTTAGCTAACCACACCCATTTTCCCTCTAAAAACCGTCCTTTGACCAACCCCCCCCCCCCCCCCAAAAAAAAAGCTTTGAACTTTGTTCTTCTTCTCCGAAATCCAAACTTTTTGTAACTTTTAATATGTTTTGATTAACTTTTATATTATGAAAATAAAGTTAATGGATAAACAAAGGTTAAATGATAATCTTATTCATTATTGGTGATTTTGAAGGAATAATTTTATTAAAATGAAAAATGTTATCACTAAATTATACTGGATATATCGAGCTGGATAACTTTTACATATATCGGGTTAATATTTGAGAATTTTGAGTTAACTTTTACTCCGCTTTACAATATTTATCGTGCACATTTTTAAATAATAACTTGTGTAAGCGTATTGCCAACTACTCCCTCATTCTCTTTTTGTTCTTTATGTTTTCCTTTTTGGGTATTTAAAATGTTATTTACATTTCCTTTTATATTATCACATAATGACTTATTAGTTATTATTCTATCAAAATTTGTGTCCAATTATTATTTTAACCAATTAAATTAATTGAGTCATTTAGTATCTCACACTTTTTCATTGGAACATTAAATTTTACTCATTTCCCAATATCAGAATTTTAATAAAAGTGAACATTATAAATAAACGTAATTTATCTTGTTTAAATAAAAAAAATTGAGAAATCTTGTTGCAAATTAATTAGTCGTTATAACGCGTGAAAAATATCAAACGTAAAGAACAAAAAGAGACGAAGGGAGTAACATTTGGAGTATCATTTTCCTCCAACAACTGAACAAGGGGAGGATTCTGCTGACAAAAATCTCTTTGGGGCAATGGCCCACGGGCTAATTAATTTTACCCATAGTAGAACTGGATCACCCAATGCTAACATGAAATGGACGGACCTTAATTTGGGCTCCAACCCACACTATGGCCTATAGGCACTATGCCTCTATGGCAAAACTACGATCATTATAGGCTTTATGCCTTTATGGGCTTATGCCATGCACTATATTTTCTTATGTTTCCTTTACAATTTCATTACTCGTATATTTACACAAATTTTAATTCATGCAAGAAATAAAAACAACTCTTTTTCTAATGCATCCAAACATAGCCCCGGATTCGATGGTATGCATGCTCTCTTTTTTTAGAAATTTTGGCATATTGTTGGAGCAGATATTACTGATCTGGTCAAAAGGTGGTGGTATGGACATGTAGACTTATTTGAAATTAATAGAATGTGCATTGTTTTAATTCCTAAGTGTTCGATCCGAAGTATATGACAGAGTTTAGACCCATTAGCTGTTGTAGTGTGGTCTGCAAAATTATATTAAAAAACCCTGGCAAATAAGCCTAAATGGTTCCTAAATGATATAATTTTCGTTAACCAAAGTGCTTTTGTACCGGGTTACCTCATTACGGATAATTAGAGCTGGTAAAAATTGACCCAACCCACCAACCCAACCTGAATCCAACCCAATAATAAAAGGTTGGGTCAAGATTTTCAACCCGTTTAATTAAATGGGTCAACCCAACCCAACCCATTTAATTAAATGGGTTGGGTCAGGTTGAAATTTTCAACCCGAAAACAACCCGCCTAACCCGTTTAAATTCAACCAAGTATGTAATATAGATATGTAGAATGTTATTTGAAAGATTTTCTCTCATTTTTCCTTCAATATTGAATAATTATTTGACGTTTTGATTCATGTCAATACATATTGAAGTATTACTTTTTGCTATGAGATATGCCACAAAAAAATCACCTCGCAATTCTATAGTCAAGTCAATTTACACTTAAAAGTGGAAAAAAAGAAAATTAAACGGGTCAACTTCAGGTCAACCCGTTTATAGTTGGGTTGGGTTGGGTTGAAAATATCAACCCGTTTAACTAAACATGTCGGGTTGGGTTCGAAAAATCTCAACCCGTTTATAAATGGGTCGACCTGATTTCGACCCACCCCAACCCATTGCCAGCTCTACGGATAATGCACTTGTGGCGTTCAAAATTTTTCATTCTATGAAGAGGAAGGGGGGATCGAGGGTCTTGATGGGTTAGTGACTCTAAAACTTGACATGAGTAAGACGTACGACAAGATGGAGTGGACTTTTTTTTGGATATGGTGATGTATAAATGGGGTTCAGTAGTATCTGGGTGAGAAGGATTATGGACTGGCTGGCAACCGTAGCTTTTTCTTTCAAAGTGAATGGTACTATTGCAGGGACGATGTCTCCATCTCGGGGGATACAACAAGGTGACCCAATATCTCCTTACGTATTTTACTATGTGTAAATGTTTTCTCAACTCTCATTACAAAAGCTGCAGGTGAAAATAAGATTCACCAGAGCCAAAATATGCAATGACGCCCTTAGAGTGACACACTTGTTTTTTTCCAATGATAGTATACTTTTTGCTAAAGCTAACTTACAGGAATGCTCGGTGATTGCTGATATTATCAGTACAAATGAAAGAGCATCTGACCAGAAAATTATTCTCAACAAAACAAAAGTTGCTTTTAGTAAATGTGTGTCTATCGAGAGGAGAAAGGAGATTGTCGATACTCCAGGGGTGCTAGCCGTAGAAAGACATGAGAAGTATCTTGGTCTGCCGACAATTATAGGTAGATCGAAGAAGGCAATCCACGTGTTTGAAGGAGAGGGTATGGAAAAAGATGAGTGGGTGGAAGGAGAAACTACTATCAAGATTGGGAAAAGAGGTACTCATTAAGGCGGTGGCACAAGCTATTCCTACTAATTGATGAGTATTTTAAAATCCCGAATGACCTTATTGATGAGATTCATGCTTTATAGGCCCGATTTTGGTGAGGATCAATTCTAGATGACCGTAAACTTCATTGGCATAGTTGGGAGAAGTTAAGTGTACCGACCAAAGATGAAAGGGAGATTAGTGTCCCATGACTTAAGGTGCTTTAATCAAGCGCTACTTGAAAAACAAATGTGGCATCTATACAATTTGGAGAGACTCTCTTCTTCACCGGACACTGGGTACTAAAGGCGAGATATTTTAAGCACTCAGAGGTTCTTGAGGCTTATCGTGGTATGATCCTAACTATTCTTGGTGGAGTATGTGGGGTGCTAAATATCTTTTGATGGATGGCTTAGAACATCTACAATGGTAAGCTAATTTCTAAATTAGCTTGTCATGCCACATAATATTTCAAGCTACTTCTCTTTCGAGTTAGTTAGTACCCTAGTGGTTAGCTACTAGCTTGATATTTAATGTAGTCATATTTGTCAATCAATATTTTAATTTAATTTAATTTAATATTATTTCATTGGCCATGTTTTTTCAAGCAAATTAATTTAAATAAGCTAATTTGCTTGGCCAAGCTAATTTATTATTTCAACTCCAATGGTCAAGCTAATAGCTTGGAATATCTAAAAATTGCAAGCAAGTCACTCGTTACAACCATTTGAGATGCTCTTATTATGGAGGGTGGGCAATAGCGTTGACATTAATGTATGGTCAGATCCTTGGCTTATAAAATAAGGTAAGGCCGTATATCCCTACATTTCTACCCTCTGAATTAATTGATTATGAATGTGCGGAGCAGTGCCGGGGCCATAATGATGTCATGACTGTGGGGCCCTATGCCGATTTTCTAAATGAGGCCCTCGTTATTAAAAAAAAAAAGGAAAGAGAATTAAAAAATAAACTTGATAGGAATTCAACCCAAGACCTTGTGTATTACACATGCAATAAGACCTTGACCACTACTCCAACTTTGTTTTTGTTTGCATTAAGGAAACTAATTATATTATATTCTGAACATTTGGGGCCCTGTTCCGTCGCTCACCTCGCACACCCTCAAAACCGGCCCTGGTGCGGAGTGGAAGTGTGATATAGTACGTAGTACTTTTGATGCACAAATTTGTGAGATTATCTTCTATCCCTTTATAGAAGAGTTGGCCGAAAGATGTGTTATACTGGGGAAATCAAAAGAGAGTGCTTATAACGTAAAACCAGGCTATTGGCTCGCAGAAATATCAAATATGGCGACATGGTGATCTAGCTTCCTATTTGATCGATGGTTTTGTGGTATCCTTTGAGGCAAGATGGTTATGGCTAGCTCGAAAGGTTAAGGTTAAGGTAAAGGTAAAGGTAGAAACAAAATTCTTTTTGATCAACAAAACCCTTTTTCATTGTCCTTTGTGAGGTTGGTGGATGACTATAGAAGCTAGCCAAATAAGGCCTTTGCACCTGTAACAACTAACAAGTGTATTTATTAATATCTATTTTTGTGCATTATAATTATATCATCAACTAATCTAGATGATCATTTGCGCCTTAAAGCCTAAAATATGTTCAATTTCATTCAATTCTCAATCCATGACGGCAAAGAAAATTGGACTATTCTTTTTTAACATGTCAACACAAATTTGTCACTAAATAGCAACTTGAGTTGATTGGCAATTTATAATTAACGAATCGCCTACTAAATTAGTCATGTAGTAGAAACCAAATTCCATTAAATCAACAGAAAATCGCCAATTGAAAAATGATGCTTATTAGGATACTCGCCAATTCAATTGGAGATTTTGTCTTGGAAAAATTCTCTATTTCAAGTGGTCAGTTTGTACTAAACTGAGAAAAGATAATTACTCATCAAACTAATGTTGACGTGGACAATAGATCAGGAATAATATAACAAGGGATATATTTTGGGAATTTAGAAGTTTATAGCATTTAAGTAAAAAATCGGTCTATTTATTCTTAGAGTTGTCAATTCGGTTACTCAAATCAGGTATGAGACATCCCTATCTTCTCATGTCATGTTCATGCCAGGTCATTATGTTTAGGATTTTAGGGGTGTACATGGTCCGATTTAGTGCAGTTTGACCCCAAACCAAACCCAACGTGTAAATGTGATTTGAGAAAACCGCATCATAGCCAAAAATATCAAATCACACCATACTACACCGTAAAATGCTATATGATGCGCTGTGGTTGGCAGTTTAAACCCTTTGTTTTATAAAGCATTGCTAAATTTTATATTTTCTATTTCTTCTGTTGAAATCATTTATGTATATATTTATAATGCAAAAATCAAAATTATGAACTTTAAATAATAAAATTACTAATTACATCACTTTCGTTTAAAATACTAAGAAATCGCGTAAAAGTATAGTTTGTGGTTTAACCAACAAACCACATCACTTACGTACAGTTTGGTTTCAAATAAATAAATAAAAATGAAACCACACCTATGCTGCAATCCTCAGTTTGATAAAAAAAGTTAAATTTCTTTCTAACCTTAAACCACACCGAACCGGCAAAAATACGGTTCGATTTGCAATTTGGTGCGGTTTGAACTACCATACTATAAATCGATCAAACCTATCATATGAGTTCAGGTTAGGTCAATTTCATTTTAGATCATATTAGGTTTTTCACCATTTTGCATACAGGTCAAGTTCGATTAGACTTATATCTGACTTGGGTTTGTGACGGATAAGTCGGGTTCGGCTCAATCAACATTGATTGACGACTATTCACAAAATTGTCAACTCTAGACAAATTCAACAGGACTAAAACGCACCGTATTCCTCCGTTCTTCAAACGCATCACTTTCTGGGTTTCCGTACTATCGTAGAAGATCCTCCATTGACGAATTTCGAACAAACTCCACACCTTTCGTTGTAGTTCAGGTACACAGTAGAATTCCCCCCTTCAATTAATTTTTAGTCTCCCCAGTTTTCAATTTCTATTAAATTCCTTTCAAATTTACACAATTGCTGTAAAAATTGTGTCATTTATTTATTTGATTGTTCTTTAATTTTCTGTTTGGTCTATCTAAAATTCAAAATTCATGCCCTTTTCTGCCCCCTTTTAGTTGGGGATAGTGGGTGTCGTTTTCTGCATTTCAAGTTTGATGCTGAATTTAGTAAATGTGTCCAAGGTGAACTATTCGGTTGGACCATTTCTTCAAAAATCCAACTTCTTTTTGCGTTATCAATATCATGCTTTTTTCTTTTTCTTTCTCATTCGAGGTGACTCCATGCTTATATAGATTTTTAGGTGTTTCGGCATATACACCTAGCTTTGGCGTACCCGGGCTAGGAACATAATGGTAAAGAATACGATTAGCACAATGGTGAGTTTTTAAAATGTGGTTGATTTGGATTCCCTTGTAATGTGACTAGAGTTTGGCACTGGGATTTGCTGATTAATTGGAATGGTTGATCATTGGCTCATTGGGTATACTTAAAGACAAGAGTGATTTGTGTAATTTTAGTACCTAATTTCATGTTTAGTACAACCAATTAAGAAAATGTTTTCTGTTCTTGAGGACTTGAGGTTTCTGGGAAGATTGATGCTAGTATGAGTAGTATCTACTTTTGCTGACAGGAGTACACTCCAATTCACGGAGTTTCACAATATCTAACAGATTTGTATGTAGGAAATTCACCCTCTCAAAACAAAATTTTAACAACTAGTAAGTTTTGGTGGATAGGAAAACAAGAGAAAGGGAAGGCAATCAACATGATGTCTTCTTGCCCCTTTCTCTTTTTGGTTAGATAGAGCATCATAAAATCTAGAAATTGTAAGAAAAAAATATAGGATCCAAATAAAAGAAATGAAAGTGGCACACTACTTATTTCTTAGGCTAGATTTTGTAGCTTATCCTTTCTATATCGTAGTTAAGGTTCACAATGACAGCGTCGTGAAGATGCACGCGGTGAAGTCTGAATTGTGTATGAGTCTATTAGTGAGCTTTCACTATTTTTCCTTTTATCTTGCTACATTGCTCCTTGTGTAAGTCTACACACTGCACAGATGGTCTGAAGATGAATTTTGTAACGTTAGTTATCTCAGAGGTTGGCAGACCGAATTAGTATCTTGTTTGTTAAAATAACAAGATAGTAGTCTGTATTTCGGAGAGATACATTTTGGAGCTTGGTTAGGTGTTGTACATGTGTATCAAGGATGAATACTGTTTAGCAACAAGGTAATGCCAATCATAAATTTTGCTGAAACCAAACCCAGTTAATCGGACTATCCCCTTCACAGAAAATTTCTCTGTTTATCACTCTCGATAATGTTTTCTGACATACACTCTCTGTACTTTTCCTTAAGCCCCTCCTCTTCTAAAACCCTAGTGAAACTTCCTACTGATTTTTACTAGAAAAACAACCCGATCTGTTTTGTGAAAATGATAGTTTTAGCCATTTTCATTATCTATAGTGTAATGCTTCTTCCTGCCTTTTTCCTAATACCTATAGCTTCTTTGTCTATATCTTGCCCCCATTTTCATATTTACTTTCTACAGATATGCTTTGGGATTGGCAAAGGATTATCATACACTTTATTAATTATATTTCTCCATATAATTCTGATTGTGTCATCTAATCATTACTGAGTTAGTTCACTGATGATTTCCTAGTCGTTGGAACACGTGCAGATATCTTCTTTACGCCCTAAAAGATTTCTTCGAGACATTCTGTACGGTATAGTTATCCTATTAGAAAGATCTAGTTGTAAATACTGGTCTCCTTGCCTATGCTAAACATCTTCTTACAGTGAGAAACCTCACATCTGCTTGAAGGTTGTTTCCTTTGTGTAGAATTGACATCTTTGTCGATTCATCCAAGCATCGTATTTAAACCAAAATGCAAATCCTACAGATACTTGTGCGGTTGTGCGACTTGTGAGTTGTGCCTATCTTATGTTAACCAATGCTATTGGGATGAGATAATTAGTTAATGACTGTGATATGACATATTATTCCTACAAGTAAAATATAGTGGGCTGATAGAGAAGTTAAGAGTTAGATGCTCTCTTGAAGGATAGGTGTCATTAAACCACCAAAGATGCTTCAACCATTTGGCTGTGCATATTTCCAGAAAAGATGCAAAGCTTGCCGAAGAGCTATGCAGCTCCTCTCATGTTAACATCGTTCCCTGGTCCAACTTCTTGCACTGATTCTCCATAGAAAGGATAGGAATTATGATATTTCTTACTCCACTTCCCCGAAAACTCCCTTTCCTGATCCTCGAGAAAAAAGAAACGGGAAAATTGATTTGTGAATGGGGAAACACAGCAGGAACACAAAAGAAAGAGTATTTGCCTAGAGTATTTGAAGTTAGGACTAATGGACCATGCACATGTTTTTGACACACTGAAGATCACAAACAAGGTGTTTTTCAATTAGAGAATTTTAGAATAAAAAGGCACTGATTAAATTGCGGGAAAACCAAAAGAAAGAATCAAATTTAAACCTTGTAAAGCTTTCTGATTCAAACAAAACTAAACCTCGAACAAAAAAGAATCAAGCTGTATAATAAAAGCACTGTATATTGTCCTTTGTGAGAGCCATAACATCATAATAACTGTACTCACTCCTTGTTTCTTACTTGAATAAGATATCAACTGCAAAACAAGAGATATTATCGGCTCACTTCATGCATTGCCGCTTGCGTTCAGTGGTTTATGATTCACTGGCTCCAACTGTACATATTTCCCTGAAAGAACCTTCAAAAAGACCAAAATTTCACCAATCAAGCCGCATAGAACCCCTTGAAGTGTTACTCACCACAAACCTTTAACTTATCTCTGGTTTGCTTGATTTTTTCTTTGTGCGTCCTTGTGAACTTGCTCCTTACCTGTGTAGTAGAAGAAACAAGTTGCACAACCCTTTTAAGACCTATTGTGGATGGGGTCAGAACCTCTTCGAACTCGTCGTTCGCTTGATTGGGTTGGATCATATTTCTTGTTTTCTGGAGTTGATCTTCTACTAGCATTGAGTTCCTGCCTTGAGACTCCTTGCAGCACTCGATTGTTTGGCACGAGTTTTGAATCTTCATCGTTTGGCGCAAGGGCCATTTCTGCCCTCCTTAGACTACAACCTCTCTCTGGTTTTATTGCTAGTAAACCAATACATAATAGAAGGATGAATGTTTTATGGGCACTTAGGGTCATTTTCTCTACAAACACTCGAAACAGAGCGAGGTCGGGGAAGTCCTACTACGAGTATTGCTTCAGAAAGAAGTGAGAGAATAAGCAAAGTCTGAGATTGTAATCCTTGTATTGTTGTGACACCCTTCCTGTAGAAACAGGAGTGTAATATATCTGCCTGAAGATTTAGAGAGTGTTTTAAAGCATAAAAGCAGAGGGACCCAGAACAGGCAGAAGAAGTTTAAGATTCACCCAAAATTTAGACTAGTGTGAGTTATGCAAAATTAAGGCTGTTATGGAAGAATCTAAATAGGATGAATAAAGGGATTGGAACAATACCCTAGGGAAGCCAAGTATCTTTTTCATCTGTATCCTTACATCCCTATCATTTGCTTAGCTTTTCTTGTCTTGGTGACCAGACATAAAGTTCCCTCGGTGTCCCCCCTGCCTTCTTGCCATTTCACCTGGCCATGCTTACTCGTTTTTTGAATTTGAGGATGATGGATTATTCCTAAGTCGTCATTGGCCGTTCTTGTCCTAAATGGTCATACAATCACGACTGTAATACAGTCTCGTTCGAAAACACCTACTCATGTATTCATGTATACTAGTTTGGAATGTCCGCAAAACTGTCACATTCTTAAAGTAGAGATAGATTATGGTAAGAAGACCTATTGTAAATATACTGAACCATGGAAAACCTTGAATTACAAGGGGTTGGGAGATTATTGATTCGGGACAGAGAGAGTCACGGCTTGGAGAGGGTTACTTAGGTCACTTTGTCATTCCTTTGTTGTTAAGGAAAGGTAAATATAAGTTAATGACTGAGGGACAAGGCATGAGCCACCCAGCATTAACTAAATTGCTACAGTAGCCTGGCATATAAAGAATAAAAATATAAAAAATGGAAGGAAAAAGATTGGGGGAATGTAACAGCCCCTCCCCTAAAAAACACCAAACTGCTGCTTTATGCCACTAAGATCTGCTCCTTCTCACTTTAGAATTCCAAGCTCTTTTATCTATACCAGTCCCCTTGGTTTCTTGTGCTTAATGTGTTTGTTTTATGCTTTTCTTGGTCTTTCTTTCTGTTTCCAAATCCTACATTCCTCATCTTATGTTTCACAAACCACTTCCCGCTCTTTTTTTCTCATTTTTTATACTCGTGTTTATTCGTTTGAAATTTTGAAGGAAAATGATATGTGCAACCTAAAATGAAGCTCTAAGTAGAATACAAAACGTAGATGATTTAATGCCTAAAGTTTGCTGTTAAGGTTGCATATATGAGAATTGGAAATTTTAATTACTAGTAAATCAAATGGGATGAAATAAAAACAGTCTAAAAAAGCATATAACTGGTGATGCTTTATGGAAATGAGGTGATTATATTCTATTGTGCCGTAAAATTAAAGGGAGACTGGTCATAAAACTCTTGCTGAGATGTTGTTATGATGTGCTGATTCTCTGCTTTTCTTTTTATGTAGCAAATCAAAGTGAAAATAAAGAGGGTCATTGGATGGATGCTTTGTTAAATTGATTATTTCATGTAATCTTCAGCACACACTTTTAAAAGCTTGGAGCACTTAAACATGCTGCTATCATTTGGGTTGGTGCTCCTTTTCTAACTCAGCAAACTGTATACGACCCTGGCAATTTTTGTTTTCGGCGCGGTCGCCTCATTTTCACCCTGTATATTTGTGTATATTTGTGTATACATACAAGAAATTTTTTGTCAAATTTATCAAGAGAAAACTTGTGCATTGTGTTATATCGACTGGCCTTGAACTCTAATGTTACCTGTTTTTTGTCCGACCCTTGACGATTACGCTACATCTATTATTAGATGAGATTTGATCTAATTTGGATAGATAACCTCATAATTAAGCAATTGTCCTTGGTCATAAGTTATTCCCAAAGAAGAAATACTTGAAATGGGTCTTTTTCTTTAGATTTTCGTACGTGATTTTAGTACTCTTTTAAGGCTTGCATTAAGTACTTATTAGTAGATACCCTTTTTGCTTTAATTAAAGTTAATGTGATCTCGGGATAGGAGTTAGTCATCAACCTCTGTTTTTCAATTTCACCAGAAATGAAAATTTAGGGTTAAGGAAATTATAAAAATTTGGATTGTCTTTATCTTTTTTGATTCTCAAGGTTGGTCTTAAAGGTTAGTCTTTTTGTCACTTTAGTTTGAATGTAAAGAGCTTCATTTGCCAGCCGCCTTTGATGACAAGGATGCACTCTCATAATCATGAACAATAATGGTAATTTGTTGGATTAAAAACCATAGGTTAAAATAAATCAGTGTATAAGCTTGTTAATGTGTTACTTTTGTTACTTACTAAAGATAATACATTGGCATTAACATTGTCCAGAGATTAAATTAGTATGTTTACTGTGATGAAATGAACCCAATTCTCGGCTTTTATAAAGGTTCATTATCCATCACAATCAGGTAGAATATATTCTTCGCCAGCTTTAGCTATTAATTAATTGACAAAATTTGATCAATCTTGGAGACATTAACCTTTGATATAGTGAGAACTTTTATGTGTACGGACATAACCGGATTAAAATACAAGGTTACAAAATTTATAACCCACAGTTATATTAATCTTCAAGCTGTTAACATTTTCGGAAAATTACCAAAGTATGTTCCTGCAATGACAGTTAGTAAATTACAAACACTTTGGTTTAAGAAAAGAAGTTGGTAGCTGTTGTACTTCTTTATGTAATTTAAATACATAAACTTGCTCAGATGAAAACCAAGGACTCAGGTTTGGGAAATACCCATAATTTTCCTTTACCAACTCAAGATAAGACCTTTATATACAGCATCAAGCCGGTTGAATATTAACTCTTACAAAGAATAACTGGCTCCTGGACTTTTAGGCTAACAGATAATTAAAAACAATGGTGGAATTTAGGGTTAAAAGCAATTTAAAAACAAAATAGATCGACTTGGAAAGGGGCGATGTTAATCACCATTTTCTTCTCAAGGATGCAGGTACTGCTATTAAAAGAGCACTAAACTGCTTCTTGGCCCACAACAGAGGGAGAACGCGGAGCTATCATAAATTGCAAACCCCTATGTTGCCCCGATTGAAGCACAAAGGCAACCTGAGTTGCCGCCAACGCCGCAGCTTCCTGAAAATAACAGAATTATTCTGGTTAAGCAGGCAATAATAACAATTACAGATATACAGCTCACTTATCATGTTGAAACTATTGAACACATTTTGCGGATGATCAATTGATTGGCATATCTTGCTCATAACAAATCATGTCTATCTTGTATGTCACTGTGGTTGGCAAGTAAGAAAAGTAGTCAATTTTTAATAGAGCTCTAACCCCTTTAATAAAGGTTGAAAAGTAGTCAATCTTTCTTTGTATCATTTCCCAGAAAATTGATAAACTAGGTGGTTTAATTTGTAAATAGTTCGTTCATGACAAAAAAAAAAAAAAAGTTGACAAATCAGATTGTTCTCGTAGTTCAATTTGCATTCAGCAAATGCACAACATGAATCTCAGAACCAGTATTCCTTACTCTAGAAGTTAAAAACCAAATCCAAGGGTAGAGATAAAATCATCCAACCAAAAACTGTTAACCAAAATAAGCATTGAACCAAAAGATCATGACAGATGAGTATAAAAAAAAGGGAAGGAAATATTGTCTGTCTACCTGTTGTTGTCTTCTGCGTTGCAAGATACTGATGGCCCATGCCATAATGTAACAAGGCAACAGAAATCCAGCAGCCCTGAGCAAGAAAAGCTGCAAAGGAAAACAGTCAACACGAAGCAGCGCAAGACTTTGTAAAATTTAGCATTGATTATAAAAGACAGTGACATAGTATACATCTACATCTTACTTACCGAGAAAAATGCCGACATGTCGTCTTCACCATCAGCATCTGGTGCACTCCAAGCATGCCTTAGCAGCAGAAGGGCCATCAGCTGCCAAGAAAAATAAAATGTCAACATGTTGTGAGCATGTTCAGTTTTAAACTGCTGACAAGAAGAACCTTGACAATGCATCATGCCCGCTTCTAAACATATTTGTCACAGGCACATAAACAAGTATTCAATCTGGAGATTGGTTATGATGTCTACGTCTATTTTTATCTGATAACTCTATTTTCACACATTGGCTTTGAAGCTTACAATGAGAGCAGCTGAACGGCAAAATGCAGCTCCACTAGCACTAGTAGCAGCATAGTCATCATACTCAGCTTCCAAAAACTGTCGTTCTGCCTCGGCAATTGCCAGAAGACGAGGATCATGCAAGTCCAAAGGAGTACCAGATATTGTCCAGCCTCCACTGCGAATGACAATAATCAAGCATGAGACAGTAGAGAGTTTAAAGAGAAGGGGAAAAAAGAATTAACACTCCTATTTTGTGTACAACTGCACTCAGGGAGTGGGGGCCACACCGCAACAACAAAAATACTCACCCGATATCAATTGCAGCATCTTCAGGATGGGGTGGTGGTGGAGGAGCAGTGTAATTAGGTTGGTAAGGCTATAAGATGTGCAAAAATCGATCATCAGCCAAATAACATACACAAATAAACAGAGCAGTTAAATAGTGCTCAATGATGCATCAGAGATCTAAGTCTCAGCTAAACCTTTAAATAGAAAGATTTTAATTGACGGTTACCTATAAAATGCAATAAAGGCAACATGAGAAACACAAAACTAACAGGGTATCAGATTTAGGAGATAATTGAGAAATTTAGCTTATAGCGGGTCCCAAAACTTGACATGCAAGCAGTAACATATTTTGTATCCCTTTAAATTACCCCTGGACTCTAGCTTTGCAACTTCCTTCTTGGAGGACATGATGGAAGGGAAAACAGTAACTTCTCGGATACTATGGAGGAAGCCAGTGCAACACGCCAAAACTTGATAATTATAAAGTACTTCAAAGGACCTTGCATCGATGCTCAGTCCCAGGTCTGAGATGTTAACAAAATGGGAAGAAACTCACATTTTACAATGCTCATCTTTATTTTAAACAAATACTCCTCCGACTCATAACAAGCCCTATACCTCAAATGGCAGGGTTTGAGATGAGGGAAGGCATGTAAAATAGACCACAAGATGGGAGCCATTATTAAGGCACAGGCCTAAAAGAAAAGTGAGACCGATTCTTTAAAATTTAAATAGTACTTTAATCATCAAATAGCCTTTTTCCCAGATGGTAGAGGTCGTAAAATGCCACTCTTTTATTGTCCAAAAGCAATCCCAAGAGATGTGCTTTGGAGCATACAGTGTGTCACATTGGGAGCCACCGGACAATTGATGGACCATAACAAAAAGCAAATTGCAGGGAGCTCCACACACCTCATTCAATGTAAGTTTAAACACTTGTAAGAACTTGTTCATCACTTTGTTTCAGTGTAACCTGATTCAAATGGCAGGTCTCATCTCGAGAAACAAACAGTAAAAACATCTATCATTACTATAGTACTATCAAAGGTAAAAAGAAATTCTTTTAGCTGATATAGACAACCAAAAAACACATTCACCAAATCACTCTTGACAAGAAATGGTGCAGCGGTATTAAAGTTCTTGAGATATTTTCGAAATTAACCTTAATACAAGATCTCCTACAAAAATACTTTTACTCTTTATCTTATAGAAGCAATTGCTACTGTCAAAATCAATCAGATGGAGTTATGGAAAACTCCCATTTACAGCCATCTGTTTGATGTAATGTATCCAGAAATAAATAAATTAGCATACCTGGTGGCAGATCTCACACGTTATGTCTCCTTTCTCATTGCACCAGCGCTGAACACATTTTCTATGTGCATACTGCACATAAACCAGGAAAAGTCAATATGTCGTCGTGTAAAGGTATTAGATAGTGAGAGCTAACAGCTGCTTAAAGATGAGCAAGACACTAATTGCCATATCTGAGAGCCGAACAAAGAGACATAAAATGAAGAATAACACACCCTCGGTGAGTGTCTTTTCAAGCCAAATCAGAAGTCTGGCATTGACTTGCATTAACACTAGAGTAAAAGATGCTTTCTTTTTGTCATTTCAGGTATACAATCAATTAAGACTACCAAAATAGAACCAACAAGCAAGCCCAACCTTCTTTTCTGCATCATTACCGAAGTTTTACTCTTTCCACACAACCTCGCTCAAAAATGTATCCCAAAATTCATCACGGCCATCAAAAGCTTTTGTTTCTATCTCATCAGTCTACTTCCACTCTCCTTCCTTCTTGTCAGTTGTAAGTTTATGACTCTAGCTCTAACAATTTATAACATGGCTACATTGCAATATACAATTATATACCATGGCCTACCTAAAACAATATAAACAACAGTCCTGTCATATGACCTTTATTAAAACTAACACGCCAACCTCGTATAAACTAGTTAATTCCGAAATTAATTAGTTAACATGCCATTAGAACCAACACTATTGTCTTAATAACATGTTCAATACTGAGGTCCTGAATTGAATGAATTCTTAGACAATGTTAGGTCCATCTTTACATCACATTATTTTCACAGACTTTTCACCAAAAACTCGATAAAATAAAATCGATACTACAAATCTCTAGATTAGGTCATTTGTAACAGAATTAACACTTAATACCCTTGCTAACTCTTCCTAAATCTCAAATGGTGCTCCCATTCCCTCAATTTCATTTCAAATTACGAAAATTCTATCTCGACTCACATCAAATCAAACATAAGAAAAGGAACAATTGACGCGGACAATTAAAAAAAACACTAAAAAATTAAAGTAACAATTTATTTTTAATAATTTGGGAATACCTTCAAGCTGCCACAACAACGACAGGGGACTTCCAAACTATCAACACAATCTTCTTCCTGGCAAATTCGACATTCAGCGAGCTGAATAAGGGGTTCATCTTCTCCTGCTCCTTCTCTTTCATCTTCAATTCCTTCTACTCTATCCTCTAATTTCTCCTTCAACCCCGAATTCGACGACGACGAAGCTGCCACCGCTCCCTCGGCCTCTTGCGCACTCGTAGGATTCACCAAACGGTCCACATACAACACCAAATGCTCTCCCATTTATGAAATTAATTGAGTATCGGAATCGCTAAAATTTACCCCAAAATCAAAATGGTCAATCGATTCAAACCCACCTGGAATTGCATGAAATTCAATCATATCACTAACATTGCAACAAAAAAAAAAGGGTGGAAAATGCAATTAAATCGAAAAAATGGAGGGATTATTCGTGAAATCCAAGATCACGCTGAGGATAAACCAGCGGATCGGAGGATTTCAATCTTCAATACAAAAACAAATAAAATTGGGAGAAATTACAAAAATTGGAAAAATGTGGGAAGAAATGCAAGGATTTAGAGAGAGATATATACCTGAAATGCAGCGGAATAGCGTACTGGTTGACAATGGCGAAAGAAAGAGAGAGAAAATGGAAGACCAAATTTAGGAGGAGAGAGGAAAATGGTAAACAATGATTTACAGAGAGATGGAAAGTGTCTTAGATAACAGCTGATCACCGCGTTTTGGACATGTAACATCTTTGATCCTTTCGCGTTACTTACGGCTATTTATTCTTTGTCAAGTGTACGTTATGGCAACTTGTGTAAATGTCGCCATGTCGGAAATTGACCATCCCTCTCTTTAGATTTCACTCCAATTTTAAGTATGGATGAACTTTTTTTTTTTTTTTTTTTCGTATTTTATATTGCGAATGATGATACAATCTGTAATAAAGTAATCTATTAAGTTTTTTTGTAAAAGCATGAGACACAAGCCCTTAATTTTAATTCTTAAGCACTTTGTCAAAATGTTGTTGGTATAAATCACCCAGAGTCCAGGACAATGGAGCCCATGTAATTTCTTAAAATGAGACCTTCATCCAATGAGAACAAAGGAAGGTGAATAAAAAGAGGTATTGTTAGTGCAAAGCCAATAATTGCCCTTTCCATTTTGGTCATCAACTTATTTGTCAATATCTCTCTCCCGCCTCACTAATGACTAATGCCCGATTCATGTCCGTGATCCACATACGCTCATCTTATCCCAAAGGAAGGAAAATGTTGAGACAATGGCATGATGCCAACACATGCCTAAGTTGATATTTTGGTAATGAGCGTGACTAGGGCATTGCTTCGTTCTTGACATTTTCTTCTCTCTTCATATTTTTAAATCAAATATCTTTTATATCTATCCTCTTATCCTAACCAGTTTTCCATTGTTAGGTATCCCACAAAAAGAATCGAACCCTACACCTTGAGTATTACACAACACCTTAATCACTACTCCAATTTTATATCCGTTAATATTTACAGAACTAACTACTCGTATACTATATCTGAAATTTTTGGATCCTGTTCTTTCGCTCATCCCGCAACCCCAATAATCATCCTTGTAGTTGAATAACGCATGTTATAAAATACATACTTCGTAAATATTAGACGGTATGATAAAAAAAGGGCATTACTATTCGACGCCCATTTTTACGCAAAACGCCCATCTTTATTTAATGAAATGTCCCTCTTGTCCCTCTCATCCCACCCCACCCCACCCCACCTCACCCACTCTCACTCACCCCCACTACCCCCACTCACTTACCCCATTTTCTCTCACTAGAACCACCACTAAATTCCGGCAACCACTATTTTATCGGCCCCACCTTAGCCACCGCCATCATTGGCCCGACCACCACGTCATCATCGTGATTGGAGTGAAATTTTGGCCGAGAACGTAGATGAATTTTTATTATGTTTGTTTATTTGTTGACTATAATTAAGTTTGTTTGTTTATTTGTTGACTATAATTAAGTTAATAATTATTTAAGGAAAAAATGTTCACTTGTGTTCATTTGAAAAAATTATTTATTGACATTATAATTAATAAATGAACCTAAAAAACCCTTAATAATGCATTATTAAAAACATAATAAAAATATTAACTAAATAATAATAACAAATGTAATAAATTCGACGAAGAATTAGTTGAGGAAAAACACGTAATAACAAAAATGAAAAAACACGGAATAGGGTTGAGATCCCTATCTTGTCCTAGGGAGAAAATTGGAGTGGGAGCCCTATTCCGTGTATTGTAATGCGACAAAGGGAAAAAAACATGGAATAGGGTTGAGATCCCTATCTTGTCCTAGGGTTGGAATTGGGTTGGGAACCCTATTCTGTGTTTTGTAATGGAGACAAAATAGAAAAAACACGGAATAGGACTGAAATCCCCATCTTGTCCTAGGGTGGGAATGGGAATATGAGCCCTATTCCGTGGTTTGTATATGCGACAAAAGCACAGGGGATAGGGTTGAGATACCTATCTTGTCCTAGGAGGGAATTGGAGTTGTAGCCCTATTCCGTGTTTTAATGGTACAAAAATGATAAACACGGAATAGGGCTGAGATCCCAATCATGTCCTAGGACAAGAATTGGGGTATGAGCCCTATTCCACAACAGCAAAGCGACAAATCTTGAAATAAACAAACAAATCATGGAATGGGGTTGAGATCCCTATTCCTGCCTAGGTTGGGAATAGGGCTGAGCTCCCTATTTTTTCACATGGAGGGAGGGAATAGGGTTGAGATCCCTATTCATGCCTAGGGAGGGAATAGGGTTCACATCCCTATTTCGGCCTAGGGTAGGAATTGGGCTCTTAACCCTATTCCATGTAATCACATAATTAAATTTATTCTTTGAATATTTATTGTCTTGTTAGGGTAGTTTACGGTTATTATCAGTCAAAAACTAAATAATTGACAAGAATAAGACTAATATTTGTTTGTTGGTTAACGCTTAAGTTAGGTGGTAATTTTTATTTTGAGTCGATATGAAATAGGTGAAACACACTAATTAGTAATTGTAGCACTTTTTATCACTAAATTTTTAAACGACGTGTATCGTTAAGTACCACAAGTACATTTAATTAATTTTTTAATTAATTGAATAAGAGTAGCTTTGTTGATGGTGGTGCATGCGCCGGTTGGTATTTTGATGAATGGCGATGAATTCTCCGGCAGTGGGTGGCGGAAAACAAACCAGTTAGGTGGGGGTGGTGATAGGTGGCGGAGAAAAAAACAAGTTAGGTGGGAGTGATGGTGTCGGTGGTGGATGGCGGTGGTGGCTGCCTAAATTGGGAAAGGGGTGGGTAAATTAAAGAGAGAGAAAGTGATGTATGGGGTTGGGGTGGAGGTGGGGGTGGGGATGGGGGGTTTGATTTTTTTATAAGGGTAATCTTGGATTTTCACCATTAAAAAATAGGCGACATGTATAAAAGTGGGCGTCGAATAGCGTGGCATTAAAAAAAACTCGGTCACCATGTCCAAAATTCTTAATCCTAGTTGGCATAAACTTGACCCCGGTCCAAAGTTTTCCATGCGCCCAAATCCAAATGCCACCCAAAAATTTAAAATATACCAGCAAAGTAGCAAACACCATCAATCGGAGATCACACCAGAAAACAAGAGGGAGATCGAGAGAGACTGAGCAGCGCGCAAATTAACGCCGTGGGAAGGAAGAAAACGCAGAGAGGCCGGCGTAAAAACTCTCTCGACTTTCCTCCTTCCCCATTTCTGAAACCCAACAAAATCCGTATTTTTTGTTCACTTTCGAATTGCCGTTACTGTGAAAATAGGGGGGAATTCCATGATTTTCCTAATTGATCATCTTTTTTGATGCGCCGACCTAATGCCCAATCTCCAAAGCACAATTCCGAGCTAAAATCCGACCCAGATCCTCAAATGGAGCCACTTTCCATCAAATCGTTCAATTTTAAGCAAAACCCTAGTTCTAGATCCAATTCCTTTTCTAGAACTCCCAAAAACCAACCCAAATCCATTTGGCTTACTGTTTTTCTCTTTTTTATTGCGTTTTTAATTGTTTTTTACTCATTGTTTGTCTTTTTCCGACATAAAACCCCGGTTAATGGCCGGAAATTTGGGATGATTATTGATGGAGGGAGTACTGGCTCACGCGTTCATGTATTTGAGTATAATGTTGAAGGTGGGGTGCCCAGGTTTGATTTCGGGCCGAATGGGCATTCCTCGATGAGAGTTAGTCCTGGTTTATCGTCATTTAAGGAGGTTCCCGATCGAGCTGGTGAGTCATTGGTGGAGCTGGTGGAATTTGGGAAGAGGATTGTGCCCAGGGAGTTCTGGGGAGATACTGAGGTTAGGTTAATGGCCACTGCTGGGCTTCGGTTGCTTGATTTGAACGTTCAGGATCGCATTCTGGAGTCTTGCCGGAGACTTATGAGGTCGTCAGGTTTGAAGTTTCGTGATGATTGGGCTTCGGTGATTACAGGTACAAGTTATGTGAGTTCATTTGAGTTGCCTTTATGATATTTGTTTTACTATTTTGCTCTTTGGTGGATTGGTTAGGATGGCTTGTTTTCTCAATTATGGTATCTATAATCTATATTCATTTCACTATACATATTGTGATTCTGTGAAGCATCTGTGGCAATTAGTCTCGGCCTCTTTTGGAGTTTTGAGAAGGGGGACAGGCGTGTAAAGGTAGGTTAGAGTACCACAGAGGCTAATGTGTTATCCTTGTCGGAGATTCTTGTTAAGGGTGCTAGGGTGTGTCGTATGTGAGCGCAGGAAAAGGGCTGTGATAGAACTGATTTTCAAAAACAATATAGTAGTGGGAGTGTGAGAATATTGTAAAAAGGTATGAGAGAATATAGGATCAATTATATACAAGTATGAGAAAAGATATTGTCAGCTTCCCCTCCATCACACCCCAATTTGAGAGGCAAAGAAACACGAGGTTTGAGTTGGATTGGACCAGGTTCTGTTCATTGCAATATTTTTATCTCCTAAGTACTTGTTCCCAATCCAAATTGGAAGTTTAATGTGGGACAGATGGAGTAACTTTTTTGCTTACATGCCTCCTATTTGAAGAGGTTTGGGGGTTATTATGCTTAGAGCTGTCGAGCAGACATGAGGAATCACTCATTTGAGAGTGAATGAAAGTTATCTTTCATTTAATCATTTGGAGTATCTGGCTTTCCGTGAAGCTCAGATTCACAAAATTTCTCGCCTTACCCATGTATGACCAGGTACATATATGGGATATCTGTATGATTGGGGGAAGACATAGCAACTGACTGATATGACAATGCCAATGGGGAGAAAGAGAGGATGAATGGAGGTATCTGTCAGATTCAGTCATCCAGGCATGTTCTTCTATCTATGTTTGACTGATTGATTGCTATTAGAGCATCTTTAACGGTAAGCTAATTGTTAAATTAGCTTGTCATGCCACATAATATATCAAGCTATTTCCCTTTTTAGCTAGTTGGTACCCCAATGATTAGCTACTAGCTTGATGTTAATGTATTCATATTTGTCAATCAATATTTTAAACATAATTTTATTTAATATTATTTCATTGGCTAATTTTTTTCAAGCAAATTAGCTTGTATAAGCTAATTTGCTTGGCCAAGCTAATTTATCATTTGAACTCCAATGGTCAAGCTACTAGCTTGGAATTTCTAAAAATTACAAGCTAGTCCCTAGCTACAACCATTGGAGATGCTCTTACAGGTACTCCCTTCTCTGGCATTTTTCCTCTGTTGATTCAGCTCACGGTTATAGATAAGCTAATTATGCAGTGGACTATGTTTCTTCTCTAGGTCATCATGTCCAGACTCATCAAAATATTGAACCTCTTTTAGATAATAAAATTTCTTACTTCATATTTCTGCGGTTTAGATCAGTATGGGTTTGTTCTTGGGAGAAGACTTCCCTTATTTGCGTGTATTTTTCCTGTATATAAAAATCAACGAAAATTTTGGGCCTCCATCCATAGCCTGAAAGTAAAATTTACTTGGTTATAATTTTTTCTTCAGAATGATGAGGCAGTTCAATTATTGTCATAAACAATCGTTAGTTTCTGCTCTTATCTGGTGATTAGGTTTTGTTTCCTTCCCCCCTCCCCCCTCTCTCAATTCTCTCCCTTTCCCTTCCACCCTCCCTTCCCCAACTCTCACTCTCTCCCTCCCCGTCCCTCCCTCCATTGCGCCCTTTTATTCTTATCTAAAATTCATTGATTTTTTTTAAAATTAAAGTAATTAGTTCAAGCATCAACAAGTTACATACTCTTACGCTTTTACTAGCTTGATACCTAATTTTCAATAATGCTTGACAAGAATGGCAGGCTTTTGACGGTTAGACTTCTGCCGCCTCTTGCAAGCCTATCTAGGACCCATATCACCATTAGATGTTAGTGTCTGGAACTCCGAACCCTCTCCCTCCTGACATAATGAGGCAATCCTCGATCCTGGGAAATATGAATTTTCAAGATTGGGAAACCAGACATACACAAAAAATTATATGAGACTATGCATTTCAACATATAGGAAAAATCATGTGAACTTCTTGTGTGTTGGGAGGTGAAGAAGCAGCTTTGTTTTCTTCTTTTGGAGTGTGGACGTGAATCGCGATTAAAGATCTCTGACAAGTTTCAGGCCCTAATAGACTTGTCAGACAAATTTAGGTTCAATTATTATACAGAGTAGAAATGAGACATCCGTGGACTTGCATTTCAATGACAAGTGTTCTGTTTGAAACTTTGAATGAATTGTTACGGCAAAGTTGACACACTGAAGCGCGAAGCTCTAGGGCAAAGCGCTTAATTAGGTCTGAGCGAAGCGTGTGTGATTAAGCGCGCTTTTTGGCGCTTCATTGAATTTATTTTTATTATTATTTATTACTTTACGTTGAAAGTTGTTTTTCTATGTTATTGTGTTTTGGACCGCACCCTATTAATCCTTAACAATATAAAGTGGGCAAAGAGTCCAAAAAGAAGAAGACAACAGGCGCAACAGCCATCCCTAGCTTCTTGATAAACACTATGTTATATGCCTTATTTTTGTTAAAACAAAGAGTAATATATTTTTGGAAGCAAATCTGATGTTTATATATTTGTGGTTATTTAGTAAGATATATATGCATAATAGTAAAAACCATTTAATACTTAAAAAGTGCGCTTCACTTCGATGAAGCGCGCGTCTTGCGCTTGCGCTTTGCGCTTAGGCTCTAGGACTCATATCGCTTTAGTGCGCTTTGCGCTTTTTTATACATTGGATTCTATGTGGGGGACTGGAGTTTTGGCCTCGACTGTATGAGAAGTGCATACTCCATACTCCATACCTGTGAGGTTTTATTGGGATGGCCCTGCTGGTATCAACCTGTTTTAATTTTGGTGACCAAACATCATGGTTGATTCCAAATTAAAAAAAAAACATCCTGGATTCTGACCCCCATATAGATACAGCCCCAATGGATTGTAAATTGTAACTTTATACTTCCTAGATGCATCATATTGACTTTCACACTATTCATTTAATAACTTTGTCCACGGTTGTTACTAATACATAAAGACGAACTTTGTATTTTTTTTTATTTATTGTTATTGAGTTAATCTCAATATATATTTTCAAAATTAGAAATAATATACTTTCATAATTTCTATTAATATGCAATTAAAGATATTAATGGTCAAAGTTAGTATATAAATAATGTAGAAAGTCAATATGATGCATTTATTGTGAAACGGAGGAAGTTAGATCGTTGGCGGCATTTGTTGGATACTGACACACAACAAATTTATCTTCTGTGTATTTTTCGAAGTAGTATCTTTATCTAAGATAGTGTCTTACCTATGAACCCCCGAGTTTCTTCCTATGCACTGTACTATGTTTTCTGTTCCTTGATTATGTAAACTGATGATACATATTGACTGGCAATGTTCTTATTTGCTGACAACGAGCACAAGTTGTTGCCTTGCTGGTATTTCCTATTTGTGAATAATGTAGCCTGTAATATTTCTCAATTTCTTATTCAGGCTCAGATGAAGGTTTGTATGCTTGGGTTGTGGCTAATTATGCACTTGGTACTCTTGGAGGTGATCCTCACTTAACTGCTGGCATCATTGAGCTTGGTGGGGCTTCTGCTCAGGTATATTTTTCCTTCTCCTTCTATCAATATTCTCAAATTGCAGTTTGGAAACATTCTCTTTATTGGTTTACACTGGTTTAATTTTGAGCCTAGGTATTTGTAAGGGTGAACTGCATGGGAACAGTGTCTCCATTGGTTTACACTGGTAGGGGTAAGGTTGCGTAACCTGTTTACACTTGGACCTCCCTAGACCCTATCCTTGTGTTAAGGTGGTTGTTGCAATTTGCAATTATCAACTGCATACAGGCGGTGAATGCACTCCTAAACGTAACTTTTTTGTTCATCTGTGTACTTTAATGATACAGTTTCTCCCTTGTGTCTCTAAAAGCTTCAAGTTTGTACTGTCTGTTACAGAGTACATGGTTAATACATTATTTGGATGGGATAAATCTGAGTTTGTTCATGTTTATGCTCTTACTTAGGTCACTTTTGTCTCAAGAGAGTCGGTGCCTCCTGAGTTCTCCCGGTCACTTAAATATGGGAATGTTACTTACCATCTCTACAGCAACAGCTTGCTTCACTTTGGTCAGGTAGTTTTAAATTAATGAAGCTAGTTAATTGTCTTTGAATTATGATTCCCTTAGACTTGCTAAATCGACCTGCACTGTTTTGACTAATATAGCTCTTTTGCTTAAAGTGTTCAAGATTAGGAAGAGTAGGAAAAGTTTGGGCAATTAGTATCTCTTCCCTACATTGTGCGTCCATACTGAGTGATATGTCTGCTGTGCAACATCATAACTTTTTAATTTGTTCCCTAGTATAGGCTATTAAGGAGATGAAAAATTAATGGCCTTTCTTAGACAAATACCTAGTTGATTGTATTGGGATTTTTTTTTTATTTTAGTACGTTTAACTTGACAATATTTCATATTGGCTACTTGCTTGTATATGATTATATGATAGGAAATTTGATATGAGCAATTGAGCAGTCCTAACTATGATCATCCTTCTTTAAACAGTCCTTACATTACTTAACTAAGATTATACCAAAATTTATAACACCTTTTACGAGAGTGGTTCTTGGAAAATATGACTTGTTATAGCAGGTTAACTCTTGTCATGTGATAATCACGTGACCTTAACGATTCTCTTTTTTTATCCCGGTTGAAGCTAGAAAATAAAATCTGGAAACTGAAGAAAAAAGGAGCAAAGAAATCCCTTCGATATTCTATTTCTTTCTCTTTTCCTCGCCCTGCTCTTTGTTTAATCCTTTGCCTTTCTCATCTTTGTTTAAAGTACAATAATTTCGACAAGTCAAATAAAAATTAGGTAATTTGAAGCGAAAAAGTAATAAAAATGAAAGAGAATCATTAAAAAGTGACTTGATAGTTGATACAAGTTTAGCTGCTATTGCAAGTCATTATGTGAAGGACCGCTCTCATAAAAGAGGTCATAAAGTTAGGTTTAGAAGTTAATTGAATGTAGGGACTAGAGACTGTTTAAATAAGGTGGTCATTCTTATGAATTTTTCCTATGTGATATGTGAACGGATGTTTGCCTGAAACGGGAATGAGAATATATGGGTGTTTTAATATGTATTCTGAAATTACTTACCAAAAAAAGTACAGTACGTCTGTTTATTTGTTTATCAAAATATAACTTTTAATCTCTCTGTAAATTGGATAAAAAATTATTGTTACTAAAAGAAATATTTTATCTATTGATTATTTCATGGAGAAAATCACTTGTAACAGAGGAAAACCCTAAGCCCTAAATTTCTCACCTTACTCTTTCAGAGGGTCCTTATTGCAAGTCCTTTTCCTCTAATGCAAGAAAAACCCTATGCCCTCCCGTTTCTGATTGGTACCCTGATATTTCCCTCTCCACATCACGATCTGCAATAAGGACCCTCTATGCCTTTTGTTTTGGGCCAATGACAACCACTGGAAGCTATGAAACCAGTAGAATAGGGGAACTCTAACATTTACATATATTTTTTGCTATAACCAAACCAATCATGATTGTTGGTCTTTGCAGATGTGAGTGAAATATATTGCAGTTGTTTGGAGAGATTGAATTAAGATCTGTTTTTGGGGTGTAGTTAATCTAATCCTTTATTTTAGAAGACAAGTTCAACCTTCAGATATAAAAGTATATTTTGGGATGCACTTGCCTATCAAAATGTCTTTTAAATACTAATGAACCTAGGGACTAAAGCAAGGATATCATTAATGAGTCCATGTAGCTCGACTCCGCCCTTTTGATGTCCTCCAGAATAGTAATGACTATCTGCAAGTCTGTCCAGAAGCATACATGTAGCTCATTTCTATCAAGTGCCCATTGCATCGCATGCCAGGGAGCAAGAAGTTCTGTATTCAGAGAGGACTTTGAGAACACAGGAAAAGCCCCACCTTGCAAGTTATTGACTCCAATGCAGTCAGACACTATCCTACAGCAGCTTTAATTTTCCCATTCTCAAGCTTTTACCAAGCTCCTTCTTCTTTGATTGTTGTCTGTGAGTTTCCTCCACTCCCCCACTGTATCTTCTTCTTGGGACCTGATATGGGACTATGGGAGTGTAGTTAAATGCTTTGCTAAATTGGCATGCAAGTTTTTACTTTCACTCATTCTTCCGTAAATGATCGCACAAGAAACCAAATTGTGTCACTGGATGGTTTGCCATTTCTAAAAGTACCATTATTCCGGTGAATCCAAAGTGAACAATAATGAATAGCTGAAGTGGCTCTTCTCCTTCCTTTTTACGAGCAAGAAAGTACTTTAGCCAGTTCCACAACCATTCTTCAATTTCAGTGTTATCTGGAACATCACTTCTTACTCAGAAATTGCTTGACAACCATATTCTTGTGACCACTATGAAAAACCTGAAAAAGTAATTGCTGGTTTCCTCTTCCATGTCGCACAGAGTACAATTTTCAAGGGGGGCTCCACTTCTTCTCAAATTTTGATAAGTAGGCAAAGCATTATTGCTCACTTTCCATATAAAGAACTTTTATTTTCAGGATGGGGCCCAAAATCACTTCCGAAATTTTGACGCTTCATGTGGTTGGTTTGCATAGGAAGAGAAGCACAACCTGATTTTATAGAACAGATACCATCCGGATGGGGAACCTGGGGGATATGCTGTGCCAAAATCTGGTTAACTGTTGCTGGCAAAAAATTACTCCATAAGAACTGCGGATTCCACTGTCTAGTTTCAGATGAAGTCAGTCGTGTATAGTTCACGTGGGCAGTCATTGCTTTGACTTCCCCGCAAGTTTTGCAAGTAACTAATTTTAATATTCTCACCTGTACCCAAGGATCGCCATATGTTGTCTCTAGCTGCTCTCACACTCTTACCACTCCTTTGTAGCCCCAAGTCTGGTTAAAATGTATTAATGCTCTAGAATCTTTTTTTCTCTCTTGTTTTGGGAAGGGTTAAGGCTCGTGAAGGAATGTTAATATGTTTGTTGGTGGGATCCTGCTGTTTTTCTTTCAGCTTATTTAACTATTTATAATATGCGAGTTTTATAACATTAATATGGATGATTCAACCTGGGATCTTAGACAGTCGCCAAGTTGCTATTGGGCCAATGCCTAGTATGTTTTATCCCTCAGATTATTGTTAGGTTGCTTCTTTTTACTGACCCTCTTAGACCTTGATTTTAATGGCGTAGTGCTACTTGTTGATACCTGGCATCTGCGTCACTTTAATTTTGCTTTACATCAATGTAGAGGTGCACACATAGTATATCTACTTGAAGCGATGTCTTTACCCATTCATATTTAGCATGAATATTATAGTAGCAGTACGTTGTAACTTCTTAACCTTTTTTAAAAAAAAATTATTTTTTTTATTTTTTAATTTCAGAATGTAGCCTTTGATTCACTGAAGGTTTCACTTGTTTCAAGCGATGTAACATTGGGTAAGTGACTTTAATTTTTTTAAGCTGTATTTATGATTCTTGCCTTATATTTTCTACATGGGTCTTCAACATTCTTTCAGTTTACTATGATTGTCCTTGTTGACGAAATATGCATATTATGAAGAGCTTAACAAAGCCGATAGTAATTGGTGTTGAATTGTATGCTGAGTGCACCGAGCTATAAAGATAGTTGGACAGTAAATTTGAAACGAACCAATTTAGAAAGTAAGTTCAGTTCAGTGAAACAGATGGAGCACAATATATTGTTACTTTTTCTTGGTGGTCAATAGTGACATGTTGTATAGCAGAGCTAATAGACAAATGCCTTTTGCATGATTAATGATTGGTGTTTCTTCTGTTACTACTTTCTTGTTTCTAGGGCTCTTGCATTTGAATATGGTTATTAGCTTCTGGATTGATAATAATATTATACCGGGATGAAGAATCATATGTTATTTGCACATTATGCCATTTTGAAATTGCTATTATTCAATGAATCATATGTTATTTGCACATTTTGCCATTTTGGAATTGCTATTATTCAATGTGGTTTGCTCTTTTTATATTATAAATGCAGTACTACAAGTTCTTTATGTAATTCTTTCTCGCAGCTACTGGATCTCCTGACAAGGAACCAACCGTAGACCCTTGCACTCCCAAGGGATATGCTCAGAGCACCAATTCTCCGGATCCTTCGGTCACACATTACTTATCCAATTTCCGCGCTGCTGGAAACTTCTCAGCGTGCAGAGCTGCTGCCTTGAAGCTGTTACAAAGAGGCAAAGGTACTTATTTGCTGCTTTACCTATTGAAAAAATACAGTAATACATTTGATCATTCCCGCATGACCATAAATTTTTTGGGATAGAAAATTTGACAATTATGTAATTATCACTTCTTTTTTTGGGAGGATACAAAAAGGTAATTTGTTGAGAGTATTTTTAAAGACAAATTCAATAAAGTGTTTGATGATATAAGTCTTACTAGTTATTATTATTCTGGACATTAAGTAGACAATATTATGTTTCTTTTTTCTTTTTCCTTGGCAAGTAAGTCACTAACACCAAATTGATGATCTTTATAGAGGGTTGTGCGTACCACCATTGCAGTTTGGGAGCCACATTCATTCCTAAGTTGCAGGGAAGATTCTTGGCTACCGAGAATTTCTTCCACACGTCACAGGTTTGAGATTCTCTCTTATGATGGGATTAATTGCAAAGACGTGTTGCTCTTTATAGGAATACACATTTCAAATAAAATGACTTTTTGCCTACTTTTTGTTAGTTTTTTGGCTTGGCTCCAAAGGCAGTTCTCTCTGATCTGATGGAGGCTGGTCAAGAATTTTGCAAGGAGAACTGGTCAAGTATTCGAAAGAAATACTCTTCACTTGCAGAGGAAGACCTCGCACATTATTGCTTTTCTTCTGCCTATATTGTGGCCCTTTTACATGATAGCCTTGATATTGCCTTTGATGACACCAGGTAAATAATCATTGTAACCTTGGTTTTTTTTTTCTGGTTCTGGCTCTTAATATCTTGTTATCCCCCTGAAACTCCTGCCCTAATCCCTATTTGAGGCTAATACGATAGTATACAACATCTATTTAGAACTAAAATTTGCTTGTCCTATTCTAACTAATCCTGGCAAAAGGCTGTTCCAATAGTTATGGTTGATTCTCCACTTACCAGTGACCTGATATTGTGAATGCATTTTTTAAAAGTCACAATTTTTCATGGCATTTATATTTTGCGTTAGATTAGTTGGAGAGTAGTTTTTGGCTTCGTTTGGTAGGGTGTACATGGAAAATGATCCCTTTTCAATCATTTTACTTTGTTTGGTTTGGCAAGGGATAGAAAACTATTCCATAACTCCCTCAAAGGTGGAAAAACCTTTTCCATTTAAAAGGTAGAGAAACCACTTTTCCAATTTTCCTCCTTACCTCCCTCTTTCTTCTTCCTATCAATCTTCAGCTATCTTCTTCCATTTTCCTTTTTTTTATTAATTTTCTTTAAAGGAACCAAACAAAGGAAAACTAGCTTGGAATTGTGTTTTCCATGCTAAATCATGTTTCATTGAAAACGTTTACGTCAAACCAAACGGAGCCTTAGTGAAATCCTCCCCCCCCCCCCCCCCTGTTTTCTGTTCCAATTTCCCCTTTTTTCCTGCAATTGTGGTTGCTAATTGTTGGAGACACCTTGTACAGCATCGGATATACCAATCAGGTGGAGAATATTCCTCTGGATTGGGCATTAGGTGCTTTCATATTACAGACAACAGGTGCAATCAACGGAGCTAACAGTGGATGGATTGCTTCTCTAATTAGTGACAACTTCCCTAATGCTTTCATCATCATGGGTGCTGCACTCTTGTTAAGCATTGCAGGCTGTTATTTTTCGCAGTGGAGGAAACCATACTTTAAAACTATTTATGATTTGGAGAAAGGGCGATACATAATAACTCGAATCAATAGGTGATGTTAACAATTCTAAATTCAAATACCCTGACTTGTCGGCTGCTGAACAGAGGAACAGATCAATGCACTCTTTTTGGTCGCCATTAGTATTCTGGGAACGCCTTATAGTTTTCCCCTGAAGTTAAGCAAGAGTACCATTCTTATAGGGGTAGATTGTTCGACCCAGATTTTCCGGTATAGTATCAAGTACATCTGCATGCTCTGTAAATTATTAGTTCATGTAAAGTAGGGCGCGCTGTAACTCTCTTGGTGCAGATATAAAAAACATGGCTAGATCAGTTGTATGAAGTTCTGGAACCAAGCTGAGCTATGAGCTATGGAGTGTTATCAATTATACTACTACATTGTAAGAAGCTTTTATGATTTATTTTATATCATATTCGAATTAATGAAATGGAAGAAGTCTGTGTGACAAAACTAGGTTTATGGTCAGCTAATTCTATTGTTAATTTGAATTTGCAGTGAGTTTATGGCAATTTTTAGTGCTAACTGAGCGAATTAAAAGCTCAAATCAGTTGATTTTGTAAGTAATTGTTCACACATAAAATTACTACTTCCTCTGTTCTTATTTATATGACACAATGGAGTTTTAGACACTATTCACACAAACATATTTGACTTCCTTTTGTGGTTTATACATAAGAAAAAACATAGTCGTGTGGGGCTTATTAGATTCGTATCAGTAAATATTATTTAAATATCAACTTTTTATAATTTTTTCCGATCCACAATTAGAGATATTAATGTTTGAAATCGTGCATTGGCAAACGTGCTTAAATAATTGTGTCATTTAAATAATTGTCATTTAAAAAAGAACGGAGGAAGTATGTTACAGTATTTAAGAAACCTACAATCTTTTTCTGTATTTCAAAGCTATACACTGGAACAAGAACATACAATAAAAAAAAAATATATGAAATTGACTAAAAATGTAGACAATAAATAAAGAGTTTTGAATATAAATAAGCACACAAGTACACAACTCTTACAATCCAGTATCTTACAACTCAAACATGCATCATTGTATCTTACAAGCAAATTTACTCTTACAAGTCAAGAGTAAATCAAGCTTACTACTATGTATTTTACAAAGCTAGAAGCAAACAACTCAAATAAGCAAATTAACAGACACATTAACACACGATTATCATCTAATTACATAATTAATACAACATAGATCGAGTTTCAACTTAATTAAGCTCAAGATCAGTCTGAAGTTCGGTCTCAGAAGTTGGAGTAGTGTACGTCAGAGGTAGTAGCATGATGTTCCATAGCTATCTCCAAAAGACAGTCACATAGCTTTTTTGGCATGCAGAACATGGGCATATGATCTGAGTGTTTAAGCTCCTTGACTTGTTCCACCCCATTATTTTTAATCATCCATCGTTGGAATGCTGGTGGTATTGCTTCATCTTCGTCACACATGACATAAACTAGCCTCACTGATCCATATCCTTCCTTCGAAAGCTTAGTCTCCGGCCTCCACAAATCGTTAAGGAACAACGACGATGGCCTTCTCAATGTCAAAATTAACTCATAATCCTAATAACATTACCACAAAATAAGACTAAATTAACAACATATATTTTAATTATAACTTGAGCGTTTGAATAAGGTTACAAGTTACCTCAGGGGGAGACAACTTATAAATCTTAGATAAGAAGCATGGTCCGAACAAAAATGATGTAAGGCTCTCCTTTGGGTCGTCACCGTAGCTCTTGAATTCGGTGTCGACCCAATAATCTTCTCCTGGTGGCATACTTGCAGTAAACTTGTCCAATATAAAGAGAATATAATTAACAAGTTTCTGTTAATTTTATGGTCCAATGAATATATATTATCGCCAATCTTAAAATTAAATGCCACGTAATGCTTATAGATATACTCCGTAACACGTCTATATACGTACGTGACAAATAAAAAGTCAAAGATTATACGTTTATTAATTATTTAATTAAGAGGACATGCATATGGCAGTATGATACCTGGTCAAAAATAAAGGAGGGAGTGTGGTAAGAATCAGGCATAAAAGCAGTGAGGAAAACAGCAACATCAATTTTATGAGGGAATATGTCCATAACCAAAGCTATGCTAAGCCCTCCAAGGCTATGCCCAACAAGAACAATTTTATCATCATCAGGAAGAGACTCCATTAATTGAATCAATGGCTCAGTGTATTCGCCAAGAGTTTGGAGTTGAGAGATCTTCGTTAGGTTGATCCCGGCGGCCACCAAGTCAAGTACCGTTACACGGTGTCCGGCGAGCTCTAGTAGTGGTATAAGCTTGAACCAACACCATGCACCATGACATGCACCATGTACTAGTACAAAATGCTTCTTCATGTAACAGCTTTCTTCCATTACGTACCTCTCTATCTAGTTCTTTCTCTTCTTTTGGGTGTTGGAGAACTTAATTTAACATGCAGGTGTGCATGTTTGAATGCATCTTAAATAGAATTTCGATCCATGGCTGTGTATTTGGGTACGTAACGAGCTCACGTAAAAATTGTGCATGTTATTCAATGATCTCATGTAATACAACGTTATTGCATGTTATACTAACTCTATTACTTTTGACGTTGAGTGTCATGTTTTATTACTCCGTACTTTTGCTTTTATAAATCACTACTTACAAGTCATGATTCTAAAATGGATTTTTTCTTTTCCTTCAAAAAAAAGAAAATGAAAAGAGAACAAAAAAATATATGTGAAATGATAACAAAATAAAAAGTAAGTACAGGCCCGGCCTGCTAGCTACTCATCCAAGTCCGTAAATGATCATCTCTACAAACAACATAGTTATCCTATGCAACTATTATTCTAATGGACCCTACTGATTATTGTACGAGCTCAAGGGTGACATCCCCTAATTGTGCAGTTATGCTAAGAGTGATTAGGAATATTCCAAAATTTCAAGATATGATATTCTTCCCTCGTATCCACCACAACTAGTCCACAATGCAAATTGTGTGTTGTGCATGTGCCTATTGCCTAAGAAAACTGATTGTTGTTTTAATTGCACATTTTCCTAACGCATAGGGGAAGTGATAAATCCAAAGAAAATTTTACTTCTTTCAAGGAAATCCACATTTTTTTAAAGGTGATTTCCTTGGAAGAAGTGAAATTCTTCCTTGGATTTATCATTTCCCCATTTTTCAGGTGAATGAAAACATTTGCATAATTTTTCTTCCAAAAAGAACATTTTGATTTTGATTTTTTTGATTTTTTTGTTTCGTTTCCAAATATGCATTATATTAAATCATCATTTTAAAGCTCATTTTCATGTTTCCGAATATATTCTCCTCAACGTCATTTCCAAAACCATCATTTTAAAGCTCATTTTCATTTTTCCAAAACCATCATTTTAAAGCTCATTTTCATTTTTCCAAAACCATCATTTTAAAGCTCAAAGTTGATTAGATTTCCCTAAATTTGCTATTTTTTAATAAAATGGTCAAGTTAGAAAGTTTAATCAAAGGGTAATTAAAAAAGTAGTCAATGTCATTCTAGCTATTAATCTTAGTTTAACTTATACGGAATACTTACTTATCAAAAATTTGGTCATCAAAACTTATTACGGAATAAAAATTAACTAATCTGAATCATCAAAACTTATTAAAATTTCCATGAATAAATACTACGTATAAAGTAGAATTTATTTTAGTTGTAACCGAACATAAGTGGAAATAAGGAGAACGAAATAGGCCTAACTCTTTAACTAAATCCGATGGGATATAAAACCAAAAAAAATCTCCATCAATCATGATTCATGAATCAAGAAGTGTGAAAACAATCATGGAATACGTTAAGTCGAAAAGCCTAAAGGAAATAAACAACTGTTTGTACAATTATTGCCGACCTTTGGCATTAAATGTAACAATAATTTGAACTTCGATTTTCATACGTTACACTCAAATCATATACGGAACATATTGTATGTAGTCTCAACATTTTCACCAATAAAAGCTAAAAGGTAAGGTCCCCTTACCTATACCAAATATAAATGTGAACATAATGACCTTTCATAATCCTATCCTAATCCTATGAATATGATCCTTTGAATATGAACATAAAATATATTTAATATTTTACATAATTAGCATATTCCGATATTCTTCCTTCTTTTCATTTGTCTTTATCTTCCTTCCTTTGTTATATATAGACTAACAAAGTGTTACATTTTGTAGAATCATACACCTCAAACAAATATCAACTTTAATTTGGCGGAACTTGATTTGCAATAACATCTCTGGCCCCCGAGAGAAACATGAAGTCCTTTTACTTAATTTTGGTAGTACAATCTCTGTTTGTAGTCTCAGCATTTTCCCAAAGCTTTGATTTCTTTTACTTTGTTCAACAGGTATAGTACTGTGCCATAATTTTTAAGTTCTTTTGTTTTGTTTTGGTTGATTTTAATAAATATATATAGATTGAACAAGTTATATATATTTACTATATATTGAGGATGATTTTGCAGTGGCCTGGATCATACTGTGATACGAAGAAGAGTTGCTGCTTTCCCAGTTCAGGCAAACCAGATGCAGATTTCGGAATTCATGGACTTTGGCCCAATTATAAGGATGGTTCCTACCCTAGTAACTGTGATCCTGACAGCCATTTTGATCAATCTCAGGTACGCTTTACGCTTTATTTGACACATTTTCCACTAACTATATTTTTTTAAAAAATAGTTATTGGGAAATAAACTTTAGTATTGAATTAAATTGAATTGCATTAAATTAAATTGAACTGAACTGAACTGAACTGAATGCTCCTGAACTGTCAGATAAATCCTAAATTGAACTGACGTTATTGTCTTAAAAACAGATATCAGGAGTGTTGAGGAGAATGCGAAGTGAATGGCCAACATTGGCATGCCCAAGTAACGACGGAATACAATTTTGGGCTCATGAATGGGAAAAGCACGGGACTTGTTCTGCCCTTGACCAACATGCTTACTTCCAGACTACTCTTGACCTCAAAAATCAAGTCAATCTTCTCCAGTCACTCACAAGTGCAGGTAATTATTACTCTTTTTTTATTATTAGTTTCGGCTTTTGTTTGAGGACAAAGGGAGTACTTTTTCTTATGTCGCGTGTAATTAATAACGTTTTTGTTTTTTTCTTGTGACGTAGGAATTGAGCCAAACGGTAATACATACTCCTTAGAAAGCATAAAAGACGCCATCAAGCAGGATGTCGGATACACACCTTTTGTGGAGTGCAACAATGATTCATCTGGGAATAGTCAACTTTACCAAATTTATCATTGTGTTGATAATTCTGCGTCTAAACTTATCGAGTGTCCTGTTTTTCCTCGTGGCAGATGTGGTTCTCAAATTGAATTTCCTACATTTTGATTGATTTGTAATCAGCTGAATGATTTGGGGGCATGATTATCTCATGGATTTGTAGCTCTCATTTCATGTTTGGTACAAATGTTTGTTACATGTCTAATTATTTTTCAAATGAGCATTCTTAATTAATTTCTCTCATCTTATTGATTTATCCGCAAATATTTACAGTTTTTTTTTTTTTGAGGGAATGTATATTTACAATTATAAGAATTCATAATGTTATGAATTAATTAAATGAAAAACATCAAATCAAAAGTTGCACACTTTAGAAATGTATGTAACTAAAAACATTTATTAGTTAAATCGGCAAATCTATCTACGCGATGAGAATATAAGATCATCATAATCTTAATCAGGGGAAGGACAAACAAATCCTCATTAAGATTATAGGAATCGGACTCTTATCATCCGATTTATCCTTAAAAACCGCATATGGTAAGACTTATGAGAAAAGTTACCTTTCTAGAACATATATTAAGGGACCATTTTTCATTAGATTAGTTTGTATCATGACACAAAAAGAGTCCAAGAGATAAACTACTTCATAAAAGATCGATGGACGACAAAAGGCAACTCAACTAACAATGACTTTGAGCCTCAAATTGTGGACCAAATTAGAACACTTTCAATAATATGTGATGTTAACCAAATTATCTTGTTTACCAATTACGGGTTTGTTAGTTACTTATCACACATTCTATCCATAATGAAATGTCTTCCAAGCATCAACTACGTACACCTCCCCATTACTTGCTTTTTTTTCTACGCTTACACAACATCCCCGTAGATGTTAGCATCACTGTTTTTATCCTTAATTACCTTGCTTAATTGCTTCTTTATACGTATCTTTATCCAACTACTCAATCTTAGTACTTCCTATTTAACAAATAAGTACCTGACATTTGAATTAAGTTGTCACATAATCAACAACATATTATACAATAATACGTCGTGTTGTTTCTTAGATAGGTTAATTTGACAAGGGATCAATTATTAGGGACAAATTTAAAATGAATAATCTCATCACACCTCTCTATTAAGTTCATCCCATATTAATTGAATTGGCCGTGATGGATGAGTAGGAAACTTCATAAACGTGCCTGATAATGATATAATTAATTAGCAAAATGATTTGATAATATGATCTGATCGCATAATCATAAATGGAAGTAATTAATTACTCAACCACGCATCATCCTCGTACCCCGGCCCTAATTGAAATTGAATTATCAAATTAACATGAATAATTTGGTGACAAATTAAATAAGTATAAAACTTAAGAATGAAGTATGAACACGCAAATAAATTAGTTAGGGTTGTAATTAAAATTCGTTAATTAAGGCATCATGGCGTGTAAATGGCTTATGGGATATGCCAAGCTATTTGTTGTTGGATATTCCGTTACGTAAACTCTATTATTTCTGTTACTAGTATTTATATAACCCCCAATTAATCTCTATGAACTCAACAAAACTCATCACATTTCAATTTCAACACCAAAAGAATTAAAGAAGAGAGAAATAAATATGGGGAAAGTGTCAATAATGATGATGGTTTTAGTTGTTTTATGTTTAGTTGGGGATGTTTTATGTAAGTCCAAAAAACCGCACAAGTCTACAAGTACTGAATTTGATTTTTTCTACTTCGTGCAGCAGGTACTTTTCAATTTCCTATCCCGTATCAGGATCCTTTCCATTTATTTTCATGTTTTATTTTAAAGGGACTAATAATATATGTTTGAATGCGCGTAGTGGCCAGGAGCATATTGTGATGCAAAAGGGAGGAAATGTTGTTTCCCAGGTAGCGGGAAGCCAACAACAGATTTCTCAATCCATGGACTTTGGCCTAATTACAACGATGGTAGTTACCCATCCAATTGTGATAGTAGTAACCCTTTTGATGAATCTCAGGTATACTACGATCTTAATTCTACGATATAATAAACCATTTCTTTCTATTAATTATTCGGAGTTTTTGTCAAAAATGACTTGAATGTTTGCACAATTTTGCTTCCCTCTGAAGATAACATGAATCATACAACTAAATTATCGGTTAATTAGTAATTAAAGCTTTCTTGGGTGTCAATCAATTGCCAACTACACCGGTGTACAACTTTTCGTGACTCGTATATTACATAGCTACGTAGTACGTACTATAATTATGAAATGAAGACATTTTAATTTGTAATTATTTCATTTTATAGACATTAGGGCTCATTGGGTATCAAAGCTAGTTTCCATTGTTTGGTTTTTTGGTTTTGAAAGTCATATGATTTAAATTGAATCATAAACCAACAAATAGTCATATCTATAGTAATCATGATGATTTCATAAACAGACAAAAACAAAAATAGAAACTACATTTTGTGATTTTTCATATTTTGGATTTTAATTGCGTAAAAAAACAAAAAAAAAAAATTTATATTTTTGTACAACTATTGAAGCATTAATTCTAGAACTATTGGAATATGCAGATAGACGAGTTGGAGAGCAAGCTAGAAACAGATTGGCCATCACTAGCATGCCCAAACGTAGGACCCAAGTTTTGGGCACATGAGTGGAACAAACATGGGACTTGTTCATCCTTTTCAAGCCAACAAGAGTACTTCCAAGCAGGACTAGACCTCAAAGAAAAAACTAACCTTCTTCAAGCCCTCAAGGATGCCAACATTGAGCCTAACGACGAGTTCTATAACGTCGAGGACATGAAGGAAGCCATGAAGGAGAAGATCGGATTCTATCCATGGATTGAATGCAACCGTGATTCCGAAGGAAATAGCCAGCTTTACCAGGTCTATATTTGTGTACATGCTAATGGTAAGGACCTTATCAAATGTCCCGTGCTTCCTCGTGGAAATTGTGCTTCTAGAGTACAATTTCCTAAATTTTAAGGCACCTAATTTGTATGTGTGATTATTTAGGGCCTTGGTAATTCCTCGAATTTGGTGAATTGTTTTCTCACCAATTCAAACATTTGTAACTTCTTATTGCTTTTTTAATTCAACGATTCATATTGTGAAATGAAAATTTTACCACTACACCAAATACTCCCTCTGTTCATTTTTATTCTTTACGTTTGGTATCATATATAGACGCGATTTAACAAATAATTAATTTGAACAAAATTTCCTTTTTTTTTTACTTAAACAATTTATATTTATTAATATGGAGTACTAATATTTTCACTTTTATTCAAAATTTGACATTGAAAAAATGAGAAATATTTAATATTCTAATGGGAAAATGGGAGAGAATTAATTTCCTAATGAATTTGATGGTTTGAATAATTACTTGACACAATTTTTGACAGAATATTAGAAATTTTTATGTTATAATAAAAAAAATCAAGTGTAAAGATCAAAATGTGACACTAAAAACGAAAAGAGAAAAGAATAAAAAGGGATGGCGGAGTACTACTTGATATTTGCCACACTTATTTGATTGATTACCGATCATTACTAATTGGTTTTTTTTGTCAGAAATGACCTTTTAAAGTAATAAAAAAAATTGTGACAAATGACCCTTCTTTTAAAAAAAACAAAGTTGTGAGATAGGACCTAAAATCGATTTTTGGTTGTGAATTGGGACATGCACACATTTTTCAGTGGTTGACTCAATATTCCCGACGTTGACCTGATCGTGCAGGTCACGTGCCTAATGAAAGTGTTTTTCTTTTTTTATTTCTTTCATATTTAATCGGGTTATAATCGATTTCGAGTTGACATCGGGTCGGGTGTTGAATCAGGTTCGGGTCATTGTATGATCGGGTCAGTTCTGTTGTCGGTTATATTCCGGTCGGGTTTGGATCCGGGTCTTGCATTAACGGGTCGAAATCGGTCGTTGATTTTAACGGATTGGATACGGTCAGATTACATGTTTCCTGTTTTAACGACATTTCGGGTCTCGAATGGGGTATGAGTCCTAACGAGTACAGGACGGTTTCTCAGATCGGGTCAATTTTTTACAGTTCTAGCTATATGCAACCATTAAGACATTATTCCTTACTCAAGTCTTATATGTGACCATGCCACAACATGTTCACACTTATAAATAAGGCCAATATGTTTAAAGCCCAGAAAATAAAGTAACATCAGCGTAGAAATAAAGTAACATTAGCATAGAGAATCAAGTAATATCAATATATACAAAGAATCTATAACCTGAAATTGAAGAAACTGCAATAAAACAAGAAAAGTAACAGCGAATACATCGTATAAATAACACCAGAAAGTCAAGTAACATCGGTTTATAAAATGAACCTCTAACATAAAATTGAAGAAACTGCAATAACTAAAAGTAACACTGACATATAAATTAAGTCAAGTAACACCAGTCTATATAAGGAATCTCGAACAAGAAATCCAAGAAATTGCAGTAAAACAAGAAAATAACAGCGAATACAACGTATAAGTAACATTATTATATAAAATCAAGTAACACCAGTCTATATACAAGTAACCTCTAACATAAAACTGCAATAAAATAAGAAAAATAACAACGAATACAATGTATAAGTAACACCAGCATAGAAAATTAGGTAACACGAGCATAGAAAATCAACACGAGCATAGAAAAATAAGTAATATCAGTTTATAAAAGGAACCTCTAACATAAAATTCAAGAAAATGCAGTAAAACAAAAAAGGTAACAACGAATACAATGTATAAGTAACATCAGCATAGTAAGTCAAATAACACCCGTCAATAACCTTTTCCATATCAGTTGTGATCACACCATCAAGTTGATGGTGTGCCTAGTAACATATGAGACACACTGATATTCCTTCTGTTTTAAAATAGTGCGACACTTATGTAGAGAACCGTCAGAGAGAGGATTATGAGACCAAAGTTGCTATTACAAGCTTTGGATAAGTCTACTAACATTTACTGTAATGAAGCTACAAATTATATAAATTATCACAAACTTTTCAGAAAGACCGATCTACGATAATATATTGTGTGGCGGTCTAAAAGAGGAAGGTTATCCGCACCTGTTCTATTCTTTTAGTTACCCTTATTGATGTTATAAGTTTTCTTTATTATAGTTATAAGTTACTTTATTTTCAACGATATTAGCTCAAATGGTAGAGCAATGTACAATATTGTACATGGTGTGGGGTCAAACTCCACGTAGTCTAATACATATACTATACTTGTGTATTGGTGTATATTTTCATTGTTGGTGTTGTATTGGTCATAGTTATAACTTGTAACAAGCATATCACTCTTGATTAAGACACTTCATTGTTTATTGTTAGGGTCGTATTTTTCAATGGTCAGGGTCATATTTATCCTTGAGTAAGGTAACTTTAGTCCTCGAATAAGGTCACTTATATCTTTGGTCTGGTTCACTTTTATATTTGGATGTACAATATGTAAAAAAGAGTACTGTAAAATCCTAAAATGAGAATAAATGTGGGCCGAATATTTGATGTGTATATAGCTGTGACGTGTTACAAAACACTGTCTTAGAAGCAAAATCCGCCCCGACTATGGTGCAATCGTAATTGGCGATGCCCCCCAAGATTTTACACAGTAACTCGTTTTAACGTGCACTCGAATAAAACGAATTAGGAACTTATAATATGCTCAGAATAAGATAGAGAAGAGAATGATTTTTCGGTGTATCACAACTGACCCCCAAAGCTGATTTACCCGAACCGGCTGGACGACAGCGGCGGCACGCGTGGGAATGCCTCCTTCTAGTCCATTTCAAACATAATAAAGCTTGCTACTATATTTAAACTAGAGAAAATCTCTTTTTTCCCTCAATGTGGGACAATCACTCTAACATTAAATAGTAGGCTTCAAAGGCATCTTTTGATTTTCTATCAATGTGGGACAAGCCTTTTTCTTACGAAATAGAGGAGTTTAAAACAAACTCTTTGCATTATATCCAACACAGTAAAATAGGCACACAAAAGCTTTTGATAAATTATATACTACTCGCTGTTTTGCTGGCCCAACCAATCAAAGAGCTGCAGAATAAAACTATCTAATCATAGACTAAGTATTTTTAGATGACACAATTTTTCCATAAAATATATTTCCTCCGTTCAATTTTAGAAGAAATAATTTAATTTTTGTCACTATTCATACAATTTTTCCGGACTATTGATTATCATTTATACTTCAAAAAAAATAATATAATCATGTAGGATGTTATAATCATTTCATTGTATATATTTATAATATAAACTTTTATAAGTTTTGATAGTGAACAGAATTATCTTAGGATATAAATGGTACAATTGTAGTCACATTAGGTTTCCTATTCACGGAATAACGGGTGCTTCGTGTTCTTTCAAGATATTAATTTGCAGACATATTCACGAAAGGCATCCCGCGATAATTATTTTTAGATTTTACAAACAGTAGCGTACGAATCCTCCCGCTATGAATGCGGAGTGTGATAGAGCATAGAATTATCTTAGAATATAAATTGTACAATTCTAGCTAGACTTCTAGTGACATTAGATTTCCTATTATAATTATACTATTGTTACACTATCAATATGATTAATTACACTGACTGTGAAGGAGGGTTCCCCGGATGATTGCTTCTATCGACTGTCCTTCTCTATGTTGACTGGGGAAGCCTCTCAGTGTGATATAAAGACCCGAACCCCGTGTTTTGGGCTTGTTTTGATCGGAGCAATACTTCGCACATAATTAAGGGAGCCATTGAAAGGTGACTAAAACACCAGAAACGGCGACTACCCGAGCTAATGATAGTGGTGACGAAATGGTTTTCCTTTGAGTTGATGGTATGTGTATTGGAAGTGTTAATAGTTTGGTGATATTCTCCAATTGACGGAGTTTTGCAATATCCAACAAATTTACCAGAGTTAACAAAAAATAATAAGGTAAAAATATATATATCTGACGTATTTGTATAAAACTCAAGGATATTTAGTGCATTTCTAAAAATTGAGATTATTTTGTGTATTTTGTTAAACGACATTTCATGGAAAAAACGAAACTAAAATAAAGACGTACGGAGAACTTTATAGGCGAAGCAAATAAGTTTACAACTAAATTTAGAAATGGTTGGGTGGAGACAAGAAATAAAGCAGAGAGTCACCGACACTAGACACGGGACCCATCACTTCCATGCTATTGCTTGGTATTATTGCTTCACGACTTCACGTGGTTGCACTTCCCTTGAACGCCTCTTCCGTCTTCCCTTATGCAACTCTAAATGTGTGTTATTTTCAACTTATAATAATATAAGGTATGAATTTATTTGGATTTATATGGATTTATTTTATCTGAAATTTTTTAAATTTATAATATCTTATTTAACTTATAAGACCTTATTAAAATTTTATTGGACCTTATTGGAATTTATTAGAACTTATACGATCTTATTGGAGCTTATATGAACTTATATGATCTTATTGGACCTTAGGAACTTAATTATGTTTATGCATTTCCGCTCCTCTTTTTTGTATTTGATGGTTTATAGTTCAGACTCCGTTTGTTATAGTGAAAAACATTTTCATGAAAAATAAATTTTCCCTTTTCAATAGTTTACATTATTTGGTTTAGTAAGAAATGGAAAACAATTTTCTATAAATCCCTCGAAGGTGAAAAAACCTTTTCCATTAAAATGAAGGGAAACCACAATAGATTTGAACTAAACATAACAATAAGGACAAAACACATCACATTATTACATAAAACTAATCATGTGAATAAGAACATGAAGCTAATACATGATCGATTAAAAAAGAGATCGAGAAGCGAATTAGTAAGAATTGAAGTCAGAAATTTTGGTTGGTGCTGAGACTGTTGAGTGTTGTCAGTTATCAATAATACGATTTATCAGTTTACGATCTGCAACCAGATCACATGAAAATGGATGTAATGCTCAAATAAAATAAATAAATTTAGGAAAAAATTAAAAAAAAAGAAAAAAAAAGTGGAAAATGATATGATTGGGTATGTAGAAGCCAATCCAATGGAGACACTGCATCCCTTTCTGGTTATCGATATCATGTGCAACTCTTTGGCAACCCATCTGCTTTTTCATGTGGGGGTGGGCCGTAAATGGGTCTCGACTCTCCCATCTTACATTTCGTCTACCCCCTTATCCAATTCAATACATGTACGTGGTCTCCAACTCTTTTGTTATTGTCGTGTTTATTATCTCATCTGCTTAACTAATTTGCTCGTTCATGATTTGTAGTAATATAATAAAACTAGCAACGATATTGAAATAAGCCTTTTTATACGAAGTACTACGTATAACTTCAATTCTAAAACAAAAACTGGTATGGTCCTAATGAAAAAGGTCTTTCTCTTACCCCATTGAAACTTTGAGAGAGTGTTATCGCAGTGTGGCCCTCATTGAAACATGGTTTGCAAGTCTTTTGGATGATCTTGTAGTGGAACTCCTATCCAATTAACAGACGGTTTTAATACGATTGAAATCGAGAAAAAACTGGCAAAATATTTGTATAAAAAACTACTTCGTACATTAATTGTATTATCTGAGCGCCACCTCTTCCACAATATCCCACTATGTTCCTCCCCCTCATCCCTTTTCATCCCCAAAAGCATCCTCATATCGTCTTGCTACACGTACTTGTTCAACGAATTCCCCAAGAATAATTAAACGGTTTCTCTCTTTAATTCGGCATGCGATATTTAGAGCTCCGCTTGTGGATCAGACATGGTTATTGCTCGTCAGAAGATAAAATCGGAGGAATCAATCAACGAAGAAAATAGGGTTACAGTTTCATCTACTAATATATACTAATGTATTAAAAGATGATCTTAAGAAACGTATACGTCCCACGTATACCCTCCCTTATTACGCCAAGTCACCACTAATCAGCATCATGACATGTCATTTGCACAAAAAAAAACATGTAGCAAGGATCGAACATCAGACCTCATTTGTTAAAGTTACACACTTACACTTCCTACCATCTTAACCAACGTACTACAATACAACTCATGTTATGTATTTCCATATAAATTGAATAAAAGTGAATGCAAAAATAAAAAGGGGGAATTATTACTTAATTTATAAATGTACAACTATTACTTTCCTAGCGTAAGCCTCAACTTTCAATAAAAGCTTGGGGTAATAGAATGTAATAATTGAGTAAGAGAGAAAACATTAATGGAGGTTAGGTAATTAATCAACTAATAGTGAATGAAAGGATTCGGCTTCGTTTTAATTTTCTGATGTGGGGTTTTAGTGGCAAGGTTGTTGATCGGTCCTAATCTTATTTCACGTACCACCGCCAATTCGATGACGACACCATTTATATGGGCACATATTACAAAAAATAAACCTCAATAAATTAAATGTCAAAACCCGGGACAACGCACGAACCACGCACTAATTTATCTTCAAAATGTGCAATGTGGACACATCACACCATCAATTAATGATGCGATTTGCCGCATTACTAAATATATACTACGTATCAAATACATATAGGACTATAGTACGAAGTAATGGAAACTAGAAAGTGAGGAGTAATAATAGTCACTGCTACCAAGTGGGCTAGTTAATTAGCATGCCACATAAATAATGTTCATAATAGTAGTTGTAATTATTTGTTTTAAACATCTATATATGTTCATGGAAAGAAAAGGTTTCCATGATCGTTTAACACACACATATTAGAGATTTAGATTTTAGAGGTGGCCATCAGGCCATGTGACTAGTATATAATTCTTTTTGTTGTTTTATCCTTAACAAAACTATCTACTTCGTATCATTTTAAACTACCAATAATTATACATTAAAATGGTATATAAAGGCACATGATATCAATTTATCATCTTTTAAAGAAAATAGGAATTTTATACGACACCATTTACAACAAGAAAGCAAACAAGTAAACATCCATCTTTTATATTTGTGAAATTAATATAAAAACACCTTAATAATTTTATTTCTACAACCCAACTTATATATTACGGAGTATGCACGAAAAGTATATACAAGTATACTACAACTTTTGTTAAAGGCAACACACCTACATTTAATTGGGTTGTGACAATAAATAAAACTTACGAGCCTTACTTTATATCTTAAATTTTTCTCTTTAAAAATTAGACTATCGAAAAAGAGGGGTGATAAAAAGCACCCAACACATTAGTAAAATACGGTAATTCAGACATTTAACTCATAGTACCATTAAAGGTGACAAAATTGTCCCCAGTTTATCAAATCAAACCCTGATAAACTTGGGTTCCCATGTGAAATTGATGACTTTACTTTCTCTAACATTTCGCGTTCACATAAACTTTTCTTCTTAAAATTTCAACAGTTTCTTCTTTCTTGTGATAAAAACCTAACACATGAACTTATTCGGGTACGATAAATAGTACATTATCTTATGCACCGTAACAAAGATTGTACAATTCCTCCAAAATTACACATAATTGAATTTGTTGCAACTACATGTGATAGTTTCCAAAATTATTGCGTGATTTAAGTAAAAAAATCAGGCATCAGAATAAAAGCAGAAAAAAGTTTGAAAAAACAGAAAATATCATTGTCTTTTTCCACATCCACATGCTATCATTTTCATTTACTAATATAATATTTAATTTAAAATAAATGACATACTGATACTATTATAAATAAAGCCATCAGTCCATTAACTTTCTTCAAAAAGATCACACTCTTGACTCTCCCAACTAACCCAGCAGTTACTTCAATCCAAGATCAGTGAGAATGGGGAAATGGGGAAGTTCTCTGTTAATCAAGTTTAGTGTTATCCTAAGTTTATCTGTTGTAGCTCTCGCTAACAATGGCAATAATTTCCACTTGTTCTACTTTGTGCAACAGGTATTTTTATTTTGTTTACTTGCTCTTTATTTTGTCCGGATTTGGTTGTCACGTTATTAAAATGTGAATGTACTGTATGTTAGTAATTACTCGTAGTAGTATTAATCATAAAATTGGTGTTGGTGGTGTTGCAGTGGCTAGGATCATACTGTGATCAAAACGGGGAAAGATGTTGTTACCCACCAACTGGAAAACCAGGACCAGAGTTTTCAATTTATGGGCTTTGGCCTTACTTTAATGATGGTAGCTTCCCCTACAATTGCGGCAGCGACAACTTTGATGAAGCTCTGGTATTTTTCTCCTTCTACTCTTCTTCATCTCTTCTTTTTTTAGCTCTGTTTTCCCTTTATTTTTCTTCAAGGTTTTGATATAGATTATAAACTCCGCAATTAATTATTGGATACTTGTTTAGCTTTTAGAAACTTTAACAGAGATTATATACCTAATTATTGTTTTTGATGAAACTTTATCAGAGATTATGTACCTAATTATTGTTTTTGATGAAACTTTAACAGAGATTATGTACCTAATTTAAGTTCATGATTTTGTACATTGTCATATGGAGTAACTCATCAGTCCGAAAAAGTTGATAAAGGTTTTTAGAGTTTATTCTTTTCACCTTAGGTACGGATTTATTTATTGACTCTTATCTAAACAGATCCGAGTTTATGAACTTATTTGAACTAATCGAAACTATTAGTTAGTTGTGTTAGATTAATGGAAACTTCTCTAAACAATTATACGGAGTAGTGAAATACGAGGTACGGACTATAGAGTACTCAACTTGGCTTAAAGAATAGTGCCAAAGACAAGACCATGTTCAACGCTCTAGGTTGGACAATGGACACACCTTGACCCACAGTCCGATTCTCGTGGGACAAGAGTCAAGACTTTTCAAATATTTTGGAATTTCTGGATCTGAAATTATTCTTTTTAAGAAATTATCGATATTATTATGAATTGTACTCCCTCCGTATTTTTTTAAGAGATACACTTGACCGGGCACGGGTATTAAAAAGAATAATTGAATGAAATAAAATAATAAAACAAGTGGGGTTGGATAGATATTTTAATAATTAAACATGTGGGGACCATGTCATTTTGGTGGGTGGAGGGTGGGGTGGGTTTATGAAATTATTTGTTTAATAGGATGGTGGGTGATAGAGTAAATTAGATGTATTATTTAATTAGATAGTGGGTTGATAAGTTACTAAAAATGGCAAGTGTATCTCTTAAATAAATACGGCCGGAAAAGGCAAGTGTATCCCTTAAATAAATACGGAGAGAGTAACAACAGTCAACACTAATCGAACTTAAACTACTATTTCCGTTCTTAAATATTAGTCTGTTTTGACTTTTCAACTCGTTTTAATTCAATATTTAAACATAAATATCTCCAAATACATATGTAAGAAAAATATAAAAATTTGATATTGTTAAACTACACATTAAGACGAACAAAATAAGATCTCATGAATATGTTTTGGAAGTACGTATAGTAAAGAAATTAGAAGATACTCTTCAATTGTGAATAGTGTCAAAATTCCAAATGAGACTAATATTCGAGAACTGAGAGAGTATACCTTTTATTTTATAATGAACTTAAAGTATACTTGATTCCATGCAGTAACATTACTAATCTGGTGTTTAGTTATATCACATGTACAATAAATATTGTATTTGAAGTAAAAGTTAACTCAAAATATTTAAAAAGTTACCTTTGTATAAGAAAAAGTTTAGTTACCTTTGTATAAGAAAAAGTTATCTATTTTTTACGGATAAATTTTTTCATTTTAATAGACATTATTTCTTCAAAATCATGAATAATGTATAAAATTAATCATTTAACACTTTAAAATGTTTATCTATCAATTTTTTTTATAATATAAAAGTTAATCAAAACCTATTTAAAGTTACATAAAACTAGGGGTAAAAGTTATAAAAAAAACTGGATAAAAATTATCTTGGTGTACAATAAATTTATTGTACATCTTATGCGCGCAAGACCCTTTGTAATTATATTGCAAATAATATGAAATGTTTTTATGTCAGATCACAATTTTGTTCTAACCTATATATTTGGAGAAAGCGACTTCCCAATTAGAGTATTAGACCTTGCAAAATTGACCTGCATAGCCATAAGGCCCATAAGGCCGTGTCCGACTATTCTATCCAAATCTAAATTGTACTGAAACTTATGGAGACTCGATTTTAAAGCTAACCATTTTGATAAAAGCCCAAGTGCTAAATTTTTTATTTAATTTTGATAAAAGCCCAAAGCCCAATTTTATTTTATTGTAACTAAAAAGTTTATAGACACGAAAAAAACAAGATCATCTTCATTCAAACCAGATAAAAGCCCAATAGCCCAATTATTTTGGGTCCATTTGATACGTATATCTGGGTTAGTCAGTTACTCCCTCCGTCCCGGAATACTTGACCTGTTTTCCTTATCGGGTCGTCCCTTAATACTTGACCTGTTTCTAAAAATGAAAATATTCTAACAATATTATATTATTTCTCACTCCACCCCTATTAACCCACCTACCCCTACTCCATACAAAAAATAATTAAAAATTCAACCATACTCTCCCCCAACCCCACCCCTTTACACATTTCCCACTAACTACATTAAAATAATACCCCACTATCAACTACTACCTATTAAATTAAATAAGTCAATTCAAATCCCTTAAACTCTGTGCCGGTCAAACTGGGTCGAGTATTCCGGGACGGAGGGAGTATGTTATTTTGATTGCTAACTAAGTTTTAAATTTTGCAGCTTAAACCCATGCAAGACAGTTTGAGGAAGGAGTGGCCATCATTCACATGCCCACAAATTGGTAGAAAATTCTGGGTCCATGAATGGAACAAGCATGGAACATGCTCCAAATCAGTCCTGGGTGAAGTCGCTTACTTCAAGGCCGCTTTAGCTCTCAAGAACAGGGTCAATATCCTTGGAGCCCTTACAAGTGCTGGAATTCGACCAAACAACCAGTTATACTCTCTTAAGTCCGTTAAACAGGCAATTGCTAGGGGTACTGGTTTTCACCCTTGGGTTGTCTGTAACCGTAATTCTCAAGGTACTAGCCAGATTTGGCAGGTTGCTATGTGTGTCGATAGAACTGGCACCCGACTCATTAACTGCCCTTTCGTTCCCAAAGGACAGGGTGATTGTGAGTCCAGAATCAAGTTTCCTTCTTACTAATTATAGAAAGCTTCCCTAGCTAGTCATGTAGCGTCCCATTTTTAGTGCTCGCTTATCTTATATATGTACGGAGGAGTACTAATGCTGTAGTTTCTTATCTGATCAACCTATGTAATACTCCCTACTTTTGTCTCTAAATTCTTGTTTTGTGTTACTAATAGCTTCTCATCATCGGGTTGCATATGTGGAATATTAGTATCATTTTCTTCCAAAAACTGTAATTGATAAACAATGTATCCGCACCCAAAATCTCTACAAAAGCGCTACATCTATCGCAATTTGGATTATACACCCGGGTGCACAGTGCTCATTGTGCACCCTGTTGAACATTTATTGAAAATCTAATCAACATTGAGAACGATATCAATGTACATGTAGTAGTGAAATATTTAAACTATATGTTCTATGGATTTGAACTATATGTTCATTGGCTATATGTTCGGTCTTTGGGTATGAACAATATGTTCTTTGTATTTGAATTATATGTTCTTTGTAAAACAGGCATTGTGCACCCTATGGTACCAACTTTTGAATCCCGTTTCCACGTATCCTCGATCGTATCCGTTTTCCATATATGTGCAACCTAACGCTACATCATGGATCTGTATTAATGTGAAAGATTTTAGGCCAACCTAAACAAAAGATCAACTTGCTTTAATCAAAACAACCAAAGTCTTAATCACATTAATGTTCCCATGGAATTAAAATAAAATAATTAAACTTAAGTTCCAAAGTGCCCTTGACAAGTCAAATCCGAGAACCCTATTGGAACGATAGCCATTCAAAATTATCCCCCACTTAACAACTACCCTAAGTACTAAAATGAACATCAACCTCACAATCCCTCCAAAAATCCTAGGCAAAGCAGCCTCATTTGTTCAACACCTCTCTTCTATTAATTTTTTTGTTTAATTTTCTTTATTTATTTGTATTGTAAAGCTTCAAGTGTTGAAGTGAACCACACAATAGAACCTAAAAATCTAAAAGAAAACACGTAAAGTTGTCACTTGCCATACAAAAAAGAAACAATGTTTGGAATGACGTGTAAACTAACACCCCACTTATATACTCATTTCTTTCTCTCCTCAAATACTTATATTCTTCCTCACACCACTTCACAATTTCCAATCAAAATTAGAAAACACAAAGGAATTCTCAAAAGAAAAACAGGTGAATATCCAAACCAATGGAAGATAAACAACCCCCCACAATGCAAATTCAAGTTAAAGTTGAAGAAACTCATCAAATACCCACCTCGTTGAGTCAAGAAAAAACCAGGTTTGACGCGCCCGGAAACGACGATCATCATCAACTACAACCGCAACAACAGCAACAACAACAACAACAACAACAACAACAACAACAACAACAACAACAACAACAACAACAAAAGCGGCCAAATGAGAGCAATAGTGAAGAACAGAAGAAACCAATAGTTGATCAAGAAAAGATGGAGAAAAGGAGTAATAGTAATAATAATAATGTAGGAATATTGGGTCCAAGAGAGAGAATGAAGAGGCATAGAAGAGAGGTAGCAGGGAATGTTTGGATACCAGAAATGTGGGGCCAAGAAAATTTTCTCAAAGATTGGACTGATTGTTCAGCGTTCGATGCTTCTTTGGTGCATCAAAATATAATGCTAGCTCGAGCTTCTTTAATGGAGGAGAGAAGAAGATCTAATTCCACTACTCTCACTGTAGAAAATAGCTGTTAGTTTTCTTATTACTATTGCTTTTTATTTCCCCCTTCTTTTCCCGTTGTTAATATAAATTTGTTTACAAAGATAAAAGATCATATACGTATACAAGTATTATTTATGTGTACAAACGAAATGTGTGTTCGTTTGCACGTAATTGATTTTATTAGCATGATAGTACATGTGGTTTCTAATTTATACATTTATTTACATAAAATATATAAAAAAGCTAAGAGATTATCAAGCTATTCAAGTACTGATGTTTGTTAGCTATATCATTGAGGCTATGGCCTATTACTGTTTACAATATGTGAAATTTTCGACTTTTCGCCCCCATTTGTAATTTGTATTGACTTATTTGTACAAAAATCAAGAGAAAAGTAGAGCTATACAAATTAAAAAAACCAAAGTACAATGTCCTATGCATTGATGTTGTAGTTCTTCCAAGTTATTGCATTTTAGCTAAGCAAGATTGGAACACTTTTGGGGTGAACTTCTCCTTCTTTGTCGAACCCCTGCAACAATGGTTGCAATCTAACCTAACCCACAGCTCCTCCACTTCCCACACAACCACCAACCTCCCTTGGAAGACCCTTTTTCCTTCGATCCATTGGGCCATTTGGAAAAGCATATGTAATTTGAGAATTAATCTTGATAAAAATTGCGTTAAACAAAAATGTTACTCCGTATAATATGATATTTAATTAAATACTAACATATAATATGGGATAAATATTTTATGCATAATTTATTTTATGTATTTTATTTTTGTAAAGGTGATCATTAAAAATAAAATTTGGTAAAACATCTTGTAAACTAAATTTAAATTTAAACGAGTAGTTGGTTGCCATGTTTAAATTTCAATTAATTTTTTTTACGGTTTTTTCATGAAATGCCCCCGAGGTTTCACGAAATTCACCAAATACCCCTGCGCGTTTCAAAATACATAATATACCCCTATTTTTTTTCGTATTGTTCACCAAATACCCCTATTTTGACTTTCCGTTAGTCCTCCGTTAAGTCATGTTTATAATTCACCAAATGCACATGTTTATAAACTTTTTACACAATATACACCTATTTGTAAACTTGTTTGCACCAAATACCCAAACTGCTTTTAAACTGCATAATTTAAATCTAACGGCTAATTTGCAGTTCTAAATTTCCTAGCAATGAAGTAGAGCAGTTTGTAACAAATTTCCAGCAATAAACAGGGATTATATTCCATAAAAAGCTGATTAATTTGCATAGTAGCTTTACAAATACTCTGAATAATAATACCCTTGCAATGAACATTTACAATCACTCTTGTACTACAAGGCATTGCCCTGCTTACATAAGATATGACCTTCGTGGGCTTCGTCACAATAAAAATAATCATTCTTACAAATTTAGTGTTCTCGTTGAACCAACTGTGTATGCTATCAGTAATTTTGTGTTTACACTTTACATCAAAACCTAAAAATGCATGAAAAATGTCAGTTGCTTAGCTTGCCTTAGGCCCAAGAGACAAAGAGCAGCAAATTGAACTGGTGTGACATGAGCTTGTGGAGACAGCAGTTGGTTGGCACCAAGAAGTTCATTAGCAGCACCAAGATCAGATGGCCATAATAAAATGACAAAACCAGAGATCATCAGATTAGGTGCTGCCCTGCCAACTGCAAACAATATCTTGGAACTCAGATACAATGGCAAACCAATGACTATTAAAGAGAATAGGCAAGAAGCTTTTGAGACATGATTTTGGAGGTACCAACCCCAACACTTAATCAAACAGACAAGATTCTCCTTAGATATACTTGAAAGCAAAATACACAATAGGTGAAAATTCGAGGTTGAGCAGAATTCTATTTGGGCCATAACTAAATATTTTTATCACAAACCATGATATCTTATCATCATTCTCAGGAGTGTTTAACTTTAAAGTAGGACCCTTAATGGTAATGCTCTCCGTAGTCATCATTTATCAAAGGTTTATCAAAAGTTTAAGACCTTCAATACTCATGAAGTCATGAAGCATATACAATCATACACATTTACACCATTCACCTGTTTCACAACAATGATTATCTCTCTAATTTCACAAAGGCCCGCTTTGTTCAAGTGAAACTTTTTTCCAAATTAACCAAGACTACAATCATAATGCACCACAATCAAAATCTATCATGCCAGATGCCATCAAATTCCACAAATTAAATTTCACAAATTCCACAAATTTTACATAATAAACTGCAGGAGGGGGGTTGTAGGTAACCTGGACTTGTGATTTTCCAAATTGATTAGAGTTGAACACGAGATTAGGTTTTTCGTGATCGTCAACCCAATCTTCGCAAGCTTGCCAATCGTCCATTAAACAAGCTTCCTTGCTGAAAGCATTCGGGTCAGGGTCCATATATTGCGGGTCAATCACAAAAATTGGGTACACAAAATTCGATTCTGTAGCAGCTTGTTCAAGAGTCGGGTTACCGTGGATTCAGAATCCCTTTCGGAATCACATTAGAGAAGAATTGGATGAAGCCGCCATTTTTGTGATAATTGAAGAAGTTTTAGCGTCTGGAGTTTGGTAGGGAGAAGGAGGTGGTTCGAGGAGAGAGAATTGAGAAGGCGCCGTCGTCTTCTCCTTCCTTAGCTGCCGCCGCGCCGTCTTCTCTTTCCTTCCTCGATCTCCTCTCGCCGCCAGCCTTCAACCTTCGTCGGCGGCAATGGTGGATTCTTCGGACTTCCTACCACCTGCACTACCAAATCACCGGAAGAAGAGACTTGTATTTCTGGGTAATTTGAGGTGAATCAATGGCTATTGATGAATTGGGGGTGAGATTGAAGATGGGTAAGAAAGAACAGAGGAGATGAGAGGAGAGAGAAGAAAAGAGTTTTTTTTTTAAAGTTAAAATGTAGAATATAGGTAAATAAGGGTATAAACGTAAATAAATACTAACGGAGCACTAACGGCCGTTAAATCCAAGGGTATTTGATGCACTTTATGTTTACATAGGGGTATATTATGTATTTTGAAACGCGCAGGGGTATTTGGTGAATTTCGTGAAACCTCGGGGGCATTTCATGAAAAAACCGTTTTTTTTAATAGAGCTAAGTAAATGTAGATGAGTTGGCGTGCTAAAACATACGTAATTGTTAATGAACCGGCCTGTAAAAAAAAACCGTAAGTATAGTTTAGTTTCATAAGAAATTATTAAAATATATAATTATGGTAGGCATTAAAGTTTTAATACGGGGTATTTAATAAACATAGCTTATATGTTTTGAGCTGTTTAAATATCATAAGATGTGGTATTGGATTACTGGTTAAAATTCTAGCTCATGAACATGAGGACATGAGTTCAAGGGTTGATATTCGCATTTATTCATCTTTCTGTAAGTTTATAAGAAAACAATGGGGTGAGCATGAATCAGAAGTTTATAACATAATTTGAACTTCCACCCACCTATAGGAAAATAGTAAAATTCTTTAGAATGAAGAAATTTAGCAAAATAAAGTCATGGAATATCGGTCTATAAAAAATTGTAAACATGCAGGTTTAATAAATAGTCAAATTCATTCACCCGAGAATTATAACCATCTGAAATGGGATCTTTTACCAAATCAGCTACTTTTACAATTTTATTTACCAAAATGGCTACTTTTAAAATCTATTTCTCAAACCTGCTACTACCTATAATTTATTTACCAAAATGACTATTTTCATTTTGTGGCAAAAACAATTAAACTGGTTTGATTTGGTTCATTATTTAATATAGTTAACCTTTTTTTTTTTTTGGGTTTATTAATTTTTTTTTTGTCTACTCTATACTCCGAAATCATTTTTCTTTTGATATTGCCCACAAATAATTTAAAATGTTGCTCATGATGGTTTTATTTCGATACATACACGATGCATGCACCATTGTAATAATTTAAGTTTATTTTTTATCCATTTTAATATTTTAATTACGTTTAGTTTTGACAACCTAAACTCGATCCAATGTTGGGCAAATTTGTATTATGCATGCATGCTTGTTATGACGCATCATCTTCTCAAATTACACCATTGCTACCTATTTCTTGCTCCAATGATAAGTTAATTATTAATTAATTATTTTAATTCAATTCATAGTTTCATACTTAATAATGAGAAATTACAGTAATTTAAAAAAACTAAAAAATACAATTGACTATAGTAAGATAGTGGTCCGCCTTGTAGGAATAATAGACGCAAATATTTGCACTGTCAGGCGCCTTTATTACACGCGCTACTCTAGCTTCTCCTTCACGTCACTTTCACGCACACGGTTTTAGAGTATGTTAAATTCTTGGTTGATCGAGTTTGCTAAGCAAATTCGTTTAACACAACGAATTCGCGTATCTAAGCGACCGAATTAACATATCCGCAACAACACTTCAGCCAATTTCTTTATATTTGTAATATTTGCGAGCAAGTCCCTATAAAAAAAACTTTTGAAGTTGCTAAAAGGCTAAAAGTATTAGTAAATCGTCAATCGGCTTATTATTAAAAAAAATCAAACCGGTTCACTATGCAAAAAAAATTAATCGGGTTCATTAGTTTTATAAAAGCCCAAACCGGTTTATTGGTTTTTAATTTAAAGTCAAAAGAGTAGCTAATTTTTTTTTTTGAAACTAAAGAGTAGCTACTTTGGGAAATACAATTTAAAACTAGCCGTTTTGGTAAATAAATTTTTAAAAGTAGCTAGTTTGGTAAAGGATCCTCTGAAATGTTTCGTATTCTTAGGCCATGTATCTATATTAATATATTATTAAAAGACGTTTCTAATAATGCATGAGTGCCGCGTAAAACTCTCTAATCACTAGAACACGTCGCATCATCTCTTTAGAAAGGAATATATTCCACATGTACATAACATCAAAATTTTCTTGCAATAAGATTTGAATATGGGACATGTTATATGAAAAGTTGTATTTTACCATCTTAACCAACCATTAGATATGATATTTGTTGAACATAAATACATATATCTTGGAACATCCAAGCGTATGATATATACATCAACTTTTTAGTAACCTGGACATCGCCCGAACCAAATACTAGTTTTTTTGGTTCTACTACGAGGAGTTCACACCACCTTCGGCGAGTGGACCGATTTCCTACGGGAGTTTGCATGGGTACCTCGATGGGTAGAATCCCTCCCAGTTGAGATTTTTTCCATTGCAAAGGCTCGAACCCGAGACCTTGGTTAAGGAGCAAGAGGCCGTTAACCACTCATGCCAACCTCAATTGGTGAACCAAACACTAATTGAGTTTTAATAATAGTATAGATAAATACGGAGTACTCCGTTACATATTCAAAGTCGAGTAATAAAGTATTATTAATGACTAACAAGTGAAATGCACACGGCCCAACAAAAGTACACAAAACCCAATGGGCAATGGTGAAACCTAAACAGCACCAACTTTAAGCGTGGAAGGCCTGATCCATTTACGTTTACCAATTACCAACTTGCTACCCGAGACCGTTTTTTATTTCATTTTGGACGCAACGCGTATGGTCGTTTTTTCAAACCAAAAAAAAAAGCATCAGATGAAAATTTGGGGTGATAAAAAATGCAACATACTTGCCCAAATGGTATACAATTGTTATCGTACTTATGTGCATCTACGTATCTATTAATGACTTGTTGACCTGTTAGTTAAGATTTTAAAACTGGAAATCGATGATCTACGCAGAATAGGTTTTAGGTTTGAATCTTCACTTTTTTTTAAATATGTATTGCCTACCACTCATTTGCGAAGAAAATATAAATATATAAAAATCTACCTAGCTGGATTTGATTGGTCATGAAAACCTCTAGGGTGTCTTGTCCCTAGTGAAATTAAGCTAGCTTTCTGCTTGAGGCCCAAATCATCAATGTGACAGTCAATATGATCGTCACCCTCGCGATAGCCCAACATTCCCTTCCATGTTCCGCACTCAAATTGGTGTCAATAATCTTTTATCGCAATTTTTTGAGTAGTGGCGATCCCAATATTTATATATGTATTGTTGTCCAAAAGAGCAGTCATTTCAACCCTAACTCCTTAAGGGTATTATTCCACCCGAGCTTAAGGTTAAGATGGTCAAAGAAGGAATAATTACAAAACTTGGATTTAGTTATTATTTTGTAATTAGGAAGTTTTATATTGAAAACTCTGTATCGATTGGCATACGATTTGTTAATTTTTTTGGTGAAAATTTGAGATTAAAGTCAAAATTATTAATGTTTGATTAGCAAGTTAATAAAATAAAATAAATTTAGATTTAGATAGTATTATTAATGTCCAATTGTTACAAATTATCAAGCCGGCCACCACATGGATCGAGTCACTCAAATATCACCCCTTATATGCGCTTAATAATTTTAAGGTAGGTTCGACGTACTCCATCTCGAAAATCTATAATAAGTACTCGATATTATTGATAAGAATTTTTGATGATCACATTTACATGACTGGTGTAAACGTGTTACGTGTGTATAAACTCCCTTAAATAGTTAAAATAATAAAAATTTACATTGGGTGATTTTGATCATTTTTCAAATAACTTTACACCGTCTTACAAATTGATTGTACAATAAACCCTTGTTTTGGTGTCTTACATTTGTATTAGGGTAAACTCAATAAGGTGTAAGGCTAGGAATATTGAAATGTAGTACTCGGTCTATTCTTAAATAATTGACGCTTTAACATTTACAAAATAATCTAGGGAAAGAAAATAAGATGTTTTTTTAGTCCTTTAACTAACATGATTAATTAAGAAAATCAATTTTAATACTTCTTAAATGTTGAAACGATCTCGAAAATGATATTTCTCCAATATTTTGTATCTCTCTTTAAAATACTCAATGATGACCGAGATGTTCGTACAATAATGTAAATTATCAAAGTGAAAGTTACCTCCATAGTATTAAAACACAACTATAAAGAACCCAAAAATAACCCCAACTTGGTGCTTGAAATTTCAAATTGATCGATTGTTTTAATTAACACTTGTGTTGAGTGTACGCTTACAATTAGTATCCCTTAATTTACCCATGATTTTTGCTAACACCAATCGTAATCGGGTTGACTTTCAAGTATTATTTTCTTCATTTTATTTTCGTATGATAATGGCCCATTATTAGTTCAATTATTTTATTCCTAATTAAAATGGTTCTCCCTCTTATATATTTAATTTTAATTTCAAAATTTCAATATAATATATATGCGCTAGTTATATATAAGGGTGATACGTACCGCTTCATTTCATTATAATCATAACATTAATTGCCATTACGAAAGAAAAACAATGGCAACATGGAGGAGCTTAGTATTCATCACTAACATTGTGTTTCTCTTGAATTTTACAATGGAAACTCTAGGCAATGATTTTCAAGCATTCTACTTTATCCAACAGGTGATTTTTCTTTTAAATCTTTTTTTGTCTCACAAAAGCTCCAATTCTTTGTTGTTGTACGTTGTTTTGCAATATTCTACATGGTGATACAACGGTCAATTTTTTAGTTGACTATATATTTTACAAATTACACGTCAAAAAATGTATTCTACAAATTTAAGGTTAATATAATGGTAATTGGATTAAAGATCTTATAATATCATATTTGACCGCTTTGCAAAATATAAGGTCACTTTATAAAATCATAAAGTATGTTTTTTCACCACATAAATGTCCGCAAAACGTAGGACATTGTAGATTTTCCATTGCATTTGTATAATTTACTAAATTTTGTTTTGATTTAATTTCTATATTTGAAATGCAGTGGTTACCTTCATACTGTAATCAAAGAGGAACAACATGTTGCTACCCACCAACAGGAAAAGGGGCTGCAGATTTTACAATTTATGGGCTTTGGCCTTACAATAATTACAATGGTGGCTCCATTCAAAATTGTGCCGGTGCAAGTTACGACGTTGCTCCGGTAAGTAATAAGTTACTACATATGACCTAGTACCCAATTTTTTTTTTTTTTTTTTTTGGTGTTAGCACCCAATTCACCCTTAGGGCCAATCCGGATTTGGGGCGAGTTCTGGGTGGATAAGTTCCAGTCCCCTCCCAATTGTTGTTGCGGGGGATCGAACACGAGTTCTTTCTACCAAGTCAACCCCAATCACCATTGAACCAACAGGCAATTGGTACCTAGTACCCAATTCTTGGCTTCTCATGTATTGTTGATGAGCAAGGATTTTTGTTAGGCAGACTCACAATATATTAATTAAGAGTTAAAACTTTAAAGTCGCTCTTTATTAAAAAAACGGTCACCCTAAAAAAGTAAGCATTGTTTTAAAGAGTCAAACACATCAAAGAAAAAGTTGTTATTAAGGAGTAGTTGAGAATTTTAAAGATGTTTTGTTACGAATGTGAAGATTTTAAGTTTTGAAATTGCTTAAGAGAGACTTGTGTTTTATACTTTTATACTACATATGCATATGCTATGTAGAAAGACTTGTTGAGTTTCACGTGTGAACTTTACATTTCTTTTTAGGCATGCAAATGACGTAGCTAGATGAAAATTTCCTTCCATAAAATTTCTTTATAATTTTACTCCAATACAATGCAAACAACTGATGAAAACTTTGGCATTTAATCGAAAAATGCAGCTTAAACCAATTCAAAGCATGCTACAAAAGTCATGGCCATCTTTTACATGCCCACAAATTGGGAGGAAATTCTGGTTGCATGAGTGGAACAAACACGGAACATGCTCAAAATCTGCCCTAGACGAGATGTCATATTTTGAGGCAGCACTAAACCTCAAAAACAAGATCAACATCTTCCAAGCCCTTGCGAAAGCCAGGATACAACCCAATAACCAGTTTTATACTCTTGATAGCATAAACATGGCTATCACTCGAGCCATCGGGTTTCGGGCCTCGATATTCTGTAACCATGATGCTCAAGGAAACAGTCAGATTTGGCAAATTATATATTGTGTTGATAAAAGTGGTACCAAAATCATCAACTGTCCTAACTCTTCTGCGGGACAAGGTGGTTGTTCTTCTACCATCAAGTTTCCATCTTACTAATACTTTCTACGGAGTATATATTAGTCTTTGTACGTACTCATTTATGTAGCAAATACATACATACATACTCCATACGAAATATATAAATATATTTTATGCGATACATGTGTGACATTTTATATGAAATTTTTAATTTTATAAAACAAAATTAAGTCGTAGGAGTATGTAGTTGACTAGATAATAAATATTCTATATTTTTGGTTTTAATTTTTTTATCCGGGAATTAAATATATGATTTTTATGTCCATTCAATCATAATGTTAACATGTTACTCCTTATATTTAATAAGAGTATAATACGAACATCATAGGAGGTACCAAAATGTAAAAGATTTCAAGCGTTTCCTTATAAATAGAGATTAATTAATGATATTGATCTAACGATCTAAAGAGTAACAAACGGACTTGATTCCACAAAGTAAGCTTCAAACGGACTACGCACAAATCAGTATAATTTGCAAAACATTTTTTTTATTTATATCGAGGAATTCAATCTTGTACAAATCATGAATTTGAGGAACTTGACAGATCGAATTTGGATGGTTGATGTCCATAATACAAGGAAAACTACTAATTATTCAAAAATGGTAGAACTATTCACCCCTACATTGTGGTAAAACAATTAATTAAGTAGGGCGTCTATTAAGTGTGACTCAGATAAAAAGAAATTTTCATCGTGAAACCATATGCCAATTTGTTTTATGAAGTAAACTAATTTCCATAGTCTATTCTTATATCAAATGTGAGACACTTATATATACGTCGTAGCATGATGTATGTATGTTTGAACTTTGGAGATAAAGCTATGTACAACATAATTTCAACAAGTTACGGACGTACGAGTCCATTTTTCAGTCGTGACTGTTTGGTCTGGAGATTTCAAATTTGTTATGTGTGCCTCGAATCTTCCTTGAAGGATGTTAAGGTGCTGTAGTGGAAGGTCTGACTTTAAATGGACATATCTCATGATCTACTCATTAGATTGAGTTGATTCAAGTTGGATGTGAAAGCTTGGCTCAATAGATTTCCAACGCCTGGTCATAAGCTCATTTTGGATGAGAAATGAGGGAATTATGACCAATTTACGAGAAGTTGTCATGCAGCAGGGGAAGTTCGGCCGATGCTGTTGGAGGTTCGGCCGAACCTGCTGGAAGTTCGGCCGGACTCTTAGAATGTTCGGCCGAACCTGAAGAGATCAGTAGCTATGATTTTGGAGGTTCGCCCGAACTTTTGGGTAAGTTCGGCCGAACCTGACCTTGGTTCGGCCGAACCCTTTAAAGGTTCTACCGAACTCTGCGGGTAAACTGTTTTCTTCTCCGCAAGGTTCAATCGACGTGGCCTTTTCTTGTCCCTTAGATTGGTTTGATGTCTAACACTATAAATACCAAATGTAATGAGATTTTCAGAATCAAGAGAGAGAAACACAAGTGAGGTTGAAACCCTATATCTAAGCATACATAGAATTCTCTCTTCTTCACCTTTGAGAATTCCTCTTTGTAATCCTTTCTCCATTGAAGAGTAATACAAGCTCCAAACCCTCCCCCGTGGTGGATGTAGCTCATTGAAGAGAGAACCACCTTAAATCTTTGTGTGTGTTTTAATTTCTTTAATTATTTTTTCTCATTATTCAAACATCAAATTGTCATACAATTCCAAATTCAAGCCTAAAAGGTCCTTCATTTATAACAAGATTAATTCATTTTTCTTGTGATGTGGTCTATTATATGAATTTCTCCTGTGAAGCCATATTTTGAACAGACAATTTCATGATTTACGACATAACCAATATATATATATATATATATATATATATATATATATATATATATATATATATATATATATATATATATATATATATATGACCCTATTTGGTTAGGATCTGTTAGCTGATAGCTGGTTTGACTAGCTGTTAGCGGTTAGCTGTTTGTATTAGCTGATTTGACTAGCTGGTTGCATTAGCTGTTTGTGTAAAAGTGTTTGGTAAATTAGCTGATAGCTGTTAGCTGTTTGATATGTAAAATGACCATTAAGGACATTGACATACTTTGTTTCTTATTAATATTAGACAAATATTTTATTGTGTTAATTTTTTTTCTCTATACTTTTCTAATAAACATTGACTAAATAAAATAAATTTATTTTATAAAAGAAATTTTTTTTTTTAATAATATATATTTTTCAAATAGAAAATATTACTAATGAAATTTTAAGCATGATTGCAATATAATTTAATTGCTTCAAAGTACTAATATAAAATTTATTACAACAAAAAAACGAATCTAATAAATATGGTGAAATGAAAAAGAAAGTGTGAGTAATGTTTTTAGGAGAAAAATATGAAGGGTACCAAGGTTGATAGTGGTTGTAATAATAGGCAATAGTAGGACAAAATAGTCATTTTCACCTACTTTCTCAAACCTCAAATTGCAAAAAGCTCATATATTGAGCTTTTTCAAAATTAGCTTTTTCACCCCAAAACTCTCTTCCAATCCTCTCCTAACCAAACACTTCCAATTAGCTTTTTCTAAAAGTCAAACCTCTAATGCACCCCAAAAAGCTCTTTTTTCCTCAAACCTCTCCTAACCAAACACCCCCATATTTTTTTTGAGGGAACTAAAACCAATACCTATGTAAGAGGCAATCCATAGGTTTATTGTTAATACGTGGAAAACAAATGCAACATACATTACAAAATGATCGTTAGTCCACAAATCCCCTATGTACGGCGAATATAACGGCCCAAATTTTGTTACTATGTACAAGACGTCGTGGTCTTCTGAAGATTTTGCAACTCATGTAGTCGTATTATATGACATTTAATAAAAGAGGGATGGAGACATAAAGTGTTATAATATGAGACAAGTAATTGGGTTGTGAAAATATGATTGTGGATTGTATTTTTCCCAATTTTCGCTATTCATTTCATATTCTCATCCCGTGACATATAGTTTGGGGTTGGGGAGGCTAATCAATACTCCAATCAATAATCTCCGTAATTATCATATTATTATTTCTCATAATATTCCTTATAATATATGCTCCAATTATTAATAATCCATGCATGATCGGCCGATAATTAAGGGGTCTCTAATTGGTAGTTGAATACATTTCTGGCCCAATTAGCCCATGGTTTTAGCACATGCATGCCTCATAAATCATAGTTAAAGGGTCAATTTACGCAACCTCAAATGATCTTGCATGTTTACATTAGATTACTTTTCGAATTAACTACTGATCTCTCACGTAGTACTTCGTATTAGACAGCCTAAAAGATAGCGTAACTCAATGCTTGTTCCGTATGAGGACATGGGGTGAAGTACATCATATATTGACTGACAATACTTATAGTTACGACGGTTCTTAACGAGATAAAAATAAAATAAAATAAAATATCAATAACTCACAAAAATAAATAAATTACAGTATAATGTGTTTGTTTGGAAATTGAATTTATAAATAAAATGATACGGCTTATTTTTATGTTGGTGCCTGAAACTCGTATATTGTATAATTATATCACATATGGAATGACAAAAATTATAGTAATTCCTTAGGATAAGATTTAAAGAAAAAGGAACCCTCGATAACTCAAAAAAGAAATGTATAAATTATAATGTGTTTGTTCAGAGATTGCACTTGTGAATATAATAATACAGCTTATCTCCATACAGATACTTATATCTCCACTATAAGAATTTGTACTTTAATGACAACCTCGGGTGAAAAATCGTAAAAAGTATTTTGCGACGGGGATAAAAACCAAATAAAGACGGGAACAACTGTTGTAAATGTCTTTTACGACGGGTTAACGACGAGATTTTCCATTAACGACGATCCCCTTTTATGACAGGTTCGCGACAGGAAATTCCGTCGTTAATCAACGATTATTGACTTTTAACGACGAGATTTTCCGTCGTTAATGGTACAATTTCTTGTAGTGCTCTTATGTAAAATAATTATGTACAAAAGTACAACAAATCTCAATTTCGGTACTCCATTTTTTTTTTCCCGTAGTTATCATTTCATTTTATCTCTGGGAGGTTGTGGTCCTCTATAAACTCTTGGACTACATATTAGTATATTACATACGAAATTACGAAGGAAGCTAGTATATATATATTAGCGTCACCTACCGATTATTTTCTTCGCAATTAACCATTTGATGAATGTTGGTATTACGAGAGAGTAAGACAGAGAGAATGGCGAAACGGGAGAGCTTAATATTCATGAATAAGCTTGTGCTACTCCTGAATATCGCCGCAGTAGTTCTAGGGAATGACTCTTCTTCTTCTTCTTCTTCTTCTACTCCTGGTTTTCACGCTTTCTACTTTATCCAGCAGGTGATTTCTTTGTTCTCATACAATACAAGGTTTCTCTGAATTCCAATCTAGTTATATATATGGAGTATGTATATACGTAGTATATGGTTTCTAATTAGAAAATATTGAATTGTAATGCGCGCAGTGGTTACCGTCATATTGTAATCAACAGGGGACAACATGTTGCGACCCGCCAGCAGGAAAGCTTGCAACAAACTTTACAATATATGGACTATGGCCTTACAGTGACGATGGTAGCGCCCTCCAAAATTGTCCTGGAGAAACTTTTGATGTCTCTCCGGTATGTACATAATTTTTTATATAAACTTGCATACGCATAGTGCAAGTAGAGCTGATCAACATGGGTCAGGTCAGTTAGCCCGACTCAAACGGCCCGAAATTGCCGAGTTTTGAGCAGAAGATTTCCGCATGATTTTCGGCCCGACCCGAACTTTTTTAAAAAATACGTTTAGTTACGAATTTTACCCGACCCGAATTGACCCGAAAAGCCCGCTAATTTCGGCCCGAATTAGCGTGTTTTGGACACACAAAATTGGCCCGGAGCTTGGCCCGACCCGTTATAATGGCAGATATTTATGTCCTCGGCCCAGCCCAAATTCGACATGGCCCGCATTTTGATCAGGTCTAGTGCAAGTGTTCAAAACTAGATACATTAGCAAAAAAATAATTCCCCAAACATAAGTTTGACATGATTCTATCTTAAAAGCATCTGATAATAGATGAAATAACACATGAATCTTATATATTAGTAAATCTTCTTCTATTTCTTCCACGTGGGACAATCGTTCACGAGCTAACATGCATACAGATTCCAAAATAATGCAGCTAGCCAAATGAAAACCATAAAATGAAAAGGATATACTACATAAGAGTCAGAACTTTGTTGTGCATGCAGGACCATATATTACTTAGAAATAAAAGTGAGTAACAAAATGCCATATTATTATTTTGTTAATATACTGCAGCTGCAGCTTAAAGCCATAGAGAGCATGCTAGAAAAAGAATGGCCATCATATACATGTCCACAAATTGGAAGAAAATTCTGGGTCCACGAGTATAACAAGCACGGTACATGCTCTAAATCCTTCCTAGATGAAATGTCATATTTTCAAGCCGCTCTTAACCTCAAGGACAAGATCAACGTCTTGCAAGCCCTCGTCGATGCCGGAATCCAACCAAATGACCAATTTTACCCTCTTGAAATCATTAACACGGCCATCACTACGGCCACCGGATTTCGCCCTTTCATTTTTTGTAATTATGATGCTCAAGGAAACAGTCAGATTTGGCAAGTTTTACATTGTGTTGATAAAACTGGGATGGAATTCATCACTTGTCCTAGCTCTGAGGGACAAAAAGATTGTGCCTCTACCATCAAGTTCCCTTTTTAGTAATATATGTGCTCTTTTTCTTTCAAAATAATTTCAACACATTGCATTTCAATTCATTCTTTGCCAAAAGGTATTAAATAATAATAACATTAATAATAAACACCTTTGATAGTTGGCTACGTATTTCATGTACCAATAATTCGCTACCTACTTATATAGTTTTTATTTTTACGAGCATGTCCTTTTTATGACCATTGAAGTTGCTATAATAAGTTCAATTTGACAATTTCCTTCGACAGCACTATCAAGTTACATGAATCAGAGGAGGAGAAAATAAATAAGATGGGCCTCTTTGTTGGGCCATGTTTGGTGGCGGCTCCAGACAATCGAGAGGCTCCATATATTGGACAAACCATTACCATTTATTGGCCTATGGCGCCATATTATGACATACTCCCGATACACGCTTACAACATGCCCGTGTCCTTGATCCATAATGCACGGCCCATGAATGAGAATGTAGAGGATTAGGAGTTGGATTAAGCTTAATCACATAATGGCATTTAAATATTTAATAGAATAGAAGTATAGAAGCCAATCTGAAGTTCTAATACTACTTGGTGTTACTTATACGAAGATTATCCTGTTGTACAAACATCAAAATTGCTGGCTTAAGGCCGATTGGAAGCGTTTTTTGTTTTTTGTTTTCGGTTTTATGTTTTTTTACAGAACAAAAAATCAAAATAGGAAAATCATAAAAAGTAATTTTTGTTTTTTTGTTACCAGTTTTTAATATCAACCCGATTGCTATAGGTATAACTATTCATGATTTACTAAATCATACGACTTTAAAAACTAAAAAAAAAAAACTTGAAATTGACAGTGATACGGAACGAGCCCGCTAACATTCAAAATTCAAGAATAATTGACATGCACCATGTTACTCATTGTACAAAACTACAAATTCTAAGATCTCACAAACTTATCATTTTAGATCCAGGCGTTGCATGATTCGCATCTAGCACATAATCTCATATTTTCATGTGGCTACTTGCTTCCCTTGCAATAGCTTGATAATTTATGCTATTGGAGTACACGCCCAATTTTCCTTAAATATGCGGTATCTTATCACACATGTGAATGTTCCACATTGGTAAAAATAAAGAAGACAAGTTCATTTTATAAGGCTAAAGGGAGTATCATACCGTGAAACCTCATTTAATTTGATCTTTTCTCTTGATGAACGCCACCTAATCCCATGTACATTTAACATTAACTTTTCAACAGTTTTTTAATGGCATCATAATTCTTACGTACTACTATGGGCTATGGAAAAGGAAAGATCTATACACTGTACTTGAACTAGTTCGTTAAGCTAAGCACAAAAGAGTGACAGTTAATTACGAAATTGACCCAAGTTTATTGATAAACGAGCTGAAGCTACTAATAAATCAGAGTTAAAGTAGATTAAAGTGGTAGATTGAGGGGCTCAGTACTAGATCTCAAATATTAGTAAGTCAAACAAGACATAGTGATCATGTAGTATTAATTAATAAGATTTAATTCAAGATTTAAATGCTCAATTAAAGCACGAAATGATCAGATCGAGTTCACTAATTATATTATAAGCATGATTGAGTTTCAGATATCCTGATCATATCTATTTCTTAGTTAGTTCGTGAATCCTCCAGGAATCCAGGAAGCCAGGGTTATAACATTACATTGCTTAATCAAGTATTAACATCGAATCTACCTGATTCGCGCAAACTTATTAACTCCAGTCTCCAAAAGATAATAGCATGCTCATTTTTAATGCCCAAACCTCCTCTAGTTTAAGTCTTCCTCAAAGAGCAATGCGATGTCTCAAGCAATTCGTTCGTACGTTTTTATTGATATAGTGATATACTCCGTAACATAGTTATACTATCATAAATCATAATCAACACGTACAAGTTGGTAGAGTCGGTGGGAAATTCACCTTATAAGTTGTGACTTGAAGATCACATGGTCTAGCCCAATCAATTGCGAAATGGTTGGCAGATGAACAAGCGAACACATACATAGCTGGACTGACAAAAATGTAATAGATGTCGGTTCAGCAGGGGTCCATTCTTCTTACCGGCTAGCACTAGCTACATGATAACTATGTATGCCTAGATTGCGCATGGAGCCTTACCACATTTAAGCATATCCAAGTTTAATATAGCATAAAATTAAATCAATTGTTGATAATAAGTGAAGTACATAGGGCGCTAATAATTCATCCTTCCTCTTTTAAGTTTTCAGTGTGGGAAAACTCACATGTATTTCTTGGTAACAACGTTCTTGTTGCCAAGCGAGGTAAACCACAACAAGATCGATCAAGGTTATTAGAGTGAATTTTCATGTGAAACAAGTTGCATAAAAATTGGATCTTGCAGTCCATTTGTATAATCTGATCAAATCACAAAAAAATTGTGATTAATAATTAATACTCCATGTTACAAAAACGTAACTGATTTGTACATAAAATTAACTTCTCAATAGAGCAAGCATAATTTAAGCTTAGTATTCTTAATAAACATATTATAACTTAATTAATCAGTGCTAGATCGACCAAATTAAATAAACCTATATTTTAACTCATCAAGGATTACTATATAACAGAACTGTATCTACTGATCTCCTTCCAACCATAGTCATCTTCTCACTTGTACTGTAAGATCCAGATAGAGAGCATGGCGGAAAGCGGGAGCTCAATGTTGACGAAGCTCACCTTGCTCTTAAGTTTTGCAGTAGTGGCTCTTGGAAACAAGACCGTTAATGATTTACGTGCCTTCTATTTGGTGCAGCAGGTATATATTCGTATGTTGTTATCATTTCCTATTTTACGTTGGTTAATTTAAAATCCTGGATCCGCCACTGTTTTTCTCCCCTACCCGCGTCTTCTTAGGTGTAGCTCACAAATGTTGCGTAAATTGGAGAACTCGTGAAGGGGCAGGTCTAGTTGTGAGTTATTCCATGAATCTCCCTAAAAGATTTTAAAAAAAAAATGTGACATGGGGCTTCTAATATATAAACTTCGTTTCAAAATGATATTTATGCTTTCTGTTTTAGTTCGTTTTTTTACGTTGTTTATAAATTGTTTTATTTGACATGAAAGTTTAACACATTTATCCTTCTTACCCTATAATATTTACAACTTCCACTCAGTTTCTCTTATTTGTGAAAATAGTAACCATGAATTTATATCTTTATGAAACAGAGATATTTGGTTGTACATATATATTGTCAAAGGACCAACTTAACCAAAAGATTAAGCTAATGGTTGAAGTCCAAGATTACTTTTTATACTCTATCATGCTCCCTCATACTCAGTGCGAAATTTTGCAGTTTGAAATGAGGGGTGAATGAGATTTGAACTCGTGACCTTTGTGTCACGATTGCTCTGATACCATGTCAAATGACCAACTCAACCAAAAGATTAATTAAGTCGATGATTGAAGCCCAAGATTAGTTTTTATACTCTATAATATATGTTTAAATATACTTGGTGTATTGTTGTGTGCAGTGGTTAGGATCATATTGTAACCAAGAAGGAACAAGATGTTGCTACCCTCCATCTGGGAAGCCAAGTCCAGATTTTACTATTGATGGGCTTTGGCCGTATTCCAGTGATGGAAACTTCGCCTACAACTGTGGCGACGACAACTATGATGTTGGCCGGGTATGCTTTTATTGTTATCATCATCTATCTACTTATACCAATTAAGGTTGACATGAGTGGTTAAGGGCCTCTTGCTCCTTAACCAAGGTCTCGGGTTCGAACCTTGAGAATGGAAAAAATCTCAACTGGGAGGGATGCTGCCCATCGAGGTACCCATGCAAACTCCCGCGGGAGATTAGTCCACTCGCCGAAGGCGGTGGGAACTCCTCATAGTAGAACCAAAAAAAATCATCTATCTACTTATAATATTTTGCAAAGAAACGTTCTGTTAACTTATACTAGTACGAACTATATTGCTATATATACAGATTAAGCCATTGGAGAAAGCGCTAAGAAAATCATGGCCATCATTCACATGCCCACAAATAGGGAGGAAGTTTTGGGTGCACGAATGGAACAAACATGGAACATGTACTAAATCAGTCTTAGGTGAAATCCCATACTTCGAAGCTGCTCTAGACCTCAAGAACAAGGCTAACATCTACCTAGCCCTCGCACGAGCCGGGATTAGGCCATCAGCGAACCGGTTTTACACCCTTAAGTCTGTAAAATTGGCATTGGTTCGATCTATTGGGTTCCATCCATGGATTAGGTGTAACCACAATGCTGCAGGGAATAGCCAGATTTGGCAAGTCACATTTTGTGCAGATATAACCGGGAAGAAACTCATCCACTGCCCTTACATTCCTAGTGGAAGTAACGATTGTGCCTCTGAAATCCAGTTTCCTCCCTACTACTAATTCATTATACAAACTTCTCTTTATTTAGTGATCCTTTCCTTGAGTTATTAACGGCTTAACTATAGTTATGTTGTACGATTTGCACCTTTTAAATAAACATCAACAATCTTGTTAAACATTGTTAAGTTCTTTATTATTGTATCCAATCCGGTATTGTGAATAGTTCAATTTATGTTATATCGTCTTTGATATTAAGTTTTCTGTAAGATCGTCTTATATTCATAAGACATCTACTATTAGCAAGAAAATTATATTTAGTTCGTATTTGCAATGTCTTAGTAATACATATCCCTTTAAAAATGAAAATGTTTGCGGACCTATTTTGGTGTTTCTCGTGGGTTTTCGTTTTGTAGTGTTGATTGTGAGTTACTCCCTCCGTATTTTTTTTAAGAGATACACTTGGTCGGGCACGGGTATTAAGAAAAATAATACACTTGGAGGGTGGGATGGGTTTATGAAAATATTTGTTTAATAGGATGGTGGCCTGGTGGGTGATAGAGTATATTAGATGTATTATTTAATTAGATGGTGGGGTTGATAAGTTACTAAAAATGGCAAGTGTATCTCTTAAATAAATACGGCCGGAAAAGGCAAGTGTATCTCTTAAAAAAATACGGAGGGAGTACGATTTATACGGCTTCTTTATAAATACTCCTTTATTTATTCCAAGCAAATTACACAGAGACAAAAAGATAAGCATATAAACCCTAAGCACATTTTCTCCACTTTTTCCATAGAGATAAGAGCAGTTCTTAAAATAATTTCGGATTCGATTTTTCAATCGGGGTACGGAAATGAAAGATAGTTGTGTTACCCTTGGGAGCAAGAGTCACTGAGAACTTCGTACCGACGGTGGTGAATGCGCTTCTGTAACATGGGCTTAATTACTGCAATTTGGGATTTGAATTAAATTCTCAATCTTTGTATGTATCTAAACTACTACTCCGTAAAAGTTTAGTAGCATATGTAATTCTCCTTGGATGAAATAATCAGTTGGATCAATACGTAGAACCTGTACACAATTTTTCCTGATTTAATTTCGGAGCTTGTTCAAAGGAAACTTCAATTGCGATTACAAATCAAGTTAAGATAGTGAAATTGAACCAATTGGAAGTTAGAGTAAGATTAGCGATTATTTAGCGCTAGTCTTAACAATAGTCGATCTGATTGAGTATTAACCTAATACCTCCCTTTTAATTAAGTGGGAATGTATGAAAAAAGTCTGAGCATGAGTCTTGGAATACGAAGACTCTACTTAAGACGTTTAAACATTAAATTATATCTAAATTTTACCTTTTTAATTTTCACAAGTTTGAGAAGTCCGGAAAAAGGGTATGAGGGATGAACTGAAAAAATAAAGTAAATCGGAAAGGGCCTGGACAAAAATCTGAGAAACTGAAAATAAATAAAAATTAATTAATGTGGAAGTTTTATCTCACACTAGCGTCAATAAGTCGGTAGAAAAACATAAGTTGGTAAAAGCCATAAACATAAAAAAGAGACGTTGATAAAAATCTGGTAAATGATGCTGCTACTTATATTTCTGGATCGACAAAATATATCATGGATCAACAATGATAGTGGGCTTTGGAAGGTGCACGAGTGAACTGGTGCCTTGGTAATGGGCCATCCAATGGAGTCATCTTCCATGTGGGCTGGCCCCAACTTTCCCAAATCATTCACATTTTTTTTTCCGTCACCACCCGATTCACCCTTAGGGCTAACTCAGATTCGGGGCGATTTTTGGGTGTATAGTTTCCAGTTCCATCTCAATTGTTGTTGTTGTGGAACGAATACGCGGTCCTTCTTACAAAGTTTAACCCCAAATCATCAGTGAACCAACAGACAATTAACCAGTTTGATACAGAGTAAGAGACAAGTTGTCACAATGTTATGTTGGTGTGTTTTTTTGGATAAGAAAATAGAAACTAGGTTAGCTTCTAAAATATGGTCAACATAATTCATCTTTGGGATGATAGAGGAGAAAAAATTATTTAAGATTGGAGAGGAAGACTCAACCTACAAGAGTTAAACTAATAGACCCCATAGATATAAGCATGATTATCATCGTAATTAGCCACAAAATCTGATGCCTTATTTACCTCCCAAAAGCAGCGGTGAAGATGTTATTATTATTATTTTTGACCGTTGAAGACGTTACTATTTACATCGGGAGAATTGCATAATATTTTTTTTGGTTTACCACCTGGTTCACCCTTAGGGTTAATCCGGATTCGGGACGAGTTTTTAGTGGATAAGTTTCAGTCCCCTCCCAATTATTGTTGCAGGGGTCGAACACGCGATTTTCCCTACCAAGATCAACCCCTGTTATTCGGATGGAACACTACAAGAAGGGGGGTGAATTGTAGTATGGAACTTGCTAGCCAATTTTGCGGAATTATAAAGAAACTTATAGCAAGTAGAGAAACAATGCAAGAGAGATTTTACGAGGAAACTTTCTAGGCCCAACTAGAAAGAAAACCTCGACCCACTAGGGATTTCAACTTAAACTCTTTTAATTATAGGGCAACAACTCAGTTACAAACCTATAAGGAACTCGGGCATTACTTGAGTTCCTCTACGAACTCAAGTTCCCAATAGTTATTCCTCAAACAACTACGCTCTCACTGACTTCCCTAGAAGTCTCTCTTGACTCTTTTGCTTCACTCAAAGCCTCTATGCTTCTCTCTCATAGCCTTCACTCAAAGCCTACCCAAATACAACAGGAACTCACTCAAGTTCCTACCCCATACACATCAGGAACTCACTCAAGTTCCTACCCAAAACTTATACAAGAATTCACTCAAACCCTTGACAAATTACCCATTACAAGAGCTCACCCAACTCTTGAACAACTCTTAAAATATAGACATTTGATAATTGATTAAACTCTAATATGTAGAAAGTGAATAACTGTAAAGGAACTCGGAACTGACAGGAACTCGGAACTGCTGGAACTGACTGAAAAACGTGGAAAACAAAATAAATTTCTCTATGAAAATATCTCACCTAAATCAGACCCTTTGGAATGACGGCAAGAGTCAGACACTCTTGAATGAATGAGAAAGCTCTCCTTTTATAGAGGAAGAAACCTCAACCACTTTCTCCATAATCTTCTCCACTAACAACCACTAAGCCCTTCAATTTAGGCATGATCCCATGACTTTAGTCATTAGAGAAAATCATGGAGTTAGGGCCAAGCATAATCAGGTTTTCCATGATCTCCTATTATTTCTCCACTTATGTAGTTTTTCCAAAACAACGTAAAACAATGATTTTAATTTTCTAAAACAAAACCTTTTATATCTGATTTTAATAAAATAGAAAAATAAAGTTTATTAAAATAAAATAACTAACAATCAGATTTTATTTTATAAAAAAAATTAATTCTTTTTTATTTATTAAAAATAAAATTTTAAACACATAAAAACGCAAAAGATATTCAAAACAAATCCTAGATTAAATAGGACTTTAGTAAAAACGAAATTTAAATAATAAATAAATAAATATATGATATTAAAATCAGAATCCTAACCTAGATAAGATTTTACAAAAATTATCTTTTATTTTAAAAACATAAATAAATAGAGTTTTACTAGGAGATAAATACTCAAAGTCAAAGGTAAATCCCTAACAACTAGGAGTTTTAAAAGCCACGTTATTGACACTTAAAATTACCTTAAGACTAGGAATATTATAGGAAAATAAACTGACGTTATTTCTCATAAGTTCCGACAAGTTCCTTTTGGCACCGTGTTCCTTAATTATTCAAGTTTCTACATACTTACATGAATCCTAGAAAATAAACTCTTATTTTCTTCTTCATGCTTCATGATGCTCCAACTCAAGAGCCTCATGTTGATAGTTCCGCCTCTGGAACTTCTCCATGCTTGTTCCTACTCAGGAACTTTATACTCGTTGTTCCTCTTAGGTTCTGCTGAGGAACTGATCTGTTTGTGTTCCTTTGAAGAACTCTGTTGCTGCTTGGATACTTGATTTATTGACTTGAACTCTTCATGTTTGTTTCTTCATCAAACCTATATTTGTTTAATATACATATTGGAACTCAAACATAGGTTAGTCGTTTGCTAGTTATCATCAAAACCATAAAGTCGGTGATGACAACCAATACAAGCAAGATGAAGAAAACTAAACTAATAAACAAGTATGGTAGTTAAGGAAACAAACTCTAAGTCTAATGATACACTTATATAATTAGACTTCTCTTCTGAAGTTCCTTTCACTTCTAGAGTTCCTTTCAGGAACTTCACTTCTTCTGGTATATATCTTCATAATCTTCCAACTAAACGATCTGTATTGACCACACATTACTTGTGCATGCACATCTAAACAGTACACACATTAGTTAGATAATCATCATTTGTTCATAATCATCAAAACACTATATTAGTCAACAACCCCAATCACCATTAAACCAACAGACAGTTGGTAACATTGCGTAAATTTTAAATACTTTCACACGGAGTATAAGGAAATTGTGATTTGTTTCTTTATCTTTAGAAAACAAATCAAGTGAGATATTGTAACAAAAATTAAATGAGATCCTGAAATAATAAATACTCTTTTTTTTATTTACTTCATTTACAACTTTATACAATATATGTACTCCGTATATAATATTGGCTACCTACCGATTATCTTATTCATTTTAATCTTAACCATTGTCATTACAAAAAGAAAGAAAGAATGGCAAAATGGTATAGCTTAGTATTAGTAATTAAGCTTGTGCTTAATCTAGCAATTCTAACTCTAGCCAAAAGTTACACTAGCAATAATTTTCAGGCATTCTACTACATTCAGCAGGTAAGTACTCCGTATTTAATTGTACGTAGTATTTCTTAATGCATTTACAACGAGTATCTATGGGCACTTGTTACGCTTCATTCTACATTATATTTTTCAACGGATTCACATCCTAAATTAAATCTTTGATTATCTTTTGTAATTAGACAAGATTCAAGTCCTAAATTAAATAAACAAGTTACATAATTTGATGTTTACGGTGTTTATTTTTTCTTTCAAAATGCAGTGGTTGCCATCATACTGTGACCAAAAAGGGACAACGTGTTGTTACCCACCAACAGGAAAGGGCGAGAAAGGTTTTACAGTTTATGGGCTTTGGCCTTATCAGAGTGATGGTAGCTCCCTTCAATCCTGTCCCGGTGCAAGTTTTGATGAGGGTCTGGTATGTATATAATTTTGATAGAGTATAAAATTAATTTTGGAATTTCAAACATCAGCTTAAATTTTAGTTGAGTTTATCCTTTGCTATGTTATTGGAGCCAGCGTGACTCAAAGGTCACGGGTTCAAATCTCATCCACCACTCCTTATAAAGTGGAATATTTTGCGCTAGGTATGAGAAGGCCTATGCTACATCCACACTTCAAACCCAAATGGACTTTCATGTGAGGGTGCGTGATAGAGTATAAAACTAATCTTGTGACTTCAACCAACTATTAAGAACACATCATTAATAATCGGTCAAAACACATCTATACAGATAAAAAAAGATCTATAAACTAAACTAACAAGCAATGAATGTAATAGCTAAAACTAAGCTTTTCTCATAATATTTTATTATCTTTTGTAATTAGTAATATACATAATTTGGTACCATTATTGTAACTTAAATATCCTCTTGTATTTATTACATATCGAATAACTGACAATGATCCATGATATTAATGAGTTCTTGGCATAATGGCTAAGACTGAGATTTGTTGATTTTTTATTTTGTTATAGTACATAGTACTACTTAACATAAAAGTATAAAACTGAATAAGTAACTTTGGTATAAAATAAATGCAGCTTAAACCCATAGAGAAGTTGCTGCAAAAGGAATGGCCATCATATACATGCCCGCAAATCGGAAGAAAATTCTGGGTCCATGAATGGAACAAGCATGGAACATGCTCAAAACCTGTCCTAGATGAAATGTCATATTTTCAAGCTGCTCTAAACCTCAAGAACAAGGTGAAAATCATCCAAGCTCTCGCAAAAGCCGGGATCCAACCCGATGGCCGATTTTACCCTCTTGAGAGCATAAGGACGGCGATCACTACGGCGACGGGGGGATTCCGGCCAACAATATTCTGTAACCATGATGCTCAAGGAAACACTCAGATTTGGCAAGTTGTACATTGTGTTGATCAAAAAGGGATTAATCTCATCAACTGCACCAATGCTCCTAAGGAGCTAGCAAATTGTGCCCCTTCCATCAAGTTTCCTTCTTACTAGGAAATTCAAAGCTGTTGAGAAATTATGAATAATTGTATACTAGAACTAGTGATAAATGTATTCCTTAGCTTGTTTGGTTGCTTAATTAACATCCATCGTTGAGCTTGACGAAAACATCTTCATCGTGACGCCATTTCACTAAATTTATATCCACATTAACATGCAATTGGTATTAATAAGAGTTACTTGCATCTATAACAAACTAATCAATATTAATAAGAGCTACTTACATCTATTTTAGATGGAAGTTATTATTGTCCAACATTTTCTCTCATAGAGTCGATGAGTCATAGACTCATAGTACACCCAATTCACGATCCGTAGTGTACGGCTGATGGAATTGAAGTACGGAGTAATTGCAAAGGACCAGACGGTGGATTACTAATTGCTTTTGGAATTCATAATTGCACCGCACTTAACGCGTACGTACGACCATAATTCATGCTGTTGATTGCAAATTTTGGACATCTAAAATTAATTAATTTAACTACTTAATTAGATAAAGCTAAAAGAAAGACAAACAAATTCAAATTATTATAAATCAATTCCACTTATAAACTTAATGCTTTCATAAATCGACATAAACCATATTATTAAGCTAATTAATGGAGGAATAATATTATTTATCTTGGTGCGAAAATTAATGGAGGAATATTAAGTATATGGTTCCATGTTAAACTAAATAAAAGGTAATGTGTTCTCCATATCGTCAACATGTGCATTATTCTTTAGGTAAAGAAGTCAACAGAAACTATAATGGTGAGCCGAGGCATGTGAGACGATGACCCGTAAAGTGTGCTCCCATGTTAATAAATTCCTTCATACATACCTCCTCGAACAAGATAAATTAAAACATTGCGCCAAAGGAAACCAATGTAAAAACACGAGAAAACATCGAATAATAAATCACCCTTTTTTTGGATGTGTGTACACACTTCGGTAAATTTGGATATTTTCGAACTTTTTTTTTTAATTAAGTTTTTTTTTTTTTTTTTTTGCCTAATAGTGTAATGCGTGACCTTGTGTGGAACTTGTTCTAGTTGAGAAGAGTTTAGTGTAACACAAGTTGTTTGTCGGATGATGATTTATGCAGAATCTAAAGGAAGGTTCATCTTTCGACTATAATATCGGTCGTCAATCGTGCTCATGATTCATCACACCTACAATAGGACCATAGGCTCACACAAACGGTATGGATCAAAAAGACATAAATAATGTACGATATGTAAATATCGTAACTTTGTTGCAAGAAAGTTTTTTTTTGTTCAATTGTTGAATCAATTTGATGAAGTTTCCTCCTGACACGTATATCGAAAAGCTAACCGACCTGCAGATTATATTGCTGCCGTAGGCCACTAGATTACGACTCACCAAGATATTGATCTCTATATTGATAGTAAATTTTCTTATTTTATTTATTTAGATAAGTTAGGCCATAGTCTTGAGCGAGCTTTCCTAACTTTTGTATACTTTTGTTAAAAAAAAAAATTAAAAAATAAAGACTTTTATTAATGCGAAAAAAATAGGATCTTTTACCAATTTAGCTACTTTTAAAATTTTATTTTCCAAAACGGCTAGTTTTAAATTGTATTTCCCAAAGTAGCTACTATTTATTTTTTAAAAAAAGTAGCTAGTTTTTTTACTTTCAATAAAAAACCAGTAAACTAATTTGGGCTTTTTAAAACCAATGAACCGGTTTAATTTTTTAACATAGTGAACCGGTTTGAATTGTTTTAATAGTGAACCGATTGACGATTTACTTATACTTTTAGCCTCTTAGCAACTTCAAAAGTTTTTATAAGGACTTGCTCGCAAATATTACAAATATAAAGAAATTAGTTGAATCGTTGTTGCGGATATTGTTAATTTGATCTCTTAGATACGAGAATTCGTTGTGTTAAATGAATTTGCTTGGCAAACTCGATCAACCAACAATTTAACATACTATAAAACCGTGTGCGTGAAAGTGACGTGAAGGAGAAGAGTAGCGCGTGCAATAAAGACGCCTAACAATGCAAATTTTTGCATCTATTATCCCTACAAGTCAGACCACTATCTTTCCATAACCAATTGTATTTTTTTTTTAAATTACTGTAATTTCTCATTATTAAGAATAAACTATGAACTGAATAAAAATTCATTAAAATAATTAATTAATAATTAACTTATCATTGGAGCAAGAAATAGGTAGCAATTGTGTAACTTGAGAAGATGATGCGTCATAACAAGCATGCATAATACAAATTTTCCGACCATTGGATTTGGAGTTTAGGTTGTCATAAAGTAAACGTAATTAAAATATGAAAATGGGTTAAAAAAATGAACTTAAATTATTACTATGGTGTATCGTGTATGTATCAAAATAAAACCATCATGAGCAACATTTTAAATTACTTATGGGCAAATTCAAAAGAAAAATTAATTCGGAGTATAAAATAGACAAAAATAAAAGATAACTAAAAGCCAAAAAAACCGGTTTACTGTATTAAAAAATGAACCAAACCAAACCAGTTTAATTGTTTTTGTCACAAAATGAAAATAGTCATTTTGGTAAATAAATTATACATAATAGCTAGTTTGAGAAATAAATTCTAAAAGTAGCCATTTTGGTAAATAAAATTGTAAAAATAGCTAGTTTGGTAAAAGATCCAAAAAGATAAGGGGGAAAAAACTCAATAATACCACCTTCCGGGAATGGTTGAGGAAATGTTTCACACAATAGTATGAATAGACGCATAGTAGCATACGAAAGCCTCAACAGAAACTGCCCACCTAGATAGATATACACTCCTTTTATTACAAGTAGTATGGGTCGAAAAGAAACTCCTACTTTTTCTTGATAAGAAAAAGGAAACTCCTATTTGTCCAACTTTGTTCACAACTTATCAATCGTGCAAAATGATCACGAACCACACTTAATCCCTATTTTAGCAAAGCAATTTGCAATAGTAATGGAAGCCGACTAGTCAGTAATATGATGCATATAAGCCAATTTATGCATGATACAACCGGTTGTATAATTAAAATTTATCGTAAAACGCCTTTATTGTGTGCTCTATTCTTTCAACTGATAGAGGTTGGTCATATATTATTCATGCCCTATTCTTTCAACTTTTTCAATTAAATTGTATAAGTTCAGATATGTTCAAATACAATAAGTTCAATGAAAATAAGAGACACTCAATCAATTACTTAGTTCAAATTACAACAAAGACTTATATCCCATTCGTTCCATAATGATGTTCTACTTTAGAATTTTGACACTATTCATAACTAAAGATAATCTTGTTTGATACGTCTCCCTGAATACTTTAATAATATCAAAATTTTATAACTTTTGCAAATATATAATTAAAGATATAAATGACACAAAATGTGTGTTGGCAAACGTAAAAATTATAAATTAGAACATCAATATGGAATGGAGGGAGTAGTATTAATGTGTATATACCGAACAAAAATCACTACAAGTAGTTAAAATTACATGACTAATGTGAATATTAATTTCGAATTAGGTGTTTTAATTGATAAGTTACAACTTTTGAGGTAAATACTTAATGTAGTCCCATGTTCTAAAAACGCAACTAGCTTTGATTCACGTGGTACCCCTGTTGTACCAGCAACTTCTCAAGCAAGCAAGCATAAACTTACATAATAACTAATCTTAATTAATTAAGAAATGATAATAAATATAATAAAGTAATGCCAAAAATCGTAAGAAAATAAATCTATATAATAGGACCATATCTTGTATCATCCAACCACAATCATCACAACATTGCACAGAGAAAAAAAGAAAGAGAAAAAAGAATGGGAAAATGGGAAAGTTCATTTTTGACGAAAATCGTCGTTCTCCTAAGTTTTGCAACAGTTGCTCTTGGTAATTCTAACAGTGGTTTACGTGCATTTTATTTGGTGCAGCAGGTACATACCTATGTTTCCGTTTCCGTTTCCGTTTTCGTTTTCGTTTTCGTGTTTGTTATTTTTATTCCTTCCCTTGTTTTACCATTATATTGATCAATGTAGTTCTATATGAAATTTTAATATAGACAATAACGAAAACGATTTTGTGCAGTGGTTAGGATCGTACTGTAACCAAAGAGGGACGAGATGCTGTTTACCAGCTACAGGGAAGCCAAGTGCAGATTTTACTATTTACGGGCTTTGGCCTTACTACAACGACGGTAGCTTCCCTTACAACTGCGGCGACGACAACTATGACGTCGGCCGGGTATGTTCTTACAATCTTTAACTAAATTAATTAATTATGTTCCTGTATTAATTAGAATGGGTCGTCATATAAATATTGTACTCATTTCTTTTTCGTGAGATTCTCCTTAAAAATTTAATGATGATAGATCGATATTAATGTAAATGTCTCCGCCAGATTATTCAATTGTGGTGAACATACTAATTTATTGATTGTAGTTGTAAGTTGTAACATCACCAACATGTAGTCATGGACCTCATGCTTTTCTTATTTATTTAATTTATAAAGTTTTTATTAGGAAAAAATCAGTTTATATTAAGTTACCTCACGCTAAACAAAAAGAAACAAACTAGCTAGGGGTTAGATAGTCCAATTAGAACGTATGATCTAGTGGCAGATGTTGATGTTTTATATGCCTCGGGTGAGACCGGCTCCCTAGCTGGACGGAAATTTTGTAGTATATTGTTAGTTACGACTCCTAATATTTGTGTGTAATTGTATAAATCGTATCCTGTATTGCTTAATTTTTCTACTAGTTAATCTCTTCGTAAAAGTTTCCAAGACCTGCCACTGTAGGATCCGTACGATTCAAACATTCTATAGGATACCAATGCAGAAAAGAGTTTATTCATTTCCAAGACCTAAATTCCTTAAAAAAAACTTTACTAATAAAGTTTTTGGTATGCATGCAGATTAAGTTCTTGGAGAAAAGGCTACAAAAGTCATGGCCATCATTCACATGTCCACAAATAGGAAGGAAGTTTTGGGTGCATGAATGGAACAAACATGGAACATGCTCAAAATCCACCCTAGGAGAAATCCCTTACTTCCAAGCCGCTCTGAACCTCAAGAACAAGGCCAACGTCTTTCATGCCTTAACACGAGCCGGGATTAGGCCAAACAACCAGTTTTACTCTCTCAAATCCATTAAAAAGGCGATAGTTCGATCAATAGGGTTTCACCCTTGGATTGAGTGTAACCATAATGCTCAAGGGAAAAGCCAGATTTGGCAAGTCACATTTTGTGCTGATAGAACTGGAAGGAAGCTCATCAAATGCCCTTACATTCCTAGAGGACGCGGTAGTTGTGCCTCCAAAATTATGTTTCCGGCTTTCTATTAATCTATATATAGTAATATCAAGCTGAATTAGCCATTTTTAGAGCTTATTCTATTGTGTATTTATAAAACGCTTAAAATTAATTGTGTATTTTTGTTGCTAATTTTTGCCAAGCAACAACATTGAGTTTACAGCTTCTTTTTTCTTACTTGTATGAACACTAATTGGCCCGGTATTGTGTATAATTCAATCCGGTCAGTTTGTAACATGTAAAACCTTAATATATATAATGTGATTTTCGTTATTTAGTTGATTTTGATTTATTTAATTTTTGCTGTAAGTAATTAAGAGGAGATTTATCCGAGTCTTGAGTAGTACAACAGCTCAAAACTTTAACTAGTTAAGCTCGTTGATCCACGGGGACGACTTTACTTGTTTTGAGTATGAAACGATGGTTAAGACTTTTCAGAGCATTTAACTAGTTTAAAATGGGTTCATATGTATACAATATGAAACCTTAAAATATATGTAGTACTTTATTTATTTCTCTAGAGTTGAAGTAATGTTCCCTCTTTTTCCTTTTTGGTCCTAATAACATGGGTTGTTCCCTATCGTACAATTGAAGTACCAAATTAGAAATATCAATAAAATATTGGGTGAAAATAGTTGCAAAAACAAACAAATAGTTACGATCTACTCCGTATTATTGATTTGCACGCGACGGATTTCAAAACTTTGAGTGTACAAAGAAATTGGAATAAATGAGTTGTAGATTCTGCCAAAAAGAAAAAATGAGTTGTAGACTAGAAAATAGACAGTACAATTAGGATTACGATATATGACGAATCAGAACCCACTAATCATATATTTAATCTTTCAACTTTTATCCACCTCTTTACAAAACAAAGTACTCCGTATAAATTAGATGGGTATAGGCAGGCCATTGAAAGAGATAAGTTTGAATTATAAATTAACAAGCTAAATGTCGTTAATTATATGGCTTTCAGCTTTTGATTCTTCCCTCTACCTCATCATCCGAAATGATAAAATTAGGTTTTTCCTCTCACCTCTCAACGGGATTAACTTGGTTTCTTTTAAAAAAAACAATGTGGGTGTGGGACACATAATTAACTAGAAGGAACGTGAGAATGAGATGGAGGTGAAACATGTGGAAAAGAAAAATTCAAGTAATTACTACTCCGTTTGTTTGATTGTTTAATAATAAGAAAAATTATTCAATTATATTTAGGATAAATTATTTTTTACCACCTAAAAAAATTGAAAATTTGTTTTTTACCACCTAAAAAACTAAAACTTGTATTTTACCACCTAAAAAAATTTAAAAATTGTTTTTTACCACCTGAAAAATGGAAAAATATATGAAAATGTTATGTAGGGGTCACAATAACGGTAATACTTCTAATATGTTCTATTCTTCCACGATTTCATGTATTTAACTCTATTTTCTTCCCCCGCTTCCTTATTTTCCATTAATTTACATAATTTTTCACCACCATTAATTTACAAAATTGACAAAATTTAATGGAAGTAAAGAGCGAATGGTGAAAGAGTTAAAGAAAATCACACAAGGAATGTATAAAATTGGAGAAAATTGAATTAGGTAGCCATACATAAATGTTTCATCTATTTTTTCGTTCTTTAGGTGGTAAAAAACAAGTTTTAATTATTTTTAAGGTGGTAAAATACAAGTTTTAATTTTTTTAGGTGGTAAAAAATAATTTTTCGATTTTTGTAGGTGGTAAAAAACAATTTGTCCTTATATTTAACCTATTTTTAAATTTTTGGTTTGTTTAATAAGAAAATTGTTGAAATTAATAAGAGAATTACTCCCTCTGTCCCTTAATACTCGACGCTTGACAATGCACAAGTTTGATCACCAATTTCAAAATATTAATATTTTGAAAATATATATTATATACTAACATTTGTTTTCATATACTAGAAATAAAATAAGGTCAAAGTGAATTATGTAAATAGTGCAAAAAGTCAAACTGGGTTGAGTATTAAGGGACGGAGGGAGTAAGATTTATCTAGTTTTCCACAATTTTTTCATTCATTCTGAAAGAAAAACTAAGAAAAACTAAATTTGCCCAATTGTAACTAAAAGATTTCCACATATTTTCACACATCACTTTTTCATAATTTCCTTTCAAAATAAACACGCATGGCAAAATTGAGGAATTCATATATTTCTACAATTTTACTAAATTTTTCTCATTAAAATCCAGTAAAAAATACTGATATGATATTCCTAGAATGTACTCCCTCCGTTTCAAAATAATAGGGACAATTTTACATTTTCACGCTTGTCAATGTAAATGTTTGGACATTAATATCTCTAATTTTGTATTCGTAAAATTTACAAAAATTGATATTCCGAAATTACATATTGAGATAAAAGTCAAACAAAACCTCACACAGCTATATTTTTCCTTAACCATAAATCACAAATTAAATGATAGTGAAATTGAAATTTTTAAATAGTGTTAAAAGTCAAAGTGTAATTGAGAGAGTATATTATACGGATATTTCATGAAATACCCCCCGAGTTTTGAAGTAATTCACCAAATGCCCATCAAGTTCCAATAATTCACCAAATATCCCAGACAATTGACTTAATGCCCAAAATACCCTTACTTTTAACGGTCCGTTAGTCCGTCGTTAGCCTAGTTTCATAATTCACCAAACACCCCTATTATTAAACTTATTTCACCAAATGCCCCAAACATAAAAATAGTTATTCTGATGTTCCAACGACTAGTTTTTTCGTTTGAAAAGTATTGGTCTTGCTTGGCTATAAAAACCCACTTTCTGAATGTTTCTTGTAATTTAGATGTTGTTTTTCTTTGCTTTGCTAATTGCATTAGATTTGTGTCATGAGTTTTGTTTCAAAATCGTCATCCACACACAATGAGTCCACATATATTAGAGTACCTAACCAATTTTGCTATTGTGATAGGAAATTCGTCATCTGAAGCTCCGATACAACACTCAATCCACAAAGGTTGTACTACAAGTGTGATCCTTGCAACAATCTGAGATAGTGCAAGGGAGTAGTTGAGCAAGAAAACAGGGGGCAGCAGCATGAAGGACAATACAGGGGAAGCTTAGACGAAGGAGAAAGTACTGAAAATAGGGGAAACAGTAAGATGCAATAGGACTTGAAGCAAATGAAGAAAAAGTTGATACTGCAATGTCAATACAAGGCATCTTACTTTGATTTTGAAATGAAGAAAGGCTAATCCTATTTATTTCATGGTTTGGGATGGACAGGCAGAACTTAGGACTCAGGAGAGCAAGCAAGTACTTTTAGAAAAGAAAGGTCAAGACTTCAAAGAACACTTAGCAAAGAAATTGGGAGGCAAACACCATGTGAAAGAAGTCCGAGGGCAGGGTCTTATTATTGGTATAGAGTTGGATGTACAAGTTGGCCCGCTAGTTGATGCTTGTCGAAATTCAAGAATGTTAAATTGTTAATATTAACTGCTGGAAAAGGAAAATAGTGAGATTGGTTCCTCCACTGACCATATTAGAATAAGGAGCTCGAAACAGGTTCTGAGATTCTCCTCAAGTATTTCCCGTCCCTGGGTTGAAGCAGTGGAGTTGAATTTGTGTACGATGAGTCGATGCTTGTCAAATTTCCTTGTGACATCAATAGATCCAAAGCTCATAATTGGCATCGTAGCTGTAAATCAGGAATAAGTTTCCTACTAGCTTCTCTTTGGATTATGCCTTGGGTTTAATGTACAAATTGTCATTTCAAGATATCCGATCCCACTCAGCTCGTTAATCAGAACATTGATTTTCTTTGTTGCTTGGATTCATTTCTTAAGTATCTTTCTCCCTTATTATAAGGCTTAGTTTGTTATTTTGATACCTATAAATTGCGTAGCTTTGTATTGAGTGGAACACAGAATCAACATTATTATTTTCTCTTCGTACTACGTTTGTTCAAAATTAGCCTTTAGATATTATCACGACTTTAGTGGATCAAGAAGGCATAAGCAAACAATAAGCAATGGCTAATTTTCAAACGAAAAAACTAGCCGTTGGAACATCAGAATAACTATTTTTAAGGTTGGGGCATTTGGTGAAATAAGTTTAATAATATGGGTATTTGGTGAAATAAATTTTAAAAAAGGGGCATTTGGTGAATTATGAAACTAGGCTAACGGCGGACTAACGGACCGTTATCAGTAAGGGTATTTGGGGCATTAAGTCAATTGTCAGGGGTATTTGGTGAATTATTGGAACTTGATGGGCATTTGGTGAATTACTTCAAAACTCGGGGGTATTTCATGAAATATCCGTATATTATATCATACTTATAGCCTTTATAGGTTTAAAATTAACTACTGAAATTACTGTAAGCATCAGTAAAAATGTAAAATTATAGATATAAATAATACAGTTAAGCTACTTACCCAATAAAACTATGGATCGAACGGTAACGATTTTAAACTCTCTAATATTTATGACAATGACATGCTATGTAATTAGACGCCTCAATAAAGTTTGTTTCTTTTGTTACTACTATAATGTATGCAAATTAAAAAGATAAATTAAAAACATAAACAAATAACACATAATTTAACATGGTTAACTAGCGTGTTGATTACATTCACATATATGCAAGAAAGATAAATTGAGGAATTACAAATTGAAAGGGACTTGATCGACTCGATGAAGGCACATTCCAACACTTTAATACTTAGTAACTCTAAACTTTTGGGCTCGATCTATTGATTCGTCCTCCATAAGGTTTCAATATCACACAAGTAAGCTCTTAATTAATGATTATTCTAATTTGGCTTAAGGAAAAGATAAAGACAGAGAAGCGGAGATTCTCCCAAATACAGTAATTTCCACTCATTATTTAGACTCTTGTGTACACGTTTAACCGTACTAGTTGTACTCCCCATGATCCGTAGTGTACGGAATAGTTGTATAATAAATTCCATCAAAGTCGTTTTTCATTGTATTGTTATTCAAAAACCGAAATTACGCATTTGACGCATCCAAACTAAATCATCAATGGATAAGCCGGGTGTACGGCTATATCTCTATTATATAAGCTAAGAGGGGAGGGTTATTTTCGTAATCACACTTTTGGTGTCCACCAACTAAAAGACGAAAATACCCTCAGCTCTTCACAATTACATATTAATGTAAATCTGATTACTTATTATTTTAAAAAACTGATTAATTAAATGTTTATTACTTTGATTATTATTTACATACATAGATTTTTTTTTGATTGATGCAATAGTTGTGATTAGTTAAATATGAACTTAGATTGCAAAATTGACCTATAGCATGACCTTCATGTTTTTAAATATGAACTTGTGAATATTTTTGTGCCTAATATTTGTTGTGATTAGTTGTAATAATACAATTTTAAGTTTTTCAAATAATTTCGCACGTATCGCGTGCATATAAGACTAGTAAGAATATATTTAAACTTAACTGAATTTATCGAGACTTTATACGAAATAAGAAGTATTATTGGGACCTTTTGTTAGTTATAAATTGTATTGCGTATTTAGCTAATCCTTATACGAATTTAATTATATTAGTCGTCCTGAAATAAGTGAATGTAAAGAATAGGACCTAACTTACTCTGAACTAACATAAAGAACATTTAAAAAATATTCCTATATGTACATCTTCTAGGAAGTTTACATAATTATGTACGTTGTATACATACTGATCAAGATTATTTACATTATCAAATAGAATTTGATAAGTTACAATAATATAATCTGATTTTATCGATCTGTTTGAATTGTATCATCAATAATTAGAAAAGTTTGTATTATGAAAAGGTAGCAAGTGGTTGTGGATGGGGATATAAACTTAAGGTAGGTAGGCCAGCTTTGAGGTAATGGGAATTGAATAATATAACAATAACATGCATATTGATGGTTTTATAAGTCAACTGAACATGTGGAAATGACCGTTAATTGTGGTTATATGTTGTAAGTTAAAAGACGAAGTAGTACATTATATCATTAACATGTGCATGCATTCCTTCCGTATGTCAAACGATAAGCTACTTACTTGCGTCATTGCTTGCTTCTATTATGTCCGACGCCTACGGCCTACCTAAGCAACTTCAATTCATTCCCATGTTGTCACTTGCAACTCGCAACGCCGCTCTGGCCGGAAAGCAATTGTCGAGAGTCGAGACCTAGCTTGTATCACAGGTTGTTTTTTTCCGAAATAATGGTTAGTTGATTACCATGGGATAGATATCTTTTGTACGGATGTATAAGAGCATAACCATGGATATATATTACCCCGATTTTACGGTAACCAGCTTGAATAAATGATTTTTTTTTTGACGGGGAAAAACAATATCATTAATAATCAGCCATACGACATCTATAATGATAACAAAATATTTGCATACTACAATTCGAAGAAAATTCAGATGTTGGCAAGATCATCAAAAAGTAGACTTATATTTTACGGACTGCTTCAAGTTAGACTCATTCCTATCAATTTTTCTTTTATTGTTCCCTGAAATTAACATATGAGTTTCCAAAATAATACTCCGTACGGTGCAAAATGTTAATTGTTTTTTCGGTTGTTTTTTGACGGATGTTCTCGGTTGTTAAAACTGATCATTTGTTAGTTATCCTCTTATGATCGACTTATCCGATATTATGATTGTCTCGCATAGTAATATCAAATTGTTGTCTAATCGATCGAATTGACTTTTATTACCTCATTTGTTTCCTGAAAAGTCGCCAATAATCATGTTCTTACTATTAGTATATGATTTCCCTATGACTATTAATCTTCTCCATCTGATTCAGTATCATGAAAATCACACATTCTTTTTTTTTTTTTTGGTACAAATGAGCCACAAGGGCGGGGATGAGAATCGATCCCAGATCACCTGAAACCGGGATGGAAGCTCTAACCAACTGAGCTATCCATCACTCTCACACATTCTTCTATAATAGGAGCATACTTAGCTCTTGGATTTTGAGCTTGTGCTATTTCCAAATTTCTATTCATCAGTGCATGCTTCTGAAGTGGTGTTAACCATGCATGCACGGAGAGAAAATCGGAGCAAAGTATTTACTCCTTTGTACACAGTACTGATTTTCCTCATCCGTTCCATAAATAATACGTAGTAGTATAATACGGAGTACTACATACAACGTTATATTTACCATTTAGGAAAGTAACACAAATATTACGGAGTATAACGTTTTGATCTAAGGAAACTTAATGTTTTCTTTTGGCGTTGTAAATATTCCAATACAACCTTACTATCAACTCCTAATTAATTAGGTTTCTTGCCCACTAGGATCTTGTGGATAATTCACACGAGCTTTGTCATCCCTTTTTACCTTTTAATTTCTTAAAATTTACTCCTATATACTTCCCATGTTACAATATTTTTAGAACGAAAGAAGTACCTAGTAGTACGTCGTAATGTTCGTTCAATATAATTTCACTTTAGATGAAATACTTTCTCACGATACACTTGGTCATTCGTATGTAAGTTTTTTTGTGTGCGAGCAAATATAAGTTTAGAGAGGCATAAAAGGTTGTGATGAGTCTTGTTCCCGACATTAAATACTGAGTAACATCACCAAGAAGTTTAACACGATATGTTGACACTCACTACTTTTAGTAGTACATTGTTAATAGTGCCTTTCATTTCTAACAACCAACCATACTGAGAAACGTCTAATAAGTATCACATACCTCTTTGAGGTGTATGGAAACATTTTATAAAAGTTGTTACGTAGTATTTTTTATCTCTAAGAAGAAACCTTTGAAATACAAATAACCAATTAATCGAACTCTAAAAACAAAGATAGTAAATTCTCTAGCTAATAGATTATAGATGGAGTATAAATTGTATAATAGTATGTATATGCATGTAATTGTATTGGATCACAATGACGCGGTATGTACGTACTTCAATTAAACAATTAAACATAATAAATATTCATCAATTCATATAATTTGATGCCACTAGGTTAGATATGCACGTTATTATAAGCAATTAAATGGAAGAATCATATAACATAAACTAATTCCATTTTTGAGGTGGTGGCCATCTTCCACATACTATATATACCATGCCTATCAACCCATTCTCTTCCATCCAATTAACCTTAAACATTCATTATCTAAAGTTTGAGCAAAGATATATAGTTGAGAGAATGGGAGAAAATAGGGGCTTAATGCTTTTTAAGCTTGTTATACTATTAAGTTTATCGACGGGTGCTCTTGGCTATCGAACCGGTGGTTTCCGTGCTTTCTACTTTGTACAACAGGTAAAATTTCATGCTAGTACTACCTAGTGAGACGATTAAATTATGACAGAAGGAATAATATTTGTACATTATTTCATGCAGTGGCTAGGATCATATTGTAACCAAAGAGGGACAGTATGTTGTGACCCACCAACCGGAAAGCCAAAACCAGATTTTACGATTTATGGGCTTTGGCCTTACTACAATGATGGTAGCTTCCCTTACAATTGCGGTGATGACAATTATGATGTTGGCCGGGTAACTCTTTTATTACTATGTAACTCCGTACCTCCTATTTTATACAAGTATACTTTATTATGAACGCTTTTTAATAGGTAAAGCTATCAAATATTTGTTTTTCCCTAAAACTCATAAAGTTTGACAAAAGTGATGAGTCAAAACAAATCCTAGTTAGTTTATTATTCTTAAATTAGAGGTTAAATAAACTTTGTGTTAATTACATTATTGCAGATTAAGTACATGGAAAAGAGACTACAACAATCATGGCCAACGTTCACATGCCCACAAATCGGAAGGAAATTTTGGGTGCATTTGTGGAACAAGCATGGTACATGCACCAAAGACATTCTAGGTGAACTTGCCTACTTCGAGGGTGCCTTGTACCTTAAGAACAAGGTAAACATTTTACAAGCCCTAGCAAGAGCCGGTATCAGACCGGATAACCGGTTTTACTCCCTCAAATCCATAAAGAAGGCCATTTCTCGATCCACCGGCGGGTTCCACCCATGGATTGTTTGTAACACAAATGCTAAAGGTAACAAACAAATTTGGCAAGTCACTTTTTGTTCTGATAAGACTGGAAAGAAACTCATCCAATGCCCTTACCTTCCTGGTGGACGTGGTAACTGCGATAATAGAATTCAGTTCCCTTCCTTTTATTAATCAGGGAAAATTAATTAATGTGGTTCATTAATTACTTCATGAATACATTATGAAGTATATGTATTAAGCTACCACTATGACAATATCTCAATTGTCAATTATATTAAGTAAAGATGTATTTTCCCCTTTAATTAATAGTGTACTTGTATATGTTCAATAATAATATTTATCAAATCCAGCATGACTCGACTCGTTTACCTAAATACCGTGAAAAAAAATAACAACAAGTCTCATTTTGTATGAACTTAATTTACAAAAATACGGAGTACATTGCAAGGTATAAACGTGTCGACATTATTGACTTCATTGTGTAGAACTGTAGGCGGTATAATGATATCCTTATTTTAAATTGGTGAATGTCTCCTCCTCGATCTGTAATTGATATCTTCGTTCCTTTTCTTAGTCTCTACTTTATGTCAAGGAGAATGTGGGTTTAACCACACAAATCGAATCCATTGAATTCTCATCCCAACTTCCAAGACATTAATTGTCAATTCTTTTACAAAATTATTCATTAACCCATCACATATGCAGGAACCGATCGAGTTAAAACACCTGTAAATTTACAAAAATCAATTAGTAATACTAGGATTCCGAGTATCTCCATAACATTTATCTTGAATTTATTTTCAAATCTTTCCTACGGAGTAATATTGGACAATTATACACTCCTTTTTTCTATGTACTCATTTTTTATTTTATTTTTTATAGTTTTCAGTATATACGGAGTATACATTGTTAGCTAAATAAGTAATTGAAACAACTTAACTGCGTATATACAAACTGAACACTTGTCGCGCCGTGGCCGGACCACTGCTCTAAAAGACAATCCCGCGCTACCTCCGATGAAGTAGATCACTTGCGGTTGCCCTCCAGAATTAACACGACACCAAGGATTGTGTGCACTCACAAGCCTCGGTTGGAGACCAGAATATTTGCCCAGAAAAATGAGAACAGTGTTTAGAGTATGTATTTATAGTGGAATTGTAACAGCCATAAAACGGCTAGTAGTGGACATAAAAACGGTCAGTAAATGGGAAGCAGTGGAAGTTACCACGATTTACTGAATGATTAGTGGGGCAGTTACAACAACATCACAAAACCCACCCCACGTCCAAGTACCAAGGCCCGACCCGCACGCGTGTGTGTTGTGTGTCCACTCATGCCACTCACATGCTTTCTTGAACAAATATTTCATTCAAGTCCCCAAATATAAACATTGAAAGTAGTTGATGTTTTTCCCATGTGGGACTTCCCACATTCCCTTGTCCCCACTCATTTTTCTTTTGTACTACGTATTTCTCACTAGGATTTCCAACATAAAATTTTAAATATATTTGAGATTAATCTAACTATATTTTAATCCTTTTAACTATATTTGAGATTAATCTAACTATATTTCATTTTCCGATGCAAGATTTCAGACAATAATATCTTCAATTATGGATAGGTAGAAAAATATATAAAGTTGATATATAAAGAACATTTATTGAGACGAATCTAACGAGACACAATATCACTATGTTTTTATCTAACAAGAACCAACATGATTATGTTTTTCTTAAGTACAAATCACAAATTTTAAATGAGCTTGTATAAATAGTGTCAAAATCAAATTGTGTCCTCTAATAAAAAACCGAGAAAAATATTTATACTACTGAAGTACTAGTATATTGGTATACAAGGCCGGTGTTGACAATTTAGCGGAGAAATTCAGAATGGGACCAATGGGTACATAAAATAAAATGTCCAAGGGAGTGTTTTCATTTGGGTATCAACAATGTTGAGTACAAGGAAGCATGTTGGCATATTGCTCGAGGCCCAAAGACAAGGAAGCCAGCCACATATTTACACGTAGCGTTCATGGGCTTTGGGCTTTGGGCTGTGGGCTTTAGGCCTTATGGGTTATGATGACGGCCCTCTCAGATTGAACTATTGGATTGTTTACTTTTTCTTTTTCTTCTTTGACAAAGAGGCCATTGAATTGTAAATTTTACATGAGTAATCCACTAATGCTAAGAACACTTTCTATTTGACAAAAAAAAATTAAATAAATATTGCTATGTGTAATGTAATTTATGTAATTAATTTATTTCTCAATTATTGTGTAATTACCTATTATCCTTAAGCCTTAGCTTAACCATAGAATACTCGAGTATATATTTTGACGTTATAGAATGAGAAAGGTACGTCAAATATTTTCAAATGGTATCACATATATTTCTTTTGTTTCTTAATTATATACGTCTTTTGTTTCTCATAGATGCACTATTTTACTGTTTACATTATTTATACAATAGTAATTTTTACCATATATATTTAGTAATTTGTAAAGATAAATGTCTACTTAAGTGTTTTTTTGGGTTAATCTCAATGTTTATTTTTAAAATATTATTTATTTATTGTAATTTTTACTAATATATAAATTAGAGATATTAATTTTTTTTGTATTGACTTTCGTGTCAAGTCAAAGTGATAATGTATTAAAAACTGAGAAAATGTTATGTCATGTTATGTTATGTTACGTAGTCTTTTTTTCTTAAATAATGATAAAATGCTAATTAAAATTCTAAAACTTTTTCCAATTGTAAATAATTAAATTTTACTAATAATTGAGATATGTAAGTTATCATTTGGTTTAAAGATGAAACCTTATGCGTTAAACTTATATCAAGTTGGTTAATTCGGAACTGATAGGTCAAGTTGACACATTAATTTTAATATGAATAAATTTTTTATTTAAACCCAATATTTTTGTTTGGCAGTGATTCGGCCGACATATCCATCAATAGTTACGAAGTTGGAGGTGTTTTTAATTTCTTCTTTCTCCTTCCTTAGATTTTGAGTTTTGACACAAAAGAGAAAGTAGACGCAACACGTTGGTTAAAGACAAAGCACAATAATAATCGTGTAATGATGTTTGTTGGATAACCCTAATACGAAAGCGTAATTATTTACTGCAAATGCTTTTACATGTCTCCAAGTTAGCTGACCACAAATATTTCTTTGTTTCTTCTTATGTGCATGTATGAGCCTTTAATTTAACGGCCCTCAAAACTTAATCAGTATTTCCTCGGTCCCAATTTATTTTTTACGTTTTTTTTTTCGGTGTCTCATTTTAATTTTTATATTTAGAATCTTTTTTTTATAGTGTAGCACAAGAGTTCGTAATATTCTTTTAAAAATCGTGGCAAATGATTATTTCAACCAATCAAATTCATTGGATCGTTTTAACCATTAAATCTTTCACACTCTCCCTTGTTGGAACATCATATTTCTCATTTTTTCAATGTCAATTTTTCGATAAAAGTGAAATTATTATTAACAAACGTAATTTGGATAGTTTAAGTTAAACAAAAAGAGAATCTTTATCCACATTAATTACATGTTAAATCGTGTGCATGATATCAAACATAAAAAATAAAAAGAGACGGGGAAAGTAATTTATATAAACTCTTTTATTTGATACTATCATTCTATCAACTCCATTTTTGAAAGGTTTTTACACTTTAAATGTACAAAGTATGAAAATTTTGACCCTAAACTTACACTGTTATATACATCAATACATTATCAAGTGAGATCTTGTTAAATTCGTCTCAATAAGTACATTCAAAACATTAACTTTAAACAAAAAAAAATCGCATACGAAACTGAATACATTAATGATCAAATATTGCATTGAATTCCGCACAAATAGTAAGGGTAAAAAAAAGTAGGGATGAAGAAAGTATAAGCTTAATCTGATGTCAAAAAAAAAAATCTATTCCTTATGAAATGGAACAAATAAAAGTGGTTTCCTCCAAAATAAACAGTGTTAATAGCCAGTGGCGGACCTTGAACGGTTTTACGAGGGGGCCGGTAGAAAAAAAATTAAGCAATATACTATGTAATTATACAATTATACACAAATTTTAGGGGGACCGTAACTAAAAATACACTACAAAATTTTTCGGTCGGGGGGCCAGGCCCACCCCAGCCACAACAAAGATCCGCCATTGTTAACAGCAAAGCATAAAATAAAGGGGAATTCTCTTTTGTAACCTTAAGTTTCTAATTTTTCTCTTTGGTAAAATGAAAACAAGAATTGACTCTCTGGTAGCCTTAAGTTTCTATACATAATTAAATAATTGCATAAATGATGGTTTTATCTTATTTTTTTGATTAAAAACTACATTATTAGACTAAATGTAGTCAATTAATGATTACGTTACTAAGTACCCTTAAAACTAGTTTTCCCTCCCAATTGAAAAGACTCTTTCCCTCCAAATTATTTCCTCCTCTTATATAAACCCAAACCAATAAACCTTAATACCCAACTCATTATTGTGCAACCAAGTTGTTGTTTAAGTTATCAATTTATCAGAAATTTTAAATTTGCAATGTTTTCAAATAATGATATTTAGTTTCCCACATTTTCATTCGGATAATACATCAATTGATTTGCAATGGTTTTTGTTTGAAGTGCTTCAATTGATGAAAAGTTAGTGAGTATAGGTGAATGGTGTACTAACTCATTGAAGAGGGTATTCTTGTACATTCAGATGTTAACCACTGTTAATCAAATTGGTTAAAACATCATCAATGTCATTGTTTAATATGTACAGAAACTTAAGGTTACCTACCTAAGAGAAAATTAAGAAACTTAAGGTTACCAAAGAGAATATCCTTAGAATAAAAAGTAGTAAGATAAAATAATATGAAGTACTTATTAAAAAACAAAAACAAAAAATGAAGACAACTAAAATGAAAGTAGTTTTTTTTTTTTTTTTGGTGTTACCACCCGGTTCACCCTTAAGGTTAATTCGGATTCGGGGTGAGTTCCGAGTGGATAGGTTTCAGTCCCCTCACAATTATTGTTGCGTAGGATCGAACATGCAGTACTTCCTACCAAGTTCAATTCAACCTCAATCACCATTGAACCAACATGCATGTAATTGGTATGAAAGTACAGTTATGCATTTACAACGATTTGGCTTATAATTAACTAGTGTTGTACTAGTATTACATTTACACCCGTTTCAATTCATAGATCCTCGCTCTTTCGTAATTCTTACTCTAAGCGATTTTGGTTGGACATCGTAGTAGTAGCAGTAGTTGTGATGTGATAAACATGGTGTAACGCCAAAAGTGGATTTAGGACTTGGCAACAAAAAAGTGAATCTCGTTCGCTCGTTGTGTGATAAAGCACACAACAAAACATCACTTTTCCATTGGCAAACCTCGGACAAGTAAAATAGCTATAATTTGTCTTAAGTACGATGATAGAATATGTATATAGAAATTAATGTAAATTAATTTTGTGGTAATTAGTTTATAGTTATTAGATTAGTTTTGGATAACCCTAATATAATTTTACATACATTTTCGTAAAATCAATAAGAAAACACGGTAAATATTTCTCATAGTACACATTTCTAGTCCCCCTAAAAAAATTCTAACATTCGCAACATCCAAGTAGTACCACTAATGAGGTTTTGTTAGTCGGTTACCAATGATGTCTTTATGGCCTAGTGGTTAACAATGAGAGTATGTGTACGATAAGTCTCATGTTCGAATCTCCGCCCTAATTTGTAATTTGTATTGGCCTCATGATTCATTCGCACCGAATAAAAAGAAATACATAACAAATGCCTGTTTCATTTACCTAATTCCAATACCATAATGCTTATTTAAGGTCTTATTATATCATTTGATTTCATACAAAAAGTTTAGATCATGTCATTTTAGAAAAATAAGTTTAACATATAAGTGTAGAAAAAATAAGTTTAAATTAGGTAACCCAGACTACCTAAATTAGATCAAAATCAAACAAAATTAGACCAGACTAATTAAGACTGGATCAAAACATTCTAGATTAGTCAACATCAAATCATATCAAGTTATCAACTCAACTCAGATCATTCCAAATCAAACAAACGAGTACATATTAGATCTGTCCATATTAAATCATATCATTGTATAATTTCAACGCATATCAAATCAGTCCAGCTCATATCAAATCAGTCCAACTCATATCAAATCAGTCCAAATAGATCATACAGTTCAAATTAATTAGATCTATTAGGTCAAGTCAGTCTATACCAGATCAATTTTAATTAAATCGACTAGACTAGATCAGTTTAGATTAATCCCCGTCACTCTGGACATCCCGATCAGATCATATCAAGCCATATTAGAATTAATTACAAGTATGTTAACGGTGATTATGAAAACATTTTACCTATAAAAATTACTCTCTGTTCCTAAATGTTCTTTCGCATTTCAGTTTGACACATTTGCCAATGCATATTTTACATCGTTAATATCTCTAATTACGTGTTATTAAAAATTATAAATTTTCATATTGTTAAAGTACTCATTGAGACGAATCAAATAAGACCCCACATGACTATATTTTTTTCTTATTTATTGGTAGTAATTCAAGATTCTCTTCAATTGTGAATAGTGTTAAGATATGGGAAGAACATTAAGGGACAGAGGGAGTAATCAATAATCCATCCCTCCCAACGTAATATTGTCACACTTTTTTTCCCGTTCGTCCCAATTTAATTGTCATATTTCCTCTTATGACATGACCTGATGACCTGCTAATATGTTTTTACCATTCTCTTCCCACTATCAAAAGTTAGGGTTTCACTTCTTCTCTCATTCAATCTGAATATTTCTCCACTGTCTCCCATTGCACCTATTAAAATATATATCCTTATTTCCTATTAGTTGCAACATTTTGACTTTTGCATTATTCATATAACCTCCTTTGACCGGTTTTGATGAAGTATATACTTCGTATAAACTAACACATAGTCATGAGGAATCTTGTTAGATTTACCTCAAATTTATATTTTCACAATATCAACTTTTTATAATTTTATTTATATACAGTTAGAGATATAAATGGTCAACGATGTGTGTTGGCAATCGTAAAAGTCAAAGCGCAGCCAATAAAAGAGAACACATGATGTATTCGATAAGTCAACATCTAATTATAGCATAAAACTATGTGAAAACTTAATACAACAATTAAATTAGGACGGAGGGAATATATTTTAGTTTAAATATGAGTCCTAGTTTAAATATGAGTCCTAAAATTTTAAATCGACTCAAATTATATAAGATACATACAATAGATAAATACTCTCTCTGATTTCCTAATTAAGTTCAACCCGCTTACTATTATGGAAACAAAGTTAAAAACTTTGACCATGTCTCTTTATTTATGTATAAGAAAAAAAATCATGAGATGTCTTATTGGATTTTTTTTTATTGTACGTAGTATATAATTTACCCACCTACAAGAGATGGGTAGCTGTTTCAACTCAGTTTATGATGATTCAGTATATAATTTCAAAATATCAATATATGTTTAGGGACATAAAGGTCCGAGCAGTGAATTGAAGGCTGCCTAGAATGCAATTGAGCATAATTTAGGAAATACTTATAAAAAAAGTTATTTTAGTAAAACGGAGGGAGTATAAAATTTCCATTAAAAATAAAATAAAATAAAGGATAGGGTAATATATAATTATTTTTTTGTTTGCCGCGAATTGAATTAGTAACAACCTTGACTAAGCCTTTTTCTTCTACACTACTCCGTATAGGCTATTATTAAACCATTAAACATACGGAAAAATTGTGACTTTAATGATATCCATTAATTTATTTTTATGTTTACTTTGTTGGTATTCTCTCATAATCCATTCAAATGTCAACTTTTCTTTATTTTATTCAAAATATGGTTTTTTTTAATTAACATGATCATCTAGACTACAATAATAGTCTTGCAAAAAAATAAAAATGGTTTAAATTAGTAACATGTTGACCAAAATTACAATTTAAAATCATCCAAGTTATTATTTTTTGTTAATTTGACCAATAAAATGAAGAAAGGTTGGAGCCATAGGTCCATCCAAAAAATACGATTCTCCACCTCTTAAATTCAACAAATTCCCCAAAATTGACCAAAGAAAACAAAAAAATAAAAATAAAAATAAAAAATAAATAAAAGGGAGACACCTGACCAACCTTTGGTCAAGACATCACATTGATGCTTACTTTGATGATGTGTGCTAAAATGACAAGGACACACTCTTAAATCATAAGGGTACACGGGGATAAACAAATGGGAGATTATTTTATCGCAAATTCTAAATAGTTGCAGCATTTTAATTTTTAAGTTTAATGACATATAATTTTGATCATCAATTTTTGTAATTTTATATTAATAAAAATTGTAGAAAGTTGACATACTTAAAACATACATTGAGACAAATCCAATATTTTACATAATAATATTTGTTTATATTTATTAGTATAAAGTTATTGTGAAAATAAGATAAATAAACAGTGTCAAAAGTCAGATGGTGCAACTCTTTAGAAATATAGATAGTATTTAATATTCGTATATAATAGAGATTGTAATAAAGTAAAAGTTAACTCGAAATTCTTAAAAGTTGTCCCGTTATAATATAAAAGTTATTAAGTCATTAGTGATTAAAAATTATCCCTAATCAGGAACTCGCGCACACTACTCATCTCCATTCTATCCGATCACAAATTCCCATATCCTCCTCCTTCCCTCAACATGATTATACAATTTACCGATTTGGCTTTAATAATACTTTGGCTCATGTCGACAATCTAAACACCATTACACAATTTTACATGCAGAAAATCTTACAACTGAATTATTGATATTTCAAAAGTCTGATTAATATTGTATTATGACATTTTCACTCAAATATATGCGCTTTAACTTATTTTGAATTATTTCAAGAAAATAAAGTTCATATAAATTTATACAAACTAAGTTTAACAAAATTAAGTTATAATAGTTTTTTTCAAGACAATTTAAGAAATACTTCTAAGTATTTTTTTTAAAAAAACAAAACCATGTAAGTTTTCTTTTAAAAGTTCATATATTTTCACAAATGTTCGGATGATTTCATTTGAGTCAAAATCGTACGAAGAATGAACCAAACATAACATAAGGGTATTTTATCCACCTTCGCGTAAAAAAAACGGGGGAGTAATCAGTAAAACCTAAAAAAAGACCAAAAAATTCCTTTAAAAAAAAAAAAGACCAAAATATACTACTCCGTACTCGAAAAGGGAGGACTCGTCAAAACACTGCTCCCTTAAAACCTACTCTCGACTTAATTTCCTTTTTTTTATATAAGAAATATTTTAATTTTGTTTTGTTGGTAGTACCACCATTAAAGCGTAGACTTGAAGACCACTGTTCAAACCAATTAAAGTCCCCTTCAATTTCTCTTCCTTTTCTCTCTCCTACCACCATTTCTGCATTTGAAGTTATTCCATTCCAAGGTCAGTTTTTGTTTTAGAAGTTTTTGTATCTTTGTTTCCAGCTTTTAAATTACAGTTATGCTTACAAATTGAAGTTTAGTCGTTAGTTTTTATGTATTTTTTTTTTTCATAATTACCCTCAATTTTGTTTATTTTAAGTTCATATTGATTTGATTTCAATGTGGGATCTTCTATTCATGTTTATAGAGTATAAAAAATTGATCTTTTTCGTTTCATTTTGGTGGGTTGGAAAGATATTATTATTAGATGAGATTGTTAATTATTTTTGAAGTAATTAGTGTCTCCTCATAGTGGCAAGAAAAATTGGCAATGGGTATACGGTAGTGATGCAGAAGGGATTCGATCTGAGGTTTTGGGTTCAATCCCGGACGACATTAACCAATTAAGCAAGAAGCTAACTCTGAATCTGTGAAAAGAAGTATTAGAATAGTTCGTGATTTTGTATTGAACTACTTATTAACAACGGTGGTGTATAATTCCTGAAATTGGATGCAATTTATTGAATTTCTGGATATTTATATGTAGTGCAGTGGATTTTTTTGTTCAATAAATGTTTGTTAACATTGTTGTGGGGTTTCCTAATTGGGTTTTTGAGTGGTAAATCTAATGGGATTTTCTTTTTCACTGTAGCATTTTGATTTGTAAACTTTAGTGGTAGTTGCAATAATCATAGTGACATTGGAGTTTCTCTTTGTTACTTGACCATTCAATTTTTGAATCTGAGCCTCAGATTTTTGGATTTTGTTACTCAGCACTTCAAATTAGACCAGCAATATGCATCCATTTGTGAAAATCCAAACCCATGTCCTTTCCTTAGTCAATTTCACCTGTTATTTAGCTAGTGAATCATGGCTATGCTCAGATTATAGCATAGAGTTCGAATTTGTTGGTTTTTAATCGCTGATACAGTTTGATCTGTCCTTTTCAAAATCATCTCTAGCAGTGTCTAATACCAAGTATGCAATTAGTCAGAGCTCTGAATACGGAGTAGAGAAGATTATAGAGCATTAACAAATGTGCTCGTTATTTTCCTTATGACCTCAATTAGGTTGAATGGCAAGAAAACAAATTAGCATTTCTGTAATGCTTTTAATATTTCTATGGTTGTTCACTTGTTTGGTTGTACCTCATTAAATGACCTTGTGCTCTAACTATTGATTTTCAGGATATGGGTTGAGTCGTCACTTATATTGTCCTTGAGGAACTAGTCAGATAATCTTCTCTTTAATTATGAAATTTGGTCTTACAGATTTCCGCTCTGAGAAGATGCCGCTAAATGATCTGAAATCGATTACATAAATGCGTTCAATGATCTGGTTCATGCCTGCTTTCAAATATCAGTCTTTGTGTGATAGCTTTATGTCGTCTCATTGTTCCTGGCTTCATGTGCTTTTTAGTTTGAGACTGCACCTTCACGTTTAAGCTCCACTTTGCTGATTGACTCTCTTTGTTGGAGCTAATGATGAAAGACATGAAGAAATGGTATGCGGGTATTATAGTTTCTTCTATCTTCATGTTGCTGGTGCTGCGATACACCATCATGCAAAATCCCATAGGGCAAAGTTCCTTTACTGGTTCTTTATCTTTCAATACAACTAATCCATTTGAATGGGTTAATACTAATCCTCTTGAATGGATAAGCTCTACTGGCGCACCTGATGTTCAAAGTCCTAAAATTGCTTCCCAAGTAATTCCAACAGATACTCTGATCTCCGGTCTCTTTGTTCGAAGGAACCTTACAAAGGAAGAACATCATTCTTTGCTGACTTGGAACCAGCTGAAGCACCTAATTAATAATTCTCAGGCTTTGCCAAATGCAGTAGAAGCCACTAGAGAAGCTTCACATGCATGGAATGGCCTTATGACTGTGATTGAAGAAGAAAAGCTTCACGTAAATGATAGCACTTCCATGAAAGCAAAAGAGAAACAGTGTCCGCACTATCTTAAGAGGATGAATGACTTAGAATTTAACAATAGTAATTTTAGGTTAGGGGTGCCTTGTGGATTGACTCAAGGTTCTTCTGTTACACTTATTGGCATTCCAAATGGCCTTCTTGGTAACGTTCGGATTGACTTAACCGGGGAACATATACCTGGAGAGCCAGATCCACCTATTATACTGCACTATAATATCAGGCTACATGGAGATCAGATAACAGAGGACCCTGTTATTGTTCAAAACACCTGGACTGCTGCACATGATTGGGGTGAAGAGGAGCGCTGCCCAAATTCTGAGACCGACAGTAATAAGAAAGGTGATTAAGTTTCTTCTTGAGTGGAATATATCATGCTCAATTCCTTTATTTTTGAGTGAAAGTGTAGATTCTCATCATTCTGAATTAATGTCAGAGTAATTCAAATTGCTTGGTAGTTTCTTTTCACTTTTGTTCTAAAATACTTTAAAACATGAGTATTCTCTCAATCGTGTTGATAATTGGAGAGTTTCTGTTAGTTACTTGCTATGTCAAACACTCAAATTTCTGACATTTTCAGGGGAAAAAAATATCTTTGGAACTCTTTAATAACTTAATAAGTTAATATAGTAATGCATGACTGTGATTGGTTGTTGGAGTTTGATACGCAACTATACTATTATATTCTGGACTTCTGGCATGCTTTCTAAATTCCTGACTCTACTCGAATGTGATGTGTGTTCATTTGAAAAAGCTTCTTCTAAAGTCTAAAGTCTAAAGTTCTAAACCTCTATAAGGTGTAGAAAATTTTAACCAGATTTTTTTTTTCCTTTCAAAAATCCTATCATTGTCTGAAATTGTAGATGTCAGGAAACCCTCATGTTTCCTGTATGGTTTTCATGTGCTATCTGAGTTTGCAGCTTTTAGTTCTTTTATTTCTAATTTTTGGATATTGCTGAACTAGATTATGTATACTAGAGGAGCACAATGAGAAATACCTCTGGTTCATATGCTTCATCCTAATTTTGCATAGATCATACTTTTGTCTTACATTCATTGATATTCAGACTTCTAGATAAGACTAGGTTTTTTTTTTTATCAGGATTCAGGACCATTGTTCTTTCGAACTAAATATACAAATAACCATGACTATTCCACTCTTGACATTTTCCAATGTTTTTCAGATTACAGTTGTGTTTGAATGAAATCATGTTGTGTTGCATATGTTTTGTTGCATGACCCTCTTCTAAATTTTACAGTGGATGAGCTTGATCAGTGCAATGAAATGGTGGGGAAGGATGTCAATCAAACATTAAAGGCGTTAACACATGTGAATGGTTCCAATGGATCTTCACAGGTTCATGATGGATTCAAAAGACGGCGATACTTTCCTTTTAGACAGGGCTATCCATTTGTTGCAACACTTAGGGTTGGGTCAGAGGGAATTCAAATGACAGTTGATGGGAAGCACATAACTTCCTTTGCTTATCGTGAGGTGCTGGTCTTAAAGCTCCTCTAATAATTTCTCTGTAGATGCTTTAGAACAAATCCAGCTTATTTCATTCAACTCACCTGCCTTTTCCAATTATTTCAGACGTTGGAACCTTGGCTTGTTAGTGAAGTTAGAATTTCTGGAGATCTGCAGTTGATTTCAATCATTGCAAGTGGTCTGCCAACATCTGAGGATGTGGAGCATGTTCGTGATCTGGAAACTCTGAAGGCTGTTCCAATTCCACATGGAAAGTCTTTAGATCTATTTATTGGGGTTTTCTCTACTGCTAACAACTTCAAGCGTCGAATGGCTGTTCGAAGAACATGGATGCAATATCCAGCAGTGCGCTCTGGATCAGTTGCAGTGCGCTTTTTTGTTGGTTTGGTGAGTCTTTAAACTTTAATTCATATGTTGAATCGGGCAATCATTCAAAAAATTTGCCCATCTGTTAGGATTCACATAATTGGCTGCTGGTTCCTATCTGCAACTGACCACCAAAATTTTGACCTTTGACAGTTGCCTGCATAGTGCGTACTGTTTGATATCTAGTTTTATGCTTTTCTATTAATCTAGGCAACACATTAGAAATAGAAAATCATCCATTTTGTAACTCTTAACAAAGGGGCACTGTCTCACAATTATCTTCCCTTTCCAGTACTATGGTGTCGTTGAGCAATCAAAGATGTTGATGACTTTTAGACTTTTAGTTATATAGGCTACTCCATTATTACTAAATGCAATACTACAAATACCAAAGTAAAAAGAATTTAATGCTGCAATCAGAAGCACTAACACGCCTCAGTTAAGATGCCAATGAGCGATCCTTACATTTTGATGAAAACAGGGAGTACATTGAGATACTACGCTTACTTTTTTTTTTTTAAATGCCTTGGAAAAGCAAAAACTATACTCTTGACTTCTTGAGTCCTTTTGACTGGTATTTTTTATGTGCAATAGTATGTATTTTGGTATAAGCTTCTAGGAGATTGACTTTCATTATCTAAATCAGTAAATCTGCACTCAAAGATATAGAAAGATTATTACTCAAGAAGATAGCTTTTTCACAGCATAAAAACCAAAGAGTAAATGAGGAGCTGTGGAATGAAGCCCGTACTTACGGAGATGTGCAGTTGATGCCATTTGTAGACTATTACAACCTGATTACGTGGAAGACTGTGGCCATCTGTGTTTTTGGGGTAAGTCTTGTTTGCTTTATTATTCATGCCTTCGCTTTTCCTATGATGAAGAGGAAATTCCATTCAGTTATGTCCTCTCTTAAAATATACCGGAGAAAATAAGTTGTCTCAATCTATGGCCTGTTGGAAAATGTTCCCATGGTGTGACCTTATTAGGAGTCAGGGGTGTTGTCAGATCACTGTAAGGTAGAAAAAAGAAAATTGTTATTAATTTGCTCTATTCAATAGGTGAGATTGTCCAACAATGAGACTTTGAACTTTTATCCATGAAGTCTCTAATCTATATCCAACAAAGACTTGTCATGTGACATGAGTTAGAATACACACTACTTTGTGAAATATTATCTACCAGGCCATATGTTGGAAACTTGGAATTCTGTTGTGAAAATAACTCTTTTTGTCATTAATAATTTAATATAACTTGTTACTAACTTCTGGTACAATGATGCAATAGACGGACGTTGTTTCAGCAAAATATGTCATGAAGACAGATGATGATGCTTTTGTTCGTGTTGATGAAGTAATAGCTTCCTTGGATAGGATAAATGTAACCCGTGGATTGCTTTATGGGCTCATTAACTCTGACTCACGACCTCACCGGAGTCCCGACAGTAAATGGTTTATTAGTATTGAGGTAAATATAATCATCTAATCTCTTCGGTTTTTGTCTGTTTATTGGATAATATTTATTTGTTAGAAAGGCAAGCAAATTAAAGCTAAGAGTAAAATTTAATTTAGCCCAGAATACTCAATTGGTTGTATGTGATTCTATGGTTATTCTTTTCTAGTGGCTGCAAGTTAGGGGAGCAACCAAGGCTTTTTATTTTTTTGCTCATTTACTCGTTTGGAAGGTAAATAAGCAAATGAGCAAAAATAATAAAGTAAAATAGCCTTGACTGTGCCTTGCAAGGTACAACACTACAACCAGTTCCTCTGCTTATGCTTAAATCTCAACATAAACTACTGAAGCAAAAGCATACAAGATCTGGTCCGCAGATATTATGTACTCTCCATGCCTGAAAGATTATTCATAAAAAGCAAAATAACACCTATACTTTAGTCGCTATTTGGCCATTCACCATTGCACTAAATCTGATGTCTGCACTGTTGAGTTGATTTAAGATCTCCACTTAGCATCCATCTTCAAAACCATCGAAGTTTCTGATTTTACGATTTCTTAGTGTATGCATTTCTGCAAGAATATTTAACAAGAGCAATATGTTTTACGAGATTCCTTTTTTTTTTTTTTTACTAATCAGAGGCATACAATTCAATGCTTATATCTTACAGTAGCATGTTGCTGTATGATGTGCAGTCAAATCTTACTATTCTCTATGGTTGTCTAATCTTTAATGTGTATGTTCATGAAGGAATGGCCTGAAGAAACTTACCCACCTTGGGCACATGGTCCTGGTTATGTTATATCGCACGACATTGCAAATGCAATCTCTAAGAGACATCAAAACGGGCAACTAAAGGTAATTGAGAGGCTGAGAGAAAACAATATTTGATTTTCTGTTTTGGAAGGCTGATAAAATTGTATTAAATATTTTGTTGCTAATTTGCTATGTGATAAATCATACACTAAAAACATCATAATCTTATTGTTGTAAATGGCAGATGTTTAAATTGGAGGATGTAGCAATGGGAATCTGGATTGCTGCGTTGAAGAAAGAAGGGCTTGACGTCAGGTATGAGAATGAAATGAGAGTCTATAACGAGGGATGCAAGGATGGTTATGTTGTCGCGCACTATCAAGGTCCGAGAGACATGCTGTGTTTATGGCAAAAACTTCAAGAAACAAAGCGTGCTTTCTGTTGTGGAGATGGTATGAGCTAAGTAAGAAATTTTGCGATGTGTGACTGACTGTAACAATCAACCAACCAACCAACCAACCAACCATTGCGTTTGCATAGATGTAGGTTTAGGATTGCATATATAGGAGGCATTACCATATTCTTTTACCTCTCATCATTCTTTGAGTTTGAGGGCGAGTAGCTGCTTTCTGTGGATTTGGCCATATTTCGGCTTGTATCATATTTGAGTCATATGCATTATGCCAGGGAGAAGCATTAAGCATATGTTATCACTGTATATAATTAGATGCTGTAAAAACATAATGCTATTATTATATGAAATAGTGAATACCCTTTTCTCCCATATCTTTGCATTTCACTTCCAGGGAAGATTGTATAATCCTTCTACTCTCAAAGTCTGGCAAGAGTATTGGTCTAACCCTTTATAAACAGAGTAATCTAGGATCATCAAACTTCATTAAGGAGTGAAATATACTTATGGCTTGAAAATTGATACATTAATTTGGTCATAAAAAGAAGTTTCAACTTTAAGCCATATACTTGTGTATAACGCCTCTCTTGTGCGTGTCAATCCATAATTAGTTCTTTTTCCAATAGTCTACTTAAATTAGACCCTACTATGTTCGGTAATATGCCAATTAAAGGTTCGGGGCTTTAACCAGAAAATATTTAAACTTAATACAATCACTAAGATTTATAAAAGCAATGTCTTAATTACTACTAAAAAACACAACATTAACAAATAACAACACAAACCTGAAATAACAAAGCATTACTCATATGAAAGATGAGAAGCCACCATTCTAAGTGGCCATGCAACCAACCCCAAAACGAGCCTTAGGAAAGATAAGAAAAAGACAACTACAAACAACACCAACCATCAAAGGAAAACTCTCCATTGCTTCCTCCATTTCCTTAGCATGACCCGGAAGAAGACAGTTGGTGACCCGATGATCCGACAACGCGATCGCCATGAACACCATAACCGACATCATAGCATGCACGAAGTCCGCGAAATGTATGTTATACTTGTCCTCCTTAGGCACTTCTACCTCCAACCCTGGCTTGAAAACCGCTAACCCGTTCCGTGTCACGAACCCGTAGTAAACCTTCCCATCCGGGTCCCGGAAACTATCCGTAAAATGGAAGAAGAAGCATGAGAGGCAACATAGTATAAGGAGGATATAAGTCATAATGGTGGACACCGAAGAGCATTCACCAACACCATAGATAGAAGGAAGGACCATCTCAAAGGTGAGGAGGGTTCCAGTTGGGAGGAAATGGGCTAACATGGAAGTCTTAGAGAGGGTTCTTTGGACCGATTTCGCAACCACGGCCCGCCTTTTCTTTGGACCACCCGTGGATACGGGTAGCGTAGGCGGGTCCGAGGCAGGACGAGGGGTTGTTGATGATGGAGGGTACTGAGTGGTACGGCCTGATGGTGAAGCAGTGTAGATTTTGATCCCAAGCTCTGGTTGTTCAGTTTGCTCCATTTTTGCAGTGTTGTATGGAAAGAGAGAATTATTGCGGTTGTAGAAGTTGTTTCCTACAATATGATTTTGGGGAGGGTGGTGGTTTTTGTTGGTTTAAAAAGAGGGTTTTTTTAAATAAAAAAAAACTACTTTCAATTTTGTTTTTATATATAAAAAAAACTACCTTTCATAAAAGTAATTGATAACCACCAGTTCTTATCTAGTTACCGGTATAAATCAGTTAACAGAGTAAGTATACAATTTTCAGGGGATGAAGGAGCAACTTTACAACTTACAGGCGATATTAGTGTCTATCTAAGCAAGAAGCCATGTTCAGAAAGTGCAATTTCAAATGCTTTCACCCTTTCACCACGAATACTACCATTCCGATCATAGGATGATATTTCATCAATCTTGAGGTTCATTGCTGCTTTAACTAGCTCTTCGCCAACTACTTTTGCAGCCTCCTGAAAGCATTAGCCAGTGACAAACAATTTATTTCATTTTCTATCCACTTAAATCAAAGTAATCACTGAAAGTTTAACAAACTGCAAGAGAACAAGTGATTCTGTAATAGAAAAATTTGGTGATAAAAGTGAAGAGATGAAGATCAAGGCTTAGATTATAAATCTTAATTATCATAGCAAGTGATATTTCGAATGTGTTTATCTGTTAGAAGTGCTGGAACAAACCAAAAAAGTTCACTGCAATTGAGATTGAAAACAAACCAAATTTAGTGAGAAGAGTAAGAAAACACTGCATGGATCAAGAACTATGCATTTGATCCAAGAATCCAGATTCTCTATAGACATTTTAGTTCACGAAGAAAACCAAGTTGAGCTTGAAAATGCACATATTAAAAGTATGTTGAGCTCTGGTTCAAATTTCAGCCTGATTGTATCTTTCGTGAAAGAAAACAAACAACATCCGAGTAGATCATGCCCATTGACACAGTCAGTAGACTGTGTGATTAGTTACCATGCAATTTGATGAAGTTTATTTTTCCATTTTATTTGATGTTCTAGCTGCATATCAGGTTAGTCCGTGGATGCAACACTGAAATACAGCACAATTTGGAATGAACCTACAATTGGGAGGTGCTTACAGCTGTGCGCATATCAGGATCATTTCGTACAGATTTCTGCAGAGTGCTCCCATAAAACAAACACTTCTTATTCACGTCATCCACAAGCATTGCATACAACTGCTTTTCTGAACAGAATACTGAAAGTCTCGGTTTGGTTGGTGTACCGTTATACTGTGACAAAGAAGGATATTTTCTTAGAAATAGTCCATGGCTTCGTAAGGAAACAATAGCAGAAATGATTAGCAGCATTTGAGGTTTTGTAAATAACAATTAAACAGATTCATCTCAAAGATCGTCGTAAAGTAGTACAGAAAATTTTATTCATTACCAACTCAACAAGTAGCTCTTTGAATTCATTTCAAAATTCAGATTTTTCTCAAAGTTTAACAGAAATATGATGCATTTCTTTTTACAAGTTTTAGATTTCACACACTTTTTAAAATCCATAGGCAGATATAAACCACAAATAATGCGTAAAAGACTTAGTCCCTAAGTAAGATGTGATCATTCTAGATTTCCTGAACAAAAGCTTTTCACCAATGGCAGGTCTCATACCTTTTTCTGCAATCGTCTGTTTCGGAGTTTGTCACTTTCAGTCCGAGAATTCGCCCTTTTCCTAAACTTCGCTTCAACCACCAATGGCTTCCAAGCGAGTCCTACAGCCCAGAAACAAAAAACATAAATGAACCTCCAAAACTGCAAACTTTCCATTTGTATAACCACTTTTTCGTCTGGCTTACGTTGACGATTAACTGGAAGCAGGTGAACTTTGAATGGATTCAAATCAATCCTATTGAGAAAGCAACAATTCACAAGTTGCGTTGGATTGACATTCAAAAGAGCCATTGTGTTGAATTACCCTTCAGAGAGTTCAGACTACAAACTGTCAGCAATTTAACAACAAACGAGCTGATCACCAGACATCAAATCAACCCACATCCTAAAAAAAAAATTGAAACACATGTGTATTGTCAAATCCAATTCCAAATAAGCAAGTGTCAATTTTTAATCAACAAAACAAAAGGCAAACTTCTTACAGAAATTTTATCAAACAGGTGGTGGGCAAAGAGCATAAACACCAAAATCTAGTCTTCAAATTCGGAAAGAAAGAACCTAATTGCATAACCCTTATCAATAAACAAAGAATATGTTAATGGGCATTGATAATTTAGTGAATTTCCACAGTTTAGAGTTTGTAATTAAGGGATTTTCTCAATCTGAATTAACGAAATTGCCAAGCTTTATATGACTATGAGATCGTTAAATGGTGTAGGCATACCTTTCAAATTTCCAGCAATATTTATTTAACTGGTTTGTTGATGATGATTTGTGCTTGATTAGTGGATTAAGTTGACTACTTCACTTAAAATTTCTCCCGCCACTCTCTGTCTCTGTTTCAGGCACCATTTGGCCGGTTCATTTGTTCCAATGGTTTGGACTACGGATTTTTCATGAAATACCCCCGAATTATGGCGTAATTCACCAAATGCCCCTCGACTTTCAGAAATTCACCAAATGCCCCTCGACTTTCAGAAATTCACCAAATGCCCCTCACAAATGACTTAATACCCAAAATACCCTTACTAATGACGCGCCGTTAGTCCTCCGTTAGCCTAATTTTTAAATTCACCAAATACCCCTATTTTATTACTTATTTCATATAATACCCCTATTCTGAAACTTAATTCACCAAATACACATAACTTAAAATTACCCATTTTGATGCTCAGCAGCTAGTTTTATGTTTGAAAATTAGCCGTTGCTTATTGTTTGCTTATAAAAACCCCTTTTCTGACTATTTATTGTAGTTTTTCTATTGTTTTGTTAATTTCATATCATTTTTGTCATGAGTTTTCTTTCAAAATCATCATCCACACCCATGAATCCACATATGTAAGAGCCCAAACAATTTCTAATATTATGGGAGGAAATTTCCATCCGAGGCTCCGATACAACACTCAGTAAGTTTCAATTATGATCCAATAAGTTCAGGCCTCATCCAGTAAAGACAATGCACTTTAGCTGAGCAAAAGGCCAAAAAACCCCATTTTCAAAGGGATCTTATGTAAGTGAAGCTGAAGTAATTCAATCTAAAGCTAACACCTTAATTTTCTTATTGTCCGAATGGTAAAGAAACTAAGAAATCAAGTTCAATAACACATACATTTTTATCACAACCTCGATTTCAACTTGGATTCATGATGTGAAAATCTTGAGTTTGGAGGCAAATCTTTGTGCCAAGATTCATGTTTTTTCACTGGTTCATGAGCTTTGGAACATACCTTAGTTTCATTTTTTTTTCTTGTTCCCTCAAATCCAAAAATAGACATTTGTCCATAAATCTGACCATGTCAATAGGACCTAGCTCAAAAGAAAAGTGGGAAAACCTTTATGCCTCGACTGTAAGGTTGAGAGAAAGTTAGGAGATTGAAGAAAGATGTTTAGAGGCAGTAGAGACAGGAGACAAAAGGGAGTTAACGTTAAATATGTGGCATGGAAGCAATAGAAGCCAAGGTAGCTGGAACATATGCGTTAGAATAAAATTAATAAGAGCTTTATTTTTAATCTGTTTGCATATGTTAAAGATATTTCCCATATTGAAAAAGGAATACCTTCCGATTGCGTGGTAAATATAATTAATTGGTCACATAAAGAATAAGGTACAAAAGAAGTAGCTATTTTCTTGAAGAGTTGCGACGTTTTGAGGTGTTTTTAGGAGTGTTTTCTGTTTTAGTGTTGTACCGGAGCTTCAGATTGAGTGTTGTATCAGATATTCGGATGTCAAAGTTTCTCCCATGATAACAAAATTTATTTGGGACTCTTACATATGTGGACTCATTGGGTGTGGATGATGATTTTGAAAGAAAACTCATGACAAAAATGATATGAAATTAACAAAATAATAGGAAAACTACAATAAACAGTCAGAAAAAGAGTATTTATAAGCAAACAATAAGCAACGGCTAATTTTCAAACACAAAAACTAGCCGTTGAGCATCAAAATGAGTAATTTTAAGTTATTGGTATTTGGTGAATTAAGTTTCTGAATAAGGGTATTTGGTGAAATAAGTATTAAAATAGGGGTATTTGGTGAATTTGAAAATTAGGTTAACGGAGGACTAACGGCGCATCATTAGTAAGGGTATTTTGGTTATTAAGTCATTTGTGAGGGGCATTTGGTGAATTACTGAAAGTCGAGGGGCATTTGGTGAATTACGCCAAAATTCGGGGGTATTTCATGAAAAATCCGTTTGGACTATTATAAAAGTATTCTTGAAGTTTGGGTCTAATTAGGAAAATTTGTTACTTGTACTTAGGTGGTTAGTGATGTCAATCTCTATTATACAATAGAAGAGGTGAGGGCATTTTAGTAATTATATTTTTGGTGTTCTCCATGAATAGTCCATTACGCCCTCAATAATTGAAAGAACACAACTTTAAAGTCAACAAATTAATTTTTTTAAAAAAAGAAGGATTTTTTTTTATATTAACCACCTTTTAAGTTTCATATTTTTGTACTTACCACTTATAAAATGTTATTTCATATTTACCACTTTATTTTATGAAAAATTTCATATTCACCACCTTTTAACGAATTTCATTCGATTTTTCATCTATTAGAGCCCCACTTAACCAACTTCTTTAATTTTCCTCCTCTTTTATTAGGTTTTCAATTGAAGAAGTTCGTTAAACAGGGTTCACATGGGCCGAAATTTTGACGAAAACCATTAAGAGGTGGTGAATTTATAACATTGTATAAGATTAAGGTGGTAAATATGAAATAAAATTTTATAAGGTGGTAAATACAAAAACATGAAACTTAAAAGGTGGTAAATATCAAAATATCCTAAATAAAACTCTAAACTCCACCAAAACAAGCAAAGAAGCAAAGAAGGAAACCAAATGTCATGAGTATATCATGCATGAATGTTTTCTAAAGTTAACAAAATCTTTAAATTAATATTATGAGTTGCGAATTATACTCCATAGTAGTGACTACTCCGTATGTTTCATTTTCCATTGTTCCACTGTCAAATAACCATCATTTGTTTTAGCTATATATGCGTTCTTATGTACTCATTTAGAGATAAACATCTCATCAATATTATAATTATTCTAAGATCATGCCTATGTTCTTGATTGTTAGTCCCTTTTGGAATCTAAGACAATCCAATAAAAGTATAATTGTCACATTAATTTCAATAGAATATAACAAATGTGGGTACGAGAGAAAAATAATTTGGGAGTTTAATGGGAATTAAAATTTATTTGAGAGTAGACAAGTGGTCTTTCTGGATATTTATAAATTATAAGGGTATAGAGGGGATAAATGTTAGACAAATAAGGAAAGATTTCAAAATGAACTAATAAAAAAACAACTCAATTAAGGCTGTGTTCTATTCACCTGATTTTCACTTATTTTTCCTTAACTTATCTTATCTTATCTGAACTTAACTGAACTTATCTGAACTTATCTGAACTTATTAGAACTTATCAAAACTTATTTTAGTTATAAATTGTACTTGGCCAACCCTTATTTTTCCTGAACTTATCTTATCTGAACTTATCTGAACTTAACTGAACTTATCTGAACTTATTTGAACTTATTTTTTCTGAAATAAGTGGAAATAAGGTGAAAAGAACTGGGCCTAAGAGAGGGGAATAACATTTAAGAACGGAGGGAGTAACTGTTTAAATATTTTTTATAGTCGGACTCACATTGTAATATAAAAATATTTAAATTAGTATTATATTTCGTTTTATAGTTATTGTTTCGACTTATCATATTTGATAAAGGTGCTAATTTGAGAGTAACAACTAACAATACTACATGACCTTGCACAACACCTTTTAAGTTGCTTAGCTACCGAAATAAAATAATTACTTCAACAGGTTTCAATCTACTCGGATTACATACTCTTCTGAATTGATTAGCTCATATTGTATTTACATTAAAAGATTTTTTTTTTTTTTTTTTACGTTCATGCAGCCTAGCTAATGGACACAATCATATCAAGGAAAAAACATTCTTAACATTCGGAAAAAAATATTTTTCGTGGTTGTTATCTCCACCAATTGAAAATTATAATCAGAACATTCTTATAATGGTAGATACGTGTTGCACATCGATTGGGCAGAAATCAAAATGTAGTTAGGCAAGTACATTACGAGCAAGAGAAAAAAGTGAAACACACTATTTTATATGTTTAATTAATTACTTTACTTTGGAACTAAGATTTTGATTTTTTTGTCTGCATGATTTATTATTACATTGTTTCACTATTTAGATTACAAGGTTGACGTATTCTATGACCTCACTGTTTTTAATATGAACTTTGCGAGTGAAGTTTTAGTGCCTAAAATTTGATTTGATTAGTTGTAATAAAACACTTTCAAGTTTTATGCATTTCGCACGCATCGCGTGCATATAGAACTAGTTACTATATATTTTTGGCCACTATTCACACAAGTTACTTTGACTTCCTTTTATGATTTATACTTAAGAAAAACATAGTCATGTGCGGTTTTTATTAGATTCGTCTCAATAAATATTTTTTACATATCAATTTTTTATAATTTATCTTATCCATAATTGAAGATATTAATGTTTGAAATCGTGTATTGACAAACGTGCCTAAATAGTTGTGTCATATAAAAAGAACGGAGGTAGTAAGTTGTTAGTTAGTTTGTCAATTACTACCTAGGTTGTTAGTAAGTTTGTGAATTACGAAGTATACATAGACACTAATTTTAATATGGATCTACCCCATACTATGTTTATTGTTGACCATGCCTAAATAAAAGTCAAAAACTTGATTCTAATTTACTTTGACGTGTTTATTAGAATAATTATGAAAAAAGTATCAAATTGTTGTCGTTAGTACATGTTGTGCTTGAATAATGTGATTTTAAAAACATAGGGTTACTTTGATTCAAAAAATAGTTACTACATTTAAGAAAATTGATGTTTAATTTATTATAGCCACTGTGTTTACGGGATGATTAACTTTCTCAGAGCAAGCACAACATTCTAGACGGTTGTACTTACTCTGAGTGGATTAGTTGTACGGGATACTCCCTTGAGCCCAATTAAGGGTCCCAAGGCCCAAAGACCCAAGGCCCAAAATCCAGAAGCCCCCCCAAGCTCTATAAATACTCATTATTGGGATAGGTAAGAGGGGGGTGCCTCCACTCTCACACTCTACTATCTACTTTCTCTCTCTATATTATCTACTGGATACTAATGTTGGGCGTCGGAGGCCCCGATCCGGGGAACCTCCCCCGGGGTTGGGGTTCACTTTGCAGGAACTCACTCCACGCTCAAGATCTTGGAGCCCGACTACACCACCCGATTCCCATACCGGAACACTGTGTATGTAAAGTAAGTGCTAGAGTATGTTGGCTTTAGGTCTAAAATAATATTATCGTGGATCAGGTCCACGAAAAAAAATAATCTCTACCTATGTTGCTAAAAGTTGTCAATTAATTAATACCTATCTTTCTAACGATTGATCAATTACTGTCAAATCAATTTTTTTTCTTAAACTGCATATATAGTGAATTTATAGTATTCTCAAAGTACATACAATATAAATATATACAAAAAATTATAAGCGAACTAAAATAAAAATTCAAACTATATCCAACATTTTGAGACATTGCCCGGACCACTATTTAATTGCAACTAGCTTTTGAGCCCGTTCAAAGAACGGACGGTTGTATAATGATTATTTAATCAATCTTTTTAAGTTCTAATTTTATTGAGCTTATGATTTTAAAGAGAATATATGATTTAAATAGAGGTAAATTTTGAAAGTTGAAAGAATACACAAATTAAATAGTGTATTAATATTGAGTGTTAATCGGGAAGATGGAGTGGAAAATGTTGAATGAATAAATTGGTGAATTGATGTTGTATGAGGAAGATGGAGTGAAAGAGGCGATTGGAATTGTATAATATATCAAACAACAAAGAAAAAATTAAATAAAATACCAAATTGATAGAGGAAATAATGGATCATATGTTCCTCAAATGTATTGACACATGTCGTCTAATACTAGATTCTTATGCTCATGACATAAACCACGTGGCGATCAAATATTGATACTGTAGAATGTAGATTCCATTTTCCAAAGCTTCACCTTTCAGTCTTTCATTAGCCGATTAACATAATTCGAATTAATTCTCAAAATAATCCAATATTACCTAGAATAGCAGATGTCAGCATATAATTGGGCCAACTCAAACTGATTAGACTAGAACCTACTCATAACCGGTGGGCCATCTGCACAGAATCCCCCTCTTCAATTAACAGATAAACATCACCGAGGAAGTTCTTTGTCACAAGTGAGTAAGTGACTTGTGTCCATATTGGACAGAATTTAGAGTACCAATACAGAATTTGGAGTACCAATACAGAATATGTTAGTACCAATACAAATTATGTGAATATTAATAATAACACACATGACTTATATCGCAAAGGCTACACTTACCCTCAGTGTAAGTGGTCCCTTGGTACCCTTCCTTTTCATTGGCCATGTCCACATCAGATTTGCCACGTCAGAGCAAAATTTTCAAAACAAAAATTCAGTTTGATTTTGAATACGAAATTCAAACTAGGAAATTCTTTTCTCTTTATTTTCTTCGATGAAACCAATGTTTGTGATAAAAATTTCAGTCAGATCTATTCCTCCCCTTACTTCTGTTTAATGAAACTTAATTGATGATGCATGTTGTTCTACATTACGATGGTTTTCGACATCATGTAGTTGGGTTCGTTAAAAATGAAATAAGATTCATGGTTGGTTGAACTTTAATAGAAATCGGAATATTGTTGTTCGTTTCCACAACAATGGGTATCTGTAAATGTGCTTAAGATTTATGCTATATTATTTTACAAAAAAAAAATGGTTGCAGAAGACGAATTCTGGAGAAGGCGAAGGCGGAGAAGACGAAGTTGAAGAATCCTATGTTAAGACTTTATGTTAAAAGGAAAACAGAAAAAAAAGGGTTTATGTGGTTGGGGGTAGGGTAGGATCGAACTCGTGACCTTAGGGGCAGCAAGCATTAGCTCAGTGTGCAGTAGTCTTAACCATTATGACAGGAGGCAAATCCATTGGCTATTGTCAACAAAAAAAGTTCTTAACCTTTATCTATTATCGTAACCGAAGACTTGAGCGAAAGATAATTTATTGTATAGAATCTTGGTGATAAATATTTATAAGTAGTATAATTTGTTCAATATCCTTGTATAGCTTCGTATGTTTAAATAATTAGAAGAATTAGATATTAACAATTTTATTGAAAAATAATCGTTATTGTACTTGTTGTTCTCTTCCAATACTCGTTTCACATTTTGTAATTGATAATAAAAAATAAAAGGGAAAACAAACGAAGTGGTACATAAAAAATAAATATTGAACATATTAAACAGAAATCAACAAGTAATTATAAGGCTTTAGTCATTGTTATTTTTAGTTACAATAAGATAATCGTGTACATAAGTTCAAAACAATAAAACCATACAGATACCAACATATGTTATGTCGTACAAAATACTTCCGAAATAGTAATTAGCCCCGATTTAACTCCGCCATATTAAACATCTTAATTGTACTAACTAATAATTAGTTGACATAATTAAATGCTACGATTAACAAAATATTAGGTAATGCATGTATAGCCTAAACCTTATTCCTCTTGAAATAAGGCCTTCAATGACTCGCCAAAATGATTGTCGTCATAAAATATTTGTGTTAATTAAGTTTTAGTTATATATTTGTGGGACAAGTTTCCCCGCCAGACATTTGCATTAGTAAAACAAAAAGCTGAAAAGTGGTTGTGTCGATCAATGTGCAATGAACAACAACAATTGAGACAATACAAAGAGATGAATATGAAGATAGGTTATTTTTGTTGTATTCCTTAATCTCTTGAAATTAGATAAGATCAGCTTAATGCTGTATAGTAGGGTTATGTAATTAGTGGTCAAATTTCTAGTTGTACGATTTGGATTGTATGTATTTTTATACTTTGTCTACCGCTGTACCACATTACACCCTAAACTCTAAACTCTAAACTATAAACCTTATACCATATACCCTAAACCCTAACATGAATGAACGATTTCATAACATAAGTGATCACTCATGCTTAACTCTACATAGTTAAGCATGGATAAAACGAACGATCGATTTCACAATAATTTGCGATACTTTATTCGAGATATAGATCGATTTAAATAGGTGTCATTGTTAACCTAATCACGAAACACAATAGATCGGAAAAGTTATATATTTGTAATGTTATACGACGGGAAAGGAAAGTTGTTATACGTCGATAAACACTATTGATCGCAGCTATGCTTAACTCTACATAGTCAAGCATGGATAAAATGAACGATCGATTTCACAATAATTTGCGATACTTTATTCGAGATATAGATCGATTTAATTAGGTTTCGTTGTTAACCTAATCACAAAACATAATAGATCGGAAAAGTTGATATATATTTGTAATGTTATAGGACGGGAAAGGAAAGTTGTTATACGTTGATAAACACTATTGATCGTAGATATCTTAACTCTACATAGTCAAGCATGGATAAAATGAACGATCGATTTCATAATAATATGCGATACTTTATTCGAGATATAGATCGATTTAATTAGGTTTCGTTGTTAACCTAATCACGAAACACAATAGATCGGATAAGTCGATATATATTTGTAATGTTATAGGATGTGAAAGGAAAGTTGTATGTACGTCGATAAACACTATTGATCGTAGCTATGCTTAACTCTACATAGTCAAGCATGGATAAAATGAACAATCGATTTCACAATAATTTGCGATACTAGCTTTATTCAAGATATAGATCGATTTAATTAGGTTTCGTTGTTAACCTAATCACGAAACACAATATATCGGAAAAGTCGATATATATTTGAAATGTTATAGGACGGGAAAGGAAAGTTGTCTATACGTCGATAAATACTATTGATCGTAGCTATGCTTAACTCTACATAGTCACGCATGGATAAAATGAATGATCGATTTCACAATAATTTGCAATACTTTATTCGAGATATAGATCGATTTAATTAGGTTTCGTTGTTAACACAATAGATCGGAAAGGTCGATATATGATTTGTAATGCTAGGTTAAGTCTACAACAGAAAGTTGTCTAGACATCGATAAACACTTTTGATGTGAGGGAACAATCTATACTAATATATTAAAAGGCGTTTATAAGAACGTATATGTGCCACGTAGATCCCTCCTTATTACGCCACATCACCATTACTCCGTATCATGACATGTAGTTGACAACCAAAAAGCATGTAGCAAGGATTGAACACTAGACCTCTTGAATTAAAAGTTACCATTCTTACCATCTTAGCTAGCCACAATGATGTTATATCTTTCTATTTAAATAATAAATACAACCTTTTTAAAATGAATAATAATGAATTAAAGGGAAAAAAACAAAAGGGAATTAATTACTTAACTTATAAATGTACAATTATTCTCTTCTCAACTTAAGCTTAAAAAATAAAAAACTTAGGGTAATGGAGTGTAATTATGAGTGCGGGAGAGGGAAACATTGACACGAGTATAATAATCAACTAATCATGAAGAAGAGAACTCGACTTTGTTTTGATTTTCGGATATGGGAAGGAAGTTTGTTGACCGGCCACTGATTTTGCATGGAAATCAGATAATAGAACCACATACACACATATTTAAGTAAGTAAATCCACTAAAAGTAAAACCCGGAGCAATGCCCGGGCCACAAACTAGTTTGTTTTTAAAAGGTGACTAAAAAGAAATTGGAAACAACGCAAAATAAATTCATGAGTCATTTTCACATTCCAAGACGACTTATGAACTTAAGACTTACGTTATGATAAATTTAATTCCAGATAGACATACAATAAATTAGATTTATATTTTAATTAGAATTGCGTTACATATACAATAATTGTTTTTTAAGATAAGTGAATTCAAATTAATTTTCGTAGTTAAAGTTATAATCAATTTATGTAATGCAAAACCGATAAATTTGGATATTTATAATGAAAAAAAGAAGAAGAAAAGAGGTACTTTGAGAATTAAAAAAAACGCTTTTGAATGTTTCTATATACAAAAGTGTGCCGGACATTGAATGCAATGTCAGTCTTTAGCAATTGCTTTTTTCTTTTTTGTATCCTAACTCCCAACTATGTTCACACTATCACCAACAACTTCATCTTCTACAATCTACATTGTTTCCGGTTTTGCGAGCTTCGCCATGTGAAGATAATTGTCCAGCGAAGTAATCGATAGTTTCTAATTCCGCAGTTCCCTTGCCGCTAAAACCCAACGCTTTTAATTTCATCGGACTAAATACAACAAACGCATAAAAAATATACAACGAATGTAAATTAGTATAATAGTTTAATGGTTAAAAATATCAGAACAACATACAACTACTACAAAGTCTTAATACTACATAACTATAGCAAATCATACCTACTATAACAAATAAGCATAGGTTCCTCCGCCCTTCAGATTTTCAATGTCATGAACACAAATCGATTCAACAATCTCATGGAATTTCATGCATTCAATACTAACAAATGAGTTTACCATTATTAAAAAATGATGTTACCATTACTATTTTGGAACATTTCTGAAATAGACTAACTAAAATTTTATGAACTAAAAATTACCTTGTTCCTTGTCTGGATTTTGATCTCATAGTATTTGTTTTCTCATTTGTGTGTTTGTTTGGTTAGATGATAATCTACAAAATGGGTAATCTAATATACCGTTGGTTTTTTGAATGCCCCAAAATAAGTTTTTTCATTCAATTCCGCTATACATTGAAATACAATACAAAATATTTTTACTATATAACATACGACAAAATATATACAACTGTAAACTAATATAATTGTGTAATGTTTAAAAGTATTGGAACACGATACAACTAATACAATAACTATAACAGAAAGTAATAAGCCTAGGTTCCTCCGCCTTACATATCTCCAATGTCAAGAACAAAAAACGATTCAACAGACTCATGGTTTAATGCATTTGGTAATAAAAATAAACGAAATTAGCAACAGTAACCAATGATATTCCTATAAACATTTTCAAACATTTATGAAATAGACAAAAGAAATGAACTAAAAATTACCTTTTTCTTTTTATGGATTTGGATCTGATAGTATTGTTCTCTCCTTTGTGTGCTTGTGTTTGCCTTGGTTACATGATAATATTCAATGAGAAAGCTATGTTACCGTTGGTTTTTTGAATGCCCCAATTTTTTCTTTTCATTTTTTTTTATTAAAATTTACTGTTGTTTGGGCGGGATATGAATTTCGTGAACATGGGCGGTTTTCATCCCGCTCACCGAACCATAAAAGGCGCAAATGACAAAATAATTTCCCCCCTTTTTTTGCTGCTTTTCCCCCTTATTCTAAATTTCTTTTTGCTTATGTGGACCACTAATTGAGCAGGGTACCAGGGGCCCAGATACCCTCAGTGTAACTGTATCAGCTCCCGACTTATATTGATGGTATTTCTAAACAATTTTACATTTTGGTAAGTCACTTGAGGTTTAGAAACCCTCAAACATCAGCCGAAAAAAAACGGAGTATTTTATTTTTCCCATTTTCTTTTCCTTTTTCTTCACGAAAAAAAATATGCACATACACATTCCAGATCCTTCTACCACCTTCTAGTGCGAGTTCTCTTCAACCCCCAACCATCACCGTATATAATCTCCTCTTTCCTCAAATTACCTTTCTCCTACCATTTCATACAAATTTCTTACAATTTCATACATCTTCCTTACTTCCTATACAAATTTGAATTACACCCTTCTGGAAACTCCGATTTTCTTTCTCCAACAAAAAAATGGCGTCAGAACCAGACGTTTCCGCAGAAGAGATGCAATCGTTTTTAGAAAGGCTAATAAGTTCAAGAAACAGAGACCTCTCTTCGTTCCTCCCATTTCTTTTAGGGTTCCCAATTTCTGACCCAACTCAGACTCGGTCTAACTCGGGTGAAAACTCGCCGAATCATCCGACCCCAGAAGGCCAACCACGGGAGAGGATCGTTCTGATCAACCCTTTGACGCAAGGGATGGTGGTGATTGAAGGGGCAGGGCTTGATTCGCTGTTTCACGGCGTACAGAGTATTAAAGATGGGCAGCCACCGGCGTCGAAATCGGCGATTGAAGCCATGCCATGTGTCGAGATCAGAGAGGACGATGAGGAGAGAGAGTGTGTGATTTGTTTGGAAGTGTGTGGACCCAGTGTCGGGGTTGTGAAGGAGATGCCATGTAAGCATAGATTTCACGGCGAGTGTATTGAGAAGTGGTTGGGGATTCATGGTTCGTGCCCGGTTTGCCGGTTCAAGATGCCAGTCGAGGAGGAAGATGGCGGGAAGAAAGGAGAAGAGGAGGAGAGTGGAGAGAGAAGGACGGAGATTTGGGTTAGTGTTTCGTTTCGGCGTGGTAGGAGAAGAACAGAGGAAGAGGCGGTTGAGGAGAGAGAAAGTGGCAGTAATGATGAGTTGAATACAGGAGATTCCGATTCTGGTAACGAGAATGAAGGAGAATCGTAGACAAGACAAGACTTGTCAAATCGGGTATTCGGGTTTGATTGGAGTATTTCGAGTCGGAAATTGAAACAATTTTTTGTCAAATAGTCGATCGAAATTTAGTTAGGTTTCTTTTTCTTTTGTTTACTATGGATTTGATTGTACATATAATAGGAGATTTTAGAAATAAATTTGATGAGGTTTTATTTCAATTCTTTTATGCATTCGTTGATTTGTTGTTCTTTGACATTTCAATTATCCAAAAAAAAAAAATCACCATCAAACTTCTAAAATTGCGCCGTTTTATAATGTCTAATAAATTTAAATCAGTCCAATTAGTTTTGATTATTTCAATAAATTTAAGTTTGATAAGTTGAATTAAACGTACTCAAAGTGTGTTGCTATGTCACAGATTACTCCGTACTCAAAGTAAGAATCCGTACTCAAAGTAAGAAATATGTTATCTACGATTCTACGGCCTCAATTTAATTTTTTTTTTAATTAAAGAAGTGTAGGTATGATTGGGTGGTTAGTTTTCCCATCCTCTACATAGAACTATGAATTTGATTTGTTTAATTAAAGTCGTATTTTTAGATTGCTTTCAATTAAAATAATATGTAAATAGCATTTCACACCTTTATGTTTATATCTAAAACAATTACAGAGTACTAACAAATTATATTGCATAATAAATCACACAAAATTACTAACAAGAGTCTTAATTACAAGTTAGGATCTTGAAGAAGATTGCGTTCTTTCCTGTACAATCTTCAAACCTTGGTACCTCCCAAGCATCATCAACGTACCCATAGGATTAGTCCCAGGAGATTCCACCAATGTAGAACCATCCATAACCCTCAAACCCTTAACCCCATTAACATTATAATCCTTATCAACCACTTCACCTATAATACACCCACCATGATAATGGTAAAATGTACTCACATTCTTCTTACAATACTCTTTACTCTCTTCCTTCCCCAACTTCTCTAACCTGTTACGTTCATTCCCCAAATATACACTCACTGCCATGGACATTGATACTTCCTCTACCAATTGATGAATCTTAACACAAAACTCCATATCTTCATCTCTTGAAAGGTAATTAAATTGTACAAGTGGGTTTTCCCTTGGATCCTTGTTCTTTAGCTCGAGTTTTCCAGTTGAGGCAGGGAATGCAAGCTTACCAGCTATTGAAACCCTTGTTAAGTTTTTGCTAACAGGTACGATGATCGATTCGAGTATGACTTTATAGTCTTCTGCTATGCCTGTTACTTGGGGTGTATCGGGTACTCGTGATTTTGGTTTCGAGTCTACTAGTAGAGATATTGCTGGATTGTCTTGCATTTTGTCTCCTACACTTTTTAAGTTTGATACTACTGAAATGTTGAAGTTTTCGAGGTGATTCGACGGTCCGATTCCACTTAGCATGAGGATTTGTGGGCTGCTTAATGCTCCTGCTGTAAGTATAACTTCACCTACTGGTAAGGTTGAATTTTCTGGCTTCTTGAGGTACACTTTGTAGGATTTTTTGTTGTCATCTTCACTTTTGATGAACTTTACTCCTTTTGCTCTTGGTTGATCCCCTGCATTGTTTATGAAAAACTAGATAACCCAATCCAAACCAAAATGTACGTGTATGAACCATATATAATTGACTTGAACGTACTAAATCAAAATTTAACCTATAGAGTCATCTGTCATCACTTAAAAATAACCTAAAGTAATTAAATTGACCTAAATCATATGTTGGGTGAATGACTTGTCATCACCTCAAAGTAAAATTGATCCGCTAGTGTCCTTATCTATTTGATTATTAAACCTCCATTTTGTATGACATTATCAAATTGTAATGTTGACGTTATCCATCAATCAATTTTTTTCTAACTTTTTTGGTTAAAAGTTTGTCAACCATCTTTTTGATGTCTACGACTACAAATACACATATAAATTAAGTATATGGTCGGCCCATTATTTGAAAAATATATGCAAAATTCATCATTAGAGATTAACCAATAATATCTTGGCCTGATTGTGAGATCGAGTATCTATACGTATACCACATATTTAACGATCGAATTTCCCCTCCATTTATTTAGACGGAATAATTTTTATTGGTCTTATTGCTTATTTATTCGCATTGAATATTAAGATAGTGAAACATACGAAGTATAACGCTACTTTGAAAGTGTAAATTTCTTTGAAAAATGTTTTGAATTTACTTGTATAAACTCACCTGAATCAGGGTGGAAGAAGATCTTGCTCACAGTAGCATTCAAGAGAACAACAATGTTCTTAGGATTACCTCCTCCAAGAAGATCAGCAGCCGTATGTCGTCTCCCAGAAACATCGAAAATCGTACCACTCAATTTAGTCCCTTGAACATGCTCCAAAGTATACCCATTAAAAGGCAAAACCCCTGCTTCCAAAAGCCCATCTAACACAACAGATTGCCAAGGGCTCAACATTTCCGGCGCGAAAACCACCTTAGATTCTACCCATTCATAAGCTTGTTTCACCATTTCCTCATCCCAACCCATTTTCTTAATAAACGGGTCACTTGCCCGGCTATAAAACCCGCTATTTATAGCCGTGGATCCTCCTAGGACTCTACCCCTGTAATTCAAAACTCCGTCTAAGGAAATGAACTCTTGTGCTGCTGAAGTGTACTTGTTTGTTTCCACTAATGGGTAACCGAACTTTGTTCTTTCCAAAATTGTTGGGTTGCTATAAGGAGTGTCTCCTCGTTCGATTACGAGGACCGAGAATTTCTCCGAGAGTGTAGCAGCTAATGGGCAACCGCATGCTCCTCCTCCGACTATTATGTAGTCGAAAGATTTGCCTTCGACTTCATTGACATCCGAAGTCATGTAAGGAAGTTCAAGTTTAGGTCCTACAATGTCAAGAAAATGTATTACACATTCAAACTTCCATGTATATTGTATTAAAAAGTATATAACCAGGACGAAATTGAACATGTGTATAGCTTAATTAATTACCTTTGTTACATGAAGGAGAGGAGGAGGACGATAAGGATATGGAGGAAAGAATGCAATGGATAAGAAACCAAAGTATAATAATACATGTTTCTTGAAGCCTCTTCATCATCTATGGTATTGTTGTAGTTTAGAAATAGTAAAAAGACAATGATAATGTTGGTTTGTGAAAATGCATGCAATTAAAAGGAGTCTAGCTTGTAATGTGAGTTTTAAGGTAGCAACTAATTAGCTAGAGAAGTAATATTGTTTGTTAATTAATAAAAGTTTGCGCATGTTTTGAGCAATAATAAGTTGGACTAATTTTGGTTGGGGAAAGTCATAATTAATGTTGCTTGGTATGGTTATCATTGCATGTTCTTACTTGGACTACATGTGTAATTGATTGGCTCTCTCCAAATTTGTTTAGTGGGAAGTTATATAAAGGTGCCCTGCACCTACTACTAAGTACTACCTTATTGTTGTGAATAAACGAAGTGGTTTTCATTGGTTGACTAATAATCATACTATATGAACTCTTTGTTGTACCTCAAGTATCCGCATTGGATTCTCGACATTTTGATATGTATGTTTCCGACACTTTAATACTCCCTTTTGAACTACGTAATATCATGGAATTTTTTCATAATTTAGTCGAGTCGTATACTTGGACATGTATTCTTGTCCGACACTAGTACCCATGTTCGAGTAACATAGATCATGCGTAAAACTTAGATTTCTAATATCTGAACTTATTTAAACTTATCTCAAGAAAACAAGTAGAAATAAAACAAGTAGAAATAAGACCGGTGTGCAATATTCATCCTTAGTTTCACTAGTACTATGGCCATTAATAAAGTGCAAATTTTCCTTGTGAATGTGTAGGAGATAAGTAAGGTGAGAATGTAAGATGCTAAACAAAACAACAAATAATTGTAAGATGCTAAACAAAACAACAAATAATTGTAAGATGCTAAACAAAACAACAAATAATTGTAAGATGCTAAACAAAACAACAAATAATTGTAAGATAGTAGAACCCTAAATTATCCTTTTTGTTATTGGAGTTTGTAGAGACATCATACGAATAAGTATTTTTGCAATGAATATGTTGGACTTTGACCCCAAGCCACTTGGCCCTTGCCCAGTTGCTCCCTTCTCGACATGGTGGCCTCATTGAGTCATTGGCCCCCATATCGATTGATTGTATGATCCAATGTGGATAAGTTATGAAAGTCCATAAATTGACATGATGTTTATAGTTTAGATACCCATGCCTGTTTATAGACAAACAAATGTTGTTTATCATCGATTTTAGCTATAATTGAATCATACTAAACACTCCCTTCGTTCTATAATGTTCTTACTCTTCTATTATGCGCGGTGTTCAATACACTACTTTAACTATTACAATTTATTTTAGTAAAAATTATAAAGATATTTAGAAAATTTATATTGGAAAGAATCCAATTAGATCCCACAAGTAAATATTTATTTATTATTTATATTACTAATTATGGTCAAAGTTTTGTATTTATTTTGATCATATGAATAGTTGCACGGAGGGTTTCAGTTTTCTTTGCCGTTTAGGCCGGAAATAGTCTAATTTCTTCGGAAATTAGACTATTTCCGACCCTTATTCTTGTTTTTTCATTGTTTTCTCTTTATGTATTGTCTTGTTTTGTTTTTTCCGTTATTTTGTTCCCAATTTATTCTTGGGTTTGTTCCCAATTTATTTGGGTTTTTCCTAGAGTTTTCTAGGTTCTTGATTCTCATCCATGGATGAGAATTTTTTTAGGGTTTTTAGGGTTTTAATAATTGGGAAGGAGATTTGGATTCATACAGGTTTAGGGTTTATCATCAACTCGTCAACCAGAACAATTCGTGCGCATATTGCGAAGGGCTCTACTTGGAAAGATGCGAAAACATCGAAAATCACTGCTCGCGTTAAGCTAGAAGCGGTGGAGTACGAGATGTGCTTTAGGATGCAGAATAGTAACTGTTTTGATTGTAACAGTTATATATTTTCTTTGAATCTGTGGTATGCAGATCTATTTTATTATTGTAGATGCCGTATGGCTGATTATTAATGAAATTGTTCTTCCCCGTCAAAAAAAAAAAAAAAGAATAGTTGCACGAGGAACATTTTGGAACATAGAGAGTATTGGAGTAGCACAAATGTCTTGTTGAGATAAATGGTGCTTCTTTTTTGTTTTTTTGAGTCTTGTGCATATGGAACGAATTATGTTTATGGATAGTCGTGTTGTAAACGTCCATATCTAATGAGTCTTATTCTTGGATGACATAGACCTAAAGTATAAACATCGCATAACCTTGGAGGCTTGGACACTATTTCAAGTTCGAATTAAACTTTGATACCCAAAGCCCTCAATAATAGTAGTTTGTAAACAAAAAAAATAAAAAATTCCTCAATAGTATACATTTTCCTTTCTGTAAAGAGCATATTTATGCGAAACGGTTTCTCAAAAACTTATTGGGAGATGTAAAAACGCCCCCTGCCTTGAAAACAAGTCACCTCTAAAAATACAAGTGTCACCCAACCACACACTAAACTATTTAAAACCATCTCATAAATCATGCGCAATTCATAAATTTGCCAGAACAACAAAGATAAGGAAAGTGAGCTACTTTATGTACACATACTCCTCTATTACATTATTACAGATAAACTTGTTTTTCCAGTATATACTCTAAAAAGGTTGGCCAGAAAGTCCAAAAATATACAAACAAATATCAGATTATATTTTTGTAATCAAACATTATCTCCTATTAACCCACTATTTTGGCACATAAAAATGACTATTTATTATAATTAATATTATACTTAATTAGGGGGCAATCTAGTTTAATGGTCCACTCAAAAGCACCTAATTAAAAAGATGCACAGAATATTTGATCTATTCCTTTGAGTTCAAGTCTATTGGTTGCCTTAAACCAAAATCTAACTCATTATTCTCACATTGGCTGCTGCTATTCAGATCAAATGTTTCCAAAACTCCAAACTTTCTCAACCCATTACCATTACCATTACATGATGATTTCTTGCTGCCTGTTTGTTCAACACAATTGCTCATCCTCTTCCTCGAACCCGGCCCCACTTTCGTTCTCGATTGATCGAGTTCGAGTAATGGGAGGATGAATACACAGTTTTCTTGGCTACCCTTGTCATCTGTGGTAATCTCTTCGTTTTCACGCTTTGTTTCTTTCTCCTCTTCTCTTCTTCCCGAGCTCTCTGAAGATGTTAAGGAGCTTTCAACAGAATATCCAGTATGCCTCATTGTCTGCTTCTGTTCTAGTGATAAATCTGTCACCTCTGTTAGCCCGGAAAATGATGAACTGCTAACCATTGAGACTAATTGAGAGAGTTCAGCTTTTGCATGTTCGACTCCATCTGCTGAACAGTTGTAGCTTGACAGTGTTTCCTGCGCTTTCTTTAAAACTGTCTGTAAATATTTCCCTTGAGCTTCAATGCGCAGCTGCAAGTGTCTTTGTACCTAGAATTACATGATTGTTTTTTCCCATCATCAATATTGAGGCGAAGCTGATTAATTAAGCTGCAAAAGATGATTATGATTCTTCTTACCTCAATCTGTTCATGGAGTTTCCTCTGTACTTCCATCTGTATTTTTATTGTCTTAGATATCTGCACATTTCTGTATTCAAACATGACAAAAATCAGCACAGATGAAAAATCTTGCCAAACACAGGAAAGACGAACATTGCAAATTCTTACTCATTAATCTGTTCTTGAGTCGGATCATTTATTTCCTTTTCCTCAACGAATAGATTAAGTGTGTCAATGCCATGGCTTTCTTCGCAATCTGTATCATCTGGTTTCGATTCACTGCAGGTTTCTGATTTCTGACTATGCTGATAATTTTTTCCAAGCCTGAATTTCTGCAATGATCGAAAAAACGATGTGTACTTTCAGAACTCTGTCCTTTCATAGAAGCTAAAGATTAGATAAGGTAAAAAAAAAAGCAGGTGATGAATTGCCTGTAAATGACTCTTGAGATGATACAAAGTAAGTCCTGGTATTCCCATCACTCTCATCAGACCTTTCGGTGTTGCCTCTGCTTAATAAAAGAAACAATAAAAAAAAAATAAGACAAAAACCATGGAATGAGAAATAATGTAATACAAGATAAGGTAAATAGAGTGAAGGGAACGATACGCAACTGTCTGCACCTCCAAGCTGATGAACTGCTTCGACAAATCGTTGATGAAGTTCCGGCGTCCATTTCAGCCTAGGCTTGGCATCAGTAGATAAGACCAAGTTCATATCTTGAGTTTGCAAATTTTGAAAATTAGTCATGTTTCAGATTTTGTAGAGGAATGACAGGTTGGAAAATACTCAAAGGGAGCATATATATATATATATAGATATATAGATATAGAAATAGTACTGGTAATAGTTTAATACAGAATAAGCTAGCTCTGACCCTTGAAGCTCTGATGATTCAAAATAAATATGCAGAAGATGTGGCTTCTTTTTATATACTTATAATTTAGAGAGAAGTTGGTTGGAGTTGTCCTATGTTCTCACTCCATATCTGGAAACATTTTAAGTGGGGTTCTTTAGGGAATATATGCCCATGAGCTGGGGATGCTTTCCTCTCACCTCCCCCTAAATATTCATATCAACTTTTTTTTCTTTTTTTTTTTTTTTTTTTTGGGTGTGATGTTCAATTTTCAACTTGTGTTACCTTACCTCTCTATCTTCTCCTTTGACTTGAAAGGAAGTGGGAGAGAATCTCGCCGAGGCAGCAAAAAACAGAGAAAGCAACACAGTTCCAACATGGAGTCTCTCAAAAGGATAGAAAAGAAAAGGAATAAAAGTGTAGCCTTTGTTTTTATCTTCCTTCACCTCTCCTTCCCCTCTTATTCCCAGGCGAATTAGGTAGCCCTACCATTATAAAATATTAATGGGTGTGGAAAACATACTGATTTTGTCCCAATTTACTCGCCTCATGGTAATTTTTTTTTACGGTAAAGTTAGGTCCCACACTCATCCACTTACATTTTTCTAACTACCTTTTCACAAAGCGTGTCACTTAAATGGGACAAGTAAATTAGGACAGAGGGAAAGGTACAACAATTATATGAAGTGAGAGTAATTGATTAGAGTTGCTTGAATAGATATTTATGATTGAAAGGAAATTAGACCTAAAACGTTTTTTTTTTCTTTTTTCTACCCCTAATTTGCTTTCATGTGGTGGAAATTGTCAGATCCTTATTGTTCCTTGTAAGCTTAAAGGACCAAAGAATCTATTGATAGATATTTGGGGCACACTCAGTCAAGCCATCTGTGTCATTACCTAAAACCAAAATGACAATCAAATCAGCCAGTTCAATGTAACTGAATATGAATTCCTAAGACCAGAACCAGAACCATCCATCCCCTTATCTCTAAAGGAATAGAACCGCATATCTGCAGGATTATCCCTGCACAGGAGAATCAGATTTCCGGAGCTGTGACTCCGTGAGCATTATACACATATAATGTCACAAAACTCAGAACATATACCCCCCTTTTTTTGTTCGAGAATATATACACATAAGGTGTTGCAGAATAACTTATCACTGGCTCATTCAAGATGTTTTTATGCTTTTCTGTACAGAGTTTACAGCTACTTGCAGCTGAGATATTCAGGTTCTATCCTTGAGTTGCAAGTCTGGTTGTGTGTCTCAATAATAATGATTAGCTTGACCCGAAAAGTTAACTTATCTTGTACTTTTTCTGTTTAATATTCCTTAACTAGATTTACAATTGCATATATTTCTTCACTGTATTACAGTAACA